>NC_071544.1:12874611-14074611 GCF_026979565.1 Vidua chalybeata
AACTGAGCAGTAGTCACCATATGAATGAAAAGTAATCACTTCTGCTGGGAAACTGAAGCCATGACACAGCTTCCATAATTCCTTCACCACGAGCCTGCATGCGTCAGTGCCAGAGAAATTCCGTAGCCAATAAAGTGCCCATAAGGAAACGGATGTGAAATCAGTTTAGTTTAAAACAAAATCCCTACAATACTGTGCTTTATCACTATTCTGTTGGGAAAAAATACAAAGAAGAAGTAGGTGCAGGGCTTCGTTCCACACCATAGGGTAACCAACAGGGACAGAAAGAGAAGGTTTGGGCCACATGGGTTTATGTGGATCATATGACCTCAATATTGATCACATGTTATTTACATGTGCTTGAAAAACACAATCACACACATGTGAATCACATGTGAATAAATGAGATTGGATCCTAAAGTCATGAGAGCTGCTTGAAACTCCATGTGTAAAATCAGCAGGCAAACCTTAAACCACGCAGTTTTCTGGGAGTGGAAGATCACAGTGAAGAATACTGGCTGTTACAAAAAAGGATCTCATCTCTAGTCCTTGCTCAGCATCTGCACCGTATCTGCAACAGAAATGTGACATGAAACGTCAGAGAAATCAACATAAACATCACCTGACCCCTCTCCCAGCTACAGAAAGACCAAGAAAATGCATTGCTCACTTGTTCTCACAACTGCAGCCAGGCAAACATGCCCACCTATTGCCTACCCAAGTTCTATCCATTTTTGTCTCTTGGGCTCTTTTGCACCTGCTGAGCTGCCCAGCTGCTGCATGAGCATCTCCCTCCTTTTTCCATGGTGCCCATGGTCCAGGGATGAGGCAGGGCAGGCAGGGTTAATCACTAGCCCAGCTTCCTCCATCCTGCCCACGGTGGGCACAGATCCCTCCAGTACAGGCTGGAACACTCACCTTCCCTCAACAGCCAAGGTCCAGAGCTAAGTTAGAGAGGCTGGAGGTTATTTCATATTTTTCCTCACACAGGCATGATAAAACCTTCCCATTTTTGTCTACTTTGAGTTTAGCTTAGTTTGCAGTTGAGGGATTTTCAGAATGATGAGTGCTTATGAAGAGGGGTGAGGGCCTAGCTGGATGTAAGGTTTGTGCTCAAGGTTTTTAGCCAGAGCCTAGCAAAACTTTTGCTGTTTCCCAGGGTTATTTTCATTGGTCCCAGATGATGTTCCATGCCTGTACTATCTGTTTATCTAGCTATTGTCCACCTAGTTTTTTATCCAGAGAAATTCCTTTGAAGAAACAGTAGATACATTGTGGATCTGAACTCAAACTCCAGAGGGAAACGCTCCTGCTTTGCTGAGTATTTTGATATGTCATGGCATCCCACAAGGTGCTGGACATTCAATCCATGGCCCCATCTGCACTGCCAGACCGTGGGACATCCCAGGCAGTGTCCTGCACTGGGCAGCAATGTCCCTGCTGCCCTTTTTCCCACTGTGAGCATGCAGCAGCCACCCCTTCACACAGACCCAGGGTTTTTCCATACACACTCACCTCCAGCACTGCACATAGCTAGAAACCATCACCAATTCCTGGGCTTTTCTGAGTCCCCTCTACTTGCCACAGCAGGAGAAACAGAGACACTGTAATAGGCACTTCCCTAAAAGGACCTGATTTTGAAAACAAAAACAGGATGGACTTCTTGCAGGCTATGAAATGGGCTTGCAAGGGATGCCTTGTGTTGTTGAAATGTAATGACAAGGTAGACTCTAAATTTTGTGGATGTGATTCCTGGGACTTTTGCAAGGCATTGGGAGAAAGGAAGTTTTTTCCTAGACCATGATGGCAAGCTGCTTTCAGGGGCACCCAGGTGTGTCATGCAATGAAAAGACCTTAATCAAAGACACACATTTCCCAACCCCCTTCTCCATTGAAAGAATTTTGGTTTTGATTAAAAAAAAAAGAAAAAAATCCTGCTAGTGCCTTGTCCTTGCTTTGCAGGAAATTGGCAGATTTTCACATCAAAGGTGTCTTATGCTGAGCAATCCCATCCCCAGCCATCCATGTGCTCCTGCACATCCCTGGAAGCACTCTGAGACAATGGCCAGAGCTATGTCCTTCATTGGCAAGTTTTAGGCTTTACCCCACTAAAGTCTGCCCATATTTTGGGGTAAAAGCTCAACTTCTGGAGCTGCCACCTGCTCTAAGGACAGTTCATCTTCTGGAGACTGCAACAACTCAAGGTGCCATCACCCTGTGGTACCAATGGGCTCTGCTCACACTGGGTGACAGAAGGGACCAGCCCTGCTGGGAAACTCAGCAAATTTGGCCTGATGCCTGTCAGCCAGCGAGGATTAAATAATGACAAAGGGCATGATGGACACAGTGCCATGTTTGAGAGTAACAGACAGGAAGGTGCCTGGTTGCTGCAGCAACAAGGCTGGGAAGATGGGTTTTTCTTTTGGGAAGATGGGTTTTTCTTTCTCTTTTCACCTGCCAATCTTCCCCCCACGTCAGGGCTCTGCTGCTGCGGGAGACAAGCAGTGACATTTACACTCCCACTAACAAGCTGGTTCAGTGATGGGCAGCTCTGCAGGAGAGCATCTGGAGCCACAGAGCCTGAGCAGAGAGGAGGGGAGTGTCCTCCCAAGTACATAGAATAATTTGAGACTTTTTGTTATTATGAGCATTACTGGGACAGGGTCACGCATGGAAACAGCAGGCAGAGCCTCAGTGGGGCACTTGGGGTTTTTGACCCTTCATGTGGGTCAGGTCCTGCAGGTGATGGGAGCAATGAGATGTCACTCCTGCCCAAAGAACATCTCTACATGTCCTGCTGGGAGAGGGAAGGAAGAAAAAGGATATTAAAAGGAAAATTTGCAAGAAGTCAAGCATCACCACAGGAGCAGATTCGCTTCTCAGCCTGTTCATAGCAGCAGGCTGTGCCATCAGCCGTGCTCCTGCAGTTCAGCATTCCTCTGTGCCCCAGGAGTCTGTCTTTGGCTCCTTGAGAGAAACCTTTACTAAAGAAACAGAACTGAAACTCAGGCTGCTTTTTCCCTCCCTGTATCTTTGCCCACCACTGTGTCTCTCAATGCTTTCCTTTGCCTTCTGGATAAGACAACATTCAGTTCACCCAGAATGTCACAGTAATAATAGGAATAGCAGTAATAGGAGTAATAACAATAACCATAATAATGCTACTGCAAAGTAAATGTAAGAAAAACATAACAGCCCTGAAATGAATTGTAGTGATGGTGCAGGAAACTGCTTTGGGTCATCTCCTCTCCCTCACTGATTGTTTTGCTGCTGGCATGAGGAGGAAAGTGGGACTTCAGAACCAGAAGCCTTTCCTGGTTGCCAGACTGCTCTGCCACTGCAGCCAGCTGAGGACGTGCTTCATTGGACCATGAATCCCAAACTGAGGGTGGAAGTAAATATGGCAAATAAACCCTGGAATTTGAGTATTCCTATGCCCAACAGAGCCAAGGAAGGCAGATTTTCTAAGAATTTATGGCTGCAAGTCAAGACTATTGTATGGATTGTGCTGATCCATTTATTTAAAGGAGAGCATCAATGGGTTTTCTCTTGTCTGGTATCGTCCTCTTGCACAAAGCTTGGACATTCCTGATATCGTGGAGATTTCCACCCTACTGTTAAATCAAGGTGAAAGTGTAGGTTGATAATTATTAGCAATACAGAGATAAAAAGGCTGCTCCACCTGCATCCCTGTCCCCATTCTTCCTTCTGAGCAGAGAGCATGTGCTAATCAGCCACATTTCATTAAGAAGCCAGGCTAAAAGATTAGTATGCTGAGAAGGGCAGCCCCCCTTTAGTGTCTTTACCTTCCCTGAAGCTGGGGCAGCTCCTTCAGACTGAATCTTACAGGGCAAAGTACCCGATATGTTGTAACACAGTTTCCTCAGAGTAATTGCTCTGCTTTTCTACATCTCCACTAAAGAACTCCCAGCATTTCCCAACTGGTGCTTAAAAGTACACCCAACAATCTGCAGAGAAGAGATGACTGAGCAAATATACAGTCAAGCCTGGGGGAAAAACTGCATGAAGGCAGATTAGAAAAAGACCAGAGAAATAATCTTTCAAATATTGAAACTGCAGAAATTAAGAGGATATTTGCAGAAATCTCTCATTACAGAGAGCACACAGGAAGCATCAAGATTACAACCTGACTAGTGCATGAAGGTTACACATGGGAGAAACCCAATCTTTCCACCAGCACGTGGTGACCACGACGAGTCCCTTGTCAAAGTGATCAATCAGCAAAGCACAGAAAATGAGGCCACTCATGGAGTTTTTTCCAGCAAATGAAACTCAGCAGGGATAGCCCCATAACAGCCTTTGCATCTTTCAGCAGAGGGTTCAGGATGGAAAGTTGCTCCCCATGGTACCCGAGCCAACAATGGGAGCTCCAGCTGGGAAAAAGCTTGGCCGCTTGCATGGGCAGTGGGTCAGATGAAGGAGAAATAGAAGAAAAAAAATCTTTTTAGCATTCTTGACTGGAACCCACTTTTCTTCTAATTAAAAAAAAAAATCATTTTCTCTTCTGTTACAGGAGGGTTTTTTTTAATAGTGAAAATTTAGATGTTTTCATGCCTTGAGGGTTGACTTTTTTGCCACCAAACCCTAATACAGAAAAAGACAGAGTCCTTTGCAAAAACATACTTGCCTGAAAGACTGTACCAGTGTCAGGCAGACTGCCCTGTATCGAAACCTTCCATGCTCAGGTTGAAGTTCCAGTTTGGACCCTTTTGACATCATTCCAATATCCTTTTCTGATTCCTGAATCCCCTCCCTTCCCCAAAACTGTGGGTTGCTTCTTGTAAAACCTACCAAGAAAAGCAAGTGAATCAACTGTCCTACAAGGGCAAGGAACAGGCTGTGCCACCCACCAGTCCACGTGTCCATGGAGTAGCAGAGAGGAACACCAAGAACTGTGCAGAGGCTTCACTACCAGCTGCAGACACTTCCACAGGCACCAGTGCTCTCCTTTAACTCTGTGGCTACATCTCAAATGAGCCACATGCAATTTTCCTGCCACGTCCACAGAGCAGGGCTGTCAATGCTGCTCAGACTCTGGTGGCCCCAGCAGATTTGCACTGAGCTGTTGGGCTGGCCCTGGAGAATCTGTCCTGTCAAATAGGTATCGAGTCAAAATTGCAGAGCAGCAGCAAGCATGGAGCAGGGGACTCTGTCTGGTTCACTGCAGAGAAAGCCTGTCCTAGAAACAGGAGCCTTGCACATGGAGCTGAGCCAAGTTTGGGATCCTGTTGCTGCCCAGATTATCCTCACACCCCAGCTCAACCTGGTCATCGTGGAGGAGAAGGTTTTGAAAGCTGCAGGGGGTGACATCAGGGTTAGATGTGGGAACTTGGTTTCCCTCGCAGTGAAATGAGTCTTTCTGAGCTTTGTCTCTTCCCCAGAGAGCCGTGACGATTCATTAGGCAATTGTAAAATCAGAATGAAGCTGCTGACTAAAAGTTGCAGCTCATTAATAGCCCTATTTATTGCCAACCAAATAATTAGCTTAGACATGCATCAGCAGGTCTTGATTGCATATGAAATAACTGCCTTATTATATAGAAATCAAATGAGTTTCTGAGGACAGCTGAGGTGTCACCTCAAGCCCAGAATCGAAAAGGAAAAGAAAAAAAAGGAAAAAAAGCCCATCCACTTCAATGTGTTGCTCAGCAACAGAATTTGCGGGGGAAACAATCTAGGAATGAAGGAATGAGCATTTCCAAGAGAACAGGTTATTTCAGGCAAGACATCAGGGATGAGCAAATGTCACAGGGGAGGAAAATTTCAAATTTTTTTCCTCCTTTAATCAATAATTCAAACTAGACATTTTGGATAAAACAAGCATTTAAGTTAGCTGATTGAAAAACAGAGATCCCAAACCTTTACCAAGAATCACATTGCTGAGGAAATGTTTATTTGTTTGTGTGAGGGAAACGTTAGATTTACTAGACACTGAATTAAAAATTTAAAAATGCTCTTAGAAATGTCACTTGTTCATTTAAAGAGGAAGATGATGTAATGCCAGTACTGCTATATTGTGCAGCATCCTTCCCAGAGCAATCCCATATTAATTTTGTTGTTCTCCTTTCCCATGTGCCCTCCTTTCCCTCCCTTCTCCTTTTTCTTCCAGGACAAGACGAGCGCGCTGAGTCTCAGCAATGTGGCGGGGGTTTTCTATATCCTCATCGGTGGGCTCGGACTCGCCATGCTGGTTGCCTTAATCGAGTTTTGTTACAAGTCCAGAAGTGAATCAAAGCGGATGAAGGTGGCAACCCATTCCACGGCCTTTCACACCTTCTCTCTGATCCTCCCCCGGCTCCAAAGCTGCCTTCAGAGACGGATGCAGCCCAGACCATGGGTGGAAAGCCAAGACATAGGGATAATGAAGTGGCTGTGTCACTCCACTTGCTAGAAAGGAATAGGACCATCTGAGGAAGCTGAAAGAGGGTCATGTGGGCTGTCATGGGGAGCTGATGCAAGATCAGACATGTGGCAGAATGCTAATTCAAAATCCAGACATAGAGTGAAACCACAGCACAAGCAGCAACAGAAACACATTGAAATTCCTTAAAATTAATGAAGGCAGACTATGGCAATGTGTGTGCAGCATGGATGAAGTGTGCTGGGGCTGGTGTGATACAGCCGATGCTGCAATATGGAAAAATGCCCAAACCCGGGTTCTTAACAGCAAGATAAAACTGGGAGAGCACAGTAATGATTCACATCCTGTTGTTCCCTTTGCTGGCACCCTGCTGGCACCATTTCCAGGCTGACAACACCAATACACGCTCAGAGCATTGTTGCCCTGGAATGGATGATGTGGGCCTCCAAATCCCAGAATTATGGATCCTTTTTGAGAGAAATTGGCCTCCAATGTCTCCCATAATGGTTTTTTAAATTTCACCCTGTCATGGTCTTGCAGAAGCCTATTTCCTACAGCCCAGGAGATCTGTTTCAGCCCTAAATTCTGGTGTGCCTGAATTTCCGAGTGTTGTGTCAAGAGTGGCTTAGATTTGAGAGCCTTGGAGATAGACATTTAATGCAGCACCTGTGGAGCAAGTATATCTTGGCAATCCCTTATTCAGATACCATGGTGTTCAAGGAGGCAGTGGGATGTGTGACACATCCCTTGCGTTCCTCATCTTGACCTCTGCCATGAGCATGGAATTTGTTATGGAAATATGAAGCATGCAGTGAGTTTCAAAAAATCCAAATAGGTTTTTATTTCACTGGAACTCACCCAGAATCAAAAGAAAATAAGCAACTGCTTCTTTGGGTTTTATGTCGCCATTTCACAGCACACTCAATGTTTTGTCAGCAATCATAACATTTCTAATGCACTGGAAATGTGCTACAGCTCTTTTGCCATTGAGGTTCAGGAAATTCCACAGGCAATGAAAGCTACCTTGAGCACAGAGGTAAAATATTATTAACAAATAGTGTCCATGGAACTACAAAGATTAGATTATAATTTGTGCCCACTGTAAAGCTAGCTATGGCACAAATGCACTGCAAGAAAAGTGTCAGAATGCAATAGCTCCATAGCTATTCCAGATTTATCTGTTAGGGATAATTCTTCACCTGAATATCCCAGTCCAGAAAGAATGATGGTGCCCTTGGAGATAGCTTGAATGAAAGAAACCAAACTGGCTTTATCTTTTAGTTGAATTGTTCTAAGCAGGTGGTTTCCTTAGATCTCTGAAAGCAAATGTTTTGGATGCATGTGGAACAGGAAGATGAAATTTGGTTTCCTGAATTAGGCTTGCATTTCCTAGTTACCTCAGTCATCACTGTAGACAAAAACACAGGCACATGCTCAAGTTCTCACATGAGAAAAGTTAAACATATGTTTGCAGTGAATCAGAGTCCACTGTGCATAACAGTCCTGGAGTAGCAATAGCATCTCTATGGGGGAAGTGTGTAAAATACCTCTGCTCAGATCCAGGATGACTGTTCTTATGTTGTAGAGTTTGAAGAGGTTTTTGGCATATGGCACTGATGCTTTATACCCCAAAATACTGCTGAAACATTTAATTTTGCATGTAGAAGAGGTGTGAATGAACAGAGCAGATGCAGTGGGGACATGCAGAAAGTGAGAGTCTGAATGGAGACAAGGAAAGGGAGAACAGTAACAGAAAGACAGGACTGGTTAATATTATAATTTCTCCAACATTGCAAAGGACAGGGGGAGACCCCCCCCGTCTTTCCTAAAAAGGGTTTTTGTTTAATCCCACAGCAATCAATCAACGAAGCCATACGGACATCAACCCTTCCCAGGCCGGCTGCAGCAGGAGGCAGTGGAGAAAATGGACGTGTGGTCAGCCACGATTTCCCCAAATCCATGCAGACGATCCCATGCATGAGCCACAGCACTGGCATGTCCCTGGGAGCTACGGGATTATAATTGGCCTTTTGACCCATTTCCTGGGTGAGAGCAGGGGCAGCCCAACTCCACCTCTCCAGAGCCAAAAAACATACCCAACACCAACAAGACAAACGATGATGACAGCAGGGACAATTGGATGGATCTTCTCAAGGAAATCAAATACATTTCCCTTTTTATTTGCAAATAGATCCACTGGCAGGAGAACAGAAACAGGTCTGTACTGCAATAAGGAGAGTGTAATGGGATTTTACAGACTCGTGAACCATCCCTGATCAAAGAACCACTGGAACACTAATGAGGACTATGCCATTTTGTTTTAACTTGGTTGTTAATAAGTCTTAGTGTGTGCAATATATATATTTTTTCTTACTAATTCCTGTGGTGTCAGGGTAACATCAGCCCTTTTCCCCCTTCCCTGCTCAGTCCTTCAATCTGGTTTAGTTTGGGATGCAAACCACAATGTCTGAGCTACTAAAGGCAAAAAAAGAAAAACCGATATGTGGCAAGTTGAACTCAGTGCAGGGCGTCAGCATTGACCTCTTTTGTCCATCGTGGTTCTGCCTTGGTTGCTGTGTGGTGAACTCGGCTGTGCAGTTATCGCAGCGAGGCAGACAGAGCTGCCCCCGGCTCTCTCGAGGCAGGAAGAAACCTGAGCAGAGACATGAGGCTGTTTTACAGGGGGCGAAGTCATGGGTGAGTTTGGAAACCCCAGGTAGCGTGAGGACAAAGCAGGAATTCTTCCAGAGACGATGAGTGGTGGTTCAAGAGGAAAATCATGGGCCTGGAGTGGAGAGTGGCAGACTGGAGCAGAGGGTTGGTCTAAGATCACGGTCGGCTGCTGAAGAGGGAAAGTAAATGTGGTATTTATTCCCCTCACGTGTGACTCTCCTGCCCAGGTTATTGGGGGCTAATAAGCAATTGTGAACCATTTCTTCATTGCTTAGCTTCTGTGTGTGCTCCCTTTCTGGTGGTCACATAAGGGAACCACCTCGGGCCAGGAACAGGCCATCTCCAGACATCCAGTTCTAGACAGCTGCCGATTAACAGCGCAACGTGCTACAAGTCATGGGGCTGCAACGGGGACACCCCTGCCCTTCTGCTCTCAAATCCCTTTATGGCCATTCTTTTCTAACTCAGAGGGACATTTTGTAGGTAGCTGGCCAGAATGGATTCCTGGAAGGAACTGATGAAGCAAACCAAGGAGGAGATCATGCAAGAGCTTAATTCAAGCAACCATGACATTCAGCAGCATCAGTGCTGGTCACAGTCTCCCCACCAAGCTGGGACCTGTCTGGGTACAAAGCCAACCGTAGCAGATTCCCACTTGTATCCTTAGAGGGGGAAGCATCCACAAGTCAGGAAAGCAGGCTGCTGACCCCAAACTTGGTGTTGCAGAAACCCACAGTGCCAGACAGGCAGCTGGGGGTCCAGCCACAGGCCTGGAGATCAAGGGGGCAAGAACAGTTTTCCAGAACCGCACAAAAGGTTCATTCTGTGAATCTCTGGCATGGACAGACAAATGCTTCTCACCCTGGTGGGCCTGAGAGACCTCAGGGGTTTGACATTCTGAACATCTGGTGAGGAAGATCTGTGGGGCAGGGGCCACAGTGAGCCCACTTGGCCTGGTCCCATCTCACTTATGGCAAATAAAGTTCAAAGGTTCTCACAGAGTCCAACAAATACCAGGGACTGAGCTGCTGCTGCAGCATTCTGAGCTGCTTTTTCTCATTTTCTTTAGTCTTTTCTGTTTTTTGCAACATAGCAAGAGAGGAGCCACAAAAGAAGGGAAGGTGAAGAGAAAATGATGCAGGCAAATGACTGGCACGGGTCTATGAGGAGAATCTGGAAGTAAGGCTGGAAACTGTGTGAATACCAGTTTCCATTAGTGTATGACTGTGCAGAGCAATACATTTACACTTTTAACACCAGCCTCGTCTGAAGCATCTGCTCCACTTATCCAATTGTCATGCAACAATTTGGAGACCAGCAAGTCAGAGTCAAGGTTCTAAGCCTGGGCACAGCATGTCGTGTGCCAATGTTTTCCTCTGTCCAAAACTGGGAACATTGTGATCTTCATCTCTCATCGCTGAACGCGAACTCTGTTAACAGCCACTCCAAACACCACTTCAGGGTGCTTTCTGTTGTTTATCATTATTTTTAACCTGCTTTTCTTAATTTTAACTTCAGTTCTGTGTAACTCTAGCACAAGTGGAGGCATCCTTATCAGCACAAGCTCTTTTTCCCATGTCCAGAGCCCTCAGATGAGTCTCCTGACCCAGCTCCTGTCATGCTCTGGGCCAGTGTGGTGGGAACAAGCTACTGGTACCCACCAGTGCCCCATCCTCCTCCAGGAACAGGACCCTGTGGCAGCAGGTCACAGCAGTCTCGTGAGCAGCAGCACTGCTAGAACTGGCCACCTGTGACATAAATATGTGAGATGCAGCTGTGAAAGGCTTTTGATCAGTGGAGGGGTTACAAAACAAAAATAAAAAGAAAAAACAAAACAAAACAAAAAAAAAAGGTGAATAGGACAAAAGCGACAAAAGCGTGGAAAATGTAAACTTGTAATATGTATTTTTACTACACTTTTCTTAAAAATAGAGTAATGGTAAAACTCTTGAAGACATTGACATTTTTTCTCAACAGGATTCCATATATAACAGTTTGGCTTTCATTAAATTTTGCTCTTTGGTACCTGGATCTTTTATTTAACAGCTATATTTGTTTTAACTCTCTTTTGGTTTTTCTTTCTTTCTGTTATGTTTTTTTTTCCTTTTGGCAATACTGCAAATGATTTTGCTTTATCAAATGCAGTGGTGTTTTTCTTTTCACATTCTCTTTTTTTGAAGCAACATTTTTATTGGTAATTATTATTTACACAAAAAAAAGGAAAATATCAGCTGGAATTTTAGAACCAAGGATCCATGATCCATTTCTCATACCTGTCCATGCCGTTTTGTGCCAGTGCTGGATGTGTGGAAATGAAAATGATGTTACCCCTCAGGCAATATTATCCAACCTGAATCAAAAGAGATTTCTTTGATTTTTGCTGTGTCTGACTTGTGAACAGCAGCCAAATAAACTGCTTCAGGTTGAAATTGGGAATCTATCTAATATTTACCCAAGAGTCAGGAAACTAAATATTCATTGGGTTCAAAATTAATGATTTTTCTTTGTTTGGAGTCTTGTGGGGTTATTTTTTGAGGAGGGCTATTAGAGGATTTTAGCTTGTTTTTACAGAGAGGGAATGGCCAGCTCAGAGAAAACTCAGAACCAGCACTGGTCCAAAAATCCCTACCAGGATCAGGTTTCCTAGGAGCTCCCATGCTGTTTCAGAGGCTTGGACATTTAAGATGCTTTTCATTCAGTTTCCACACAACTGACCTGCTAAGTTCCTCATCCAAAAACCTTTTGTGGGGGGGGGGGGTAAAAGAAGAATACTTAAAGGGTGTTGGACATTTATGCAAATACTGACAGCTACTGAGGTAAACTGTGCTCATTAATGTCATGCTTTTGTGGAGCACGTGGTGTCACAGGAGTGGAAGGACTCCCCTTCCCATATCCTCACTCCCAGTTACCATCTGGGAAAGCTGAGACACACAAGTGCCTTTGGACCAGGCATCCCACAGGGCCAAGGTTAGAGAACCAAGATCTCCAGCATCCACAAGTGGTGTCTTACCCACTGCCAAGTTTTCAATACAGAATCAGCAAGGGACAGAATTAATACATTTTAAAAGGGCCAGTGAACCCCAAGGCTTCAAAGAGCAAGAGATTCCCAAGCTCTGGGGCCTGAAGGAGAGGCTTCCCAAGGGCAGGCTTTCCTGAATCAGCCCAGTTTGGTCTTCCACAATTCCCTAGGGATCCAGTGCTGTGCTGTGGGCTTGGATTCTGTCTCAAAATGCCCTTCTGCTCAGTGGTTCACTCTTGGTTCCCAGTGAGATTGTAAAAATGCACAAGAAACGTTCCTTTATATCTTAGCGTGAACAGGACAAAATTTCCTCCTAGTGGCAAACTCAAATATCCCTTGTAATAAAGTCTCCAGCAAGAATCCTTCTTCAGCAGTTGTTGAAGCAAAAAAAAAAACCTCACTGAACCCTGAAGTGCAGCAGGAAATCAACAGATACATCACCCAATCCATTCCTTTGCTATGGGGTCAGGACCCAGAGCTGGGATGCTCTGAAAAGATTTGGCTGGGCTTGTTTGTCCCACCTGCCCCCAAGTGCAAGGAGAACTTAAATCATCTAAGTTCAGGGAAGGGACAGGGGTGCATCAGTGTTCTGTAAACCAGTGGGCACCACTTGCCTGTTTGCTCCAGCCACTCAGTGCTGTGTGTCCATCAAAAGTTTGGGAGACGTGGGGAAGTTTTCACTGTGAACACAGGCTCCTGCTCAGTTTCCAACGACATGGTCAGTCACCCAGGTCTCACATGTGGCTCTGGGTCCCAGGGGAACATTTCTGTGCACATTTCTAAGCCACATGTCAGAGCTTAGGCACCACCTTGAGGACAGGAATACATGGGTTCCTACCAGCTTAACCCCAAATTCCTTCTGGGGACCTGTGTGGCCTGTTCTCTGATGGCTTTTGTGGCTGCTGGCCCCTCCTAAACACAGATATCCCCGTTACCTTCATGTTACCTGTGAGCACAAATCAGTTTGTCATCCACCAGTGCTGGTTTTGTGTCTTGGTACCCCACTGCTGACTGAAGTCCCCGTGCTCTCATCTCTGATACCCAGTTCATTCATTAAATAACAGAAACATCAGGATAGCACAGCTGCCCAGCAGCCTGTAGGAGGGCAGGGCTTTTGGGGCAAAATCCACATGCCAGCCCCAACTCCATGTTGCTCCATCTTCATTGCAAGGATGACACCCTTCCCACCTTCCTTCTTACAGAGCTGCTCTGGTTTTTCCAGACACTTGGCCCTGATGTTTTGAGTCTACAAGAGGGATGAGTTTAGTGTGCAAGAACCTAGAACAGGTTCTCCTAGGAGCAGAGGGGTAGCTTGAGACTGAGCACTCCATCAAAATCCTGACTATTTCCACCCTGGGATTCTACACTCAGGTTTCCATTTCCCTTCTGTCCATCCCCATCTCTCCTCCATCTGTATATCAATACTACCCTCAGCACTGCCAGGTTCTCTTCCCCAGGACCTGGAATGGGCTCTGGGTTTGTACATTGTGTTCTCTTAGAAGCAGATAAGTCTCTCTATCACCATATAGCTTTAGAAAGCAAATTAACTTTGGGATGGGGCAGAGGTGTGAATCCAGCTCCACCCTGGGCACAAACGATCCCATAACCTCTCACACTGTCCTTGGGCAGCAAGGAGCCCTTCTGTGGAGCCACAACCCTAATAAGTGCTGGGTTACCTGGCTGTTCCCAGAGCACTTGGACTAATCTCCCTTTTTCTGGAGTGCACTTCTCCCAGGGAGGCGTTTCTGTCTGGCTGCCAGGAGGAAGTCTGGCTTGGGGATGGAGAGGGGCAGAGTGCTGGGAATCACCTCCATGGAGTGAACTCACCTGCTGAACCTGTGCGAAGGGAGAGCTGTCTCTAGAGCAGTGAAACTGCAACCCTCACCCCCAGAAGGGTGATCACACCCCTTTTTCATGCACCAACAGATGTTGAGATGCCTTTCACAGCCCAGATTAGCTGTCAAGGTACCTTCCTGTTCCCAAGGCTCAATGGGGTATAAAGTAACAGCCACAAAGTGTGTTCATTACTCTGCAGGGCTGGTTTAACATGCTCTCTGGATCCCTTCAGCAGTAATTCCTTCCCTGTTCAAGCTGGCATCAAAATTAATGGCATGTTGTGTTCCATAAGTCCTGACTTTTCAGATGAAAGGTACAAGGTGTTGTTCGAATCAGTGTTACAGTGTAATAAATCAATGCTTTCCCATTGGAAGGATTTCAGACGATTTCACAGCTTGCTCTCAGGAGCTCAAAAGACAACGTGTCTGCCAAGCCATTGGCCCATTAAAAAAAAAAAGTTTACATAAAAAACAGAAAAAGGAGGGGAAACCCCAACATTTCACTGCAGTGTTGTTGCCTGCTTCATGAAGGACACTGGGGCCAGGGCTGCAATGGCAAGGTTTCCTCAGGCCCCATCTCAAGAAGGGGGCACAGCCAAAGGGAGCACATTCCTTGGGCCAAGGAGGCTATGGACAAGGCCAGCAGAGGCTGGGAGGTTCTCACTGAATCAAACAGGAGCAGAGGCAAAAGCAGAATTTGCCTTCTTACTGCCAGACCATAGAAGAAAGTACTCCCAATCTCCAGAAAAGCAGCAGGAAAAGGGAGGAGGAGTGAGACCAGGACAGCGCACCCAGCAAGCCCTCAAAAGGTGCCCACACAGTTCCTGTCCCAGCTTCTCCGAAAGCTGCTGCCCACAGAGCAGTTCACTTACTTAACAACATCTTTACCAAGTAAAACTTAAATTCCTCTGCTCCCAGGAGCACACGTGACAGACAGGAAGAGGCTGAACTTGAAAGGGGAGCCGTTTTATTGCCTCAGATTAGCTCAAACTGCGTGACGAGATTTCCTCACTTCAAAACCAATGTTGTTAACCTTGAAATCTGCATTATTAATATTTCAACATGAGTCCCATCAGAAGCTGCTGCAAGAGCTCTCCTGGACTTGTGACAGCTCGTCCTGTTTGATTCTAATCATATATGAATGCATGAGTTAAGAAGACATCATTAAAAGTACATTAAGTTTAATTATGCTAGCAGCCACAGACAGTGGGAGCATCAGCTTAATGCAGAATGCGTAATTAGATCAGACCTAATCCATTAGATCCATATTTGTTAAAGAAAATGCTCCTCGTCTATAAGTGTCACTGCAAAGTGATCCATGGAGTTTGCAGGAGCAGCACCATTTTCTGGGGGTTATTCCCTCCCACCCCTCTGCCCTCCTCCCTGCCCAACATCCCTGTGTACACACTCAGCCCCTTGCCTGTCCTGTTTAACAAAAGCACACAAAAAACAAAGAAAGAGATCCCCTGCCCTGGCAGCCAAGCCCTGGAGAGGTGCTGCAGTGGTTTAAGGTATTATGGACCAGATCTCCTTTGCAAGGACCTGGCCCCATCAGAGGGTCTGTAGATGCAGGAATGCACCCAGTCCCAGGTGGATGTGTGGCCTCACAACCCAGCTGGACCAGGGATGGAAAAGGATGATGCCTTTACACCAGCTCCAGGAGTATTGGCTGCAGAATGGCTCGGGACAAACATCCAATGAGAACAAAAAAAAAGACAAAAATAAACCAAAACACAGAAGAATTTCAGCTCTTTCTAGGGTTGATCCAGCTCGCTCCACTAACACCAGGAGTGTGCTGGCATGGGCCTGCAGCTGTGGCAGCAGGGAAGGTGACACATCCCTTTTCCCAGCAGCCCTAAATCCACCCACTGCATCACTCTGCAAAGCCATGGTGTTCACAGGAAACCAACATCACCAGTGGGAGCCGTGGGTGTTCTCCCCCATCTTCACCCCACAGCAGGGATAACTGGTACCAGCAACCCCACACACCCCCAAGCAGCCTCACCATGCTAGGGACATCAAATCTGCCCATGCCTGAGTCCACAGGCAATCGGGTTACTGTGGTTTGGTGATCTTCAGCTGGAGTGTGGTGGATCCTGCAGCCAAGTCCTTGTCCCATGGAGTGATTTCAGCAGCACCTCTGATGCCTTGTGAAGGCTGACTTAGAACAGAGACTAGACAGAGTTAAAGAATAAAGTAGGGATTTATTAGGAGGCCTCAGTGGATCCACCTTGGGCAGCACAAGAGCCCAGCCAGTGCTGCATCCAAATGAACCCGAAACGGTCACAAAATGGACAAGTGGTCACGGGTCTCACATTTTTATAAGTTCTGGTCCGTTAGCATATTGGAGCTAATTGTCCAATTACAGCTTTAGCACAGTAAGTCCCATCCTTCTTGATTTTCTCTCTTCAGTCCATCGTTGTTTATGCTCTTGGGCCTGAGATTTGGATCATTTGTCCTTGGTCTCCAGCTAGAGAAAGAATTGTTTTCTCTCTCTACTCTGTGAAGAGAGCTCACCATCCCCTAATATGAAGCTCAGAACTACACACTAAAGCAGTACAGAATCTGAAAAACATAAAAGCTAAAACCTGAGGTATCACCTCCAGCCCAGACCCCATGGCAGTGGCCACAGCCTGAGCAGGGCATTTCCCAGCTCCTTGGGGCAGTCCCAGAGCAGATGCACCTCCCCAGCAGCCCTTGGGGTCCCATGCCCACTGCCACCCTGCTCTCTGCATAGGCGTGGCTTTACAATGAGCCTTCACCTGCTGCAGGTTGTTCACACTCAATGTCCAGAGTGACTCAGCTCAGCTCTGGGTGTGGGGACGTGGAAGCTGAGGTCCCAGTCCCACTGATGGGGGATTTCAGCTCATGTCCCCTCCAGCCTGGAGGCAGAGCAGGCTGGAGAAGGGAAGAGGTCAAAGCCAGCGTGTGCCATGGGAGCGAGCACAGGAGCAGTTGTGGTTCAGGAGGGAAGCCCAGAGCCCCGTGCTCGCTGGCACTCATCACAGGCAGGGAGCACTTAACAGCTCAAGCAAGCCCTCCTACACCTGCCTAAGTGCTGAATATTATTGCTGTTAAAACATAATGGCCTCTCACTGCCTCTCCTCTGTGGAGCTGGGTAGGGGCTGAGATTGGGAAGCCACAGCACAGAGCACAACCCCACGGGCAGGGCAGAGGGACAGGATTAAAAGCTTCTGAAAACACCATTCACAGCCAAGGGCCAGCTCCAAACAGACCACAATTACTGGCTGGACAACAACTGAGATTTACATTAAGAGTTCTGAATAAATCATCTGCTAACTTAGGTTTGGAAAGGGATTTTTGATTTGTTTATTTTCTTTTATTTTGGGAGAAAGTCCCTTCCGACCCATTTTCTCCATATTTCATCTTCATCCTTGCCACCTCCATCCCATCTCCAGGCTGCTCATGCAGACAAGGGTGACACAGGGGGGTTGGTCTATGCCATGGGGTCCAGGAGGAGATGGGAGGAGGGTCAGCAGTCCAGGGGTCCCCTTTTTGCCCCCATTTTGCAATGCTGTGGGTCACCAGTGCCATCCTGCCCACAGGGTCTCTCTCAAAGGGGGTTTGACCAGCCCCTTGGCTTTCTCCTTTCCACAGAGGTGGTTTCCATGGTCTCTGTTTTTTAGGGTTTTTACCTGCCAGTGCTCATCAGAATCTCTAACATCAATCTAATAAACACAGGGAAAGACCAGCTAAAGGCCGCTGGGATTTTCTTTCCCATTTGTGTGCTGAAGTCCTGGCTCAGCTGAACAGGAAGATACAAGGTGAAGACTTAGGAAAACTTTCTTCCTCTAAGCAAGCATTTGAATTATAGTGAGTTGTGTATACTCCTAGCTCCTGATGGACTTTTTGAGTGGGGGACATTAGGGGAAATATAGGAAGCAATCTAACCTCACAAGGTCTTTTAGAAAAGGTATTGATCTCTCCAAGTGGACAATTGATATGTTCAAAGTGACCATTGTGTGCATTCCTGTTTGCACTGTGTGCATCTACGTGCCATTTGAAAGTGCAGAAGAAACCCTGAAAAAAAATCAAATATGAGCACAAAGATCAGCACTTTACAGCAAGAAACCTGAGGACCTTTATGTCCTCATCAATGCCCTTTGGTGTGATAATCCATATGGCAAGATGAAAGGATAACCCCCGGTGCTGTTAATTGTTCTTTCCAAAGGAAAGCAATTAAACTCTTGCATTCACTGAGCAATCAAAGGGAAATCTAAGTTAACCCCTCTGTGGCCAGCTTGCCCCAGCCCAGAGTTCTGCCATTCCTGATGGGAGACGGGTTATACCAGTCACCAGCCACACACTTGCAGAGACTCATATGCGAATTTTAGGCTCTAACAACCCCCTCTGAGATCCCACCAGACATCTGGCAGAATTCAGCAAGATGTCACATAGCTCCATCTCTGCTGCAATATATTTTGACAGGATCCTGACACAGCCACATGACCACAGTGTGATCAGCTTTTAGGTTTCATATGAAGATGTGTTTTCATTCTGGTGTAAGAGAAATCTCCCCACCCCTCACACACCATATGCCACATTTTTAGTACCATTTGCTGATTAACCAGAAAGCAGGAAGGGAGCTTGAACACTGCTCCAGTAATTCCTGGATCCTCTTTTAGAACAATTGGCACAGAAAGGGTTGCATCTCCGGTTCCCTTTTCAAAAAAATGCTAACAGAAAGAGTCTCATGGGGTCAGTGGTGCTCCATGAGAAGTCCAGGTGGAAGGACAGGTCATTTCCCAGTCTCCTGGCTCCCAGAGGGCTCCCCTCTTCTACAGTCAGCAGATCACCCCACTGTGTTTCTTGAAGGGGCCAAAGTGATAATTCAGGAAGACATTTTCAAGTTTAGGAAATGCAAAGCCCAGATGTGTGGTTTTGCAGCAAATGCTCTGAGTTCAGCCTGCTAGGTCCTGTAATTACCTGTGACTTCAGGACAGCAGCAGGGCACAGGGATGGCTTTCCAAGACAGGCCCAAATCCCTGCTGTTCCCAGAGTTGCCTGATGCCCCACACGTGGGCACAGTGGGGTGTAAGGTCTGTGTCTCGAGCTCGGTGGAGAGAGGATTAAGACCCCAAAGCTGGGATGGACTGGGAGGAACTGGGAGATTTCCAGGAGCAACAACAGTGTGCTGGGAGAGTGAGGGAGGGCTTTGCTGGGAGAGCTGGGGCAGGAGGCATGGCTGGGATTTCAGAATCTGTCACTGCCTGCATCCCATCACTGCAGCCTCTCCTGCAGCTGTGGGGAGGATGGGAAAAAAGACACTCGCTTGCTTTTAATACCACGGGTAGGAGGGGAAACTCTCAGTGCCTTCCTCCTTCTGGCTTCTGAGCTGTTCTCCAAGCAGGCGTGTAGGCAGGAAAGCTTCCTTATCCAGCCTGTGGGACTGGTGCTTAATCCCCTCAGCAGCACAGAGTTCTTCAGCTGCTGACAGAGACAGGAGGCTGCTGTGCAGGAATAATGGGAGGGAGATTAAAAGGGGTCAAAAGAGAGCCTGAAATTATGTGTCTGGGGCTTCATAAGAGACTGGTGAAAAGGGGAGGGGTAAGACATTAACAGGAATTAGGACATTGTGAAGGGAGACTTTCTATCACTGAGCAGAGGCAAAACTCCAAAATGCATGCCCTGAAATGAGCAAAACCAATTACTTTGCAGGCCAGGAAATACTTTCTGGTAACTGTAGTGCATCAGGTAGTGTTGTGTGCCAGGAAGAAAAGATAGAGCCCAACTCCAGGCCAGGAAGAAACAACCAAACCCTTGCAAGCAGGCTGCAAACCAGAGAAAAAACCCCTGTGTGCTTCCCCAAAGATAGATCCTGACAGACTGCTGTGATTTGTTTTGTTGATCTGTTTTTCTTCTGAAGCTGCTTGTGTTTCTAAGGGAGGGAGGTGTGGTAGGTTTAATGTAAATGAGCTTCACAAAAACATTTGATTTTTGTGGGGGAGCTCATTAGCTAAAATGAAGACTATAAAAGAAAAGTTGTCAAAGTGAGACATCTAAAGAGAAGATAATGAGTTGTACTGCAAAGCATAACTGAGTGGAAGGAATGTACATATAGAGCTTTTCTGAAAGATTTATCTTGCAACCACTGTTAAATCACATGAAGAATTGAAAGACTTTAAATTTGGGGAATAGACAGGATGAAAGGCTGTGGTTTGACATCATGATTGAGGAACTGACTGCAAGGCTCCCTACTGCTGGAAAGAGCAGATGAAGATCTGGGTGTGCTTGCTGATCACAATGAGGATGTTTGCCCCTAATGGGACAATACGCTGTGCAGTCATTAAAAAAGGAAAGTTAAAGAATAAAAAAACCAAACACATTCAAGGGTCACAGCAAGAATTCCACTTGGAAAAAACCTCTGGTGATACCAAAAATATTATGCACAATCCTGGCCAGCCATCATGGGGAAAGCTGACCTGAAAGTGGAATAACTGGGGATGCAATATTGCAGGAAATACTTTTTAGCCTCACTTATGTTCATGCCTACCAGCAGTGCAGTGGCCACTGTCACCTAAACAGCCTCTATCTATGAAATTTCTTCTCTGAGCTGTCCCAAGAGTTCATAAGCTTATTTAGAAAGTTGCTTCATCAAGGGCAAGAGGGTTTTCCTTCACTGGAAAAGCTGGGCCAAAGTTGCGTCTCCAAGAAGCTTTTCACCATGCCTGGGAAATCTGCTCTGAAATTGAGATGGTGAGGGAAGCAAGACGGAGAAGGGGCCAAGGACACTTTGAGCTGGTAGACAGGAGAAAGGAAGAGAGGGGAGGGTGATAGAACAGATGCTGGTGCTTGACGAGTACCTCCAAGGAGCCGTGCTGGAGCACGTCCCCGCACGAGGCGCCGGCAGGAGCGAGAAGCGCCGGGGCGCTCCGGAGGTGTCACTTTTCGGGTTTAATGAGCTTCAGCTGCTCCCTGCAAACGTGCCTGGCTCCCTGCAGAGCTGCCAGCTATGGAACTGGGACATGCTCCGGCCCCCGTTGTCAGCAGCTCCCGGAGGTGAGAGCAGATTCATCCGAGCACCAGGTTTGCTGGCTCCGAGAGGCGCCGGGGTGAGAACAGAAATCCTTGGAAATCCTATGGGCTGACACGGGGGGCTCCTCCCACGCTTGGCAGGGAGGGAAAGCTTAAAAGCATCATTTGTCCAGGAATAAGAAAGAAGCAAGAAGCGTCTTTGTGCCAGTTGGCTTGGAGGCAGCAAGGTGCAGCAAGGAAAACATGATATGGGTTTGTTAGCTCTCCAGTAGGGACTGGCTTGTAATTACTGCTTTGGACCACTTCTGGGTGGATTGTGTGCTGGAGTGGGCTGTTTGCTACAGTGCCCTGGTATGTAAATTGTGAAGCAGTGGGTTTTTAGTGAGGTGTTTCTGAAGAGCCGCGGGATGTGACAATGAGGCCAGGAATGACCCTGTGGGATCTCCTGCAGTCCCCAAGGAGTCCCCTGGTCTCCAAGGAGTGTCTCCTTGCTGCTCAGGTCCAGGGCCCAGGTGCTGCACATTCCCAGTGCACCCCTCAGGACAGCCATGAAGCTCTGAGCAGCCCTTTGAAAGAGAGGAGATGTCCAAAGTGCAAGTTAGCCTGGAAGTATTTGGAGACCTGTGTGTTCCTCCATGGCTTAGATCAGTGCTTGGGCAGTTTCTGAGGTTTTTTCATTTTCACCCATTTTAAGAGAGAAAACATTCCAAGGTTTTTCCCTATACTCAAGTCCCTAGGCACACTAAGATGGCTGAGAGGTGTCCCTCAGGTGATGTGAGGGAGCAAGCCCAGCTCCTGAGTGACCTGGAGGTACAAAAACCACAATGGCTCCCTCAGCAGGACCAAAAGCATTTGGGCATCAAAAGTCATGGAAGATCTTTCTTATGATGGATTATTTCTTTCATTGGCTGTTGCTTTGCCCTCCTTCCCTCTGCTGTTTGTCATGTGTAAACACAGTTTAAGGAACAATGAGCTCCCAAGGTCTCAGCTCCCACCATGTGCCCTTAACTGATCGTCCTGTAAATGCTGCAAAGGGCAGGGAATCCTTTCAACTGGTGGATATTCCATTTCCACACACAACCCAAGCCCTCCCTAAGGAGGAGAGGAGTGAGAAGGAAGATCTCATCTCGTCTGACTGATGTTTAGAAAACAACATTGTGTCCCACCAGCGCCAAAGTCCCAGGACACATCCTCTTGCTCTAATTTCCAGTTACAACCATGGAGAACTTTCTCTTGCAAGATGGAAGTGGGCTAAAAGCAGCTGAGGGAGGAACTTCAGGAGACAGGAGGACAAAGTGAGCTCCTCCTGCTCACATAGCTCAGCCCAGCCCAGCTGCCTGCGTGGCAGGGGCCAAACGAGGGGTAATTGCTCTCCCTGCAATACACTATGTACATTTAGATTTCAATTAATTTGGGTCTAAACGAACTGCCTCCTATTGCTTTCAGCAATCAAGCCTTGTTAATTGAAAATAGCGTTTATCTTATCTCTAGGAGAAGGCTGGACAAAAGTAGGGCAGCAGAATCCTGTGTGAAGGTAGCAGAACGTGAAAGGAGGAGGGGGGAAATGAAGCGAGGGAGGAGAGCAGCCAGAGTGGCCAAGGCAAAAAGTTCAGCTTTTCAGCACTTTTTTTTAATTTTTTTCTTGAAGGCTTCAATTTTTTTACAGCGTCCCAGTTTGGAAGAGGTTTTCTTTTTACCCAGATTCACATGGTCCCACTTCCAGTGGTTGTGGCTGTCAGTGGAGTTATGTGTGCTCCTGGGGCACTGGCTCATGCTGCAAGGGCTCGTGAACACAGGTTTGGGCTCGTGAACACAGGTTTGGGCCCATGAACACAGGGTTTGGGCTCGTGAACACAGGTTTGGGCTCATGAACACAGGTTTGGGCCCATGAACACAGGTTTGGGCTCATGAACACAGGTTTGGGCCCATGAACACAGGTTTGGGCTCATGAACACAGGTTTGGGCTCATGAACACAGGTTTGGGCCCATGAACACAGGGTTTGGGCTCATGGACACAGGTTTGGGCTCATGAACACAGGTTTGGGCCCATGAACACAGGGTTTGGGCCCATGAACACAGGGTTTGTGCTTGTGAATACAGGGTTTGGGCTCATGAACACAGGGGTTGGGCCCATGAATACAGGGTTTGGGCCCATGAACACAGGATTTGGGCTTGTGAATACAGGGTTTGGGCTTGTGAATACAGGGTTTGGGCTTGTGAACACAGGGTTTAGCTCCCTGTTGCCTCTAACACTTCCATGCTGCCTGGGGCTGCTGGAGCACAGGATAAGTGTCTCACACCTCAGTAACACTGAGCACAAGGAATTGTATTTAAAGCATTTCCTCAGGTGCTGGGTGAGCCTCAAGTAGCTGATCACTCCATCTTTGTTTCCACAGGGACAGCCACAGGAGAAACAGTGACTGAAATGTAAAAAGTGTCTCAAAAATCAAACAACACCCAAAGCCCACCCCCTGCCCCCTTTCCCAAGGAAAGCCCTTTCAAAAGAAGACTGCCAGCCTTGCTGCACTGTTTGAAGAATGATCCCAGTTTTGTACCTTTAAATTAAGTTGCAGAGTAAGTCCTTAAGACATGAGATCTAGCACAGGTTTGGGCTTTATTTTTTCTTTTTCCTAGTCTGATTATTTAAACCCTCTCTGAGTTTCCCACCATTTGAACCTAATGTTATCTCATACACACAGTCGTCATCTCATTAAAGGGAAATCAGAGGAACTGACTTTAATAAATTTTAACACCCCATGTGAAAAATCTGGCAATTAAAGCTTCCTGCCCATGGACCTTTGAAAGTGACACGTGGCAAATCCCCTTCAGTCTTTAATAAGAGAGGATCATCAAAGGATGGTGGAATACAGGCGTAGGAGAGGAGGCAGGGGAAGGGAAAAAACAGGAGGATCAAAACTGAAAGGGACTGCAAGACAAAAGCTCACCCTCCTGCCAGAAAATGAGGAGAGAAAAAGCATCATTAGAGGAGCCTGATAAGCCCGGCTCGTTCTGGAGCAAGGAAGGCAGGATAGGGGTGGGTCCAAGCAGGCAGCACCAGGAATGCATCATTTCACAGAGACCCCCCCCCAAGTACAGGTCTGACAGAACTTTTGTGCTTGATGCTGATCTCACAAGGCAAAGTGTTCTGGAGAACAGCGAGCAGGGCCATGGAGCAGGCTGGCAGCTCTTCTGGGAAAACATCCTAGAGATAAATGTATCATCAGGGTAAATTCACCCTCCTTGCTACCTTTTGATAACAACCTGTCCAGGGATAATCACTTCTAATACTGTTTTTCTGAAGAAAGGGTTTGGGGGTTTTATTTATGAAACAGGTGGATTTTATCACTGTTGAAGCTTCACCAGTGAGAAGGAGATGTACCAACCAGGTGTTCAACTTCCCTATAATCAGATGGAACCTCTCAAGATTTCTTGGTCCTTCTATCTCCTTCTGAAATCTTGAACATGTTTTCTGAGCTCTCTATCACCTGATATTTGTGCAAAGGGAAATTATGATCTTCATTCCCTTATGACTCATCTCAAAAGCACATAAAATAGCAGAAGTCTTGGAAAAAAAGTACAAAGTGTATATTGTAGGGGTTTTTATGACCTAGACTCTGACATCTCCTAATCTGGGGCTAAAAGCTTTCTTTTTGCTTTTTCTCCACTTCTTTATTATCTAGTTCTTCCAGGATGGCAAGAGATGAAAGAGATCTTACGATAGAAATCACTGATTTTGTGCACAGGCAGGTGAAACTCAAGTGAGGAACTGATGAAGGACTGGAACTCATTAGCATGAAAATCCTCAGGTGTCTTATAAAGCTTCTCCTCTGAGTCTGCTGAAGTGATAACTTCACTGGAAGAGATTTTTCTGAATAGGAATGGCCAACCAGGGACTATTAGTTTGATTGGATTGCAGTGAAGCTTCACAGCACACCTGAAACACAATCTGTGGAGCCAAAAAAAGTTTGTTAGGAGACCAAGTCAGGAGGTTGTGGTGCAGCTTGGCATTTGCCCAGCATGAGAGGCAAGTGAGCCACAATCTGAAAATGGACAGTGTAGCAGCTAGAAGGAAGTGAGAGACTTGCTTTGGGCAGGCTGGGGAACCCAAAATGATGCAGGGCAACTGAAAAAAGGGAAAGCTTAAGGTCTTGGATAAGTAACATTGCCTCTTCCCCTCCAGAGGGAAGGA
This sequence comes from Vidua chalybeata, assembly GCF_026979565.1. Classification (NCBI taxonomy): domain Eukaryota; kingdom Metazoa; phylum Chordata; class Aves; order Passeriformes; family Viduidae; genus Vidua; species Vidua chalybeata. The sequence goes on from NC_071544.1 coordinate 12,899,706, forward strand.
AAGCTGGTAGGTCTCCATGCACAAAGCTTGGAAGCCATGTGAAGAGTCTTTGCTTGCCTCCATGAGCACAGAAATGCTACAGGAAGACTTTTATATTGAGGGCTGTTGATCCATTCTTGGAGCACCCAGACTTCACCTCCTCCTGTCGTTATATAGTTCCTGTGACCATTTCTTCCATCCCTGTCTCTCCTGTTACACATTTTCCTGTCTGGACACCTGGTTTCACTGGGATAGGTGTCCTATTTGACAAAGGGAGGTGTCTCCTGACCAGTTCCTGGTGCAATGGGCACACAACCAACTGGCAGCTCATCCCATCTCCCCTTGGAGTTTCCTTCCAGATAAAGATCTTCCCTAAAGATCTTTTATTCAGTTGGTGCTTGCTGACACTGAGGTCAGAGCACAGACAGTTTTTGGTGACACTGACCCTGCTCCACATGCTTGCAGAAGCAAAGTGCTGTGCATGTGTGTGTGTGAAGGAGGTGAGAGGCCACATTTCTGCAGCAGGATCTTTGAGACCTTGTAAAAGTAGAGGAGAACATTTCTGCCCTGCACCCCAGACTTGCCCAAAACTTGCACAAACACCCCTCTCATCTAACCCCAGCTCCAAGCACCCCACTCATGGCCCCAGATCCCAGCACTCCCCAAAAAATGCTGTTCTGCAGCAGCTGCTCACACAAGGAGGACTAAGCCAGGAGGGTCCCTGCCTGCTGGGTGGCCCAGACCCCTACTATGCCACTTTACAGAAGGCTTTTGTTCTGGCTTTGCTAGTCCAGGAATTGTCAGACCACATCAGCAGGTGTGAGGGGACCCAGCACTGGTCACACCACGGCTGTGCCCCGAGTGCCTCTGGCTTCAGACCCAGACAAGCGGTCCAAGCACCTCCAGTCTCCTGTTCTCCAGATTTTTCTTGGCACGAGCCTTTCCTTTTCAGAGAAAAATAGTCCATGGGCTTTCTATCACACCGACAGACCTTGCCCCAGCCCCCGTGACTCTGGTTCTTCTGTGACTGCAGCAGCATTTAATTTCCAAGGCAATTTAGTTTTAGGCAAAAAGCAATCTCAGCACCCATGCCTGCTGCCACTTGCCTGCAGCATCCCACGTCAGCTGCTGGAGGAAAAACGCAGCTGGGACTCCTGGGGAGGGCACACTGGCCAGGAACTGCAGGAACTCGAGGTGTTTGATGTTTGCTTTATTTATTTATATAGCAGCCACCGTCTCCTCGAGCATCCCTTCCTGCCGAGGAGCGATAAGCTGCTGCTGGCTCCTGCCTGCCCACCCCTGCTGGCTCCATTTTCTGCCAGGCTTCATCTTGTTAGCATGCACCAAAGAGCCCCTGCTCACATCCCTGCTGGGCTGCCCTCCCTGCCCTGCTGGCATGCCATGGAAACAGCTGAGCTACCGAGCTTGGCAGAGTGTGCGAGGGAGAGGGACGAGGGATGGCTCCAGAGATGCCCTGGGTAGCCACAAGACAGAGATGCAGCTTCAGAATTAAATTCCCCACCGCCCTTCTCACAGCTGAGCTGAGTATGGCGTGGTGTACAAAGCAATTTGTACACCACACAATACAAATATTGTTAATATGTTTGATTAAATCAGCGTGCTTGTATGGCGCCGGTTTGCAGCTGAAGGTCAGTGATTCACATCTGAAGCTGCACCAGGCTGAGTCCAACAGGCCCCACCCTTGCATCTCCTTCTCCTGCATCATGGGTGGGAGCAAACCCTTGATGGTTCCTGCAGTGGACTTGAACCTGTCCTTGTGGGTGCAGCCCATGCCCAGGTGTGCCCAGCTCCTGCCCTGCCACACTCTCCTGCCCACTGCACTCACAGCGCCCTTGGTGCCCCCATGGCTCCAACCCACACCAAAGCCTCACCGCTCTGCCAGGCTCTGGGTGGCACCAGTGGTGTGCAGTGCCCAGGCAGAGCTCTGCCAGGTGCTGCTCCTGCATCCCACACCTGTGGTCACTGCACACTGCCATGGCCCCGCTGTCCCTCTCCTTCTCCCAGCACGCTGCAGCTGAGCAGCCAGGGGAGAGGGGCACACTGCTGGGGAGGATAATTTCTGAAAGGGCTTTGGTAGAGCTCCCCATGGCAGCAGCAGGCTCAGTGTGTGTGAGCTGAAGAGCAGGGAAAACAGTTTATCCAGCACTACCTAGCAGGGAGGAGGATGCCATCACCCAGGAAACAGCTTTGTTTGACTCCAAATACCAACCAGGCAAGTTATGGCAGAGCCTTTCCCATGGGCCAGGCCAACACCAAGGCGACATCTGTTGTCGTGCATGGACTGCTCTCTTGTGGGGATGCTGGATCTCCAGAAACACTTCTCTGGTGACTGAATTAAGAGCAGCCCTCATGTGCAACCAGGAGCTGCAGGCTGCAGACACAAGGCCTGCACAGGCAGCAGCAGGGCTTCCACCCCAGCTTGGCCACCCAGCTGCTGCTCAACCCTGGGCAAGCAGCCCCACTTTCACAGTGCCTGGGAGCAGTGTTGGACAGGGCTGGAGAGGGCATAGCTCCTCCACAGGGAGCTATAATTAATATCTGGAAGATGCTGGCTGCTCTGGCAATGCCAAGCTATCCACATTGTGCCTGTGCCATTCACATCCCTCCTGCTTTGTGAAGTGTATTTATTATTATCTTTATTAATTACATACTGCAGTGCAGCTAAAAAGGGAGGAGGGGAAGGAATGGCCAGTACTTTCCCACCATGGAAAAGCAAAATGCTACATTTTGTACTTTTTGAAAGTAAAAAATCTTTCATTTCATGGAGTGTGAGATGCATTACTAATTGCACAATTATTTTGTTCTGTGGCACTCACAAAACAGAACTTGGAGTGCTTTCAGCAAATTCTGGTGTTGAGGAAATAATGACTTGGGTTTTTTAAAAATGTACTAAATTACATGCTCTTCCTTTATGACAGTTATTTCTTGGGTTTCTAGGATATTTCTGCCCTAACCCTTCTAAAGAAGTAAGAAGCAAAGCTTTGCTGCATTAGCAGTGTGCCAGAGTCAGTGGATGATGAGGAAAGGAAGGGGCTGAGAAGGAACTGCCTCCTGCCCACATCCACCACCCCAGGCAGCAGATGAGCCCCTCTCTGACAGGGGTCAGGCTGCAGGGGTCACTTGCTTCCCCTAGAAGAATGGTCCCATGATGCCTGAATAACTCCTTACATCCAAAATCCATCCTGTGCCCTACAAACATCAGGAATGCAAAGAGCTGAAGCAGCTCCTGCTCCCCGGGGGCAGAGAGGGATGATGCAGCTGCTCCAGCTGCCCAAAACAAAGCTTCAGCAGTGGAACAGAGAAGAACAATGTGTGTTTGCACTCAGTGAGAGGGACAGGGGTGGAGCTGGAATAGGGCAGATGAGTTCCTTTCACAAGGTGTGCACAGACTGCAACGTGCAAATGCTCCCAGGGAGGTGGATTGCGCAGATCTTTAAAGTTAGAGGCCCTAAAAGTTCTCCTGAGGTGAGAGGTGGGCTAGCCCCACTTCTGCAGTGCTGGGCTGCAGTGTGTCCTTCCTTCCATGGCTGCTCTGTGCGAGCCCAGCCTGCGTGGTCTCCCACCACATCCTGTCGAGACAAACTCAATTTAATAAACTATAAAACTAATGACATTGAAAATAGTTCTGTGGACTTCTTTCCTCTGTGTGTTCCTCCCTCGCCATTCTCCCACCACACACATAAAAATCCAACTGTTGGCCAGCCTCAGGTCTCTCTTCCAGCCCTGCCCTGGGCTAAGGATGTGCCTGGCAGCACGCAAGAGCAGCACAGATGAGCAAGAGCAATCTCATTCAGCTCAGCAGGTAAGCACAGATGTTTGGAAAACTAACCTCTTCAAGATGAGAAGAAAAATAAGTCTATTTCAGTGAGATTGATCTGCTGGCACCAACAGAGCAATCAGCTGGACTTCTAGGAGAGCAGCAACAAACAGCAAATTAGAAGGTGCCAGCCTGCTGAGAGTTCAGGCAAATTAGAAAGCAGAATGTGCATCTCAGCAGTGGCTGGCTGGGCTAAGCCAACTCGTTGTGGCCCTGCAAGCCAGCCTCTGACTCTGCTGTGGTAGCCAGTGGCCATGTGCCAAGGTGAGGGAGCCAATGGCCGTGGTGCACTCTGTGGGGACATTGCACCGACAGCAGCCACCAGGAACCTTCCAGCCAAGCTGTTCCTCCTGCCAGCCAAAACTTTGACTTGCTGTCAATTAGCCATATTCTTGAGCAATTTCTGCTTCCCTTAGAAAACTTTGAAGTACAGCTATAACTAGAAACACCAAAATGCCAACACCTGGTGTACAGCAGGAGCACTGGGCAGGCTCAGCAGGGCGGTAGCACAAGCAGTGGATCACCCTCCTGCTATAGCCTGCAGCCCCTAGACCTGGATTTTCCTAAATGCCCCTCAATTCCACCTAAATGTGCTGTTTCTGAGTCTCTCTCTTCTCCTGACAGCGAGCTACTCCTCGCTGGGCAGCTGAGGAGGAGCGAGTTGTGTTCAGAGTCAATCATTCCCACGGGGGGTCGGGGGGGTCAATCAGCTCAAGTTGCCTTCACAGGCCGTGAGGCTCTGATGACAGATGCTTGCACCAAGGCACAATATTTCAGGAACTGTTGTTTAGCTGCACTAAGGAGGATCTGAGCACCCCACAGAAACTCTGTCTTTATCCCTAAATGCTGACCTAATGTACGCTTTAAATTCCCATCCCATGGGAATGATGGTGACGATGTTTTCCTCCACCAAACCTGAAATGGCTCCAAATGAGATGGATAATTAAACATCTCTGCTAAAGCCCTCAGAATAAAAATTCCCAGGTTATAACAGCACAAAAGCACATCACCAAGGAGTACAGATGGACAGTCAAGTCCTGCTCAGGTAAGGGCAATTACAGCTGTGGTTTTGTCTTTCTCTGAAGTCACAAATTTTTAAGAAATGTTTGTCCTTGGTTCTAAGGAGACAAAACTTTGCCTGACATTTTTGAATTCAGTTTAATGAAATTTGCTTTCATTCCTTCCCCCATTCCTATTGAATAAAGGCAAACACTTTCCATTTTCTCGTGCCACCTCTACCACAGAAATTAATGCTCCTTTTTGGCTGAAATGTCTGGAACGAGTTAAGCTATCCCTGAAAATTACTGCAATGCTGGGTGTGCAAGACAGGCAAAGTGAAGAGTCTGCTAACAAAGTGGAGGAGGGAGAATGCCTTCAAGTGCTTTATAATTGCTAAGATTTTTTTTAATCCTGTTTACATTTAACTTTGCACATTAAGTTCATAACCATGGTGTGTAACCAGGTGCAGTAGCAATATACAAAATCTTATTAAGAGGAGCAAATGAAGAAGATGGAAGGATCTGGGATGGGAGAGGAGTGGCATTGAGATGGAATTAGCACCTGCTGATTTTCATCCTTTCTGACAATATATTACTTGTCAAGAAACTTGAAGGGGACCAACTTCTGTCAGTTAACGATGCACTTGAGAGAAATAATTGGAATGGAAAATGCAATGGCTCCCAGCAATCTCCACAATCTCCTGGCTCCTCCGCTTTCCTCTGAGCACTGCCTTGCTGCAGCTTGGCATCATTCAAGGTCCCTCCTGCTGTTCTCCTCCCCTTGTTTTGCTAATTGCAGTGGGTTTTTACAAACCTTAAATACAAAAGGGTCTTGAGCAGTTCTAGCTGGATTGAACTATTGTGTCAGCAGCTTTTCAATTCTGCCAGGAATGTTGAAAATAAAAGATTTAGATTTTAACCAGGTTGCTATTAGAATGGAAACAAGGATCAACTGATTACTGGTCTCCCTTTAGGAAGTCTCTCACACTAGTTCTCAATATTATCAACCCCTTCATATTAGCGGATGTAGAAATGAAAGTTATGTGTCATCATCCTTAAACAGAGACACAAGTCCTGGACCCAGTGAGAAGTGACTTGTTAAGATAGCTTAGAAAGAAAATAAGTGCAAAATCAGAAATTTAATCTTCACCTTGGAATTATTAAAATTCTTACTCCTGCCAGAGGAATAGAAGGACCTGTACAGAGAAAAACAATGGAAACCTGGGTGTACTTCAGGGTTTCTATTTCTGTGACTGGCTGCTTCCTGCACCCTCCCTTGAAGAGAGGGTTGTGAGAGCCCTCCCTGCATCCCAGCACCTTTGGAAAGGAAGGTAAGGTGCCAAATCAAGGGCTGAACCTGGGGCTGAATCTGGGTTAAAATCTGTCAGGCATCCAGTGGAACCCCCAGCCTCAGGCAGCTGGAGGCAGCAGCAGCTGGGCAGATGAGTTATCCTCAGTCAGTTGAAGGATCCCACAATCCCAGTGGCAAGCTCTGCTGAGCATCCCTGGGGCAGCCTGAATGCATCATCCTGCTCCCAGCAAAACCCTGGAGCCCCTCAGACTGGGAAAAGGCACTGGGAAAACAGCTGGACCCCATTCCCCTGCAAACCCACGCCTGCAAGCCCAGACCTGAGACAGCCCAGGCTCCCCATGAGCACCTGCAAAATCGAAATTCAGTTCAGCACAAGCCCAGCAGCCCAGCCAGCCTGAGCCTGCTCAGCAGTGGGACCTTTTCCTTAACATCAGAAAACATCTTCTGCAGGAAACAGGGGAATGAGAGCTTTTTTCTGATATGTCATCTCCTTCTGCCACCTTTAGCTCAGTGTTAGCGTGGAGCTGCCAGGGGGACTCTGACCTTTGTGGGAAATGTAAAAATCACTGAGGTTTTCATATTGTTTAATATTGCTCATTGATTAGTTTCCACCTCCCTGAAGGCAAGTGGATTTGACTTAGAGCCAGAGCTCAGCAGTACCCAGTGCTGTGGGTGGTACTGAGCTTTCAAGAGAGAGAGAAAGCTGACAAAATAAAATGCAGAGAATGACTTTCAAAAATAAGGACAAGAAAATTAATAACTTTCAGAGTGGATGTCTTTTTTCCTGACCTGGACTAAAATCTCACTACCATTTGCATAAAGCTTTAACTCCCAGAGGCAGTCAAACATTGACAGCTTATTCCAGCTCCAAACCATGGAACTCATTTGTTGCAGCTACAGAAACGTTATGTAGGTCTGGCTTTAATTTTTTTTTTTTTTTTTGTGCCAAAAATTGGCTGTATTTGCTGTGCCCACCCCAGAGCAGGCTTGTGGGTGCACCAGCCCTGTGTCCTCACCGATGATCTGGTGGCACAAATCTCCCACCTCACCCCCTCTTGGCAACAGGACTTTCAAGTCCAGCCTCGAGCAGGCAGGAGGAGGAAGAGCTGCCTGTTCAGGTGGCACAGGCAGAGCAGCTGCCAGGGAAAAAGTCCATGAGAAACGGGGCACAGAGCTCACAGTGGGGCAGTTGGCACTGACTGGAGGCCAGTGCAGCCCCCACGAGGATTTCCTGCTTCTCCAGACCTGGAGCATCCAACCTCACATAAATCCATCCCGTGCCAGACAGGCTGAATGAAGCAGAGCTGCTGAGTAAGGAAGGGAGCCGTTGAAAAGCCTGTTTAATTGCCTTGAAACTTGTTTTGAGGAACCATAGGCACTAATCTCCCTTCTAATAAAACAGCCAAGAATAGCCATGTCTGGGCAGCTCTTGCTACTTGATTAATCTCATCTCAGCTCTGGCTTCTTTCTCCCAAAGCTTCTTCCACAAAGCCCTGACTCACCTCATTGCACTGAGTCATCCAGAGCACAGATCCCTCTGCTCCCAGGCTGGTTCTTCAGGCTCATTATATTTTTAAAGCCTGGGCTGGTTCTCTTCCTCCCTCTGTGTGCCAAGTAAATGTTGGGATCTGCTTTATGAATCCAGGTTTCACACAGCCTGCCAGGAATCCCAGTAACATCCTCCAACAGGGACTGGTGTTCTGCACATCCCGTGCCACACTGGCCATGCCACAGCTTTTGGCATCAGCAGAGGAGCAGTCAGTGGGAGGAACACACCACTCTCTTCTGCCCAGTCATTCCCTCCCTGCTCCCACGCTTTTGGGATTTCTGCCATTTTCAAATGCTCATTACAACTCTCCCCTGTTTGCTTTAAGGGGTTTGTGCTATCCTATATCAGCTTAGGTGAGGCCACTGTAATAACAGCAGTAGATAATGAAGGAATAATGAGCATTAAGGACAACCTTCCAATTAACCATAGCTTTATTTATCCATTTCTAGCTACAACAGTGTACCTCCAGGCTCCCTTATCTTTTTGGGTGCACCTGGAACTGTGAAAGCTTTAAACTTGCAAATCCAAAGCTTTAACAGGATAAATAATTTTGCTTCAAATATGCCAGTATGGCAATAAAATAAAAAATAAAGAAGAAGAAGAAAAATCATGTTCTATATTTGGTCTTTGGTGCAGGAGAGGAAGGTTTGGGGGAGCTTATAGGTTTGTACAGGAGCTGAAAATCTTCTGCCTGCTTAGCAGCCTTCACTGCACTGTGCAGAAAGGAGAGAGCTGCTCCTGTTCCTGCCAGTGTGAGCGCCAGCACTGCCCCCCCTCCCCTGCTGAACAATTCTACTGCAATGTGGACACTGGGCATGGATTTCCCACAGTTCTACTCAATGCCTTTAAGAATTGCCTTTTAAGCATCTCTTTTCCCATCTGAGAATAAAACTTGCCCTCCTCCTACTGCAGTCATTTGTGGGAGCTTTATAAAGTGTCCAGGAAGGAGAACCATTTTCCCCCTTCATTCCTGGACCCTTCAAAATTCTTAAAAAGAAATAGATTTAATCACCTTCCTAGAAAACAGTAGTGATGTCAGTGTGTCTGAGTTACAATGGGATGTTGTAACCCCTCGGTTTGAGCTGGGACCAGGAACCAAGAATGGGATTTTCACAGCATTTGGGATATGTCACACCTGACTCCTCAAGGTTTAACTTTTGACCAGGGCCTTGCAGGCTCTCCAAGCTTGTAAAAAGGATTTGTGCTATGCAGTCCATCCTTCACCTATTTGCAGCAAATCTGGGCACTGCACATGAGAAAAAGAAAAGCCACAGCAGCAATTCACTGACCCATGAATAAAATTTGATGAGGAGATGCCTCCATTCAGTCCTGACCACTTTTTCCATTTCCACCACACTCCCCAAAGTACCTGGTGGCTGACTGTGAGCAGTGAGTAAATCTGTGCAGAGGACAGACTTCAGGTGAACCTGCATTTAATGTGAATGAGAAGCCCTAATTTGAGGGGTTAAACCCTCTGTTTTTCAATATCTTTTGGAATTCAAGAGCAGGTAAATGTACTAGTGAAGTCAGTCCATTTCCCATCCTTTTTTTTGGGAAGAGAAGACAAGGCATCCATGTGCTTTCTGCAGGCTTGAAAAGCCAGAGAGAGTTTCCAGTCTGGTCATATTTATCATCTTTCCAGCCTTGACTTTCACAGCACTCCCCAGTTTGAGCTCATTTTTCAGTGTTTGGGGCTGGCTGGAAGGTTTTCAGTTTCCATCAGAGGAGTAAGGAGGATGTTTACCCCCAGGAGTGCTCAGAAGAGCCAGGGGAAGCCTGGAGGAGGCAGTGAGACAGCAGTGGAGACAATGAGGAGGGACAGCTGTGCCACAATACAGCCCTACCTGCTGCTTTTCAGTAATCACCCAAGTGGGCTGGTTTTCCCCCCTCTCTCCTTTCTTGCTATTAAGATTTATGGGCAGGAAGGTGCCCAGCTGCATCTGAGCACAATAAACCTCTCGTAGCTGGTAAAAACCAACGAGATGCTCTCCCTGCTTGTTAGAAGCAAGGAGGATGGAAGGAAGTGGGAGGAATCCAGAGGGTGATGTTTTCTAATGCCTCACTCTTCACTGCCGAACCCAGAGCTATTTATGGTGCAATTATCACCACAGACAGACTCCTTTATCATCCAGCCAATATTCTGGGTAGAAATCCTATTGCAGCCCAGCCAGTCCATACATCATCGGGGCTCAGGCAATGGCCAGGTGAAGAGGTTTGCTTGCAGGAAACATATCTGCCAGACACTGCTGGGCCCTGGCATCCCTGCTCACCCTCTGTTTATGGCCAGGAACGTCCTCCTGCCCTCCCAGTAGAGCCCAGTGCAGTGGGAGCAGGTGAGAACAGTGTAGGGTTGCTCTGCACAGTGATGCCAGTGGGAATTCCCACGGGAATCTGCTCCTGTTGAGGCATGATGGAGGGGCTTTACTAGGAACACAAACAAAAGCAAAGGGTCTTCTGGACTGAGCATGGCTCAGGGCAGCAGTGGAGGGAGAGGGACGGCAGGGAAGTGACAGGGGGTGAGTTTTGAATCCTCTGTGGTTTCATAGATGAGTCACAAGGGAGGGGGGTGAAGCACCTCACATCTGGCCATGTCTCTGAAGAGCAGTTCCTGGGTGTCTGGGGGCAGCCTCCTCACCTCCTGCCTGGCCCCATTGCCCGAGTCAGTGCTGCAAGAATCATCCCCCAGGACTCACCTTGGGTGGGCAGCACAGCTCCACCAACTGAAATTTGCATTCTCTTTTTTCTTTTTTCTCTTTCCAGAATTCCTTTTACTCTAGAGAGGAAACTGCACCATTCTCCTTAGTCTGAGCTGGAATCCCTCATGGAGTTTGGCTGCACTTCTCCGTGGAGCTAGAGGGGCTTGAAGCAAGCTGACACTCAGCCTGCTCCTGTAGCTGGTTTGGGACAAGACCAGATAGGGCTGAGTCATAGATGAGACCAGTGAAGCAGGCTTTCCTCTTTAACACTCATTCTGAAAAAAACTGTGGTGTAGATTCTCTGCTGGCTGAGCATCCCCTTGCCCTCCCCATTAGGAAGATGGACTTTTTTATCCATTCATTTCTCAGATTCACAGACCTTGCCAGGACCTTGGTATATCTGGAAGCCTCTTCCCCTGTGTCAAACATGGGTGGTACTGGGCAGCTGCTGGTGGAACGAGCAGGAACACACAGACTCAAGGCTGCTGAGTCACGGAGCCTGATTTTCCTGGAGAATAGGACTAAACTCCCACCCACATCACTGTTCCCACTGCTAGGGCAGAGCTGGGATGAGCCCTGGTCTCTGCTCCACCATCTCCCCTTTATCTTTCATTGCACAGAGCTATTTGTTATGGAATGAACCTCAATACTTGCAAAGAGTGAAATTCTTGAGGCACAGGAGCAAAAATAACCATCAGTCACACTGCCTGTTTACCTTCTAATTGTCACTGACTTCTGCCTTTTCACGTTCATGGTGCTTGAAAAGGGAAGAATAGATCTAGGCAATATAATTTAATACACCAAACATACCAGCTTAATTGCAATCCCCATAAGCCAGACACACAAAACTCTAAACAAATTCGATTAATTTATTTCAATTTGCACAAGTCTTCCTCTCAGACTGTAATTAATGGAGAGAAATAATTAAGGTAAGCACAGCCCAGCTGAGAGAGCTGTCCTTGCTAAAAGTCACATTTTATTTTAATAATGCTGTATTTATATAAGTTCCACGGTTTTAGCAAGTTTCCCATTTCCTCAATATTTAATCAGTCCCGTAAATATTTTGCCTGGGCTCAAAGGGGTTTGTGAAATCGGGAATCAGCAGGGAGAGCCCAAATCAATGGGCTCTTGGGATAGATGTGGCTGTGGGCAGAGACTCAGGGGTTAATCCCTCCTCCAGGTGCTCCTGGGGGCTGAAAGGTGGCCCTGAATCAGGAGGTGTGGGAGGGCTGCGAGGTAGCCCCTTGTTACTGTCCCAAATCCAGAGCTTCTCAGTTGCAGGTTGGTAGCATTGCTGGTGTGAGGGAGCTAAATGGGTTTGGAAAAGCCTTTGGAAAAAGGCTGTCACTGTAAATCAGTTTATTAATGGAGAAAATTACCAACCGTCATGCTAAGGCAGCTCCACCTGATGCATCATCCCAGATCTGCTCCTGCTTGGATCAGGGCTTGGCTCTGCACAGTTCCCACGTGCAGCACAGCCAGGGAATGCCAGTGCAGCACCTCCAAAATGCCACTGCAGAGGAGACAAAGGCATTTGTCCAGCTGCCATTTGATCTCTGCCCTGGATCACCTTCAGCACACACCCAGGATCACCACACTCTGCTCTGTACAGGACAGGGGTGAATTTCACCCCCTCATGCAGCCTGGCCAGAGGACAGCACCATCATGAGATCCCAAACATTGTCATGGTGTGATTTTTGGGGCTGTCCTGTGCAGGGCCAGGAGTTGGACTCGATGTTCCTCGTGGGTCCCTTCTAACTAAGGATATTTGGTGTTTCTCCAGGTGAATAGGCAGGTCCCACTCCAACTGCTTCAGCAGTGATTTTGAGTCACTTTTTTTCCATCACTTGCCATTTTCCAGGTTTGAATACATCCCGTGGGTGAGTTTCTTGAAAGAGACGGCACATCTGTCTTCATTGCTTTCCTTTGCTTTTTTTTTTCTTCTGAAAAAGCAGGAACAATACAACCCATCTTTCATTGCACCAACTGGTATTGCTAAAGGGTGGAAAAAATTAGGTGCTGTTTTTTTCCTTTTTCTTCCCACCTTCATTAACTTTAACATGTACTGTGCTCTTCTTCCAGCACGAACATAGCATTGCTAAAGAAGAAAATCTTAGCTTGAACAATCTTGTGTTGATTTTTCGTTCTCTCAAGTACTGCCTGGTCTAATTAGTTTAGAAATGCACCATTTGTTAAAGAAAGATGAGGCACAGCCTGACACCTGCTGTATTAATTATTTACCTCTTTATCTAATTGCCTGCCTATGCTGTTAGATGAGGCAAGTTGTCACCCATGTCTCAGTTTGAAGGTGTTGAACAGGAAGGGAGGAAATGGTGCTGTTGGGGAGGTCACATTTTGGGGTGATGGAAGTGGGGCCAGTGGTTTACACCTCAACTAAACCATGTCACCAAGTGCCACATCCAGTCTCTTTTTAAACACATCCAGGGATGATGACTCCACCACCTCCCCAGGCAGGCAATTCCAGTACTTTATCACTTTACATAAAAAACTTTTTCCTAATATCCAACCTATATTTCCCTTGGTGCAGCTTGAGACTGTGTCTTCTGGTTCTGTCAGTGCTGCCTGGAGAAAGAGACCAACCCCACCTGAGCACAGCCACCTTTCAGGAGCTGCAGAGAGTGATAAGGTCACCCCTGAGTCTCCTTTTCTCCAGGCTGAGCACCCCCAGCTCCCTCAGCCGTTCCTCACAGGGTTTGTGCTCCCAGCCCCTCACCAGCCTTGTCACTCTTCTCTGGATGGGCTCAAGGGTCTCAACGTCCTTCCCAAACTGAGGGCCTAGAACTGGACACAGCACTCGAGGTGTGGCCTCACCAGTGCTGAGTACAGGAGAAGAATGCCCTCCCTGCTCCTGCTGCCCACACCATTCCTCATCCAGGCCAGGATGCCTTCGGCCTTCTTGGCCACCAGGGCACACTGCTGGCTCATGGTCAGTGGGCTGTTGACCAGTGCCCCCAGGTCCTTTTCTGCCTGGGCACTGATGATGGGGAGCAGGACACCCCCAAATGCCCCAGTGCCTGCTCCAGTCCCAAGAGAGCAAACTGGCTGGAGTGGGGAGAGGTGCCTGCAGCACAGACCTTGCGTGCTTGGGGAGCTGGAGGTGGACTCAGGACCCCAGCTCTCCTGGGCTGATGGAGAGCTCAGGGCAGCCCGGCTGCGGCCAGGGCTGGGAGTAGGGCTGCTTTTGGGGCTGAGGAAGAGAAAAGCCAAGGCTCTGGCAACAGAGCTGCTGCTCATTCCTTCTGCTGTGCCTTCCTCCTCGCCCGCACTCAGCCTCTTCCTGACATCTAGTGGGAGCCGGGCAGCACGGCAAAGGGATCCTTGTCAGCTCCGGGCTCCGGGGCACACACCAGCCACAGGTCAGGCACAGGGCCTGGCTGCCAGAGCCACCAAACGGGCTGGCACCAGCCACAGCTCACAGCTGGCCTTCAGCAGGGCACAGCTGCTTCTGCAGAGCACTGCTGGGGAGGAATTCAAGGTGTAATTCCTCATGGAGGCAGTTACTATTGGCATAGCAGGGACACTGCTCTAAGGCATGGAATCTGTTTAGGGTTATCTGCCATCTCAGACCACTTGAGCCCTCTCCCTCTCTGCTGCAGCTCTTCCATGTTCCCAAGAAAGATGCACAGAACAGCTGGGCAGTTCCCTTCTTGTCCTTGTTCTGGATGGCACCTTTGGGAAGCAGAGGGAAGAGGCAAGATGGGAGCAAGAGAGAGGGGAGAGCTGTCCCAGCAGGACATCACCTTCCATGCAGGACCACCCTCTCATTTTAGACCCATGCACATCTCCCTGGATCATCTCTCATCCCTAATGGCAGCTGCCAGAAGCTAACCTACTCCCAGCTCACGGCCCTCTGCCCATGGCTGCAAAGGCAGGACAGGGGCAGATGCTGGCCACAGCATTTGGGGACATTGCCTCCAGGGTCATCGCACACTGGCCAGCATCTCTACTGGACTCATCTCCCATCCCATCCTTCCCCACAGCCTTTACCTGCAATGACAGGCAGATTGGTCAGCTCATTCCTCATTCCTCACCCTCATAGCTCATTCCTCCTGTCTTGTTTCACACACATTCTGCGAGCAAAACCACTTTTTTATTTCCCCTTGTTGCCATCTGCCTTTGCTGGACCGTGGTCACTGGGCCTACCTTGCTGGCTGAAGACCAGGGTGTCACCTCTCCACGTGTTCCCAGATCTCCCTGGGGATGCCCAAGCACTTTTATTAATGAGCAGCTGAAAGTTAAACACCAGCAACAAAACAACAATAACAACAACAAAGATTTTTATTTCAATGACCTGAAAGAAAATGTAATTCCAAGAGCAAAGACAGTAATAAAAACCACAAAGGTGCTCCAAGCAAACTGGAGCGATTTGCACGGATCCCTTCCCAAAGCAGCCAGGCAGAGGTGGCTCTGGTCCCTGGCTCCTCCCCAGTGTGACAGAGCCACACTTCTCCCTGCATCCCCCCCATGCCAACCCCTTGCTGGAGGGACCCACAGGGACCTCTCAACCCTGGGGAAATGGCAGCTCAGGGGATAGGTGAGTGGCTTGGGGTGGGGATATCACAGGGTGAGCCCACATTGACCTTGGGGAAAAGAAAGGCACTTCCCAAACTTCAGTGTCATCCTGCCACCTGCTCTGGGACTGCAAAGCATCCCTTCATCACCCACCCCAGCCCTTGCCAATCTGACATCCCAGGGATGTCCCATGTCTCCTTGGGAGTCCTGGTGCTCCTGGGCCAGCACCATGGCTCAAAGGTAGAGGAGCAAATCCAGCTCTGAGCTGTCCTCAGCTGCCCTGTGCTCACAGAGGTGAGCCCTCAGCTCCTGACTGCTGCTCCAGGGAGGCACTTTGATGGAGAGGAGGGACAGGGACACTCCTGGAGACAGAAGGACAGGGAAAGGTGGTGGCCCTGAGCAGGGACCTCTCTGGAGCTATGCCCAGTCTCCCACCCAGGCTCAGCCCAGAAACACCTGCAGTAAGGATCAGTGTCCTGATTTTCTCTCCCACACACATATCCAACAGCTCTCTGAGGGGGCGTGGTGCCTTTGAGAAATGCAGGGATAAAATTCCAGAAGCAATGTTAATCCAACAACTAAGTGGATGTCACTCCTACAATTGAACCCAAAGCCACTGAAATTATGAATGAAAGACAAAAATCCCAGATCTTCAGGATCTCTCCTGGTCTGAACAGAGAGTCTTTGCCCTGTGTCTAGAGACAAGCAGCAGCCAAGCACTTGCTTCCCTGACATGTGGCTCATGGCCTGGGTCACTGATCCTACCCCCACCCTGCCTCTCCAGAGATTTGGATCCCTTTGACTTCTCTGTGCTTTTTTGGGGGATCCTGAACTATTCTGAGTCCCAAGTGCAAGGGTCCAGCCTCGGCTGAGATCCTGATTCTCTCCTGAGGAGGCAGAAAGTTCACAAGAAACACGGAACAGGGGAAAATTGCATTAGTCAAGGAGCAGAAAGTCTCACAACAAAACTTCCACTTAACTCCCTTGTGCTATCAGCTCCTCCCAGCACCCAGGTCCAACCCTGTAACCTGAACCCAGCCAGGGTTGGGAACAGCAGCCTTTGGGTAGGGGGAAAAGCACCAAAGCTGACAGAATCCCCCCTCCCACAGCACTTCACAGCATCAGAGCCGGCAGTGCGGGGAGTGCTGGCAGGGTCCCAGGGAAGGGTCTGGCAAGCACAGCACCGAGCAGAGCACTGGGAAGGGGGTGTCTGGACCTGAGAGCATTCAAAGAGAACCATCTCCTCACCATGTGGCCATGCAGGTGGTTGGGAGCAAGACCATGAGTTTCAGATTGTTTAATTTAACCTGTCTTCTTGTTCAAACACAAACTGAGTCAAAGCTGTAAGCAGTGGCAGGGCGGTCAGCTCCCAAGGCTGGGGGAAGCCTTTGGAACTTCTCTGCTTCCCAGTGCCACCTCTCCCCAGCCTCTAAATTTCCTGTGTGAATCAGGATCACCTACCAAAACCCCTAAGCTGTCCTTCAAAGCAGAAGAACCAAAACTGACGCAATCCCTGCACTCAGTCCTCTCCCTAAGGAGAATCCTCCTCAGTGCAGAAGCCACTCAGCAAGCGATTTTGGCTTTGTAGAGACACAACCCAGCTCTGCAGCCCAGTGTCCCCTCTGGTGGCACAGCACAGCAGCAGTGGCACCAAGCAGCTCCCAGGGGTGGCACGGACGGCACAGGGTCGCTGCCGGCGCAGCCGGGCAGAGCCCAGCTCATCGCTGAGGTCACTTTTCTGGGGGGATGGAGCAGGGGGCTCAAACCACACACAAACCGTGGAGGAACACACAGAGAAACCGAGGGTGGAGGTGAGTCCGAGCTCAGACGCGGCCCCGGGGGCTGCGCTCGGGCAGGAGGTGGCGGGGCGGGGGCTGCTGCAGCAGGGCCGTGAGGATGCGCTGCAGCTGCGACAGGCGGGCGCGCAGCGACGTGCAGGACAAGAGGTTCAGCTGGTAGGACGGGTCGAGGGGCAGGATGGAGATGAGCCACCAGCACCACGTTGGGCCGTCTGCCGAAGCCTGGAGAGGAGAGAGGGAGAGACCCCCACGTCAGGAGCTGCGAGGTGGATGCAGGGGCGGCCTTCAGGCAGCATCGCTGATGGCAAACAGTTGCTCTTGTCAGGACAGCAACACCAGCTTTGGACAAGCTACTCATCTGAACAGCCCTTTTGCTGTCCAAGCTCAAAACTGCTGGACAAACGAATTCAATTTCCAGACAAGCATTCCCCAGGGAGCCTCCAGATGCAGATGTAGCTGGTAAAAAGTCTATACTAAAGAGACAATGAAATATCTTGTGCATTTCCTTGTTTAAGCCGGTGCTTTTTGCAAACACAGACCAAATCCTGCATGGCCAATGTTTTTGGGACATTGGCCATCACTTGAAGGTGCAGGCCAGGCAGACACAGCTGTTGGGCACTGCTTTTGTAAAGTGGCTTTTCTATAACCTGAGCCAAACTAAGAGGGAAAAGCTCGATTCAGCTGAAGGAGGGTGAGTTGTTTTGTAATTCCTGAGCACATCATTAACATGACTGCTGGCCAAGACAGCCTTAGCCTGGGACAAGCCAGCAAGAGTATATTTGTAATGATCCAGAGAGGAAACGCTTTCTTAAAGGAGCGAAAATTAAATTTGGGGATTTTTTTTCCTCCTTCAGAATCTGAATTTTTCAGAGCAGTATAATAAGCAAATTGGATCCTGTCCTCTTAGCTCCTTACCTCTGGCCAGCTATGGCTGTCTCAAAGGATCACAGTGAGAACAGGCTCAACAAGCTGCAGGATTCATCTCTTTGCCAATTTGTTTGATTTCTTTTTCCTGAAGTGTTTTCAAACACACACAGTTCAGTTTCTCAGTTCTCATTTAGGAAAAGACTCTGGGAAAGATTTTAGAACTCAGTGCTCAGTTTCCAAGAACAGTTTAAAACCATAAAGAAACATCAAGCAGTTTTGCAAAACAATCCCTACCAACTCTCTGAATGAGAGATGCAGTAACAGGGGTGAAAAGCTGGATTTTTTTTTTGCTCATCCTGGGGGGAAGCCGAGTAGGGAAGAAGGGTGGTTAGTGCAGGAACAGCACTGCTTCACAGGCTCTCTTGGTACTGTTTGGTGCATCCCTTCCCTCTGGGCATTACCTGGATGTCCTCTTCCTTCTCTGGCAGTGGTCCATGCTGCATCAGAATGTGCCTGGAGGTGAGGTCTCCGTGCTCACAGAACCGCTGCGCCAGGCGATAGGTGCTCTCGTGCAGGCACTGCAGCTCCTGCAGCTCCTCCCCAGATACCTGAACAGAGGCGAGAGGGACACAGGTGACCGTGGGGAGGATCTGTCCCACTGGAGCCCAGGATTTTGCCCAGCCCTGCCCTCACCTTCTTGTCCTCCAGGTACTCGATGTCAGCGGTGTGGTAGCCGTCCCTGTGCCCGCGGCTCAGCACCCGGAACCGCTGCCGGCCGATGGTGTCCACCAAGGACCTCCCGTCGGCCAGCAGCTCCACCTGACGGATCTCCAGCATGCAGCCGTAGTCAGCAAAGCTGCAGGGACACAGGGACAGAAAACAGGGGTTGAGCTGGGGTCATGGGTGGTAAGAGCACTGCTTCTCCTATAGGTACCGTCTCCAAAGCAGGAAAAGGCCCAGGAATAAGATGTCAGGGCAGGGGCAAATTCAGAGATTCAATCAAGTCTCCTCCCAGTGCTCACTAAGAGGAGCTGAAGGCCACAGCCAGAGAACCATGGAGCTCAGAGACATCCTGAGTCAGAAGCTGTTCCAAGAATTGTATTGAATTGTATTTGACAGCTACCACTGGCTCTGTCCAGCTCCAGTGCTGGCCTCATTCCTTGTTGAGGAATTGATCCCATTTCACCCCACACTGTGGGGAACACACCACCTCCCTGCTGATTTTATCTGCGAGATGGCACTAATAGGGAATCTTTCAGAACTACTCAGTATTTTAGACATTTGGGGCTGGAGCAGAGAGAGGCAAATCAGCTGGGGCAGGGGGAAGCTCACCTTTTCCCATTCTCATATATGCACATGCCAAACCTCCTGGTGCCGCTCTCCTGGCACCGCCGGATCATCAGGCGGTACCGAGGCTCGAAGACATGCAGAGGGCAGGGGATGCCAGGGAAGGACATCGTGCACACAAAGATGGGGATGTTCTTGGTCAGGCTGAGGGACAGAAGGAGAAACCACTGTGATACCTCCCCAAGCAAATCCCATCCCAATGACTCTGCATCAGCTGCTCCCCCAAACCAGGTGTGTCCTTAACCACAAGAAGTGATCCTCCAGCACAGAGCAACACTAAAGCTCCCACTTGGCTCGCCAAGAGACCAAGGACAGATTCTGCCCACAAAATAGCTCCTTGCAAAGATGGTCCCTCACCCCCAGGTGCCTCATGGGGCATGTCCACACCCACACAGCACAGCTGCAATGTGGTCCTGGACGTGGGACAGACATCACTTGAGCAGAACGAAGCCACAGCAATGGTATGGGGTGTGGAGAGCCCTATCAGAGCCCCTTCCAGTCCCCACGTGCACCCACACACACACAGCAGCAGTCCCTGCTTACTTGGAGAGCTCTGCCATCTCTGCCTGGTGCAGCTCCCGGCGCTCAGCCAGCTGTGTGGGGAAGGTGGCCAGCATGATGTCCTGCAGCAGCACCGTGGGGTTGTACCTCCCAGCCTTCAGGTACTGAAAGGAATTAGACCCAAAAATAGGTTGGAGAAGAGCAGGGAGGAAGCCCTGAGGCCCTGCCGGACCCTGAATCACACTCACTTTTATTGGAACTGAAGATAATTTTAGAGCAGAGAAAGTCAAGGATAAAACCTATCAGGGGATGTTGAGCCATTGAGCAGGATGGGATGTCAGCTCCACCGAGACCTCCAGACACAGCTCTGAGCCAGGGCCCGTCCAACACAGCGTCCTGTCTCTGACAGTGATGCAGTCCTTGTATGACAACCTAATTTCCCTGATGGTCTCATCCAAATCCCTTTTCATTAAAGATTAAATCAAATCTCCAGGCTAGCAGGTTTTCCATCCATTTCCATTTTTTAAAGTCATTAGCATTTTCTTCTCTCTCTCTCTCTCTCCTCTCCTGTTTACAATCTCACTAAATCACTGTGGCATCTTGTGGAAATGAATCTCTTGGTCTTAATTATCAACTGTCTGGTCATTCCCATGTGAGTGGAGCTGACACTGCTGTGCCAGGGAGCTGCTGATGTAAGAGCACTGCACATTCCCACCCCAGCCCTGGCATGCAGCCAGCAGCTGGAGCTGGTTCCCAGCTCCCCCTCGGGCTCCATCCCGTGGCACTCGTGCCCTCACCTCTCTCAGGCTCTGTTTGCAGAGGGGGCAGTTGGGCCGGTGGTCCAGGCAGCGTTCCAGGCACTCCTTGCAGAAGGTGTGACCACAGGGCGTCGTCACCGGCTCAAAGAACATCCTGCAAAGGATGATCAGAGTCAATGGATTGCAGAGAGCAACAAAGGGAAAGGAGCACAGATAAGTCTGGCAGAGAGAGACTTTAATTAGCCTTTAATTAGAAAGTCTGGGCTCAGTCTGCTGGGCTTGCACAATGATGTAAGATGAGAACTGTTCCAGGCCTGAGCTCTGCTCCCCCTCTCTGCAGGGTCTCCATGGAGTCCCAGCAGACCCCATCAGTACACACATTGCACCCCTTGGTCCTGCCATGTCTGTGGTTCCCCAGACACCCACAGTGGTGTGTAATCCAAAGGGCAGTGACAGGACTCTGTCTCTCCTTCTCCTCTGCTCCAGGAGCAGAGCCAGCAGCAAATACTCAAGTTGCTCACAGGCAGCTCCAGGATCAGACATTAAATTAAGGTCTCAAGAAAGCCCTGACTCCTCCTAAACACTGTTTTCTTCTTTCAGAAGAGACCCAAATTCACATAATTCAGATCAGATGCAGTCTCAAATCTCTCTCCCCCATGCACAAACCTGGAAAAAGCTGCCATGCAAGACCTTGACGAACCTGCACGTCTGGCAGTGCAACACCCACCCATCTCTCTGCCAGCAGCCGCTTGCACAACTGCTCCACATCCTGGGACACACCAGGAATAACAGCCTGGTTTCAGCATGCCCTGTGGCAGTGCCACCAGTCCCTCCCCAGCCCTGAGCCAGCAGACAAACACAGGCTCTATGCCGTTCCCTTTTCTACATGCACCAGGCAAAGAGCTCCGAAATGCTCCCCTCTAGGTCTGCAATATCCCCAGCATGGAGGGAATTTCCCTGGGCAAGCCCTTCCTGTTCCAGCCTGCAGATACAAAGGACAACCACTGCTTTTGGTCTTTGACCCCACTGAACATCCCCACCTCCACATCTCTGTCCCAAGGGATGCAGCCCCAGTGATGCTGCACCCTGAGACAGGGCGATCTGAGCTCCTGCAGCCTGGCAGGGTGCCCCATGGCCCTGCCTTCCCCTCTTATCTGTACCAAAACCTACATCTCAGCAATTCTCAGGACTGAGCTTGCTATTAAGATGTGAAGAAAGATGAACACCAGCAAAGAAAACCCAGCAGGTGCCAATTCTTCATCCTAAAAGCTCTCCTGCAGAACTCACCGTATGCAGAGGGAGCACTCCAAGTCAGATATGCTCAGTGACTCTCCAAGGCATGGTTGGGTACACTTTGCTGCTGCTGTTTCCTCCTTGTTATCTAGTGGTAAAAGAGAAGACAATCCCCCATTTCAATATAGGAAATTAAATTGTGCTTTCTGACCTCGTTCTGAGGCATAACTGCCACACAAAGTGCTTTGAAAGGGTCAAAGAAAAAAAATGCACTAGGAAATGCAACATAAACCCCTCTATTAACCCACCCGTGTTCATCCATTGCTGGTGTGTCAGTGGGTCTCATGGTTCTTGGCAGGGAAAGGTGATATCTCCTCCTTTTGCAGGCAGGGAAACTGAGGCACTGGGCAGCAAAGTGGCCCAAAAAGCTCCAGGATGGAAGTCTCTCGAAACCTGCCATGAGCCATCACTGCTTTATGCAAACCCAGGTAGGTGGCAGCCACCTGCCTGGACACTGATGGCAAGTTAATGCTGATGGAGGTGCTGCTGCCCCAGCTCATGGCATGTCCTGTCCCCCACACAGAAATTTAATGTAAACCAAAACCCATCTGAACACATGGGAACCAAATAAAGCCTCTCCCTGACTCCACACAGGGAACAAGTGATGGCTGGTTTTAGCAAGAACTTGTCACCAAGCTGCAGGCAAAGGTTTGGTGTAAGTTCACCTGCTCACACAGGAAGAGCAGGTGGATCCTCCCCATGTGCATGAGAAGCAGCGAATGTCCTGGCCAGAGCTGCCCCATCATGTGCCCCTGGGATATTTGTTTGTTGAGCTGGACACGGTGCAAACACCACATTTTCAGTGCCAAAATGGATTTCAAACAAGTATTTTGCACGACACAACATTGTGGTACCTCTGATGACACTCACCCAACAAGCAGTGGCCCTGACTCTCTGCCGAAGTCTCCGGTTCTGGCTGTTGTCCCCGCTGGGAAAGGGTGGCTGTGTCCTGTCTGTGCTCAGACCCAGCAGCCCCTCGGCCATCTGCCAGCTCTCCCTCCTGATCCTAGGCACAGCAAGATGAAATTAAGCCCAAACCCTCTTCTCTCTCTGAATGCACAGCCCCATCTGTCCCACCAAGCCCAATGGCAGTGGGAGGTTTTCTGCTGTGTCACTGTACATTAACATCTTGCATCTGAGGACAGCAGGAGAGTGGCCTTCAGACATTGCTGCCCAACACATGGTTAAAACATGGGTTCACTCTGTCCAGACATACCAACTGCTGTTTGGGTGTATCTGAGCCCATCTTCTGAATTCCCTCCTCTCTCCAAGCCTGCTAAATTTGTTTATAGAAGGCAAAGAGGAACATAAAAACTTCCTTAATAGCTGCTAATGGTCTGAACTATTCTCAAATGTGTCTTTTAGATGAAAAAAATTGAAACTCACTTTTTGTTTTCCTTTTTTTTTTTTCCTGAATGTAGTGAGATGAATAGAGAGAGAAAGTCTCCTCTGTTTCCTGAGTCCCCACAGCCTCAGCCCTGATGACACCTGCTCTCCCACCCTCCACCAGCTGCAGATTCTCATCCCAGCACACAACCAGGTAAGCATGGCTACATGTCCTGCACCACCTCCCCTTATCACACCTCCTTTCCCATCAGTGGGCAACTGGGATGTGCCAGAGGGACATGAAGTCTCCTTGCAGACTCAGATATTGCAGGCTCTTACCTGAGCTTGTGTGGAAGACGGGAGCACTGAGCTCCCTCCATCGACCTGGGAACCAGCTGAGCTCAGGTGAGCATCACCCAGGTGTGGCTGAGGAGCATCAGCTTCCGTGATGATCTGCAAGGACAAAGCAAGGGTTGGGGGATGCTAGGAGGAAAAAGCAAGGAGGTGGGAGGGCTGCCAGGCTCCCTCTTTTTCCCCAAAGCACCCTTCTGCTCACTGCAGGAGGTGGCTGTGCTGGCTGAGCACTCTGTTGAGTCCTTCAGAGGACAAGGACATCTCCCTGTGTGATGTGAGAGCACAGGAACATGGCAGAGCCCACACACCTTCTCCATCTCTCTCTGAGCCAGCTGGAAATGGGGACTGAGCGTCAGGCAGTGTTCCCACGCCAGCAGGGCTTCAGCTCTCTGCCCCATCTCCAGGAGCACCTTCCCTTTCCTGAAGAAGGCCTGCAGAGCAGAAAATACATGTGGTGACTATGAGACAGTGACCAGCTGAGCATGTGCTCCTTCAGCTCCTATGCCAGCCCCAAGGGAATGTCCCTTTGCCTCCTGCCTGCTCCCACCCCAAGCCAAAGCACCTGGACATGTTGCTGCTCCCCTGATTAGATCTGCCTAAAGAAAACCAGCACTCTCCAAAGTGCAGCAGCTGCAAAAGCCAAGCTTAGGGAGAGTTGGAGAAGGAATGAAGGATGGACAAGGTGCCAGACCTCTCCTGTGAGAGCAACACAGCACCTGCCACCTTGATTAGCAACCCAATGGGTCTGCAAAGTGCATTTCCGAGCAGGATGAATCCAGTGGAGAACTGAGGAGAGGGGAAGCTGCTCCTGTGCAGTAAGGTTTGGCTCCAGTCCATGTGGCCCTCACTCACCTCGTGCTCTCCAGGCTCAGCCCTGCACACAGCATCCAGGTCCTCCAGTGCCTGTGGATACTGCCCCAGTGCCACCAAGGCCTCTGCCCGGCACAGCCGCAGGGAGCTGCAGTCCAGGGCTGCAAAGAGAAATGTGTGACATGAGCCCTGGTGGGCCAGAGGGGCTGCAGGAGCCTGGGGAGAGGCCACCACAGTGGGACAGTCCCTGTACCACTGCCTCACAAAGAGCACAGCCTGCAGCGCTCCTCATCGGGAGACACTGGCTTTGTAAGCCTCTGCAAGGAAGTTATTTCCCCTAAATACCCAGTTTTAAATTGTTTGAGGCTCTTCCCTTTGTTTTTCCCCCCTAAACACCCTCAGCCAAGAGGCCCCACCACTGCCTCAGGGCTCAGCCACGCTGGGATCTGGGCTTTCATCCATCTTTTTGGGATGTAGCAAAAAAAGCTCTACCCTACACGTACAGGGCTGTGGCCACAGCAGGCTCTGTGATGTGACTCACCCAGCAGAG
This sequence comes from Vidua chalybeata, assembly GCF_026979565.1. Classification (NCBI taxonomy): domain Eukaryota; kingdom Metazoa; phylum Chordata; class Aves; order Passeriformes; family Viduidae; genus Vidua; species Vidua chalybeata. Next base: position 12,924,216 of record NC_071544.1, read on the forward strand.
TCACAATAACATGTTACCAAACAGGACTGCAGTGCTGGATACCTGAATTCCCAGACCCACCTGGCTGTCACTGCTCTCCTGGGGCAGATGAGAAGCCAAAGGGGTGTAAGAATCTGCCTGCACCACATGACCTGGGGTTTCCAAGTATGAGAAAAGGCTGAGATTTCCCAAAAATGAGGAGGAGAACTGAGGATCCAGTTCCTTGTCAGCAAGATGTCACTGATGGGACGTTAGGGTGCTGGGGGGGCACAGGTCCCACGGACATTGCTAGTCATGACAGCAAACATTACATGCTCCTGCCTTTTCCTAAAAAATTGGCAGTGAGATCCTTTTCTTTCCTGCCTCTGAAAACCACATAAAGACCTTCCTTCCTACCAGCACTGCCAGTGGCAGAATTGGGTTGGGGGATGCTGGGTAGAGCGAGGAAGCAGCACCCCAAGAGCCCACACTCATGGAGTAACCAGGTGTGGTAATGTTTGTGGGTTTGAAATGCAGAGATGCCCAGATCCACCCCGTTATATCAGAGCTCATGGAGGTGACCTACATCCAGTGCAGTGCTGGTGTTCCAGCTCAGGTAACAGGTCTGTGCATCCAGCCCTGCATCCCCCAGCTCTGAGCATCAGCTCAAAGCTGCTGAGGGCTGGGGCTGGGGACTTGTTGCTTCCTGGTCCATCTGGGGAGGCCTCCAGTGTCATGCAGTTCCCCCCACAGGCTCCCAGTTCCCTGTGGGATGATGGCAGATCCAGCACAGGTACCTTGTGGTGGCCCTGCAGGATGCTGGCACTGAGGGCAGCCTTGTATCATAAATTAGGCACCATTTGCAGGCACTGCTGCTGCATTTACTGTGGCAAATGTGGTGAGGGCAACACCACCTTGCAGAAGGGCCAGGAGTTCTCTCAGGGGCAAGCTGGGTCCCTGGGCCTGGCTGGCAGCTGATCAGCAGTCATCAGGAAACATCACTGATGATGATGTCTCTCCTGCACTTCCAAACCCGGCAGCATTTCCTCCTGGCCTGGTTCAAACACGGTGCTGATGCAGCTGTGCCAGCAAACGGCAGGTCAGGACTGGCAGCCCCACGACAGCCAAGTGCAGGAAGCATCTGCCCATTTCCCTGCCTGCCTCTGCTGTCACCCTGCCCAGGCACCCACCACTTCTTATCACAGAGGAGCAAACTCTGCCATGGCCATTGCCTCCTCGTCCCTGTGCCCAGCAAGGAGCACAGCGAGACTTTGCTCCCTGCCTAACCCAGAGAGCAGCAGAGCCAGGCACAGCCACTCCTGCACCAAAAGCTGCCCCGGCCATGCTGGGATGCTTGTTTTCCTTTGTAATATTAGCCAACACCTTTCCTCAAGTGAGGAAACATGGGGACTTGCTGCTCAGTACCCCATCCCACAAGCACCCATTCAGAGATGAAATATCCCAGCCCCTAACAATGGGTAGGAATGAACAAATAAGTACAAAGTCTAGAGGGTTATTTTCCATGTCGGCAAACCCATTCAAGCATTTGCACAGCCCAGCAATAAAGCGACTGATTTGGCAAAAAAAAAAACAAAAACCAAACACCCCAGATGTGTAAAACAGGGCAATGAATTCTGCATTTCTCTGCTGCTGCAGCTATTTTTGATCTATGATATCATTACACACCGGGGCCATCAGCCAGCTGGCAGCCTCAGAGACTCGCCAGCCTCCACGCTCCAGGCATGTCAGAGGGCCTCCTGTGCTACACATTACACTGCATTTTTCTGTTGTTCACTCAGAAAGAATGAAGATTAAAAGTTGACAGTTTATTTCCACCCAAGCAAAGCGAGCTGCTCTGCAGACTGGGCTGAGCAGGGCACTGCAAACTGACCTATCACACCACACTGAACCACAAACAAAACATGCCCATGGGTCAAACATTTATCAGTGGTTCTGTTTCAAAGTGAAAGGCAGCCCGTAAAAAAGTGTGCAGCTGAAAGCTGGCTGCAGGAGTTGGAAAACACATCCTGAAAGCACCACCCACGTGGCTGAGCCTGGCAGCCCCAGCAAGAGCGGGTTCACTGGAGCTGAGGCTCTGACTGCAATTTCCTCGTTGCCCTCAGCCAGACTTTTCCTGTCTTTCGGGGAACAGGACGTGCGGGGAAGAGTGAGGACAGAGTTTGCAATGTTTCCTCTTTATGCTAGCAAAGGATTTTTAAAGAAAAGTGTAATTGTACACCTCAACCAGGCAAAAGCCTGGCAAATGGTACTAGAGGAGCGTGCATGTGCCTTTACTCTGAAGGAGGGTGTGCAGGGAGGGACGGATGCCTCTGGAGGTTGCATTAAAGGACCTGTTTTCTGCTGCCAGCACCAGGATCGACCGGTCCGCTTAGCCCTTCGTTTCCAGGCTTACCCTGAACCTCTGGCACTTGTCTCGCAGCAGGGGATGAATAAGAGCCTTCGCTGCGGGAGGAGAGCTCAGTGCTGTCATAGAAACGCCGCGGAGAAAGGAAATTCTGCCTCCGTCGCCCCAGCCCCCTGCTCCAGACGCATTGTATAACCCCTTTTATTTACTTTCCAAGAAATCCACTTACAGCCACACATTAAAGCAGATCAAACCCCACCCCACCCCCACCCCCGGCCCGATCCAGACCCAGCAGGCAAATGTCTGTCCAGAGCTGGCTGCAGAAGGGGCCGGGCCGGGCGCTGACCTGCACGACGGGGCTGGCACAGGAGCTCTGCCAAGGCTGTGTCCTCGCCAGGCTCTGGGGGAGAGGTCGTGTCCACCCCCGACTGGACAAGTCCCAGCCACTTTACGTAATGGTCACCCCTGGGCAGAACTCTTTCTCTGACCCTGAAATACTGCCGGGCTGCAAGATGTGAGTATCTGCTGCTCTTCCCTCTCCACAAGCACGTGGCCGATGGGACACAGGCGGCGCGCCCCGGCCGCGGCCCTGGCAGGGGACGAGCAGCGCGGTTTGTCGGGTGGCCCACCGCTCCCAGCACCTCGGGACATCCACGGATATGGAAGAATTCAGCATTCCCCCTTCCCATCCCCATCCCCACCAGCCCTGCCTTACAACACTTCCAGATTCCCACGTCTTCCAGCTCTGGACCGTGCAGAGCTGCAGGGACACGGTGACCTACATTGTCACCCACATCGGTACTCGCCTGCTGCAACAGCCCAGCCCGTGCATCCCCGTCCCTCGGGCTGCTGGGCTGGCCCCTCGCACCCCGCAGCCCACCGCCCGCACTCCCAGCCCCCGAGCCCGGTGGTCCTTACCCAGCTCGACTCCTCTCTGCGCCATCCTCAGCGCCTCCCGCGCATCCCCGCGGGCGAGGCGGTCCCGGACGCGCTCCGCCAGCCCGGCCAGCCGCCGCTCCCGGGGCACGCATCGCTCCAGGATCCCGCACAGCACCACGCTGCACCGCGCCGCCCCGATGCCCAGCAGCTCCAGCCGCTCCTGGCACAGCGGGCAGCGGGACGGCCCGGCCCCGCCGAGGCACGGCTTGCAGAAGGAGTGACCGCAGGACGCGGTCACCGGCTCCCAAAGGAGCAGGCGGCAGCAGGGGCAGCGCAGCAGGTCCAGCCCGAGGGGCTGCCCGGAAGGTCTCTCCGCGGGCGGAGAGGAGCTCGGGCTGGAGGGGCCGCTCATGGCGGCAGTCGGGGGAGCTGTCCCTAAAGCCGGCGGTGCCCGCACGGCCCGGCCGCCGCCGCGCCCCCGCGCATTGCCCCGCTCCGCCCCGCGCCGCTCCCGCCCCGGCCGGCCCGGCGGAGGCTGCGGCTGCCGGCCCGGCCCGGCCCGGCCCTTCGGAGGGACCCGGGGCAGGCGCCGGTGGCGGAGCTGCCCGGGCCACCATTGGCCGCCGCCGCCCGGCCGCCCCGCCCCGGCCGCGTTTCGTAACGGAGCCCGCGGTACCGGGGGCGCCGCGGCGGGCGAGGGCCGGGGGACACGGGACACGGGACCCGGGCCCGGCGGGGGTTGGTGCGCGGGTGGGTGCCGACCCCCCGAGCCGGGATGCAGGGGTGCTGGGGGGCTCCGCTGCCGATTCCCGGGAGGCGGGGATGTTGCGGGGCTCCGGAGCAGCCGGGGTGCGGGTACGAGGCGGACACCGGCTCTGAATCCGTGAGCCGGGCGAGGAGAGCTCCGCACCAGATGGGCACGGGGGCCCAGGGGGTCTGGGGCACCCCGAAGCAGGACCAAGGTGCAGAGTGCTGGGAGTGTTTCGGGGTGCCCCAGAGTGGGGCCAGGGCAATTTGGAGCCAGCCAGGGTGCGGGCTGCCTGGGGTATCCGAGATGCTGTGGAGCAGGGCTGGGGCACAAATCCCGGGGGGAACAGGGTGCTCTGTGGTGGGGACAGGAGGGTGGGATGCTGCAGAGTGGCTGGCACAGGATACGTGGGGTCCCTCAGCTCTCTGAGGCTCTCCAGAGTGGGAGTGAGGTGCCGGCTATTGCGGTGCTCCAGAGCAGGGCGGGCTGGTGAGGCTGATTTGCACCCGATGCCTCTTTGCATTACCCTCCATGGAAACTCATCACGTTTGGGGGCAAAGGGGCACTCCTCCAATGTACACGCAAAACTGCATCTCCCTCAGATGCTCTACGTACCCAGAACTGAATGAATTCAAACCCTGTTTGTGGACAATCCCCTTCCCATTCACAGACCCCCAGGATGGGCTCGGTGTCACAAGGGAGATGCATCCCCTCACCACACAGTCATACAGCAAAAAAGCCAGCAGCTCCTGCACAGCAGGTGCCGAGAAAAACAGCTGATATCTGTCACTTCTGGAGCTTAGTAGATCGGAATTTATATAAGGATGATACACATTCCCCAAGGGCTCATTTGTGTGTCCCCAAAAACAACCCAAACCCACGCACACACTGGCAGAGCTGCTCAGGGAGGGAGATCACCAGTGGGACGTCAGTGCTGGTGAAACCCATGACCCACTGAGGGAGTGGCTGGCGGAGGTTGGGCTGTGGAGCAGGTTTTGTTTCCAAATCTACTGCAATTACATTAAACGGCTCATAAGTGGTTTTAAAAGCTCAACAAAGCATTTGAAATGGGCTTGATAGGCTTCATTGCTTTCTCCGTTATCTTTTTAAGAGATCCCTCCAGACTGGAGAAATCTCAGGTGACATTTGGTAACACTGCCCTGAAAAGCTGAGCGTGGCATTAGGCACAGTGGTCACCCTGGGAGCATTGGAGTCTGTCTGGGACTCTGCCCAGCAGGGGACATTTTCCATGTCAGTCTTTAGCTCTTCCCTCCCCCCCGCCTCAGCGGACTTTGCACATCCCTTCCCCCAGCAGTTCTCCCATGGGCATTCCTCGGGTGGACAAAGCTCATTCACACCAAACACTCTCCTTTCATGGTTTAGTTGTCACCATGGCTCGTTTTCCCACCAAAACCTGGCTATTGACTAAAAAAAAGATTGCCACCAGGAGGGTTTCACCCTCAAGAAGAGCACGTTCCTGGCTCGTGAGCCATGAAATGAGGGTGATTTTTAGCTACCACAGCCAACATTGCAGCAAAGTGCACAATAACCCGTTTGTATGGCTCAGCCTGGGAGCAGCAGCCCTTTGCCAGGGGCAGCTGCTCTCAGGTGAGGAGCACAGCACCTTTCATCACCTCAGCCAGTTCCTGTGGGAGACACCAGGTTGTTCACCTGGGACCTGCCTCCTTCTTTCCCTCACCTCCTGATTCACTCCACAACCATGTGTGGGTTCTCCAGCGCCTCACAAGCAGAGCAGAAGTGCTGCTGCTTTGCATAATACAGTTTAAAATCAATCAACCACGACACACGAGGCCATAGCAAACCAGGCTTCATTAGCACCAGTGTGCAAGAACATTTTGTTTTCTTCAATCCGTCCAGAGCTGAGCTGGTTCAGAACTCTGAATGCTTTCTCTTGTCACTGCCCTGTTTGTGCTGACTCAGTACATAACTGAAAAAGAAAAAAAAAAAAAAAGGCTTTAAATGCTTAATGCTAACCATTCTGCTGGCCAGATGAGAACTTCACATGTTGCATAACACAGGACAGATCCCACTGTGTGGAGGAACTATTTGCAAAGCACAACTGGATTTTTTTTTTTTTTTTTTTCAGTTTAGAGGTGGGAAATATCCCAGGGTCAGTGTAGGGTGAGGAGTTCCAGGTGTTGCTGCAGCTTCTCCTCTGGCTCCCAGCCACACGTCCGCTTGTGCTTCGGCTCCAGCACAGCCTCATTAATGTGGTCCAGACTGCTGACAGCCCAGCACTGGGATCAGGGATTGCACGCCAGCTGTGTTTGCTCACTTTTAGTGCATAAATATTTGTTGCAAGCATTGACACTTGTTTTTGACACATTAGGGTTTAAGGAGTGGCTCTGAGGTGACAGCACCTTCCCAGTGTTGCCTTTTTTTGTTCAGAGAGGAGGCCTGCGTGCTCCTGAGGGCGTCTTCAAAGGCACCACAAGCACTTGTAAACAGGAACATGTACCCTGAATGTCATGACCCCTTTTCCACACTGCTATCCCTGCTCTACCCACCAGCTTCCTCCAGCACCATCAGACCTGAAAGTCCTGTTGCACAGAGGTGAAACAAGTTCTCCCATTTCTAAACCCACACAAGGAGGAAAGCGTCAGAACCCCAGCCAAGGAGGGGGAGTGTTGCTATCAACAAGGGCCAACACTGGGCTCACAGTGGCGTGTCCAAGTGCCAGGCAGCCTGCTGGGTGATCAGGCAAAGATCCTCAGCACCTGTGCAGGCACACTTGTGCCCCAGCAGTGCTGCACCTGGATCCTGCCTGTCTGAAAGCCTTGAGAGTTGGCCTAAGGAATTATTTTTACACCTCAGTACATGCCTGTAACATGCAGGGAATTATTTGCATCATCCCCCCTTCCCCTCCCCACCCCCTCCCCAAACCTGTCAACAAACACATCAGCTTCCTGGAATTTTTTCTTTCATTCTTTCCATCATAGTATTTCTAGATCCAGGATGTTATTCAAGCACCACGTTTCCCCATTTGTTACATGTGGTTCAAAGCCTTTCCTGGGAAGTGGAGCAAAAGCAAGTGGAAGCAGGTGGTGTGGGAGTCTCTTTGTCCTGAGCTCATCTTTTATAACCTGCATCTTTGCTCTCAGGTCTCTGCGTGCAGTTGGGGGAGCTGCTGCTGGTTTTCTCTTGGCAGAGGCAGGCAGATTGCCACAGTGCTCTGTGAGGTTTGGGATTCGAGTTCTGCGCTGTGCTGACCAGGCACTGGGCAGGAAGCAATCATATAAATTACGTGGTATTGTTCCCAAGTCCTGAAACTCTGCTGCTTGAGTGCTCACAGGAGTCCTGACTCTCAGTACAGAGGATCAGATGTAAACAGGGTCGGGGGATTAAGAAGACTTTAATATTTTTTCCTTCTGACTCATACAGGCTTTGCCTGAGGCAGCATCATTCCTAGTGAAAGGAGCTGACTTTCACATGGATTGGTGGGACAGAGAGCTGCAAGTTACATTGTTCATGTAACTAGGCTTATGCCTGAACTTCTGGAAACTGGAGAGTCACAGCGGGACAGCCCAGATTCATATCTGGCTCTTTAGTCTCTCGAGCCAAACATCTTGGCAAAGAGGTTGGCAGAACATTATCAGTCAGCCTTGGAAGCAAGTCCCACATACAATAGATGGAGATATCTTTTCACAGTATGGGCAGTCATGTACAAACCACATACCCCTGAGGAGAGAATACAAAACCCGATCAGAACTGTCCCCATTATCCTGGGGAGGAGCCCTGGGATGGGTAACAAGACCATGGGCTGTGGTGCAGGGTGCTGTAAGCTTGCCTCGATGCCTTGCAATTGTTTTATTGGTATTTTTATTGAAGCTGAAGATCCTCCATCTATAGGAGCTCCCAAGGAGGAGCCTTGAAGTCAGCAGCGTTTGTTCAGCACCACCTAAACCACCCAAACTATGTTATGGATAATGTAACAAAGTGATTAAGGAGGAAAAGTCATAACAAGACAACTCCCTGAGGACACCTCTACACTGTACCACTTCCAAGAAGATTGATGTCCAGAGGGAGCTGCATCCCCATGGGCCAGACCTGGAGGTCACATCAGCCTCTTAATCTTCTGGATGGGGAGAGCAGATTTGTAATCAGCCTTTACTGCAGGGCAGACAGAAGCTGCCCACTTCACAAGCTGCTGTGTGTCTGTGGCCCGGGTGACGCCGTGGTGGCCCGCCGCTGCAGCTGGGGACTCGCCAGCTGCCCTGCCCCACTCTCTCACCAGCTCTAGTGGCCTTGGCTCCTTGCCTCAGCAAGAAGTGAGTACGTGCCGCCTCCCTCAGTTCTTCCTTTTTCCACTTTTCCTGTGCAGCTCCCACCCACCTGACAGAGATGCCAGCAGGGCTGGCGGGCACCCAGCGCTGCCTTTTCGCTTTGCCAGAGGAGGCTGCAAGTGGCAGCGGGTGGGCTCTGCAGTTGGCACAGCCTGCTCTGCAGGAATGCCTCTGGGCTGCCAGGCCAGATCCAGGGGCTGACTTCCTCATTCTCTGCCCTGGTCCTTGTTCCTTCAGCTCCAGCATCTCCACCACCCCAATGTGTCCTTGGTGAGGACAGAAGAGCTCTTGCAAAGCCCAATTCCATCCAAAAGCTGCGTCTGACCATGTGGAGAAGGAAGCACCTTGAAGTCTAGGGGAGAAATGCAGAGGGCTCTCAGGGTCTCCCTGCAGTTTCCCTTCTCCTCAGCCAGACAGAAAGAAGCCCTAAACACACTCTGGGCTGGATTTCAGGCAGGATGAGCAGGCCTGTGTCTCTCCCACAGTTACAAATAGCTGCCTGTGGGCCCCTGGCCTGTTTGCAGCAGTGGTGGCCTGGGCAGAGCTTTCTGCTCAAGGAGCAGACAAATATTTCTGTGTGTGCCTTCTTGTTCCACGAGCTGGCTGGCCTCCACCTCTGCTGCACTTTGAACAGCAGGTGAATCATGTTTGGGTAAGCCCGTCACCAGCTCCTCCTTTCATAACGCACAGACGTCACGGCTTTTAAAGAGGTCAAGCTGTTAGTGCTCGGAGCATTTGTCACCCAGAAACCTGTCCTGGTGAATCTGCCAGAGCAAATTGAAGGTTTTCCTTCACAAGAAGCCTGGCACCATTCCACTGTGGGTTTTAGGAAGCTATTGCAGGAAGGTTTGGGGAATAAGGAGCCTGCTCTGCTCTTCTGAAAGAGCAAATACAGAATCCTAGAGAGGTTTGCAAGGGAGGGAAAGGTGCTGGGAAAGATTTGTATCCTTAGCATTATTTTTATGAAAATGAATCCCATTAATAAAGCTTTGCTATAACTTTAGCTGCTAATTAACATAGCAAAGAGTCTTAGTTTACAGATATTCAGAATGAAGGGATAAGTTGTAGAAGGATGCAGCGCAGAGAGGAGCAAGTCTGAGTTCTCTGTGGGGTGCAGGAGCAGGGATTTCACCTTCCAAAACAGCCTTCACTTGTATGACTCCAGTTCCATTTGAATTTTGCTTTTCTTTTATTCAGTTCAAAAATAGAAGAGTGGTTTCATAGGAAACCTCTGCCCAGCACTCTGCAGAGATTAGCAGATCATAAGCAGGGCTGCAGGAACTAGCTTTTTGGGGAAAGTGAGGATTTTTAACTTTTCCCGTTTTTTAGTTGAATGAAAAAGCAGCTTGAAATTTTCCATGAAGAAGGTCACTTGGGAACAGAGGAAAGATTTCTTTTTGATCTCTACCTTAGAGAGCCTTGTTTCCCTAATAGGACACTATATAATAAAGCCCCTAGATGCAAGATGAAAAGTCTCATCACAAAAGAAAGGCCCAGCCTTTCTGTTCTGAAATTTTTGGCATTTAGAAAAATGCCTTTATCTGGGGGCATCTCTGTGTGAAATGGTATAGGAAACAATTCTTTCTCCACATCTAAATTCTCTTGGCACCTCTTGGCACCCCAGACAGCCACATGATGTACATGATCCCTGCAGGCACCCCCAGATGCTGTGAGCAGGGGCAGCACAACCCCTCCTGCTCCCCGAGGACCAGCCAAAGTTATTATATAAATTTGTGTAAACAAGACTTGCTTAAGTAACTCCACGGCTGCCAGTTCCTCTCGCTGGTCTTCTTTTCCTACTCCACCCCTCCAGAGCCTGGTGTGATGGGCATTTGGCCCAGCTCTGTGCTCCATGCTCCTCTCCCAGCCAGCTGAAGACACAGCAGCTCCAAGGAACCCCTGGCTGAACCTTGCAGATGCAAAGCAAGGGAGGTGGTTCAAACACGCCGGTGAAGTCAGACCTCAGGCCCAGCAGCGCTTGGGCAGCTGCTGGCTGGCACGTCTGCAGGCAAACACTCATCCCAGCACACCGAGGTCATGCTGGGGGGCATGTCCCTCAGGACAGCTGCTGAACTGAAGGTCCTCAGCATCCCCAAAAGCTCCACCTGCCTTTTGCCTCCTCCTCTAAGTGTTTTTAGAGTCATGATCCCTGTGGCTGGCACGAATGTTTGTGCTGTATGCCCATCCACGTCACCTGGCTTCAAGGCAGGGTTGAGATGCAACGAGGAATTAGGGACACCGGGGAACTTGAAATGGTTTTCACCTCCACAGCTTTTTGGGCAAACTCGGCCAGTTCTATGAAGGTAGGAGAAGGGAGCAGAGGGGAGAGAGCTAAGCGCAGGGCAAGGTGCTGAAGGCAGGATGGAGAAGCTCAGCTGCTGGAGGAGACAGCTGGATGTTCACACAGCCAGTCCCTGGGTGTGTTTTGTTCTTTGCCCTTGTGCCACGGGGATCTGGCTCCACAAGCTGGATTTGCAGAGAGCTTGGTGCAGTGGCCTGAAGCAGGGACTGTAAAACACGAGCAGCAAACAGGAAGATTTCACCTGGCTTGGCGCTCACCATCACCCAGCACTGCAGGGAGTGCCCAGCGCTGGCCCTGAGCACTTGAAGATGCTGAGATTTGGGGCAGTGTGAGGACATGGCTGTGGGGTCAGCTGCAGACAGACATTTGCAGGCTCCACACATTTTGGGAGCTGAAGCACGAGGCACAGAGGACAATTTCAGGGCTTTTAGATTAAATACCTGACAGCTGGAAAGGAGAATCGCACTCCAGTGAGATGCAGCACCTCTCAGCTCCAACTGAGCATCTAGGGGCAGGCTTCACCTCAGAGTCTGGCACACCATACTTGAAAGGTTTCCAACCTTTATCTTGAAAAACAAAGGCAAGGCCTCTCCTTTTCATGTCCAAACATAGAATTTATTCCAAGATATTCCCATCCTTTAGTAGCATGGCCTGAGGGGACTGTAAAATGCTGCAACTCCTTCTAACTATTTGGAAGTAGCTTGTGTCTTGTGCAAGAGTCCTGTGTACTTGCACAGAGGGAAAAGTAAAATATGTAAAATAAACCCACACAGGATTATTTTACAGTAACGCACCCAAGGGTTCATGAAGCAATAAGGCAGTTAAAATCAATCCTTTCCTGCTGAAGCCAAACCAGCTCACTGAAACCCAGTTTAGCTTTTGGGGTTGTTTGTTTTTCCCATCTTCATGTTTTCCCTTTAATCTTTGTGCTGGATAATTAAGACAACATTCCTCAGCATCTTTCCTGCTGCTTGTTGTGTTTATACAAGAGCCAGCTGCATTTGTTCCACGGAAAGAACATCCAAAGCCACATTCTGTGGTTTCAAGTAAAATCCTCCGCAGTGTTGACTTTTAATCTTGGGTTTGCCTGAAATCTGCATTACTCAAGAAAATACTAATAAAAATAGACTCCTTAAGGAAAACAAAACAAGGCAGCAACACAGCTGGGAGAGCTTATGCTCAAGTTTGCATTTAAGTTTTTTGATTATGAGACTTCTGGGCTTGTCCTAATACTGCCGGCAGCAGCAGTGGATCGGGGTGCTGGCCTTGTGTCCCTCTCTGAGGTCCCCTTTGCTGCCGGCTGGACCCTGCCAGCATCCAGGGCCCACGGAGTGCTCCCTGTTCCCGGAGCTCTCCCCGCTCCTGGAGCTCTCCCTGTCCCCGGAACTCTCCCTACCCCTGGAGCTCTCTCCCTGTCCCCGGAGCGCTCCTTGTTCCTGGAGCGCTTCCTGTCCCCGGAGCTCTCCCTGTCCCCAGAGCTCTCCCTGTCCCCGATGCTCTCTCCCTGTCCCCGATGCTCTCACTGTCCCCGATGTTCTCTCCCTGTCCCCGATGCTCTCCCTGTCCCCGATGCTCTCACTGTCCCCGATGCTCTCTCACTGTCCCCGATGCTCTCTCACTGTCCCCGATGCTCTCCCTGTCCCCGATGCTCTCTCACTGTCTCCGATGCTCTCTCTCACTGTCCCCGATGCTCTCCCTGTCCCCGATGCTCTCACTGTCCCCGATGCTCTCCCTGTCCCCGATGCTCTCACTGTCCCCGATGCTCTCTCCCTGTCCCCGGAGCACTTTCTGCTCCAGGTGCTCTCCCTGTCCCCGATGCTCTCACTGTCCCCGATGCTCTCTCTCCCTGTTCCCGATGCTCTCACTGTCCCCGATGCTCTCTCACTGTCTCCGATGCTCTCTCTCCCTGTTCCCGATGCTCTCACTGTCCCCGATGCTCTCCCTGTCCCCGATGCTCTCTCCCTGTCCCCGGAGCACTTTCTGCTCCAGGTGCTCTCCCTGTCCCCGATGCTCTCCCTGCCCCTGGAGCGCTTCGGAGCCTTACAAAACAGCCGAGCGGTTATGAAACCCATGGCCCCGCTGCCAGACGTCTCATTCCCGGTAGATGGCGGTGCCAGCTCATTTTTCCTAATTTTTCCCACTTATTCTTTTCCTGGCGCCGCGCCCGATGCCAGCCCTTGGCGGCTGCGGCGGGGCTGCGGATGAACAGGCTGCTGACCCCTGCGCTGGGGTCAGCGCTGCAAAAAGAGAGAGGTTTGTCAGGGCTTTTCCTCCTATAACTGCTTTTCGTTTGTTTTTGATAAATTTGAAATCAGTTTTAACAGCTCAGCACAGCTCCAGGCGTCTGTCCCTGCTCACGTTGCTCCATCCCACAACAAACAGCGTGGAGGGCACAGGGAGGATGTTGGTGATGCCAAATCAGGAGGGACTCTGCAGAGCCAGGCAGACAAAGCCCCTGCATTTCTCTCCAGACTCTGTCACGGTCTTGTACAAAATCTGCTCACCCAGATCCCAGCTTCCCACCTATTATTGCCTTTCCTTGAGTGTTTCCTTTTGCAGAGGGACAGATAGAACTGGGTAGGCAGTGTGACTGGGTGAATAAATAGCATTTCTCTTTGGAGATCACAATATCTTTATTTGGCTAAGAGTGGTCCAGTCGCCCTCCAGCCCAAGCTGCTATTTGCATCTCCACCTCCTTAGCGTGTGCTGCTGCTCCAGCACATAAAGACTAATCCTTGTCTCCCTTCTCATCATCCTTGGCAACGCCTTGGTCCTGGAACAGAAATAAAAGGGACAGCATGTGAGGGGAGTGCTGTGTGTCCCATCCCAGGTATTTGGTAGCATCCATACTAGGGTTTGTGGGTGCAAACCCCATAGGGTTGGGGTGCAAGGGGGAGCCAGGCCCCAGCATGGAGCTGAGGTGAGATTACCTCCTCCAAGTCACTGTCAGAGCTGCTGCTGCTCCTGTCCTCTTCCCCATCTCCCTGCTGGGGTGAAGAGAGAGGGACAAGCATCACTGGGAGCCCTGGCAGTTCAGAGTCAGGAGCCAGAGAGACTCCTGGTCCTGTGGGTATGCAGAGCCAGGCTTGGCACCACTGGTGCTGTAGTGGAACCACGTGTGACCATGGCACCACAGAGCTCTCCAGAGCCAAGGACAAGGATTGCACGGTGTGTGCAGTGCAGGCAGTATCGCTGTCCAGACCAGCATCCCATTTGGAGAGAAAAAGGAGGGAGATCTAACTAGGAATGTTGGGAGCAAAGAGACAGCTGTCTCTTCCTGGAAAAGCCATGGACACTGTGATTTCTAGGCTGTGGGCAGCATAGCTCCATCTGCTACAGGTGTGGGTTTGCCATGGGTCAGATGAGCCTTCCCTTTACAGCCAGGATGTAAACGGTTCTGCAGAAAACTCCATCATTCCCCTACCTTTTCTTCTTCCTTCTTCCTCCTCTTCTGCTTCTCCTTCTCTTTTTCTCCCTCAGTCTTTTCCTTCTCCTTTTCTTCCTTCTCTTTTTTGTCCTCCTCTCTCTCCTTATCTTCCCGGCCAAACCCTACAGCAGGGCACAGAAGAAGATTCGTTGCCAGTGTGGAGCACCCAGCACACACAAACCCTGCAGGTGCCCCTGGGCCCACACCAAACACTCACATTTCAGGATTGTCGACATGTCACCAAAGCCAAAGAGCTCTGGGGCACGAGACAGGCACACCTATGGAACAGAGAGGACCTGAAGGAGCAACAAGAGAGTGGAGGAAGGTGAGTTTTTTCAGGGATGAAAACACCTCCCTGGAACATGCACTTTTCACAGAGGCCCTCTGTAATGCCTACCCCCCAAAACAGCAGGGACAATCTGGGAACGACACAAAAACCAAAAGGACCAGACTGTGCCCACCCAGGCAGCCCCCTCTACCCGGGAAAGCAAGCAAGTGCAGAGGGATGGAGGCAGAGAAATCTCAGGGCAAATGTGCAGGGAGATAACCTCCCACCATGAGCAGGTGCAAATTACAGAAGTATTTCAAATTAAATGAGGAAGAAACAATAAAGAGCAGGCTTCTAGGAATCCCCAGCAGAAAGGACACCTTCCCTGAGGGACAGGGTGATGGCAGAGAGGGAGATGGAGACAGCAGTGAGCAGAGAAGAAGCCAAAAGCAAGGGTAAGAAAACTCCCAAGCATTGATTAGGTGCTTGAAAGGTGACAGATGAAAAGAAAGGAAAGGAAACAGCTTGCTTTAAAAATAGGAGGCCCAAACAAAGCCTAAGAAATAGCCTGGGCAGGTCAAATCCTCCCTCTCATACACAAATAGGGCAGCAGGGGAGAGGGGATCAGGTCCCTTCTGCTCACTGGGAAGAGCAGATCTGCCCCTGTGGCAGCAGGTAATTAGGAAATAGTTTGTCTTGCAGCAAGTGTTGGAGGGAGGCAGAATATTAATGCTTCCTTTTAATGGTTTTTAGCCACAAAATGACATCATCTGGTTGGTGTTATTGGCCCTTCTGAAGGAGCCAATTGCAGCCTCTGAGCCAATAACATTGATTTGTATTTTCTAGGAAGGTTTTTAAACCTCCAGGATGCTGCAGGGGAGCAGGAAGCAGTGGGTTTTGGGGTGGCACAGGGGGAGAGGGAGTTTGGATGGGAAGGAAAGGAGTGTGGGAAGTGACTGATAGAAGATGTAATCAGTGCAAAGTTAAAATCTAATTAAAAATGAACAGCAATCTAATTCACCTCCGTAATTAAGAAGTGCAACTACTAATTGAAAATAATCACATTTTAATCTAAAATCGTTAAAAATAATCAAACATTAACAAAAGAAAAGGCAGCCCTGGGAAGGGATAGGAGAAGGTGCAGGTGACGCTCTGGCCCCAGGTCCTGCTCACCAAAGCTGCCCCATGGCTCCCATGGTGTGCCCAGCCCCAAATCCATGAGGATTCCCCTGCCTTGTGCCTTCACTGCCAGAGGGGAGCAGTTAGGGAAGGCACAAGGTACAGATGGGTACAGATAGGGAAGGCACAGAGGTGGACATCGAGCTTTGCACTAGGAGATGGACAACCAGACCAAAGTCCAGCAGCCAGGGCTGGGAAGGGATAGCTCCACCCCAACCCATGCCAAGAAATGCTTCTATGGGGGGTTAAACCTTTAACCCTGCTGGGGACCTGCAGGACCAACCCTGCTGATTTGCAAGAGATGGGGCGGGCTCTGACAAGCCCCTGTCTGGGGGTGCCACCCAGCACCCAGTGCAGCCCCTGCCGTGGGTGCTGGCTCCTGATGGCTGCCAATGCTCAGCTTTTTCCCTTTCCACCCCACTCCCAACCAGCAGATCTGGTTTTGCCTGTTCCTCTGGAGCCTGGCATTTCACGCAGGCAGGTTTGCCTGCCACAGATGAGCTGGTTTCCTAAAGCCCAGGCAGACAAACCAGCAAAACCCAGAGAGCAGCTGATGGTCCCCACAGAGCAGCTGCAATTGTCCATCGCCAAGCTGGGCATGAGGTGCAGTTGGATCAGACCTCTGGCTAACGGGGCAAACCTGTGTATTCACACCCTTCTAGAAGAAGCCTGAGAGGCCTTACCCCCCCCCCCCCCCTCCCCAGGTACAACAGGCTCACAGTGAGCCCACTCCCACCTCAGCCAGGGGACTGAAGTCCTTCCCACAAAGCTCAGGCCCCCATTGCCATCCCCAAGACCACATGGAGCACGAGCTGTCCCAGGGATGCTCCTGCTGCACCCTCATTCACCCTGCTGTCCTGCTCTGCTTCTCCAGCCTCTAAAATACACAGGTGAGTCTGTAAATTCCCTGGATGGCATAAGGGAGAAAGGGAAGAGCCTTACCTGGAGCTGAAAAAGAACTGATCTCCTCGATGGCTGGCTGGCAGCAACCAGGGCTCCAGGTATTTGAGTGTTGCGGTCTCCTCCCCAGTCCCACTTTTGGAGCAGAAAAACTGGCTCTGCCATCCGTCATGGACAGCACATGACACCGGAAACGTGACCAGTCCCACTGGTACCCACAGGAGGCATTGCCTCCAGCACAGGCAGGAGCAGAAAGACCTTTTGCAAGCAAGTCAGGGCAGCTCTGGAGGCTGCAGACATCCATGGGAACCAGGCCTGGGACCAGGGTGAGAGCACTGGGGACACAGTCTGGGAACGTGCTATGGTCAGGACCCTGCTGGAAGTACAGAAAAGGGGCTTTGGGAGATGCCTACTGTGGGTGGGAGGTGTCAGGCAGCTCCAGGAGGTCCAGGCAAGGCTGGACCAGGCAGAGCTCAGCACTCCCAGCTCCCTCCAAAGCTTGTCCTTGCTGCTGGCTTTCACTCCAACCTATCATTAAGTAAATACCTGTCAGCAGAGAGCAGTTACCAGCACATCTAAATACTTGCATAATGTGCCTTCCCTCTAATGCAATGCCCTCATTTCTAACAGCACCAGTAAGGGATAATAACAGTAACAATAGTGTCAGAAAGGGCTTGTGTACCCAGCTAATTTGTTTTCCACATCTAATAAAAGGAGTTAGCTCTCCCATAAGATTTGTCCCATTTAACGCCTTCAACTCTACAACAAAGTTGCTCCCACAATCATTTTACTTTCATTTTCAGTAATTGCAGGGTGTGTGGAGCCCCCACCGACAGAGTGAACTAACTCTGGGCAACCCATACAGGGAGCAAGCAGCTCTGCAGGAGTCACTTGTCCCAAAAACCTGGCTATTTCTGCCCCAGACCTGCTCCATCTCAGCCTGCACTGGGCCCAAACCCAGAGCAAGGCAAGTCTAGGTCAGAAATGAGGGACGGGTTTCAACATGCAGGGCAGATAAACCCTGGAGCAGCTCAGCCAAGCTGGTAGCAGAGTCTCTGTTGTTGCCCAGTTTACAATCAGTAGCTCTGGTCTCTTACAGAGATGCTACAGCTCACACACAAATCACTCAGGGAACTCCTGCTGCCAGCACTTGGTCTTGGGATAAATGCTGGCAGCAGTCCCATCTGTGCCAGCCTCTGAGTCAGACCCTTTAATCTGTGCTGTGGGTGACCTGGGACAGGTGTCCCTTTAGTCAGGGCCACCAGTGGCAGCATAGCTGCTGCTTCTTCCACATCAGGACAACTGCCAGGGGGTCTGCTGCTACTGACCATGCGTGTTTTAATAATGGAAATGGAGTTCCTGGGAAGGTGGTTGGCAAGGTCTGGGAGCACATCTCAAGGCCCATTGGGAAGCCCAAGACTTTTTTATGTTTTGAACCTTTCCACAGCAGCTGCCAGGAAGCAGCTTTTACAGCTGCAACTAAATCACTCCAAAGGAAAGAAAACAATTGTGGAAGGCTTTTTTTTTTCCCTTCCAAGTCACTGCCAGCATCTTAGCTGAGTCTTATCTATTCTCAGCCACCTCTCACCTCCCCAAACACTACCAGAAGTGTTCAAATTACTGTCAGCTTTCATTAGATTCACACGGAAGGCAAGGCCAAGCAGGAAGACCTCCAGACAGTTGGATGCTGAATTCTGATGAATCCTTTGGGTAGAAAGATTTCAGCAATCGTGGATCTGTTTTTGTTGTCTCTCTATTGCAGTCTTTGCACTGGCACACAAATGAAGCTGGTGCATGTTTGATTTCTGGCTGCTATAACAAAATCCATGTGGGCACATGACTGAAGGAATTACTGTCTGCATGTTAAAAAAAATCACCTCATTTCCTTTAATTATTAAACTACTCTACACTAAAGCACTCCAGGTCAGTAGAATTTATCTGCAAAAAAGCAGCTGCTGCTTCATAAAACTCCATTACCTTTATTTCTTCTCTTCTGACATTCCTGTACATTTTGGCTTTTTGGCAGGAGCAAAGATGCCTTTTTGCACCGACACAGGAACTGGGAGCTCGTCTGTGGGAGCTCTCACTCCCCAGCCTGGGTCCAGAGCACTGTTTCCTGCTATGAGAAAAATCCCAGCTGTCCTGGCCCCAGAGCTGCACCCAGCTCTGCCCCAAAAAACACATTCAGGGCTGAGAAAAAAACCCCACAGTTCTCTTATTTCATTTGTGCCCACTGCTACCTTGATAGCTTGTAACTGAAACGGTTGTCAAAACAAATCCTTTATTTAATAATGCTATCAACCAAAAGAAGAAAAAAAATACAGATTTTATTGTAGTGCAGATTTTTTTAACCCGGACACACTCCTTTCAAGTCCAGTTTTAAGATGCCAGGAAAAGTTTCCCTTTTGAGATCCGATCAGTCTAACCATGACTAGGGCAGATTTTTTTCCATATATATATATAAAATCAGAGCACTAACCAAAAGGTATTCTAATACAAAAAACACTT
Source organism: Vidua chalybeata (assembly GCF_026979565.1). Classification (NCBI taxonomy): domain Eukaryota; kingdom Metazoa; phylum Chordata; class Aves; order Passeriformes; family Viduidae; genus Vidua; species Vidua chalybeata. The sequence goes on from NC_071544.1 coordinate 12,943,054, forward strand.
CTCTACTGCACAACTAGAGCAGAGGAATGTTCTACGCCTTCAGTATAGCAGAGATGTGCAAGACCTGCTAAAACCCAGAGGATTTTCAAAAGGGGATTTGAGCATCATTGTTACCAATGAGCAAGTGCAGAGGCAGGTGTGACACTCAGTCACCTCTGATTAGCTATTATGGACTTCTTGAAATTCCATTTTAGCTGTGCATTTCTGCTCTTGTGATTCCAACAGAGGCTGCTGCCTCCCCATGGGCAAGCTCAAAAGATAAAGGAACAAAGCAGGGAACTTGCACAGCACAAAGAAACAGATACCATACGTGGAGCAGCTTCTGAGGCAAATTAGGACTCCTACTAACAGAACCAAATTGCTGCCTCTCTCCCTACTTTAATATATACCTTCCAAGAAGGAGCATTGCATTATAGTGTTTTTCTACAGAAAGAGAAGACAAGCAGTATGTGAATCTGTGAACAGTCTGTGGCTGACATGTCAAGCTGCACTGAAAAACTGGAATCCTCCTGCTGAATTCTCTCATTAAAGTGCCCAAACACGAATCAATCCCTTTTAGTCAGTTCTCATTTATTGCTATAAAGCCAAGTACCTGCATTCTCAGGGCCAGATCAGCATTTTCCCAGCTCATGCTGAAGCAAGCACAGCGTGAGAGAATGAGAAACAGCACCCTGGTGAGAGTCCCTGTCCCACATCCCTGAGTCAGTACAGACGTCTTCAGGAAGCTGAGCTTCTCTTCAGCAACAGCTGGATCAGGAATCCTCTCTGCTCTGTTCTGCCCAGTCTAGGAACTGCAAGGTTCATAATCACAAAAATTTGCCTTTTCTTGCACCTCCTATCTAATATTCATTTCAACACGAATGCAGAGCTATTGGGAACCCAATTATGCCTGACTTAAAAATCACACCATGATTTTAGCTAACTAACTAGCCAGCTGCTACTCTCCTCTTCAGCACTGGAGAAGCTCTCTGGACTGTGAACACAAAGAGCTTGTTAACACATACAGCAGAGAGATTTCAGTGAAAAGACACAGACAGTCCATGAAACAGAGAAGCAATCTGCACTTTAAGTCTGTCACGTTGTCCACCAGCCTGGACTATGCTAATCACATCTCTCAGTGTGCTGTAGGAGCTGTCATTGCCAGACTGCACTTAATCACCATTCTTGCAGCAGCAGTGAGCAGAGTTCATCTTTTTCCCTTTAATAAGAGCCATTGCATCATTCTCCAGCATGGAAACTACGAAGTGGGAAGGTCAAAAAGTTCTTAATTAGAAGGATTTTTATTACTGTGATAGTTCTGTTCTAGCCTCAATAAGAGAGATTTGCAGTACAGGCAGCAAGAGCTGGAAGGCGTCTTGGATATAGGAAGCACTGTTTGAAGCCTGTGAAAACAAAAATCAAAATACACACATAAATAGCCATGATACCAATCCGCTTTGCTCATCACATACTCATTTCAAACAGCATTGATTATTGCACAGAAAAAACAGAAGCCTAGTGCTTGCTGGATTTTAAAGGCTTCATTCTAGAGATCAATTTTATGTCAAGTTTTTGAGGGGCTTTATGCCAGTAGGCAAAAAAAAGCAAATGGCTTAAAGACTGCCAAACAAGATCAGTTCCAATCCAAATGCAGGATACTGCTCTCAGCAAGAGAAGAAAAGTGTTTATTTCTAAGTGAAGCATAGCATGCTGTGGCAGGAAGGAAGAACACATGAAACATGAAATATCCCCTTCCTACCACACCTCAGAGCTCTGCAAGCTTGAGAACCAATTTAACAGTAAGGAAGTGTTGGGACTCTTGTATGCTAATTTCTGAACTTGTCTAAGATTTTACTTTGGACATTTAAGTTCTAAAAATCCAGACTGCTGAATTTAATGTGTGTCTCCTGACTCATCATAACTGTGAACTGACACTCACTCCTCACTAACTAACTCATCTTTTGTGCAGATTTACAGACATTTATCAAAACTTTCAAGTTATTAGACAGGTAAGTACAACTTTAGACCATGGGTTAGAGAACTTGGCATGCATAAGGATCCTAAAGTGGGAAGAACCAGCACATCTATTTTTAAAGTATTAGCTTAAAGTTTAAACGTTAGCATAACTGACCTCCAAAAACACTCCAGTGATTAAGGGATTAAGCACATCTGCTTTCTCTTTGACCTGCAGAGATCAGACATATATTATCCTGATTGAAAATTTGATCACATTTCTTCAAGCAAGATAAAGCTAAATCCCCAGTAAGTTTAAAACCACCACTGCTCCCTTAACTAGAGGAAAGCTAAGCCACAAGCTTAGCAGCCTTGTAGCATGCAAATAAGAACAAAGTAACCTGCGTGTGCCCAGCACAGGTCGGGTATGAATACACATCACATCTCCAAATGAACTGGGGACAAGTGGGGAATCCAGAGATGATGCTACCATCTTCAGGAACACCGAGTGCTTTGGAAAATCCACAACAGGCTCACAAACTTCATTTGCCTCTGTCTCCTTAGCACTGTAAGCATCAATTCCCACCCCTACTCTGTGCCAGGCTCTCAAAAGCTCAGAGGCCACAGTTTGAGGAACCCTGGCCTAAAAGATCACTTCACAAGTTAAAAACTGCATATGTAAACATGCAAAACCAAAAAGCAGTTCCTGGCAAAGATCCCAAGGCTGTTATCAAATAACCTCATCTCATTCCTAAGAACTGTGGTGTAACTCTTACCCCTGCAGTCGTTAAGCATGTTGTGAACTCTTTAGAGAAAGCTGACAGTTCTTTGCACAGCATGATCGTCAGTCTGTGGAAGAAGACAGGGAAAACAATGAAGTAAACACAGTCCTCGAGATTAAATTTCTTTCAGCATTCCTCTAAAACTCTATGCTCTATTTCTATGCTTACTAAGTTAAATTAAACCAAAATTTATATAAACAGTGTATGAAGATTCAGAAGTTCCCCAAATAAAACAGAGAGGGAAAAGATAGGGAAATAAATAATTAAAGCAGAAGATCTTAAAGAGCACTCAGAGGACACACATCCATTCCAGAAGGAACAATGCTAACTTGCCTTTTTTTACTGGCAAGTGTCATTTTCTGAATTAGAAAGTACTGCACATTTCAGACACATGCCAACTGTCTCCTGTGCAGTAATTTTGCCATCTCATGTACCAAGCATACTAAATGATTAACAAAGGTGTAATCAGGAATCACTTTTGTACAACTGTTTTGTCATGCTTTAAATCTCTGCCTACTGACTAGCACAAGCTTAATGCTAATATTCTTCTAGGCTACACAAAGCTTTCAAGAAGAGTTTCCTCTTTCTTATCAAGAAATGTCTTTAAGCTGGAAAGAGACAGCTGAGTTCTGTTGGAAGATAATGATGCCACCCATCACAAATTCACAGATTTGCCCAATTCCCAAATTTAAACACCTATGCAGAATTCAAGAGCTCTGCATTGTATGGATTTCCAAAGAATTATTAGACAGTTTAATCAGTAATTATATGCTATCCATTTACTGAGAGATGAACTCACTGTGACAGGGACTTGGCTCTGTCTGTGACTGTCACCTCCTGTTTCTGACCATAGAGAAACAAAGCTGCAGTTTTGTGAAACATTTCAATGGAGCAGGCTGTCAGTTCTGCCAGGCTTCTTATGGCAAATGCATGAATATCCTGCAAGAGTGACAAAACTTCTGCATACAACACAAAAAATAGCAGCTTTTATTATTTAAAACAAGTCAATCACACAACATACTATCACTACCCTTTCAGACCTCAGAACCCACACAGAAATAGAAACCCATAAACCCTGTAAGTCACAACTGTAACTCAGCAGACAGATAAACACTCTGCAGGCAAGTATTCTTTTCCTTGATTACCCAGTTACCTCTACTGATTTCTTAGCATCCTGGTCACCATCTCTGGATTCTACTTCTTGGTTTTCTTCATTTTCTTTTTCTTCTTTAGGAAGACTGCTGTTGAATCGTGCTATCCACTCATGAGCAGATGTCCTCACCTGGAGCAAGATGTGCCATAATATTTAATGACTGGAATGAAGCCCCCCTGCACACCACAACACAATGGAAAGAAGCAGCTACAGAGGAAAGAAGCACCTACAACTCCTTTTGAGCTTCTGAGAAGAGCCAGGACAAATGATCCCAGTGCCTTCAGAATTTTGCAGAAGTTTGGCTGCACTGATGTAGTTGAGGACATTTGTTTCTCTAGCACCAGGGGCTGGAGTTTACCAACAAGATCAAACTATCAGAGGTGCTTTAAAAACATGTCTGCAGAATGCTGCTGCCACTTGGTGGATCTGAAGGGTAGTGAAATGATGGCAAAAAAGATGATTCTTCCTCATACCAGCTCCTGAACACAGTAAAACAAGGTGCTTTGTACCAAGAGCAGGCCTTCAGTTCATGACTGTAGGTTTTTTGACTGTGGCAGCTGAAGGGCTCACATGATGCTGCCCCATAAAGTTAAAGGCCCATCTCCTTTGCCTACCATTGCCAAAATATCTAAAATATGGCTTGTTTTCATGCATTTTATGTTTTCACAAGCAAAGCAGGTGAAGAGAAGCCTTTCCTGTGAGGAAACTCTCCATCTTTTAGAATATGGAAAATAACTCACCGTGATCACTTTGTCTGGCGTGGAGGAGATGTGCAATTCTGAAAACAACTCTGTCACTTCTTTTGTGAACTCTTCATCTCCTAAAGGACAGGAAAGGTTAAACAATCCACACAAATTACAGATTCAGGAATAAGCAGCACTTCAATGCACAACTAGTTCTGCACAAGTCTGTCAACTGTTTCCTTTATTTCTCTTTGAATCATCACCTCAGGCAAGAATGCATCAAACCCAGTCTTTCCAAATACAATTTCTAAGGTAAGTTCTGCAAAGGTGGAGACATCAGTGCCTGAAGGTTAGTTCCTGCTTTCTCAATTCTGGTTTTGTAGCTAAGGTAACTCCTTTTTTTTATTTTTTATTTTTTTACAGGCAGCCTTTTACAACACACTAACTTGCACATCACCTTGGAGAGTCTGAAATATCACTTAGAGCCTACGGTTCTCCTATTATATATGGCACAGCAGATGTGAGATCCATTATGTGCAAATATAAAAGATACATTAAATGTTGAATGATAGCAAGTGCAGGTGTGTAAGCCCTCCCTGATGAGCATTTAGGTAAAAGCAATGCAAGAAATTTACATTTAAATCCATGTAATTCTCAAGAATCAGGGCTCTTGTGTGCAAAGGTATCTGTGAATCTTTTGCTCTGTGTGGCTAACTCTCATTTAAAAAACAAATAAAAAGGCTTTTTGCTCTCCCACGTGTTGGACAACTCTGTTCACAGTTTTCCCTTCCTGGTCAAGGAAACCCACTCTCTCTCTAAATTAGCATCTTGGCTCAGGGTCAGTTGTATGAAGTGCCCATGAGTCAAACAACTCTAACCCTGCTCTGGCAAGAAATCATTCCTGCTACAGAATTACTGCACAGCTTCTCAGAGATGAAGAGTGTTGCTAACTGTCATGCCCTTGGACAGAGATGGCTTTAGGATTAAATATCCAGCTAAAGAATAATTTAAATTTGGCATCATGCCCATTGCTAGTGATCAGGGCTGGCTGGTTCTGCACTAAGGACCAGCTTCTCTTCTCAGAACTTGGGGCTCTCTTACCTTTCTTTTCTTCCTCTTCTTCTTCAAAGAATTCAGGTAAAGAAAATGCTTCTTTGAGTTGTTCCATTTCCTCCTTCAGCGTGTCCAACTCCTCTCCAGAGAGGGCATTCAGAACTGCTTTCACCTGGTTAGAGGCAGCACAGCCAAAGAGAGAATCAATAAATCCATCCAACAGGATGGAAAATGCAGGCCAAGGTAGCAAACCAGCAGGTGTGAGGAGAGTAAGGTGTGAGAAGTTGGAGAGCTGCAGAAACTGGGACTAGCTGAGGTAAAGGGAATGGTTTTAGGAGCTGAGGACAGGACAAACTGCTACCAAGGTAAACACCAGGTCCTAATACAAGGATCAAAGTGAAGTTCTGTAATCATTTTACAGCAAGTTCTGAGCACTTGATTTTACATGTATATACATACATTTCTAATCTTTTTTCCCCTGCTCAGCTGAACTCAAAATAGAAAGCAAAATGCTCAAGGCTATTACCTTTGATTCACTCTCTCTGGAAAGCATCTCTAAGGCCTCCAGATGCGAAAGACCCTGAAACTCATCAAACAGTAACCCATAATGGGCTTTCTTCTCAGTAGCCATGGCAACCTCGGTAGCTGTCTGCTGCTCTTCTTTCTCCTTTGCCTCTCGTAAGACCTGAAAAAGAAAGCAGAGGCCTCGTGACAGTGCCAGGAGATAGAGAATACAGGAGGAGAAGGCTTTTGGCTCAATAGCAAAAAACGGTTGCTTAATGACAGGACCACAAAAGAAGGGAGAAGAGATGAGAGAAACCAATGAGGTGCTGATAGGGAAGTGCTGTACCTGAGATAATGTAGAGGTTCTGTTTATTAGGCCCTTTGTTTTTTTGAATCCAGGGTCTCCCTCAGCTATTACATCCATTGTCTTTTTGCCGATGAATTCCAAGGCATCCAGACCTCCACTAATAACACTTTTACCCTAGGAATCAGATTTGGATAAAGACAGCGCATAAAACTCAGAGAAGATTACACAATGGAAAAAATCGAATTGGGAGGGTTTTATCAGCAATCTTATGCTGGGCACTCACATAAAAGCCAAAGTGGTCCTTGTCACCCTAAATTCAACCCTAATCATCACAAAGAGAGCAGTAGGACATGGAAAGAGCCACAACACATTATCACCCAACAGCTTATTACAGCACCCAGACAGCTGCAGCAATCTGATGGGAAATACATTTTTTTAGTTTGTGAACAAGCTGGGTCTCAGCACATTACAGTATTCAGTTCTCATCCTTCCAATGAGAAAACACCAGACCTGTGGATTTTGACTGCTAACTTTTGTTTGAGCCTTAAAAGCAGAAATAGAAGCCAGCTTTCCATCTGCAGCTCTTTCAGATTCCCAGGCAAATTGACAAGACAGCAGATCACAAAAGCAGTTTCTAAGGGTAATGGCTTCCTTTGAAGTGCATTTCCCATGGTCACAGGAGCAAGCTGATTTCCAAGCGAACTGAGCTAGTTTCACATAGGTGTTTTGAAGAGGAGAATGGATTTCATCTCTAGTTCTGTGGAAATCAGTGGAAATACTCCAGGAATGAGTCAGACCCTGCATTTAGCTGACTACTCCAAAGGCAAGGCAGAGATGACAGAGTACAGAGGTGACATGTACAGAAATGCACGCTCTGCACAAGCCACCGTTAGGATTTTTTTGTTAGGTACCAACATTCAGTACAGAACTATCAAAGTCCATAATATCTTTCACATTAGGAGCCAGTTAGAAGCAAGGCCCAGGATAATGGCTGTCTGAAGGCTGGAAGAGTTTATCACCATGCATCCCACAAATGCCAAAATTAAGTTTCTTCTTACAATGTTTCAGATCAAAGGCCAAAACCCCAAAGCTCCCTTAAACCCATTTTCTCCTGCATTCCCAACTCACTCACTGTGCTTTGGACAGCAGTAGAGATGGTTGATAAAACTTCAAGAGCACCAGCAATAGGGAAGGAGCTGCCATCATCAGCTGCATCACCGTTGCTGGCAGCAAGATTCTCACTTCCTGCATTAGAAGGCAGAAAATTAACTTCCTGACTTCAAAAAAAAAAAAAAAAAAGATCCTGTCAGCCACAGAGTGGAGAAAATCAACAGACACAAAATATCAGTTAGGAGCAAACCTACAATTCAGATTATTTTCCTCTCTATTTTTCAGAGCTAACAGAACTAATCAAGAGAGTATTATTTATATGATTTTATTATCAGTATCAAGGTGCAAGGTGCAGAGTAAGGTGATGTTATTTTGGGACTCATTATGTTGTGAAAAACATTCCAGGGTTGTTCTTATGCAGTACAAAACTGACCTCTTGCAGCATCTTTAGACTCTGATGAGATTTCACTGGGACTGGGGATCCCAAGGGTTGTTTCTGCTTTTTCTATGACATTTGAAATACCTTGACCTAGAGAAGACAGAAATCAGAACAGAAACAGAATTAGAACTGCATATTGTTTTTTATTATTCCAGATTCCTTCTCTTCAAAACAGTTTAACCAGCACTAAAACCTCCTTCTATCGAGCTCACCTACCAATGTAATGAACCAAGATTTCATCTTAGCTTTTAAATAAAGTTGTAAATACTGGCAGAATACTAGTTTAAAATACCAGGTGAAAATTACACAAACGCCTTAAAAACCTGCAAGTAATTCTGTCTCTACATATCTCCTCAATCTCACTGTTCCTTTTGGTACAAGCTTTTCCCATTACTTGAACAATTCTCTTGACATTTTTCCAATAATGGCTGCTATAACTGAAATCCTCTTCTCTACAAACAAGTTCTAAAGCACCAGCTTGAGACACAAAACATGATTAAAATATTTATCAAATTCCAGAAAGAGCCTTACCTACGGTAGCTACGGTAGCAGATGCAGTTGACAGAAGAGATTTCCCCCAGCTTCCCCAGTAGCCCCACCCTGTCTGAACTGCAGGAGGATCTGAGACCTTTAATGAAGAAAAACAGAAGAGTGATGCAGGCATTATGGTGAGGAAAGGAACACAAGCAATCTGTGACATGTGACTTTTGTGCAGCTTTTTCATTCCAGAGAACAGCAATGCGAAAGGAGTGGGGCTTATGCTCAGAGTTCTCCTGCGCTCAAAGCCATGAAATGTGAAGTCCCATCTCTCCAAGCAAGCATAGGAACATACCTTGATGGTTTCACCTGCAGGCTTTTCTGCGGCAGCAGGTTGGCTTGGGGGCTTGGGTTCAGGTCTTTTCCGAGTCACAGGCACAGTCTCTTGTTCTCTCCCTTCATTGCTCTCAGAGCAGCCAAGTTCCTCTGTCTTCTGTTCATTTTCAGCTTCGTAACAGGTTTCATCTTTCAGATTTTCACAACTGTCTTTCTCAGACATGACTACAAACATCCATAGAAAGCAAAGTAAATAAAATAATCACTCCCCCGCACTTTAGTTCAAGAGCATCACGTTGGCGATTTAAATAATTAAACACAACAATGTTGCCACATGTACCCTCATGTGTGTACACCAAGTTAGGTCTGACTCCAAAATGGCACACTTGGAAGTTTAAAGTCCCACAGGAACACGTGGCTTTATCTAACTGATACACCCTCTCCACAGGAAAATAAACCAGTTTGCTAACTCTGAAAAACAAATGAAGGTACAAAAGGCCTCAGATAATTAAATCCATTACATGTCCCACCAAAATAAAAGTGAAAACAAATCGCTTGGGATGGCTGGTTTGAGGAGTGTAGGAGACAAATGGGGGCAGCGACTGGCTCACTCCTGTACTTGGGGATGAGCACTGCAGGGCATGAGAACCACCCAAGAGCTGCGATGAGCTCCAGCTGCCAGGGCAGCCGCCCCAGCACCGCGGGTCGGGGACGGGGAGCCGGGAGCGGGGCTGTCACGGGGCTCTCGGGGCCCCCGTGTCACCCGTCCGGGCTCCTCTGGCAGCAGCTGCGGCTCAAGTGACTTGCGGGGCCAGGCAGGGACAAGCCGAGAACCGCGGGGTCCCCGGGATCACACTGGCACTGCTGCGTCCCCGGCCAGGCGCTCAGTGCTGCAATCGGGGCAGTTTCCCCCCGCCACGGGGCAGCGATGGCCTCAAGCGAAGGAACGCGACAGCTCCGGGACCGCCACCCATCTGCCAGGACCCTCCACAGCGACTACCGCGACCCCCGGGTCACCCCCGGCACCCTCCCCACCCCGCGGCCCTGGAGGCCTCCCTGTGCCTCCGCTTCCCCGGGACACCCCCAAAGTCCCGTCGCCCCCACACGGCGCTGCCCCATATGGCACCCCAAGTTCCCTAAACCTTCCCGTGGGGCTCCTGCCGCGCCAGGAGCCCGCCAGGTGCCCACAGCACCCCGCCACGGTCCCGCCTGCCCCACAGCGGCCCCCCAGCGCTCGTCTCCCCGCGGGGCTCGCTGTGCCCCGCGGAGCTCCGGACCCTGTGCCGCCCCTCACCGTCGGCGGCCGGCGCGGCCCCCGCGGCTCCGGGCGGACCGAGACCAGCGAGGCCGGCGCAGAGCGGCCCCGGCGCTGCCCCGGAAGCGGCCTCAGCTCGGGGAAGCGCGTCCGGGCGGCGGGGCCGGTGGTGGCGGCGGCGGAGCTGCGGGACGGGCCAGGCCGAGCCGGGCACCCTCGTCCCGGTGAGAGCGGCGGTACCGCCAGGTTCACCTGGCAAGGACGGGGTCGGAGGGCAGCGGCGGAGGGAGAGGCCGCGGACCCATGTCCTGCCTCGCTGTTTTGGCGTGGAAATAGGGGCAGTAGGGGCAGGTTTGGAGGGCAGCGAAGGCGGTGGAGGGCCTCGAGGGGAAGCCACGGGAGGAGCGGCTGAGGTCAGTTACTCTGGTCAGGCCGGAGAACGGGAGACTGAGGGCAGAGCTCATCGGGGTCTGCGGTTCCTCCCGAGGGGCAGCGGAGGGACAGCTCCGAGCTCTGCTCGTGTGACAGTGATAGCACCCAGGGAACGGCTGGAGCTGTGCCAGGGAGGTTTAGGTTGCCGATCAGGGAAAGGTTTTTCCCCCCAGAGGGTGCTGGGCACTGCCCAGGCTCCCCAGGGAATGGGCAGGGCCCGAGGCTGCCAGAGCTCCAGGGGCGTTTGGACAGCGCTGCCCGGCACGGGGTGGGACTGTTGGGGTGTCCTGAGCAGGGCCAGGAGTTGGACTGGATGATCCCTGAGGTTTTCTTCCAACTCAGAATATTCTGTTTGTGTTTCTGGCATGACGTCATGCCCCAGTGGCACCAGCCCGCGTGACGTCACCCCCCGCGGGCCGGTGCCCTCGGCTGCGGTGTGGTCATGTCGCGTGTCCTGTGTCCCACTGCCACCACCAGCTGGGACCAGGGCTTTTCCACCAGTGAACTTGGAGCATACAGGGGGTGTGAGGACAGTGCAATGTTAAGTGAAATTTTGTGCCTGGTCGTTTTTAGCTGACAGGACAAAAAAAAACCTGTTTTGGTGCGGAGCCGATGCCAGGTCGTGGCAAGTTAGCCCGTGACAGGTGTCAGCCAAGGGATAAGCACAGCAAAACACCGTGTCCTGTCAGGCAGCCAGGGGATGTGCACGGGAAAACAACAAATCCCATCAGGCAGCAGTGAGGCTGGCCCTGGGGTGCTGTGGATTTGCCCCTTAGGTTGGTTTTTGGGCCGTGGGTGCTGCCATTCCCCCACAGAGCTTTGGCTGGTGCCAGCAGAAGGTGAGCCCTCGCTGGTGCCAGCAGAAGGTGAGCCCTCCCTGCAGCCTCTCCCATGCTGGGGGCACCTGGAATGGCTCTTGTATGCTATCTGTGTTCATAAACTTCCCAAGAGTTCCTGTTTGCAGGGCTCAGCAAAATGAGTCTCCCTGGTTTGACAGAGGGTCAGGAGGGCTTGCAAATGGTATTTCTGCAAGACATCAGCAGCCTGTGCTCTGTCAGGTGTGTCTCGGTTTATTGCCTCACGTTACTCCAGGTATGAAGTGATGTTATAAGCAGTGAATGTAAAACCATATAACTTGCAACCTCTTGGGCCCCAATTTTGCAGTGCCATATAAATGTGTGTAATTTTAAGTACTATCAGTGCTTCCACTGACCTCAGTGGGACTACTTAGAGTGCTCTAAGCTGGACACAAATACACTTCTTCAGGGTAGGAGCCAAGGATGACTCATACAAGCACATGCATTACAGATTTTTATCTTTCCACTGCTATTTGTTGTTGCAACTTATGGTTTAATAAAGGTTAAATGTGTTGAGTTCAGCTTCAGGTTCAGTTGTAAAATAGCCAGTTTCTATTCTGGCACATTTCATCTTGATTGAGCTTAACACTTTGTTGAAGAATTGTGATGTTGGCACTGATCACACTTTATCCTTTTTGGATCCTTTAGCAGCTGTTTTGCATAAGTGCAATGGATGGAGAATATGGATTTTGCAAATCATTTTATTGTTCCCAGCACTCGGCAGTGAGAGATCATTGTCTGCTTAGCAATAATGGCTTTTCCAAAAGACAAACAATTTCTAATAAATCAGACCTCTAAGAATTTAATAGTAAAATTAAATGACCCATCACCAACGGTTTATGCATTATGCAGGCTCAGTGCAAGTATAGTGGAGAGCATATGCAATTACTGAAGATAATTATTCTTATGAGGGAAAATGTTGCTGAGTATTTCTCATGTTAAATAAATGAGTGAGATTCCTAATGTCATTTAGGAACAGACGTCACAGATGCTTGGAAACCTTAACAATTCAAATTTAATAATTTAAAATTACAATAGCACAGGCAAAGTACAAGAGGCAGTGGGATTATTCTCTAATAAATCTAAAGTATCAGTTGGGATGTTATTGTTTTAGAAGACTGGAAGTTATAATGTGCCTGTGATTCAAGGGTGAAGATGAGGGTTTGTGTTTGCTGCAGGACTGTGCTCATGTGGTCAGTTTTAACTGCATCAGGCTCTGTGAAGTCTGATGCATGCAAAAGTGCATTTTTAGCTGAAGGCAGCTGGGTCATAGGGCGATGTCTGCTGGAGGTCTGGGACCACAGCACCTCTCTTGCCACCACAAGCTGTGACAGACCTTTAAAGCAACCCAAATGTCAGTGGTCCACAAACCATTACCAGTCCACAGCCTGTCTGTGTGGGGTCTGCATGAAACAAGCAGGTCAGTGTCAGCAGCCTTTTGCAGGCTCTGAAACACCCTGGAAATACCAGGGGTCTAAAACTGGAAGGTAAAACTACTCCCCCAAACAGAAGAATAGTTGCTGATCAACAGCAGCCTTAGTATTTTTTTTCAGACCTGTGCTGTTGCTGTGGATGGGATGCTCTTCTTCAGAGGCAGCAGGACTCAGTAACGCTTTCCCTAAAGTGTAGCTGGTGAAAAACAGGAATGAAAGAGGCCTTGGTAGTGTTTTGAACTGTTTAGCTGTGGGAAAGTAGCTCCTCCAGCACAATGGTATAATTGAGTTCTCTGCACTGGTCTCATCTTAAATGAAAGGACAAGAGGCATGATAGAAAACAGAGTAGGGCCAATGATTAAAAAAAAAAAAAAAAAGAAGGCAGCAGATGAAGGGATTGCTGTTTACAGAGAAACAAGTAGGGAGCCTGTTTTCCAGTTTCTCTTGCAGGATTCAGTGGGTGAGTTGGTTAGTCAAGCTTGAAGGAGAGTTGGACACAGCTGTCTTCTTTGCCTTCTTTGTTAAACTGGTTTTGGCAATAGCTGCAACAGAAATGGAAATGGGTCAGATAACACATTTCTCATCAGATGTCAAGTCTGGAATCTGATTTGACCTTCGACAAATTAACTTTCACTGAATAAAATTCCCAGTCTGGATAGCATCAGCAGAATTCCCCCTTTTGAATATGCTTAGTTTGTCTCTGATGAAGGACAATTACTAGAAATCATCTGGTTTTATGCATGTTGCATTATTTTTCAGAAGTGCTTTAGCTAGTGTTAACTGGTAATTCTAAAAGGATGAAAAGTGTCTGCATTATTTATTAAGTAAATGGATCTCTTTGTGTTGTGATATTTTTGAAATTCCCTTCCACTAACATCTGTTATTTGTAGAAGAAAAGATGATAAATTTGAAGTCACACAGTGAGTCGTATGAAGTGAGATATTTTTTAGGATAATATTTGAGCTTGTGGCTTCTGTACTTTGTAAATGTTTTTTAAGGCTCTGGAGCTGGCTAAATGGAATCATAACTTTCGGGAACATATATTGGATTAGAAATTTTCTTGAATCAGGCTTCCAGGAAAATTGATTACAGATTGTCTCTTATCAGTGTCATTTCATTGTGTTACAAGTTGGTTTTATTCTGGCTTGTGTGCAAAAGACAGAAAATTAAAGGCTGTATCCTAATGTCTTAAAATATCTTCTGTGCACATTAATTTGAAGAGTATCTGTCCCTAGACAAAACAATTTTTTTCACAGTTTATGAAGTTTGGGTAGAGAAGACAATGAAGAATATATGACTGCTGAGATGGAAGTGGCCTAAAAGAAAAGATTTTCAACAGGAGCTTATTGTAAAACAAACAAGAATAACAGAGAGCAGACTTAGAAAATGCAGCAGCAGCAAGAGATATTGCAAAAAAGGAAATATGTGTAGACATCAGTGTCCTGTTCAGAAAGGGATTTCCTCTTCTGGCTGTAGATAACAACCAGTAATTAAATCATATTATATAGTATTTAGACATCTAATACCAGTTGTGCCCCTACATCATAGCTGTAAATGCTGAAAATCAGATGTGTGTGTGTATCCTTTGGTTTTCCTCTGGGTAGTAAATGAAAGACTGGCTTTAGAAAACCAGGGCTTAAAAGCACTTAGATATTGGCAGAGAGGGAGGCAGAAATTACATCCTCTTTTGTGCTTTTCTTCCTCTATTAAGAAAGCACTTTTTCTCTGGTAACAAATGCAGAATCCACTTTTAAAGATAATTGTGCATTTCGAGTAATCTGAACAATTTGTTCTTTTTGTAAAACCTTTTTCCCCTTAATGATTATTGTTCCAGAGATTATTTATTTGGTTGGGAAGATGAACATCTAGTGGACTGGAGGTTGTGCTAATGCCTTCTTACCCTCATTTTATCACTGTGTTCTGAGCAAAGCTCTGATTTGGAACCTCTCAGCTGACAGTTTATATTATGATATTTGAAATCTGTTTACTGGAAATTAAATTTAAATACATGGTAACCTTGCTGTCGTTAATAAACTTATTGCCTTTTTTTTCCAGTTTTACTTCCACTTTCCACTTCAAATATTGATGGTCTTGAAAGTGCATTTGGATCCCAGACATTTTCCATCACAGAACAAATCAAGAGCTCCTCTCCTATCTCAGAGCAATGCAGACAGCTTAATATCGTATGACCTCATTTCTCCAAATTAAATGAAAGAAGAATTTTCACTAGCTTTCCATGAAGCTCAGCTATTGCCTGTTAATTTTGACTGTTAGTGCTGGTCTTTCAGTTGGATTCACAGTGGAAAATGTAGCTTTTAACAGGACAGTTGCTTTTAGATCTTTCAATGCATCACTTCATGCAGTGTCTCAAGCTTTAACAAGTTCTTCAGCACACCATGATATCATAGCCAAAGAGGGGAGCAGTGTTTTAATTGAATGTAAACTGAACATCAGCCAGTATGAACATATCCTTTGGTATAACTCCAGAGGACACCTGCTTGAACAGAAAGATGAAGGTGAGTTTTCCTGCTGTTTTCTATCCATCATTATTCCCCTTTTAAACAGTATTGGAAAACCCCTGGGACTTTATTATAATTTTCTCTTCCTATCCTCCCATTTTTACAACTGGGAGATAAGGAGAGAGCAAAACAAAGTCCTTTGCCCTCTGAAATGTTGCATGGGAATTACACCTGAGTACTTCTGTCCCAGCCCATCCATCCTGCTTTGGTGCCCCACAGAATGATGTTGTTCAAGAGTCATCCCAGTGTTCCCAGTGTACACATGAAATGAGTCTTCATCTTACCCAATACTAGCTGATGGTTTTATTTATTATTGCTCTGGTTGAAATTATATTTTTCCAAATGCACGAATTAAACACAATTCTCCACAACTTGCTTTTGACCTTTTGAGCTGGCAGTTGGTGCTTTAATTTTGTTACAGGATATGTTTTAAAACATACTTCATACATTTATTTTTTTGTTTATGCACCAGTGAGACTGTGGAAAGTAACACGATACGTAATGGCCAACGGTGAAATGCATGCTATTTAACCATTTTGAACTGAAGAGGAATATATTTTCCTAGCTATTGTCTCTTACAGTTTTATCCCTGCAGTTTTTAATTTAAAAAAAAATGTTTTAGAGATACATGTGTTTTTCTCTATTAGTATTAATGAAGGTCATCGAACTAATTGATAGGATCTTGTTGGAGGCCATCTTTCTGCCTTAAGTATTCAGTAACCTTTTTGTAGTTATAATGCCATCTGGAGATTAGTTCAAAGTAGAGTAATTAGAAGAATAAGTTATGAAAACAGTTCAAAGCAGAGTAATTAGAAGAAATGAATTATGAAAACAGTTTTCCCCCTAAGTTATAAATGCACAGCAAATGCTGTATAAAGCTTCTTGTATTGATTTCTCTTTTACTTGGGTTTTGCATGTCAGCACTGCATGCTCAGCAGAAAACTGGCTCAAGAAAATTCTGGGTTCTTTTGCCAACAGAGCCATTTACAGACTGATCTTTTTCATGGGTCACTTGACTTTTGACTCTGAATGTATGGAAAATTAGACTTTATAGAGAACAGTCTTTTAACATAGGGTGAGAAGCCCTAGTTAAGAATTAGGATCCCTATCAGAAAAAAACAGAAGCACACTGGAAAGTGCAGATGAGAGAAGGAAGTAAAAGTAGTGTAACAAGCATGCAGAATAATTTACCATTAAGCAGTAGGATGGGTAAGTGGGTTATAGCTTTCTGTGTCACAGGCGTGAAAAGGACATTTCAGTCCTTGGTGTACTGTTACTATACTAGAAGTGGACTGCTCGCTGCCAAGCTTTGACTCCTGATGATGTTTACCCTGGGATTTTTGTTTCATGAGCTCTGCTTATTTCTTGCCCCTCTGCAGATGACCGGTGGAGGATTGCTGATAATTCCCTCAACATCACAAAGGTCAGCTTTGCTGACCGGGGCCGGTACACGTGTGCAGGCATTAATCATAACGAGACCTTGTACTACACAGTCACCCTGAGGGTTATCTTCACCTCCGGGGACATGAGCATCTACTACATGATTGTGTGCCTCGTTGCCTTTGCCATCACCCTCATTTTGAACATCACCCGCCTGTGCATGATGAGCAGCCACCTCCGCAAAACGGAGAAGGCCATCAACGAGTTCTTCCGGACGGAAGGGGCTGAGAAGCTGCAGAAGGCTTTCGAGATAGCCAAGCGTATCCCCATCATCACATCTGCCAAAACGCTCGAGCTAGCCAAAGTCACTCAGTTTAAGACCATGGAGTTTGCTCGCTACATCGAAGAGCTCGCCAGGAGCATTCCCCTCCCGCCTCTGATCCTTAACTGCAGGGCGTTCATGGAGGAGATCTTCGAGGCCGTGCGGGTGGACGACCCCGACGAGGTGGGCAAGGAGGACAAGCAGCCCCCCGGCTGCGGGGCCCAGGCCGCGCTGTTCCCCGGGAGCGCGGAGCTGAAGCGCAGCGATTCCCCGGCCGCGGACTCGGACGATGGCTCCCTGAACGAGCAGGGCCAGGAGATCGCCGTGCAGGTGTCCATCCACCCCCAGTGCCAAGGGCAGAGCATCGACACCGTGTCTCACGGCAGCTGCCACTCTGTGCCTGCTGAGGAAGGCACCTGCTGAGCCTGGTGATCCACAGAGGGGGTGAAGGAAGCTCAGGGGATCCAAGGGTACTGTGAGAAAAGGGTCTGCAGACAAGCTGCCTCATCCCATGTGCACAACAGTTTTCCAAATTGCAAGGTGCCAGAAGTACTTCTGAAGTGTGTATTCTCTGTCAGTGTTGATTTAACAATTCCAGTCTGCTAGAAAAGGCCATTTGGAATATTGTGCGGGGGCTTTACTTTCTAAAGCAGGCTTGCTATATTTAAAATAGTCACAAAACAGGAATTCTTTGTCCTTGGCTCCTTGGTAGCTTTTGATACTTCAGATCTGTGTGAGGAGTGACCAAGCTGAGCTGTACAACTTGCAATAAGAACTTTTCCTTTGTGAGCTCCTTCCTTCTTCACAAAGTTGTGCTGAAATTCCTTTGAGTCGGTGGTGTTGTCCTGATGAATTGAGTTCTGTGCTCTTTTTGAGTTGCCTCTTGGTGCATGTAGCCCATCAGAACCACAGTGAGCTTGAACAAATCTGTTTTGTGTCACATGCTTGTGTTGCTATCAAAATGTACTGTACTTAGAAAAGAATAGTGCCAGAATCTGCTGCTGGATTAAATGAATTGTTGTAGTTTCAAAGCAGCTTAGAGAACAACCAGGAGGTCTGAGTTTTCTGTGCATCTGCAGGAAACTTGTGGGTATTTTAAAAGCTTGTTGCTTAAACTTGGTGCTGATTGCCAAAGCGCCTTACCCCGGTCCTGTCCCACAGAAAGGAGCAGTGACAGCACTTCTGGCACTGCCTGGCTTTTCATTATGCTGATTTCACTCACTATAGGAAATCCAAAGTTTTATATTGTATTTGACGTTGTGGTGAGAAAAGGATGACAGTAATCACATCGTGGCAAAACTAAGAAATGAATTCATCATCTACAGACAGGTGTCTCAGGCACATCTTCCTGAACAGCATTACAATAAAGCAGGTGAAAAGTAGTGACACTGAGTCGCTCTGCTCCGGCTGGTCCTGTCAGAAGGCAGCGGCAGAGAGTGGGGCTGGCTGAGCTGTTTGCCAGCCACTGTTTGCAGGAGGGGAGTGACTCACTGATAGAGCCCAGCCTTGTGTGCTGCAGAGGTGGCAGAAGGGAGAGCTGCAGCTGCTGGCATATGTACACAAGTACTTCACCAAGGATCTCCCACCTGGCTTCCTCAGCTGTAGAGATCCAGGCTCCAGGAATCAGAGTGCAGACAAGAATCTACTTTCTTCTTCCACTCTTTGGTGCTGTTTTTTTTCTCCTTAACATTTGTACGACTTAAATAGCATTTTATATCCTGTTGAGATTTAGTAGATGTAAAGCTTGTAAGCACTCCACATATTAATTTCTTACAACTACTGGAAGCATATTGCCATATAATTTTAACAGCTTGGCAACAGGAGTGCCATTTAATTTCACACAACTCTTTTTTCTTTCCTTATTATTACAGAAATGTCAGTTTAACAAGTGATTCTGGACGACTGTTCAGGATTCTTAAGAGGATTTGACATTACATTTACATGAGTAGAGGTGGAAAACAAGCAGGCACAGTGGTAATAGGAGGGTGGGGCTGTCTGTGGTAATACATGCTCAGAAAGAAGGGGCTGAATGAATTATAGTTACCATATCAGAGACAGGGAAATGACAGCATCTATTACCATTCTAAACTACCTTCTGGGGAAATTCCTGCAGTCAGCCACCAGTTAAATCACCCTAGTTGCCTTTGGCCTGTCAGGTAAGAGTAGTGTTAGTCAGGAAGGAAATTGCTAGCCTTTATTACAGTAACATTCCCACCAGCTTGGTGCCATTTCCAAGACTGTAGCAAACATTGTTTCAGGGGAATAAAACCTTCTGTACCTACTTCAAGTAGCTGCCTCAACAGTGACTTCTTTTTTTGTTTCCATAGTTTGATGGCACTTTATGTCCAGGTGAAAATTTTGCATAGTTTTGTGCGACCTGTCTAGTTTCTTTTAAGTTTTTTGATGTTATCAGTGTTAAAGATACTCTGTGGATAAATACCTATTTCTCTTAGAAGAAGGAAGCTGCTGGCTTCACTTCTGTGCTACAATGGGTTCTGCAGGTTTGTGTGAGGGGAGATTTGGGATTTGGGAGTTTGCAGCCTTCAGGATGCACTGGTCCAAAGAGGTGAAGGCTACAAGAGAGAATGATCTGCTTCAATCTCCTTTGTGCCACAGGCCATCAGAATGTAGCTGCACCTGCCTTATTTTCTTATAAACAGCTCTCCTTGTTTCTGGAACTGATATTCAACATATGGATGTGTTACCCCTAAATACACAAACAGTATGAGATGCCACTACAAAATCTAAACTATTTAATTGCTTCCTAAGAAGCAGTTATGATTGACAGATGTCACATCAGAAGTGGCAGCTTACAGGCAGCAGAATGACACTGGAGGTGTGTCAGATGAGTGCCAGGAGAGCAGTTTCGAGACTGATCTCTTTTGTGATTTTTATACTTTATTTACATAGCTCCAAGTTCTTACTGAGCACAGTTACCTGGTGTCTTCATACATCCTATTGCTGGTTGAGAGGAAAGAGTGACCATGCATGAAGTCCTCAGAAATGCAGTTGCAGTGTCAATTGCTGGATGGCAAAGCTGAGAGTTTTCCTAAATTACTACAGTATTTTATTCCTTACATGAATTTCATTCCTGGGAAGGAGATTGTTTTGTAAGGATTTCGGTATATCAGGAGTACCTTCTGAATGGAGGAACTGATCCTACCCCCACTGAATTCAGTTAGGGAGGATTTGGAGCTCTGTGCATTTTACAGGATTTTTATGGATCTGAAAGCAAGGACAAAGGTGATGTTACA
Organism: Vidua chalybeata; assembly: GCF_026979565.1. Lineage (NCBI taxonomy): Eukaryota > Metazoa > Chordata > Aves > Passeriformes > Viduidae > Vidua > Vidua chalybeata. The sequence goes on from NC_071544.1 coordinate 12,963,282, forward strand.
TGGTAAAAGTGATTTCCAGAGAATGAAATTTGACACCAGTTTCCAAACCAGTTTCCAAACAACTTGTGAACTGTTCTTGTTACCCTGAGAGTAGATGTGTGCACTTAATGTCTTTGATGAATTTAATTCAACATTAACATTGAAAGTGTTTCTCAACTTTTTGTAGGATGAAGAGAATCTACAGTGGTTTCCTTGCTTTAAACTAAAGTCTCTGACAATCACAAGGCTATTCTATCTCTTGTGACTTACTTTAAAAAATATAAAATCTACTTGTTATCCAAGAGTACCTAAAACTAACTTTGTAGTGATTATTTGTATTACCTGGATTGTAATGTAACTGTTCAATGTAACCACATAGGATTTCATACTTTCATAAAATGAATTGGTAGATTTGCAAAATAAATTGAAAAAAAAGAACCTTGTTCTGCTGGAATTTTCTGTTTTACAAGTGAGGAGTGCCTGTCTCTCTAAGGTTACATAGCAGCTGTATTGAGCTCAGCAAAATGTTGTTAATCAGCCTGACAGAGGTCATTGGGATATTCAGTCATCTGAAGGACCATTCCTGCTGTGACTTTTTTTTTTTCCTCTCGCAGTCTTCAGCAGCATCTAATAATGGTTCCCAGCTGCATATACAAACAGGTACAGACCTGAAATGGTTTCAGGAAGGCCCTCAAACCTTTACTTCTTTGTTTCACATTGTGTGTGTGACCTTCAACCGGGAATCTGTTTTATTTGTTCTTAACTTTTTCACATGCTGGTACTATTCTGTATTGTAAGCACCTTTCTTTTTGTAATCCCTCACCCCAAACTCCAAAATCCACCTTGCTGAGGAGCTCTCTGTAGTGCCTTCCATGGGGGTGTGCAAGTGTGAATGAGAGCAGAATTCACCCAGATTGCTTTTAAAGAAGAGTCTCTGTTTGCCAGTCTCTGCACAGGGCAGAGAATGGCATTACAGCTGAATATTTGGGGATTTTCCCATGAGAATCAGCTGCCTAAAGGAAGAATTATTGGACCCATACTCCTCAGGCTTGGTCAATACTCAGTCAGCATCTGCTTTCTATCTCCTTGTTGTGAGAGATGCATTAATGATAACAGTTCAGTTTTTTAAAGCTCCTGTAATCTGATCCCTCATGATCCTATCCACAGTGAACAAATTCATCTGCATCCATTTAGAGCACTTTTCCATCTGGTAACAACAGATCATTGCAAAGGGAACTGCATTAAGGATGATTGTACTTTAATTTTAGGTGCACGCCTTAAAAAATGCAATTTTTTTCTCAATGTTACAGCACTTCTGTGAGTGAAGTCTCCAGCTGGAGATGCCACAGTGTCATTCAACTCAGGCAAGTTGCAGCTTTATCGACTTCCCTTCAGCCAGGTCATTTCACACCAGCTGAGTCTCTTTCCTCTCCTCTTTTTTTAATTGGATAGCAGCTCATTCAGATGTCTCCAAATACTGCCAGCTTTTTTGCATGTGGAAGTGAGAATTACACCGTCGTTCAAAAAAAAAATCATTCTGCTAGATGCTGAAATTTCAAAAAAGCCCTAAAAGCTGGGAAGTTGTTCTTTATCCCTGGTAAAACAGTACCTATTCTTTGGTCATGCCTGGCTGCCAATGAGCGCAATAATGCTGAGTAATTAGGCCTTTCATTTGTGTTAGTCTAATTAATTGTTTGCACAGTGCCCTGAATATGGAATCATTTTCCTTTTGGAAAGAATAAAAGGATTAGAATGGCTTTATCCCAAGTTGCTCTGAACGTCTTTTATTTATTTAATGGGAGAAAAATCCTGTGTTGCCCCAAACGCAAACCACACACTCGAGCGTTACGGCTGCTCGGGGATGTCTCCATCAGTGGGGATGTGAACACATCCACATATGTCCATCCATCTGCAGCCACGCTCCAGATGGGGTCTGGGGGTCCTGCTGCATGGCAATGAGCGTGCAGAGGCTGCAGCCACGTCGTGTGTGCTGCAGGGTTTGGATGTCAGTGCTGTCAGGGGCTGCAGAGGGATGAGCATCCCTCGGATTTCAGCTGCCTGCAGCAGCACGGTCATTCTGAGCTGTGGTGCTGGGAGGGCAGAGCTCTGCCACTGGACACTCTCTGAAGAGGTTTGTACTGAGTGAATTCAAGGAAATGGAACCTGGGCTAGGATTTCATGGAGAAGGGACCCAGTGGACACAATATTGCAGAGGCTATTGCCATCTCTTCTTTATGTTTGTCCTATTTAGTGCCTCTTTGTGCTACCATATTATTAAGTATATATTTCATGTTAAATTGTTCTACAAACGTGCAAAAAGCCATTTCAGTGGAAAGTGAAGGAACATACTCAGCTCTAAGTGCAAGGCAGAGGCTGCCATTACACAAACTTCCACTGAAGGGGTTGGAGATAACTGGCTGGAGTTCCTCCTGCCTTCCTATGAGGAGAGCTCCCTGCTCTCCTATAACACCTGTTATGGGCAATCTGCAAGAGCTGAAAGTGAAAATTCTGGCCTGTCCTACTTTCTCTTCTAAAGATCAGGACACTGAGAACAGCCCTGGGTTTGAAGGGAGCATGAGAGGCCACCTAGGACATGTTCTCAGCCACAGATGTCCATCCTGGCTTAAAAACAGCTGCTGGCATCTCCCAGGCAATCTGTTCTGCTAAACCCTCCAGACTACTGGAAAGATTTCCCTAATATCTGCCACAAAGCATCTCTTAATGCATCACCCATCTCATCCTTTCCATGCCTACTGCTGCTACATCTGCAGCCCAAATCAGAGCCACCCCAAACATGCAGGAAAGGAATTGGAGGGCAGCACAAAGCATACCTGGCTCCATGTGCCTGCCTTGCCTGGAGAGATCCTTCTGTGCTCGGCCTAAGCTGGTAGAATTTAACTGGAAGTCAAAGTCCTTTTGTTTATTTAATGCCTGGATGTCTGAGTGATGCTTCTTGGGCTTTGGACCTTCTTGCTGTCTGTGCTGGGTGATGGAAATGTCCCTGACACTAGAGCTGTTCGTATCAAAGGAGTAGCTCCAGTGTTCTGGGTGCAGCAGTCTCGTGATAGCTTTGTATCTGTATGTGGTAGGGGAATGGAAAGCAGCCACTGCAAAGCACATGAGTCTGTCCCACCATTATCTCAAGAGATTCTCAGCATTTCATTCACTTTCTCTCCTTGGTGTCTTCCCTTTAGTGCACACAAATATTCAGAAGTATCCTGCCTGGTCAATGGGAGAACCCAAGTTTTCTTTTTTTTCTTTTCTCTTCTGAGTTTTTCTCAAGTTTAACTCTCCTAAATAATGACTAGGGAGGGAGACAATGGACCAGAACAGACATGAAGGAGTTTGGACAACTGTCCTAAATTAGAGGACAGGTTTGCTTTGGAAATCCTCTATGCATCACACTCTGTTACAGAAAGTTGGCCTTAACAGCAAATCTCTTGCAGCAGGGTGTCACTTCACTTCCACAGATTACTTGAAATGCTTTATTAATTCGATGACCTTGTGAGCTCTCAGAAAAAGCCATTTCTCAGTGTTTTGGGGAAAGAGAACTTCTCTGATCTAAAGGGACTGTTTTGTTGCTCAGATTTATTGCTTGGCTGACTTAATTCACCATTCAAACACGATGATTTTTAGCTGCTGGGCAGTGGGCCTTGCAATGCTGAAACTAATTAACTGCTAGAACTCTTCTGAGCAAGGCTGTTTTCTTACTGGGTTTTGGGGCTCTTTTTTTTTTAACACACAGAAATAAAGTAAACACGGTCCTTGAAACACAGGGTTGCATGGATGTGGTATCAGCACAGACACAGCCCCGTGCTGGATGACTCTGTGTCACAAAGGAAGAAAGGCTGCCAGCTGTCCCCGCTGCCAGCCTGACAGCTCACAAAGGTAAGGGGAGAAAAGAGACAACATCTGAAGACAGAAGACAGGAGGGGGGCCATAGTTGTGACAAAGAGAGAATTCAGAGAATAGCAAGAGAGGTCTCCACTCTACAGCTCTGGATCCACAGCCTGGATCAAAGACCTGAGCTGTGGACCTGGCTGGCGGGCCAAGGTCAATGGCTCTGCACCTGGGAGTTCTCTCACCTCTCTCCCCTGCCTTCATCTCCACCACTGGTGTTGCAGACTGTATTTCTGAAAGAACCTTGAACCTCATAGCTCAGGTAGATTTAAAGAGCTGCAGTTCCTGCCAGCAGGACCTCATTAATGAGAGAGGAAAAGGAAGGAAAGAATGCACCTGGCTGCAGGAAGTTACCTGTTGTTATCCCATCAGGGACTTCTGCTCATCAAAGTATTTTCTGGGAAAAGTTTATAATCCCTGCAATATCTCCTGGTGATGTCTAAAGAGGCATAAAAAGGTCTAGAAGCTCAAGCAGAGACAAATTCAGTGTCTGTGTGCTCCTTCCTACTGTGTTTTTGCAAAGCACTTCTGCCCTGCTCCTTGCTCTGAGTCCATAGTGCAAGTGAAATATAAATGGCTGCTGCTCACTGAAAGCAGGGAATCCCTCACTGGCTCCAGGGAGCTCCCCATCTGTCTTTGTTCCTGACAGTTTGGTGACCTTTATCATAATTTTTAAATGCAGAGCTGCAAATACCATTAGTGGTCATAGAGAATGGCAGCTCTCTTGACATGCCTCAGCCACAGTGACCTTCCTCGACTGGCAGCAGGGAGCACAGGCCAGCCCCTCTTCCTCCTATGAGTCTGGGCTGGCACTGTCAGCCCCAGCTGCCAATTCACCTCTATCTCATTGTCTTCTTCCCTGCATTTCAATTCCAATGTTTCCAGGATTTCCAGCCTTCTTCTGAAGCCCCACAGTCTAGTTGCTCATTCCTCGAGCACAGAAGTTTAGAGCAGCACCCCTGGGTGTGTGATCAAGGCAATCTTATGTCACTTGACTTGCTCTGAACAAAGGGGGAAGGGCAGGGGACCAGCAGCATGTGGGAGAGGAGACCTCTGCTTCCCGTGGGTGCTGGTGGAGCTCACCTGGCCAGGAGCTCCAGAAGGACCAGGAGGTTTTCTGCCTGCTGATTCTCTAGGTGAAGCAAGAGGACAGTTAGTGGAGGTTTGTCACAGGGAGGTTTTGACTAAGAGAAAACAGAATTTGGTGGCTGTGAGAGTCCAAATTAGCACCTGGGGATGTTGTACTCAGGAGCTGCCCCATCTCTTAGCCCTCAGCCAGAGCATGTTCCAGCATCCCCTCTCTTGGAAAGGTGTCCTTAGATGTGAGGTGAGGGTCCGTAGTGACACAGGGTCCCCAAGCAGGTGCAAAGGACAGCAAAAACCCAGCCTTTAAAAGCAATAAGCTGTTATCAGCTACATAGCTTTAAATCATAACAAACATCATTCAACCAACCATCACACACCACGACGTGAACACACGATGGTTACATGACTTTTTTTTCTCCCTCTAACTCAGCTGAGTCACTTTCCTGGAGTCCTTTTCTGCTTAGCCAAAGTAGCAGGCCTGAGCCATGGTTTTACAAGGTTTGTAAGGTTACTTTGTAAGTTTTTACCTACATGCAACACTTAGAGGCAGAACAGGACACAGTGTGTGAGGGGACAATGCTGAGGGCTGAGCAGGAGCCCTCGGGCATGGGGACAACGGGACGGACCAATTCTCTTCAATCCCTGACATTTCCTGGGACACCAGTGAAGCCACCCCTGGAAAGGAGCACACATGTTCCACGTTTTTATCCTTTGCCAGCCATCCCTGCTGTTCTCTCCCTTTCCTGTGAGCACCTGTGCTTTTCTTCCCTTTAACTGTCCTTGGAGTGACGCAGCAAAGTGCCAGGTGTACCTTTGCTGCCGCTCTCATCTCAGCAGCCAGGGCTTTCTTTTGTTCAGCTGAAAGGGAGCCTGGGTCAAGGTTTTTATCTGCCATGCAGAATCCAAACACGAGAACATGCAGGTGAGCTCAGAGCCAGGATCTGGGCTGACAGTGGCAGGAGGAGCAGCACCGTGCCAGGGAAACATGGATAACAAAGGGAGATGCAGGTGGGGACAGGACGGGATGGGATGGGATGCGGTGGGATGCGGTGGGATCTCTCTCCGGGCCGTTGTTGGGTGATGGGGACACACCGCAGGCAGGCAGCATCCCCAGGGCAGGGCCGGGCAGGAGCCCCTCGCCTGGAGCCCCGCGAAGCCCCGCTAGAGGCAGCTCTTGGTTTGCTGTGAGCACGGAGCAGCAGCCGAGCGCTGTGCCCGGAGCGATGGAGCTGCTCCTGCCGGCCCTTCCTCCGCCGGGGAGCTGCAGCCCCTCGCCACAGCCTAGCCAGGATCCTTCAGCACCCTCAGCAATCGCTTTTCTCCACACACCGTGTGTTAAAGCCTGCGTGGGCGAAGAAACCCCCGTGGGAGCCAGCCTGAACCCAAAGGACGAGGGGTTGCAGGGACATGGGGGGCTCCGGGGGCTGAAGAGGGCACCTGGGAGCAGCGATACCCGGAGGAGAAGGTTGGAATTTGAGGTGTGTGCCCCCCTCCTGCCCGCACCGAGAGCAATTCCCACCCCGGCATCCTGCAGCGGGAAGGTGGGAGCTAACAGCCGACAAGGAACGGATTTGATTTGTCCTTTTTTCCTCTGTAGCTTAACAGATCCAGCTCTGAGTGAAGTATTTAGCGATCACAGTGACTTAATTGCACGGGGAACACATTTCCTGGCAATTTCTCGCGTGCCCGCCTTGGCTCGCCGGGTGTTTCCCTCGCACGGCGGATGGCAGGAGCAGCCTGGCCCGGCACACAGCCGTCCCCGGGGAAGGGCAGCCACAGCCCGGGTGGCACAAGCCCCGCCAGACGGATGGCACCTGCAGCGGTGCCCCGGGAGGCCCTGGACAGGCCGGATCCGCTCGCCCACCTCCGCTTGGCGCGGGCAGCGCCGGCCGCCAGGCGAGTCCTCGGTGGCCAGGAGGTCCCTGGGGCCACCCACCCCTCTCTGTCGCGCCGGGTTCAGCCTGGGTGAATTCCAGCCTTGCTCTGTTCATTTCAGAGCTGCAGGAGAAGCGGCTTGTGGTCACCTTAAAGGAATAAACGATGCATAAAAATATTTGATCAATTAAGCCAAATGATTTGGCAAGCGACGGCTCCCGCTGTACCCATCCTCCTCACAATTGTCTCATTATCCAGCCCTAAATCAAGCTGTCACCGCTTTTTTTTTTTTTTTTTTTGGCTTGGAGGGGAGAGGGAGGGAAGGAGGGAGCTGCTTTCCAGTGCTCACCTCCAGAACAGAAGCCCTGAGCAGGGAGCGGCTCACTGAGCCACCGAGAGCATCCTCCCTTCCCGCTGCTGCTCCTCGTTCATCCGCTTGCGGAGCCGGGAGCTGGGGCTGCTGCGGGGGCTGCGGTTCCACCCCGGCTCCGCCTGGGACCGGAGCTGCCTCCAAGTGCCGTTCCCAAAGCCACTGGCTTGGTCGCTTGCTGTTGCTGGAGCAGCATCCCGAGAAGGGGACACAGCTCATCAGTGGGGCAGGACGGTCCCCAGGGACGGGGTCTCCACCTTTCTCAGGTGCCAAAATAAAGGGGGCTTAGATCCTGCTTGCTCCCGTTCCTGCCACGTGCAACAAGTGTCTGGAGAGCCTCCTCTTGCCCCAGCTGGGACAAAAGGCACTTGGAGCCCTCACTTACAGGCACACCTGCACTGTGGTGACCACATCAGCCCCTTTTCACAAAAAAAAAAAAAAAAATAGGGGATTGCATCAAGAGGTTCTTGATACGAGCAGGTCCCAGAGGGACTCTGTGTGTGTGAGCCCCAGACAGCAAAAGTGGAACCTTTCACTATTTGTTAGTCAAGAGAGAAGCAAAATCGGTCTCTTTGGGAGCCTCAGTGTTTCATAGGCCCTAAAGGAATCACCTGAGGAACCGTCTCCTGCATCCTCAGGACAATGGAGCATCCCTCACCCTACACACAGGGAAGCCCCTCTCAGGAAGAATCCTCCTCCTCTGTCCTCCCTAGGTGACACCCTGGATACTGTGCCAGACCTGTGCAATTCCCCAAGTCTGCTAAAATAATTAATGTAAACTAACTAATATTATTTTATTAATAAATTAATTGAAGACTCATTGATTCACTCTGCTGGGACAGTGAAACAGCTGCATACTCATCTGTTCATGCAAGCACAGCCAGGCAGACAGAGCATCCCCTTATGCTGCCTGCCCTGCACAGAGACAGCCCAAAACCAGACCTCTCCACCCAAGAAAATTTTCAACCCAAAAAGAATAAAGAGGGGACCACGTGGAGCAAACACAGACCCTTGCACACAAAACTGCTCTGGGTGGAGTCAACAAAAAATGTGTCATTTTCTCCTGCCAACAGCAGCCAGGCAGGGCAGGGCAGGGATGCTGGTTCTGGTGGGCAGGCTGGGACTTTGCTGGGACCTTGCTGGTCCCTGGACCTGCTGTGCTGCTGCAGCCAGCACCAGATCGGTTCTGAGCAGCTCTTGTGAGTGCCATGTTCAATCCACACTGTTTGGTTTTGTTGCCTTTTTAATGCTGTCAAAACATGAGATGCTCCTGCTGCTTTCACAGCCTTGCTAATTGGCTGCAAAGAGCAGATTTCTGTTCACATTACAGCTACTTTTGAACTCTGAACTTGCCTTTAAAATCCAATTCCTGTGAGGTTTTTGTCCCAACCCCTTGCAGTGCTGTGAAGCAGCACGAGCAACTCACTCCCACAGTGCTTTTTGGAGGACCAAGGGCAGTTCACACACCCTGCAGGGATCCCACAAGGGATTTTCTGCTCTCATGCTCTCATCATGGGCTCCCCCCAGCCTCTGGCATCCCTGGAAACAGAGGACTGGGGAGCACATGTCAATCCATCACCTGGAAAATGCAAGCAAGACCCTCTCTGGGGAGGAGCTCTTGGGCTGAGCTGCCAGCAGATGCTGTGGTATTTTCAAGCTTTCCCACTCCCACCTCCCTTCTCCATGCCCCAGTGACAGTTCTTCCCCGCTGATGAGCCTCTTGGATCACAGAGGAGCAGGTAATGCCTGGTGCTGGGTGCTAAGTGAAGCACCTGCAGGAGTCACAGTGACCTTGTGCCCCGTGCCTGTCCTCCACCCACCCCCTGCCCAGCCACCTCTGCAGCTCAGGTGCTCTCAGCCTGTTTTCCAGCTCTGCCAAAGCCAGGAACAATTTGAGCTGCACAGCAGGGCTGGAGCCTTCCTGATGGTGCATGCCTGGCAGGCTCTGGTTTTCCTTAGATGAGGCCAAACAGGAGCTCTGGAAAAGCCCAAATGAATCCAGCAGCAGCAGGAGCAGGGCTGCTGATCTGAGATAGCTCCAGGCTGAAAATGCAAGCCCCTCCAGGAAGACTGAGAAAACCACATTACATGCCTGGCTTTGGCCCAGCCCCTCAGCAGAAGCGATGAGAGGAGGAATGGGGGAGCTGGACAGAACCCCCTGACCCCTCTGTGGTCACTCCTGAGCCTGCACTCATGACAAGCCAGGCAATGCCCACGTGTGCAGGGCCAGGAGGACGAGCCCAGGGTGGTGCCTGCACTAACACACACTCACAGCTCCAGTGATTGCCAAGACCCTGTTGCTCAGCCAAATGAGCCTGAGTTTGCAAGGAGCTATTTGCCAGAGCAGAAAATGTTGGTCTCCAGCACATCCTCCACTCAACAGATGTTCCAAGTCCTGCTAAGCTCTAAAAAGACCGACCAAGAGTCTCTGATGGGTGCAGATGGTTTCAGCTCCACTAGCCATCAGTAACAACCCAAAATGCTCTGACCATCGTGAACCACAAAACCAACCTGCTGCTGGGCAAGGGGCCAGAGCCAGCTCTGCTGGGCATGGGGAAGGAGAAACTGGAGCTGCATGAAAAATCATGGCAAAAGCACCCACGATGGGAGCAGTTGGAGCAACAATTTGGGGTTTCTACATTGCTTGGTAATTTCAGATCACAGATGGAAATCCAAGAGAAGCATCTCGTAAATCACACGGTCTGTGGTTTTTCCCTTTTCCCCTGCTGTGTTATGATGGAAAATTGCAGTCAGTGTTTCCAAAAGCCATGAAATACTATGCAGGCCCTGGCAGGTTCACATCCAGCTGAAGCAAACTCCACTCCTGCATGCAGCTTGTCTCCAAAAGGGTCACTGAACCCAACAGCTGTGTTTTGCTGACTGGAATTTGCACCTTTCCCCAGCTCATTGGGCTGCTCTCACCTCTTTCCCATCAGCATTGATTTAGAGTTGGTTGTGTGCCAGCCTTGCACCCCTTGAACACAACTGAAACCAGAGGATTTCTGGAGAGGATGGAAGACAAGGAAAAAGGCATGAACAGGTGGCTTTTAGGGGAAAAAGAAAGGGATTTTTTTTTTTTTTTAATATGATTCTGGAGTAGAAAGGGAGAAGATGAAGACTTTGCTAAAAATTACTGTGCAGCACCAAGCAAGAGAAGATTTTTGGGCCCAGAAGTTTTGTCTGCTGCTGCCCCCTCCACAGCCAGGATAAAACACAGGGAGTGCCACAGCAGAGACACAGACAGCACTTGGTGCCATGGCTCTGCCTTCAGAGCCACACTCTCCATCTGCTCAGTCCCAGCAGCACAGGGGCAAATTGTCACCAGCACAGCAGTAAATTGTCACCATCCTGCCCCTGATGCTTCCCTGCTGCCTCCCACCCCTCTCTGAGCACAGGGGCTGTCCCATTTACCCACAGGGTTCAGGATGAGCATTGTCCCATGGACTGGGAGCAGCAGCATCTTCATGCCACAGTCCAGGAAACGCTGGAGTTGAGGATGTGTCCTCTTGATTACCCTGGAGCTATGCTAATGGCTTTCTTTTTTAATTACATGGAAGTCTAAACAAGCTGCAGGGTCTGGCTAATGCTGCATGGCACAGAGGAAGGTCTCTGCATCACTGTCAGCCTGATTTTTCTTTCTTTTTTTTCTTTTTTTTTTTTTTTTTTTTTTTGCATAATAAAGGTAAAGTGACATTGGGGACATGTGTCTTTTATGGTCCGAGGTCAGCTGCCTGTGGGTCCTGAGAGCCATGAGAGGGAGGGGGGAGGGAGGGAAGGAAGGCAAAGTAAACAGATAAATCCCTGGAACATATGGCCTGTGCTCGGTATCTTTACGCATGAGGCACCCCACTTAATAAAAGTTTAGGATGGAAAAGCCAAATAAAATTGATAATCTGCCCAGGGAGGGTGATTCAGATGAAGCAAGCACATTACAAGGGGGTGACTGATTTACAATTTTCTTCTATTTGCGGTTTTATGACTATTACAGTTATTCTTGTGAATATAATTCATTACTGTGCTATTATTCCCAGAAGTGAAAATCAAAGGTTTATCAGCCGACACCAGCAAGCATGAAATACTGCCCCAACACAGAGCTCTGTGCTGGAATCACAGCTCAAACCCAGGTGAGGAGGCAGAAGCCAAGCGCTCACCTCTCCCCATCCCCAGGTCCCCTCCTGGGACAGGGCCAGGGGCAGGCAGCCCAAAGCCAGCAGCACCTCCCAGCTGGGCAGGGAAGAGGCAGTGAACCACACCTGTGTGACCAACATCTCATCCTCCAAAAGGTGATGGACACAGGAGTGGCTCAGTTATTTGGGAAAAAGTAACACTGGTGAGTGCACTGCTGGGCAGCCCTGGGCAGGCACAGGCAGGGGGGATCCACAGGAGCTGGGCACCAAAGGGATCAGGCACATTGCCTCTCCTGGGGCATGGCAGGCTCCCAGGGGTGGCTTTAGGCACAGCATCCCACTGTGCTGCCAGGTTCTGGCAGGGCAGGGTGATGGGCTTGAAACCAAGACAGCAGAACCTGGAGCCAGAAAGAGGGCAGGCTTTTATTTAGACTAACAGCTCTAGCTGGGAGAAATGGACTGAACCAGGGGTTTATCCAATACAAAAGCAATGAAGACAGTACTGAAATGTACTTGAGGTTGCTGCTCAGTGGATACCTGATTCTGTAGCCCACATCTAACATAAAAGCCATCACTCCTGTGGTGTGGTTTCTCCAGCAGCAGCTGAACCCTGCCAGCTGCTGGTGCAGCTTGATGGCACAGCCCTCCCCAGCTGCATCCTGTGGGCTTTTAGGCTTTGTCACTCCTGCATGCCAGCCTCAGCTGTGAAAACCGAGAGAAGTCTCTTCCAGCCTCCTTTTTCTCCTCGTTTCAACAAGTTTTTGTCTGAAGAGCCACACTTTGCTTTCCCCATGACAGATCCTCATCCCAAAGGCTTCTATGCAGCACTCCAGATGTGCCTGACATTCTGCTCCAGCACCAAGAGATACCAGCTCTTGAGTAAAAAAACCTCCAGAAACTGATGGCAAAGAGCCCTGCACAGCACACAGACCCTGAAATAATCCCTAGTGAATGAGGAGAGGAGAGGAGAGGAGAGGAGAGGAGAGGAGAGGAGAGGAGAGGAGAGGAGAGGAGAGGAGAGGAGAGGAGAGGAGAGGAGAGGAGAGGAGAGGAGAGGAGAGGAGAGGAGAGGAGAGGAGAGGAGAGGAGAGGAGAGGAGAGGAGAGGAGAGGAGAGGAGAGGAGAGGAGAGGAGAGGAGAGGAGAGGAGAGGAGAGGAGAGGAGAGGAGAGGAGAGGAGAGGAGAGGAGAGGAGAGGAGAGGAGAGGAGGCCAAAATTAGTGTGTCTGAGCCAGATTAAAGGTCTCTTTAGCCCAACATCCCAGTTCTGGTTCTGGAAGAGTGGATGGATGTCGTGGAGAGAACAGACAGTCTAGAGGGACTTTTTCCTGGCATCCTCCCATCTGGGTACCTTGTCTTGATGCTTAATATCTCTTGATGGATCTTTTTTCTTCCTAGAATTTGTCTAATCACTTTCTGAAGCCTTGTAAAGTTTTGGCATGTCCAGTATCATCTTGTAATTAGTCTCCAGCTGAAGGACACATTGTGGGTGGAGGATTGTGTATTTCCAAAGGCTCAGTCTGTGACACTGGGATCTGAGACACATCTGAAGATGGGAAACACAAACACAGAGGCCAGGAGTTTACTCCTCATCACCACCAAGTGCCCCAGTGGGAACAGAGTCTCTGAAGTCTGAGACTCTCTTCAGACTTAAGAGGAAATAAAACCAACACCAGCTGTGTTATCAGAGTTTGTCCTCAGCTCTCTGCTCTCTCCCTAAAAGAAGATCCATCCCAGATGAAAACAAGCCACCAGCATGAGCCACAGTTGCTGTTTTACTGCTTTAGAGCAGGGAAAAACCCAAAGCCCAGACTTTAACAAAGGTGCCCGTTGCACTGGGGTGAGCTGTGCCTCTGGCTGCCTTCCAAGTGGAGCACACGTCAAGTGCTCAGTGGGGAAGGGCAGTCTGGTGAGGGCAAGAGCTGCGATAGAGAGATGTCACCAGCCCAGCAAAGCCTAATGACAGCCCCTCCCACGGCCCCTCAGGCTGGCAGTGCCAGCTCAGGCTGTTCTTCCCCATCCCATGGCCACAGCACCAGGCTGGGGCTGTCCTTGTCTTCCCCAGCTCTGCTGGCACAGTGGCTGCCAGCCAGTGCTCCGTGCAGAAGCGGCTCCAACCGGACATGCGCAAAATAAATCCCATTAAGCTGCAAACTGCTTGAAGTAAAGAAAATCAGCTGCAGCAATAAGTGGGAACTTTCCCTGCTGGAGGCTGGGGACAGGGTGCAGTGGGGCCCCCAAAGTGCCCAGCGAGGACACAGCTCCAGACTGAGCTAATGGCACATGTGCAGCTAAGGGACTTTAGCATTGTGGTTAATTGTGATGAGCAATAAAATTCCAGCTGGGGATGAAGGTCCCAGTGCCTGCCAATTAGTCCTGGCATCCTGAAGACAGGCTGTAATGGGATTATTGAACCAGTCCTATTATGCACTAAAGTGTTCGGGGAAGCTCACCACAGTGCCTGGAGAGCTGCTGGGAGCAACGTGCACAGAGCTCCTGCAGGGAAGGGATGGGACCAGGCACCCACCCCCCTCCCCACAAAAGAGAAACACTTTTCTTGCTCCCTGGCTAAAACATTCATCATGCCAAAGGGGTTTGAGTCAGTGAATCTGGGCAGTGACCAAGATTTTGCTGTTTAAAATAAAAATGGGTTTGTTTTCTCTCTCTTGAACCACAAACCTAAAGAAGCTGCAACAGACTCCAGCTGAGAGCACTTAAGAGGCAGCACTGGTGCAAGAAGCTGTTTGCTTGGCCATGTGGCTGTAATGGCAGGTATTTGTGATTTGGAGCCCTGATGAGATTCCATGTTTGTAACATTACAGTTCAGGGTGTCAGGATGGGCTCTGCCTGCCAAAGGAGCCACTTGCTGTCTCCAGCTCACAGAAGACATTTGGAGCTGGTGGGCTCACCACAGCAGACGATGCACGAAGCTTCCTGCAGACTCCTCATCTCAGCAGCTGCTGGAAACACAGGACCCTCTGGCTTGCTTGCTGCAAATGGAGAGATCCCTCTTTGATGCAGAAGAGACCAGAAGATGTTTAGATGACAGCAGCACTGGCAAACCCAGGACGTGGAGAGGTGCAGATGTGTCTGCTGTGAGTGCTGCCTCCCCCAGTGCCTCCCAGGGGGGAGGCAAAGGCAGGGACCACCTCTGGGTGTGTGCCAGTACCACGGCCCACACCATGGCACCTTCCACCCTTCCTGGAGCTCTGAGGCCACTCATCACCCCAGAGAACCCCTGGCCTGATCTGGGGCTGAAGTCTCTGAATTGTCACACAGTTCCCATGGCCCCTGTCCCCTCGGTGCCATCAATCACTGCTTTGGGGTGACAGGCCAAAATGTGGATCCGTTTTGCATGCTTGGCCAAAGAGATTAACCAGTTCTGCACTGAGAGAGGTCATCTCCTGATCAGGGCTCACTCAGAAACAGCTTCCCCCTCCTCACTGGAGGGACCCAGGAGCTTTCTGCTCCAGCTCCAGCCTCTCCACTCAGCGCCATCCCCTCGGCAGTGCTGCTCCTGCAGGACGTGGGGGCAGGAGCCCAGGCAAGCCAGGGGTGGTGCCTGTCCTGGGCAGGACCACCACCATAGCAGCAGATTCCAGAATTGAATCAGACAACATTTATTAGGCAATAAAGGGTCAGAGAAAGTGGAAAATGAGTGAGGTGGGAGAGGATGGGTTCTGGGTTGTGTCTGCAGGAAGAATTAGCAGGACATGGTTTACAGTGATGAAAAGCCTTTTGATTATTAGAGCAATATTTGGTGTCTGCAGGAGAGGAAATGCTGCTGCTTTTCCCTGCTAAACACAGAGCCAGAACTCCTTCAGCCGACCCAGTGGAGTGCAGCCACCACAGCTGAGACTGTGCATCACCCAGGGAAAAGTTAGGAAAGGTCCTGCTGCCACATCAAGGCTGCTCTGCCCACACTGAGCTGCAGCCAGCCGCTCTTTAAAGAGCTTCAACAGGGTCTCAGTTTTATCTCCAGTCCATAAAGAGCTTTGCTTTTCTGCCTGGAAGCCTAGGCATGAGGTGCCTTGAGGCTGGGATTTATTTCACCTTTATCACCGTGGTCAGACATCCCCAGGCTCCTGGGAAGGTCTGCATGACCTGTTTGACTGCAGCCAGCTCAGCCAAGATGGGGTGCACATCTCTGAGCCCAGACAGATGCAGGGAGTGCCCTGGGAGCTGCCTGTGACCCACAACTTGCTCTGCTGTCCCCACGAGGCCAAGCAACAGTGACAGCCCACAGCCACACTCCAAACTGACTCAGAATCCATCATTTCCAGTGCATTAATTCCTACTCATTATTGATCACCTTGTAACACACTGGGACTGTGCTGTGCTCCACCAGCCCTGAGTTATGGAGCCATCAACGTCTGGCTGCAGCAAAGGAGGAGAGGAGAGGAGAGGAGAGGAGAGGAGAGGAGAGGAGAGGAGAGGAGAGGAGAGGAGAGGAGAGGAGAGGAGAGGAGAGGAGAGGAGAGGAGAGGAGAGGAGAGGAGAGGAGAGGAGAGGAGAGGAGAGGAGAGGAGAGGAGAGGAGAGGAGAGGAGAGGACTCATCAGGTTGCAATCCTAAGTCCATCGACAGTACTTACCTGCTCCTTACCTGCTCCTGCTCAACACAGCTGATCACTATAGTGGATTCATAGGTGGAACACAGCCCTTTGTTCATGCACTCCCAAGGTATCTGGGAGCCAGAGAGGAGAAGTAGTCCAGGGCATATCAGTTGTTTATGTTTTTAAAGATTTTAGGGTTAGCAACCAGGATTTATCCTGAGTCACAGGTGCCCTGCAGGGTCCCCTTGATGCTCTCAGCAGCCTTTGCTGCCTCACTGAACATGCAGGCAGCAAGGGGACAGGGGGAAGGCTCAGTGCCTGAGAAATAGTGCTTTGATTTCTTAAAAATTAGATGCTCAAGGGCTCTGCTCACACTTGGGACTCCAGTACAAGAGCTGCACAGCAGGGGTGGCAAACACTTCTGCATGTATCAGGGAGCAAAGGGATGCCAAACACAGACAAGGACATCCAGGGAGATGAGGGGCTTGAGGTGAGCTGCCCAGAAAATATTGTGAGTTGCAATGTTTAGTGCACAGACCCACTGGTTGGAAAAGGTTTTCCTTCTTTGTGATTGTGGGTTTCCCTTCCTTCTGATGTGCCTCCAGATGATCTGCCTGAGACGTGAGAGAGAACGAGGGGCTGGCTCTGTTCCCTTTGGGACAATCACCCCCTGTAATGCTGCTCCTGGCAGAGCTCACACCCAGCTCTGTGGCTGCTCCATCACCAGGCAAAACTGCTCTTGCCTCGAGCAGCTGCTCAGCTCTGGACACTGAACAAATACTCCAAGAAAGCAGAAATCTCCATTGTGGGACGCCGTGCTGATCAAGGGCTGCATGCACAGCTTCCTGTAGGTAATATTAATCATTTTTGCTGTAAGTAATTTTCATGAGCTGCAGATTCAGAAGTGCCAGTCTCTTGCCTTTGTCAGAAACCAGAGCAGCTCTGCATACGCATTAAAACCCAGCACACGCCATTTATCTTAAACCACCTGAACTTCTTGTTATAGTGCAGTGTCTGCCAGCATCCATCTGCCCTGGGAGGTGTTACAGAGCAATTCTCTGCTCAGAGCCCTGGTCCCTCAGGGCCTCAGTGGTTTAGATCATAATTCCTCAATAAGACACAAGCTGTTGGAAAAAAAAGAGCAAACACACCACAAAAATGACAGGGAGCCTGTGAGCACATATGGAGAAAAGGCAAAGCAGGTTCTGGGTTTCCCACCCCTGCTCTTGAGTGTCGTGTTAAATTCCCAAACCGACTGCAGGCAAAGCCATCCAAAGCCCAGATGTTTTGGAGACGTTCAGTGGGAATTGTTCTTGTCCCCATGCTCCCATCACAACATTTTCATCTATAGAGGCTCTTAATTAGCCACTTCATTTTTTGTCAAACACTCTTCAGTTCCACAGCCTGCATGTTGGGATGGGGCACCCTGGGTGCAGAATCCCAGAGCCCTGTTCCCACAGGACCATTCCAGTTCCCTCTCTAACCTCTATGGAAATACACAGCAGCACATCCCCCCAACACCCCTATATGTTTTCCAAGTCATTTAATTGTAAGGGACTTAGCAGCAGACTTAAAACTTTTCTGTTTGACCCCATAACTCTAAAGCATCAATGCTACAAACAAATGGCAAAACTTCAAACCTCTGGGCCAGGCTGCTCCACAGGGCTGAGGTGCTGCTCCCCCAGAAGAGCATGGGGCACCTGCAGAGCTCTGGAGGGCTCAGAAGGGCTTGCACAGCCTCTCTCAGCCCATGCAAGAGAGGGGATGGTGATGTCCCCTTCCCACCAACGTCCAGACAAGGAGGAAAGCGCAGGGATGAAGCAGGACCCGAAGCATCACAGGGCTCCTAAGTGACTCAGAGGAGGAGCAGCCAAACAGAGCTTCCTTTATTGATTTATTTATAAAGAATAAGATATTAATGCAAGACCTGTTGTTTGAAGAGGTTTCTCCTCGCTGTGCTGGGAGAGAAGCCCTGCAGTGAGGGGGGTGTGTGGGGAGGCGTGTGTGGAGTGCTAATCCCTGCCCGGTCCCCTCGTCCCCTCCTCACTCCATCTGTTCCTTCAGATGATTCACTGTGACTTCTCAACTTCTTATTCCCCTTTCCCCACCCTGAGCAGGGAGTAGCTGGCAATTAAAATATTAGCAGGGGGGAAACGCTTCATAATGCGTATGATTATTTCTTAGTCCGAGGAATTTTAATTAGCTGAACACATGGAAGACCAGGTTTGGCCAGTCAGACCCCACAGCCTGATGCTGAAGCCTCACTGTCTGCCTTCACCTGCCCACAGCGTGCCTGGATGCTCTGTTATTGCTGGGTCAGAGCTTGTGCCTCCAGATTTTCCTGCAGCTTTATTATTATTTTTATGTCTTGAGTTTTACAATACACAGGCTTTACAGCAGGGTACTTTTTGTGATGTTTTTTTACCTTGGCTTTGTTTTTTGCTCAGGAGCATAAGAAGGTGATGGGATTTATGGGCAGCTCTGGGTTTTCTCTTACAGCATTTCTTAGCAAGATCATCACTTTTGCCACTATCCTTGCTGCCCTTTTTCTCTGGCTTTGGTCGTCCCCAAGAGTCACAGCCCACATCAGTTTCCAGCTGTTGTTCAAGCAACCCAAGCAGGGATCACACAGGAGCTATTGTAGCTAAATAAAAGTTTCAAGAGCAGCAGGGGTTTAAAAGTTTTCTGAGCTGTTTCTGCTGTTGTGTGTTAACACCAGTTTGAGCAAAGCCCTGCTTACTGGGGACAATGGCAAAAAG
Source organism: Vidua chalybeata (assembly GCF_026979565.1). Taxonomy (NCBI): domain Eukaryota; kingdom Metazoa; phylum Chordata; class Aves; order Passeriformes; family Viduidae; genus Vidua; species Vidua chalybeata. The sequence goes on from NC_071544.1 coordinate 12,981,931, forward strand.
CATCCTTGGCTGGAGGGCTAAGGACTAATGCAGCAGTCCTGGATGACCAGCTGGGGACTGAGAAAGCAGCCAAGAGCTGCACAAAGCCAGAAGCTATAAATTAGGAGGGAAAAAAAAAAAGAAAACCAAACCATAAAAAGGACCAGGGTATTATTTCTTAATGACGCCAAACCCAGGATTCAGGTGGGGAAGATGTGAGCCAGCCCCAGCGTGTGCCCAAGCTGCTCCAGGAGGAGCTGCCTCACGGCAGAGGAAGCAAAGGCTCCAGCCAGATGTGAATTTGGGTCTGTGATTTTGGGGACAGCAGCCATGAAGGCTGAGGGATCCCCAGAGTCCACCGGGAATGAACCTTCCCTTCTTGTGAAGGGAAGCAAAGAGCATCCTTCAGCTGGGAGCGTGGTGAGAGTTTGGGGGGTCCCTGCCTGGCAGCCAGCAGCCTCTGCAGGCTGAGTCTGGATCCAGCCCCATCTCAGAAGCAGGAGTCTCAAAACAGCCTCATCTGCATTTGACTGGAACTGGGCTAATGGGATTCACCTGCCAGCCCACAGCGGGAGGAAGAAGACCCATCAGAAATCTTTACCCCCTCGGTTTTGTGGAGTTCTCACTTGAGCTTTGTGGTTTTATTTAGCTGGAGTCCCAGACTGGGTGCCAAAGGACAAAGGGATGCTGGTACTGCAGCCTTGCTCCTTCAGCATCTCTCCAGGAAGGACAAGGGCCACAGCTCCCTTTCCACACCCCCATTTCTGACAGCTTGCAGAGATGAGCACATTTCAGTGCTTTTCCTTACACTTTGCAAATATTGCTCCACGTCTTTGACCAAATACTGGATTTTTTTCTCCTCAAGGGAAAAATCCCAGTTGCCATGTGGTCTGTGACAGCACTGAGGCAGGTGCAGAGTCTGGGGGTGTCCCTTAAAAGGTGCATTTCCTAGAGCTATTTTCTATCTTAGCAAGTATGAGATCATTATCTTGCAAGTCCCCCCCTGGAAAAGACCAGGGAGGAGTGTCTGGGGGTTTTACAGGAGTGGCACAGCAGCCACAGGAGAGGACAGGCAGCCTGCAGGCAGGGCTGGCCCTGCATGGGATGGGGCAGCTTTGCTCAACCTCCTCGTGGGCTTCCCCAAGCTCTGCTCCCTCCAGTGCCACTTCTCTCATCAGCTACCCCCTCCTTACCACTAAAAAAATAAAATAAAATAAAATAAAATAAAATAAAATAAAATAAAATAAAATAAAATAAAATAAAATAAAATAAAATAAAATAAAATAAAATAAAATAAAATAAAATAATAAAACAAAATAATAAAATATAAAAAACCTACAAGCAGGAGGAATATTTTAGATGATCCAATTGCAGAGGCATGGAAAGCCTTTCCCATGGCAGGAGCTCTTCTCCTCACAGCAGCCAGGGCATGGCAGGGCTGAGCCTGCCCTCTGGCAAGATGAGGAATTGTTCAGTGGCAGTGTAAATATCTCAGCAGTGTTATCTCCCGTGTCTAATGCCCTGTCCGTTCCCTGCTAATTCCCAGGGGTGCTGTGCAGAAGCAGGCTGCTGGAAGCCACTGCAGGGACACAGCCCTGAGTGGGCTGGACACACATTTCCAGAGCCCTAAGCCAGGCAAAAGGGCTCAGTTTGGAGCAGAGGAGATTTGGGGGAGATGCTGGGATGTTAATCCCAGCTCCAAGAGCAGGGTAAATGGGAGGGATTCAAAACAGGGCAGGTAATATTGATCAGCACTGGCATGGAGAGAGCTGGCCCTGCCCCAGAGCTGAGGGGTGATCTCTGGTAGTCCCTTCCTATGAAATCTGCCTGTGGAAAATAAAAATAGTGACCCACCTGAGATTCATGGGCAACACATCACCTACACCAGCAAGGTGTGACCACCACACTGTAAAGTCTCCCTCCCCAGGACTGCAACCAGCCAGGCCAGCAAGACATTATATTTGGGAGCAAGATGAGAAATCTTGCATGGTTTCCCTGCAAGGGACAAAGCAAGCAGGGCTGGTTATTTTTTTCTGACAGAACCACAGTAAATGCTAGGGGAGGAGGGGGGCAGCCTTTGCAGGCACTGGGCAATGTGAGGTGGAGCAGGGGATGCTGATGGAGCACGGCTGAGGCCATCTCCTCCCCACACCAGGCGCCTGCAGGACAACAGCTGCTGCAGGACCAAAGCCAAGCTGGGCTGGTGCAGTGCAACTCAAAAATTATAACGGGAAAATGACACCTCCAGCTTTGGCAGAGACTTGAAGGGAAATCTCAAAGGGGTGCTTGCTAGCAGCAATCCAAAAAAAAAAAAAAAAGAGGGTGAGGATGTGGGATAGAAGCAGAGCTGTATGTGCTCTGTAACTTCCACTTGGTATTCTTCTTTCCCAAACTGTTGGAGGACTCAGTCTGGGCTGGGCTGGGCATCTCTGTCCTTCATCCCACAGCAGAGTCACAGCAGCCACAGGAGGAACAGTGCCTGTCCTCAGCAGCTTGTGGTCAAAATAATAATTAAAAAAAAAGAGGCAGAAAGCAATCGAAGCTCAGGTGAGTGAGGTGAATTTCATAGCAGGTAGGAATTTCCCATGGTTACAGCTTGCTGGCTCTAATGCCACTCTCATAAAAATGAACATTTTTTCCTTGGGAATATTTCAAGATTGATGAAAAAATATGAATTTCCTCTGGGAGAAAGGGTGGGAGAGCCAGAGACATTCGCCTAGTCCCATTTCTGCCTTCAGGGAGAAAACAAAATTAATGGGCACCGGTTGAGCAGTCACATGTTGAGCTGAGAAACCCCACTGAGCTCTCCTAAAGCTGTGCTGAATATCTCCTCCCATGGAAAAAAAAAAAAAATCTGATATTGCATTTCACCCCAATTCAGGTACAAAAATGGCTTCAAAATCACATTCTTGAATATTGGGTAGGGTTTTGTTTCCCACCTGGCAGCAGATGCCTTCAGCAAGACCTCTGCTCTCTGAGCATGCCCTGCCCAGCCTGCCCCAGTGTCACCAGTTCCATTAGCTGCTGTTCCCAGTGCCCGTGGCTCAGCTTAACTTCATGTGAACAAAGCCTGCTGTGCTCCACGAGCTGGACTCCTGCTTGCACCAGGGAGAAATCAGTGCCTTTGACTCTGTTTTTTTCCCCAGCCTGGCAGAAATTAAAACTCAGAAACTGGGCCCAGTTGGATTCATATGCTTGGTCACTCAATCCTGTCTTTTATCTAAGGAGGAAAATAGATTAAAAAGGGACCTGAGGGAAATGAATCCTCCACTGAACCTTGATGTGCAGCTTTCCAGGTTGCTGGTGTGTGCCTGGGAGTGGGATTAAACCCATCAGAGGGACTCATGGAGGGAAGAACACCCTCAGCAGATGCAGGAGGGGACAGAGAGGGACCAGGAGGGCCACATGGAAGACTGGCTGGCAAAACTGGGCTTCAGGCTCAAAAAAGAGCAGGTTGTAATAAGGAGGTAATGGGAAAAGTGTCAAGAATGGGAGGTGCCTGTTCTTCATCCTGTGGTGGCCACGGCGGGATGGACTGAAGCAGCAGCAAGAACATTGGGGGCTGGACACCAGGGAAACCCTTCCAGGACAGCAATGAAACCTGGAGCAGGCTGGCTGGGGAGAGGCAGACACTGTCACTGTGGGCAGCAGCCCAGCTGTGCTCTGTCTCTGGGCAGGGCAGAGGGAGCTGGTCCTGTCTGGACACACAGCTCTGGACCAGACAAATTGCTGAGGTTTCAATGGCTCCATTTTCCACTGGGCCAGCCCAGGGCCAGCCCCTGCCTGACTCTCTTGGGGATATATCTACAGCCACTTTTTGTCACTTTGCCACTTGATTTCCCAAATAGCAGCAGCACCCACCCACGGCTTGGGTACCCAGCTGGACTGGGCACCCAGCCACCCCTCCCGTGAAGGGAGCTGGGTTTACTGAGCTGCAAGACAAAGCTGTGCATCCCTGGGAGAGCCAAGGGGCTGGCAGTGTGCATGGCAGGGGGACAAGGACAACTGCCTGCAAATTTTTCATGGGCTCAGACAGCTGAGGGGATTGGAAAAATACCGGGAAAGGTTTGCTGAAGTGGGATTTTTCTTGCTTGGCTCCATGAACTGGATCAGGAATCTCACCTGGGACCTCAGAGCACTGAAGTGATCTCTTTCCCTTTGGATACATGACCAGAGACTTCTCCAAAAAGGTAGAAGACAGGTGATTTTTTTTTCCCCAAAGAAGAAGTGCAGCACAAATGGGCTAGACTGCCTCTACCAGACTGACCTGCATCTCCCTGCCTGCCCCAGCTGTGTCCTGCTCCTTCCCCAGGGCTCAGCCAGCAGTCAAACCTGCCCCAGCCAGAGCAAACCCCCCCTTCCCACGGCAATGAGCAGCAGTGACCTCAGGGACAGGGTTTCATCTCACTCCCAGGGTAGAGGAGGGGAGTGGGAGGGATGTGCAGGAGGGGGTAACCCTGCTGCTATGGAGTTTACCAGCTTTTTATGGTGTCTGATTTTTGTCATCTGCAAAGCTATCTGCTGAAAACGTCAAATTAGTGCTGTTAGTCCACTGCACAGCTCTTATCTGCGTCTCTCAGGATGGAAGACACTTCAAGATGATTATTGTTCCCCACTGCTCCTGAAATGAAATTGGCCCTCCCAGAGTGCTAAAAGGGAACCGAGAAATTGTTTGCCTGAATTTGCATGAAAAGCCTTGGAGACGTAATGAAAGGGGGTGACAAGCCCAGTGTCACCTTCTGCCAGCCAAATGACAGAGGGAAAATTTCCTTTGTGTTTCTGCTTCACTTCAGGGCCTTGATTCCCTCTCCTGTCCTTTCCCTGGCCTGTCCCCGAGCCCCTGAGCCCTGTGCATTCACCTGCCCCATGACTGACCTGGGGCTGCCTGTTTTGGAGCCTGGAGGGTATTTTGCTACCTGAGGAAGGATGGTCTGTCCTGCAGGGAGATCTGGACCCTTTTCCCAGCACAACAACAGTTCTGTGCGCCCAGAGCACAGCTCCCCCACCTTCACCCCAGGCACAAAGTGGGTCCCCCCTGCTGTGGAACATCCCATCCTGCTGTAGCTCTTCCCCACTTTAGGAAGTCCTGCACACTACAAAGAGGAGCAGTGACACAACTTCAAGTCCCAGCCACTGCAGCTTGATATTTTCCTTTTGATCCACCTATTTGGCTGTGAGTAAGCAAAGTAATGTGGTCCCCAGGACAGACTGTGTGCTTCCAGAGCTCCTCCTGACTGCCACGGGACCATCAGCCCAAACCTGCTACACCCTGGATGGGGCAGGAGCGTAATGATGGGGCTTTGCTGGTAAAAAACCCACAGCATCAAGGAAGGCAGTGCTGGGGAGGGGCTCCTCGCTGGGCTCAGGGCAGCATTTCAGCAGCCAGCTCAGCTCCTGCAGTGCCCAGATGGGGCTCCAGATCCAAGGTTGGCCCAAGCAAGCTCATACTTTTGTGTGTGTGCTTGCCCAGGCTGGGCAGACAGCTGGCTCAGGGAGAGCTGCAGCCAACTTCCAGCGGGGAATTTGCTCACAAGTCACAGTTTGTGAAATTGCTAATTCCCACCAGCCTTGTGATGTCTGCTGCCTTCTCCCTCTAGGGTTGGTTGTTCCTTGCCTTGTGGCTTTCCTTTGTACCAGGAGCACCTTTTGAGATTTCATACTCCAGGAGGGGACCTGCAAATAATGATGCAAACAGGCACGAAAGCTCAGAAACCCAAAGGAGAACACTGAGATGACAGAAAATGTGAATAAATGTAGAAAGTCACGGTGTGTTCAGTTTGGGTTTGCTTTGTCAGGGCAGTGCTGAGGACTATGGAAGCTTTCTGAGAGTCCAACTTCATCAGCTCCTCTGTTCCCAAAAGTTCATCCCACATGGTTTTTCCTTCTTGTGCCTCCAGCCAAAGGGCTGCTCAGGCACCAGCACAAGCATCTGCATGGGTGGAAATGCCTGGAGGTTCAGGGAGGAACTCAGCTGCTGAGACCTTAATCCACTTTGTTTCTCTTTTAATCCTTACACAAGGAAATGTCCTGGAGGCAGGACCAGCTTAGTTTAGGGACCAGCTTAGGGACCTTCTCCTGAGTTTTCTTCCCCTCCCATCAGCAGGGGAAGGCAGACATAAGCCCCTGCTCAGCAGATGTGTGGAAACAAGTGTTTCAGAGATGGAGAGCCCAGCAGTGAACCCCAAAACTGGTCCCAAGGCAATGCTGGGACAGTCCCAGAGGATCTGACACAGGGCTGCCACCACGGGGACCGAGAGGGACATCACCATGTCCATTACTGTCACACACCTGACACATCTGCCCCAGCAGAGCAGCACCATCCCCTTTCCCAGGTGACATCTCCCAAGTGCAACTGCAGCAGACACCAGGTCCCACGGGGTGTTTCCTCCAGGGCTCTGCCCGGTTTGACTCCCTGCAGCAGGTTCTGCCCGTTTGTACATCCCTCCCTGCCCTGGGTCACGGCTGTGGGGCGCCCCACAGGGGAGGGACTGCAGCCAGAGCCACACGAGTGTCCTCATGCTGCTGCCTGCAGAAGCCGTGCTGACACATTTTCCCTCTTCCCCATCCTCCCGCCTCCAGCAGTGGGAGTTTTCTCGCTGCTTCACCTCCCACAGCCAAGCGAAGGTGGGTGTTGTGTAACAGGAGTCCTCGGGAAGGGAAACTGAGTCACGGCAGGGCGGGCTGGGGGATAAGGGAGGGCAGTGAGTGAGTCCAGCTCACCTGGGGATCCGTGGCCAGAGGAGCCCTCTTGGAATGGGGGCTCAGGCACAGCAGGAGCATCCCTGCAGCAGAACTCGTTGCCATGGTGGGGAATAAACGTGCCCGGGGCGAGGCAGGAGGATCTGTAAAGAGCCAGCACAGCCCTGGGAAGGCTCCTGTGCTCTGCTGGCTGTGAGGGGAAAAAAATCAGATGGAAAAATACACAGCTGGGAATTAGGAGGGATTTTTCAGAGTCAACAAGAACTGGTTACAGGGTCAGAGAAGGAAGCTTGTGGGTCAGTGGTGAAATGAAAGCACCGATTGCAATGGGAAAATGTACATATGTATATATAGCCAAGGAAAACCAAACATTGGTTCTTTATGGTGTGGAAGATATGAGATGTTAAGAATTCAAAAAACAATGAAAATACCAGGGAAAAAGGATACCCAGAAGGGCTAAGGGCAATAAGAACAGAGTTTTTAAAATTGCATTTGTATTGTTACAGACAAATGCTTAATAGAGATGGCAAAATTGCTAATGATACATAACAGGCAGAAACAGGCAGCAAATATTTCTGTTTGGTACTTGGAAATGAGCAGGCAGCTATATTTGTCTCACATCAAGCTGCTGAAGCACTTTCTAGTTCATTAATTATGTGGCCTTATTAAATATCATCTGCCAGGAATAAACACTGCAGAAGAGGTAGGCCAGGGTGCCTCAGCTCCATGCCCTGCCTAAGCCAGGTCCTGGAGTGAAGCCCAGAGCCAGGGATGCTGCAGGAGGTAAAGGTGAGCTGGCTCCTGGAGAGAAAACAGGGGCTGACCCAGATCGGTGCTGCCTGCTCAGCCTGGCTTTAATCCTATGCAACTAAAAGACAAGCTGATGTAAGATTCAATTAATAAAGAATTAAAGGATAGAAATCTAATTAATGCTGGTCCACATGGTTTATGGAAAACAATGTCTTGTCAAACAAAGCTGGCTCGTTCCGTGGTGGGGTGATACTGCATGAACAGAGGTGACTGCAACGCTGCACCAGCCCACAGTTCCTGGGGTCTGGCTCTGAACTGGGGGGTGCCTGGTCCCCCAAAACTGAGGCTGGCAGACTCTCAGCAAAGGGTGTGCAGTTGGGGTGAAATGTGGGGCTCCCAGCTCTCAGCATTGCAGGCCTCTCCCCCTGCACAGGCTCACCCCAGCTCCCCTGGCAGACTGGGGCTGTGGTGACAGGGACAGGGGACCCTGCTGCCACCCCCTCAGCTCTGAATGGCTGGAGAGTCCCCTGTTAACTGAGGCAGAAGGCAGCCTTTGGTGGCTGTCCCTCCTGCAGGAGGTACTCTGCCTGTAGCCCTTGACAATGTGTGAGCTGAGACAACCTCACCTCCAGTGAGGTGTGCTCTTTGCACAGTCAGCCCACCAGCTGTTTTCCCGCTTTTGGAGGTAAAATGGGCCCACAAACAAGGCACAAGGAAGGGGACAGGCATCTGTATCATGTCCAGTAGTGCCCTGCACATCTGGTAATTGGCCTTCACCCCCAGAACAGTGCCAAGGCATGCAGGGCTCTGATGGGCACTGGGCAGGCATGCCCCACTTGCCAGGGACAGGTGTTTATCATTTGTATTTCTCCCATGCTGCACATCACTCCTCTTTCACTCCTGAGGAGGAACTATCCATAGAAGAAATGCAAAGATGTCCTACAAAGGCAGGTCCCCAAGTAGCTGTCACATCACCTTGAGGTGCAGCACCAGAGGGGGACTGCGAGAGCTGCTTGCAGGGAGGGCTTGGAAAGTCTCTTTACCAATGGGAAGGAAATGGAGAGAACAGCTTCTGTTCCAGAGGGAAGAGGGAAACCTCGTGGGCATCCCAGTGGACATCGTGGACATCCCAGAACCCTGGTGCCACGAGCCTGGCTGGCCATGATCGGCAGCGAGGCCACGTCCCTGTGCGGCTGTCCCCTCCCCGGGCAGTGTCCCCAGGTGGGGAGAGCAGAGGTTCCTCTGCGCCGGTTTTATCAGCGCTCAGCCCCTTGCAGCCTCATTGCGATTCCGTGTCCTCGCGGCGTCTCCTGACACTGGATCATTTACAATGCCCAGGAGGCAAATACAATGACTCATTATTATTAGTTAATGAAGCATCCAAGCACTAACCCCACAGTCTGCCGAACGGATAAAGAGCTCAGGCTGAATCCGATTTACCACGCATCTCGCCGGCTCCTCGGGCAGCGACGGAGCTGCAGCCCCCGGGCCCTTCCCACCCCTGCGGGCAGCGGGCAGGAGCTGGCAGGGAGCGGGAGCATCCATCCATCCCCCTGCCAGAGCCGGGAGCGCTGCTGGCTGCTCCCGCTGAGCAGAGACCACCAGTAAAGCAGAGACCACCCCAATCCCCGACACAGAGCTGGCTTCAAAGGCACCAGCCACCTTCTCCCCAGGGGACAAGGGATCGTGCTCTGCATTTCAAGCCTGCAGCGAGGGGTCAGGGTGGGGTGAGGGCAGGGGGAGGCATGAAGGACGTGACACGTCCTTGGCTGGCAGCACGGATAATGCAGAATTTCTCAGGCTGCATCTCCCTTCCCAGAAGAATAAATATTTGATAACAAATTACTTTGAAGATAATCCACTTAATCCTTTGCCATGTCTCCAGGTTTCAATATAATTAAAGTGTGATTAATGTTCTAAAGAAAAGCTAAAACCCCATGCCTCTTCTTGCCCCCTCTCCCCAGGCTGTAGGGGATGGGCTCAGCCCATGACAGGGATGGTGGAGTCCTACCAAAATCACTGCTGGTGGCCAAGTAAAGTCCAAAACTGGGCCTATACACATCCTGCATGGCTCAAACCACCAGGCTTGGAGTGAGGACAGGCTTGGAGTGAGGACAGGCAAGCCAGATGTGCTTCTGGCACTGGGAAGGGCTGACACAGACATGCACTTCCCAGGAGCTGCTCACACAGATGTATCCCTGGACTGGGAAGGGGCTTTTGACCCCATATCAGCTTCCTTCCAATTCTCCAGCAGCCTCTCACTTTCAATAGCCCTTGTCCCCCACTCAGGGCTGCTGATGTCCTTCTGGTATCCCAATTTCAGGCTGTGGTCTGCAGAGCTGGTAGGATTCTCTTCTGCATCTCCCAAGGGCTGATGCAGCTCCAAACCAGGACTTTCAGATCCTCAGCCCCTTAACCCCACCTCCATAGAGACAAAAATACATTATAGTGGTATCTTGGCAGGGATACACACGTGACAGTGCAGAGCTGTGTGGGCTGGCAAGCAGCACAGAGGGGAGATGTGTGGGCTGTGCCCTGCTGATGGAGTGGGTCACCTTTCCACTCCTTAAGCACTGAAACCAGGGTTGAGTCAGTTGATTAAAAATAGAGAGTGAGGGGAGGTGTGAAAGCTATGGGGAAAAAAGGAAAACAGGAGAAAAATAAAGAAAAGCCAACCAACCTAAGACAATCTGCATTTGCCTCCTGAAGGTCCTGGAGCTGGGAGGTGGGGGCCTGGCACCTGGGGCATTTCAGAGCTGAGATACCTCCAGGGAGCCATGGTGCCATCTCCCTGGTGCTCCCAGATGTGGCAGCACTGTCCCCATGGGGATGGTGGCAGCTCTGACTGGTCACACCTCACAGCACACAGCGAGGGATGGGTGGGGGGTGATGGCAGCAGGTGACACCACTGGAGTTGGAGGACAGGACCCTCCCTCTGCTCTTCACTTCCCAGCACAGCTATCAGGGACTCAGATATGCAGAAACACCACGAGGTGCATCCTTCATTCCCAGCAGTGTCCCTTACCCTGGAGCTGTTTGCAGCAAACCTAGGCTGGATTTTCTGGATTTTGCTGATCAGTGTTGAATGAAGTTCCCTACAGACCATCACCACAACGTATCTGGGGCAGCACAGGCAGAGTTTGTCCCAGCCACATGTGTGTCCCCTACCATCAGGGAGGAGCAGAGGAGAGGAAAGAGGCAGCCCTGGCTGCTGACACTCATGTATTCCACATCCCTTGTGGAAAAGCAGCTTTCCCAGCCAGCACTGGGAGGATGGATGTTGCTGGTGCAGCTCTGCTCTTGGTCCTGCATGACTGGTGCCACCACCTTGTCATCCCCAGGGGATTCTCCAGTTCTGAGCCAGCTCCTTTCAAGGCTGGGTGCCCTGAGGAGTTCCCAGCTCCAGCACAGGCTGAGGGCAGACAGATGAGCAGCCACAGTGGTAGAGCTGAACTGGGGCTCTTGTAGGAGATGATCCTGCCTGGGGACACTGCAGCACATCACGGGCAGGAAGCCTTGGTGCCAGGCCAGGCGAGCCGCCCGTGCCAGCCGGGGGAATGTCAGGCTTTGCCTGCACCTAATGAGGACATGGATCCTGGCTAAAATTAACACTGTGCTTTCACTGCTCCCGTCCTGGCAGGGCTTTCCTCGTTGTGTGCCCTAGGATAATTGTGTCTCCAGGTCAATCCTGTTAAGAGAAGCTTTGGAGCTCAGGACCATTCATCATGAAGTTCAAAACTCCCTTAGCTGAGGGAGCGTGGGAGAGCAACACGGAGCTGCACTTATCAGACAGTTCAGCCCAATCAATGTTGGCTCTAAGGACACTGATAAAGCTGCAGCATTCAGAATATGAGGTCTAGCTATTGAATGTCAATAGCTGGCCAGTGCTTTTAAGCATCAAACACCGCAGGCACCTCGCTGCAAGCCAGGATGCTGCCCGGAGCTGCTTCTGCAGCAGCACGCAGGCAGGGACGTGAAAATCTGCTGAAGAGAAGGAGCCAGTTGTCGAAGCCTGCCAAACTGTCAATGGAAAAAGAGTTACACTGCTGAAGGATCAGAGATTCAACAGAGATGGCAGTTTCATTGCTGGGATGAATCACAGAGCCGTGGCAGCCGTGGTGAGGGAACTCTGCCCGGCAGAGGCTGTGCAGCCATCAGGGTTCGTGCTGCTGGAAGCTTTTGGTGTCATGCTGGGCACCTAGAGCAGGGTGGGTTTCCAACAAAATGCCAGCAGTTTTTACATCACAATCTGCAGGGTTTACATTAAATGATAATGATAATGATAATGATAATGATAATGATAAGGAATAAAACTCAGCACATTCCAAATTTTTCTCTCGCAGGTGCTCAGCAGAGTGCAGCCTGCAAGGCAAGAGAACTCTGCCCCGTGTACTTTGTTTTTGCTGTACCCTGGGGTAGCCCTGAGGAAGGGAAGAAACAATTGCTTTCACAAGCCTTCCTCCCTGCCTCTTTCCTCCTTCTATCTTCCCCGTTGAATTCAGACTCCCAAACAAAACTTAGGCAAAGAAACTCTCCTGGTGGTCTCTGAATGAGCTCTCTGCAGCAAGAAGAGTTTTTTTAGAAGCATCCTTCTGGCCTTTCCCTCTCCTGTTACAGGACCTAGACAGCCATAGTGCTAAAGACCAGTGGTAAAGGGGTTCAAATCAGCCTCAACCAGCACCTCCAAAAACCACTTGGCAGTGCAGGAACCCCAAAGTCCCTTCCCTGGCTGTCCCTCCCCACTGTCTCTGAGCCCTGGGATGCCCCTGAGGGCAGTGCCCACACTGAGGCACGTAAGGGCTCACCTGGAGCAACTCCAGCAGGCAAGTTTTGTATTTATTTCCCTTGAAAATATGTCCTTAACAGGCAGTTAACATTATGCTTAAGTGACAACGAATTACACATTTCATTTAAGAGCAGGCACAAGGAACAGTGTAATTCCCTATAGACTAATGGTGCATTTCTCCTCACAGACAGTCAATTAAATATTTAATCAGCACAATAGCCAGTTAAGTATTGTATATGGCCATAAATACAACCCAATACATTTCCATGCCACATTAAGCTGAAGCTTGTAGACACTTGTCTCCCCAGCATCAGGCATGACAGCTCGGTCAATGCATCCTTTGAAAGCAGATTCTATTTATTTTCTGTCATATTAAGGAGGCATCATTTCTGTCCTGTCCCAGCCAAGTGAATTAACTCCTCAACAGCACCATGTGAATAATCTGCATCAAATTGTGGACTAAGGGAAGATTCCTGCCTTCCTGCTCAGCAGCTGTTTGTGAGGTGACTGCAAATTTATTGGAATAATTTCTCTTCGGGGCACATCCTGGAGCTGCAGCAGTGGCTGGAGGGCCACTGCTCTCTGTGCTCCTCAGATGCTTTAAAAGCGATGAAAGATTCAGTAATTAAAAACACAAGCTATAAAAGGAAAGGAAAGAAAAGAATTCTGCTTCTTCTCATTTAATAGAAAGGGCTGAGGTTGGAAAAGCATTAAAATTTAGGTTTGAAGACAGAGCACTGCCAAAAGGAGGGAGGGAGGGAGGGATGGGGCTTATGAAACCCTCCAAGGACACAGCAGAGCACTGGGTGTGGGTTCTTGGTGGCAGCACAGCACAGGCTGTGGGCACAATGTCCCCCATGGGCAGTGGAGCTGGCCCCAAAGGAGAGCAGTGCTGGATCTGGGCATGCAGGACCATTCCAGTGCAGTGTCCAGAGAGAGAAACATTAATTCCTCTTTCCCACCATCTGGGAGATGTGTTCATTCTACCAGTGTCTTCTTTCAGGCTTGATTTCTGCTCTGCTTGCTCTCAGTCCCCACTTCCCAAGCTCTCATCGGCTCAATTATAACTGTAAGAATAAATCTATTTACGGTGCCTTGTTGCAAAATGAATCAATAAACCTGAAGCAAGCACAAGGCCAAATCCTCAACATCCTGAATGGTTTTGTGTCAGCTGCAGCAGGGGCTGCCTCCCACATCCCCCTGAGTCTCTCAGGTGAGTGGTGTTTGAAAGCATTCCTGGGACAGAAAGTTAAGCATATGCATTATTGACAGATGATTTTCTTTTCTGGCTTCTGAGCAACTTCAGATACAACTCAAAATCCTCTTTTTAGATTTGGCAGCCACAGTGATCAGTGCTGGTAAAGCAACAAGAGGAATATGAACCCTTGCTTGTGGGGATAAGCTGTGCTTGGAGAAGGGGTCTTTGCTTGATATCAAGATTTCAAGCACATATCAAGGGCACAGCACCTGAATGTGACTCCCAAAAATTTGGGACCATGAAACTAGAGGGCTGTACCAAAGTAAATCCTACAAAATACCACTGTAAATGGCTTTTCAAGGGTTGTGAGCCATTCTTTGGAGAGCTGGAGACTGTGAAAAGGTGGTGTGTAAAGAAAGGTCAAACTATGGGAGGGACACCAGATTTTGGTTCATTTTGCCTGTTTTAGAATTGTTTCTGGAGAAATCTGTTACATTGCATAAAGGTTTGGGAAAGTAAAGTCTGTGTAACTCTGGAGGCCAATGCACAGACCAGGCAGCCCAGGCTGAGTGGGTTCACACTTCCCCAGGGAGCTGTGGTGGCCAGCCAGGACTGTGACAAGCAGCTTCATGACCTCCCAGGGCTTCATTCTGACACACTATTCTACCCTCAGCCCGGCCACCAGCGTGCTTTTGCTGACTGCATCATCTTGGCTGAAGCACAGTAAGGCTTTAAGCCACATGAGTGCCCTGAGTTCTGTGCCCCTTGCCTTAATTACAGCCTGAATTTCATCAGAAGTCAGTTTGATCCTAGGCACGGGGAGCAATGGAGCTGGGAACCTGCCCACAGGTGCCCCCAGCCACCCCCACGGGCTTCCCACTAATAAATCCCCTTCCTTTAGGAAACAACAGGCAAGCACCAAAGGGTGGTTTACACTTTTCTGTCTCTGTTGCTCTTAGTTCAACCTCTGCAACAGCTGCCAGGAGCCATAAATCACCAAGCACAGTCCTGTTGCTGCGGATCACTGTCTTGTAAAACAAACATCTTCCAGATTTTGTAGCACCTGACGGTGGTTACAAACTATTGGTTGTCAAATTCTTCCTCTTCCATTTATTTCCCAGCCCCTCATCTCTGCTACTCCTTGTCTGCTATATATCTTCTGTTTATTGTTATTTCTTTTCCCCCTTTGTTTTAATAACTCTTTTACTGTGGATTCTTGTAAAAACAGCTGCTCCAGCCAGTAAAAGAAAAAGGAAAAAAAAAAAAGAATATCTGGAAACAGATGCCCTGGCATTGCTTCAGCTGTAATCTGTTAGATTTATAATTCCTCTTCAGTTCAATATTGATTCAGAATAAAGCAACTCAAAACACACTGGCAGCTCACATCTTTTTGTAGCCTTCTCCAGTCTTTCTTCTTCTCTGCCACAACATTTCTTTTCTCTTCATCCACACAACTAAAATATGCAGAGGAACAATCCAATCCAAGCCGATGAGATATACCCAGGTGCCAGTAGAGCAGAGGGTTTATGTCTGTGGAAGCTCAGAGGAATTATGTCAGCTCATTTTTTATTGCTTTAATTTCTTTCCCCTTGTCCAGCCTCCTCCCAGCACTCCCCTTAAGTCACTGCCCTGGGTTTCAGGGACTCTGGGAGTCCCCACAGCTCACAGGGAGGCAGTGGCAGCCTGGCAGCCCTGAGCCAGAGCACAGCACCTGCCAGAGGACACAGCTGGGGCCATTCCCCTTGGGCTGTGGCTGCAGGAGCCCAGGGAATGGCCACTGAGGCTCCTGGCCAGCCTGTCTGCCACTGAACAGCTCCACGGGGATTAGTGAGTCCCCTTGGCACCACACTGGGAAGGAAACATTAGAATTTCCCTTCCATAAAGTGCCTTCAGAGCCCCCACAGGACAGGAGAAAGCTGTTAGCACACATCTCAGGTCTGTGGAGAAAGAAGCCCATTTAGGATGCATGTGTTAGGTAGAAGACACCAGATGTCCCTGAAGCCTGTGTAAGTGGCTTGAGGGCCACACCACCCATCCACCAGCACACAGATTCCTTTTGGCTGACCCCACACCAATGAGACTCTACCTAAGTGCTGAGTGGAAGATTGTCTAAAGCCTAAAAGAGGAATCTGCTCTTTTGAATCTTTTCCCACACCTTAGATGATGCCACCTGCCTCTTATCTCAGTTTCTCTCAGGACTATTTGCTTTGAATGTTGGGACTATTTATAACTGACCAAGTCCAGGGTTCCTTCCTCATTCCTGAGAAAGCTCTGCCAGTCCCACAGGCTGTGTCTTCCCAGTGAAGTTCTCATTTGGGTACTGTAAATGTATTAATTTCTTCTTTAGGAGAGGTGGCCTGAGCTCTCATTAGATTGCAAAACCTCCACCCAGACATGGTACCATCCACATTCTCCAAGCCCAGCAGATCCCTTTGGGTTTCCCCACAGATTCTCCCCTGTGTTCTCTTCTCCTCTGGCTTTTTTTTTTTTTTTTCCTTTTCCCTCTGAGGAAATGGGCCCAGCTCAAGGCAGCACACGAAGCTCAGCAGCCACGTGTGTCTGTGCTTACCTAAAGCCAGGCTCTGAGAGGCACAAATTTAGGCTTATCAGTCCTATGATAAGGTAGAAAATGACACTTCTAGCAAAGCCAAACTGCTGCAGGGAATTTGATTTGGGGAAACAACTCCCAGTCCTCCCAGCCCACAGCCAGGCTGTCTCAGTTGGGAAAGAAGTTCACTGATTCCCCTGGCTCTGTCACATGTCAGCCCAGAGCTGAGAAACCCTCCAGCAATCATTTGCATCCCTGTGCCTGGAATGGCAGAATGCTTCTAGAAATGTTCCCAGAGGCTCTACCTCAGCAGAAGAGCTGCTCTCCACACTGTCTGTCTACAGACTGGAGTGTCCTGTTCTCCCCAGCATGGAGCCTCGTGCCAGGGTGGGTGATTTCTCCAGGAAGCATGGGAAGGCACTTGTTTTTTGCAAGCTCAAAATCCATCTTCACCATGTTGGCCCAACCTGAGCCCTGTGCTAACCAGGGAAAATGCCAGACAGGAGCAGCTTTCTGTGCTGAGTGTCCCTGTGGTCCCCAGCTAGATGCCAGGCACAGCCTGCTGCAACCAGACAATGTCCCCTGCGCTCTGCCCAGCCTCCATCTCAGCAGAGCACACAGACCATTCTGGAAAGTCACCAGGGAATGGCTACAGTGGAGTAACTGCGTGCTTGCAGCACAACAACTTGGAATAATTGTGGGTGGTTGTGGGTCTGGGGGCGCACCAGTGTCAGCACATCTTGAGCAGGTCAGCAGGTGACAGACACCAGGAATGCCTCGCTGCCTCTGTGTTCAGCTCTCAACAGCAGTGGTGGGGTTTGCAGCTTCAGTGTGTCACATTTTCTGTGCTGTTTCCTCCTTCCCATAGGAACAGCACCAGGATTGAGCCCTTATGTGAGCTCTCAGGTCTGTCAGCCGGAGAGCTGGGGCTTGTGACCTGTCTGAGGTTTGTCACAGCATCCTTGAAGTCTGCTGGTGCAAAACAACTGGGATTTAACAAATTGGCAATCTCCGAGAGGGGAAAAAGCCCTGTTCTGTTGAAGCATTTCCAACCAGCTCTGTGGTCACTGTATTTTTCTTTCAGGAGCTGATGCATTGGCAGAGATGCACAACCCACACACAGTCCCCAGGGTGTTCTCTCCCTGCCTTGCACCTCCTGCCTCTCCAGCTCGTTTCCAGCACGTTCCCCAGTGCTGCCCATCACCACTGTTAGTTACTCTGGCACTCAGCACTTCCAGGAATGTGCAGGTGCACAGCCTTTCCCACGCAGGCACTGGGACCCACAGCAGGGACTGGTCCTGTCCCAGCCCAGGAGGGACAGGGTCCCGTGGGCAGCAGGATGGAGTGGGGAGGCCTTGCTTGCCCTGGCAGCCACAGTGCCAGGAGCTGGCAGAGCCATCGCCAGCCAATCTGGGATTGTCCTAATTTGATTGTTTGTTGGCTGCCTTCAGGGTGCTAGAGGACAATGCACACAGCCAGGACACGCCCGTGGGTTGGAGATGGAGATTCATTAGGCTTATTGCATACCCCATTACACAGTTATGAGACTCTCTGTGGCTCGGACGCAGCTCTCTAGAAGATTTGCAGTCACACTGCTCTTCCTTGTTTATGTCAGGGAAGAAAGGGGGAGCTAGGCATGATGGTGGCTGGAGAAACAGTCCATGTGGAACTATTCCCATAGGAGAGTCCACACTTTTGCAATCTCTGTGCAAGGAGCAGGGAAATGTGATTTTCCAGATGAGAGCATCTCTTCTCCAGCACTGGACACATTTACTGTGTTTTCCTTCCCTTCTCCCTCCTCAGACAGCCCAGCAGCAAAGCAAGATGTTGCTCTCTCAACTCTGGTTCACCCAGTTCCTCCCTTGCTTGCTTTCCTGGGCAAATCTATGCATCAGCTTCAGGCTGAAATCCAAGAGTCCCAGAACTGACTTTCTTGCTCAGTTTCCAATAAATTAAGCAAGCAAACACCACAAGTGTACAGGACTGTTCTGGAGCACAGAAGAACATGAACCCCTTCCCTTTGTCTCTGCCCTGGTAATAGGGGGAACCCCTGATAACCCCCTCTAACCCTCCGACCCCACAGCTTAGGCCAAGGGACTTTTTTGCCTGCTATTTCCCCTCTGTGATATGGACAGGGTTCAGCCTGAGGTCTTCCTTGGGTGGATGAATTTTCCAGTCTCCTCTGAAACTTTTTGATGTGTTTCCCAGGAGGGAAAGTCTGGGGGAATCCTGTGGGAAGTGCTTTGTCTTACAGAGCTGTGTACTGCAAGATGATGGTTATTAGCACGCTCAAAGCAGCTGTCATTTATCTTTCATCCTGCTGCATCCCCTGGGAACAAGGCAGAAAGCTCTGCACAGGGCTTTGCTCAGTAGGCTCAAGTCTTTAACATAGGGCTGCTGAATTAACAATCCTCAGCAACAGCAACAGCAATGGGGTGTGACAGCCACAGCCTGGGCTGTCGCTGGTGCCTCGTGTTGGCCCTGCAGACTCACCTGCTAAGCAACACGGATGTGGGACGTGCAGGATTTTGCTTCCCAGGCTTCCTCCAAAGGCAGCATCATCCCTCCTCTGCTCCTGCTCCCACCCCAGCCCAACGCTGGTCCTCCCACGCGGTTCTCCCTGCAGAAGGAACCCAGGGAGCACTGAGAGCCCATCACAGTGAGTGCTCCTGATGGTCTCAGGTTAATCACTGCCTCTCTCGCACACACAGACACTTAAGGTTGTTGTTTGCTGCCCCAGGAGACTCATTACTGGCTGCCTCACAGGGCAGGAGGAGGCAGGATGGAGGAGGATAGGAGGGATGAACTGCAGACTACAGGGGGAGGAGAAGAAAGGACATTTGGGATCTTCAGGATGAAGGCAGCACTGAACTTCACCTCTCCAAGTGCAAATATTCGATCCAAATAATTCACTGTAGCCTCTTCCCAGCCAAAGAAGGGGAAAATTCCTCCAAAGAAGAGGCTGCCTGTTAGAAATGCCTGTTGGGACAGGGCCTTCCAGGGAGAAAACTGCCTCTTCGTTGACCTCCAGATAATCTGTGTACTTCTGTATATCAGAGTTAAAATACAACAGAATTTCAGTTGAATTACAAGATTCAGCTGATGGGAGCTGTACAATTCCTTCCACAATGTCTTTGTGTGTCTCAGAGGCCAGAAGCTTTATCAGGCTCTGAAGAAATAGAAGGAACAAGAGCAACCCTGGGGATGTGAATAAGAAAACATGAGGTATCCAAACCTCTGATGTTAAGATACGAATTCATCTCTAAAAGATAAAAAAACTGGCAAAATACACTGAGCAGCTGAGCAGCTCCATCCCTGGCTGATGTCTACCTGCAGCCACAGGGCAGCCTGGAGGAGTGAGGCTCCCTGAAGATGCAGAGAGCAGTGACTTTGAGACACAGCTGAAGGTCTGAGCTGACCCAGTAGGGCCCAAGCAGCGAGCTCCTGGTGCCACAGAGCTGCTGGCTCTCCCTCTTCATCACCAGGGATCAGCACCACGACTCCAGGGAGCACCTGCCCTCCCAGTCTCATCCTCTCATCCTGTCCCACACCACATCTGCCCTCCTTCTCTGCTTCTCAAACACAGCTTTTTCTGCCTTTCTTTGTAGAGACAGAATATAAAGGACAAAGGTCCTGGCTTCCTTCTAGCTCTTGAACACAAGAGCCCTTGGAGAGGATCTATTTTAAGAGAGGAGAGCTTTCCCACTGCTGGCAAAGCGGCCCGGCAAGGGCAGGCTCAGTGCCGTGCCCTCCAGTCGGGCACTTGAGACACCTGCTAACAGCCATTCCAGCTGCCAAATGCTCCTCCCGCAGTGGCAGAAATCAGTGTCTCCACGACAAGCCCTGGCAGGATCCATGGGGAAGAGGGGGGAAGGTGAAGCCCCCACTGCACACCTTCTGCACTGGCTCGTGGCACGGGCAGCAGCAATGACACCTGTTCCCTGGAGTGGGCAAAAGGCAAAAGCACCTGCTGGGTGGCTCAGGACCCCTCCAAGGCTGAACATGTTGTGCTTTCATTCCAGAGGGCTGGAGAAGCAGGAGGCTCCCATGGGAAGAGCTTCCTAGGCTCCCCTTGCTGAGGGCAATCATTTTTTCCTCAATATAAAAAACCCTGAAGCTGATTTTATGTCAGATGCAGACGGCAGGGCAAGATCCCATAGAAGCCACTTGGCACATTTTGTTCTGTGCTTAGACTCATAGAAGCATTTAGGTTGGAAGAGACCTTAAAGATGATGGAGTCCAACTGTTAACCCAGCACTGCCAAGTCCACCGCTAAAGCAGCCCCACGCTTGTGCTCCAGGGTCACATCTCATCTTGGAAAGCCCCAGCGTGCCCACTCCAGCCTTGCCTGGTAGGTAATTCCCTGCTTTTTGGATTCTTCACTTGGGAAGGTGCTTCTTGACATCTGTTCTGAATTTGATTCTCCTCTATTTAGGTTTTATAGCCCTTTTTCCTCTCCCCTTGGTAATTCAGATGATATTATCCGTCTCACTTAAGTTTTTAATCACTTCACCTAAATTTTCTTATAATCAGCTTTATTTTTCCCTTTCCATTTTTTTTTTTTTTTTTTTTTTGTGGTGGGTTAAGCACCTTTATCCTGATTTCCCCTTTCTACATGGCTATTTTTGAGTGGTATAAACAGAATTTATCACACTTAGCAAATAATCTGTTAAAAGAGAGCTTGAGCATATAAGCGTTCTGATCCATTGCAGATCCATCCTAAAGAAGACTTTGGACCCCAGTGATGTTCCTCTCACCCCAGAATGCATTCAGCAAGCTGGAAGAAGAACAGACCTATCCTCCAGGTTCAGCTCAGTGATGTAGAAATGAATCCTGCTCACAGGAAAGCTGCAAACCTCCACTGAAATCAGCTCTTTGTTGCTCTCACATATGCATTGGAGAGTGTCTTTAAATTCCTCCTTGTCAAAACCATGCAAGCCCTTGGCGTGCCCATTTTAAGAGCTGGTACCTGTTCCAAGCTCTAATGGCTGCTTCAGGGAACAGAAAAGTGAGGCTGAAGGCTACGATGTTCAAAGCTGTCTTAATTATTAGAGCGTGAGCTTCCAAATCCCTTGAGAAGCACAGGGAGTGTTGGCCTCAAAATTCACGGCGTGCTCAGAGAAGCCAGGGATCCAGGGAGTTTTGGGGACATCTTGACTGCAGTCTGTCTGCCTGGCTCCACCGGCCTTGGAATGAGTCCGATTCATTGCAGCAGCTCTGAATTCAGAGCAGAGGGAGCAGACAAGGCTCATTGCCTATTCCAGCCAGAGAGACTGCAACAACATTTGTGGTTTTCGTTTTTTCTTTAAAATAAGGTTACTTGAGTAGACAGCCAGGAATAGACACTCTGTCTCCTCGTTCCTATACTGAGCCCCACTGATAATTATGCACAAACTGTCAGGGCTGCTTTGGAAAAGCAGTTCTAGAACTAAAGCAGCCTGACATGCAAAGCTTTGCCTGGAGAAGCTGTGTCCTCGATGACCACCAAAGTCCAGCAGAGAGAGCTGGGACCATTCAGACCCTGCACAGCACAGCAAGAACTTTTTCTCTCGGCCACTAATGTTCCTGAAGGTTGGGCAGCCTGGCCAAGAGGGGCCATGGATTCATGTTACTCCTGAGGAAAAATATATTTCTGTGCAAAGGAAAACTCTGGATGTGTAGTTGCATCTGTTTGCAATGTGGAATGCGTGAGGCTCCCTCCTTTCTTCATACTCTGCTCCGGTATTTATGCTCCCAGCAAGCCATCACTGCCTCATCTTCCAGGACTGTGCTTCAACTTAGACATCAGCAATTTCCCCTGCCACAGGCAATCAGTGAAATTACCTGATTTAAGGCCAGACGAGTCAAAAATGTTACACTTTGGAAAACTCTTTCCACAGCTTCATTGCTTTTGCACGTCTCCAGGCTGCAGATGGACCCAGTCACTTCCATTTTGCACCAGACTGGAGGAGTGACCACTGGTGGTGGCACCACTTTCCAAGCAGGACCCTGAGCATCTTCCACCAGCATCCAGCTTCAGCCACCCTCTCCTGCCCTGCACTGCTGGGCTCTGTTTGTCCAAAGTAAATTCAGGCAGATTTCTCTGTTGACTGTGGGGATTTTGCTTGCTCAGGTGGATCACCATTTTTATTTTATTTATTTTTCTGCTAAAAGTCTGTTCTATGCTGATAAAACCCCAGGTCAGTCACACCACAGGTAACTCCCAACCAGGGCACAAGGATTCATGGATGCTGTCTCTTCATTTCTTGGGAGGGATGGGGAGAGGGTTGGATGCTCTCCCGCAGTGACAAGGTTTGCAATTTCTTTTTAAAAGCCTGTAATCATCTCACTTCTGTGAGCTATTCAGGCATTTACATTGTTTTTCAGCATCTTGAGTGCTGGCTGGAGGCAGCTCCAGGGTTTGGGGAGTGCAGCAGGATTGCTGTGGGGGGCTGTGCTGACAGGCACCCCCATACTGAGCAGAGGAGGGCTGTGCTCCTGCCCACAGGTGAGCAGGTTCCTCGGCATTGTCTTTTATCAGGGAAGAAAAAAGGGGGGAAAAACCCCAACAAATCAATTCTGTTCACATGAAATATGAGCTGAACTTCAACTAATAAACACCGAAGGATAAAGAAATGCCACAAAAACAAAGGTCCTGTTGTGACACAGCCATGGCTAAGGTTCATTCATTTTTTAGAGATTGTTTTTCCTTTTCTCCTCCTGGCTAAAAATGAGATTTTCAGAAGAGAGAAAGCATCACCAGCATACAAACACATATCAAAAAAGGAGCTGACTTTCCCTGCAGGTGCAGCCATCTGACACAGGACACAGTGTGGACACAGAGGCTGGGATGGAGCTCCCTAACTCCACCCCCCATAGTGGCAATGTGTATCTGCAGCATCTGGGAACCCAAGGGAAAAACCTAACAAGCTCTTGGGTGATATTTTTCCCCATTTCCCCCTTGAAGATATGCCATCCCTATGGCAGTGTTTTCTCCCCCTAAGCCATGCTGTGAGGCTGGCACAGCAGTGGGAGCATGGAAAGCCAGCACTTGTCTCACTTATGACCACTTAGCTGGAGAGGAGGTATCCCATTGTGGTATTCACATACCCTCTGAACAGAGAGAGACTTTGCTTTCTCAGGATTTCTCCTGAGAGAAGCTGTGAGAGAAGCAGAGAAAAGAGAACCAAAACAATTCTTATCTCACTTGCTCTTCCTGGTTGTTGTGCACATGTGGAATGTGTTGTAGAGATTGTTTACAGAAGGTGATTGCTTGATTGGATTCTGGTGAAGGTGTTTTGGATTGATTGATCAATTATGTCACAGCTAATTGTGAGAGAGTCACAGGTAGAGAGTCACGAGTTTGCCTAGTTAGTTATAGTTCTTGTTAGTATAATATAGTTACAGTATAATATAGTATAATAAAGTAATTAATTTGTGTTCTGATATCATTGGAGTCAGCTCATTCTCCCCGCTGGTCGGACACAGCATTTTACTATATCCCATAACCATTCACCTCACAGGCACCCAAAGGACTCCCTGCTTCCCATCAGCCCCCCCTGCAGAAGTTGCAAGGTCAAAATGCAGCCCTTGACATGAGTCAGTCCTTGCCCTGAGGAGCTGCAGTCGGAGGAGACCAGAAGGCAGGAGAACACTGATTCCCTCAGTCTGTGCCATCTCGTCTCCATGCTGTCGTGCCATCTGTGGGCTTTGTCCCAGGAACTCCTGTCACATCCACTCCCATTAGCATTTTTTCAATGCTCTCCTGCCCTTTCCCAGCATCTGCTGACCAAGTCCCTCTGGTCAACCCTGCTCCTCATCCTTCATCAAGGCTTTTAATTTTCATGATGCTGTTACCCACTTTTGCTGCACTCTGCCCTGCAGCAGCTCAGCACACGAGCTGCAAACCAGGCAACCCAGCTCGCTAGCAAAGAGAGCTTCAGAGAGGGATTGAGCTGCTATTAATTTATCCTATATTTGTTTTGAAAAGATGCCTGGGGAAGGTACACCATTTCCCTTTCCAGTTAGAGGCTTAACAGCCACAGGCTTTCTCCTTTCTCAGAAATGTAAATCCATGTTTATTTTGCATGTACTCAATCAATCCCCAAGGCATTGCATCAACAGGCCAAAATCAGAGCTCTGTCTCCACCAAAACACTTTAGGAGAAAGAGGAGAGGGAGACACACTCTACCTTTACTAGAAGAAACATCTATTTATTTGGGACCAAGGCAGCTGCATGGAGTATAAATTATTTTAATTGGTAAGCCCAACAGGACTCAGTCCCTCTTAAAGCAAAGAGGGAAGACCTGGAACATCCATTTCCAGAGTGATCACTGAGGAGCAGCCAGACTTCAATTCCTACGAGGCTCTTCAGATGGTTTGATCATTTAGGATGCTCTCACATACACAAAATACTAATCTACCTGCAGCACCAGCCATAATCTGCTCTCAGTTAAAACTTGTGCAACTCCGCTGAAGCCAATTTGTGAAGCAAACATTTAATTTAGCGAGCAGGCTCACAATCCTAAATTTAAACATATGTCAAGCCAGCTAGTGGCTTTGTTTTAATTAACTCTCAAACTTTGTGGCTGTCATTTCTTTATATAAATGAGGATGTTCTGCCAAGGGCAGCCTGTGTGCATCCCTACGAAACCTCCTGCTATTTCACAGCCACTTTTCAAAGAGCTCTTGCAGAGGTAAGGGGATGTGGATGTTATTATGAGGGTCCATATGGCAGTACACTGGCACTGCAGCATTAAATCAGAGGTATTGTAGCTTTCCAGCCTGGATTCTCACAGTACCAGGTAATGTATATGTAGCTTTATTGTTGTACAATTTTAGTGGCTATGCATTATTCAGGAGCAGTCTAAGTCTCTGCGCTGCCGGAGGTGATTCAGCGATGATAAAGGGAATACACTTTGCTCTAAAGGCAGGAGTGAAGGGATTTCACGGGTCGCTATCTTCTCCTCCCACGGCGAAACAATGGAAGCGTTAACACTTCTGGTAAAGAAATCAGCTGGCGACAAATTCTCATCGATAATTAAAATGAAAGTGCAAGCTGCCTTAACATGTAGTTAGACTTAGGAACTCTAACCTGCTCTCTAAATTAAATGCTTTCCTTGATTATTTGCCTCTCGCAGCAGGCACTGAAATCTGCTAGAAGATGCCATCTAGTGGGTTATGGAAGTTTATTTAAGTTTAAATCCACTTGCTGATGTGGGGCGAGGGTGGCAAGAGCTGCAAATGCCGGGGTGCAGAATGGTTTCCGTAGACTTTTTGCTGTCGCTCCAGGAAATTAGGTATTTCCCTGCGGGGTTTGCATTGGAAGAGAACTAATATTTATTTTACCAGCGCCCAGCAGGGCGCCGGATTGTCGCAGCTTTGCTGTTGACACAGCCGAGCCTCACGGCTGTTGTGCTGGCAGAGCATCTTCTGAGCGCCGGGGCTGCGTGCTCTTCATTGAGGAAACGGATCCGCTCCCCATTCTTGGGAAAGCTCTGCCACCATTGCTTTTTTCCTAAAAAGACCCTCCAAACGCTGTCCTGTGCCTCTAAATTATATTGTTTTCGTTACAGTTGAAGGCACTTAATTGCCGTCCGACTAAACGGCAGTGTTTTTTAATGCGAACCAGGGATGGGGATGGATTTGGAGCGATGCTCTCTGTCGGTGTGGCCGGCGACGGCATCTCCATCCCTGCTGGAGGCTGGCTTATCCCCCGGTTATTGTGTGCCCGTGGGGCGAACTCCAGCCCTTTGGGGGCCACCCGGACCCTTTGGGGAGCATTTGCAGCCCTTAACCTTCAGGCTGCTCCCAACCCTGGTCCCCGCTCCCATCCAAGGGCTCCCTCCCTTATTAAGGCGTTTTAAGCCAATTAACCACCGTGACTCCCCCCCCACCGACGGCCGGTTCGCATCCCGCTCCGGCGGCGCCCGCGCAGACACCCCGCCGTGCCGCGGCATCCTCGGAGCGCCGTTCTTAGAGAGCCATTAGCGGGGAGTCATTAGCGGGGAGTCATTAGCGGAGGCTCATTAGCGCAGGGTAATGAGCGGGGAGCGGGGCGGGGCCTCCCCGGGCGGTGGGCGGGGCATCTGAGGCCACGCCCCGCGCGCGAGCGGAGCGGAAGTGCCGGAGTTGCCGCCCGGCGCCGCCGCCGAGCGCGGGCGAAAGTTGCGCTCCGGGAGCGCGGCGGGGGCGGCCGGACCGCGCTCCCTGCTCACCCCGCGGCTCCTCGGCCCCATCCCGCTGCTCAGCCCGCTCCCGGCAGCCGCTCCGATGCGGCGGAAGCAGAAGCGGCTGCTGCAGGCGGTGGGGCTGGCGCTGGCCGCCCTCGTCTTCTTGCCCAACGTGGGGCTCTGGTCCCTGTACCGCGAGCGGCAGCTGGAGGGCGGCGGCGCGGCCGGCGGGGACGGGGCGGCCGCCGCGGGGGCAGCGGCCGGCGAGGCGCCGGTGAGTGGGGGGGCTGGGAGGGCTGAGCGGCCCCGGGTGTGCCGGGGGGCTCCGGTGGGAGCCACTGGGTGAGGCTCGGGGGGCTCCGGTGGGAGCCGCTGGGTGAGGGTCGGGGGGCTCCGGTGGGAGCCGCTGTCGCACGGGGCGTGTGCGGGGCTGGGCGCGACCCCTCCCATCACAGAGAGGGGCGAGAAGCGGCGGCCGCCCCCATAAGAGGATGGGGCCAGGGAGAGAAGCCGGGTGGGCTCCTGTGGTCCCCGGGAAGGAGCTGGTTTGTGTGTCCTGTGCCTGCGGTGGAGGGCGAGCGCGGGTACTTTCTTGGCAATTCACGGGTGCGGGGACGGGAAGGTCTCCTTATCTTTTTTTGGCTGAGCGTGGTAAGGGAATAAAGCAAGGTCTTCGCATCTTGCGCCAAGGAGCGAGGCAGGGGAGCTCGTCCCAGCCGTGCACAGAAAAGAACGGCAGCTCCGTTTCCCAAGGGTGTGCCTCCGTGCCATTTCTCTGTACCTGCCTTGGAAGGGTGTGGAGAGCAAACATCACCTGTTACTCTGCGTTCCCGCAGAGCTCAGGGCGAGGGCTCGCAGAGAGTACCAGGTGGAGCTTGCGGATTATGTCAGTGGAGTGATGCTCCTTCGGGAAAAGAGAAGCGGATAACTCTTCCTGAGAGGCAGAGGATGCCCGCCGGATATGTGGCCTGAGGATGTTGCAACACATGGCTGCATTCCTTTCTTGTCCCACTGGTGTAGTAGTAAATTTAAAAGCCAAACCTGTCTGTGTAGTGTGTGAGTTAGGAAGGCTGGATCGCCCAAATTAGACGTTTGGAAGCACAGTTTAGCTGCATTCACTTTTGGCTGTGTAATAGCTCTGTCCCCTTCTGGGTTTAGCTTTGTGCCATTAAGAATGATTGGGACTTGAAAGCTTGAAATGTCATTGTGTAACTATCAGTTCAGCTGCCACTCTAAAAGGCTCCGCTTGTTCAAAACCACTTAAAACTCTTAGTAGTCTAAATCTTTCCCTCCTTGGAGACTTCCTGCTGTAACTGCACCGTAAAGGTGGAGAAACCTGCTGTGACAATTTCTGCTCTGAGGGAGAGAAGGCTCTCAAAGAGCTGTACTCAAACTGGGATTGAGCTCTTCTTTCCCCCAAGAAACGCTTTTTCAAATTCAAGCTTTTTAGTGTAAGTCTGGATAAAACCATGCTCTTGTCCCATGCTGTTGGGGAAAGGGATCAGCTGTTTCCTGTCATAAAACATAAATTTGCAGCAGATCCTCAAATCTGTGCAGAAGTCCTTTTGACTTGATCACACAGTGATCATTACATGCCTGGAGTTCCTGGTGTTATTGCCTTATGCTTGTATTGCTGTGGGGTGCAGGGATTCTACTTTGCATGACTGGTAAAAATCAAGCCTTGCTCCATAGCTTCGTGTGTTAGGGCGAAATGAAGACCTTTGTAAAATCATGTGTCCTCTAGAGGTAACGAGGAGAAAGTTGGTAATTATTCTTAGGAGGCTTCAAAGTGGAAAGTTGGGTTTTGTGGTTTTGGTCTTCCAGAATTGTCGTTGTACTGTAGGCTTTGGGTAGGTGTAAGCCAGGCAGTATCTCTGCTGATTTCTGTGTCCTTGCAGTGTTCTCGGTGTTCAGCTATCCTGAGCCGCCCGTGTTGTACACAATGCCTGTTCCATTTTTCTTTATGTCTCTGTAAAGTATGGCAGCTGTCAGTGATTTGAGATCTGCTTTTGTTTTGATGGTGTGTGGAGCTGGGCAGGAAACGCCTGTGCAGCTCGCAGGAAAATTCACAGTAAAACCTCTCTGCGCTTGTGTAAATCAGACTTGCTGGGGTTTAGGCTGAAGGCTTCATCTTCCAGTCTAATTAACGTGGAGTTATGGGCTGCAGGGGGTCTGTGAGTGAAGATATATTTGTGTTATGTGCTTATTTTTTGAATGATTTGGCCCTGCAATGATAGCTCCAGTTACACTGAGCAAGGGAAAACATAGCCTTAAGGACAACAGGCTGTCTTGGTAAAAATAATTTCAGATGAAGCAGAATAAAAACAACTCAAATGTGATTTTGTTTTTCTGTTTAGTTGTGTGGGTTTGTTTTACTGTTGTCATAGAGGTATCTGCCAGCTGACTGCAGAGAGTTTTTTGAGCATCCTCACAATCAATGGTTCCAGCCTCCCTTCCTTGGTCCCGACAAACATTCATGGGTTTTGTACGTAATAACCAACTTCCAGCTTGTAAATGAATATACTGTTTGTCTGCTTGTTCCTGAAGCTGTTCGAAAGAGCTGACTTCTTAATATAAAAACTCCAGATGATCGGAGAGAATATAATGAAAAAATATATTCAGAGCAGTCAGAAAAGATTTTCTTCTGTTTCTGGCTTTAATTTGCCTTTTTGTGCAGGCTAATCTTTGAATTGAGGACATTTCCTATGTACTTCAGAATTGAGCTTTTCAATGAAATCTCTGTCCAGGCTCATTCTTTCTCTTTAAATGGTGTCTGCTGTTTCAGTCAGTAGTTTTATCCCTCAGAGTAAAAGCAGAAGAGGGGGAAAGATTTTAAGAAACAGCTGAAATAAAGCTATAAAAATTCCTAGAACCTTGTCTTATTGCTAAAATTTTGAAGTTTGAAAGCACCGAGGAGTTTTTGTTGTCTGTCTGTGCTGTGTGTTACCTTCAGTAAGATGGCAATATACATCACTATAGGTGATTTGGCTTTATTTAATCTTTCTAGTGCCCAGAACAAATGTGTCAGAAAATTAAGCAATCAGAAACGATGTAAATATATTCTAGGGAAGATTATTCTAAACGGTTTCTGCGGAAATGCCTAGGCAGCTAATTGCTTCTGTATTTACATGTTCAGGGGAAACATTATGGTGGCTGAAAATAGTGTCTTGCTTTAATAAGGAGGGTGAGTTATCTGCTCTTCCCTTCTGCTTTTGGGTTTGTTCTTTTGCAGCTCTGTGAGTGCTTCTCCCTCCACAGAGGAGAGATGGAGAGAAGTCATCCATCTCTTGGCCTCAAGGTCATGCTGCAGATCTCCTTAGAAAAGCTGAAGCTCTGAGTTAGTCCTCACTTCACTGCTGTGTGCTCAGAAGTGGCCTCTGTCACTCTGTACAGTGGCTCAGCAGAGGAGATGATCTGGGAAGTCCTGGGGTGTGTAACAGGTCTGGCATTAAATGGGGATGGTGGCATCGTGGTACTGAAGTGTTTCTGCTGACAGCTTAGAAGCTGCTTTGACTTCGTGACTGTGCTGTTTGCTCATCACTATGTGTGTCTCAGTGTGCTCATGGAATGCAGATTGACTTTTCTGTAGATTCATCTTTTTCTTTTTTTAACAACTATTCAATAAGTAAAAACATACGATCTGTGGGTGTGGGGGTAGGAAGAAGCAAAAGGAATGCAGCTATTCTTTTGTCTCTTGGATCTCTGCTGTCTGCTTCAGAGGCTGCTGAGCATCCTCAGCCCAAATGTTTAATTGATGTGGATGTAGCTTTGCAGTGTGTAAACCCTGGATGAGTTAGGCTGTGGGCTGGTGGCTTATGTTTGGGCTAATGCAAGTGTTTATGTGGCTTTCAATGCTCTGCAGAGCGGCTGCTCTGCTCTTCTGTGGTCAGGCTGGAGATCTGCACTGTGTGAAACCTGCTGTTCTGGGAATGTGGCTTTGAGCTCGGAGAGATACTAAGCTTGATGGTTTTTCTTTGAATTGCTGGCTGAAAGCACTGTAGCAAATTAGCTGCCTTTTGTGGCAGTGCGTTTTTATCTGATATGATGAATGCTTTATGGAGTCACCCTGTAGCTTGTTGTAGCAGTAATTTGTGCTCAATAAATTAACTCGGGAGCATGATGGAAGTGTATAAATCACATCGGTGATTGTGTGGTGCCCTCTGCTGCCGGCCGGCTGGAGTGATGTGGGGTACACCCTCCTGCTGCTTCCTTGGCAATGAGAAACCAACTGCAAACTTGGGATTGAAAAATGCCTTGGGATGGTGCTGCTGGTGGAAAGTTTGGGGCGATAAAGTTTGGCTTTAGTGCCATTGAGCCTAAAGTTTCCAGCCAGCATGGCTGAAAATGCAACCCTGGTGACGACTGAGTGGGAGCGATGCTGCTCTGCCTTCCAGGCTGCTGCTGCTCACATCCTCCTCAGCTTTGCTCTTCTGACCTGGGGGCAGCTGTGAGGTTGTCAAGGTTTGTCAGCATTGTGGTGTGGTTGGCAAAAGCCAATAAGGAAGAGGGAGCCTGATAAACGTGGGGAGGGAGGAGAAGGCCTTGGGAAAAATTAGAGGAACGCCTGTTCTGCTCTCTGCCAGCCAGAAGGGAATTGGACAACCAGCTTGCTGTACTTCACAGGTTCCTCTGGCAGGGAGACTGGTCGTGTCCTAAACCTTGCTGCTGCTCCTGTCTGAGGCACTGCTGTGTTGGCAGCTGTGTTTGCCAGGCACTCATCAGCTGATGTAAAGGGAAACTTTGAAAAGCTTGTTTTTGTAAGTATAGTGTAAAACAATTGGCGTCTAAAGACTGGAGTGCAAGTGCTCCAGCTGAACAAGCCTGTTTTGATTTAAGAGTGACTGATTGAATGTGGGCTACTCTGAAGTTTATCACTTCAGGGAGTGCACTTGTGAAACGAGCAGGGTTTCCTGAGCTAGGTAAGCATGTCCTGCAGTAGTGATTGGCAAAGGGAGCTGAAGTGAAATGTCTGAACCATCTCACAGCTGTAAAGTGTGAAGTAAAATTTGAAAATATGTTTATAAAGAAACTGAAGCTTTCAGTGGCCTTCACTCAAGGTCTCATTGTGGTGATCTTTGTTGTAATGGCAACACAGAGCTGAGTGAACAAAATGGGCTGTATTGTAGGTCTCCTATGCTGTGTGAAAATAAAAGGTTTATTATATTTTGTTCTTCATCACTGAGCAGGTCTTTCTGTTATTGGAAAAGTGGTTCTGTTTCACTGTTCAAACATGCTCCATATGCACTTAATTGCTACAATGGTGACCTTTCTTCGTGGTAGGAAGATTTCTATTGCAAAACTTTTTGGCTCCTGGCATATGGACTGCATTTTAGGTCACTGGTGAAAACCATAATCATGTGGTGATCTCCAGAGCTGTGTGGTTTTCCTGAAAGAATATGAATCAAATTGCAAGAGACAACTGATTTAAGAGCAACCACAGTTATAGATTTCCTGGCAGATAACTACCAGGTATTTGACTTGCGAGGACTGAAAAACTAACAGGAAGTTACTTATTACCAGTGAGGAGGGCTGGTGAAATTAGGCAGAAAAATGTTATCAACCAGACTTTGTTACATAGTGCCACGTTCTACTCCCTGTTTGAATACAGGTACAGGCGTCACTAGAAAAAGAGCTGCAGTTTCCCTTCCTGTCACTCTGTATTTGCTTCCTTGTGGAGCCAGCTGTAACCTTGCTTACACTGTGTAGGAGCAGACCCTGTCTAACTTTGAGGAAGTTGTATCCAGGTGTTAAAACAAATCTGCATGCTGCTCCTGTTTGTCTGCAGCCTTTTGCAGTGCCAGGTGAAGGCAGGCAGCCTTCAGCTTCCTTCTGGGAAGCGCAGAGCTGGTGGGGCGCGTTCGGAGTTGGGAGGAGGGATTCTGCTGTGTGCTGGAAATATCAGTAGAAGAAAAATTGTGCTGCAGGAATTTGTTTTGATTGCCCATGAAAGCAGCTATTTCAACCTGTGAGCTTGTTATCGGGTGGGTTTTAGTGGAGCTGTCAGTGGTAGGTTTTTATGGAGTGCACCTCAACCGGAGTGCAGTGTGCCGAGTTCCCTGGTGCTTCAGCACGGTGTAAATGCTCGTGTAAACAAAGCTGCTGTGGTGTTTGCCATCAGAGGACACTCTCCTTCTCTAGTGTCCATCCTGCTTCATGCTTCCATCCTGTTAACTCTGTGGAGTAACCCGAGTTAACAGTGCTTCTGTTCAGTAGTAGCATGAATAATGCACAATTCTGTGTACACTCAAGGAGAGAGGTGGCTGCAGTGACTTCGTGCATATGAAATTTTTTATTAGTAATAGGTCCCCTCAGGTCAAGTGACCTGAGTGGGTGTGTAGATTTTTTTTTTTTCTGGATCACTGTGTATAGAAGACTGGAAAGGCTGAATGGATTATAAACTGTCTGCTGTGATGACAATCACATATTAATGATTATTTTAGTAGTCATTAATTTAAATATTATTTAAATGTTGCTTCAGTCAGACTGAGCTAGATTGAGAATAGTTACTTTCTGTTAATTTAATTTGCTCTCTGTTCTTATTCTGAAATCAAATCAAGAATAGCCTTTCTGCCTGACATTTGTACTTTGTCTTAACTTGGTCTCCTCTCCCTGGACAGAAGGATTTTGGTCAGTCCTAGTGTAGTTTGGCCACTTGCATATTCCTTCTGGATACAGCTTGGCCTGGGATTCCTCTGCTTCTAGAGAGTTGTATAAATGACATTCTATCTTGCCTTCAGGCCCCAGATTGTTTGCAGAACCAAAAGCTGTCGGTGGGGATTTTTAGCAGTTTGGGGATAGTGTGAATCTGTTTATCATGTTTCACAGACTCCTGAACAAATTCTGGTGCCTGAGTCACTTTCAAGAGTGTAACAGTGTGATGCTTAATTTCCAAATCCAGGGATAATAGCCTGCATTTTCTAATTTTAAAAATTCATGTTCTGCTTTCAGACTGCCTTTTGTCTTGGTGATGGTGAAAAAACTTTCATATTCTCTGTTATCTCTTGAAGAGTGTGCTTGTGGTTTTCCCTTCAGGTCATGACTTCTTACAGCTCAGGGAGCCAGTAAGTGCTGCTGCTCCTGCTTTATTCCACATGAAGCCTGGCCTCTCAGTGGCAATGGTATCTTTTTTATCAGTGTAACCAACACCTGTGGTGGTATTTCCTGCATTTGTGTTATCCTGCATGGGTGACGGATAGGCAACAAGGAATGGAGTGTTTATCTACACAGCTTTGTTAAGAATATAAGTAGTAGTGGATATCAAATTATGGCTGACTTGTCAGACTCTGCCTCTTTTGTTAGATTTACAGGGTCTGGCAAACGATTGGAGAAAGCTACAGATCAGTAAATCAATATGAGCACAAAGAGTTGCCAGGCAGCCCTCCTTTTCAAATGCCTGGGTAGAAGAGTAACTTCTACTGTGTCTGAGATCTTCTGGCAGCTCTGCACCCCCTAAAATACAAGAAATTAGTTGTTTGACATGTCTCCTTATTGTTCTTTGTATAAACTTGATAAAGCTTTAGCTTGCAGCTTTGAAGAAGGGAGGTCTACCATTTTTTTGGTCCTTAAGTTTGCTTTTCTTTCTAAATAATTACCTCTCTTCTCTTCCCTTTTGCAGTTCCTCCATTTTCTCTAATCTTCGCTCTAGGTTATAAGAGAGCTCCCTAGAGCATATATCTATAATTAAGGCTTTTAAACCACAATTACAGTGGAGCATCGGCGGTGCTCTGGTGCGACCAATATCCAAGGGAGAAACTTGCTTCTGTAGAAAAGTTGTTGATTTTATTACAAACAAAATCTCTCCTGTCCTATTCACAGAGTTTCCTCTGCTACTGCTTTATGCCTTCCCACTTTGCCAAGTTATCTTCCTCAAGCTGATGACCATTCATGGCATGTCTTCTGCAGCTCACAGGAATGAAAAGGTTTTATTTAGTCCCCCTGTCATTTTCTGGAAACACAGGCTGCCAGCTTTACTGCAAATCATGTCCCTCATGAGTACATTCAGAGGGTTTAAAATGGAAACCCTGTTTTAAGCAAACTCATGTAACTCGTGGATATTTTGATTCTTTCTTCTGTCAGAAGTAGAAAGCAAAGGAGGGGAAGGAGGATGGAGTCTAGGAAGGCTTGACTGTGTTGTGCTGCCCAGCTTGGTGGAGAAGCTCCTTCTTAATGTCACCAAATAAGATGACTGTGTCTTCCAGTCTCAACTTCTTATTAATTTTTCAGCTTTAATATCTTTTTCCTTCGCAGCTAGCACAAGTAGCAGAAAGAATTTCTAAAAACTGTCTTTCAAAACAGTGAATGCTGACATCCTTCCCTGTTAGGCTGCAAATTGCTTCTGCCCAGAGGTAACTAATTTCTGATCAAAGCATCTCCCCTCACCACTAATGAGTATTTCTCATGCGTGTGCCATGTGTAGTTGATCCAGTGGTGACCTGACACCTTTCCCTGATGTAGCTTTCAAAGAAGAACTTGTCCTGTTCCTTGTGGTTGCAGATCACAAAGTGACTGCTGAAGTGGAACTTCCAAAAGGCACATCAGAATATATTTTTTTAAATACACAGAAAATGCAGCTGTTTACTGAAATAATGACCAGCAAAGGGGTTAAATTTCAAACAAAAAGAACTCGTGTCTTAAACTTGGATGCCTGTAAATGAACCCTGTCTTCCTGCTGCAGAACTATTTGGTCATAAAAATAAAAGATTCACAGAATAACAGTAAATCAATCTGTCTCCTGCAAGAATTTTAATTTTCTGGATGCATGGAATTTCTTGTTTGAATACTCTCCCTTTCAAAAAATCCAGTTAGATGGGCATTTTGTCTTTGTTAGATAAGGTCTTGTGATGTTTTGGGACTTCACCAGATCTTATCTGTAAACACTGTCAGCTGTCCCTCCTCCACACAGAGCTGCCTTGCTGCAGCCCTCCTGAACAACTGAGGTTTTTTTACAAGCTTAAGTTGATATGAAAAGTTCTGCTCTGCTTGATCCCTAAAGCCTGAAATCCTTTGCTTGCAGCTATGTGTGCAAGCTAAGGTGACTTTTCAAAGGAAAGTAATTTTGTTCTCTCTCTGCTTATGATTATTCAGAAGATCTAATATTTAAATCCCCTAGTAGCCAGTCTTGTTTTTTTTCACAGTGCAAGATCACATAGGCTTGTTTTTCTGTAAGTTGCCTTTACTTGTGTTCAGATTCATTTGGGAAGTTACTTTTACCTAGTTGATCACACTAGCAAGGAAACCATTTTTCTGCATGATGGCAAAGAACTAGTTTTTTTTTTCCTTTCTTGATCTTCTCTAATGTTTCCCAGCCTTCAGATGAAGTCCAAAGAAGAAATGTTCACAGGGATTAGTAAGCATGAGCTGTTTCTTAATAAATAAAACAGGTGAAACAGAGTTTGAGTGTTCTTAACACTTAGACCAAAGTTTTCAAAGATGTCTTAGAGTATGATGTTCCTTTGAAAAATAAGAGTCTTAGTGACTTTGATCTAGAGTATGGTATAAAAATAACCACAACCAGGACTGGCATCCCATAAGATTTCTTTTTGTTTGTTTTCTGGGGTTTTTATAATGTCTTTAAAAGAGTAAGCAGCTCCTTCACTCCTGGTCAGACTGACTTTAATCTTAACTCTGCTTCCTTGGAAGTGGCTCTCTTTAGAGACTGTAATTTCAGCTCAGATAAATACAAGCAAAATATATTCCATCACTGAAGAAAATCAGAACACCAAAAAAGAGATAAATACAGACATAATGATGTTGTAAAAGGCTTTCATTGGGCAAGTAATTTTCTGTAACATTACAGAAGGTCACTTAAATTTAGCCTGTCCGTCCATGTTAGCCACTGTGTAACAGGCTTATTCAGGATCTCAAAAAGAAGTGAACCCTGTGATTATCTTCTGTTTTCTCATTTATCTCCCTGGTGGCCTGTTGCCAGTGGTTTTTTTTTATGTGTGATAGCCAAGTAAGAAGGAATAACTCCTTTTTTCCACTCCTGCGCATGTTGGTTTTGCTGATCCACCAAATACACTCTGGGCTGTCACTTCCCTTTGATTCTCAGGCTGTGGCTTACTGTGTCAGAAATATTTAAAACTCCTATGGATATCTTGCTGCTGCATGCTGCCTAGTTTTTTTTTTTTTATGTGTGTGGCTGTTTTGGAAACTGATTCAAGGTACTAATTTAGCCTAGGAAAAAAGTGTCCCTTCAGAAAACCAGCATCTGCTCACAGGTCTTACTGACAGCAGTGAAGAAGTTACATTGGTACAGTTAAAGTGTTTGCAGTGAGATTTCTCAAGATTATATTGCTTGCTTGGTACTGAGGGCATGGAAGTAAACTGCAAAAATATCTGTAAAGTATTGGAAGACCTTGGATTTTTATGTAGAAACTGGCAGAATTGTGTCTGGTTATGTGTATGGAGACCAGAGAACTATCCAGGTTATCACTGTTGCTGTTGCAGTTGATTTTTGGAAATGTGATTCTTGACCCATTGTGCCCCAGATTGTTTCTGATCCTCAGATGTGAACTGTATGCTCTGCTAATGGGGATGTGGAAAATGGGAAAAGTCTTATCTGCAATGTATGAAGGTCCTACTTGTGTTGTCCTTGATTTTGACTGCTGCAGAGAATCTGTGTAAAAGCTGTATAAAACATAACAAGTTTTCATTCATTGTACTGTCATATTTTCTGCAAATAGGAACTTGGGCCTGCTGATTACAGAAAAAGAGTCCTTGGCAAAGCAATTGCAAACTAACAAGAAAGTGTCTTGAACCTCAATCTGTGCCAACATCCTTTTCTGTGCATCTTGGCCAAAGCTGTTATCAGCATAAACTGATCCTGGTCACCCTGGGTGAAAGGCCTAAGCTGTGGAAACAACTGATGTTTTATGGCTTTTCAAGTGCTGATATTTTTATAATAAGTGGCTGCTCCTGGTAGAAATGCATCTGAGAAGCTATGAATTGTCATGAATGCGTGAGCAGAGAGCACTGGCATTGCTGATAAATTAGCTGGGAATTGTCAGTTGTGTAGTAGAACTCAAATATTGGCTTAACCTGAAAATGTGAAATTAAATAGAAAAGAACAGATTTTCTCTCTGGATACTTGAAAACAATAACAAGTCATGTGAAAACTTGTTTTAGAAATTATTTCTAGAGGGTATGAGTTTTCAAGCCTAATGCAGTGAAGTCTATTTTTATAGTCCTTGAAAACAAAACCTGACAGACCATATTTGCCAGCACTTATATTGCTCTGGTGACAGTGCTTCTTTTTAGAGCATGCCAGAGGAAATACTCTGTGCTGGAGCATATGTCAGTGATTAGTGGGACCAGTGCTGCAGGATGAAGTGGAAGAAATATGGTTGTGTGAAGAAAAAGCTGAATGGACAGAACGTGAGAAATGTAGTGGTTTATGGGTCAGGTTTAGGGTAGGAATGGAAAATAGTTATTTTTAGGGATGTCTGTATGTAGCTGACATGCTGTCTTCCAAATAACTGAGGTTTAACTGAGAGGATGACTGCTGTCTTTCTCTGTGTGTTCCCCTTAATTTCTTCTTCATGCAGAAAACTGTTTTCCCTTTGAATCGATTGCTGTCTGTGTTATGCAGGTGTTACATAATGCAGGTATTTGTATGCTCAGGGTGAACTGAAAACCTCAGGAAGTGAGAGACTTTGGTACCCAATGTTTTTGTGAATTTGTGGGTTTAAGGGCTGAGGCAGGGATTGATCCTCAGAAACCAACTGAGTCTCTCCAGACCTGACATCCTGGGTCCAGAATTCTTGCCAGTCAAGCCCGTGAGGTGTGTGCTCGTGTTTGGGGTGGGATTTGTCAGCTCCTTCTCCCTTCAGAGCCATCCTTGGCATCGACTGCCTTGTGAAGGATGCTGAGGTCAGAGCACAGCCCTCAGCCCCAAGTTCTGCACCAGCCATGTGGGACTCTGGTACTTGTGTTCCAAGCCCTGGGCTGGAGGGAAGAAGAGGATGGATGGAACCCTGCTGCCCTTCTCCAGGATCACTGACAGCTT
Source organism: Vidua chalybeata (assembly GCF_026979565.1). Classification (NCBI taxonomy): domain Eukaryota; kingdom Metazoa; phylum Chordata; class Aves; order Passeriformes; family Viduidae; genus Vidua; species Vidua chalybeata. Next base: position 13,020,049 of record NC_071544.1, read on the forward strand.
TTACTCAAGAGCTGCAGTGCAGTAGCTACAGCCCTCAGTAGACTTTGCCTCCCTGCTTTGACCATCCAGAGTAACAAATGTCTGTGTTCTTTGCAGGCACCAAAGCATGCAGACAGGTACAAGTGATTTGTGTGCAATATAGAGGCACCACTGTACATAAACCATGTACCAAGACCTGTAGAAACCAGGTGAAAAGCCTGTCACACCCAGCTGTTTTAATGAGATCCTCAAAGTGCCCACAGACCCCACTGGGGAAGCACAAAGCTGGAAGTTGAGCTGCAAGATGCACAGCCTTGTGACTTGCAAGTTTCTTGTATATTTAGCCCTTGACATCATAGGTTAGTCATCAGTCAAGTGCTGTAAAAATGTTCTGCTGCCTCACCCTGTTGTTCATATCTTGTCACTTACGTTGGAGTGCTCCAAAATTTTTGCTATTCAACATAAATGGGAACAAAATGAAAATGCTCTGCTCCCTTTATCACAATTGATGCCTGTACTTGAACTTTGCCAGTATTTGTTTATGAAAACTGCTTGTTTTCCCCTCTGAAATGTTTTTGTCAGAGCAGCTCAGTACAACTTGTATTAGGGGAAGTCAGAAGATGTTAGAGAATCCCTGAAAACTAGAAAAAGGATAGATTAGATTGCTACATAGAATTACCTAACTGGTTTCAAAATTAGACTGCTGCTGCAAAGTAGACATTTGGCTATTAATATTTAAAGAAATAATGCAAGAAGCCAAGCAATATTCAATTAAATGCAAGTTATAAAATAACTGTCTTCAGCTCACTACACTTGTGATTTACCTGATTTAGACTTTTTTTGGCAGAGTTTTCCCTCATATTTAAGTGGTTTTAAAGCTATTTTAGGTCTGGTTTTTGCTATCCTGTAAAGTTCTTGCTTTTGAATAATGCTTGAGATAAATGGAAAAACAGAATTAAATTATTTGGGCTCTTTAGGGAAAAGTGAAGGCTTCATGAGATTTGATTTGATTTCTATAGCACACAGGAGTCCTAGTCAGAAAGTCTGCAAGGAGAAAGTAAAACACCCAAAGGCAGACTGTTTCCCATAAAGTAACCCAAACTGAAAGTATATATTTATTTTACTTCCCTAAATTTGCTCTGTAGAAAATATCTTAAAAATTGAATTGTTTGCTGGTACTTGTACCAAAAAAAAAAGGAGCTTCTCAGCAGTGCAATAATGAGATTCTGTACTGTGTCACCAGTACTGCATGGATTTCTGAAAGGGACATCTGGATTTTCACTGGTGACTGAATCCCATATTTAAAGATCTTGGTGTTTTCAGTCTGATATGTGGTGTCTCTAAGTTCTGTAATTGTTTCATTCTTGAATCTGCTGGCTCAGGCATGAGATTATGGATCCTTTCCTCTTCCTTAGTTTGTCAGAGCTGTGAAAGGAACTTTGAAACCTTGATTATAGTTAATCTTTTTACTTCCTAGCAATTGCTAAAGGTCTAAACATTTAAGAGGAGCACCAACTTACCTCATTTGGGAGTCACAGCTTCACAATGACATGGTGTCTTCAGCAAAATGTTTTCAAGCTCGTGGAAGCAGGATCCATTTGAAATGGATTCACATTGTGTCTGCAGATCCAGTCTGGGGTTTTCTCTCTTCTGCTGAGGGTGGTGGAAGCTGTAGCTCTTGGTGAAGTGTTGTGATATTACTGTGGACTTGTTCATCATCTGCAGTGATCTCTGCTCATGAGGTGGAAGAGAATACCAAAGGAAATTTCCTTCCATCCTGCTTAGGAACTTTGTCAGCTTAGCATGAATGAGTTTGGGCTTGTGCTCAGTGCTGCTGGATTATGCAGTTAGGATTCTCTTCTGGCTTCCTAAACAAGAGCAGCATGTAACACATCACCATTCAGTGTGTGTGCAACCTGCTTTGGCTCTGTGCTGTGTGCAGCCAGCAAGAAGGGTCGGGATTTAAATAATGAGATCAGATCGTGCACCTGGATCTTGTTTGAAATCACAGGGTGAAAAGCTTCTAAAGCCTCTAAAACCTCTCAGTGGCTCCTCAGAAGAGGAGACTGGTTGGCAGACAAGACCTGAAAACTGATTGGTTATAGTGTACTCTTAAAATTTAATGAAATTTAATCCAAGGTTTTAATTGCATGTCTGGGTTTATGCATTTAATGTGGACTTTAGCAATTCTGCTTAGTCCCTAATAAGGCTGAACTCTCTGTGTAACAGTGAACCTCCTCCAAAAGGTCTTAAGATTAAGAAATACTTGAAAAAGCAGGGAGGGAGAGACAGCAGTTGTGAAGATATCACCTAGTTTCTTGAAGCTCCTTGAGTTTTAAGTGTCCTTTGTGGTTCAAAGTAATCTTGGCTTCAGTTTGTTATGAAAATTTCCTCCTTGTGGTCTGCAGAATGACTCGGGCGATCCATGGCAGTGTGTAACATATTTCTGTGATCTGCAGCCAGAATAGTGGAAACATCAAACAGGCTCTTTAGCAAACATACTGCAGAACAGCTTTCCAGAGGGATTTAGAAACATCCATTTCTTCATCTGCTCCTCAGGCAGCATCCTAATCCCAAACCCAGCAGACAGAGTGGGCTGCGATGGGCGAACACTTGGCTCTAACTCTAGGAAAGCTGATGGGCTCTGAGTGCTAGAAGCTGGCATCCCATGGATCTGACACAGTGCTTGACATAACTCCTAATCTGTGTTAGTGGAATTGCCTGAGTGGCCTTAGTTTTTTCACTGTGGAGTCAGCAAGGGGGGTGTTTCAGGTCTGTGGGGTTGAATATTTGCTCCCAAGGCTCCCACCCAGCTCCAAGGTTCTGGCTCAGCAGGTCAGCGTGCAGCTGGTGCAGAAGGTGGCTGCACTAAAGCAGCACTCTGAGGTGATGATTGTGTGTCCTCTCTCTTGCTTTCATGTGTCAGAATAGCTCTGCTTTCTCTCCTGGTCTGCAGCTTGAAAGGAAATGTCTGTCATGTAAACATTTTTGTGTATGTATAACAAACTGTAAACACCGAGGTGTTTTGGTATCTTTCAGTGTAAGGCATCATCTAGAAACAGTGGCATGGGTTGGATGGGCAGTTTTCAGAAAGAGAAATGTATCTCTGCTGTAGCTTTTGCTGCTCCATCTATTTCTATCATCATTTCTATTGCTAGAAGGGGACTGGCTGTACTTTGGAAAGGTTATAGTTGAAAGAAGTTACAAAACAGCACCCAGCAGTGTATAATCTCCTCTAAATAAGTACTTGATAAGGCATTTCAAGACATAAGCCTTCTTTAAAGAGTAAATGAAAGTTCATTGGTATCCAGACAAAAACCCTTTGGCCATCTGGACTTGACTTACTGTTGTCTGCTCTTGCTCATGGGTGAGGAAATGCTGTCTGAGTTGTGGATATAAGGTGCTATGCAACACTTAAGCTCCCTTGACCTAATTCACTTGCTTTTTTGCTGGAGCATGGATTAGCAGTGGCTTGCTGGTGTAAAAGTAAGCAGCAGTTAATTCTTGTAAGTCAAGTCCTGTATGACTGTGATTTGGGTAATGCCATCTTTGTGGAAAAAACAGGGTAAATTCCTCAAATGAAGTGATAAAAGAGTGGCAGGGGCAATTCTCGAGGCCAATACCAAGACAACAGGTGAGTTGTGTGTTCGGGTTTGGATGATGCTGCCTGCTTCTGACTGCTGCTTTCCCTTTCTAAGTCATGACTGATCTCAGCTCAGGCAGAACAGACTTCCTTGGAGGCCTTAACACATTCCACAGGATTCCAGATTGTTCTGAAAATGCTTTCTAAATGCTCTGTTAATTAAAGATTTCTCTAAGTCAGAATTAAGTTATTAAAATGTTCCGGGCATTTTGTAGAAGTCTTTTGAAAGCTGACTATACATTCCTTTCAAAGTTGATCTACTGCCTGTTATGAGTTACAAAGTAATATTGTGCTGCTTGTGGGTTACAGAGAAGTTCAAATAAACAAATGGTTAGGGTTTTTTGCAGTAGTTTGCCTTTTTGTGAACTGACACTGCTATTGAGTCACTCTTTAGAATTTTGCAATTGTGTAGTTGTGGTTCTTCAGCAGTAATGGAAGCAAATTCTTCTAGGGCACTTCTAAAATCCCTGGCTATGTCCGAGCAGGTAGTGCTGCATAGGACAACAGACTAACAGCCATCTAGAATGCTTTTGTTCTGCTTTGCAGAACATGTGTCTGCTTCTAAAAGACTTGGATGGATGATCATAGATCATAGATTTTGTATCATACAGAAAAAAATGCACTGTGTGACAAGCTTGCTCACTCAGCTGTGGTGCTGCAAGTATTCAGTGTGCTGCTGAGGTGATCTGAAGGTCACAAGTGCCAAAGACAGAGAAGCTGTGCTGTCCTGGGTCTGTCCCTGCCAAGCTCTGTGAGAAGAGATGGTTCTCTGCCACCAAAATAGTGGTTAGAGCCTCAAAGCCAAACCCTGTCCTGACTTTGGATGTATGTACTGACATGGATTGAGTGCTGTTGTTCTGGGTTCTAATCAGGCTTTTAGTGCTTTAAAGGCACACGGCAACCAGAAATATTCTGTGTATCAAATTGAAAAGGCTGTGTATTGGAGGGAAGTGGATTTCTGTAGCAGCAAAGTTCTTAGCTTAAAATGCACGTTTGTAAGAGAGCTCTGGTTCTGCTTCCTTTGCAAATCCAAGTTCTGCATAGATGATGTTCTTGCATTTTGCAGGTGTTCTGGAGGAGCTTCAGTGGATGTTGTCACCTTTTCCTGGCTGGTGTAGTTAACTTCTGCAGGAAGATGATAATCAGTGTCCCCTTGACTCAGCCAGTGTTAGGAAACCTTGACTGCTGGTTCCAAGATAAAGTCAGTGCACTGGTGCCTTCCTGAGCTTGCCGTTGGCTTTGGCATTTTGCTGCTCAGCTCTGTGAAGTTGCAAAAGGTTAAAAAAAAAAAAAGAATGAGAACCTTGTCAGTTTATGTTGCTTTTGCCGAGACCCATGAGCAGCTGTGAAAGAGCTGATAAAGCTGATGTTCCAATTCTGACTGGAATTTGGAAGAGCATGTCAGGTTAGAACTTGGCCTGAAAACAAATGTGTGGTTATAGAGAGCATTGTTGTCACGTACATCATCCCAAATTCTTTCACAGTAAGTGAAATGTTAATTGTTTTCTGTTTGCTCTGCAATCTTCTGGTGTATCAAAAGCTGTGTAATTATCTTTCCTTATTAAAAGTTCAACAGTGGGAATGGATGACTGTGCCCATGTTTGCTGTGCAATTACTGTTAAGTAATGGGAAAGCCTGCTGAGGGGTCAGTCAGCAAAAGCATTACTGGGAAACTGCATCTACGGAGCAAGTGGGAGCAGAAGACAAATCTTTAAATGTCTTTTGTGTTCTGAAAGAAGGATGGGAGGCAGCTCTTACAAACTTTGCACTGAGATCGGAGTCTAAACAGTGAAGGCAGTGAGTGCATTAATCCATGGCACTGAGAAAAAATGTTTCTTTTCCTAAGATAACAAAGTTTGACAGGGCTGTTTATCTCCCTTAAGTTTCACAGGAGGTAAGAACTCAAAATACGTTGTGCTCAGCATCTTCCATCACTGTGCTAGATAATTCCTTTGTAAAACATCTTGCCCAGAGAGGTCAGGTTTTTAGCACAAACCTTGCTCCTCTGTTCCTGCTCTGGTTTTAAGAGTGTTTTGCAGATTTGCCTGGTTTGTGAGAGGTGCTTTTTTCAGGGCACAGAGGTAAAATGAAGTTTAGAGCTGCTTGCATTTAAAAGACAAGGCAGTGTCATGGCTGTGGGAACAGTTGCTGCTCTCTGACCCACAAAACAACAATTATTGGGAAGATGGAGTTTTTGGGGAAGGTTTACATAGTTTTTGGACCATTTCACTGCAATCGGAGCACAAGTTGTGTGTTTGTTTAGAGGATTTCCATTTGCAGTACATCACTCTCCCAGTGCTCTTGGTCTGGATCTGGCTGGTGGGGTGTCCTTAGTGATGTTGAGCTGTGCACAGAGGCCACAAAATTGTGCTGAACATTTGCTATTTAAATTGAACACTTTTGCCTACCTTGTAGCACAAGTTTTTTTAAGCTGGCTTTAGCTTTTACGTTCAGGAATGCCTGTTTGGGCCACAGGAACAGCAGCTCAAGAACCTTTGCAGCAGGAAAATCCTATCACCTTGTTTGAATGGCTTTCATTCAGAGGGAATGGAGGACCTGGGTCAGCACTGAGTTCCTGACTGATTTAAAATCCCTGCTCTCGTGTACTTCTTTTGAAGCAGTAAGCCACTATTTATTTGAGATTAAGTTTAAATTTAAAACCCACAATGTAAATTACTTGGGAAGGGATGTCATTTTGTGCAACCATAATGGTGATAAGCTGAATAAAACAATTGCAGGAAACTTATTTCTGGGGGAGAAGCCAAGGGAGGTATTTCAGCCGTGGCATTTTTATGATAACTTCTGGACCTTGTTCCTCTTACCAGAAAGATTATGGATGTTTGACTGGTACAATCAAAACCAGCTGGATTTGGGGAATTTTAAGGGGTTGTTTTTTAAAGCATTTTTATAAAAACCCAAGAAGTCCAATTAGTAGAATTCAATTCATAGGAGTTTAAAAATTAATGGTAACTTACCTTATGAAATATGGATCACTTGAGGCTAAACTAAGAGCAGACATATGGTTTTGATTTTTTTTTTTCCTTTAAACATGGGCACGGTGCTAAGGCCAGACAACTTTATTTTCCTGATGCATTATAACCAGCTGCAGATGTTTTAGATGTTATCGCTTCTAAATGGGCTCTGACAAATGTCTCCTGGAAGCCAGCAGCTCTAAATATTACATACACTGCATTCCGAGGAAATGTTGAAAATAAAGTTTTAGGAATTAAATGTTCAGTGTCTGAATCAAGAAAATTTACTTTCTGCCTTTCTCAGGGGGATTTCCTAGCTGCAAACATTCTTCTGTGAGATAGGCACAGATGTTAGTCAAGACACATATGGAGACTGGAACAAATATTGCCACAGATGTCTTGCATGGTGTTATTTACTGGCCCTCTACTGCTAATACTGGAAGGTGGACACTTGAAAAGGTACCTTAACATATAACTAAATGCTGACCTGGAATTTGTAACAGGTGTACAGCTATTCAGCATTAAGGCAAAAAAAAAAAAATAGAAGTATTTATGAAAACATATGGAAACGTTGTTGTTTTGTGAATCAGTGAGCAGGGCACGGCCCTCTGTTACAGAAACTTTTGTGATACTTCACTTTGTTCAAGATTAAAGGAAATAGTTTTAACTAAAGATTTTTTGTTTGTCCTTCTTCTCTTTTCTGTATAGCTTTGAATCACCCAGAAAGATGTTTTCGCATATACATGGGATACAAAATGTTGCTTGTGTATCAGATGCATGGCTTTGTGGAGGGAGAGGGACCACATGAATATTGACATGGGAATTGCATCTGATGTCCTTGACTTGCAAAATTCAGACAGCTTGATCCATCACTGCATAAACCATTCACATTCATTTTTCCATACCCTGAGAGAGAGTGGGAAAATATCTGTGCTTTGCTGTAGACACCTCATTAACGTGTGATTCCATATGCAGCTCTAAGAGTTCTCAGGTCAACAGGGGAGGAAGGAGGTGTCCTGAGGGGACAGGCTGAGTGACTAAAGGCTGCGGGCTGAAAACTGGGTAGTAGAAATACCTCTTCAGGCAGGGATGTGCCAAACAGGCACTGCATCTGACAGGGCTTGTTCATATGTTAGCAGTTCACCAAGTAATGGTGGTCCTTGAAATTTTGTTGGGAGTCTTGCCAAAAATCTTTATGGAGTTTTAAAGGAAAATGGGGATTGCTGAAGTGCTATCAATAACTTTTTCTTTTTTTTGTGTGTGTGTGAGAGCTGTTTTGGTAAAAAGGTATTTCAGAACATGGTATGTACTTATGTATAAAGGCTAATGTTGCATCTAGTTTGTACCACACAGGGTGACCAAAGGGAGTCTCCTTGCTGTGTTACCCCTAAAGAGCCTTGCTCCAGCTTTGCTCTGGTTTAAATATAAGCCAGCTTGTGCTCACTGGAATCCCTGGAGTCTGCCTGGCACTGGGGAGCAATTCCAAGAGCAGATTAGGGCTGGAAGCATCAATGGGTAAGTGCTTGAGCAGGGACCTGCATGCTTTTCTGGGAGGGACATGGCACAGTGCCCTGGGTGGGAGCAGAGCCCAGCAAATGCAGGTCTAATGATTTGGATTTTGCTATTTCACATTAGTGTTTAAAACTGCTTAGATATAATCCCCCCAGCAAATCTCTCCATGCTCTGGGATGGTGAACATTGGCTGCTGCACTCTGATTTTTAAGTATGAACTGGTTACACTGAATTCTTGTGCAGCTGAACAAAGGTTCTCTCTGGTGCCTGGCAAAGAGGAGAAGTTTTCATGTCTGATTCTGTTTGTACAGGAGCATAAAATGGGTCTTTGTATGGACATGCTATAACAAATGAAACATTCAGGCAGAGATTTGGTTTGATGCTTGCCAGTTGTGGGGTGGCTCTGGAAAAATCACAGAATGTATGTATAAAATCCTTGGCAAGGAGGAGAACTTCTACTGAGTTCAGAGTTCAGAGCTACTGGTTGCATGTGTTGAGTTGGACATCTTTTTCTTGGCTTACAAATCATTACTAAGAAAGTTCATACACTGAAGGTTGATGTTTGTAATATGAATCTTTTCTTAGTGTTTGCTCACCTGAGCCACAAAGAAGGCTCACCTGAGCCTCCAGTCACCCAGGATATTTCCACTATCTCTTGAGCTTGCTCTGGTGTCATGCCATAACTCCATAAGAAAAAAAAATCTCAAATATAGTATGTGCTCCTCAGCTGCAGCTGTCTCAACATAATTATGCTCAGAGGTCCTTTTTCTCTACTGTGTATGGAACCTGAATCCCTCACATTCCAGATTAAAAGACAAGCCACAGTTCATTGTCTGAAACATCAGTCAAAAGCACGTGGTATTTTTATGCAGCTCTCAGAAGATTGATCTGAATACTCTGAAATCCATAGAAGCTATGAACTTTGGCTTGCATCTTCTTAAGGAAAAGAAAATGATCCTACCTTTGATAGAATCTAGCAGAAAGTTGGCTTCCATTTAACTTGAAGGAATTTGGGGTGGTTTCTCATCTCTGTGGTCTAAGTGGAATATCTTGGCTTGTTTGAAACAACTGCTGCCTTCTAAAAATGCATTTAAAGGAAGTTTGGTGGTTAAAGTATTTGATTTTCCCATGTCACTCATCATGTACTGTAGTTTCTTCAGACTTTCCCCCTCTTGGAGGAAATGTTCAGCTTACTGCAGTGAGAACTGCTGCAGAAAGTGTTCCAGACAGTCAGGAGAGTTCTTACAGAGGATAGAGGATTAAGTGATGAAAGCTTTTATAACTACATGAGCATTGGGTTGGTTTCGGTGTTTTGGGTTTGTTTTTTGTTTTTGTTTTTTTATGCAAAGGTCTTTCTGAAGCTTGCAAAGAAGATTAAATAGAACAGTGTTACTGTGGAGTTGTTGTTTAATCGGGCTCTTCTTTGGCTGTCACTGAGATTAAAATGCTAACACAGGCTTGATGCAGTTCTAGAAACTAAAGCAAGTGTCTGTTTAAAGTTTCCTATAGGGAAGGTGGCTTAAATTGCAGCAACTAATTAGATTCAGCGGTTTGGAGATGTTAAAATAGGTGGACTAAGCAGACAAAAATGTGTTGAATTTCTCACCTACTAATAATTATTTATTGATTCCTTTAAGGCTGACACTGAGATTTCCCCTCTCTTTTCAGAAAAGCAACTTTCTGCTTGAAAAGGTTTTTAACCTCTCTGGTTTGATAAGCCTAAAAGTTAGGGAGAGATGGAGATGGATGCATGTATGAAGAAGCCTGAAAGAGTTTGACTTTTTCAGAGTGGTAGAGATGGCAGGAAGAATAGTAAATTAATTGCCTGAATGTACTCTGCTGCCTGAAAAATAAGGGTCCAGTAACCAGGGCCTGTTAAGGAGGACTTTGACAGGGGTTATCTCAAGTAATAAAGGCAATTTGATGATCTTGCCCCCATCTTCCAGTTTACTTTCCCCTCCACTGTGCTGGCACAGCTCTGGATGGGGACTTACTGCAACCAGATCAATGAGAGAAGCTGGATTTGAGACAAGAAAAAAGCCTTTAAACTGAGCTCTGCTTCCAAAGATGATGAGTGTACAACAGCAGTGTAGTTCAGCAAACTGTTTCTGCTCAGCTGTGTAGAGTAAAAAAACTGTTGGTCTCACCCCTTCAAAGAATTTGCAAGGATTTACTTCAGACCATGGACAAAAGTGTCAGGATTTATCAATCTAAGATTAGCTTTACTTGAAAGTACAGAGCAGCCTTGATTTTTGTTTTGTTATGCAAATTGGACACTAATTCCACTGAACTGCATGTACTAAGAATCTTTCTTTTTACTTTTTGGCAAGATGGACATCTTGTCATTACAGTAAGTGTTATGGTCCTCCCTCCTTTTAATGTAATTTGTGAAAATCCAGTCCTGTAGGCTCTTCTGAGCAGCTGTCCTAAATGGGATTACTGAAACATGGACATTTATCTGAGCTTTTTGCTATTATAATTCATAATAGTCAACTGCTCTGGCTTAGGCTTTTTGGGATGGTGGACTTGTCTTGCCTCTTTGCACAGTGGTGAATTTATGGAAATACATAAATATTTCCTAATCTGGGAGCATCATGTGGATGCTTAAATCTTGAAGTCTCTTTGCTTACTTCAAGTTTCAGAAGCTGTTCTTAGAAATAAAAAAGACTAATTCACTTTATGTGTGGCCTCTGGAGTGTTTTGTAACATGAGGCATGGGAAAATGGATCTGGTTGAAGTCATCTGTGAAGAAGTACTGAGAGAAGTGGCACTTGTCTCTGAGGTAGATACTGAGGAGGGGTGAAAGTGTTTCCTTGCTCTGTCTGCATGGTGAAGTGAATTTAGATGCATCTGAAAGACCACTCTTGTTGGCATCTTGCTGTGAAATGCCAAGGCTGACTTTTAGGATGTGTTAGCTATGAATTATGAAGTGATCTGGGTCCATATTCAGTGTGCATCTCTTAATAGCATAAAATTATTCAAAGTTGACTTGTTTCCATGCATTAAATGTCTGGCATATTTATGATTCTCTTGCCTTTCTAGAAAAGGTGGCAACTTCCACATTGAGCAGTTATCTTATGTTTTGGGAAGGCAGTTGCTTTTTTTTTTTTTTTTTTCATATTACCTTAAAATATTTGGCTTGTCTCCCAGTGGTCTTGCATGTGCTGACATCCAAAACTGGCACTGTATGATGGATTTGGGATGCAGACTAATGTTCTTGGGCAAAACACACTTGCAATATAGCATCATGTTTCATGATCTCATGGGTAGAGACTGCTCACAGGATTAGGTGTGGCTGTCTGTGGTTTGGGCTAAATAATCTGCCTGCTTATTACTGCCAGTTTTGGTAAGCAGTGTGGTGCTTTTTTCCCCTGAAGCTTGACAACCACCCGTCCTGTTGCAGTTCCACCTTTACTTTAAAAGCCATCTTTCTTACCACACAGCCTGTCTCATCCATGAATCCTTACCCTGAGAGCAGCACTGCAGAGGGGATGTTTTCCACAAGAGGTTAGTTGATTAAATGCTATGACAAATTATTACAGCTACTTGCAAGCAGTTGCTTCTCTCTTTAATTTTACAGTGTCAAGTTACTCTGTCTTACTTGAGTGCCAGCACTCTCCAGCTGCCTTTTGTCGAGGTCATTGTACATGGCTCACCTGTAAACATGTTCTCTTCTCTGGGAGGGGAGAACAGATGTTTCTGCCTCCAAAAGATGCTCCAGGCACTTGCTGCAGGAGATGGTCAGCAGGCTGTCAGAAGCAATCTTTATGAGCAGGCTGGTCTTTCACAAGGAGATGTGTTTACAGAGCATGAAATGAACATTTTTGCACAGGAGCAAATAATTGCTTACAACGGAGACTTTAGTAGCAGTTTTGAAGCTTGAATGATCATTAGTAAGGTCAGCTGGAGCACACACGATGTCCATCTCCTGAGCAAAGTCATTCAGGACTTCTCAGCTGTTCTTTTGTGCTGAAAGGTTTTAAGACATTGTAATGTTCACGCCATGAGCTTGTCACTTTTGATAAAAACTTGTGATAGGTTGTGTTGCTACATGTGTATATGTACTATAGTTTCTTCAAAGTCATTCTTGGATGGAAAATTAATTTTTGACTTGCAGGAAGAGAGGAAGGAACCCCCATGCCCATTATCCTAGTCTTGAATTAATATTTAATAGTATTCCGGCATTGGCAGGGTTTTTAAGATTCTCTGCATGAAGTGTGTGTGAAACAGGCGGTTGTTGCAAGCAAAAGGGATCTCTGTGAAAGCTTTCTGTGGTCAGGAGATGGGTCTGAAGGGCAGCAGCTCTCAGGCAGTGTTGGCTGCCCCCAAGTGCTCTGGTTAATGCTCTCACTCCTCAGGTCAGAGCTCTTTCTTGGATAGTAATGAAAAATGGTTTCCGAAGAATGGCTATTGGCAAAATTAACCAGATTGATTCTTCACTTATGACACAGATCAAGACTTGAACTTCAGTCTTCTATGGTAATAAGACCAGTTCATCATCAGTAATTGCATCTCTTTGTTCCCGGCAGTTTCTTCAGCCTCCTTACTCTCCTCCAAGGTCACTTCCTCACTCAACAGATGTGCAAGTCTGGCAGAGCATTTAAAAACCACAGAGCTTGAAGGAGATGAAGTTTTTGTTAAAGCAGTTCTGTCTGATTGCAGTTCACCACATCACAGGATTGAGGAAGTCTGACTGATGTTAACTGTGAGTGCAGACTCTGCACACCACAGTTGGAAATGCTTAAGGCTGGGAGTGCTCCATTTTCAAAACATCTGTGCTGCTTCAGGGAGGGAAAAAATTGCCAGTGTCACAAAGGCTGTTCTGAAAACCTTTTTAAAATGCTGTGTGTTACACCCATGATCTTCCCATTGCTTTTCAGTAGGACATCATTCTCCAGAGGGCAGTGGCCCTTCTTCCTTCATTCACATTGTGCAGAACAGCATTAACCATAACCCCTTTCAGCAGAGTTATCCTTGTCTGTGCTGAAAGCCAATGCATGTGGCTCTTAAAAGGAACATCTGAGCATTGCCTGAATACTCCCAGAACAACTGTCCTTGAGTCCAGAGAACACACAAAATCTAGGAGAGAAGTTGTGTCTCACTCCCTGTTCCCATTAAAAGGAGGCTTTAAAATAGTTTATGCTGCTCTGTACGAGGCTGAACAGAGATTCACCTTCAGAATTCCTCCAAAGAGCTGAAGTGGAGCTCCCTGTGTGAGCTGAGCAGCCAGCACTGTTTTGCCAGTGCTGTTTTTGCCATGAGGTGTTACACCATAAATTTTCAGAGGACTCCAGAGAGATGAACACACAATGAATTAGTCAGATGCTCTCTAACATGACCTGCTAATAGCCTGCCCTCTCTGAAACAGTCCCAGCAGTGGGAACTCAATTCTTTTTTCCTGTTTAATGAGACTTGGTAGAACAAACACCTAAGCAAATCTGAGGGGTTTGTTGCTGTCATTCTCTGCTGCATCTCATGTATAACCATGCGTTTTATTTCTTTATTGATTTTTTTCCCTTTTTTGTCAATGCTTAAGCAGTATTCTTTCAATATGGAGCAAAACTCATAAAAATACCATCTATAACACATTCGAGTCAAATTGGGTTCTTCTTTATTCTGGTATGAGAAGCTACAAAAACTGTATTTCAGAGAATGTCCTGCTGTACAGCAATTTTTCTCAGTCCCATGGAGCTTCATTATAGCGAGGTCAGACTATGCCGTAGAGAAGAGAATTTATATTTTATCATAGGGCTAACTTCTGTGCTCTTGTAATGACCCTGAAGGACAGTAGATGCTCTAAATAATTCAGCTTCTTTGCAATTTAGTTCTACTGTGCTATGGGAGCTAGAATAGATCTAGGAAAATAGAAAATATTGTGGTATGTTTTAATGTGATGCCTAAAGGATGCTCATGAGGATGTTTGGCTGCTATAACTCTATCCAGGAAGTGGACATGTAAAATTTCAGGAATTCAGTGTATTCTCAAGGGAAAGACCTCCCTTAAGATCCTTGTAGTGAAATTAAACTCCTCAAAGTCTATTTGCCTCTTGGCCCAGGATGGAATATATTAATTTCTCACGTAGTTGAAAAGCCTCTTCCATTATTCCATGTGTGGTACTTCTAATTTCATGTCTTGGCCTTTTCTTTTTTGCAGCAGTGTGGAAAAGTGTGAGGGCTATTTGTAATGCATGCCCTTCCTTTTCTGCCCAGTCATCTCTGCCCTCATCAGCATCCATTATTTTGCATTTTTCTGCATGTGATGTTTTTGTAAATATCTCGGGATGAAATTAGCTTTTTTCAAACAGCAGGGCAGAATTCCATACAGTCATGATGATAGAACAGCTGCTGAACAGCTGCATAAAAATCATTGAAGTCTCACATTTGTGCAGCTAATGTCTTCTTTACCCTTTGAATTGTATCCTAAATTTTTGATGCTTTTTTCTGTGGCCAGGACTGCTTTTGAATTTTAATCCCATTCTCCAGTTAGCGACATCAGCAGATTTAACAAGCCTGTTTTCCATTCCAGTATTGAAATCGATAGATAATTTTACAGGGTCTAGAAAGATTCTGGCAAAGATTGTTTCGACACATGACCTGAATGTTTGCATCAGAATGTGCAAGCTTTGATTAGATTTGAGTGAATTCCAATTTGGACATTAACAATAACAAGACTCAGTGTGCTCAGTTTTGCATCAGTGACGCCTCTCTTTTCTCTCCTGTCTGCCTGGTTGTTACGTGTCCCACAAAGAAGCTGCTTGTTTCTTCCTTTTTAATCCTGACACTGCTGTAGTTAAAAGCAGTTTGTCACTTTTAACATGACATCCAAAAGTGATTTGTCACCTTTTAGACGTATACAATGTTTCGGTGTCTGCATCCCCAGCCCTGCTCTTCCTCAATTCCCCAGAAGTGTTCAGCATCTTTCAGTTATTGGAAATACTATCTGCCTTCCACAGGCAGCCTAACACTGTCAACCAGCTTCTTCCCAGACCCAATTCATTTGTTGTTCCAGCCTCTCTTTTCCCCTATTGCACCCAAACTAGGCTCAGTGGTCACTGCTAGAGGGCATCTCTAGAAGGCACTTGATCCTTTCCTGTCCTTGGGTCAGCCTCACCTCACCCCAGGGTGCAGGGTTAAGTCTTGGGGTGGCATAAAGATGTGTGACATTCACAATTCCACGTGGTGTTGGAAAGGGGTGCAGTGAAGCCTCGTGAGCAGCTTGCTTGGGAGAGGAGTATGAAACTTGGGAAGTGTGAGGAGATGATGCACATACGGTGCCCAGGAACGCTGCAGGGAGCTCTGCCAGCGCTTTCCCTGTGGAGGGAGGAGTGGGGAAAGGGTGCCAGACGCTCTCCCTTGCTGGGTACGTGTGCTTGGCACCTCAGCTTTTAACTGCTGAGAGGCCTCTAAACATTACTGGAAATGCAAGTTATTTTTAAGGTGCACAGAACTCATCCATGGGATAACCTTCCCTGAGTGGTTCCTGGTGGGTTTTTTTTTATTAGTCCATAATATGTGTGTTCTCTGAGTCACTTTTGCCACCCATCAGTGGTGACCTGGTCTCCTGGAAGAGGTTGATGACTGAATTTGGGATTTTTGTGCAGCAACTCTGATTTTTGAGAATTTGGGATTTTTGTGCATTTGCTGGGTGCAACATGCTAACTGTGTGAGCCACAGTTATTTAACTCCTTGGGAAGAAGAGCCCTGTTAAATGTTTCTTTTCAGTGCTGATGTTTTCAGTTTAACATTTAACATAACACTCTCAAGAAGCATCAAGTTTGCCAGGAAGGTGGTAAGGAATTCACTTGAAAATCTTTAAATAGCTAAAAGGGAAATAGGAGTATTCTGTTGATGAAAGCCAGAAAATTGTGGTTTTGCTGCTAAGAAAAAGCTGTGCTGAGAGTGATGCTGTTGGTGAGAATCAGGCAGCAAAGCTGTTTTGGAGCACCACCTGAAGTAATAGTAAAAATTTATTGGAAAAAAATGATTTTTTTTTTTCCTAAACTGAAGCTGTCAGAATGGTTGTTGATTTCCCAATGTCTGCAAGGCAAGTGAGCAGTGTCAGCACTAAAGGTACTGCCGGAAGAGTGTGGAAAATAAAACAGAAAAATGCTTTTTGCTTCTTTTTGCTTTACTGGAATTAGCAGGAACTATGTGGTTCAAGATGTGTATGTTATGTAGGCAGGCTAATTGTTCCTGGTAGCAGGAGATAAATGGGGGAAAAGTGAACTCTGAAAATATCTGTAGGCCTTAAGTTCTCCCTAAAATCCTTTTGGCTGAGTATTTAGTGTGTCACCTGTCTGCATTTGCAGGGATGCTTTAGGGTTAAGCTGCAGTCATGGTCTGCTGAGCAAGGTGAGCTGGCAGAGCAGGTCTGGGGATTGTTCCCTGTGTTGGTGGGTGCTGTTCATAGATGTTCTGACATCCTCTGGTTTTGGGTCTGAGTTTTCCACAGACAGTCAGATTGTGTCTCCTCTCAAATATCTGGCTAGAGATACTTCATTAATTTTGTGTAACTCCTAATGATGGGTAAAAGCTCAAGGAAAAAAAACCCTAAAATACAGATTTTTTTTTTTTTCCTAGTAGCTTTCAAAATTCAGGGAAGAAACAGTTTCTAAGCATGGTATGCAACTTGCTGTGGGAAGCACTGTGCTGACATAAAACACATTCTCAGTACCTGGCACACAGCAAAGTGGCAGCTACAGTTCTTATTCCAGTTTTTGAGTCATATCTGTCACATAGGTTTTGTATGGATTGAATATACTTTTCCATAGTGCTGAATGTCTTTTTTTTACCTTTTTGAAGATTTCAGAAGAGCAGTATTAACCTTTCTGAAGCCAGTGTACTGTGTGCTTGCTGCCAAATCTTTGCCCCTCACCAGGCATCAAACCTTCCATAATGTGCCCTTGAATTTTGTTTGTGTAAGTTTGGCAGCAGCCCAATTTCCATGAGGAAAGGTAAATATCTGATCTACACTGTCAGCTGTTGCAGACTGCAGCAGCTCTGTCAGGCTTATGGATGCCTTATGGTGCTCTGCCTGCTTTTTTGGGCAAAATCCTGAGCATTTCTGTTTACTATTATGAACTATAACTGTTGGCAAGCTTTCAAACTGCCTCGCTCATCTTACCTCAGAAAACATGTTCTAGTGCAGTCTCGCTTGTGCCTTTATCACAAAGTGCAGAGTGTCCTGGTAGTATACTTTGCACATTGGTAAGTCCCCAAAATTAAGTGTTTTTCTCTAGAAATGTCTGTCTCTGTGGAAAGTATTTAGCATTCTTCTTTTGTCTAGCAGCTAGATTTTGTCTTGTCCTTGCTTCAGAGATTATTGGAACATTAGCAGCCTTATCTTTTTTATAATTTGATTTCTTTTCTTGTGCCAGTTTATACCAGGACTTATACCAGGGTTTCCCACGGACCAAATTCCACTGAACGAAAGGCACAAATTGCCATGTTTTATCATTCAAAGATTTATAAATGCTGTACATTTTTTCCTCTAATCTGAGCAAGTCAAATTTGCAGTCACACGTTTGCCAGGTCCACCAACGTGCAGCTCCACCTGAGCTGTCATCTTGTATTGGTTGAGTGCTGGGAATTTCATCTCTGTGTAGTATTTCTGCGTTGAGGATACTCGTTTTGATGTATTTTTAATGAGATTTCTGCTAATATTATACAACATTTGCTTCTATGCTTGTGTATAACATATTTGGAAGTTGTGTTCATCTGAGCAGTCCTCGATTGTCTTAACATTCCTATAATCTGATCTGGAGTTTATAGCTCGAGTACAGGGAATTCACCAAAATGATGGAATTAATAGGTTTTGTGCCCTGCATTTTTATTAAATCATAATACAGATTATTCAACTATTTTTGCATATGCAGCATAATCTGTAAGTCTTACTGGAAAGTCAGATTTCAGAAACAGTGCTCCAAAGTTTGCCCTTGTAGGAAGCCACTACACCTTGTGGGGCTGTTCGGTTGAGCTAAATGGAGTGTGGGTGTCTGCAGACACGTGCCAGGTTCTCAAGCTGATCTCCAAACCAGCTTGCTCCCTCCTTCTGTGAATATGAGGCTGTATTTAAGACAGCTTCAGCTAGCACTAGATTCTGTGGAAAACAAAATGCATTTCTCTGGATTTCATGCCCGTAGCTTCTGCCAGGAGTTGCAGTCCAAAACCAGCTCTTGGACGTGTGATAAAACACTAAATGTGCCCTGGTTCCTTGGGAAAACTCATCTAGTTTTACGTTTCCAGCAAGCTGTAAAGCAGAAAGGGAAGGTGGGAGGGGTGGGAAGTCTAATCTTATTTGGAGTGGCAGTTCAGAGATTATTTTTGTCTACATCTTCATTTCGTGTGTTTGTTGTCCGAGCCCCTCGTGGCTGTTGTAGCTCAGGCAAGGTGAGGAGGGGGTTGTCTCCATCTCAGCCAGAGGCTAGCCAGGGCATGAGATATTCTTTGGGAATTTTATAGGGTGTTGCTGTATCTTAGAGCCAGGTCTAAGAGATGTTCCTATTGCTTGAGGGGAAAACAAGGTGGTTTACCCCAGCTAAATGCCTGCAGGAGCTTATTCCACGGTGTTCAGCAGATTCCTGAGACAGGCTCAGCGTGGGAGGTGGAGCAGTTCTGTAGATGGAAAGGGCTGTAAACATTTTAGTGAACAGAAAAGATGAGAAAGCTGTTGTGGGCAAATGAATTCTAAAACTAGGCCAGCTGGGGTTTGAGCAGCTGAAAGGAAAGTCTGAGACTGAAACTGCTGTGCTATCACAAGATGTGCTTAAATTCAGGGAGGAAAACGCTGCTTGGTGCTCTGTGCTGACCTTGGAAGGTGCTGTGCCTCTGCAGACCTGGGCTGAATTAGTCAAACAGTAAGTTCAGAACAGCAGACATCACAAAACTATAATATTGTATCTAAAGGTAAGCAAAGAACGAAGCGTGAGGTGTTTGGCGGTGATCGATGACTGAGCTGGGTGTCCTGTCACTGTCCTCAGCTGATGTCTGCAGACTTTAATCCACTGATGATCCAGGACTTTTTGCTGGATTTTTTTTTTTGTGCTATGGGGTTTTCAGCAATTGATGTTGAATAAAACATGTTAACTGAAGGAATTTAAAGGTGGTGGGGGGGGAAGTTTCATTTCAAGCAAGTACTGTTCTAGCACTTGATCCAAAAAACTTACTGCATTACAAAGCAGAGTCAGCTGAAAGCAGCAGGCTGTCCCATCCACTGAGGAGCTGGTGTTCTGTGCAAGGAACATATTCTTTAATAACTCTACAGCTCCCAAATGTCCCTGGGTGTTCTGCACAAAAGGCTCTGCTTTGTGCCTTTCTGCACTGATCTTTTCAGCTGGTTCTGGTCCAGCTGTGGTTTCATTTTCTGACACAGGGTAAGGACTGATCCAGGAGTGCCCACAGTTATCTGGGGCTCTACTGCTGGAGGAATCAGACAGGATATTTCCATGCTCCAAAGCCTGGCCTCCTCAAAAACAAAGGAGAAATCTGAATTTCAGTATTACTGGTGTTACAGGTGGGAAAGAAAATGATGGCCAAGGTATAGCATTCTGCAGGAAAAATTAAAAAGTCTGGTTCAAACCTGTTGCTTGGATGTGAATCCCAACAAGCTGTGAAGATGAACTTGGCTTTTTTGTCTTTGAGAGCACTTAAAAATTCTGCATGATGGGGTACCATTTAGTCCTGCATTGCCTTATAATAGTGCCTGAAATGTTGAAGGTATGAATTATGTTAATGTACCTTTTAAATTTTTTATGGACTGAAATAGCTTCAAAAATTAACCTTTTGAAAACACTAGGGTAGATCACACAACAGGCTTTTAGCAGCCTTTTTTTCCAGTAGCGTTCTGCCTCCTGTTCCAGTAATTGAGGAGCTTTGATTGACTGAGGTTATGCTCAGCTTCCTGACCCAGGAGCAGCCTCCAGCTGATGTTGGTGATATTTTTATTTTTCATTAGCTCATCTGAAAGTCTCAGCTGTTTTCCAGTAAAAAGGATGGAGTCTGTTTGTGCTGCATGAGTGCTGTACCAGTTTGTTGTTCAACACTTGCTAATAGAGCTCTGACAAACCAAAGAAAGAAATGCATTTCTTCATGGTGCAATAACACTTGCTATCTATTTATTTATGAAAGGGTTACTTGCATTTGGCATGGATGGTCCCACGATGATTAAAACCTGAGTTTGCTGCAGTGAGAGGGAGGATTCCTCCTGTTTTCTGCTAGACCTGGCTTCCCTCACATTTTGCTTCCTGAAACACCTCAGGTACTGCAGGTTTTGGAAGACTGGAATCTGCCTGTAGACATTTTCTCTTCCTGCTTTGCCATGTCACAGAATGTGACAACTGGATTGTTCCCAGGTGTGTGCTCTTGAGTGATCCACCAAGTTCACCTCAGGTTGCAAATTCCTTTAATAAATAGAGGAATGGTTCTCATTTGCTGCTTTCCCTTTCCCTGTTGTTTTTCTTGAATTATTTTGGCATCTTCAATGTCTTGTTGTAGAATATAAGTGCAAGACAGACTTGCTGAGGTGCTGGGATAAAGGAAGAGGTCTGGAGTGAAGCAGATGCCCTGTTTGACACTGTCTCCAAAAATCTTGGGTCTGATTATGGCTCCTTGGTGTGAAAGAAAATAATAAATCAGCAAAACAAATGTTTGAAGAGAGTTTGAGATCTGTACAGCATTATGGTTAACATATATGCTTCAGCAAATCTTTTTTTCCTCATGTGTGGAAAACTCTTGGCTTATGTCTCCATCTGCACTTCCTTTTTTTTTTTTTTATTTTGGCTGCAGCCAGGCACACTAAATAGTGATTAAACAAAAAATTAAAATTCTGTTTTTGTGCATTTGGCGTTTGAACGCTGATCAATTGCTTTGGCGGCGTGTTAAGTAACAGTGTGGTAGACAACAGAAGGGGCTTATTTACAGCAATCTGTCTAAATCCATTTTCAATGTATTGCTTAATATGCCTTTCTACTTTAGTTCATTTTCAGTTTTTAAAAAATGAAGGCTGGAAACAGGCAGGAGAACAGTTTAAGATATTGCTGGAGAAGTAATCACTCCTTAGTGGTAAACAACTTTCAGTTCTTAAGGGAAAGAAAATGTACTTGAGCTGAAATAGGACTTACAGGCTTGTTGTAGGAGTTACTGGGTGGAATTCAATGGCTGGTGCACTTACGTAGCCTGACTAGATGATCATAATGAAACCTTCACGCTTTAAAATCTGTTTTTTACGTGTTATTTACAAGTGACAATTTAAAAAAAAACAGCTATATTTTTGCAAAATGGGAAGCTAACGCAAAGCAAAAGTGAAAATTGCTGACCTCTTTTATAGGGATAGAAATCCATGTCCATAATGTGAATTTACCCTAACCATGCAGAATTGACAGCTCCAATGTTCAAACAATGGTCACTGCATTCCACAGATAAAATGCACATAAGGGGGGAATAATGGTGGAGGGTTTGGACAAGAATGTTCTATCTCCTGCTCTGCAGTTAGAGTTAATGAGGAATTAGGATGAGAGTGGAAATTGAGATGAAATACAGCATTACAAGTATGACATAACTCCCCATAAATGAGATGCTTATTTAAGAGTTAAAGAAAAAGTCAGTCCTAGGAAACTTGCTGTGTTTTGCAGATTGCTCTGATATCTCAGTCTAGAGCATTTGTTGAAGGAGTATCATCAAGTTATGTAATTTGCATAATTGAGTCAAATCCCATGCAGCATCCCTGAAGGAAACCACTAAAAAAAGCAACATTCTGGTCCCTGTATGCTGTGTCTGGATTTCTAGAGCCTCAGACATCTTTTTTACAAAGAGGGGATGGGGGGAGGAAAGCAAGAAAGAAGGAAAAGAGCTTCCAAAATCACATCAATGTCAGCAACCTGCCCATTTTCCCAGTGAGAGGGACTCTGAGGACTTATGTGCACATCCTTCCTCTGCCCGTGGTGGCATCGAGCCCGTAACCTTACACACAGCTCTGCTGATAGTGATGGCATGAGATAAGAGCTGCAGTTGAGGAGGGGGAAGGCAAATGTTTTATGGTTCACACTGATGTTTTTTGGTGGTCTGCTGAAATTAGCTTGGTGTTGAAAGCGTGGTTTTTAACCAGAAATACGACACTGATCGGGCTGCTGCAGCTACACCTTCCCTCCAGGGCTGTGTGGATGGTGAGGGCTGGCAAGGTCACCGAGGCAGAGACACTGATATTCCTTTTCTGGCACTGAAAGTCACTTCAAAATTAATGTTTAGACACTGTTGACAGAACTTGTCAGTGACTCACAGCAGACTTTTCAGTTAAGGTGTTTTAACAGCGACCTGCAAAACCAGTGTAAGCATTGTATGTTTGCTTGCAAGGGATACAGTAAGAAATACTCGAACCTCTTAACATTTACCCAAGCTGAATTAAATGTAATGGAGAACTCCAGTGTTGGATGAACTCTGCCAAAGACCAAAAAAAGCTCCAGAATGCAGCATGTCTGCCATGATCTGGAACTGTGTCTACCCTTCAGGATTCTAAAAGCCACTTGGAGGTTTATGTTGATCGTGTTGTGCTTGTCCTGTGTGAATAGGACAGTTTGGTGTTAGCTGTACAGGGCAGAAACACCATGAGCAGTGCAGACAGAGGAGCTGATAATGCTCACCCTGCACAGTCCTCATTTCATTTTGTCAGTGCCAGCATGAAGAAGTGTTGATCCTTGTAAGTCTCCAGACTGAGAGCTGTGCAGAGCCTATTCCCAGGACTTCAGGATCAATAACTCTCACTCTGTGCACCTCTGAAGTCCCACAGTGCAGTTCAGAGAGGTCTGAATAACTGATGTGTGTACTTTGTAGTTTTCCCTCTTGCTTAATTTAAAGTTTACAAATTACTGACATGTGTGGCCCTGACAGGGTTAGCTTAACCCAGCTCACAGATGCTTTTATGTGTAAATTTATCTGTGACTGAGAGAAATACATCAATGTGCTTGACTTTCTGCTGTCCATGTGTCTGGTTGGTGCAGTGGGTAATGCGGTGGCAGTCTCTGTGATTTTTTTTTTCTGTTTTTGTTTTCCTTTATTTTAACAGCCCTGGAGGATGGTGTGCTGCTGCCTGCTTTCCCTCTATCTCAGGGTTTAAATTGCTTGCATTAGATTGTTGCTTGCTCTGAGGATGTTTACATGCACATTGCTGACCCCTCTGGAGAATGGCTTGAAGCTGTGCAGAAAATTTACTTCCCTGTACACATTATCCTACACTGAGTTCACAAAGACAAGGATCAGCCCAGCCCAGAGCCTGGGGCTGCACACGCTGAGCAGGGATGGCTGCAATTGCTTTTTAATGGCTTTTGGGCTGCTGTGTGGTGGGACAGCTGTGTAATGGTGAGAGATGCTCCTCCTGAGCCAGCCCAGCGCTGTGGCTTCCCTCAGAGGGTCTGGAGATGTTGGTATGAATCCTTTGGGGTGTGTTTCAAACTTCTCTCCCATCTCCTGGGAGCTGTTGGGGAGGACAGCTCCAGATCCATCCCCTTAGTGCATTTCAGGGTGTTTCAGAAGGAATGCGTCGTGGTTGTGTCCCAGCTGGCAGCTCACCCCTGCCGTGGGGTGGGGGTGAGAACTGGCAGAGTTAGAAGTGAGAAAACTCATGGGTTGAGACACAGAGTTTAAAAAGTAAAGCAAAAACCCCACAAAGCAAAACAAACCAGGGAATCAATTCCCCCCTTACCACGGGCAGGCAGGTGTTCAGCCTTCTCCAGGAAAGCAGGGAAGATAAATGTCATCACTCCAAAAAAAATCCTGCTTCCTCCTCCTTCCCCCAGCTTTATGTGCTGAGCGTGACACCACATGGTCTGGGATGTCCCTGGGGTCAGCTGTCCTGGCTGTGTTCCCTCCCAGCTTCCCATGCACTGCCACCTTCCTCTCTGAGGGCAAAGCAAAAAAGCCTTGACTCTGGCTAACCCCTGCCCAGCAGCTACAAAAACATCCCTGTTTTATCAACACTTTCCAGCACAAAGCCAAGTCACAGCCCCATACCAGCTCCTGTGAAGAAAATTAACTCTACCCTAGCCAAACCAGCGCAGAGAGCAGTCCCCGTGGGTACCTGCAGCAATGGACTGGTGTTTTCCAAGGGATGTTTTCAGAGGGAAGGGAGGTGCCTCTGCAATTCTAGTTTTGAGTTGCCCAAGTCCCAGAAAGAGAGGAGATTTAAGCCCCCTTAGCAATGCTCTGTTAGATTGGATGTCTGTTTGCTGGTGGGTCTGAGTTTTCCTCTTTTTCTCCAGGTTGCCTGAATTCCCTGCTCACCGTGTACAGGTTTGACTTGGGGTGCTGGGCTCCCACAAGCCCGGTGGCTGTTGTGAGGTTCAGAGCTGCACTGTGTATTCTTCCTTCTGCATCTAGTCCCTGGACTCTCTGGCCATGCTTTCCTCTGCAGTGGTGGGTGGGGTTTCCAGAGCAAGTGCTTTTAAGGGATTTTCTTATGTTTAATCCCAGCAAATGGCAGAAGGGACAGTGGCATTGTCAGTGATTCTCCTGGTGTGTGCATTCAGTCCAGAACACTATAAGCAAGAGACAAAAGAGACCTAAAATACAGAGATTTCAGACCTGCCAGTTGTCCCTGTGCCCATCATGACACTTGTGCAGAAGGCTTGCGCTCAGAAAGTTGGCAAAACTCTCCTGGCAAGGAGGTGCTCTGGTCTGTGAGAGCTTTCCAGGAGTTTTCCTGGCAGAGGAGGAGACTGGTCAGTGAGCTGGCCTGGCAAAGAATTGTTCTTGTAAAATAGAGGCCAAAATTTCAGAGGATGGTAGTGTGCTCTAGCGTGGGTTATTTAGTGGGAATGATTAGAAGGGGTGGCATTATCACCAGGCAGGAATTTGCAGAACAGTGCTGTTTAATGGGACAGCTGGAAAAGCACAAGGCAGGTTAAGCAAATTAGTTTGATATTTATGTTTAGTGAGTTCAGGTGAGCCTTTCCATGACAGGAGTGTGTGGTTTTTCACCAGCTCAGCTGCTCTGGGGCTGCACTTGCCTTCTCCTGTATGATGTGAATCAGTAAGGCTTTTGCAGTGCCTCTCATGACTCCTCTTTCCTTCAGCAAATGTGAGTCTCCATCCTGTGCAGTCAGAGGTGAGCTGGAGACATTGGATTACTGGGGATCTTCATTTGCTGACTTGTTTTCAAAGCACCCTTGGCTTGAATTTCAGGAACAACCTAATGAAATAGAATCTCTAATTGGGTTCAGCAGTAAGAGTCTTAATAAATGACCTTTTAAATCTTATTTTGATTTTATTCAGGTGTGGTAGCGTCTCATTAATAATGATCCTGCAATAGGTCTCCCAATACATCCTATTTAATTAACAAAAAGGCTGTAAGATGTATTGGATGTTTTCAAAATGAAAATGGGAGTTTTTAATAGATTCTCTGATTAAGAAATAATGTTTTACATATGTGATGGTGCCCTGGAAAAATAGCACTTAACAGACTCAGATAAAGTTCTGAAACAAGCAGAACTCACTTCCTCCCTCGCCCCTTTCAGGCTAAAAGCCACTTGCTTGTGATGATCTCTACCTTAAGGGAGATGTTTAATTTCCTCTTACAGGAAGGGGAGGCTGCTGAGGAAAGGTTTAATTTGTTGTGTATTTATTATATATCCAATTTTTTGTTTAAAAGGCACCATACGTGAGGCAAAAGAAAGACCCTTACTTTGCTGATGGACAAAGGAAAAAGGACTGGCATAACAAAGAAGCCATAAGGAGGGACTCTGAGCGTGTAGGTATGTAAGATTGCTATAAAAATGGTTTAATATAGATTGTAACTTTGATTTTATTTGGTAGGCTGAGTGTAGAACAACATGTTCAACATTAGGGTCAAGGTGATGTTCTTGACATGATGCAGCATTAAAGCCAATTAATCTCTTAATCTTTTAACTGTGTTAATCCCACACAGATAAATCCCACAAAGTTAAATTCCTTTTTCCTCAACTCCACAGTAACTATTTTGAGGTGCAAATGTATCACTTAAATCTTGGTGTTTTTATGACAGGTGGAAAATTGATTTTTAAAAAACTTACCCCCTCCCTCAAAAAAAGCATGTACCTCTCCCAAAAATGGGAAATCCAGAAAGGAAGAATAAGAAAAATGTACTGGACTATAACATTCATGCAAGTCCATTCCATAATTCTGGGGTTTGTCTTGCATTGTAAATAAGGCCCATTTTGAATGTCACAGCTTTACACTGGTGTGTTTGCAAGGGCTCTGCCCCTCAGTGCGAGAGCACAAATCCATCTGTGCTGAGAATTCCAGCAGTGCTGAGATACTCAAACCACATGGATTCTTCCCACTGTGAAACAAAAGGCATTCTGTAGATCTTCCACAGCATTGCCAAAACCCCTTCATCTGTTTCTGGTGTTAGGAGGAAGACTTTTACCTCTGATTTGCACAGCTCAGTGGTTTGTAACAAAACTGCTTATCAGATAAAATTGTTAAATTGACGTGGTTGACCTGGTGCTAAATGACACAGGGCACAACACTCATAAAGGAATGTTCAAAGGACTAGAAGATGCTCTTTTTTCTGCTATATGGATTAGTTTCTGGCCCGTTAAGCACTAATTAGCAGCAATGATCTGTATTTACTTTCTGTCTATCCACAGGAAATGGAGAACAGGGAAAACCTTACCCAATGACTGATGCAGAGCGAGTGGACCAGGCATACAGGGAAAATGGCTTTAATATCTTTGTGAGTGATAAAATTTCTCTGAATCGTTCCCTTCCAGACATCAGGCATCCAAAGTGAGTATACAGTTTACATTTCTAGGAGTGAAGGTTTGCAAGCCCTGAATTACCACCTCTACAGAAATGTGTTCTTTTTTATTATGAACTCCTGTACCTTTGTTCATAAAATACAATCCTTGCACAGCTGGGTCCTGGTATTTCCTTAATAAAGGATGGTGTACAGTGATTTCAGTGGGAAATAGAAGAGATCAAATCTGGGGGAAAAAAATTATTTTTTTGATTTCGAAAGACTTAAACTTGCAACCCTGCTCAAAAGAAATCTTTAATGTAACCCAGAGGTTCCACTTCTTATCTTGGCCGCTAGCTGGAAATGACTCTGGAATGCTCAGGAGCAGAAAAAGATGTGAGTAGCTTCACTCAACTATGTGTGAAGAGTTTTACCAGGTTTATGGATTATTTCTGTGGGCATCTTCCTCATAAAAGCAGCCTCATCAGGGTTTACAAGTAGAAATGCATTCCAGTGGAATGCTGACTTTATGGTTCATCTGGTTTTGGACATTATGCTGTAAGGTGGTGTTGAACTGGATTTTGGTCAAGCCAGAAGTTTTTCTCTTGCAAAAGTGCATCAGTTAGGACTTAGCCCTTGTTTATACAAAGCTGAGAGGTTTTTAAGTACTGGTTCTTAAGTACTGATTCTTAATCTGAAAGCATTGTTAGACATTTGAATCTAAGATTCTTTTGTGTAAAGCTGTATTTATCACAATTTAGTAAATTTGAATTCAACATCTACTTTACTCACTAGTTACAAGTTCCAGAAGTCAGGTTTTATAATTTGTTAACTGCACAATTGAGATATCACCTCTTCAGCTGTCACAGCAAACTAATCAAATACACTGGCTTGACACCCTTTCTCAGTATAAACACATTAAAAAGCAGTAGTGAGTGTAACACCATAAGTATTTTAGGCATGCAGCTGAAATGTTTAAACACAGAGATAAATCAGGTAACTGAAGATGTCTGTGGATCAGCCCATGCTCAAGTTCTCAGAAATACAATTTGAGCTTACTAATCTAAATTCTACCTGGCCTCCATTTACAGGGTCTGCCTTGGGCTCTGGGAACTTAAACATCAGATAATGCCAGAATTTTGTTATCTGAGGGTTTAATGTGTTGCCTCACATGCTCCAGTGTTTCCTGAAATTGCGACTCAGTGTTGCTAATTCTGCTATTTAAACTTCTGTAAAATGTGAAGCTTCTAACTCCAGCCCCAGACAGAATTAATAAGTGAAGTGTCTGGGACACCAACGACTTAATCTGTGATTAATGGTGCTGCTGCAGTGGTTTGCTTGTTGCTTGACAAATCCTTTCCCTCAGCACAGCAAACTGTAATTGTGGGGGCCTCGAGCAGTGGCTACACAGCATGTGCCTAATGGGTGCTGGGATTAGCTGGGCAGGGAGCAGGGTTACCCACAGTGGGGATGGGCAGAGAAGGAATTCACAACTGGAAGGATCTGCTGTGCATTCTCTGTGCCCATTAAAAAAGATATACATGAAATGGTATGGTTTGTCTTACTGGAGAGGTTGATGAGGGCAGTTTATAACACAGTTAGGCTGAGACCTAGCCATAAAGTTACAAGTCCATAAAGAATATTCCAGAAAGAAGGGAGCTGTGTTTTAGAGCCCCCTACATGCAGTGAGGCAATAGAGAGCTTGGAATCATGCCCACAGACAGCAGAGAGTGTGAGGAGAAGGTGTCCTGGGGAAAAATGCATCATCTGCCTTGCCCTAAGCTTTGGGGGCACAGCTGGGCTTCTCCCCAACAGCTGCCCTGGGTGGGGAAGGGCAAAGAAGCAGCTGATGTGTGAGATGGTTTGTTTGGACTTTAATATGCCAAACAATGTGTCACCTCTGCTTTCTGTTAATTGTGGGACTCAGGGAGCTGGGGCACAGCATGTACTGGATCTGCCTGGTGCACACATACAATTGTTTGTTTCAACAGTCATGTCTTCCCCTGATAACATTTCCTTTAAGCACCTCTAGGGTTTTTAATATTAAATACTAATTTTGCAGGACTTGTAAAGCAATTGTAGATACAGTAGCTGGAGGGAAGCAATTTCTCTCCACGCTTAATGGCTAAACTTAATAGCTAAAGTTTTCCACTTGTTAAAGTTAGTCAGAAAATTAGAGGATTCCAGTTTAAGAAGAGTTAGAAACAATTCAAGGGCTCTTAGTTCAAACTGGAACAGAGCTGTAGCTAGTAGCTGTTGGAAGAAGGTTAGGGTGGCAATGCCAAGGGCTGGATGAAAGCAGTCCCTGCAGCTTCAGTTTGCATCTTGCATCTGTGCATTGCAGCCACAGCCTGCAGGCTCTTGGCAGCACCCCAGGACAATTCATTACACCCAGAATAAGTTACTGTCCTCTCACACAGGCACCAGAGTAACTTCCTGTAGGCACAGATGTATTGAGCTTGTATAACATAGGTACATCCTTCTCTGTGCCCTGGGAAAGGTACCAGGAAAAAGCTGCCGCTGCCAGAGCTGCTTTCATTCCTCTCTGCCCTTCCGGGGGCCAGGGCAAGGAATTAGTGCCTGTGTGCATGGAATTGTGCACAGTGACAGCCTCCCAGGGGCCTGGCAGGGCACAGCAGCCTGGGGCTGTGCAAGGGACAGGGAGCAGCGTGGGACCTCCCTGCCCTGCTCCTGGGCACAGGGCAGCTTGTCTTGGGGCACTGTCATTGTACCCTCCACACACCTCCATTCACACTGGTTTGTTCTGGACACAGGGGGCTCCAGGGATGGAACAGATTTTTGACCCCCTACTGAAGAGCTACTGGGGTTTTTAACTGCATTGGGTCGCTGTGTGGCCTTAGAGGTTACCTGTTTAACCAGGTGTAAAGTCCACTTACGGCCACACCTTCCAGAAAGTAAACACTGCACTTCATACTGCAGAATTTTATTAATGAAACTACCCTACAAGGTACCCTACAAGGTTCATTACCCCTATTTCCCCTATTTCATTACCCCTAAAGTAAGAAAACTAATGCACTCTGCATTAATTAGGAGTAAAGAATGAACTAAGTTGCTTGCTGGTAATTAATACGGAAGTGCTGGTGTGTTTTGGGTGTTTTTTTGTGTGTCTGATGTGTTCTGGCAGCACCTTTTGACTTGCTCTGTCTGTGCCCAGCTGCAAGAACAAGCTGTACCTGGAGAAGCTCCCAAACACCAGTGTGATAATCCCATTCCACAACGAAGGCTGGTCCTCCCTGCTGCGGACAGTGCACAGCGTCCTGAACCGCTCCCCGCCCGAGCTGGTGGCAGAGATCGTGCTGGTGGATGACTTCAGTGACAGAGGTAGGGTGGTTTCCATGTGACATCCCCACCAGGCTTCCCTGCCTTAGGGATCAGTGCACTTGCAAATATGTGTGTGATCACCTGAGGTTTTTTACTTGCCAGCAGCGGAGCTCAGGGCAATCTTGCTCTGGTACATTTGAAAGCAGAAAATTCATGTTCCATATTCAGGGTGTGCTGGTTTAGCTGCTGCTGACATGGACTGTCCTGTGTTCTGGGCAATATCAAAAGCCAGGGAAGCTGGTTTTAATATTCAGCTAAGGGCCTGTGTAGCCCTTAATGTAAAATGTTAAATGTTGACTCCTGAAATAACAAAGAGACAAGAGCTGGGAATAGCTCACTCCTTGCATTCTACTTTTTTTTTTTTTTTTTTTCTTTCTTGATGCAGAACATGTAAAAGAATCCTTGACAAAAGGTTTCCATCCCTCAGATGGGGTTTCCATCCCAGATGGGACTGCCTATGATTTGGCTTGCCTTTCTCATGCATTTTGTGCTCCTGAAAAATAAATGTGCAGCATCCAAACCTTTTCTCTCCCTTGCTGGGAACCCCTCAATATTCTGTACTGCCCTGCCCAGAGTAGTCACTTGTCATTGCAGCAGCAATGTGTGCATGTAGTTGCTGAGATCTTTTTCTCTGAGCCACGTAAATGGTGCCTGATGCAAATTAAGCTGCCCTTTGCCTTGTGTTTTGCACCCTTGCTGTGGTGGAAAAGGCAAGTGAAGGAGGAGTCAATGTTCCTGTCATGTAGACACTGCATAGGTGGAGAAATCCCATGGCAAGTCCTCTGACTCATATTGAAGAGGGCACAGTGACTTTGAGGGGTTATGATCGGATCTAGAAACTCTGTTTTCTCCTTTAAAATTACTAAGACTATTTAGTTTTATGAGCTGCAGAGTTCAAGCCACTGGTATTACTCAAGTGAGGCAAAAGAGCTTTCTGTACAGCTCCTAAAGGATACATCTCCAGAAACCTGACATCTAGGAAGCTCCTAAATGAGCTTGGAAACAAGCTTGTGAATATTTAGTGTTCTGACCTATACTGGTTTCCAAATAGGCACTGCCCAACAGCTGTAGTACTTGGTCTGAAGTTCTTCTCTCATTAGTTTGCAAGCAAGGCGTGCTGCAGTGAACAAATCAATGTTACATGAAATAAGCATTTCTTTACAGAATTTTCAGGCTAAGGTGAGGAGAAGGGAAACCCACCTTCCTGACAAGGTCTTTTTATTGGTTCTCAATCTAGAAGCAAATTAGACAAGCTCATGCTGTAACCACAAGTGAATTGTACAAATGGGTTTGTTTTCAGAGAAGTGGAAGTGATGAAATCTAGTTTCCTGTGGATCTGTTTTCCTTGTTCTTTAGATATGCCCTGATCAGGTGAAAGAGAACCCTCCTGGCTCCACCCCTGCTCCTTGGTCTGTGCCTGTGCTGTTTGTCCAGCTCACTCTTCTCTGTTCCACCTGCCTCTGATAGGACAAAAACTCTTCTCCCTTGGTCATCCATCTTTCATACAAAGGTTGCAAGAAGTAGCTGGGATTCATTTGTGTGCAGCATCTGTTTATAAGTGGATATAAAAGATTCCAGGTGCTGGACAGTAGGCTAAATTGTCAAGGGAAGAGAATAACACTCTGGTGTGGGGGTTCTCTTTGGGGGGGATTTTTCTTGTTGTTTTTTTTTTTTTTTTTTTTTTTTAACCAGTATTTTCCTGCTAGCACAGTTGATTTCTGCATACTGGGACAATTGCTGGTTAGGATGAAACATCTTTCCTTCAGTGCTGTCAGTTCTGTATCTGCACTTTTCTTCCTTAACCACAGTGGGGTTGGCTTGCACATCCCTCAATGGGCTTAAATAGATCCTTAGTCTGAGGGGGCTCTTAAATCCTAATCACATGATCTTGACTTGAAAGGCTGATGGTTACAAATTTCTGGTTGTAATTTATCCATTGTTAAAAAAAAAAAAACAACCAAACAAAAAAAAAGTTCACCAAAAACCTAAATGACAAACACTTCAACCTAGTAACTGAGATTTGATAGTTTAATGCATCAAACTGAAATGCATGAAGGAGCAGAAGTTCCAGGAAAACTTTTACTTGTATGTTATATGTTTGAAAAGAGCACATTCTTGGATTTGGACTGTTAGGCAACTGCTCTGGTTATCTGTTTCTGATGATTAAATTGGGCAGATAATAAGAACTCCACGTCCAAGCTGATGATCATCACAGCTGTGCCACAGAACTGGAGAGCAACAGAAAGAATGAGAAGAAATTTCTTGATTTTTTTCTTTGCAAATCATAAATGATTGGTCCTCTGCATTGTCTGCAAAGTATTCTGTATTGTCCTCTGTTTGAAATAATAGTCCCCTAACTTTGTAGCAGCATCTTTTAAAGTTACAGAATCGCTGTTGGATGTAGTGACAGTAGAGGCCAGGGCTGAGATCAGAGGGGCATAGTAGGAACAGTAAATGTCATTTCCTTCCCTGGAGAGATCAGTAAATAGTTGCCATAAACTCCAGTGAAAAGCCAAGGATGGAAAGGATAATCACTCAATAAAAATCTATTATTTTTTTTTTTATGGAGATGTTACTCTGACAGGATAAAACATTGGATATCTGTGCTGTATCTCATGCTGGCCTTTCACTCGAGGGTTGTCTAAACAGACCTCCAGAGCTTTAATAACTTTTTAAAGAATATTCTTCAATAGCTTGACCTTCCCTGGCAAGGAGATTCTCTCTCTTTCTCCTGCCAGCATTTCTTGTGTGCTGACCTGTGCTGGGGTTAAATGTGCTGGGGTTTGCCAGCTGCCCTTGATGTGCTGGAATGTTTCTCTCTTGTTCTGCTGTTTCACTGGTTTCTGGGAATGGTGCTATTGGTGCTGATCCATCAGCCTCTTTCATCCCTGTATCTCATCCACAGAGAACCTTTGCTGCACATGAAGAAAAGAGGATTTTGGTAATAATAGAAACAGTAAGTGTGGAAACCTGGCTACTGCAAGCAGTGCTTTTCCTGACAGATGTTATTTTCATGTGTTTTTCATCTGGTTTTAAGCTTGAGTGTAAGAAATTTTTGGTGTGTCTATGAAGAGGGCTGAGAAGTTGGCTAACAGAGTAACAGGAGAGTGAAGACAGATTTCTGGGTTAGTTGGTGGCTGCTGTGATCTGCAGCAAACCTGAGGGGCAGATGTGGCTGTGCATTATTGGAGCTTCTGGACAACTGAATCATCATCTGGAAGTGTCAGCAGCCATTTATTTCTTCATTTTTTTGAAAGAGACAACTCTGTGACCTTTAGCAATAAGCATTTTTCATCCAAAAAGTGCTGTCCTGATGACAGCAAATCTTAACAGGGAGCAGCAAAAGCTTTACAAGTCATGTTTTTTAAATGTTTCCTTTGCTTTGTACTTGGAAAGTCAAAATGTGCTGGAACAACTTGCTGTCTGGAATGGTTTGATTTTTTTTTTTTTTGTATGCCTGCAGCATAATGCAAATGGTCCAAATCTAAAAAAAGGCTAGAGCCTTACCTCACCCAGATTTTGTGCAGGATTCCGTGTCAGCCAGAGTGCTGTGGGAAAGGCTGCCTGTCAGTGGGGTCAGTGGCTGTGGTGGTTCCATCCCCTTTGTCTTGAGCTGCAGACTACGTTGTCACCTCCAGCAGCTCCTTCCTGACACTTAAATCTTCCTCTGTGGGGATTCCCTTGGTAGGTTGGGTTGATTTAAAAGGAGCTGCTTTCCATCATGTGCCATTGGTCACAGCAGAGTGAATATTGCAGGGCTGGTTTTCACTTTCTCTGTTGGTAGTCTCCTGTCAGGGTAGCATTACATTAAGACTGCTATAATGCTTTTTTCCCCCACAAACGTGATTGAGAGTGATGTAAGAACTTTCTCCCCAGTTCAGAACACTTGTAGGGATTTTCTGTGCAGAAGAAAATAGGTTATATTGAAGAGGGAGACACCAATTCAGCAAACTGTTGTTGGAGAATAAGAATTAATCTGCCCAGCACTGGCTGCTTCTTCCTGCATGGTAGAGAACTGCTAGAGAGCCACAGACTGACCTCCAAGGGTTTGATGAACCTCACCTCTTGCAGGGTGGTCCAAAATAATGCCTCCCCTTCTGGGTAAGCAGAATTTGGAATGCAACACATGTGAATTACCAGTCTAGAATTCCTGATTATAAAAACTCCTAGCTGTGGCAGTCCTGTGTGGATTGGTGGCTTCACTTTTAATTTCTATAGCTATTCTTTAGGTCTGATAGGTTAAATTAAACCTTTTCATATGCTGGCTTGCAGGGTACTAATTGTATCCCTCCAAGCCTGTTGTTACCAGAATGGCCCTAAGTAAACTAAACTGTTTTTTCCATGTATATCAGTTTTTTCCTGGGGTCTGTCATGTGACAATTGTTTGCTTTTTGAATATCTAATTACCATGCTGCTGAGTGGGAATTTGGTTCTATTCTGTCATAGAAAAGGGAGGAGGAAGTGGAGCTGCAGGTCAGTTTGTAACACTGCAGGTTTTTCTGTCAGCTCTGATGGCATTTTGTTATTGATAGCTGGCCACAAGTAACAGGCAGGCAGTTCATGGTTCTTCAGGGTCTGCTTCAGTCCCTGGGCCTGCAGCAGAATTGCTGTGGTGAGAAATGGAGCTGTTCAGCTCTAGGGTCTGTCTTGTATTAAATGAATTGTTGGTCTGCACCTAATTCTTGTAGCTTGTGGACACCTCTGCTGTAAAAGCTGTCTCTGTGTCTGCATGAACAGATGTAAAGCTGTCCTCTGTCTCTCAGTAATAAATGATCAGCCCTGAGCTGGAGGAGCAGGGGGTGGCACATCCCTTTGCAGGATGCTTGTCAGAATGATCTTTGCTTTTCACCTGTTTGGTAGCCCAGCACAGCAGTGGAACATCAAACACTCCTGGTGAAAGGAAGAAGGCAAACTCCTTTGTTTTGGAGGAGAGGTCTCTTGCAGGTGCAGGTGGGACTGGAACAGGTGCAGAATCACAATTCTGCAAATTGAGTTTGGAAAGGAAATCTGGAGATATCTAACCCAACTCCTCTGCTCAGCTACAGCAGGTTTCTCCAGATCTTATTATTCACCCAAATTTTGAAAATCTCCAAGGATGGACAGTCCATAATGTCTCTGGGGAACCTCTTCTGCTGTTCAGTCAATCTGACAGTGACCTAGTTTAAAAAAAGTAATTTAAAAAATGCCTTATGCTTAACCAGCATTTCCTGTGCTTCAGTTTGTGCCCAAGGACTCCCAGGTCCTTTTCTGCAGAACTCCTATAACTTATTTAGGAAATACCTGTAAAAGAATACCTCTAAAACAAACTAATTTTTCGCATTTATGTGCTTCTGGAGCAAACTGATATCATGGATTTTTCAGCCTTTCCCTTAGTGTCAGACATGGTAGGATTTTTATCTTTTCACCCTTTGCAGCAGTGAAAATTTTAAAGTTATTCAAGACATTTGAAGCTTACTGTGTGCAGGAGGCTGTGACTTAATTGCTGAATGTCATTAAAAGAAACATCTTGTGGTGTACTTGGGGCTGGCTGTGTGCACAGAGGAAAGGGTACACACCACACAGGATTTATCTTATTTCATGGCTGAACTTGAATGGCTAAGTGCTTGAATTTCACATAAAACTCACATTTCAGCATTCAATTATTTGCATATTGAGTGACAGCCTGTTCTTACTTGTTTTTAAGATTACTTTGGTATAAATGACAGTGTTTTAGAACAAATGTTGTCCCTTGTTGACGAGGAGAGCTGCAGCATCAGTCATCTCCAAAGCATGAGTTACATGCAAAGCACTGTGTTGGTACAATGATAAATCTGGATGTGGCAGCACTGCAAATGCTGCAGTCTCCAAACATCAGGATTGTTCTGGAAGTGTTAACCCAGCTGGGCCCCGTGCCCATGGTGTTGCATGTCTAGACAGTGGCAAGATGTGATGGCTCCTTCTCAGAGCAGCCAGGCAAAACCTGCACCTGTCACTGGGAGGCAACAACAGCTTTCAGCCCAAGTATTTGAATGTGTTTGACCCAATATGACAGTGACATCTGCAAAGTGAACCCTCTGGCCTTTACATTAAGCACAGTCTGGTTTAGGGAGTGGCTGTCCAGGAGGCTCTGTAAATGCATCCTTGGCTGCAGTGGATTTCAAGTACACAATTTTGTTCTGAGGAGTGTGTATGGGAACTCATTTTCCCTTGGGTGGTTATTATGGAGATTTTGGATTTCAACTTCATCTTCCAAGACTACTCTGTTACCTTGAACCTCATCTTAATTTGTGGAAACTTTTTTTTTAGGAGTCTATTCTATTTATATCTTCAACCATTTAAATTTTTTTTTATTCCCCACACCAGAGGGGAGACACAACCAAATCCTTCTTTTTCCCTTGACAGATAAATCCCTGTGACATATTAAACCTCTCTTTATATTGCAGTGCAGGTAATTCTGGAAGTATGGGATAACCTCAATGGAAAACCAAATGTGAGTGAGGTAACTTGGCTGAACCATGAGCAGCATAATTTGGTCTGGAGGGCAGAAGTCACTGAGTAGTGTAGTGAGGGAGAAGGCAAGGGGTGATTAATGTGTCATTTGGTGCAGCAGCAGGTATATAACAAATACAGCTCTGTTCCATTAACCACATCTGCCAGGCCTTAATTGAAAGAAATCATGTTCTTAGTATCTGAAATAGAAAAAGGTTTAATACTTGAATTCTTTTTGATCTTTAAATGGAACAGTAACAGATTTATGCAGCTAAAGAGATTATCTTTTCATCTTTAGGCACATGCACTGTAAAAGTAATTTTTTTTTTTTCCTCTTAAATGCACTGAAGTGCATCTGGTTAGTACATCTCAGAATATGGAGTGACTGTGCTTAGGACAAAGTGATGAAAGCCTTTCTTGCTGAATTATCAATATTTTCATCTTGAAGCTTCTTACCAGAAAGTATGGAGAAAAGAAGAAAAAGCCAGGTTCTTTTGGGCCAACTGTGCTTTTCCGCAACCTTTAAGTGTTGCTTTCAAGGTCTCATAAAAGTTGTGGTAAATATTGTCCCAAACAACTGATAGAAAGATTATTTTTGTAAATTAAGTCACAGAATAAAGAGGATTTTTTTTCCTTGTTAGAATTCATTGCAGACCATCTCAGGCCTGTTTAGACTCATGAGAAATGCCTTTGAAGTAACAGACAGTGAGACAGATCTCCCTTTGGGTGAGTGGGAGAGGGTTGGTTCTTCTTGGGTGGAGAGATGTGAAATTTCTGTCCCAAACTGCAGCATGACTCCCAGGGAGCACAGCAGAGCAGGGACATGAGTGTAGGAGTGAATTTGTGAACTCACCAGCACTCTTTTCCAGAGTGAGCACCCAAGGGAGCGATAAAATAAAAGCTGGTGCAGACATCCCATTTTTGTTCATGAGAAGTAAGAAATTTGTTATTCTCCATTTCTGGCAGTGTCTTGTGGGTGTGGGATACTTCAGATAACAGTGACAAAGTCTGCTTCGGATCAGAGTGAGATGTGGATGAAATTCAATTTTATGTTTTCCCTTTTTTGAGTATTCCTTTTTAATGTGTCTTTAATGTCTGTATTCATGTATTCCCTTCATAAAGGGATGTCTATAACCTGCGCTGTTCATTAGGCAATGGCTGGGGAGCATTAAAAGTTTATTCTCTGGTGTTTTAAAAAGCATGAGGGCCTATTGTAGTTGTTTACTACATCTTTGTTTGTGACAGCCTAAATTAACTAACCAGTTTACTTTTCATTATCTTGTATTTATTTCTCTAAGATCAGTTGCTGTGACTGAAAGATTATTCCAAAAAGGAAATGAGGTGGCTTTAAAAGGTCAAGTGTACTGTGACCTCTTTCTCAGCTAATTATTGTGTAGTGAAGGATGTCTGACAGTCTAAAGTGTAAAAATAAATAAATAATTGAGGAGCAGAGTTTCCATTACAGCTCATTAAGTAAATCTCAGTGCATTGCTTGCTGCTAAGAAACCCTACACATGTAGCTTCTGTTAGAGGAACTTTGCAGGAAAACAGCTTTAATTTCATTCTCCTCACCTTGAAGTACATGTCCTCATCTGCTAGGAGTCAAAAATCTAGATATCTGCCAGCTGCAGTGCAAATCAGCATTTTAATGCTTTACAGCTGCTTCTCTATAGAAGTTAATTAGAAATGTGATTCAAACACCCTCTGCTCATATATGATATCTATTACTGGTAATCATAGTTTCTGCTATTTAAACCTGCATTTGGAGTGGTATTAACAAAGCAGCTGTTCCACACAGGGACTTTGATAAAGGTGGAAACTTCTTCACTTTGAGAAAATTGGAAGCTAAATGCTGCTTCAACTGAAAAATAAAAGTGGATAAACCAAGCCACATTCCTTTCCTAGTTTTAATTTTAGTTATATTTTCTCAGTAGAGAAATGGCACACAATTCTCTGAGTGTAGCATCAATTCCTGAGGAGCACTGTTGCCTGTTACCCACAACAGGGATGCACTGATGGAGCACAGGAGTTAAACCGTGCTGGGCAGGGGAAAGCCAAAGCTCCAGATTTAAAAGCAGGGACCTTCAGCTATCAGTCCTGCCCTCTCCTCTGACATCCAGATGAAATGAATGTGTTACTTGAGAATGGTATTGCCCACAAGATGGCTTCGTTTTGGTATCAGTACAGCTGTGAACAGGCCTGGATTTGTGCTTTGGGATTTAACAGATTTATTGACCTTTCTAGCAGACGTCACTGACTTACTGTGATAGCTGCATTTCTTGTGAGTAAAGTAAACTAGAGTGTTGGGAACTGATGGTGAAGAGGTCTAGAAGAAGAGTAAAGTGTGAGTTTGTAAATTATACTTCTGCCATGGCAGAATTTGTTACTGCAAGTCAATTGTGTGTGTTCTCCCTGCTGCTGTATTGCTAATTTTTTCATTTGCCAAATACATTATTTCCTGTTCTCTGATACACAGACTACAGGACAGACCTCCTTCTGCTTTGTCATTCCTACTTATTAATGTAGGACTGAAGGATTATCAGTTAGTTTCCCAATACTCCAATTTGGCTGCAACCCCAGAGCAAAAACTTTGTAGTTCTCTGCTATTTTAGGCTTCGTAGTTGTTCTTCCTCACTTAGACACCTGAGATCAGAGCCTGTGGGATCCAAATGGGTGCATTCCTACCAAATCAAAGCCACTTTCAAGTGAGTTACATCTCAGGCCTAATGGACTGTTCTCTAACAAGACAAAAGTCTGGAGCAGATTTCTCTGACAGTCCTCGTGCTCTTTCTGGAATATTTCCTTTTCTGATGATTTGTACAGAGCAAATACTTTCAGGCCAAGAAGTTCTTTGCCTCTATCAGCATTATTCATTTACAAAGCCAGCTCTCTGAGGACTGTTTTTTTCCCTTTTTCCCTCCTTTTCCCCCAGCACAGCTCAGTGACTTTTAAGGCTTTAATCTCGCAGCTTTGATAGGTTCCAAAATGTTTCAGTAAGGGCTGTCTTAACACTTCATCTGCCTGCATCTCGAGATGATGGCAGGTTTTGCCTTGCTGTTGGTCATAGGCGTTCGGTTCCTGTCACGATACGCCGTGCAGAACGTCGCTGGCAGCAGTGGCTGTGTCCTGACACGCTCCCTGGGCACAGAGGAGGCTTTGGAGCAAACTTCTTGAGATGCTTTTGTACCCCTGCTTGTCTCTCCAGTGCCCAGAAAGCAGTTGATGGTGTAGGTTCAAGGCAATTAAAGATTTTGAGAGTGCAGGCATTCCTTTGGTTAAACAACTGGGTAGACAAAGCTGCTGGTGTGGCCTTAAGATGAGCACAGAGATTGCTCGGGTTGAAGGCAGTAATTTGGGACAATAATGCCCTTCCTTGCCAGTCACCATGGCTACATCAAACTTGAGCTGAATATTAAGTGTACTGCAAGGAATTCACCCCTGTTTTGCAGCTACAAAGGCTGTGTAGGCCAAAACCTGCATCTCTCCAGTGTGTGTGTGCCAGCACAGAAGCTCTGAGGTTAAAAGCAATCAACAGGAAATCACTGAGAGCCACAAAATACCCTCTTTAGATGAGATGTAGTCAACAGAAGAGGGGAAAAAACCTAAGTGGGTGCTTTAATCTTGATACATATTTAATGAAAAGGGAGAAGAGTAAACTAATGAGAATGACTTGACTGTTTCCCCTGGGAGAGATGGGTTCTGGCAGAGGGGAAAAACTGATCTTGTGGGTTGGCCAGGAGGTCAGTGTGCAGGAATTAAGAGGTGATGCATTCACCACAGGTTGGCTGCACTGCTCCCGAGGAGCAGAAGGTGTTTAAACCTTTACAGCATGAAGGAAAGATAAGTAAATGGATTTTTCTGGATTCCCTCAGAAAGCAGCAGTTGGAATAGACTACTTTACAAATTAAACTTTCCTGAGAGATTGAGAGGTTGTGCTGTCACTAAGATGATTACTCCCTGTGTATTTCCCTGCTTGGAAATGCAGCCTACTAAGCCTTCCTTGGGTTCCGGGTGTATTCATATACTAATTCCAGTATGTGTAAATGTTCCCATTTTAAAATTACACCTTTGTCTCTACATTCAGTGCTAGCATCTCCTGAAGGATACCTGAGCAGGGTTGGGATGTCTGCTGTAGGGTGGAGGAAAGCACTGAGAAAGTTCCCTTTGCAAAGTGAAGGGTGAATTGATGGCACGGGCAGGACAGCAGAAGTTTATGCACCTGAGTTTATCACAGCCCAGGCTCACACCTGATGGTCTTTTCCCCACTAACTCACAATCTGGCTTATTTCTTGGGCACCATTCTTCCACTTCTGTGCACTTTATTGTGCCTGAAACAGAAGCTTGGTTTGAAACCATTTAGAAAGAGAACAAAACCAGTAAGGTTTTCAGCAAACCCTTTTAATCTTTGTTGAAGTCCAAACCATGCTGTATTATCATGTGGGGTGGTACACATTCAGCCATTGTCCCATGCACAGAAACCCTTTCCCCCCTCAGTTTTATCAGCACTGATACCCAACACTGATGCAGAATGGGCAGTGGAAACTGGGCCCCCTTCCCTTTTGGAGTGCACCCCAGAACTGTAATCAGTGAAGCAATGAACATTAATTCTCTCCTTTCTCAAGCCTTTTCCTCTTTGTAAGAAGATTCAGCTTGGAAAGCTGTGATCAGCCTAATCAGTTTTCTATTACTGAGACTGGTGCTCATAGTACAATTTGTTAAATCAATTTATTATCCTCCCAACCAACTTCAGTGATCAGAGCGTGAAAACACTGAAAGAAAATTAAAACTAGTGGAAGTGTTGCTTGTTTGGATAACAGCACATTTTGCTGTTTCAAAGGATTACTCATCTGCACCAAAACAGGAGGAGAAGTTAATTTCAATGATTTAGAATCTTCTA
This sequence comes from Vidua chalybeata, assembly GCF_026979565.1. Classification (NCBI taxonomy): domain Eukaryota; kingdom Metazoa; phylum Chordata; class Aves; order Passeriformes; family Viduidae; genus Vidua; species Vidua chalybeata. The sequence continues at coordinate 13,061,564 of NC_071544.1, forward strand.
TTTCAGGGAGGCCTGGCTTGCACATTATGATGGATTCAGGAAGAAGTATAATTTGTTCTTAAATTGTTAAACAGCACGTTAGGGCCAAGTAGCCAAGTAAAAATGAATGGATTCATTTGTAATCTTCAACAAGCGTGTCTGTGTGTGGGAGGGTGGGATGGCAGGCTGGGGTAACCTGCAAACAAATGCCAGATGCATGCTGGCACTTCAGGCTTTGGTGTTGGAAAGCAGCCAAAACAACCTGCAGAGAAGGGAAAACGGTCCTTTTCTGCCTAAAATGGAATTCTGCAGATCCTCCAGTCCTGTCCTCCTGTGCCCTTCAGTGGGAGGGGGAGGTTCCCTGGATTTTCAGAGGGCAGTGGCTCTTCTGTCTTCACATCTTCAAGGTTCTGAGTGTAAACTAAAGCAAAGCACCTCGGCAGGTGCCAGGATCCTGTAGGGCAGAGGGACCTTTGGTGTTACCAGTGGCATCAGAGTAACGTGGGAAGGTGTCTGGGAATGTTTCCTGTTTCTGCAGTGCTGTTCCTTCTCGATTGGGTTGATGATGCACATCTGGAAAAGGCACTGGAGCTGCAGATGTGCTGTACAGTGTAAAATTCAGAAACCAAAGCTGACGGTATCATATGAACCATGAAATGTTGCGCTGGTAGGACAGAAGTGTTTCGCTCATAGTTCTTTCACAGGACAGAAATCACTTTAATAGTTTCAAGTCATGGCTGGTGTTTTCTTTCCTACGACAAATATTGGTACTCCCTTCCCTGCCAAATACTGCAGAGCTGTTACAGGGACTCTAAGCTATTAAAAAAAAAAACAACAAAAGCTATTAAAAAAACCCTCCGTGGACTCTTCTGTCTTCCTCCAGCTTCTGCATATGCTTGTGTTTGAATTTCTCAGGTGCCTATTGGAATAAAAAGTGTATTGGAATGAAAAGCCAACTGGATATGAGGAATTGCAGTCTTGGAAGGTCCTTGGCATGGTACAAGTGGTCACCAGACTAGAGGGATCTGAGGGCAGCTCTGCTTGGATGAGGCCAGTAGGAAGAAGTACAGTAAGACCACCACAGAAATTTGACCTAGGGGGGAAAATGCCTTATTTTGCAAAGTTTAGGGCTGCTTCTGTAAAGCAGGCTGCTTCTAAAGCTTCTCTGCTGTCTTCACACAGCTTTATTTACAGCTCAAAGTAAAGAAAGCAGCGGTTCTTGACTGGTACTGTTAATGTATACACTGTACATCAACTTTATTGCAGAGTGTGTTAGCAAACTACCAGAATAGTTTTTAATCTGCAGATAATCTTACTCTCATTTATATTTTTGGGCTGTGTTACTTTGCCCAGCATAGGCACTGGAGCCATTGGAATCCATCCAGTTCACCTAACAACTTTCATTAAAGAAAATTGCCCTTGTAATAAAAATTACTCAGTGTGACAAGATTCCATAATATATTTTTTTAAAGCTTCATTAAATTTTGTAGCAGTTAACGGTACTTGTTTGGGTTTTTAAAATTTTCTTTTAAAAGCAAAATTTGGCTTAATTGGGACAATATTTGAAATAGAAGGAAATAACTATTTTCTATCTGGGAGCCAGGCCGTGTGGCAGGAATAGCACAAGGATAAGGAAATAAAAAATCTCTTTGAAAACCACATTTTACTGAGTTTTGTATATTGTGAGGTTGCTCAGAGGTCTGTGACTCTTCAGTTAGGCAAAGCAGATGCAATAAACTCTGCCCACTTGCAGTTCATGATAGAGAAGTCTTAATCTTACAAAATGCAGTGATCAAACACGGATTTTTCTGCAGCATTTGGGAGGAACAGCTTACCTGAGCATCATCCTGCAGGACAGCCCTCAGCAGGTGTGTTCCCTGCAGCAGTGTGAGTGCACAAGTGCTGCTGGAACACCTGCAGCCTTTCCTTGTTCTCCAAACCATCAGGGATATGATTCCTGACATGTGAGGCACTTTACCAGTGCAGCAAACAGCAGGCAAGCATGGAATGCTTTGGTGTTTTCTTACTATGGAAATGTAGTAAAGAAGTGCTGAAGAATCAAACCCAGCTTTTGGGAATGCAGTGAGAAGTCAGTGGATTAGACTTTCTGCTGTCTCTTTGCTCAGTACTTGCCTGAGAAAACTCCATGGCTCCTATGCCTTCCTTTCCCCATTACACTATAAAAATGGGGAAATCTCCATTTTTAGCTGCTTGTTCATCAATAGATACAAATCACCCTGTCCTCAGTGAGTGTAGCAGAGCAGCCATCATCATCATCACAAGTGATATGGCCAAGTCCAGTGACTCTGTTCACCTTCTGGGCTGTGTGTGAGGCCAGATCCCAGGACATTCTCGTGTTTGGTAGCAGGCTGAGCATGCCATGCTTGTGTCCCTGGAGGAGTCACTTCAGCTGCCCCAGGTGTCACCACAGAGGATATTGCACCACAAATCAGAACAGTTCAGAAAATCTGGTGATGCCAAAATGGAAATGATGAACACACATGTGGTAGACAAACTTCTGGGGTCTTTCATAGTCTCATTTTAATCAAAATAAAGAGCTGAAGAAAGGCTCTTCATATTTTCCATTGGTTTGGAGCTGTGGATTTTTTTAAGACATTCCAGTGCTTTATAGGTTTGGCTTGGATAATGTATGTATTATGTAGTCTGATCTTCCAAGTGTCTTCTGCTATTATCAATCTCTGGCTGTTGTTAGGGAAATCAGACTGAGAGTGTCTTGTGTGATGGTTCCCTCCTTTATTATAACAGGCACCAGCAGCCACTCTTGTGTTTATCTTGTCTTGGGTACATTAAGTAAAGTCTGCATCCTGGTTTGGGCTTAGCTGATTTATGCTTGAAGTGAGAATTATTTGTTCTCTGCAATGAAACAATCTTTTGTGACAAATTAACAATGGCAAGGGATGAGCTCTGATGTTAAACAGTGGTAGCTTTTCTTTTCTTTTATTTTTTTTCTCCTCTCGTTTTAAGTCTACCCACTGCCTCAGGAGGAAGGCAGCTGCACTAATAATATGTCTAGTCTCTGTGGAAGGCCCTTATTTGAAAAATCTGTAATTGAGTGGACAAAATTTCTGGTTGCTTGAGAGGATCTATTCAGAAGAGACCTGAAAAGGATGAGGGAAAAGCACACTAGACATCAAGAAGTCCTAAGGGCTCTATTGAGAGGGAAACCTATGTAGATATTGTGAGACAATTACACTTGTCAGGCAAAACACTAAAATGGATCTATGAAATAAAATCCTGGGGAATGTTAAACAAAGCTTTGAACAGGGCAGAGAGCTTGCTGGGAATACCTCAAAAGCAAGGAGGTGTATTTGGGTGATGTTTGAAGGAAGACACATGATGGCTGCTTCAAAGAGCAGGCACAGAATGTGTGTTACCACAGGGCTTCTGACCATTCTCACACTTGCCAGGTCAGCACAAGGGGGAGAGCTCATAACTAGGTTAAATTTATTTGCTCCTTTGCTCTTTTCAGTGAGATGTTCCAATGCCCAGCCTCCCTGGTGCCCTGTTCAGGGACACTTTCCTGCTGCTGGCCTTTCCAGCCCCTGCCTTTCATGCCTCCTTGGGAAGCTGAGGAAGATGTGCTGTACAGAGTGGAGAGGATGTGTTCCCTACAGAAGGCAAATGCCCTCAGAGGGTTATTTGTATTTCAGTGATTGCCTCTAGTAAGGTTTTGTTGTGTGAAATTTTGAATTTCTTGCTTAGATGTAAGATACTAAGTTTTGTTTAGTGAGGTGTCTTTCCTGCATCGGTTGCTGACTGCAGTGGGTGGTGTGGGGCATTAATGAACAATCTCTGGCACCCTCTGAATGGGCCTTGCTGTCAAAACTTCAGATGCCTAAAAGATCAACCCATTAGTGATGAGGCCAGCGTCAGCTCAGCCTATTTTTAGGTTTTTCTTTGCTGCTTCACTCTTTGATGTAAAGACAGCTGTGTTCCCCTCTGTCATTATGCAGACCAAACTTTTAATCTCTACTTTGGAACAAGCTGTCCATTGTTTTGATCACTCAGTGATCTTTCTCTGCTGCTCTCCTGTTTGAATTCTTATCAGTCGTGGTGACTGCCACTGTGTTAATTCAGATGTGGCTCCAGTCCATGTTCAGTTGTGTAAATATTTCCATATTTAAATGCAAATCTCCTCTGATAAGCATTTGAGGAAGCCATCCCCATACACACTGGCTGTGCCTGCCTTGCAGCTTGGAGGGGTGTCTGACTAGGCTTTTTTCTGGTTTTTGTTTATGCATGAGTAGATTGTTATGTTGTGTGTTTTGAAGAAACCACACAGAACTTAAATGCCCTGAGTGTGATTTACTTCTGAAAATGAATTCTCCTGTGTCTTTTCTAAGTTAATGTGGTTTTCCATAAGTGTCCAAGAATCCTGGCTCAGGGTCTGCCAGCTGTCTTTTTATTCCTTTTCCTCTTCCTCTGCTGCTTTCTTTCTCATCCTATACTCTCTGTTCCTTTTTTTTTTTTTTTTCTCATCTGTTTAATTGCTTCTAAAGGTTTGAACATCCTCAAAAGTCTTGCTTAGGCAGTTATTTTTAGACCTTTAAAAGCAGTAAGTTTTACTTCCTTTTTCCTGTTGCTGCATTTGTTACCTGTTGAAGCCATACTTCCAAAGACATCTCCTTCTGGTAAAGACAGAACAGCATTTTTAAGGAATTGCTTGTCCCAGTGTCCCAATGTCTCCTTTTGACACAGAACACCTGAAGAAACGCCTGGAAGATTACATGGCCCAGTTCCCGAGCGTGCGGATCCTGCGGACCAAGAAGAGGGAAGGGCTGATCAGGACCCGCATGCTGGGGGCCTCGGTGGCCATCGGGGACGTCATCACCTTCCTGGATTCCCACTGCGAGGCCAACGTCAACTGGCTGCCACCTCTGCTAGGTGAGTGGGGGCTTGCTGAAATTATTCCCACCTGCTGCTTTCCCCTCGTGCTGTAAGTGGATAAAAGGGAGATGAAATATCATAAAAGAGAGAACAAACCAACCACAAGACTCAAGTGAATTGTTGGCAATTTGTAGTGTTGAGTACAAGATTTTTTTTCTGTTCTGGAGTCCTGCACTGTGCAGTAACCCTGTCATATGCTTTTGTTAATTAAAGAGCAGAAATCATATTCTTCTGTTTCCTCATTAAATGAAATCTTAAATAATTTACAGCAAGAGTAAACTATCACATGGTCATTCAACAGCTTGCAGAGAGGGATGGCTTTATGATACAGAAAAGGTTTTTACATACAGTTTTTGAGTAGTTTTAAGGGTTTTATCTCCTATATAACTATATTTAACTTCATAGTCTGTAAGGCTGTGAAAAATGCTTCTTGTGAATGAGAGCTGCTGGTGTGTATTTGTAGAACATGGGCACCCCTTGCCAAGGCAGCACTCCATCTTTGAGGAGGTGTCAGTTCCTTTCAAGGATGACTAATTGAAGGGACAGTGCCGTCTGTTTCTGGTACCCGTCTGTCTCTGGCCGGTACCAAACTCCTTCACAGCCCTGCTGTCAGTGACCTGTCAGAGCTCTCTGAGGTGTGACTTTCTCAAACAGGCTGTGGCAACAATAGTCAAGCAGAGGTTTAAGAAAGAGTCAGATTTTCCTGCAGGATTGATGGATGGTTATCCTGTTGCTTTCGCTACAGTTTATATTTGGCAATAGTTTGAAACATTTGCAGCTTTATGAACCCCAGGGAGGGAGGACAGAATTAGCTCCAATGCCATTTAAATGAGAACACTAAGAGGATGCTTTGATTTTTAAAGCACAGAAAGGATTTCTGTGAGATGTGTTTTGGAAACTGAAACATCATTTTATCGCCTCTGCTCCGAGAGCTAACTTCCAACAAGAGACTGTCTCAGTAACAAAGTATTTAAGAAATTCCAGATGTTTATGCAGGAATTTATCCTGTGTTGTATTATTTGGTTGGAAGAAAAGGTTGGAGGGGAGGAGGTAACACTTGCATTTCTTGAGCCTGCTGAGAGTACTTACGCCATTAGTCTGAAATGCTTCCTGCCAAATTCTGGTGTGGCACTTAGGGCTGGGTGGTGCAGTGGGTTATTCCCTGGATCTGGATCTGCACAGAAGGGGTTCATATCCTGGTCACTTGTGGAAATGAGGATTGCTCACTGAGTACAAGAAGTCTGGTTTTAGCCTGGCAGTCATTTCTCTGTGGTAGTGTGGCTGTATCTTCCCATTCTGCTTCTGGGTGATGGGTGCCTGGTGTTTTTCTCTAAGCGATTGCAGAAGTAGCAGATAAATTGATATAAATTGGAGCATCTGCTCACGAGAGAAGGAACAGGAAGAAAACTGTGTCATTTTTGGACAACTTCATATTTTGATGCTCTTTTTTAGTGATTTCATGGTGAAAGGAACCAGCTGGTGCATGTTTTCTAACATGTTTCTCCAATCTTCAGATCGCATTGCCCGAAACCGCAAGACTATCGTTTGCCCAATGATCGATGTTATTGATCACGACCACTTTGGATATGAGACTCAGGCTGGAGATGCAATGCGAGGGGCATTTGACTGGGAGATGTATTACAAGAGGATCCCTATTCCTCCTGAATTACAGAAACCTGATCCCAGTGATCCCTTTGAGTAAGTTGCTGAAATGCAGAGTGCTAAGAGCCAGCTAATGAAATAACACCCTGCTGTAGGGTTGGTTTACACCTCAGCATAGCAAAAGCCAGAAGTTGGTGTTAAGCTACTTGCTTTTTTGGCAGCTGTTTGCTTTGCTGGTTTAAAAGAAATGCATTGTATAGTAGCTGTGAACACTCTCCTTTTCATTGCTGTTTTTTGCCACCTTAATTCCTGCAGAAGTTAACATTTCATTGAAATCTCTAATGTGTAACAATTAATGTGGTCATTTATTACTGAGATCTTTCAAACATAACTTAGTATCCCTAATGCTCTGCCAAAAACAACAAATCAGTGGTGGGTTATGTGTCATTCCCAGGTGGGGGAAGAAGAAAACTAAGCAGAATAATTACAGCAATTTTGATTATTACAGTGCACTGCAGAAGTAAATCTGTGATCAAGTTGTGCTCTGCTGTTGCTGTGCCTGCCAACATTGAGACAGTTCTGCTGTCCTTTATACTCTGCAGTGTTTAAAAAAAAAAAAAAAAGTTTGACTTTTTGAGGTCAAACTCAAAGACTCAATCCTACAACAGAAGCAGAGCACCATGTGTGGAGCATACAGGTCCCTTGGGCTGAGGTGGTGTCCTGTCACTTAATGGTCAACTCCCTGCTTGGAGGAGAGGCATTACCGGGTTCTGAAGGGAGCCTGGTCTCGTCCTCCTCGTTTGCAAGTGGAAAATCAGTAGGTAACCCCAAAACAACTGTCTGATGGGCTGACGGGGCTGTAAAGGCACTGGGAACACTGGGTGGTGAAAGGAATATTTGTCAAATCTTGCTTTGTTTTTTAAATGTTTAGCTAGAGATCTGTGTCTTTGAATGTGTTTGTAATATGGAGTCTGGTTTTTCCTTAAGGTCTCCTGTAATGGCTGGAGGACTGTTTGCAGTCGATAGAAAGTGGTTCTGGGAGCTGGGAGGGTATGATGCAGGTCTGGAGATATGGGGAGGAGAGCAATATGAAATATCCTTTAAGGTGAGCCATGTTCTCTGGAAATTACTTTTGTTTTAAAAAGTAAGAATTTGTTCTGAGGTGCAGAATGTGAATGATCTGTCTTGTCCTTTTGCGTGTGACTAAAGGTGAAAGAGCTGGGAGTAGTAAGATAGTGCACAGAAGAATCAGCAGTGATGTGAGCAGTGACCTGTGAGGGTGAGTTTGGAGCAGGATTAGCTGGGGTGTCCCCATTGTGTGGTCACAGCTCCGATGCAAGCGCTGTTCCCAGCAAGGGTAAGTCAGCTGGTGTGGAGCTCTCTGCCTCTGCCTCTGCTTAGTGCTCACCTTGGCAAGATGGTGAAATACTTTCTCCTTGAGGGAAGGAGGATTCCAGTTCCAGGAGGACCTCAGTGCTCAGCTTGAGTTCTCAGAGAGGAGAGCAGCTTTGTCTGTAGTCAATCCAGCTGACCCCTGGCTGTGAGGAACTCAAGCTATTACTTAGCCAGGAAGAAATCTTCAACAACTGGAGTCATTTCTGTTGCTGGCAATGACTTTGGGTCATATCTGCCTGGCCTGGGGACAGTTGTGCCACTAACTGATTGACTGAGCTGGTCAGTGGAGGGCTTTAAGAGTTAGCCAGCTGACCAAAAATGCATACAAAGAGTAACAAGTCACTGTAACCCACCAAGACTGCTGGTACCTGTGTTAGGTTGGACTATGGAACTCAGAAATCCAGTTTGGGAAACCCACCAGAATGTCCCAAACCCCTGCAGGCAGGTGCCCAGTCCATAGCCTGGACCAAAGTGAGTAAAGATGTCTATGTTAAACTCTGTTTGAAGTTTCTTTCAGAGGTTGAATATTTGATTTTACAGCTGACTGGATGCCACTGATCTAAGCTAGCTGACCTTAAACGAGGCTAGAGGATAGCAGGGATGTAGTGCACAGTTTGGCTTCAGCAGCTAAAATTCTGTCTCCCCTGACAAGTCGTGGCTCATAGCTTACCAAACAGATTCCAGGATCTCCATGCCTCTGAGCAGTTCAGAGGAGTGCAGAGTGTGGCAAGCCACATTGCCATACACACACCCCATGTGCTGCTGGGCAGAACACAGTGGGAGAAAAGACACTGAATTTGAGACAGCCTTTTCTTCCATCATTTCCTCACCAGAATCCATAAGTCACCTTGGATGTCCCTTGTCCTCAGTAACAGTGGCAGGAAGGGAGGGGTGAGGGCTCCCTCTCTGGGGGTGTCATTGTGCTTAGAGCCATTTCACCTTTGTGTTGCCTGTAATGAAATTGTGTATGGTGCTCATTCTCTGCAGGAGGGACAGCATTCAGCCTCTTCCTCTCTGAAAATGCTGGTTTCCAAGAGTGATGACAGTGGCTGGGCAAGCCCTTTGTCTCCAGTGCCACAGCAGACAGTCACACTGCTTGATCTGCAGGAAATAAGACTGCTTCATTCATCTGTTTGCTTATCCCCTCTGAAACATGCTGTGTTTTATTTCAGTCCAGAGATGGTAATTTATGGAGGGATAAATTTGCTTTAATTAATCTCCGCAAAGACCCCCTTTTTCTTTCATTGTGTAACAGAAAAATGAAGTTTTCACTGAAAGAGGCTCAGTGTATTTTCAGACATTAAGATAAATTGATACATTCATCTGTGGCTGATAGATATAATAATTCTGCTGGAATTGCAAGAATAGAAGGTTTGTTCATAGAACTTATAAAGCTATGACATTTCCTGGTGAGCTTAGAGCTACATTTTTACCTTTAGAAGCAGACTGAGGTCTTGTAGTTAAAGGTGCACTGTCAAATAATTTAAAGCTCTGGCTTTAGGTGTGGGGTACCCACTTCCACATTATTTATTATCTCATGGGAATTCAGATTCTAAGCATGCCAGATTTACAGCCCAGCTTTAACAAAGAATCTGTTCCTGTCCCTGGGTGTTGTGGGTGCAGACACTCTTCTGTACTGCTGGCCTGTGGTCCATTGCAATGGATCTGGCCTTCTCAAGCCTCACCAGGAATACGGGACTTCTGGGGGAGGTTTTTTGTGGTTTGGATTTTTTTTTTTTTCCTTAAGCATATTCTTCTTTTGGCCATTCATGGACTGTGCTTTGCTGGTTTTGCCTTTGTTTTAAAATACAGGGCTCTGTTGCTGAGGGACTGGAAATAAACAAGTTTATTTAGGAACCTCTTGCCTTTCTTTTTAGAAATCATATGTATTTCTGTTATCAGCTGGCTCTGCTTCCTTCTGAGCAGAAATTTTAAAGCAAGCCAACAGTGTTTAACACCTCAGAAAACATTTAGCTAGAGAGTAGATCAAACTCTAGAAACCTTGCACTTTGTATGAAACATGTGCATCAAACATCATTAGAAAACATTGCATGTAGGAGGAACAAAAAAATTGAGGTGAACTTTCAAACCTTAACTGCTGGCTTGTTGTTTTCTGGGTCTTAGCAATCCCTTAAAACAGAAATGTCTAGTTCAGAAATGAAGGAGTTGATCTGTCTATTCCATATTCAAGCAGAAAACAGGCACTGCTTCCTTCTCTTGACCTGTGTGCATCCAGAGCAGCTCAGTGTCCGTGAGCCAGCACTGCTGCGGGTCAGGGTGTTCCTGTCAGGTCACCCCAGACACAACAGGCAGATCACAGGCTGCAGTGATAGTTGCAGGTGAATTCCCAGGTGCTGACCTTGAAGTGTGTTCTTGTATTTTGGAGAAAGGGTAAACAAGCATTCACAGCTGTCTCTGTGGGGCATTTGTCACCTTTCCTTTCTGCTGCCTCCTGGTTCCTCTGTTCAGCAGGCTTCATTCAGGTGGGGTTCTTTGCTTTTTTGGAGTCACTTCCTCACCTCTCCTCTCTTGTAGTTTTTCCTGGTCTTTTTTTATCTTCCTGATTGTGGAAACAAAACTCAATTCTTTACCCAAAGTTTTAATGGACCTTTCCTCTTCTAAACACAATTTAACAGCTGCCTACGTAAGCCCTTCGTTTTTTTTTTACATAAATGCATTTAATTTGGAGCAGTATGTGTGAAACATTTAAACTGTTCCCTTCTGCAAGTGCTACTTTGTACAGCACTTAGCTACGCTCAGTTTTATTTGAGATGGTGTTGCCTCTTTTCCAGTATTTTTGTGGCTTCTATTCTGTTTGGCTTACATAAATCTTCACTAAACTGCTTCACGCCTCTCTTCCATAAATAATTAGTCTGTGATGTTTTTTGGTTATGGGGAAACAGAAGAGTAAAAAGGGATATGTGTGACTTGTGTAGGCATAAATATAGATGTACTTTGTATCTCAGATCCAAGTGGTGTGGTTCTCAGTCCTTTAATTGCACAAAGAATGAGAATCCAGAATGTCCCTCTCCAGGTGAAAAATCATTTCAGCTTTAGAAACGTTTGCCTTGTAATTTGGAGATTGTAAAGCCTTCATAAAATGCAAAGAGCTCAGTGCAAACAAGTCAAATTGACAGTTGCCCTGAAAAGAACAATTAAAAGGGAGACGAGCTGGTTAGCACTCGTGGTCTTCAATTCTTGTTTCAGCAATAGGAAAAGAGCCATTGCACTTATTCTGGTTATTGTAGGTCATTGCATTTTTCCAGATCCTTTTCCCAAACCATCAACATGGATTGCTTCTGATTTCCACAGCTTAAAACATGTTACATGTTTTCCAACAAATCCAAGTGCTCCACAGCTTCTGTTCACATGTGTAATGCCTGCCTCTCCTTTGCCCCATGCCAGCAGCACGTTTCTGATTCCCATTTTGCCCCTGGGCTCTGGCAGGTGTGTAGTTTGGGTGCAGCTGCCAAGGGATCCCTTCTGACAGCATTTCTACTTGTGTTGCTGAAGTTAGTGCTGATTGTGAGCCTGCACTGCTTATTCCAGGCACATCCTCACTCCACTTTCCAGCAGCTCACATTTGCCCACACTGGAACAGTCCAGGCATTCTGCTTTTTTTTTTTTTTTTTTTTTTTTTTTTTTTTTTTTTTTTTTTTTTTTTAGCCAGTACATGCTGCTTAATTCTAAGGCTCTCAGCTGCAGTACAGGGTGGCTTCTTTCCTATCTGGTGATGCACAGAGCAGTTTCAGACCATTGACTTGAATTTTTTTGCCTCTGTGCACCCTTTTCTTGGTTCAGGTTCCTGAGCAGCCTCCCACCAAGCAGCAGCAGGGAAGTGCTCCTCTCCATTCCCTGAAATGTGGTTATTACAAAGTGCTGTCATTACTCTCAAATGCTGCAGACGGTGAGGATGGGCTCTGCTGGTGTGTGGTGTGTGAGAAGGTGCTGTGCAAACACACAGATCCCAGTGCCTCACGGGCTGCCTTAATCTCTCAGAGAGCACCAAGTCCCAGCAGCAGGAGCAGCTGATGCTTCCAGTATAGAGGATTACAATTTTCCTGAATTATTGCCCTTGCTTTCATCCTCTCAGCTACTTTGTTATAAAGAAAACCCCCTTGACTTATCCTCTGTGCCCTTTTCCTCCCACCTTTCAGTGTGTGCTCACCCAACCAGCCAGCTGCTCTCTGTAGGTCCATCCCATGGTCTTCATTTCTGTCTCTTGCAGAAGCAGCTTTATTTTCAAGGCTTAACTATCCTTTGTGTTTTTTCCCTCTCTTGGGAAGCATTGGCTCATCATGGTGCAGTCTTTGGAAACCATAAACCTTGTATACCCAGATAATTTGTGTTCACACACCAACTGCAGCATTGTATTGTGTGTTTGAGAGAAGAGGTTCAGCTGTCTTACCTGACATTGTTTTCTGAAATTGCAGAAAGGGAATTGGATCAGCATAACATTCCCATGTAGAGAATAGGTGGCATATTATCTGCTGCTCTCACAGCATACCGACTGAATCAAAGGCTCTGGAGTCGCTTTATGAATATGGAGTTACAGCTCTCCAGGCTGCTGGGAAGATGGAAGCAATATCACCAGTGTTAGTTTATTTCCCTTGTGTAGTTTTTATTATTAGGGTGAGATTGTGGCCTTAGCTAAATCTGCTGAGTGTGCCTGTTGACCTCAGTGTAGCCAGGTTTTCTCTTAATTCTGGCAGATCTGTCAGCTGCTGGATTCCAAGCCCAAAATGAAGATTGGCAAAATTGTGCCTGAGGAGGAAGAGAAATTTCCTGTTCCCTCTTGATGAGATCTGATTAGATTATTGTAAGAAGCACTGTCTGCCTGACCGGCTTTAATTCTTGTTCTTACGGCGTAAATGGCTGCTTGAAATCAGGTGCAAGTTCAGGCTCTGACGTTTTCTGTCATGTCAGCTGAGGAGTAAGGCAAGATGTGTAAAACACCTAGAAGAAACAGGCCTAGAGAAGGCAGTAAGTGAGAGTCAGTGTTGTGGGGAAGGCACGAGGTGCTGCCCCACAGCCCAGCACCATTTCAGCTGTCTGACAGTGCGGTATTTTTAGCAGTGTACGTTCTGGTGTGTCATGCCTGGGAACTGTACTCTTGTTTAAAAACAACCAAATATCACTAACTGAGTGGAAGCATTCCCTCAGCTAGCACACAGCTATTTTGGGTTTGCTTCTCTTGCATTTACTCTTTGACAGACCCCTGGATGCGATTCTCTGACCTTTAGCTCTGGCTTTCTAATGCTTTTGTTAGCTGTGTTTTACCAATGCATATCACGCTCTTTCTCTCTCCCCTTTCTTCCAGTTGTATAGATAAGGACTGGTAATTGTCTTTATGGAGGTTGTAATGAGTTCTGTCACCACACAAAGCAGCTCACTAATAAAATAAATCAAAGCAGCAAGGAATGAATGGAAAGCATGCCTTTAAAATTAGATTTGTACTGCGGGTGCCATACTGTCACTTGCAGCGTGAGGCAACGTTAAAAAGGCACAGAGGTGGCAAAGTACCTTGAAAGGGTCACTGAGCTTTGCTGGTAGGGATTAGGAAGCCTTCCATTGCCTCCATTGCAGCATCGTTTGCAAGTAAATACTGTAAAGCATGAACAAGAAAGGAGCAAGTCAAACTGATGTTAGGTTTTACTTATTAAGCAACTCAGTTAAGTAGCTTTTCTGATCACATTGCATGTGTTCTGTGATGTTGTCTTCTATGCCTGGAGTCTTGTACCAGCTTGGAGCTCCTGGCCCAACAGTTCTGTCCATCTTCCCCCTCCTGCTGCCTCTGCAGCTCAAGGACAGCTCTATCCTTTCCAGCTGCACCGATTGCAGGGCTCTGCTGCTCAGCTTGCACAGGGACCTCATGTTCCAGAGAAGTGTATTTGTGGTGGCCTGGCTGAAAGCTCTTCCTTAGAGACAGTGCAGGTGAGGCATCCTGTGGGCAGGCAGCAAGGAAAACAAGCTGGTGTTTGCAGCCAGGCTTGTGTGACACCAAAATGCAGCTGCTGTGAACCCCTCAGGTTTCGTGCTGCAGGGTGCAGTGCAGGTTGTTGAGGAGTGTGTGTGTCTGTGCAACTGAGCTCTGGGCTTCTTCTGCTGCTCCTGAAGGTTTTTATGGTTCCCAGGTCTGTTGCAGCTCTTACAGCCTTGCACAAACCATTTCTGTCCTAGAAACACAAACCATGTCCAAATTCTAGTTTTCTCAGCCTGTTAATTTCCCAGCAGCGAAATCACACTCTGGCCCTTTGCAGCCAAAAGCACAGTCACTGCAGAATAAAAAGCATTTCTAATTCCATAAGAAACTTCATTGAAGCTGAGTGCTAGTTTCTTTTTCATCTCTTCTGCACCAGCCTCTCAGGACACAGCAGGGACAAAAGGAATGAAATTCTGTAGGAGTATTTGTCAACTTTCTTCTTGTCTCTCTCACCATAACGACATGTAATTAAGTACCTTGAACTTTAGAAGTTGCCCATGAAAAATATTTCTCTAACTGAGAGCAACCAACCTCCATTAGGTTATACGCAGTCAGCAAATGACTGTAATTATTAGGGCCAGCAGTCAGAGCTGAAACTCCAGAGGACTTTAGTGTCAGAGCTAATAATTATGCAGCGTCCTTGGCCAAATATTTCTCTTCTGAGCTAAGTATTTAATATTGTCGCTGTAGAATATTAATGGAATTGCCTGCTATGTGTGAAGCTGTTGACTAAGCTCATTGTACAGTGAACTGTGGTGGCTCAAATTAGCCCCAGTGAACAGGGAGACCAAGAGCACTGCAGCAGCCTGCCCAAAATCCACGGCCTTTGGGGCACTCCCATGGGATCTGGGGACAAACAGAAGGGCAAAGGCAGTGCCTCCCTTCAGGAATTCAGAAAGTCATTTCTTTGGCATTCTAAAGGGTACTTTTTCTTTAAGTATTGATTGGATATTTCTGAGAAATACTGAAATATTTCTTAAACCTAATGAGGTAGATTGGCTGGTTTAGAAAATGCCTCCATTTATTTCACTTGGACAAAATTACTATATCCATGCTATAAATAAAGAATAAAAGAAAGTTGTTGCAGAGTGCTGGCACAAAGTGAAATCTTCCCAGATGGGGGAGGAAGCCTTTAGGTCTGCTCTAGACATTAACCAAGCATCAAGGTAGTCATCTCCAACTAGCAGTGTGTTCTAGTGACTTCCTGAGGGCTTTTTTAAAGCTATTTATGTGTTCACCAGGCAGAGATCTCCACTTAATTGTAAGGCTGCAAAAGCAATGAATGAATGTCAGCAATGAAACCATAAAAGAGCAGTGATAACCACGGGAAAAAGTAGCAGTTTCTTCTGATTTCTGGCACTTGAACAGGCTCATGAATTCCCTGGAGCCTTTTGCATAGCACATGACCACCTGTACTAGGGAGATGGCCTCCCTTTTACAGCCTCGTTACACAACCTACACCCAGGGTTTTTTATGGCAGCCCAGTTTAACTATTGTGGTTGCTATTGCTGTAATAACATATATCAGTTTATAGTGAGGTGTGTGCTATTTTCTCATTGCTTGGATTTTTTTTTCCCCTGTTCTTTTCTGTATAGAAGGCTTGAGAGCACTTGTGCTAAATCAAAGCTTGCTGAATGGCTCTAAGCAGGTTGTTATAGGATTTGGGACTAAGGCAAGGAAGGGAGGGGATTTGGGAAGAGTGTACTTTAATGTAAAAATCTGGGTTAAGTTTCTTTATTACTTGGAAGTCTTTTCTTTCGTGTTTTCCTCCATAAAGCCAAGACTGAATGTGTTTCTCTGCTGTTCCACAGGTATGGATGTGTGGAGGTCGCATGGAGGACATCCCTTGCTCTAGAGTTGGTCATATCTACAGGAAATATGTTCCATACAAGGTTCCCACAGGAGTCAGCCTGGCAAGGGTAAGTGGCAGTGGCATTCCCCACAGCAGGAGTCTGACTGCAGCGTGACTGAGCTGTTGTCTACTCTCACCCACAATGGGAGGCAAATGTAGGGGGTTTTGGCTGTAATTTGCACTTGTACAGTGCAAGCTGAGCAGTTTTGCAGTGGTGGATGTGTAGCATAAAGAGAAGAGAGCCCAGGGAGCTGCAGATGTGTGTGTGAACAGCTGCCATGCTCCAGACATCAGCCACTGCTGGGTGCTGGGCAGGGACTTTGTGATCAGGCTGGCTATAAAAACAAGATATGGCTTTATTTGTATAATAACTTCAGTCATTTTATAGCTGTGCTCTCTAAGAGTAGCAAGCTTCAGCGTGGTGATTGGTTTTGGTGATTGAAAGACCTCTCAGCTTCAAGCATCACAGACCACTGAATGGGCAAGCTGTAATTTTCCACAATGGAATGTTCTGTGCCATCTTACTTCTTAATCTAGTGTAGCCCAAAGAAGAAAGAGCTTTCATCTATCCTGCACTGGGTTTCTCTAGCTAATTTTCAAATTGAGGAGGGATTGCATTGCCCTCTGGTGGGAGAAAAACATCCTAGGAGCAGGAAGACTGCAAAACTAAAAACCTCAGAGAGTTGCCATGCTGTTCTGAAATCTCAAGGCTTGCACAGTGTTACAATGATTTAATGGCATCACCCAGTTACAGATTTGGATTAATTCCTCAGCCCAGCAATGACCCAACAGAGCACTCTCCTGTCTGTGCCATCTCTTCAGGAGGGAGCTGTACTTCTTTTGATTCATAGTATTGTGATTTCAAGTATTTGGCTCTTTTGTACTCCCACAGTGCTGGAAGGAGACAGCAGAAAGGTAGGAAAGGCTGTTTCTTGGCATCTTAACAGACACCTTGAGGTAAACACCTGCTCCTGTTGTGTGCAGGTTGCATTTGGGGCAGGATCAGCACACTGCTCACTCTTAGCTTCCTAACTTTTTTGGTGGTAAATGATCACTGCTGGACTGAGCAGCTCTGGGTGAGGAGTCACAACTGCACATGGCACATTACCGAGGGGCACCAAGAATGTGCCTGATGTTGCCAGAGAACAGCCCAAGGTCCAGCACTCTCAAGGGTGCTGTGACAAGCAGGTTGTCTTGAGTGGGTGGTGTTTGTTGCTGTCTTGGAGGTGCACAGGGGATTAAGCTTTACAGTAATATATGAAATGTGCTGCTGCCACAAGGTAAAGCCCTTTGCTTCTGTTCTGAAGGGTCGTTGCCTGAAAGCTCTGTATTCCTGAGATATCTCAGAGTTTTACCAAAGAAAATGGAAAAATAGTGCTAAGAAAGAGTATTGTGAACTAGAGCTTTTCAGAAGGGAGTACTTCAAATCCCATTTCTAGATGGAAATAAAAGATGCAATAAGAAGGATTTAAGAAAGCAGCTTTTTGTCAGAGACCTTTGAAAGTCCTGTGGTATTTACCAGCATCATGCTCTGACTAGTTTCCTTACAGAAAAAAAGGGAAAAAAAACCAACTTTTGATTAATGTTGTTTTTCTTAGCCACAAGGAACTAGATATAATGGCCAAGTGCCAGCATTCTGTTTTGACCTCAACTGAAAATATCTTTCTAAAAGTCCCTTGGAACTACAGAGTAATAAAAATAATCTTTGTCCTGAAGCTGGAGAGAAAGAGTGGATGTGAATGAAAATCCTTTCTGAGCAAAAACATGCGAGCTGCTCTGAATGCTAATGGTGGTTTGTGCAGCACTCTCAAGTGGTTTCCCCTCTCGTTCTCCCCCACAGAACCTGAAGAGGGTGGCTGAGGTGTGGATGGATGAATATGCAGAGTACATTTACCAGCGCAGACCCGAGTACCGGCACCTCTCTGCGGGCGACGTCGCCGCTCAGAAGGAGCTTCGCAACAACCTCAACTGCAAAAGCTTCAAGTGGTTCATGAACGAGGTTGCCTGGGACTTGCCAAAGTTCTACCCACCAGTGGAGCCTCCAGCAGCTGCCTGGGGAGAGGCAAGTTTGTGCTCTGACATCTGCAGTGGGCAGACAGGCTGCAGTTTGGTTTTTTAAGGCTGCCCATGTGCCTCAGTTGCTGTGAGTAAGGTGCGAGCGAGTGTTTAAAAGATCTGCTTGATGTTTCAAAACCCAGAACTCCTCTACCATTGCACTGGCCTGATCAAAGCAGGCAGTTGGGCAGGCAGCTGCTTCTATTAGTGCACAGCTCCAACGAGAATAGAGACTTGGCTTGTTCTGCATGTTGTGTATTCAGTAGAAAGCAGAATATGCCAGAGGGAGGATTAGGGAGAGGCGGCAGCTGAGCAATAGTGAAATCTTGCATTTCCAAAGGGCTTCACAACTGTGTTGAGCCACTCTTGTCCTTAGCTTTCCCATGTGAAAGACAGGAAAACCATCCATATTTTTGAAAGTCAGCTGTGTTGTATATATAGAATCCCCCCAGGAGCAAGGCTGTGAATTGTTACACGGAACTGTTGTGGCTGAGTGTTTTGGGTCTCTTAAAGAATCACTGGCAAAGGTGTTGGCAAAAGCAGGTGTAATATGAAAGTGAAAGCATGACAAAGATTATTGGTAAGGTTCACTCCACTACTTTGTAGAGAGTTAAAGTGTGGCATTCACATTCTCTGGACAGAGAGACATAATTCTGTCTCTCAGGAGAAGCACAGAGAGAAAAAGAGAAAACAATCTTTAGCTCTGCTCCTTTGATTTCTCCATGTGGAATTTGGTATGGAGATTGTTTACTTGAAGTGATTGCTGGATTGGATTCTGCTGAAGGTTGTTTGGGTTCAATGACCAAGTGGATCCAGCTATGTCTCAGACTCTCAGCAGAGAAGTCACAAGTTATTAGTTAGGTGATAGGTAAGTAAGAAGTATGTGTGTAGAATAGGATAGTCTCTCTTTAAATAGTATATTAATGTAATATAGTATAGTTTTAATAAAGCTATCCTTCAGCCTTCTGATCTGGAGCCAGACATCAGCATTTCTTCCCTGTCGGGGTTGCCTTTTTTACTATATTAAAGCACACAGAGAAAAAGCAAACTAAAATCTAAAATCAATTAATCTAAAAATGAAATCAATCAAAAATTACCTGTGTGAAGGCTGGGGATGGAAAAGGGTAAGGATAAAAAAGAATAAGGGAGATCCTCTCATGGGGTCACAAGGTTCAGAGTGGACCCCCTTACTAAACTTAGCTCTGAACTCAATCAATAGTTTAAGCCTAACAGTTTAACAGCACTTAAACTTAACAGCACTTAATCTATAGCTTAAGTTAAACAATTCAACAAAAGATTCATGTAGAATTTACTACAGCACAAGAGTAACTCACAAATCTAAAGTACTTAAGGATCCAGAAGAGCAACGTTCATTGTACATTTGCTATAGCATATTCACACTAGCACAGACTTAAGGGAGGATGTGCAAAGTATAGACCTGTGGAAAATGGCACCACCAGACAGCCCAGCCCACAGTGGGCTCTGCAGTCCTGTCACTGCTAGGTTTTGCTGTGTGCTGGGGATACCACTGGGTCCCATTTTCAGTTCTGTGCTTTCTTCCAGCTGTTACTGGCCAGCTCACACTCAAGAGTTAAGAGAGGAATCTTAAAAACTATCTTCATACAAATACTGCTGCAATTTGAGACAATTTGAGCTTTCTTTCCTGGTAGGAGTAGAAGATTCAGTGATTAATTCACTATTTCAGATACGCAATATGGGAACTGGACTGTGTGTGGATACTAAGCATGGAGCCCTGGGATCCCCACTGAGGCTGGAAAACTGCGTGAAGGACAGAGGAGAGGCAGCATGGAACAACGTGCAGGTAACACCCTGATAAATCATCAGCCCCTAAATCTGGGCAGGGACAGGTTCCAAGGACCAGTGCTGAAGGAAGGCCATTCAGAGCTGTCAGGTGCACCACAAGGCTCACATGCTGATTGTACTTTGGTACAGGATGTGGCTTGTGCTTGTGGCACAGGGGGGTTTGGAGCCTGGCAGATTGTGTAGAGCTTTTACCTCTGCTTTGAAGTTCTCAGAGTGAACAAAAGAAATGACAAGAAAACAGTGTGCCAAAACAATAAACCAGTAAGAAGGCAGCTGTAATATGTAACAAAGTGAATATTAACTTCAAAGGTTGTGCTGAAAGAAGTGATAGAGGAGCATCATGCATATTAATGAACCTGCAGGAGCATTCAATAACTGTTCACTATCATCCTCCTGACAGGAGGCAAATGCATTATAAACACCCAACCATTGCTGGAGAGATGAAACCAGCCAGGTTATAGATTCACCCTCTCAACATATGAGGTGCCAGAAACGACAGCTTTATTGTAACAGAAGGGAGGAAAATATTAGTTTGTCTAAACTGTAGCAGCTGAGCTGAGAAAGAATCAAGAAAACAATGCCTCTATTACAGAGCCATGCATAACTCTTCAGGGAATGGCTTCAGTAGTAGGAGACAGAGGGTTGTTGCATATCAATTTGATGCGTGAAAAATAGAAACAAAACCAATTTACTCAGGCACAGTCCAAAACTAAGCCTCTGTTGTGTCAGGAGGATCTTGAAAATTAGTTTTGGCTTATGTTTAGGAAGAGAATGCGGTTTGAACTTCTGAGTAGCGTTGAGTCTAAATGATTGTGGTAATTTCTGTCTCAAGAGGGATTTAAAAGACAGCCAAGAACAAAGTAGTTTCTTTGTGCAAAAGTTTTTGGCCACACTGCTTCAAATAGCAGCACCCTGATCATTACTTGTCTTTCTGAGTGCCCCAGGAGAGATCTCTGAGGAGAACTATTCCTCCAGCTGACTCCAAAGGAGCCTCCAGAACAGCTTTTTCCTTACAGACTGGAAGGGAGGCGTGCTGGCTGGCAGCCCTGCAGAAGCAAATGGGCTAGTGCTGCCCTTTCATCAGAGCACAGCATTGCCAGGCACAGGTTGTGCTCAGTTACTGGAGTTAAAACTCTTCCTCTGCTCTGTAGAGTCCCTCCTTCATTTCACCTGAGAGTGCTGAGAGTTCATTGCAGGGTCAGTAGAAGGGAGCGTCAGGAAGCAACGCCCAAGTGTTTGCCCTTCCTGCACTCCTGTGGGTGGGGTGGGAAGCTGTGGCTCCTGTCTCTTGTCCCAGGAGTGTGGGACAATTTCTCAAGGTGACTGCAGGCTGCCTGTGCAGACTCTGGTGTTGACTGCCAGTGTTAACTCCAAGCTGCTGGAGCGCTCTGGCTTTTTTGCTGGCTGGGAAGGGCTGTAATTGGTCAGCTGCTCACTTAATCCTTGATGTATGTCTGCATTGCAGAGATATCCAGGGCTGCTCTAGCACCCAGGCTGACCAGCATGGCTGGCTGCAGCAGCACAATCTCGTTTCACATGCTGTGTGACAGCTGGTACAGAGTCCCCTGGTCAGCAGTCCTTGGCCCCAGAGACAGGAGGAGTTTTTCCTCTAGAAGATACTGTCCTTCCCTTGAAGCCATCCCCACCCTGTGGGCACAGGGAACAGCATTCTGCTGGTGAAAGTATTAGGACCAGCCATGCTGAGGGTCCTGTTTGTCCTGACAGGTATTCACCTTCAGCTGGAGAGAGGACATCCGTCCAGGGGATCCTCAGCACACCAAGAAGTTTTGTTTTGATGCCATTTCCCACAGCAGCCCTGTGACCCTCTATGACTGTCATGGAATGAAGGGGAACCAGCTCTGGAGATACCGAAAAGTGAGTCTGTGTGTGTGGGTGCACTCTCATCTAAGGTGTCAAATTGCCTGAGGCGCTTACGTTTCCTGAAAATGTCACCACAATGTTTTATTCCTTCTCTTAATGTAGCTGTAATAAGAGAATCTGCAGACAGCCTGATGTCATTGTACCATTGATTAAAAAGAGGTGACTCCCCTGTTTCACTGGTTAGAAAGGTGAGGACCCCAGGGCTCCTGAGCAGAGGACACTGTGCAGTGTCCCCACAGCTGACGTGAGGTGATGCAACACCCTTCTGTTTGCAGAGAGGTGTTCTGAGAGTGGTTTGTTCTGAGCTGCAATGTCCTGCCAAAAGTAGATAAGGATTTATTCATCCTCCTACTAAGCAATGCTATTGTAGGCCACAGGTAAGTAAATTCTTGTCTAAGTGCCTGTCCTAGTCCTTGCAATCTGCTGGCAGAGTGCCTGAGAGGGATGCAGCAGGATTCCAGCAAGAGCCCCTGGGAAGCTTTAGAGAGTCCCAGTGCAGGTGTGAGGATTGAGCTGCATTCTCTTGGAAGGGGTGGGAATGAACCCAGATACTTGTCAACCAGTTAAGTGTGGAACAACTTCAGATACACCCAAGTGACATAATAGCTTGCCTAGGTTTTTAAGACTTCTTTCTGTTGGTTTTAAAACTACTTTTCTTCTCCACTTAAGCAACCTCACATCAAATTTCTCTCCTGCAGGACAAGACCCTCTACCACCCAGTCAGCAGCAGCTGTATGGACTGCAGTGAGAGTGATCGAAAGATCTTTATGAATAGCTGCAATCCTTCATCTCCAACACAGCAGTGGATATTTGAACACACAAACTCAACCATCTTGGAAAAATTTAACAGAAATCTTGATCTTTAAAAGACTGAGAGAAAAAATATATATATTTTACAATTATAGTTTTTACTGGGGAGGGTTACAAAAAAAATTTTTAATACTTTTTTTTAAACACTTAATGAAGGTAAAAGGGAGAATCTCAGGAGAAGGTTAACTAGCAGGCCAGTCTTTATTGTGAAGATGCTGCATCCTTCTCTTCTGGGGATGGTGGAATTTTAAAGGCTTTGCCAGAGCCACTTCTGTGCTGAGACTGAACAGAAACTCTGTTTTTAGAGGAGTCTGAATGTGTTTCAAATGGCGCTTTTCTTTTTTTACCTTTTTTTGTTTTATTTCCCACTGGGGTCTAGTGTTAAATGATTTTGTTATCCAGGACCCTGCAGAACTTTCTGTAGCTGCTATACCACCCACTGAAGCATTCCCAAATAGGTGCTTGATCTTCCAAACTCCATATAAGTAAAATATTGAAGACAAGATTTAAGCCTCCAATCAAAAAAAAAAGAAGAAAAAAAAAAGCCCATTATTGTAAAATGAAATGTGTATTTCTTTGCCCTGAACCAAATATATTTGAAACAGGTTGAGTATTATTACTTTCCAAATCATAGCTCTGATGAAGGAATGAGCTCTAGTGGAAGTGCAGCCAAGTGTTGGGAATATGGCTGTTGTTATTAGCCATGAGGAATCTGGGTTTCTGGTCCATTCACTTTGCAGTCAGTTTGTCACTCACTGTTGAATCTTCAAGGTGAAAGATTAGCAGAGGGTTTTTTAATAATCACAGTTCTTACAGATAAAGACTTTATGCTAAAAGCCTTTGGATATCAGGTTCCAAATTTGCCTCTTATAACCCTTTTAGCATAGACATCTCTCGGATTTCTGAGTTAAATCTACTGCGTGAAGACAATTTCCATTCTTCCTTTAGAGGTTTGAAGGCTAAGTTAATTTACAGTTGGTGTGAGCAGATTAATTCAGGATAATAAAGTCAGGGCTGAGATTAGCCATTGGTCTTTATCCATTTGTTCATCAGTCTGTAGTTTCTTGAGTCCTGTGGTCAGTGGTGTTCTAGCCTTGTGGAAATGTGCTATTAATCTCTCCTCATTTCCCAGCACCCACAGCACTGTACAGTTTACTGTGACTGGAAATCTATTTGCTTTAGCAGAGATGTGGGACTGATTGACCCATTTTCCTGGTACCCTCTCTTTTGTGCAGCGAGTGAGCAGTGCAAGGTGTTACCCCTTCTGGTTTGGCTGTGGGATCTGCCAGACAGTGAACCAGGATTGTCTCATCCTGGGAGCTGGAATGTACTGACACTAAAGAATGAATGGAGGATCATTGGTTCAAATCTATCTGAAGCAAGTATTTTTAAAAAATCTGGTTTCAAATGAAGCTGTTGCAAAAACAGGTTTACTGGTTCCCCTGACTTAGTCTTGTACTGAAGGGAGGGGTGACATTCTCTGGTAAAAGCTGTGAATGATGATGCAGTGAACAGATGCTGTGTAAATTAATAAACAGGATTCCTTTGCCAGGAATTGCCCAGCTCCTTGGTTTGTCTAGCTGCCCATGCAGGGGTGTTGCAAGAGTAGGTAGCAGGCACCCAGCTCTGGGGTGATGGGGATGGGACCCCTGTGGGATGCTTGATGAGCATTGCCCCTCCTCAGAGGGGCAGGGAAGCTCTGTTCTGGGGTGTCTTTCATGTGAAGGCAAGGAATTGCTACCCTAGTGTCCCAAAACAAGCAGGGTAACTCTCTCTGCAGAGCTCCAGATGCAAAAAGCCCTTTTGTTGCCAATTGTAGGGTTGTGTCCCATGTTTCAGATGTGTTGGAGGCCATGTGGTGCTGTGCCTGGCAGCTGGGAGCAAACAAGAACACAGCTGTCTGCCCCCAAACTCTCCAGTTTTGTGTAGGAGGCTCAGAATCGTTTCCACCTCTCTCATCCACACAGCTGAGGCCACATCTGACCTTAGCTGGTCCATGCAGCCATGGAGAACAGGAAACATGGCCACTGCATTTGCAGCTGGGACCGGGCTTTCCAAATTTTGATGTCTAAGATTTTGGGAATGAAGAAAGAAAAAACAGCCCTAGACTTCCCTTATGACAGTTCTGCAGCAGTATTAGATGGAAGTGAGACCAGCTTCAAGCAGAGTTGACATCTTATGTTCTCAGTTACTACAGTATGTCTGTCATTAGGATCCCTTTGCATTTCTGTGGGAGCCAGAGTCACCTTCCAGCACTTTGTGTTTGACTGCTGCTTTCCCTAAGTTATTCATGCTCTCATTAGCAGAGTAGTGCTGACTGTGGAGCCACTAGATGGCCTGACTAGATGTCTTTATGAATGTTTTAATGCCTGTGGAACAAGAAGCTGTTTGTCCATGAACAGTGCTAGTTTTTTATAACTGGGACACAATCAGCATATTCTATAAATGGACTGTAGGTTGTTCTGCTTGCAGGTTGCAACTTTGTGTGTCTTAGTTTTCTAATGAGAGGATTAGCTTCTGTTTCTAAACTGCATGGCTTGCTTTGTACTTGGGCTCACCTTGTGAAGGGAGCCCTCGCTTGGCTTACTGGATTCTTCCTTCAGAGAGAGCTGCAGCAATGAACAGGTCTTTTACCACTTGGTAATCTTAATTTGGAGAGAAAGGTCAGCTCTTAGCAGCTTGCACCAACAGATTAGGCAATAATTGAGGCAATTCCTGTTTGACAACCCACCACCAGTACACAGAAACCAGAGATTTCGTGTCAGTGGTTGTACCAGATCCATCTCAGTGTGGTTGATCTCTTTTCTGAAGGTTTGGGATCTGAGGGTTGCAAAAGCCTCACAAATTCTGTACACTTCTGACTAGCTCATTGGGCTTTGAGCTATTAATTATTTGCATCAGTTACACTTTTCAGTACCCTAGAGGCTTTGTTGACTAATGCAAAGACTTAATATTAGCCAACCATCCACTGATTGAGAAATATAAGCTGTATTTTATCATCTGCATCTTTAACTGAGCCTTTGCAGGGCAATCTGGTTAATGATTCCAATTACTTTTGGTTATTTGTAAGCAAAATCACTAAAGCATGAGTACATAATCAAATCTTCACATCTGCATGCAAGTCAAGACTGGAGATTAAATACTGGTGATTATCTAATGCCAAATACATGTTTTCATGTTTCCCCCCCCAAAGGTATTGAAACACCCCTCTCTTCGTGGCTGCATAAGTTTTGCTGCTTTTAAGTATCAGAATCCCAGACAACAGGGTGTGTGTTATGTTGCATAAAAATACTTTGATTTGCTCTTGAAGCTGTTGTTGATCTATACTGGTGCTAATCTCTAAGGCCTACAGACAGTAAATAGGTTTGGGGCTCTCATGTGTGCAAGGTGTCTTTTCTCATACCTAGGAAATTAATTCTCTTTTTCAAACCACAGTAGAAGAAAGTGTGAGCCTTCCTGAAAGGGGAATACAGCATCGATTAAAATAAAGATGTGCCTTTTTAAATGTAAATGTACAGCAAATGCTTAAACTTGAACCATTTCCTAGTGCCTTGCTGGACAAGAGAGGAGAGGGGAAGGGGTTGGGGGATAAGGATGTAAGAGAAAGCTTGACTCCTGCAGGGTTTGTGTGTGGCTTTTTTTTTTTTTTTTAATGTCTTCAGTGCAAAATTTGTGTGAACGACAGTAATTCAGAAGCTCCCGGGTTCCCTCTGTTAAATCGATATGGTTAATGACTCTGGGGAGGTTTGTCACTCCTAATAGGAAGACTTGGAAAGGTTGGCAGCTTCCTCTGGGTGTGCTGTAACAGCTGAAGCTGTACTGGAAGATGTCTTGGTTAGCTGCTGGATGTTTCACCTCATGGTGAAGGCTCATGCAGGATCCTGCATTTTATTTTCTAAGTATGCAAATCACAAATAATCCCAAAAGCAGATAAAATCTGTAGCAGAAGTGTCTTTCAGAAGAAGTTGATGCTTTCCATCAATGGGAAACTTTTTCAAGAGTGTATTAAAATCTCAAATACAGAAGTAGCAAGAAAGCAATTTCTCAGCTTAACTTTCCTCGTGGTTGGTTTTACAGCAGTCTGTGCACGGGGCTTTGCTTTCCTTTACTACTGGAGTGTTCCAGTCAGCAGACTTTCCTTCTCCCTGCTGCACTGAGATCAGTGACCTGAGAGTCAAACAGGCACCAGCAGCATTGCAGGAGCACAGTGCTCTGGGGCTGCTGCAGGGCTGTGACAGCAGCTCTGCTGGCTCACATCACCCAGGGGAGACGTCTCCTAATAGTCAGATTGGGCAATCATGGAACTGCCAGGTTCTTCAAGGGAGAAGATTTTATTCTGAATTGTCGTTCAGGATACAGACAGGGACTTAGTGTGAGTTTGTGGGTTAGGGTTAGGATTCACCTTTAAGTGCTTAATTTTCTGACCTAATGAGTGTTGAGTCCAGATTTTAAAACAAGCTGGAAATCCTCACCTGGTTCAAGTGGATAGAGATGCGGTGGGTGGAGAATGGGAAATGAGATCTGAAATTGCCATCAGCATTCAACACAGACTCATCAATTCATTTCATATTCCTCATTAACCAGTCAGATTGATTTATTTACATTATAAATTTGAAGTGTAACCAAAATAAGCTCACCTCCTGCTCTGATTTCTACTTTGTAGTGCCATGCTTTAGTTTGGAGGATCTGTATGGAACTAGGCAATGATAGATCATGGAAACCCTAATGAAAAGCCTGTGTCTGTTTTTGACTCTGCCTCTGCTAGCTGAGTACACTCCTTAATTGACTGCATTTGAGCTTTCTTGATGCTTCTGTATGACCCGAAAGACTTAAATTATTCCAGCAGTTGTGAGTGATTTGGGAGTTTTATATAAAGCCATTGGATCAATGTGGTTTTAAATATACTAGTTCAACTCATGGAGAAAAGTCTTAATCCCTGGTAGTGAGCAAACAAATGTGAACTTCAACCACAAAACAAGATAAAAACTGATCAAGCTAACAGCCTGAAACCTTAGCCCTTACAATAACAGCAACAAATAGCTTTAGCCTCTAGGGTGGAGAAGGGAATTGGTTTCAAAATGCATTCTCTAGGATCTCGGTGATTAGGTCTAAGTTTGTCTGTACCTTGTACTGCATGCATTTCTCTGTAAAACTGGATGGTGCCTCTTGAATCAGTGTGTATTTATTTTGTGCGTATTAGGAGCAACAGCCTAATATCTGGGGGTGGTAAAGGACTTGTAGCACTTTAATGTAGTAGCTTTCATAAACTGGGAATCATTGATAGAATGCCTAGTGTTTTTAAAGTTGAATGGACTTCCTTTTATAATATATTTAAAATAAATTTTTAATGTGTTTTCTGAAAACTGTGTACGCAGACGTGACTGTCCCCGCCTGTTTTGCTCCAGTGATTGATTTCTCTTCTACTTGTGAGAATAAACTCAGCTGCCCTGGTGTGGTGTTTCCACAGCACAGGTTTCCTGTCACTCCATGCCCAGTGGCGCAATCCTGAAGGAACCAAGGCTGTAGTGGACGACTTGTGCCCAGGTAGGACACCCCTGGGGTGGACTGGCCTTGGCAGGGCACACTGGGGTGCCCAGAGGAATGGAGAAAACCCAGCTGTGACTCTTCTTTCTCTGTCTGTTGGCCTTGGGAGTGACTGCTGGGAGATCCATCCCCACCCCTTGGTTTGCAGGGGTGGGCTTTAACAGCTCATGGCCTTGTTTGTGTTCTGATCTCCACGTGGGGAGAGCAGGCTCAGCCCAAGACAAGAGAAGTGTATCAGCATTGCTCATGTTCCCACTAGGACCCTCGGTGCTTCCTACTGTCACCACTTCATTTCTTCAGTGGCCTTCTCAATACTCCTTTTTATTCAGCTCCATTTGGTGAAAAACATTGGGGG
Organism: Vidua chalybeata; assembly: GCF_026979565.1. NCBI lineage: Eukaryota > Metazoa > Chordata > Aves > Passeriformes > Viduidae > Vidua > Vidua chalybeata. The sequence goes on from NC_071544.1 coordinate 13,089,752, forward strand.
GGGGAATGGATGGGAGACAAACAATGAAATGTGTGAAAATCTGTGTGTGGGAAAAGAGCCTTCCTGGGGGGACGAGCAAGGCATGATCCCCAGGGAAGACTGTGCTGTGATTCTTGGCCAGGAACATTGCCCAGGGTAAGTATGTGCCAGAAGCTGTGACAGTTTAAGCATTTTAGCAGGTTCAATATGTGCAACCCTAGAAAAGTGCTGAGAGTGGGCGTCTGGGGGAAGGTGCCAGAGCAGTGTTTTCATTGGCCTCCCCAAGGTACTGCAGAAGGAAATTATCTGATTTCTGATGATGAAAAGTTTTAACAAACCTTCTGCCCAGGACATCTCAAGCAGCACAGACCATTGGGAGAGAAGTATTTCTGTCCTGAGCCCCCTGAATTGCTCCATTAAAATACTAAGTTCCAGATGACAGTTACACCACTGACTTCTCTTTAGAGGGTAGTGGTGCTGCGGGTGAGATTTACAGACCTGCACAGGCTCCCCTAATTTGATTAGAGACTGACTGGGATGGCCAGGCTATTACTGCTTCAGAGGTACTAAAGCTGCCTGGGTACTGATGGGTTTATGAAACATTGTTTCTCACTTCATTGCAGCTCCCACAAAGAATTATTGGATCAGGTTAGTGATAGATACCTAATAAAGAAGGTCTCGATGAGGCAGTTTATTTTGCAGAAAGCTTGTTCCAGACTAGCAGACTGTGAAATCTGGAGGTTCCCATGAGGATAAATATGCTGAAATAAACTGCAATTATAAAAACACCTCCATGCATTTTTTTTTATTTTGTAAGACTGAAAAAAAGGTGTCATAGTGTTTGCCTGAGCAGCAGGTAATTAGCATCGAATTAGCAAACAGACAGTGACAAAAGCTGGGTTTTTTCCTCCTAGTGAGCAGTGCAAAAGGACTTAAAACATTTTTATCTGCAGGGATGAGAGGTTGCAGCCCAAGATGAAATACAATCTGATGGTCAGTACCAGCCTGTTCTGACACTTATAGTGCCTATTTCTTCCCAAAATATAGTCAGGGAGCACCTGCACAATCTCCTCCTCAAGGGGACAGGAAGAAGTTCTGCTTGTTCCCCTTTTTCTCCGTGCTTGCTGTTATTATCATCTATCCCTGCAGTCTGTGGGTTTGGCTTCCTGAGCGTCAAGATAATCCTTCTGCAAGATTTCCTCAGCCAGCCATTTGATTTTTATTGGTAATGTTAAGATAAAGCCAGAAAGCTTGTTATCAGCAGCTCTGAGATCTCTGTCAGCCTCTTGGTGTTTTCCCTTTCCCCAAAACAAGGGAATATCTGTATGGCTTTGCCAGGAGGATATTACTTCAGGCAGGAAGATTCCAATCAGCTTGGTCTGGGGCTTTTATAAAGCCGTAGTGTTTTACTGTTTTAATCTCTTTGCTCTTTGCTAACTGCTTGTTTGCTCTCTGGGTAAAGTCATTTGTTTCCACCAGCTTCCCGTGAGAACGGCCGGCTCCGAGGGAGCGTGTCCCCAGGAGGGTGCACTGTGGTTCTCCGCTGGTCACATGCACAAACAGAAATTACTAATTGCCGAGGGCACCCGCAGTAAAAGCCCAGACAAGAGGCGGGACTGTTGAGGAGCATGAAGTCTCTGCCCTCCAGATCTATTCGGAGGCTTGTTTGGTATTGTAAGGAGTGCTTGGAAAATACAGATTTTGGCTTTTCTCAGTTGTCTTGTGCAGAGCATGCAGAGCTGGTTGGCAGTGTTACTGCGTGGAGAGCCTGAGCTGATGACCAAGGGCTTTAAGGAGTCTCTTGCGAAGGTATTTTGTGTGATTCAGCACAGCTCACGCACATTGTTCCATGTGCAGGATTTCAGGCTTTGAAGTCATTTTAGTCTATAGAACCTTTCTTCTGTCTGAGCAGAAAGTCCTTTCTTCAGAAAGATGAAATCCTTTTCCTTTTAGAGCTGCTCAGGAACCTCTGACAATAGCATTCGCTGTCTGGTATTACAGAAGTGAAAGCATTTCCAGAAGTTACATCTTTTCTTCGCAAATCATCAAGAATGTAATTCTTTCACTGCCCCCCCACCCCGCCCCCACTTTGTCGCCTCCTTTTTTCTCCGCTTTTTTATTTTTGGGGACATTTGGAGGTTGGGGTGGGGTCTTTTGTCATTTTTTCGGGGTTCTTTTTGGTTTGTTTTTTTTTTCCCTGAAGATGAAAAATGCGAAGTTTAAAGTCACATTGCTTTGAGAAACACTTCTCCAGGTCCCATCTTTTCACTATCCCTGCCTTGTTGATCAGGGGAAGGAAAAAGAAAAAAAAAAAAAAAAAAAAGTCTTGTATTTCTTATACCATAAAAAATTACCAGGAACTCCAGCCTAGGTGCTGACCCAAGAACACGCATTTGTGGCTGTGCCAACCCGAGTTTTGTACGAGGGCGGGGTGGGAGCCGCAGCTCCAGGCCTGTTGCGGGTTCAGGTCTGTCACAGGAGCGGTGCAGGTGCAGCTGCGGGCGGCTGCAGGAACCCGCGGTCCCGCGGCTGCAAGCGGGCGTCCCGTGCGCGTCTCGGCAGCAAGGGAAGCCCGAAGGCCGGCGGGGCTGGAACGCCTCCTGCGGGCGGTACCAGCCCGGCAGCCGCTGGGCAGCGCAGGGAGCGGCCGGCTCCCCTCAGGGTCCGGGCGGCCGCGGGGGCCGAGCCGCCGCTCCCTCCGCGCGCCCCTCACGGCGACCTTCCGGCTGCGGGGGCCGGGCGGCGGCGGCGGACGGACAGCTCCGCTGGCCAATCGGCGCGCGGAGCGGCGCGGGGCGCCCCGCCCCTCCATCCGCGCGGCCCAATCAGAGGCGCTTCTGCGGGCCGGGGGCGGGACTTCCGCGGCCGGGGAGGCGGTTTTGTGTGTGCGAGCGCTGCGCGGTCCCGGCTCCCCGCGGGCGGCGGCGCTTGGGGGGCCCGGCCCGGCCCGACCCCGCGGGCAGCGCTAAGTGGCGGCGGCGGCGGCGGCGGGGGGGTCCCCTCCCCTGCCGTAGTGGGGGGCCCCCGCGGAGGCGGCGGGGTCCCCCCGAGGGCGCGGTAGTGACGGCGGCTCGTCCCCCGGTTGGTCCCCCGGTTGTCGGCTCCCCGCGCGGGGTGAGGGGCGGGCAGGTGGGCGATGAATGGGTTCAGCACCGAGGAGGACAGCCGGGATGGGCCGCCCGCCGCCCCCTTTTACGGCCAGAGCTGCTGCCTCATCGACGACGGGGACCGCTGCGTGCGCCCCGCCGGCAACGCGTCCTTCAGCAAGAGGATCCAGAAGAGCATCTCGCAGAAGAAGCTGAAGCTGGACATCGACAAAAGTGTGAGTGCGGCCTCGGCCGGGGCTGCCGGGCGCTGCCGAGCCCCCCGGAGGGGCGGCCCGGCCGGCTCCAGGCGCCACCGCACTGCGGTGCCTCCGGGGAGATGCGGATCCGCCCGGCGAGTTGAGCTCCCGGGCGGCCGGGGCGGTTCGCCTTGGCCCTGCGGGCTGGGGCTGCGGGCTGCGGGGCTGTGTGCGGCACACGCGGCGCCTCCGGACCGCGTTTGCCCATCCTCGGCGTTACAGCGCTCGGGAAGGGGAAGGACGTGCCTGGGTGGACCCGGCTGTTCCGCGGGTGCAGAGCCGGCTTTTCGCTGTGGCATTGCCCGCCTGCTGAAGCATAACGTAGCTAAAGCACTAAACGCCGTGTTTGGGAGGCGGGTGGTGTGCAGGGAAGCAAAGGAGCGAGCTGTCAGTGCTTGGGAGGCAGGAGTGCTGTTCCCATTGCGGTCTCGGGTTGGAAAGGCTGGTGCTGTCAGGTGAAAACAGCGCTGTGGTCGCTGCTTCAGTCAGGCGGCACTGACGTTACTTCTTTAATTGGTAAGAATCGGTGTTGTGGCGAAGCAGGTTAAAGACCGAGCCGGCGGTGAGATGTGCTGCCTCTTCAGCAGGGCTTATTCGCACACAGAACAGCCCGCTTTGCTGCCTAATGACATTGACAGCTGTCAGCTCGAGATAGAAACGGGTTTTTTGCCCAGCAGAGAAATAGGCAGAGAAGAGCAGATCACAGAAGGAATTTCTCAGAAGTGACTTCGTTAACGGAATTCAGCTCTGCATGCTTTTTTTTTTTTTCGCCTGATCTGTAAAGATCAAAACCACTGAAAACAAAGCAAAAGCAAAAAAAAAAAAAAAAGGTGAAGTTTTTGAGTCAGTCTGTTTGGCAGCTTCCCCAGTTGGTTGGGTCCCTTCTGCACAGCTGAAATGCATCGTGTCACGGGAAAAGTGACTCAGTTTGAAACGTATTCTTAAAAAATAGAGCATTTCTCCCAGTTGTAGTTCTCAGCAGATCTGTCTAGTGGCGTAGTAATTTCTTGCATTTTAGAAATGAGTCTTTGTTGACAGATGCCAGGCTTTAGAAACAAAAAGGGGAAATCAGACTAATGCAGTCAGAACAAAGGGAAAGTGTAAAGCAGGCTGCATGGAGTGATTTTGGATGTAGGGTGCCTGTGTTATCTGAAGATATTTTGCCTTATAGAGACCAAATAATTTTGATCATTTGAAGTCCTTTGTTTTGCTAACTCTAGTGAGATTATATTTGTTAAATGGGAGGTTCCATTGCTGAACAAGCAGTAGGAAGGAGGCTGTTCTGCATTTGGTCTGGTAGTTTTAATTGAGGTGATCAGCCCAAGTTTTATTTGTCAAGGTTTTGAAACACTTGCCTTAATAATCCTCTGTACTATTCAAGCCAGAAAGTTCACAAGAATGGAATAATACATTTTTTGGTAGATACCTGCTAGTAAGTCCTGAAATAAATGCACTTCCTACAGACAAGCTCCCATTTTTTTTCCTGACAGATGATTGCAGCCATAAAAAAGAAATGTATTATCTGCAGAGATTCAATTCAGCTGAAGCTTGAGTTCTTTGTTTTCTTTGCTTTTAGTCTTTGTAAGGTAAATTATCTCTGAATAAAGAGTGTGATATCAGGGCTGGGATTTAAGATTAGAAATTCCTTGATGTCAGTCGGTCACGCCAGTCTTGCGGGATGCACCTGACACTGGTGTCAAAGTGGCTGCCGTTGGATGCTGTTTCACAGTATCTGTTTTGATTGCTTTTTCACCACTTCTGGTTCTCAGGTGAGGCATCTGTATATTTGTGATTTTCACAAGAACTTCATTCAAAGTGTTCGGAACAAAAGGAAGAGGAAGACGAGCGATGATGGAGGTGACTCTCCTGAGCATGACACGGATGTTCCAGAGGTTTGTGGGCTGCTTTACCAGTTCTTAGCATGTTGAAGTTTCACTTGGATGTCCTCATGTATCAGAAAATATTTATATTTTAAATTGCAAGGCCATTGAAGCTGCTGTGGAGTTACTTTCACTTTCCAGGAGGAGTTTTTTCTAACGTTTGGTGTCCTGATTTTCTTCATTCCCCTATGAGTTCTTTGCCCATGTAAAGTTTTCTATAAAAAGAGGTGTGATAAGGTAACTTCACAGCTTCATGTATGTACAGTTAAAATTATATTTGATACTATTTTTTAAGGCTAAAAATAAGTTATTTTTGGTGGTGTCTGATGCCCCAACATAATTCCTTGTTAATTAGTATGCATCATTTTGCAAATAGACTACAGAATTCAATAGGTCACTCTCTTTGATTGGGTATTTGATACCCATGGATATTGAGCTGCTCCAGATATTTGCATATGTGGTATTTTTTAGCACTATTTAAAACTACCTTTAAATAGTTTGTGACACATTTTTATTTTCAGGAGATAGGCCTGGGGGAAGTTTTCTGTGATAGAGAACTCTAGAATAATCCTTTCTCTGTGCCTCTGCGTGCTGCACTTGCTTCAGTGATGTTTCTGGTACAGTTGACATGGCAAAAGTTGTGCAGAGGTGATGTTCAGAGAAGCAGAGCATGGCCACAGCAGAGCCCTCTGCTGGAAATGCCAACCCTATTGGTAAAAAGCTGTTTATTTCTGAAAGAAAAAAAAAAAAAAAAAGAAGCCACCAAGATTCATTTTGCCAGCAAAGCTGTGTCTTGGTGCAAAGCTGGTGCACACACCTCCTGTGTGGAGGTGTTGAAAGAGTAGCAAATTTTTGGTATGGGGTTTTTTTTTAAGATAACCTGACCTTTTGTTATCACTGTTCATGTTTCCTTTCTGCAAGCTTCTCCATCAAAACTTTCCTGTTCAAGCTTTGCAGTAGTTGCCAGGGTGATTGCTGAAGACCCAGTTGGCATCTAAAAATGTTGGTGCTGTAGAGCACACAGAGTATTTGGTGGCTGAAACCTGATGGATTCACGTCACCCAGCTGAACAGGGAACTCTGCACCGTGTCACTTTTAATGTCATTTCCCTCTCAGTTTTCAGCAGAGATTCCTTTTGTCTTTGAAACTTGGCATTTCCCACATGATCTTCATCTTCCCTGCTGTAACCTTGCCACCACCCCCTTTGTTTCTAAACTGTGCACTTCCTATTTAAGTATTTGAATTTCATTTCATCTCTGTACTCTGTTTTATGTCACAAGCCATTTGTTCAGTGCCTGCTAAATTGTTATTTCATGTGTGAGCTTTTTAAACCTTGTGGGAGCAAAAGGTTCCCCTTTGCTTGGAGGTTGCAGAGGTGTAATTGAGAGCAGAAATTGGCCAGCAATTCTGTTGACAGCATGTGAACCAGAACAAAAATTTCTATTTCCCTGAGGCTATTTTGGTCCTTTAGCATTAACAAATACAAAATATACTTAGGTTTGTCAGTAAGACAAGCCAGTGTGGTTCTGAATGCAAGCAAGGAGAAGTCCTGTTGAGGAGGAAGTCGTTATTTTTAGATATTTTTAGATAAAATAACTACTCATAGAAACTAAAGGTAGTGCTCATGCCCTCTTCTCTTCATCACTTCCAGGTTGACTTGTTCCAGCTCCAAGTGAACACCCTGCGACGCTACAAGAGACATTATAAGTTGCAGACTAGGCCTGGACTCAACAAGGCTCAGCTTGCAGAAGTAAGTGAGGACAGCAGTGGTGTTATCTCTGTTACAAGAAAACTTTTTATCTCCTCTGTTCAAGGGCACATTTTGTGGGCACTCACACCTGTGTGACTCACTGGTATGGACCAAGTGCCCACTGAAAGGTTTCAGGGAGTGATGCCAGCAGAAAGCTGCCTGCTTGCTTTCACCTGGGACAGGCTTGGAAGGCACGGACACTGGCTGTTGAAAGCCTGTTTTAGTAACTTGCTTGTCTCTGCTTCCTTTCCCACCTTTTTCATAGTCCCAGTTGGTGCCCTTTAGGGAACAGAAACAGGACCCAGTTTTTGGGTGTTATCTGGGGATGGCTGCTCAGCTGAAACTCAGACTTAACCCACTAATCGTCTCCCTAAGTGCTCCTGTTAGTTTTTCTTTCCTCACAGGCACTTGAACTCGTTGGAATTACTTATTATTAAAGGCAGCATCACTGTCCATGGATTCAGATTCTTTATTTCCCTCCCTTGTCCTCATGATTCTGTGTTACAAAAAGCTTTTTTCTTAAGGGCCTCTGCTGCTTTCTCACCATATGGACTATTTGTTCAGAAAGAACTCTCTGTATCTCTCTGGTATTTGGGCAAGTTGTGCTTGCTGTACTTCTGCTCTGCTCTCTTTCTTGACTTGATCTGAAGCCTTGCTGTGGGAAAAATCTTCTCTAAACTTGAAAAAACTGTAGTAGTTACTGATTAGTACTGAGGTTGATTTTGTAAGCTGTGGCTTTCACAACTCAGACAGTTGTCTGGTTTGCTTTTACTTTTGCTTTAAAGAACAAAAACCTGACAGACCAAAAAAGTGAGCAAGACACTGTCTTTCTCTCTTTCAAAGTCAACCAGGGAGTGAACTTATAGAATATAGAGAATGTGCAGTGTAGGGCATGTAAGAGTAAGTTGAACAAAGTAGGGTGGGGTTGTTCCTCATTAGCAGTCCTGGTTTGTCATATTTTAACTAACCAATTCATGTCTGTCAGCTGCCTCCTGCCATGAAGGACCGCCTGCTTAAGGAATTTACCATGAATGTACCCAAGAGGAAAGTAAAGATCAATTACTGTGCAGGTGGAAAAAAAAGGGAGCCTAACTTAAAGCTGTCACATAGTTCCTGGATTTCCTGTGAAGCCTGAGCAGCTTTGACTCTGCGCTGGATGCTCATCCAGCTCCCATGCTTGAATCACTGCTGCCTGAGGCTCTTACACTCCTCATGCTATCCCACTGTAAGGGAAACTCAAGCTTCCATAAATCTCCTTGGAGTGATTTATTGCTCAACCTGCATCAGAATCCTGTTCTAGAGCTGTGATGGGTACCACAAAAAGAGTTTCTTCTATGTGAGAAGCAGATCTTGTCCAGCTCCAGCATTTTTTCTACATTCACTTTCTGAGGAAAAAGCAGCTAATGTTTCAGGGCTTATGCTACTGTCAGAGAGAGGTAGCCCTAACTAAACCCTAACCCTCCCATTGCAAATTCCCTGATATTGCTTTCAGTGAAAACTTAAGAATCCAGAGGAAATAATTTTGAATAAAACTTTGCTACACCTGGTTCACACAGCAAAGTGCTGCAGTGTTTCTGACACTCTCCTTCAAAACCCGGAGGTGCAGGGAAAACTCGCTCGCCAAATAATCTCAGCACAAAATGTTGCTGAGGAGAAGCTGTGCTGCTTTGGCAGGAGGACATTCTGGCTTCCAAATTCCTCTTGTAGGTTGGCTGCAAATCCTGCTGACATAGCAAGGCTATGCTATGTTCATACACACATTCCAGCTGTAAAGAGAGAGGGAGGTAAATGAGGACTGACAGTTGGAATTGGTGCATGTTTCACTCAAAGGATAATGTGCTCAGTGGCCATAAAATTGTTTTTGGAAAGTGAAGAGAAACCCTGTTCTGATTATTTCTAGATTTTAATTTCAGCATTTCTGTCTCTTTACCTGTTGTTCTTCTAGACTGTCAGTCGTCATTTCAGGAATATTCCAGTGAATGAGAAGGAGACACTTGCATATTTCATCTACATGGTGAAGAACAACAAGAGCAGGCTGGACCAGAAATCAGAAGGCAGCAAACAACTCGACTGAAGATTAACAAGGCTTGGAATAAGAGAGACCTTGAAGGAACATGTGGTATTGTGCATTTTAGGTTTATAAAAACTGTTAAAGTAAATTGTAAATTTTTTTTAAATGCAGTGTCTGGATGACAGAAAAAAATATAGACATTCTTATGAGGAGTATTTGAAAACATGTGCCCAGCATGTTTCCGAAGACTTCTTCCCCTCATTTCAAAGTCATATTGGAATAAAGAAATGAGGATAATGGGGAAACCAAATAAATCTGTAGAACTGTGGAGTTTGTCAACTTGCTGTTTTAAACCATTTCTGGAAATCTACATCTCAGTGCAGTTCAAATGCCAGATGGAATTTTTTTCACTGAATTCAGGCTGCATCACAAACCACCATGCAGTTTGTCTTGGTACAGGACTGGAAGAGCAACAGAGATAAAATTCTTTATCAAGGTGCATGGGTCAGAAGTTTGTCTGAAGCTTGCTGCTCACCTACACATGCTCTGTCTTGCCTTGAGTCTTGCTTCAAGTCCCAAACTTCTACAAATGCTCCAGCTCACCAGATCTACTCCAGTGAATGCTACTTGACCAGTCTGAAATTGATGGGGTTTTTTTGCCATTTTTTTCCTCCCGACCCCATCCGACACAGATGCCAACCAACTCTCTGCGGTCTCTTTTCTAATTTCTTTCAAGAACTCACTAATTAAATTTTGTGTAAGCATTTAAAAATTTCTGCATTTCTCTGAATGTGGTATTAAGGCAAACACAACCAATTTGCTGTGTCTGATCATGTTGGTAGAAGTGCTTATTTAATTGATTTATGCATATTTCAGTGATGGTAGGTGAAACAATGGTTTGAGACATCAGTCTCTTAATTTCTGTGTCAGGTCAGTATTGGTCACAAATGATGTGCATTTTGTACTGAAGCTTTAGCAGGTGTCACAAAATTGCTGTGTGCATTCAGGGGCTCTGTTTAGTATAAAGCAGATTTATGGGTGAGGCACCATAACCAGGGCAGTGATCTGACTGGAGCATTTCATTATACATTTCATCTCCCTTTGCAATGGGCAAGAAGCATCAAAGCATTTGCCTTCCATGAACATTACATGTGCTTTCATGAGAGCTGTGTGTGTGAGGGTGGCACTGGTGCTCCCTGACAGGGCACTGTAGGAGGAGATCACCCTGATTTTATTTAAAGCCGAGGTGTCCTTACAGATAATACAGTGATTATTTTGGCAAAAGGAGCTTTTAAAAGTGTTGGTTGTGACTGCTTGTTCTCCAGTGACCTCAAATTCTCTTCAGGGGATCTCATGATTTAAAGCACCGCTCTGTTTCCTTGCTGTCCTGACCAGTGTCTCCATTCTGGTACAAGATGCCAAGACTCCACATGGAGAGGATATTCTTAACAAGCCTTAAGCAACGAAATGAACAGTAGAAAACTTCAGCTAGCATTTTGTAAATGGCAGGTTTTATTATTTCAAAACTGGATGAAGCTTTGTTTAAGAGCTAAACACACTGGTCATGGTCCCAGCTTAGTACTGCATTGTGTTTTGTAAGGCATGAAGGGTTCACTTAGTGAAGCTCTTGTTAAAGCTCTCCCAGGGTCTCTTTAAAATTGAAGTCACAGTTTAAAGCAAGCTCACATCACTCTGAATTGTTTGCTAATACTCCAAAAACATGTTCAACAAACTTCAACATGTCTTAAGTCCTGTGTCATAGGCAGAAATAATCTGTTATGGAACATGTCCCATTTGTGACATCTTGGGAGTGTGATTATTTCAGCATTTCCTTGTTCAATTCTGTATGGATTTTTAGAACATCATACAAGAGAGAGGTTCAAGGAATGAGGAGAGAATGTCTTGTGTCAGTATTTCATGAATGTTTAAAAATTTCCTATTTGTGCTGGTCCTTTCCTTATTGAAAGGGTGGAGTAGTTCCCACGTCAGTCAACACGCTCTGGCTTCTCTCATTCAGGACAGATGGTTAGAAGGGTACATTCTCTGACTGCATGCTAACCTTCAAAGGGCTCATGTAATCAGAGGATGTTACCAAGGGAAAATGAGTTTCTGAGTTGAGAGGGTTATGCCTCATAGTGATTCTTCCCCTCCAGTGGGCACTGGTGAGGCCACACCTCGAGTGCTGTGTTCAGTTCTGGTCCCCTCAATTCAGGAAGGACATTGAGGTGCTGGAACAGATCCAGAGAAGGGAAGCAAAGCTGCTGAAGGATCTGGAGCACAGATCCTTTGAGGAATAGCTGAGGGAGCTGGGGTTGCTCAGCCTGGAAAAGAGGAGGTTCAGGGGGCACCTTCTCATTCTCTGCAACTCCCTGACAGGAGGGTGGAGCCAGGTGGGGGTTGGCCTCTTCTCCCAGGCAACCTGGGACAGGACAAGGGGAAATTGCCTCAAGCTGCACCAGGAAAGTTGAGGTTGGACATTTGGAGGAATTTCTTCCCAGAAAGGGTGATTAAATATCGGAATGGGCTGCCCAGGGAGGTGGTGGAGTCACTGTCCCTGGAGGTGTTTAAGGAAAGACTGGCACTTGGTGCCATGGTCTAATGGACACGGTGGTGTTTGGTCATAGGTTGGACTCGATGATCTCAGAGGTCTTTTCCAACCTAATTGATTCTGTGATTCTGTGATTCTAGACCAAAACTGTAAAAATGTAGTTTGTTTGGGATTTACTTTTTTTTGTGGTTGTATTTTATTTTGTTTTATTTTTAAGAGTAAATAAATCTGTTGGGGTGTTTTAGTAGCCAGCAGCAAAATGATTCTTTTCAAGGAAATATGGTGGCAGGTTCCATCTGTTCAGGTGAATTCACTGGAATGCTTTTGCGCCGAGGTGGTATCCAGGAAACTTTTCTTTCCTTTTTTTTTCCTGAAATAGTCAATTGATGTTAAATGTGATCCTTGTTGGTTTCACTTCTAAAGCAATTATACTTTTTTGAAAAAAAAAAAATTCTTAGTGAAGTGTGATGATGAAGAGATGTTTACCAGCCATTAGCAGTTGTTTATAAGGTGGAAAGCTTGGAGGCAAGACACCAAAGAAACAGAAGAATCTTTGGCTGTCAGACCCCATGGCCTTATAAACCCCTTGCAAATGCCTTATTACCTTGTTCTCAATTTAGCTAGAGCAAAACACCTTGAGCAACAGAAAGCTGATGGTCTTGTTGGAAGGGTCAGCCACTTGCTGGCTCCCGTGCTATGAACTGAAACCACACGTCAATTCAGTAGCAATATCCATGTTCAGGGTGCCTGTGATTCTTGAAAAGCATTTAGTGTCTAATAACCAGAAAACGCAACAATGCAATTGTCGTTGTGTACGATACCGTGCTGTGTGTTCGATTCCTTATGCTGCATGCCAAGTAAAAAAAAAAAAAAAAAAAAGGACTTTCCAACTTTTTATTTTAAATGTCAAATTAAATGTGTTTGAACCTCACACTTGTGAAGCCATGAGGTGGGACATTTTCTCAGCACTTTTAGATGGGACTTGTTGGAAAGGTGTAAGACCCAAATCGCTTTGGCTGGTATGATATTTTTTTTGCATTTTGCTTTTCACAGATGGGCCTTAAATTCTGTCTAGCTTTGAACCATGGAGCACAAGCCTTGGGGGCATGGAGGATGACCAGATGTCATCTTCTGTTTATAATAGTGGAAGCTTATTTCTTACAAGCCTGCATAGGTGACATTCACCCTGGGGCAGAGGAATTGTCTCTGAAGGTCTCCAGCCATTATATAGCCTAATGTAATTCCATAGCCTAGCTCAATTCTCATTGCAGAGTTCCATTAACTTAATTAGAGTTCTGAATAGATCCAAAGCCATTAGTATGCAATCCAAATAATGCAGAAACATCTCTTCTGGGGTTAATTTCATCCTGTATGCTGACCCTCTGCTCACTTCAAGGGAAGAAGAAGAAATCATTGCTGGTAGTTATTGGCTTGAGCTCAACTCAGGGGAGTTGGAAGCATGCAAAGACTCGAGTCAGTAGCAGCCTGATGGCTGAAAAGTGCAAACACATCCAGGGAGGCTCTGTCAGAATGCAGTTTTCAAAATTTCATAATCTGAAAGATTGTTGTATATCAAACTGAAGTAAACTATTGCAGTAAAAAGTAATGTTTCTTTTGCCAGGCACTTTAGATGCTCAGCCTGAGAAAAGCAGAGCTTTGTACCACTTCTCTCCAGTATTCTGGTGTCCCAGTTTTCCTTAGAAATGTGGCTGGTAAACCACTAGATACCCCAGGGTGCAAGAATTGACCAGAACATGTCAAGCCTGGCATTTCAAGTGAGTCTAAAGTGCAAGCTGGGTTCAGAGAGGCTTTGAACACAAGAGCTGAAATAATCTACAGTAAATGGGAGTTTTCATGTGGGTCATGATGGCACATGGAGGATGAAGCAGGACATGGCCCACAGGGAGACTGAACAAAACACACTTCCACAGCAGCAGCAGCGTGGAGGGAGATTTGTTCTGTGTCAGCTCTTGTGATGGATGTTTTATGAGAGGGGGAGGAGGGCGAGCTGTGCACTTTACATCTTTTGGTTGAGCCAAATGTAAATACCAATGGGAGATCTTCAGCAGGACCCGCAGTTGGAGGGGAGAGGAGGGGTCTGCTGAGGGACTCTTTGTTTAAGTTTGCAGATCGCTGGACTTCCTGGAGCACTAGAGTCACTTTGTGTCTACACTTTAGAAACGTGGGTAATACAAGGTGGCCTCCCTTCCAAAAGGAGTCCTTGTGCTGCCCAGAGTAAGGACAGAAGAGTCCCAAAGGTGAAGGAATGTTATTGATGCCTCACTCCTCATGTCACTGATGCCCTTTAACCATTTCTAGCTTATCAAGTTAGGGAGTTCTCATTTTCCACTTTCAAAGTGCAAATGAACTGTTAGGATGTAAGATACTCCTTGCACTTTTCACAGCTATCCCTGGTCTCCTGTTTTTGAATTGCTTGTGAACACAGCTGTTTGGGATGAACTAAATGCTTGAACAAAGTGTGGGGAGAGGGGGAGGTTCCTGCTTTAAACCTGAACTTCCCTTGCAAGCAGCTCTGCAGGCCATCCTGCACATCAGCAGGCTCCAGGAGCCTCTGGCTTACCTGAGCCTTACCAGGGCTGGGTTTACTCCTGTCCTACCCACACCTCTGCTCCACAGCTACTGCAGGGGAGGTGGGTAGCAGGTAACTTGCAGAATGGTTTGGAGTCTTTTGGCAGGCTTACTGGGAGAGAAAACTGTGTTCCCTCTTCTGTTTCTGGCCTCCATGTGTTGTGCTGATCTTATGCCAAATGTTTTGGACACCTTGTATTTTTAACTGTATAATATAGCTGTGTATTGTTAAAGCAACTTAGTAACTTATAGCAAAAACTGTAGAACTCATTTCTCTGAGGTGTAGGAAATGTCCTGCTTCCACTGTGTATGAGACTTTAACTCTGTACTGTCTGACAAAGATAAAATTCTGAATTTCACTTTAATAAATGATCTATCTAGCAACCAGGCTCACATTCCTTTGTTTGCCTTTCTGCCCTCAGCACCGATGGTTCCAGAGCCAAGGGAGTCCTGCTTTGTGTGGATGTTTTTTGCCAGGCTTCTCAGATTTACTGCCTTTTCTCACCCACCTCCCCAGGGCTGAAAACACTGCAGACATGGAGCAGAGAGTTGCACTGCTCAGTGGGAATGCCAAGCCTGCAGTAGAAATCTCAGGTGATGGGATATTTTCTGACAAACCCATGTGGGTTGCACAGGTGCAATTCATGGAGTCTTTTGAATGCAACAAAAATACAACTTGGAAGAAAGATGGAGGCTGTTGAAGAGCCACGTGCCCTTGCATTTTGGGGAGTGTTGGGCTTTTCTGTGGTGGGAATTCCTCCCCTCCTGTGTCACGAAGAGTCTGTCAAGTGCAGCTTCTCATTTGATTCATGTTTCCTATTGAATCTTCTTTATGTCTAGTTCAGCCATGTGCTTTTGCTCCTTTCTCAGACACATCCTTGGCTTCGTTTCATCATAATTTATAGCTCCTGTTGTCCAGAGTCAAACCTGCATGCCCAGCTGACAAGGCTGGCACTGCTCCAGAGCAGTAATGACATGGATCATCCCAGCATTCAAGATCCTTACCCATGGAATGCTTTGTTTCATTTCTTTTTCTGATACTCCTCCTGACCATCAGCCTTACAAGCAAAGGTGCCTCACTTTCTTGCTGCACTGAGGAAGCAAGTGAAAAAAAACTGGGATTTGAGCACTTACTTGTCTGAACTCTGTCATGGTATTTTTAAAGGCTCTGCTGGCACTGTTTGAGTTGTGCTTTTAGCCTTGATTTTTAGCCAGAAAAGAGGTTGTAGTGTAGCTTTTCACACACTTGGATTCTCACAGAGGAGGATGATCAGATGTCGAAAGCTTTACACCCAAAACAGATCCTGGTGTCCCCAGTGCCTGCCTTTGTGGATGTTTCTGAGGCCTTAATGAACATGGGTAGTTTTGGAACATGCTGCTGTGCTACAGGAGGTTGTCCCTGCCTCGGGGAGCTCTCAGTGGAGGAAGGCAAGACCAGAGGTGACACAGGTGGGCACCAGGGGTGGATCACATCACACAGCCTGTGTGCTGTCATTTTGAGGAGGTGTCAGGAGAGAGTCTTCAGGGGAGGATAAGGGCAGCATGCCCCAGTGGAAGGGGAAAACGGTGTCATTTGCATTCCCAAATTGATGACTGGGGGCTCTTCTGCCAGCACAGTGAGGAGGAGAGGCAGCAGGGCTAAAGGAGGACAGCTGTAAGCAGCAACCTGTTGTGCAGGTGCTGACTTTAGTACAAGAGGGTATAATGCAGACTTGTGATAGAAATAAACTGCCAGTTAATCTGTTATTTGTACGGAGCAATGAATCTACTTAATCTCATGTTTGCTCCCTGCCAAGAAACCCACAGGAGATTTCAGGCTTGAAACCAAGGCGGAATCTGCTCAGTCTTTTTAACA
Source organism: Vidua chalybeata (assembly GCF_026979565.1). Classification (NCBI taxonomy): domain Eukaryota; kingdom Metazoa; phylum Chordata; class Aves; order Passeriformes; family Viduidae; genus Vidua; species Vidua chalybeata. Next base: position 13,105,707 of record NC_071544.1, read on the forward strand.
TATTCACACTGACTAACAAAGGAACCAGCAAACTGATCTGGTGGGCCGAGAGCTGCACGTCCCTCTCTGCACTCCCGGCTGCCGTGCGAGGGCAGTGTTAGCTCAGGAAGCCGGAGGGGGGGATCGCTGCCCCTCCGAGCCCAGGGCAGCTGCGGGGGCACCGGGGCCGTGTCCCCATCCTGAAGATGCTTCCTTGGCAGGAGCTGGCTGTGCCTGTCAGAGACCGGAAGCAGGATTATGCTGTGCTGGGATGTGGAGATCATAAAAACGGTTTGTTTGGGTTTTGAGGGTTTTTTTCCTGCTTGGACATTGAAATTGAACACGTCCGATCCTCTGCGTGAGCCGTCCCGTGGCCTCCTTGCAGCCTTGATGGAAACCAGGCATTGCTTCCCTGCTCCCCAGCAGAAAGGGCAGCACAGAGGACCAGGGAAATATGTGAATGTGGATTTAATGGTTTTGTGTCTTAGAGATGTGGCCGTGCTGGAGGAGTGTGGGGGAGAGAGACTCAGAGCTTGCTTGCATTTTTTTTTTCCACTTTTTCTTTAAATTTCTCCTCTATCCAATAAGGAATAACTACACAGCTCCACCAGCACTCCGTCTCATTTTACCAGGAGCTGGAGTCCATTTCACATCTCTAATCCTTGCAGGCAGTGCTGGCTTCTTCCCTAAGCACCTGAAAACCCCCAATGTGCTTTTACTTAATTGCCTTTTGAACTTTCTCCAAGATCTCTTCCCTTCAGGTGTTGCAGGAAGTACTCCACGATCACCCCAGCACCTTCACCTCAGCAGGAACACCTTGGTGCTGTGGGGAGGAGGGAACTGTCAGGTAGCTGGGGTGGCTCTGCTGCTTCTCCTACCACAGACATGGACTGCCAGAGAGCACAGTGATGGGCACCCCATAAACCCTCTGTCTCTTCCTGGCCTTGACACCTGTGTGGGCAAAGCCTGTTGTATCCAGCTCCTCTGCACCTCACTTTGGTGTCTGGGTTCTCAGCAGCTCCCAGTCCAGCAGCCATGGCCTGGGAGGAAGCCCAGGTGAGCAGAGGAAGGAATTTCAGGGTTCCTAACTCATAACTCCTTCCCACATCTCAGTTTGGGAAGGAGCTCCTGGCCATGGCAGTTAAACCAGGCTGCTCTGGCCCCTGCTTTCCCCTCAGCTGCTCCTGCAGGTCAGTCACAGGCCAGGACAATTTTGTCAAGGTAGCTGCAGTTTGAGGGGGAAAAAAATGCTTTTCCTCTCAATCCCTCAGCTTTCAGCTGCCAGTGATGCCATAAATTCCCTTACTTCTCTGGTTACTGTAAAGCCTTTCAGGGTGGCCAGGACCTGAATTCCTCACAGAAGAGAAGAAGCAGGGGGAAAGGAAACAGCAAGAAGGGCCTTCCCTGCCTTGGGGATCTGTCACAAGGGCTCAGCGAGGCTCCAAGCATGTGCTGTAGCTCTGCAATGCCTCTGCTCTTAGGTAACTGCCTCTCACTCTCCTCTCCCCAGTGCACATCCTCCTCCCAGCCTGTGCTTCTCACTTGTGTTCCAGCAGCCCCATCTGGCTCCTTGTCCCCTCTGATCAGCTCCAAGGCTCCTGGAGCTGCAGCACCTCCAGGTTTGTTATTGCACTTCAGCTTTGGAGTAACCAGGAAAGACAGAGCCCGTCCAGCATCACAGGGCTGTGGCAGAGTGCTGCTGAGCAAAGTGCCTGGATGGTTCCACCCCCTGCCCTGAGCTGTACAGCGCTGGTCCTCTGCCAGTCCTTCCACCCTGGGCCTTCAATCCAGCTGCTGCATGAGACACAAGTGGGCTGCTGTGCCAGCCCACACCACCCCCCCTCACCTGAGGGCTCTGCTGAGATGTCCTGGGAGATCACTGGGAAATTGGCAGCAAAGTGTCAGCACTGCCACAGAAGGTGTTTGCTGTGGGGATTGCTCCACCACTGAGCAGGACAAGAGCAGGTAATTCTGCAGAAAGCTGTAGATCTCCCAGTCCTCTGCACTGGAGAAAGAGCCTTCATGGAGTAAAGGAGCAATGCAGGTTGGCTTTGGAGAGGCAGGGATGTGGGATGGATGATGAGTTTGTCCATTGCTTAAAGGATGGTCTTGGGAAGGTTGGCCCAAGGTGCAGGGTTCTTGGTCTTTTCCCAACAAAGGCAGCTGCATGCAATAATTTACCCTGGGCAGAGCTCAGTGCAAGCAGAGCCAAGCAGGAACTGCCACAGGGGAGAAAACCCAGAGAGTTTGGATTTGGTTTAGAAAATAAAAGCGAGAAAGTTTAAAAAAGTTAGTGTTCATCTACCTTGTGGCTGCAGAGTCTTCCCATGCCTGGACATCATCCCTACAGCTGAGGATTAGAAATGCATCATCCCTTTGGGTGGGTTTGGGCATCACGTGACTCCAGGAGGATGGAGATTTGAGGAGGAACTACTGAATGTCATGAACTTTGCAGCTGGGCGGGGCCTCGGTTGGGCAGAAAACCTTCCCACCTGAGCAGTGCTCCCAGGAGACAGCCTGACTTAGGAGCCAGCAACTGGCCTGAGAGGCTCCGAGTGTTGGGAGAGGATCAAAAAGCTCCTCTGGCAGTAAATCTTTCACCTGCCATGTGACTCACTGGGGCTTGTGGCCATTCCTCCGAGGTCGGCCCCGGGTCAGGATTTCTCCTGTCTCTTTAGCCCCCAAACCTGGAGATTTTTGTCTTATCTTTGACGCCATCTTGACACCGAAAACAAATTATGGCCCAATTACCCTTACTCAGAGGGGCTGGGGCCACCTTAAATGGCCACAACTACCAGGCGCTTCCTTAAGAGCGGTAATTAGGGGGGCGTGGGGTGGGGAGGGGGCAAGAACTGGGGGTACCCCTGGCATGAGGCTGCCCTTGCTCCCCTGTTTGCCAAGGCAGGAGGGGTCATCCCATGCAGCCCCATCCCATCCTATCCCCTTCCATCCCGTCCTATCCCTGCTTCACTTCGGGCTCCGCAGAGGCCAAGCAGAGGTGGGGCTCCCTGCCACGCTGGTGTCCGGGGTGGGGGCTGCCCTGCCCCCTGCCTCCCCCAGACCTGTCACCGCCTGGGCCAGCCCAGAGGGGCCCCGTGGCGGGAGGCAGCAGCCCTGGCCCTGGCCGTGACCTTCGGGACGACCTCGAGTGAGTCCCTGCCAGGGCTGGGGACCGGCTGTGCCTCTTACTCCAAGCTGGGACATTTCCGTGCTCACCCCGAGAAACACGGGACAGCGGCATCACGGCTGAACCGCCGTAACAACCGACCTGAAACTTCTAAAGATTATTTTTCTTCCCATCTTTCAGTGTCATTACACTGTCCTCTCCTCTGCTCTGTCCCTGGGCATTTTTTGCTCAGGCTTGTGCTGTCTGCCTGAACCCAGCAGCTGTTTTGGGATCTGGTAAATCCAGCCTGCAATGCAGCCTGGACAGTGCTCATGGGTGATCGGGTGGCTGGGTCTGGGTGTTTCTTTCTCCTCCCTTTTTTTTTTTTTTTTTTTTTTTTTTTTTTGTCAGATTGGTATTTTATTTGGCTCCATCCTGTCTACCGAGCTGTCCAGTGTAACCCTTCCCTTGCTGCTTCTGAGATAAGAATAGGCTCCCCCGAGATCAGATAAACAGGCCCATAAATACCTACAACAACAAGAAGCGGGGTCTGGGCTTGGCAGGAAAGAAGCGGGGGATAAAAAAAAGTCAAAAAAGGAGCCATTCCTTTGCATGCCAATCCAGGGGTGCAGAGCGAGGGGTGAGAAGCACCCGACAGCCTCCTTGCCCACAGCATTGCTTCCTTGGCCAGACAGGGAGCCAGGGGCCAAGCAGGGCTGGCAGAAGGGTCCCCTGCAGTGTCCCTCGTGCCTGGATTCCAGCGGCAGGGAACCTGGCACGTAAGATGCTGCCCCGGGGCCAAGCGATCCCTGCGTGCGTGTTCCTCTGCCCGGGCAACTGCCGGCCCCCGCCTGCGTGCCCCGAGCCCACGCTGCTTCCCAACGGCATCAAGTTCACGGCAGGGTCGAGCCGAAGGTATGTGCAGGGCCATCTCCCCTGACCGATGAGCTAGGCATTTCGATAGCCAAAAACTCAAAGCTGGTGGCCAAACCGATCTTCCGGTGAGTTCTGGTGCCGGCGGCACCGGGAGCTCTGCCGCTGCCGGCCCGAGGCTGCCGGGACGCCGCTCCCAGCCGTGGCTCGCTGCCGGAGGAAGGGAGGCTGTCCCTGTGCAGGGCTCCCATCCCCCTGCAGCTCCTCTCCCTTTGGGGGTGAAGGGGCGACCCCATCCTAGGCTGGAGCAGGCGCTGAGCTGGAAGCTCGGCTCTCCGTCCCGGCCCCGGAGCGGCGGAACCGCCGGAGCGGTGCCGAGCTGGGGACGGAGCTCGCTGCTGGCAAGTGCAGCCCTTCCAAAGCGTTTTGGAGAGCGGGGAAGCCCTAGGCTACAGGACACGTATAGTGCTTTTTTCCCCCTCTCTTCCCCCAAACGCTGAGCCACTACCTCACAGGAAAACCCCTTTGCTGGGCAGGGAAATCCTCTGCAGCCGTGGAAACGGAGAGCGCTTTCACTTGGCAAATCCCGCGGGACAGGGGAGGCTGGCACTGGGGACACCTTCCCCAGCAGTTTGCAGCCAGCAGGTACCACTACCAGAAACCTGTGGTAAGAAAAGAAAAAATCCTGCGGATGCAGGCAGAACATCGCCCTGGCTGTGCGGGTGCCCCTTCCCAGAAGCAAAATTGGAAACACACAGGGTAAAAACCAGCGGAGGTTTCTGGTGGGGTGAAAGGTGCGCAGCCTGAGAGTGATGTACCGTGGTGTGCCGGCACCGGGGACACGATTCCCGTGCAGAGTCACCTTTGCCTCACGGCAGAGCAAGTCCTGAGCCCCCATTTAACCCTTTCCCTCATCGCTGCCGAAGGGCAGCCCCGTTTAGTGCTCTATGGATACAAAGATACCGGCTGGCACATATGAACAGGACTGCGGACACATTTATGGGGTGCTGGAGTGTAGTGTTAGTGACAGCTTGGGAGCTTTCCCATAAGAACCCAGTCTTTAGGAGACTGTGAAACTTAGACGTAAAATAGGATCTTTGAGGCTGACTTTCTGTACGTTTTCCTTTTTTTTTTTTTTTTTTTTTTTTCCTTTTTTTCCCTCTTGAAGGTATTCGGGTTTAGGAGTGCCCTACTCTACTTCACTCATGGAAGTGATATCATGCTAAACCTCTTACACCTCAAACAAAAAAGTACCACTGCGGGCGAGCATTGCTCTTCTCCGGCAGTCAATTTTCATCCCAGCCTCGCTCAAAGGGATCAGAAAATAGATCAGGGGCAGGGAAGGCAGCCGTGCAGCGGCTCCGGAGCGAGGGAAAGCTGATTCACGCAGCCAGATTCTTCTTCGTCGAGAGTTAATTGCACTGGCTGTACCCCACAATGTTTGTGCGTCCCTCCATCTGTATTTGTACACATGCACAAAGTGGCTCTAAAACCCAAACCACTTCCCCACGGTGAGCTGGCATATTCTTGGTGTGTGCAGATTAATAGATGTGTCAGTATTTTACAGACTTGCATCATTATTTCTATAACTTAGTCGCAATCAAAATCTTGGTTTCAAACAGAAAATGTAAACGTTCCTGCTGTGAGCCCTCAGATTAGCCCTAGAATAATGTACACATTTCCCCGTGCTGTTTTTCTGTGCCCCAAGCAGCCGCCCGAGTGTAAGGGTTTATCCCGGTGTCTCTGGGAACGGCAGCGTGGCCAGGCTGGGAAGGCAGGATCAGGCTCTGAGCCCGTGCACGCACGTCTTGGAACTCTTTGGTAAGAGCAGCGTGTGTGCACAGTGGTGGGGATTTGGCTTTAATTATTGATTATTAAGGATTAATTCCTGAGTGGTGACAGAATTTGGGCTGCGTTAGCGTTGCTGTGTCTGAGGCTGGTGGCATCCATCGTGTTCGGATGGCGAGGAGGGGACGCTGCTCCTTCGAAATGTGGCCGAGGCAGCGCCTAGCAGGGGATCCCTGTGAGAAAGCGCAGCCGGCGCCGGAGCCGGCCGGGCTGCCCCGGCAGGACAGGGGAGCCGAGCCCTGGCTCTCTGCGTGGCGGCAACAAAACCTGGGGCTCCACAGCTCTATGGTGCCACCCAGACGCTGAAAAGGCCTGATCCTGCCAGCCTTCCCCAAGCCAAATACGAGTCCAGTCCCTCCAGCCGGGCTCCTGGGGAGGGAAGGGAAGGGTGGTAGGGCAGGGGCAGAGTCCGTGCCCTGGAGGAGGTCGTAGGGACACGTTTGCGGAGCTCCACCAGCTCCTGTGGTGAGCAAGGACGGCATAAACAAGTCTCAAAGGATCCCGAGCTCCCCAGGGAGGAATTCCCTCACATGGATCGGCCCCACAGCAGAATACTGATTTCAGGGATGTCTTTAATCCCGCAGCATCCCTGTGAGCAGCGCAGGGGACCCGGCCAGAGCAGCGCGATTGCCGGAGCAGGGTGAAGCAGAGGGTTCGGACCCGAGGCCGTTTGCATAAAGTTTAAATTTTATTTTATTAATTTTTTTTTAGCTATTCAGTTTTAAATACGTGGTGTGGCGCGCTCGGTCCCTCGGGAAGTGGTCATGCAGATCTGAGGTAGAAAACCCGGCACAGGAGTGTTCCCAAATGCACCTCTAGGTAGTTTCACCGCAGCCACACGTCGGTCAGGCAGCGGACGGGGAGAGGGGATCGGGGGCTCGTATTTACAACAGCAAACGAATCGAACCGCTCCAGTCCGGCCCGGCAGGGCAGGAGCCGCCGATCGCTGCTGGCAGCGGGAAGGAGCAACGATTACTGCAAATGCGGGAAGGGGACAGGGGAAAGGGCCCGGCTGGTCCCCGCTGCCGACGAGGCGGGCAGGACCGAGCCCGCAAAGCGCTCTCGTCTCTCTCTCCCGCGGAGCATCGTCCGGGCGGAGGGCAGCCGGGCCGGCTCCCCGTATCCTGCGCCTGGATGGGCTCCGGGGCCGGGCTGGGCTCTCTCCGACATTGCACATGGAGGGGCGGGCGGGGAGGGCCGTCGGGGCGGCGGGGCAGCTCTCAGGGGTTCAGTTCCAGAGCCCAGACCTGCTGGGGCCAACCCGTCCGGCCCTTCAGCTTCTTCTCGCCGTGACCCAGAGGCTGCGAATAGACCTCGGGCTGCTGCGGGAGAGGAGATGGGGAGAGGAGGGAGAAAGGAGCGGTCAGGAACGGAGTCCGGGCCGCCCGCCCGCCCCTTGCGCCCACCGCAGGGCTGAGGCCGGGCCCCGCAGCTCCGAGCGGCTTTGCCAGCCCGAGGACAAAGAGGGGCTTTAGAGGTCCCCACCCCGCCCCCCGCCCGCTGCTGCACGGACAGAAGCGGCCACCCTTGCTCCGAATCGCTCCTGCGCCCGCTCGTCCTGGGAGAGCTCCCGGGAGAGGTGAAGGACAGCCCGGGGGAGGCTCCGCCGCGGCCAGTCCCGGACCCGGGGGCTGACCCCTCGCGGAAAGTGCTCGGGAGCCCACCCGGCCCGTCGGGCGGGCTATTTTTCGACGAGTTTCCCTTCACAGATTTGTTATTACTATTATTATTGTTGTTGTTGTTGTTACGCTGAAAAAAAAAAGGCTTCAGCGAGGCCGGGAGAGTTTAGAAAACTTTTCCTCCCCAGTCCCGGGTTTTTTCCCGCCCGCTCCGGGCCCACGGAGAGCAGGGACTCGAGTCCCGATCCGCCTCTTACCATCTCCCTTTTCCTCTTGTTCTCCCTGCCGTCCGCCTTCTTGAGTTCGGCTTTGAAGCCCTCGGTGTCCCCGGGCTGGCTGTCCTTGGCCAGCACCTCCATCAGGTAGGCGATGTAGCTGGTGGCCAGGCGCAGCGTCTTGATTTTGGAGAGCTTGGTGTCGGCGGGCACGTTGGGGATGCACTCGCGGAGCTCGGCGAAGGCGCTGTTGATGCTCTCCGTCCTCCGCCGCTCCTTCTTGGGTCCCCCGACACCTTTTCGCCGTCCCAGGCGGCCGCTGAGAGCCTCCAGCCGCCCCGGGCCGGCCGGGCCGTACTCGGCGGGGCCGTAGTTAGGGCTCTGCCCGGCGAGCTCGGGGGTCGCCTCGGCCGGGTTGAGCACCCAGCCGGGGAAGTAGGCGCGCTCCTGGTGGCACCGCGCCGCCGGCCCGAAGAGGAAAGGGTCGTGCAGCATGTGGTGGTGATGGTGGTGGTGGTGGTGATGCTGGTAGCCCCCCACCAGGTTCATGATCCTCTCCGCTGGCCCCGGGGGCCGCTCAGCAGCGCTCCATGGCCGGGCGGGAGGCGCTCCCCGCCGGGCGGGCGCGGCGGGCTGCGGGGAGCGCGGCTCCGGTGGCGGAGGCGGCTGTGGGGTTTGGGGTGGGGCGGTCGGGGTTTGGGGATTTGGGTTTGTTGTTTGGGGTTTTTTTAACCCCTTCTGGAGCCTCCCGACCCTGCCTTTATATAGGGCCGCGGCCCCCCCGCCGTGGAGCCAATGGGCAGGGGAGGATGCGCGGAGGCCCCGGGGGGAGCGAAGCGGCGGAGGGGGCGTGCGCCGCGCTCCGGGCTCGGGGGCTTGGGCTCACACCTCCGCCGCTTGCCCTCGGTCCCGCCCGCTCCTCGCTTCCAGGAAGAAGGGGGTGAGGAAGAACCGAGGGGCACCCCACCCCCGTCCCGGAGCGCTCTGATTCCCGCTGCCGGGGAGGGGTGTCCGAGCCCCCCGAGGAGGAGAGCCGGCAGCGGGGCGGGGGAGCCGCGGCTGCCCGGACCTCCCACGGCCGGGCCGTGGGAGCGGGGCGCGGCGAGGCGGCGGGGCCGGGAGGGCAGTGCGGGATGCTCGGGGCCGCACTCGGAGCCGGGGGATGGGGAGAAAAGGGGGCGAAGGTATCGGAGTGAGGCGGGCTGGGCACCCCTGCGGCTGGGGGTGGCAGGGATGGAGTGCGGGCTCCCTCCCTGCACATGGGGCTCCTGGCCCACACTTGTATTGCACGGTTGCACAGGGATGTGCACTGCACGCGTGTACAGCACACGCCCACGCTGTGCAATGCACGCTGCACAAATCCACGCTGCACTTGTGTTGGTTACACCATGCACTGCTGCTCGCACCACTGTACTGCACACGTTGCCCACATGCACCACAAAGATGCAGCATGCACCCCACAGCCCTCTGTGCTGTACACACACTCCACACGTGCACCCATATATGTTACATACACCAGCAGCACGGATGTGCCACATGCACAATGTCATTATAAGTATATGACACACACACGTGTGGCACATGCACATTTATCACACACATGGCTTATAAACACACGTGTGTGCTGCTCACCCGTGTACAGACTCTGCATAGATACATAAATATATAAAAATTATACTGTCCATGCACACAAATGTATTTACAAGAGGGAGCTGGGGACCTGCCCTGCGTTTTCCTGTCCCAGCCTGGCCACGAAAGGGCTGGGGGGACACGCTGGGGTTGGGATCTTGTACTTCACCACAGCCCCAAACCCAAGCCCAGGGTGGGGCCTGAAGTGGACAGCACATCCAGCTCGCCTCTGCACCCATGGGTGACAGATCCCCAGGACGATGTCTCCCAGAGCCAGGGCTTCACCCCCAGCCCTGCTGGGCGACACTGGGGCTGACCCCTGCTCTTGCTGCGGTGACTCCAGTGAGGACAGGCTGGGCACGGCAGTGGTGATCACAGCGCGGCGGGGCAGGAAGGGGCTTTGGGCCCAAGGTATGTTAGCGATTAACGGCGCTTTCCAGCGATTCATCTTGCAGCGGAGGGTGGAAACGTTGGAGAGTTGTTTGCAGGCGCTTGTATTAATCATCCGGGCTAACACACCATTAACGTCCTCCTGCATTTTAAAGATGACAAATTTTATTTGACTTCTCTCAATCACGGTTCCCGGGCGGATTCGGGAGCCACTTAAATGCCTCGGATTTTCCATCGTTAGTTGTTACAAGGCGAGTTGCAAAGGCAGGAGGCTGGGGGGGCCGGGGCAGGGTGCAAGCAGGTCTCCGGTTCTGCCGGGCCCCGGCGGCTGGGGGGGAGCGGCCGTGCCGGATCTGCCCAGCTTTGTTCCCCCCTGCTTTGTTCTCAGCTGCTGCAAAGACCCCTCTTCCCCACCCCCTTTAAACAAGCGCCCTGCAAACATTTGCTAGTGATTACTCTCCTGTTGGAGCCAGGCTTGGGTAGGGTAGGGCGTTGTGTCCCCGATTTCCTTCAAAACAGCCGTGGTTGGGTGGGATCCCCGAGCCCGGCTCAGAGCTGATGGGAGCCAGTGCCCACCTGGGAGAAGTTCAGGGGTCCCACTTCATGCCTCACCCCTCCATGCTGGCAGAGCATCACCTGTGGAACCCTGCTCCTCTTACAAACCACCCGGGCTCCTCACTGAGCTTCTCCCCAGCCCTGCAAACTGCCAGGTCAGAGTCTGTGGCACTCAACCCCAGCTCTAGAAATACCTCACAAAAATACCCCTTTCATCCCCGTAGCCCTGCATTGCACAGGCCACTTACAGCCACATCCAGCTGGGAGCTGTCACCTTGAGCCATGCACCAGAGTCACCTCCAGCTTCCAGCTGCCAAGCCAGGTAAGTCCAGCCCAAGCTTGGGCATTATCTTGCTTAATCCACCCCCTGATGGAGGTCCCTGGACCCCGCGGAGTTTGGAAGTGCTCAGCTGAGCAAATAGTGGGACCAGAGGGTTGATTTTTCCTTTGGAAAATCATTCTAATCTTTGGTGTTTTAATAAAATAATAAAACCAGAGCCCTTTTCATGCCGACACCTTCTAAATCAAACCAGACTGCCTTTGTCATGGCGTCCAAATTTAGCACTTCTCAAACTTTTGGTGAGTTTCTTTAATTTCACATCTCCCCACTCGCATGGGGGAGAAAACACTGAGCAGTTTGGATTGGGCGATTTATGGCTGGCATGGCAGGAAGAACCATGTTTCTCTCCATCTATTTTCCTTCAAATCCTTCCCAGGGAAAGAATTCCTGCCCTCATGGCCAGGTGATGGTGAGGGGGCCAATGCTGCATGTTGGCAGTGAGGTCATCCCAGGTCTCTGTGAACCCCAGCACCCCAAACCCAGCATCCATCCCCATTTCTGGGACAGGAGCTGAGGTTTTGGCCCTGGCCCCTCAGCCACCTCCTTATCAGCGCCCAGCCAGCGGCAGCCCCGGGTGTCCTGTGACTTTGACGCCAGCTCTGCTCCCCCCCTCCGGCTCCCTTATCTAAATAGGAGCGTAAATCAGGGCCTTGGCAGATGCCCTGGCAGGACAGGGACTCCATAAAAAGGGGCTCTGCTCCAGCTCTGTTTACATTGCAGCCCCGTAAAATATTCCCCTTGTCTTCCTTGTTAGCATCTCCCTGCAGCATCCCGGCACCCTGCTGCACCCACATCCCCCCCACACCAAGCTCCTCTGAAGCCCCAGGGTGCAGCCAGGAGGGTCCCAGCCCTGTCACCCCACAGCTCCACCCCGTGTCCCCCAGCAGGTTATGCCCAGGGTACCTCCTCCCTCAGCCACTGCCTTCGATCCCCTCCTCAGCCACTGCAGGCGCAGAGCAGGGCTGAGCCAGCTCCCCTGGGCAGCTGGGTTGTGTCTAAAGGTGCCCCTGGGTATTTATAGCACTTGCCTGAAATAATGCAATAATAATCACTCAGCACCTTCCTAACAGTTCTGCTCTCAGAGGCCTCAGGGGACAGTGGCAAGAACCCTTGGGAAACTGAGGCATGAGCAGAGCCTGCTTCAAGGAGAGCTTTTCTGGGGGATTATTTTCCTCCTGGCAATGTGAGGAGTGAGAGAACCTGCAGAAGTGGATGGAATCAAGTCAGTTTGATCAGCAATGAACTCAGCTCTGGGGTCACAGCCAAGGCTGGGCTGCAAAAGCCCATTCAGGGCATCTCTCTTCCCCAGCAGGATTTGCCACACGTGCCCTGCTGTGCCAGGATGGGTTTCATAGGGGTGAGGGGTGCTGGGGTGCAGCAGAGTTCACACTTGTGCTCTCCTGTGCCCACACACTGCCTGAGTCCCTCAGGCTGCATCACTGGGCTGCTTGATCCTGTCTTAGCACCCCAGGAGCAGCTCCCAGTGAGGTACAGTCTGTCAAAGCCCCATGGAAGGAGCAGGAGGAATTGGGTGTGGGTGAGCACAGGGCTGTGCCTGGATATTCCTGTTCTCAGCAGCAACCCACAGCATCTTCTCTGTGCACGCCCCTCCTGTGCCGCCCCTATGGCGACACACAGGATGACTGCAACCATTGCCCCTCAAGAAATATCATCTCTTTATGGCCAAACAGCCACTGTCTTGCGTGGATAAATCAAAAGGAAAACAAAGCTTTACGGAAAAAAGTATTAAATTTTCCATGTGCTCCTGAAGGGATGGGCCAGGCACTCGCTGTTTATTTTTTGGGCTCTCTCTTTGCTAGTACTGTAAGTGACATTGTGTTTACAAAAGTTTTTATGTCATCAGAGCAAAGTCACAGCTCAGCTTCCTCTCCTGTGTATTTTATGTAGATGGATGTGTCTGTGAGGAACATTCAAACTAAACAGAGAGCTGGTTTATAGGAAAATGTATTTATTTGAAAAATCGTAACTCACAATTTCGGCAAAACCGGGCTCCACATTTATTGCTGCTAATGGGGTGTGGCGGCCATAAATTAACCTGGAAAATTGCTGCGGCCATTTCAACAATGGCTCATTGTGCTGATGGAGCAGCAGTTCCTCAAAGACTGCTCATGTCAATTGGCAATTAGGTTTGGATGCAAACAACAGGTAAAGGGAAGGTAACAGCAGCCTCGCCACTGGAACCAGCCCCAAAATCATCACCCTAGGCTGGCATGGGTGCCCTGAGTCTCACTTAAAACAGAGCTGTTCCCTCATCTGATTGCTATGGAAATCAGTGGAAGGAGGCTCCACCTGCTAAAAGGGGAATTTCTATTTATATTAAATTACATGTTATAGACATGAAATTGGAGATGACAGAAAAACCCAGCCCATGAACTCTGACTGGCAGCTCAGGTGAGCCACGTGCATGGAGAGTGGGTCCAGTTGCTCCCTGGTTGATCTCTCTTCTTGAAAGAAGTTTTGCACTGAATCAGGAGTGATGCTTCTACCCTAAAACTTCTTCTTTTCCACTCAGATTCCTTGCTGAGACAAACACTGACCCCCAAAACCTTGAGGCTGGCTGCTGACCCTGGGGTACAAGCTGCCACTATCATTCTTCCATCCTTGATCACCTGGCTCAGGGCAGGGTTTGGCTGCTGGCTCGTGGTGGCAACTCTCCACTCATGGAGAGTAGTGGAGAAGAGCTCCCAGATGATTCAGGTCCCTGACAAAAACCAGTGCCTTTCCCTCCTCGAACCACTTTCCACTCCTGAAGCAAATTTACAAGGGTTCTAGAATGTCCTGCTCCAGGGCATCAGCCAATTGCTAATGGCTGGGGATTGGGAAAGACATTTCCTCTGCTGAGAAGGATTGCATAAGTGCTTATTAAGGCAGCTCCTGGCGTCCTCGTCAAAAGCATCTGGTTTGGGGCATAGCTGGAGACAAACTGCTGGCTCGGGATGGGCAGAGCTGGACTTGCTGCTTCCAACCTTTCCCTTAGTGCAGGTTTGGGTCATCTCCTATGTGCTGGTGGGGAAAGGGAGGTGGGTCATGAGATGTGTCCTTCTCCCTCTCCCTCTGCTCTCCATTAACCCTGGTGGTGCCGCTGTGGGGAATTCTCTTCCCACTCCTTCCAACTCCAGGAGCTCAAGGACCTTCCAACCCCAGGTACCACGGCACCACATGTGCATGAGGGATTTCTCTGCTCCCTGTTAGGCCATCATCTCACATTCCTTGAAAGAGGGGCTTCCCTCCTGTCCCATTGCTACTGTGCCTGGCTCATGGACTGGCCTGGCTCGGTGGGTGAGCTCCTGTTCTGCACCTGTCTGTGTGACATTGCAGGTAAATGGCTTTGTGGTGAGAAAAGGCTGCTGACAGTGGTCGGGATGCTTTTAAGAGGGCTCTGCTGTGTCACAGGCTCAGTGTGATGTGCTGGCACTGCAGAGCAGCCAGAGCCAGGGAACAGCATCCTGTCCATGTTTCCCTGTGGTGGGACCATGTTCTGGTATCCCTACTTCCTACCTTCCTCTCTGTGTGGATCCACATGGGGTTTTTAATTAATTTTGTCTCTAAGATTTTCAGGCCAATTCCAGTTCTCATCACACAGTGTCTCATGCCAGGTCTGGCTATGCCTTCCCAACTGTGCTAGGGTACGAGGATGAGGGCTATTAGTGGTGCTTTATTATCCTGGTTATACTCAGCTCTCTCAAAATTCCAGGTGTTCTCTCTGCTCAGGTGCAGGAGTTACTGCTCACTTCCATGGGAGCAGAGGGACTGATTTTCCCTTGGTTCCTCCCACTGCATCCTGAGATGTCTGTGCAGCTGCCGGGCCAGCCATTACAGCAGGACTCTCAAGATGGGTTTTCCAAGGTTGGATTGAGATGGTTTTAAGAATTAACAAGCATCTGTTAATACTTTTTTTGCAACAGAAAATTATTTGTGAGTTGGGGGTCTTAAATAATTTTAGTGCTTTTTCCCACCCTTTTCCCCCCTGTTTTATAAATGGGAGGTGGCGGAAGCCTCCCCAGAGCTTGTTATTCCCCATCCCAAACTGGGATCCAGCACCCAGCATGGCTGTGCTGCTGCCTTCACAGGCATGGGGGGAAGTGGGGGGATTTTGGGTCAAAAAGGCACAGAGACAGTGAGAGTCCTTTTGTCAGTATGGTCCATGGTGTCACCATGGATGTTGTACCTCATTGCATCCAGGGAGTCACAGGATGGGGACATGCTGCAAAAAGTGAATCCAGACCTCCGAAGAATAACGCTTTTATTGTATATCAATATACACAGTAAATATGTGACTCCTCCTAACATGCTCTGGAGAAAAAAAAACTGTCTGAAATGGAGCTTATTGGAAGGAAATAAATTGCTCCCATAAAAATGCTGATCCCTCCCTACTTCTCAAAACTGAAACAAAATCGTATGCTGTGAGCTGAAGACCTTTCTTCTCTTGGCTCCTGGTTTTCCAAGAAGAGCAGGGAACATGAAGGAAAAACAAGCCTTCCCCATTAAAACCCGCTTAAGTGAAACTCCAGTTTTCTCTTAAAGTTTGCTTGGAAACATTTGGAGCAGCTTCGTGCAAACCAGTTCTGCTCTTTGAAAGGCCGTTAAAATAAAAAACACCCAACCCAAAATAGCCATCTCTGCAAGAAGCATCTTGTTTGGACAAAAGTGGTTTGTTTTACACCCTGAATCCAAACACTCCTGGGGAAATGTTGTGAAATGCGCCGCGCTGGCGGTGCAGCGGCTCCAGGGATGTTTTGTGGGACATGGGCAAAGCTGGTGGGTGCTGGCAAGGTGGTGGCCACCACCAGCACTTCACTGCTCATTATCCCGGCTGCTGGAGTCTCCCTGACTTCAGCACAGTGTATTTTCCATCGGGGTGAAGGCTTGCAGCGTGAGTTCTGGCAGGGAGGGATTTTGTACCAGCGTTCAGCCCCACTCTGATCTTGCCCCAGAGCTCCTGTGGCCTCTCTGAAGGGCCCATCACATGCAGGAGCTGAGAGCACTCCCCCTGGGACAAACAAAAGCCATTTTCCAACAAGGTGTTAAAGCCCTTCTTAAAGTTTCTTTAACATACTCCATGTTATACCTAGAGCACAAAAATACCCCACAGTAATTCCTAAGCCAGCAATATACACACCAGCAACCCTGATACATTATTTATACATATATAGATAAGAATAAACTTGCATATATAAATCAATATTTTACTATATATATATATATTATATACTATATTTTACTATTTTATATAGTAAAACATAATATTTTACTATATTTTAAAATATATTTTAATACATAAATATATATTATAAATATATATTTTATATTATAAAAATATAAATATTTTACTATATAAAATAAACATAAGTACAAATATAATTACGATTGTAGTCGTAAACATAAAGAAATATATACAGCATGTGTATGTGTATATGTATGTGTATATGGTGCTGCTTTTTCTGCTGGTGGCATCAGTCTGTGATTTAGGCACAAATATTTCTATGCCAGGGTCTTTGGCAGTGAAGTTTTGCCATGCAGCTGCCCCTCCTGTGCAGCAAGCCCAGCCTGGTGAAGCCCTGCCAGGAGCTCAACACCCATGGAGGTAGGGAGAAGTTTTTCCTCACGGATTTGCCTGAACCTGCCAGTTTATGGGGGGAGCTGGGATCCTCTGGATGGGCACTCCACCTCGCTGTGGCTCTCCAGGAGGAAGCTGGCCCAGCCTCATCTGCTCGGGGGGATGCTGAAATCGTGGGGTGGAGGGTGGTGAGCGCCCAGTGCCGCGTCCTCCCACCCCAAGAGCTGCTGCCCCCGCCTTTCTTCTGGAGAGGATGGGGGGAGAAAGGGCTACACCGCCGTGAAACTGCAGTTTTAGAAGGTGGTGATTGTTTTCTTGGGCCAAAAGGACAAGAAACATCATGTCTAAAGATGACAGGCTCGATTTGCTGTGTCATTAACCAGAGCCGAAACTCTAGATGGGCTGGGTCTCCTGTGAGCTGCACGCTGCTTCCCGTGCTGCTGCTGAGCTCTGATTCTGCCAGATAAAGGCCTTTGTGGGTGTATTTCTCTTGCTCAGACCTTGTTTTAATTCCATGGATGCTATTATGCAGTCTATGAGATGAGGAAGCTCTTTCTCCCCTGCTCCCACATGTATCTTGATGTGCCCCCTAAAATGCACTGGCTCCCCAGCACACATGTGCTCCCCTGGGTGCTTGCAGGGGTTTCAAACAAGCACAAAGTATAGCCCTTCTTCTCACCAAGGAAAAAAAACCTCGTTCCCAACCTTCCACAGCCTCGAGATCTCATGGAAATAAGCCCCAGGATCCAACCCAGGAGTGGTGTGGTGACAATGGTGTGAGGTGCAAGCAGGCAGCAGAATGGGGAAGCCCAACAAAAGCTCCACAACCACCCATCTCTTGGTCCTGGCTGTGGTTGCAAACCCCAGTCCAAGTCAAAAGCAGCTGCTGAGACCCAAGTGTGGTGGATGAGGAGAGCGGCCACCAGCCAGGTGAGCTGGGCTGCAGCATTCACCACGCCAGGGGCTCTGCGGGGCTTATGGACACCAGCACCTAAGCACAAAGCACTTTTGAAAGGAACACGGGTGCTCTGGGCTCTGAGCAAGCAGAAAGCTGGAGGAGACAGGGCTCACACGGAGGTGGCTGGAAAGGGGGCAGTGGAGCCGAGTGTGCCGCCTGCCTGCGCCGCATGAGCCGGCTCAGAGCACAGTAGGAAAAAATACCGCAATAGGCAAAGCATCTCCCATTTGCCCCTAAGCTCTGGCTCTTCCTGTGCTGATAACAAGCCCAGTAAATCTCCTTACAGCAATGAGACATTTTTTCCCCTCTCCTTCCCTCCTCACAGCCTTGTCAGACCCTGCTGGCTGTGGGAGCTGGGGTGGGACCACCCTCCTCACCCCTCTGTGGGGAAGTATCCCAAAACATGCAGCCCCCCGAGCATCCCAGCAGGTTCCAGAGGTTTCAAGCCCTGCCCTGAGGTGTGGGAAGGAGCTGGGAGCAGGCAGGAGCTGTCTCCTCTCTAATTGCCCCCGGAGCCCAGTGGCTGAGCCACTTGCTGCTATCTCAGGCCATCGCAGCTGGTGCTGGGCTGAGTCAGGAGAGATGGAGACTGATACTGGCCCTCTGTCCGACTGACAGGGGTGCAGGGCAAGAATGGAGGAAGAAAACCTGGGATGTACATGTCCAAAATCTCCCTGGCCTTAGTGCTTTGGCTGAAATAAGGAGCTCAGGCAGTGAGCAGGTTCCCATCAGCAATTTGGTGCTCAGCCCTGGGCTGGGTGAGCCCCAGTGACCTGTTAGATGTAGCTCCTGACCTGGGAGAGTTTAAGCCTGCCCAAAACGTGGCAGAAAGAGCATTTCTATTCTGAAAAAGCAGTTCTGGATATGCTTGGCAGCAGGATGGGGTTTACTAAATTTAGGAATTGTGGTGGGACACAGGGCCATCGTTTCCCATACAGGAGATGGCCACAGAGCTTCCTCCCAATTGCTCTTTTTGTGCCTGAGGGCCGGGACCCCTTTCTGGTCCCACCATGCCGCTGTTCCCTCCTCACAGCCAGGACCCTGCCACCAAATTGCCCCCAGCAAATGCCACCAAGCCATGGCTCAGCTGCTGCCCTGCTGGGATCTTCCTCCCTCACCGTGCATCAGCAAACTCATTGTCCTCATTCTCCTCTTCCTCTCGTGAATTCCTCATAAATTTCCCGCTGCTGGCTCCACCAGCGCCGTGTTCTCACTAAACCTTGCAGGCTGATTGCATCTGTCATTGTCACTGTCTGGGGCTGGAATGTGTCACCCTGCCTGAGAGGAGTCATGTATTCAGCCGTGGCAGAGCATTTCAGGACAAAGCACTGGGTTAGATCACGGTGGGACAGTTTTCCTGCAGTGGCAAGAGCTGATCCATCTCGCGGAGCAGGAGGAAAGCACCGCCTCTGGATTCTTTCCTATTTATTTTTCCTAAACAGAGCGCTGAGAAGTGCGAGAGTCACCTACCAACAGGATCCTGAACTTTTCTGGAGCGTCCTAAAGAAAGGGAGTTTGCTTTAAAAAGCCTCCAAAGCCCATGAATTTGGAGCAGACATTTTTTTTCCACTGTCCCTGTCATGTCTCACCGCTTTTGTCCAGATGCTTGGGGTGCCCGTTGGTGGCAGGGATGGCCCCAGAGCTGCATTTGGGGTCCCTGCAGTGTGGTAGCAAGGGCTGGGGTTTGTGGGGTCTGGGATGTCCACAGTAGCTGAGGAAGCTGGTACAACCATGACCCAGCACTTTACCATGTCCCACCAGGCAGTGGGAAAACTCTGGTGGTGACAGTGCAGTGACCGTGGGGAGCGGCCAGCTATGACACTCCCATGCCCACACCAGCTCCCTAGTGGTGAGGAGGAGGGGGTCTCTTGAGATATTAGATGTGATAATCAGACATTCAGAGTTAAAGCATAAAATGAAATTATGCGTCTGCTCTCATTATTGATACAAGCGTGCAGGAACCCCACATGCTAGGAAATACTTCATCCTGACCCTCAGGAACTTTATCCCCTGTTCCTGCCTGGGGAAATCTCATCCCTGTAATGGCAGAGGTGTGTGTTTGGGTGGGGCATGGAGTGAGATGAGGAGATGAAGGGAGAGCTGTAACCTCGAGGACAAGCACCCTTGCACAGCCACTGTGCAGCAGGAGCGAGTCATTCCCAGCACAGTGATGGACTCGACTGCCTTCCTTTGGGATACACATCCTTGGATGGTCCCATGCCACTGGTAGCAGGTTTCCCATCACTTTTCCTCAGCTACCTGAGCTGGTGTCCTCCAAGGGGGTTCAGATGTGCTGGGAAGCTCCTCTCCCCAGGGTGCTGCCCGGTGACCTGCATATGGTAAGGGTGGAAGAGACAGTCAGTCTGTGTTTCTTTGTTTATAAGAACATATTTGCAGTGATTG
Organism: Vidua chalybeata; assembly: GCF_026979565.1. NCBI lineage: Eukaryota > Metazoa > Chordata > Aves > Passeriformes > Viduidae > Vidua > Vidua chalybeata. Next base: position 13,125,200 of record NC_071544.1, read on the forward strand.
ATGTCTGAGCTGGGGAAGTATGCTTGCAAGTGAGACTTTAAAACATGAATCAAACAATGTTTGGAATATGTATGCTGCTCTGTCAAACATTTCTCAGCGTTTGGAGTCTGCAGAGCCTGCGCGTCCAGAGGTACCAGTGCCTGTGCAGAGGTGTCTGCAGGGAAATCATCCTCCATACTGTGAGGGTGAGTGTGGGCATCCTTCAGCCTCACCATCACCTCTCCACACCAGGAGGCTGCTGGGAACAGTTCAGGATTTGCACCCGTGGCCAGGGGTGCACGTGGAGGCGTCCCATTAAGCGCCGTCCATCACGGGACATTCCTTTACACGACGCTCCTTACTGCCAAATTGTCCCTTGGGCCTGCTGAGGAATGAGAGTGGCCCTGGAGGACAGAGTCGGCTTTCAGGCTTCCTTCCCCTCCAGATAACCCGACTGCCCGTGGAGAGAAGAAAGGTCTGGAAGGGGCAGGCCATATCCAGATGTTCACTAAGTGCATTAAGACCCTCAGCCAGAGGAGCACATGCTTCAGGTTAAGCCCCTGAGCAGTCCCAGCTGCAGCAGAATTAATAAAGTCGTCACTTAATCACTTACTGAATGCTCTCCCTGATAAGGACTGGGTTCGTTTATAGTGGACAGGGAATCTTCTCAGGGTTTCTCTTTGCATGTCCTGCTTGGGCAGTCCTGTATGGGCATCCCTCCACACTGGCATCCCTGCTGCCATACCAACTCCTTTGCCCATGGAGCAATGTGGGTTTCCCAGTTAAGAGAGCTGCTGGCACTATAATGCAGGGATTGTGGATCTCACCCCATATTTTCTGGAGCACTGCTTTCTCTTCTATTCATAGGGATGTTCCACTTCCCATTGCCCATGGAGTGGTGCTGGACACGGCTCAGCTCAACAGAACCAGCTGTGGAAATCACTGTCAGCTGTTGGAACAGCTCTGTCCCAGCTGCTCCATCCCACTTCCTTCAGGTCCTGGGGGATACCTTGCTCTTCTAACCCTGAAATGGCCCTGGGCCACCACCTCACTCCACAGAGAAGATCCAGCTGAGGGGAGTGATGTCCTCAGACTCGGGAACTTGCAGACATGACCTGATGGCACCAGGTGTTGTGTCATTTTCAGAGAAGCATCATCACCCCAATAAGCTGTCCTGGTGGGCAGGATATCTGGGCTAATGCCAAGCCCACCTTTCCTGGGAATGGGATTGGTTGGGAACAGCCTGAGAGGAGCAGGTGCCAGCTGGCTGCCATTCACTGCCCATAAATGATGTATCCAGCCCCAGACTGGGTGAGGCATTTGGAACAGAGAGGGACACCAGAAACTGGGCATCCCTCCAAGGTGGGCAGACCTTTCTCCTCTAGGCTTTCTGCCCACTGCTGCCCATGGGGTCAGCAGGTCTGCTTGTCCTACTCCTCCTCCCAGCCATTATTTATTTATTTGTTTTTTTTCCAGAATCCCAAGAAAACCTTTAGAAAGTCTCCTGCTCCTCCACCCAGGCACACCACCCTTGTGTGAAGTCTCTCTAAGTGCACGCATGGAAAACACATCCCATGAGCAGATCCCCTTCTCACGGGTCCGCTGTCGTTGCCTTTTAGCACAAGGGAGATTTATTCACTTCACGGGTATTTTTAAAAGGCTTTTTTTTTTTATAGCTGGGCTTCTCCTACTTAGGGGAGATTAGGAGATTGTATTTCATGGCTTCTTGTGGATCCCCTTTCGCAGGCTCTAATGAACTATGGATGAGTGACCATGGTAATCCAGTCTGTGCAGGACCTCATTAAAGTCACCAAGGCCGTTATAATAACTGGCTGCATCTGATCACGTTACCCCTTTAAATCGCTGATTCCACCGGTCTATGAGAGCCAGCTCTTAGCCCAGCACAGGCAGCAGGAGCTTTGCTCTGAGCTATCACCTCCTGGGCTGCTAACGAGGCACAATTTGATTAACTCACATTGCAGAAAGGCCACAGGATTTCCCTTCACTGTTTTGCTCAGCCAGCCCCAGTCAGAGCAGGCAGTGTCCTGTCCTGCTGGAAGCAGGTGGATGGTGCAAAGAAAGGATCCCAACATTTCCCAGTTATAAACTGAACTTTGGGAGAGGGCTGGCAAGTGGCTCTCTGGGGCCACATCCAGCCTGTGCCTGTGTGATGGCACCAGGGGAAGCAGCACTTTCAGCTCCTTACCTTGTGAAAAGCAGCCTGGAGCAGTCCTGGCTGTCCTGACTGGCAACTGCCTGCAGCTAGCCCTGCTCCTCTGCTTGCCACCCCAAGCCCACGGCATCCCCAGAGTGGCAGGGCTCACAGCCCCAGAGCCATGGGATGGATCCCACCCCAGAGTCCCAGTAAGATGGAGCCCAGAACTCCAGTAAAACAGGCTGCAGCACCTCTGGCAGTGAGGTTTGCCCTCCTGCCCTACACTGGGGCGGTGGTCCTGACCCCTGCCCGTATCCCTTCCTTACTGAAAGCAGACACAGGCATCCCAGCAAATATCCAGAGGAGCAGGGTGGAGAGGGGGGAAAAAAAAAAAAAAAAAAAAGCCAGATCCATCTGCAAAAACCCAGGCAGAAATGTTTCTTTGTCTTGGAAAGTGTCAGAGAAAGAAATTCCCTTTGAGGGTAGGTTTGTGTTTGCAAGACTTCAAACCCCTCATCTGGACAATAACAGCTTCTGTCTCAGGGAATTGCGGCCGCGAGGTACCGGCCAAGCCCGAGGTATTAGAGGTTCGGACAGTAATTAGGGCTCTGGGCTGATAAGGGTGCAGAGCTCAGCCACCTTGGGCTCTGCTCATGCCAGAGCAGTGAGTGTGCATGCCGGCCCGGGTGCGCAGGGCTCCGGCGGCGCAGAGGCACCGGGGGATGTAAACAACCACGGCCAGGGCTCTCCATCCATCGCTGCCACGGCTCGGCACCGGCACGCCGCGCTCAGCAACGGCGGGATGCGCTCAGCAAACACGTCCCCACTGGCAGCAGAACACCAAACCTGATTTAGTACAGGGGGAAAAAAAGTGATTTTTTTTTTTTCTTGTCTCAGCCACCCGTGCTGTGCCAAACCCCTGCAGCTCCTGCTCAGATGTGGGTTTGCCACAGGGTACCAACTCCTGCCAGCTCCTCCCTGATGCACAGGCACACCCAAATACGCTCAGGACCAAAAAAACCTGGGTTTTACAGCTGCTGGAAACCAAGGATCTGCCTTTGCTGCCTTCTCAGCCCGCTGGCAGGGAGCCCCAGGCTGGCAGGGGCTGGTGCCAGAGCTGTGCAGCCCCAGGCTGCAGGAGAGGAGGTTGATGCACAGGACTGCAGGCAGAGGAAGGCCACTGGGACTTCTGATCATCTCATTAACCACGAGAACGGCAGAAAATAATTGCTCGTGGTTCAATGCAGTCCATCTGTGTGGGATTTTCTCAATAATAAGTGCATACGGCCTGGTTTTAATGTTTTTCAACGTTTTTTAAACTGAAACATTTCCTAATGCCGAAACCTGGGCAAAAATCAGTTCCAGCCCTGGGGGCAGTGAGGGGATTTAGAGGCACAAGTCTCGGGTTGACTTTTTAACAGGGTTCGTACAAACTATCCTGCCCATAATGCTCGTGTAATTGATGCTTTTGAATACTCCAAGGAGGCCAAGGTCCTCAGAGGCTTTGAAAGTATGTTTTACAGTACTTTCTGATGTGATATATAAAAAACCCCTGATCATGAGTCAGGCAAGCAAAGCTCTTGAGACTGACTTAAAATTATTTACATGCACACACACCCCTTTTTAAGTGATCACACTTAAATATTTTAAATTCTTTTTTCTTTTCTTTTTCTTTTTCTTTTTTTTTTTTTTTTTTTTTTTTTTTTTTTTTTTTTTGTGTTAAGAAAAGCTGATTTTTCATGTAGAAAACAGAACTTCAGGACTCTGGCAATTTTGGTGTAAAAGCTGCCCCTCAGCCAGCTGCAGGGATGCAGGGAGAGCAGGACACACAGGCTGGACAAGATTGGGCTGTGCCTTCCTGCAGAAGGGTTCATATCCAGAGCTGATTTGTTTTATTTCCCTGCAAGATGCAGTTTGAGGCTTAACTCTGGCCAAGCAGCAAGTGACTGCAAGGAATTTTGCTCATTGGGATGGATGAAGCAATGGGCTTGGTCCTTTCCAGTTTTTCCCAGTCCATAAAAGCCAAGCAGGTAAATAGCATTTTGCCTGGGATAGGGGAACCTAACAGGCATCTTGCAAACACACACATGCTTGTTAAAGTCATGGCTGTAAAAGTGGTGCTCTGACCCTGCCAAAATTCTGTCCTAAAAATTTCTCCGTGTGGTGAAACACTGGGCATTTATTCTGGCTTTGCTCTGCCACCTTCTCCCCAAAAAGAGAGCACAGGGGGCTACACACCCTGCCCACCCCATGGCTCAGCCCCAGCACCAGCAGCCCCAGCCCCTCCTGGTGACCGGGGAGCGAGTGAGGAATAACCCTCCTAGCCCCTTATCAGGCTTGTGTGCTTAATCCCTCTTTTAAGTGGCATGGAGTTAACTGGCTCCCTTTCCTGGGGCATTGCTCAGGGGAGAAGAAATGCTCCCCACGAGGGTTCTGGTTGCCCCCTGGGCCCCTCTGTGCCTGGATCCCACTGCGAGGGTGCCAAAGCCCTGGCAGCAGCCAGCCCTGGGCGTCTCACCTGGCTCTTTCTGTTTGGGGCTGCCTCCATAGACAAAGCATTCCCTGTCCCTCCTGTCCCCACTGTCCCCACTGTCCTTCCCACCCCAGAGCTCCCCTGGGCGTAGCAGTGCCCACCTCAAGGTGGGCATACCCACAGTATGGCTTCAGTGCCACAGACAGGGGCTATTCTGGGGAGGATTTTGTCCTGGGCAACCGTTTGGAAGCTTGAACAGCACAGGAGTCAGAATCTGGCCTGAAGCATTTCAAATATGCCACCGAGCCTGCCTTAAGTGGGCAAGGGATTTAGTAATCACAGCCTCCCATCGTCCTGCCAAGGGCACAGGAGCACAGCTCTGGCTGCCACAAAATACTCTCTAGAGGCTGAATATTGCACAGTTTTCCACCTACCCCCAGAGCCCACAGTGGGAAACTGGGGCTGAGCTCGAGCTGTGCACCATCCCCAGCTGGGGCTCACATGATGGGGGGCTTGTAGGGTTTCCAGGGCTTGTTGTTACTTGGATGATAACATCACTAATTGTTGTGATTAGTGATAATCCAGGAGAGAGAAAAAGGAAAGAAAAAAATTGGATTTTTGGGTATCTCTGCATCAGCCTCAGGGAGTCCTTCCAGCACAGTGGGAAAGCAGACTGCATGGCACTGAGCTCAGCATTTTGGGAACTGCCATCAAAACTGAGACCATCCCTTTCCCACACACTTGCTGACTGGTTTGGGTTTCTCCCCAAAAATACCTAGTGAGGAAATAAGGAGAGTTTGGTGCAGAAAAAGCCTCATTTAAAGGTTGTGATGTGCTTATGTGATACAAATTATACTGGTTTGGTTTGGTTTTGGAGGAGACGCTTCCCAGATTTAACAAGTTTTTGCTGAGTCCCTTCAAATCATGGAATGTGAACTTTGGGCACAGAGGAAACGCCTCCTAGACACGGGAAACCAAGTCATGTTTTTAAATGTCACTTGGACTTTCTCAGCCCATACTCCAGGCATCAAGCTTTGCCTGAGCTGATTAGACTTTGATTAGAATTTACAAATAATTTTGCTTACCTCCAAATTTGCACTTTTTATAGTCAATATATATTTCTCCAACATTTTTTTTGTTGCTGATGGGCAAGGGCAGTTTGGGCTATGAAAAGGAAAGGGTGGCAATGGGTTTTTTCCTTGCATGGCTTTGTCAAGAAGAGGGGACTTCTGAGCAGTGGAGCCTGGACAGCACCCAGAGTGGGGACATGCAGTGGGAGCAGGGTGACCCATCCTGGAAAGGGGGTGACAGGCTGGAAATGGGTGACATATGCTGGGAAAGGTGTGCTGCATGCCAGGAAGATGTGACACACTGCAAATGGGGTGACACGTACCAGGATGGGGATGTTATTCACTGGGAAGGGGTGACACAAGCCACGGTGGTGGTGACACAGATGCAGTGGAGGGTGTGACACGTGCCAAGAACAGGTGACACTTGCTGGGAAGGAGGTGATGGACATCAAGAAGGGAGTGACAGACATTGAGAAGGGAACGACACATGCCAGAAAAGACATGATCCCCATCAGGAGAGCAGGGCAGGGCCATGCATCCCAGCCCAGCAGCTGCAGAGGGCACAGGGCAGCCAGGATGGCGTTGGTGTGCAGCAGCATGGCCAGATCCTGCAGTGACAGGCCACCTCAGCTGTCACACACACGTGGAGCAGCCCAACAAGGAGCGATGCCTCGCGGAGCTGCTCCCCTCTGCCCAGCAGCAATACCCACCACTGGTGCTCGAGCTGTGGCTAATGTCCTTTCACCGTGTATTATACAAATAATATAAATAACTCCTCCTCGGACTTCAAACATGCCACTTCAGATGTATGGTGGGAGATTACAGAGTTTGTTAAAGCTCAGGTCTTCAATCATCCGGGCAGTTTCGAAGCTGCTCACTAAAATACAGATCAATGCTTCAATTTTATGGGAGGCCTGTCCCATGTGACCAGACTCAAATCCCCTATTTTATGGCTTGCTTATACATTCCTGGTGAAAAACGGTTTACATTTTGGGCCCCGGGAGCTCTCCTAAATCAGCTGCCAGGTTTTTGCAGCTGGTAGTAAAGGGAAGCGCTGTCATCGGGCTGCCCGGAGGTGAACAAACGAGCCGCCAGCCACGGGACTGACGGCTCGCCCCGACCCTGCGCCAGCTCCCCGGCTGCTGCTGCCACAGGGACACCAATCAGGCAAGGACACTCTGCCTGTGACACCCTGGGCACCCCCCCCCCGAGGCGCCATCCCCACGGCAGCATCTCCCCCTGGGAGACCCCGAAGCTTCAGGGCTTCGGAGACACTCGGATGAAAGGGTTAAGCTGGACTGGACGGCTGGAGAGGAGAGGGATGTTAATCCTTCAGCTCTGGGTCTGCTAATTATTTGCTGATTCAGCTGCTGAGCAGAGCCCAGCTCCAAAGCAGGGCCTTGGCCCTTGCCTGCTGTCAGTTTTGGGGTGCTGGGGCTTGGCGTTGCCTGTTTTGTCCCAAGAGCAGAGCTGAGCTCCATGTGCCCTTCTATCTTGAGAGCAGCAGTGTGTCAGAAGCAGGTTTTGCAGGAAAACTTAGGCACAGCTTATCCCTGGGCAGACCCAAAGGAGTGGTGATTTTATCCTCTTTCATTTTCCATCAGTGCTCCACCCTTCCCTTTCATTGGTGATCGTGAGAAAGGGTGCCAAGGGCTTGGTCCTCTTGGAGGATCCTGAGCCCCAGCAAGGAAAGGAGCTGCCACCCACCACGGTGACACAGGGACCCGCAGGAATGTGCCATGGGGGCAGAATTTGGTAGCACACCCACCTTCTCTGACCTCATTGCTCCCCTCCTTTAATAATCTCAACAAGCTCCCAGCATTTCCTGCCATCCAAGATCCCTGAGGTTACCACTAATGAAGTCGCCCCCAAGGCCATAAACCCCGTTGGCAGCTGCCACCTCACCCAGGCAGCTTCAGCACTGAGCTCAGGCTGTGACACTCGGCTCCTGCCGGGGGAGCAGAGGTGCCATTGGTAGCAGGTGGTGGCTGCAGCTCACACACATTTAAACACCTCCTTGCCCAGCTCCTTCTGTCACAGCACTGTGACAGAAAGCAGCTGCTTTTGGCAGAAAGGGGAACTTTGGGCTGCAGAGTAGTGGAGGTGAAAGGAGCCTGAAGGATGAAGGCGGGTGCCCGGGTGTGCTGATGGGATGATGAAGCCAAGCAAACCTGAAGCAGTGGTGGGGTGTGGTGCTGTGGGGTGGGAGGACAGCTGAAGGCTCTGTTTTTCCCTTTTTCCCCAGTTTTTCCTCATCTATGCTACTCCCTGGCTTCCCTGCGCAAGGTTTGTCTCCTCATGGAGTTACCACAGATTTTCCACACAGTAAATCTGGGATGTGATGGTTGGATGAGATGCATCCAAAATCTACCTGGGCTGAGCTCCTCCAGCACCTACACAAGTGAGCTTTCACAGTACCTTGGTGGCATCCTGAGGAAACCCAGCTCCTTTGCACTGGCTTCTGACCCCACGATGCCAAGATGCTGCTTCCCTGCTCTGGGCATGGCTGGGCAGGATTCCCTGTCCCCCCCTCTGGTGATGGCCAGTAAAATGACAGGTGATTTTATCCCACCCTTCTTAAAACGAAGCTGAATTTCCATCTTCAGGAAAGCAGACAGCATCCTCCTGCTTCCAGCTATTTAGGGGATAGCTGAAGGGAGGCTTTTCCCTGTTGCTTCATAAAGAACAGAAAAAGTAAAAAATGGCCACATTCATCTTGCTTTGAAAATGCTGTAAATAAATCAGTTCACTCCCAGAATAAGCTCTGCCTTCTTTTTGTGGTTGACTCCTGCCAGTGCTAATTGGAGCCAATAGGCACATCACGAGGGGAGCAACCCCCTTTACAGGTAACACTTTAGCCTGGCGAGCATGTTTACAGTCTTATTTCAAAGCCTTAAGGAGGAAGGATCTGTCATAAACCCTGGCAGCTTTCGCTGAGCAAACAGTGCTGCTAGAATAGTTAAACCCCCGGCATTTGGGTGGAAAAATATAGAAAACACATGTGTTTCCATGTGAGCTCTGCTGCTGTGCAGAGCTGGCTTTGTGGCACTGCAGGGCAGCTGCGGGTCCCAGGTGATGAAGAGCCATCTCTGGCAGGGCTTGAGGACACTGTTAGGTCTGGGTGACCCTGAGGACACCCTGGGACCCTCACCCTACCCGTGGAAGGGCATCCATTTAATCCCACTGCAAGGCTCAGGGAGATATATTCCCTTTACTGTGCTTGTCCTAAAATGAGCTCTTCAGCTTTTGGGGTGCCTGAAGACAATGATCTAGAAGAGAACTACCATTCCCCATCAATGGTGCAGTTAGGTGCTGCTTTGCTTTTTTTTTTTTTAAGGAAAAAAGTATCTTGGGGAAACTACAGAAATTAGGCAATACATTTTCAGGATTACTTTTATCTGAAGAAAATAAGGAGAGATTTCCTGTAGTGAAGACATCAATGAGGTTCATAGGAAAAGCTCTGTGTAGGTGTCGATGAATGTGTGAAGGAGCTGTGCTCTGGGGTTGGGGTGGGGGACCACGGCCCCCACCTGCAGCTGATGCTCCTGATGCTGGATGCTGCATCTCTTGCTGCAGTGCCATCTGCTCAGCCATCCTCACCTCTAACCCTTGGGCATAAACTCAGTGTAAATAATTAGCAATAAATCAGATTTTCCTTGCGCAGACCTCCCTGATGGTGCCCTTTGTCACCACCCCTGCACACAGTAGCTGACGGTGCCATTTCCCACCCTCTGCAGGGTTAGGACCTCTCTGTCCCAGCAGGGCAGGGAGCAGGAGGCTGAGAGGGCTCAAGCCTTCCCCCAAAGATGAATGGCTGCCAGTTTTCTTAATCCAGCCACTTTGGAAAAATTGTTTGTTCTCATCCTGTTTGAAACAGCTTCAAAGTGGCTCCAGTCTAGACTGTGCCAAGATAAATTACAAACCTAAAGCACTGATATAAACCATAGGGGAAGCAGTCATTTGCTCTAATGTAATTAAAACAAGATATCATAATGTATGTAAGTATGTATATGTGCAGGCAGGCTCTCCTGGCACGGAAGGAGCAGGATGCTGCCAGGCTATCCCCAGCAGAGACTGGACCATCCCTCCTGGGCTGGAGGGTTTCATCCCTTTAAGGGGTGGTGGAGCAGGGAGACCACTCCTCCAACACCTGACAGCCAACCAGGCTGTGACAGGTACCTGTGACATCACTACAGCTGCTATAAAACATAAGGCGCTGAGCTTTGCTGGGTGGTGGTTGGACATTGTGGTTGGTCATGATCCTGGTTCATGGTCATATTCCATGATCCCAGTTCATGGTGGTTGGTGATACCCATGATCCCAGTTCATGGTGGTTGGTCACATCCATGATCCCAGTTCATGGTGGTTGGTGATGCCCATGATCCCAGTTCATGGTGGTTGGTTGTATCCATGATCCCAGTTCATGGTGGTTGGTCACATCCATAATCCCAGTTCACAGTGGTTGGTCACATCCATGATCCCAGTTCATGGTGGTTGGTTGTATCTTTGATCCCAGTTCATGGTGGTTGGTTGTATCTATGATCCCAGTTCATGGTGGTTGGTTGTATCTATGATTCCAGTTCATGGTGGTTGGTTGTATCTATGATTCCAGTTCATGGTGGTTGGTTGTATCCATGATCCCAGTTCATGGTGGTTGGTCACATCCATGATCCCGGTTCATGGTGGTTGGTCACATGCATGATCCTGCTGTGCAGTGGTTGGTCATGCCCATGATCCTGGTGCATCGTGGTTGATGCCCATACGTGGGGCAGGTGTGTGATATCATTGCTGGAAGCAAAGTGGAAGGTTCTGGAGGGGTGGCAGCGGGACAAGGGAGGCCCAGACCATGGTCATGGGAGGAAGGGAATGGCAGAAGGGCTGCCCTGATGGAGGAGATGAGGCAGGGAATGGGATTCTTCCAGCATCAGGATGCCTTTTGCCAAAGTGTACCTGATGGGAACTTTCCTCCAAACCTCCTGTGGAGGCAGCTGAGAAAAGGGCTTTTAACTCCACAAAATACAAAGAGAAATAAACACTTCTTCCTTCATCTGGAATAGGTCTAATTTGTGATGAACTAGATCAAATGATAAGCAATTGATCCACTTCAAGTAAACGCAACTCAAGTGAAGTAGGTGGGGATTCCCTTGCTCTTTAAGTCTCTTCTCATTTACTGAAGATGAGGAAGGAGGAGAAGAAGAAAATACAAAGAACAAGCTCTGAAATTTGGGGGGAAAGAAAGTAAATAAAATTGTGATAGAAATTCCAGTTCTGAGTCATTTTATTGACAAATAAAAGAGTACTTGATAAATAATGATTATATAAATTTAAGAGAATTTAAAAAATCTTAAAGATCCTTAATTTTTCACCATGACTTGGGATACAGACAAAGATCAGTGAAAGTTAATCTTATGAAAAGAGGCAACTATCAGCTAGCTAAATGTGTGTCATCTTGTTTTAATAGCATGATGACACATGTAAATTAAGATACGTGTATGTACAGCTGGAGTTTAATACGTGTATGAACATATGTGTATGCAGGTGTGTTTATGAGTGGACATCATCATCCCTCCAATCCACATTCCTGTCCTCAACAAAGCCACAGCCTGGCTTTAACAACCCTTGGATCTCCTGTCGAGGTCTCTCCTCGGAGCTTGCAGCATTGGATCATCCAGTCTCAGGGGTGAGATGCTTTCAGTCCTGCACTAAGTACGGCAGGATTCTCCTTCCAGCCAGGAAAAACAACTGAAACAACTTCTTCCCCGGTTCTGCCCAGATGCCGTGCCCCAGGGCGCGGTGGCAGCGGGAGGGGTGGGGACACCACCGCGTGGAGTTTCGGATCGTGCCACAAGAGGTCTCACGGATTTCATCGGGACCATCGGGAGGAATAAAATCCCGGTTAATGCAAGCCGGATGTAATGTAACGCTTGTGGGGCCTCTCAGGTACAGGCGGAGTGTGGTTCTGTCTGCGCCCTTACTTTCCCCGGGAACAGCCCTAAATCTCCCTCCTGACATCCCAAAAGCCGGTCTCCAAAGCTGCTTTATGCCTGTGAGACTGTTACCTGTGAACAGTAATTGTCCCTCATCATTGCCGGCAAATCCTTTGGAGTACATTTCTGTGGGAAAGTTTGGGAGCCTGCAAACATAGAGAGCCCATGGCCGTGGAGCAGCACCCTGTCTGGGGCTGAGCTGCTGCTTTCACCCCTTGTGCCCATGGCAGTGCAGGGCACCCTGCTTTGCTCCTTGCATCCCCTTCACATCCCGTTTGCCGGCTCCAAGCCCCGCGCAGGCAAAGCGCGGTCCCCTTCCCCGCGTCCTGCCCGTGTCCCCATCCCGCGTCCTGCCCGTGTCCCTTCCCCGCGTCCTGCCCGTGTCCCCTCCCCGCGCCCACGCAGGCTCTGTGACCGCAGAAATGTCATCTCGGCGCTTTGAAGTCCCGAGGAGGGGAGTTGTTGTTTTTGTTTGTGAGCGCTTATCGGCGCGATGCTCCCGCCTGTCTCTCGGCGATGGCTCCGGCCTGCCGTCCGTGCAGCCCCGCTGCCAGGGACCGCCGGGCTGCCAGCGCCGCCTGATAAGGATGATGGATGGGGATGAGGATGGCTCCACCATGGCCGGCTGCTTACTGGGAGCCAGAGCCGGCCCAGCGCTCCCTGAGCCTGCAGGAATGCGAATTCGGGGGATGGAGAGCCAGCACGGGATGCTGAGCTCTCCACAACCCTGCCAGTGGGTGCTGGTACCCCACGTGTGCACCCCCACATCAGCCAGGGTCCTGTCCACATGCCCTTGCCCACAGAGCAGGGTGGGCAGTGCACATCCACATCCACAGCCTGGTCCAGGGGCAGTGGGGAGATGTTCCCACCCTGCTCCATCACTTCCAGGGTGGCCCTGCAGCCCACCCTGGTCCCCTCCATGGGACAAGGGCAGTGGGTGGCTTTGTGGGGACTGCCACCATGCTGCCAGGGTGACAGCACATCTGTTAGCAGCAGCTGATGCCATGGGGAGACGTGCAAGCAGATGGTCCTCACTTGCTGTGCCAGGGAGATGCTTTTGTTTATATTTGGCTTCCTGGGTTGGGAGCAGGTCTGGGTGGGCTCTGCACACCCTGATCCCTTTGGGAAGGTGGGCTCCAGCACTGAGGGTCTCTACCCTGGGTTTAGAGCATCCCAGCATTGAAATGATGGTGCATCCCCTTCACATCTGGGTCTTCCCAGCCTTCAGGGAGGCTTTTGCAGTGGTTTTCAGAGCTGAGCTGCTGCAGACATACCTGGAGCTACTCTCTCCAGGAGCCAGCTCTTGTTCCTCACTCAAAGCAAGCCAAGGGAAACATTTTTGTGCAGCTACCACAAGGCCCATGTAGGTTTTTTGCAACGGTGTTCTTGCCTCTCTCCCTTACCACAAGTTTTCTTGGCCTACCTTTGACCCAAACCTCCATCCCTTCTGTATTTTTTTTCCGTTCCCTTTCTCCCACCCTGTGCCATGGAGGATTCAATGCCTCTGCTCCCAGGTGTGAGCTGCAGAAAGCAGCCAGCCCAAATCCTCTTACCCTGGAAAGTGTCTGGATTTGGTTCCCTCTAACAGGCAGGATAACTAAGCACGGAGCATGGAGATTGCCTCTAGTCCGTTCCCCACAGCATCACTCACTGAGCCCTGCCAAATGCAAACCTGGGATAAAACACACTCCTTCCAGCCCCTCAGTCAGACAATGGAAAAATTGGATGCCTTTCCACGCCAGCCTCATTATGAGGGTTTCTTAAATGGAGGTTGTGCTTGTAATTAAATAGCCATATCTTGGCTCCCCAAGACAGGAGGAAAAGGCAATTTGAAAATGTATTAAAACAGAAAGTTTGGCAATTCTCCTGGATTCAGAACAATTCATGGATTTAAATTGTTCCATTTTAAAAATGTGTGCTTGCTTTCAATTGAATTAAATAAAGATGTGCAAGATGGGGGAAAGCAGTACTTTCCTGGATGCTTTTCCCTCTCTGGCTAGGAAGGGAAGGGGTAACTCTGGGCTCTGAGAACTTCCTTGGTAGCCCTGTGGGCTGCTCTGTGTGGCTGATGCATTGGCTGGCTCAGCTGAGGACTACAGGAAAGCAAAAAGTCCTAATAATGCCAAATTTTCCAAAATTTTCCAGCCTGGTTTCTAGTTTTACTCTTACCACTGGCACTCCCTAACATGCTCCTGCCACCGGTGGGACCAGCTCCCCAGGCATGAGCTGGACTGTCTGGAGATGGACAGGCTCCTCTTCTCCAGCTGCCTTTTTTTGGGGGGGTGCCACTTTAAAAATAACGGTCCCAAGGTTGCTAGCAAAGGACTCCTGAGGCTTTTTGCACTCTTTGTTTTGGCACGAAATGTTAGTAATAGCATCATTATGCAAGTTTCCACATCTACAGGGGGAAACTCATGAGACATTTGAGAACACATCAAAATCTAACACCTCTTTTACTCCAATAAAATATAAAAAACATCCTTAATTTCTCTTTAGACAGCAGCTCTTGTGCTGGGAAGGTTTAGCTCGGTGATAGGAGCCAAAGCTCCTCACTTGACCAGGGGTAGCTGCTAAGGAGGAATGGGAAGCTCCAGAAGAAAGCAACCCCTTTGCAGAGCACTTGAACACCTTCCCCTGCTTGTATTTAAGAGTCAGGTGTATTTAAGAGAGTTATGTGCATTTAAGAGTACTTATTTTGAGCCCCAAACAGAAAATCCTGTCCCTGCTCCCTCTGACTCCTCTGGCATCACAAGTGTGTGTGTCAGCTGGGAGCTGAACGGGAGATGAACTGTGAGATGACTTATCTGGGTAGCAGGGAAGATGCAGGAATAGCTTGAATCCAGCCCAAATCCTGAGCCCTGTGGGCTTGACATAAGCATTTAAGCCTTTGGTTGGGATCTGGTGATAGAAGAGGGCTGGAAAGCACATTTCTTTTGTGGTTAAAGGTCCTTTTGCCAGTCCATAAATCCAGAGGGAGGTCTGTTTATTCTGTTTACTGCAGTTACCTAACCTGTGAGCCTGTGTGTAAATCATGGCAAGCTGTGATTTAGGGGGGAGCTGCTCTCCCTGTGGCGTGTGCACCGTGTCCCTGCCCAGACCCCCACGCAGGCAGAGGGATCTTCCAGAAGCTGAGAGATAAGAGCAATAAAAGCCAAAGCTATCTCCAGCACCACTGCCACTGCACTGCTGTGGCACAATCACACATTGCTGCGAACTGCTGGCAAGAGGGACCCGAGCCCCAGTGATGCTTTTTTCTTTCCTTATTTTAAGGAAGCAGCAGGCATTTCCCAGATGCAATGTCCCATTTCCACCCCATCACCCCAGGGGTGTCTGGGAGCTGCTATCTGATGGGGCTTGGCCAGGTGAGGGGGTGGCCAGGCTGATAACCTCTCCTGACTGCACAGCACAGGCAGCTGCTGTCCCAGCCTTCCTCACCTGAGAGGTGCTGACTCCCGGAGCCAAAATCAGCTGCCTGATAAGGGAATGACTCCCAGATAATGGTGCCAGCTACTCCAGATGAGCCCCCGGCCCCTGGGGGAAATTGTCTGTGTTGTCTGTCTGTAGAGCAAGAGGGAGAGTTTGGGCAACTGAAAGGGGGAAAAAAAATCGCCTTTGAAGCTCCAGGCTTGGCACGCTGGGCTTGGACACAGGTTTGGCAACAGAATAGGGGTGATACAAAACTGGGCTGCCACAAGGGAGGAGAGTGACCCCAGTCAGGGGCTCCCCACTTTCCACAGCCTGGGCTCCATCCTCCAGAGTCCCTTCAGCCCTCTCCACCTCCTCCCACCCACCTCCTCTAAGCAGCCACAGGATTCCCTTGGCCTTCTTCTCTAGGACGCCGCTGCCAGTTTTGATGCAAACCATTGCGCTCTCCCAGCTGCCCCCATTTCCAGGATGGAGCAGCACAGGGGGATCAGCCCAGGTCCTTGCTGTTTAGTCTACCCATCAGATTGGTGACAAGCAGTCTAGCAGCTGGCAGAAAGCACTTTTCTAATTTCTCAGATGCTGGCTCCGAGCTGTTTGTCCGGTGGATCTTTCTTTAAATCCTACAGCAGGAGGAAGGGGAGGATGATTGGCAGGGGGGTGGGTGAAAAATGTTATGTTCCCAGCATTAAAATCTGGGCAGCTGGAAAGCTGCTGACCTCAACTGAGAGGAAATTGGGGTGTTGTTCACTGGGAGCAGTAAAGTCAAGAAGCACAGCATCCTCCAGTCTGGGATGGCTCACTCCACCTTTGCGTCGGAGAATCCTTGGCTGGAAAAGTTGGACAGGCAGCACGTGGTTCTGGGCGTCCAGATGCTCATGCAGATGTGAGTGTGCATTTGGTGGTGAGGGTCTCAGGATCCCTCAGCCTGGACCATGTGGGCAGCTTGGTCCCTCCAGTTCCAGATGTGATACAGGGGGACATCCTGGCTCAACTTCAACCTCAGCCCCTCCATTTGAAGGGCTGAGGAGCCTCATTTGGCTCCTACTCATGTGTGCACTCGTGTAAGCAGGCAAAGCAAGTGACCTAGGGTGGTCCTCAGGGCCTTGGGGTCCCTGCTTTGAACACAGATCAAAGCGAACCCCCAAGAGCTCTGGGCTGCCAGCTCAGGGAGGGATGCAGACGCTCAGAGGAGTGAGTGCAGCAGCAGGAATGACAAAGTGCATAGCCCAACCTGACCAAAGAGATGGGCTTTGTTTTCTCTAGAAAGCTGGAAATGGAGAGGGACATGATAAAATCTCCCAGGACCTCTGAGACAACAGTGATCAATTGATCTCAGGGTCTGCTGAAGTTGGGACAAAATGTAATCAACTTAATTTGCTATGAGAAAGCTCAAAGGTCAGATATGAAGACAAATTATTCAGTCACTATAGGACAGTCAAGCCTGGGCCAGGTTATGTCATGGGTGTTTTAAAATCAAGCTGGACAAGGCTGTGGCAGGGCAGTCAAGTGCAGGTGTGGGGCTTAGAAGGGCTTTAATTCCCTGAGCTTGGTGCTCAGGCAGGGGACACACCGTGGCATCATGCACCAAGGACATCCTTGTCCTGCATGCCTGGCTGACCCCATTCCAGCAGCTGTGTCTAACTGGCTGGACAGGTTTGACCCAAACCATTCATCCTTCTGTCACAGAACAGCCTGGACCACTCAATGTCCCCTCGGCAGCTCCTGCTCTGCAATGGGACAGAGACCAGTGAGATCTCCCCAAGCCCTCCCTCCCGCTGCGGTTCCGCTCTGGAGGTGGCATTTCTAAGCCCAGGAGAGCAAAGCTCAGCGGCTTTTAGACACTTACAAGCTATTTTACAGGAATTTTCAAGCTATTTTCTAAGCCTTGTTTTGGGCTGGTGCCTTTTAGCATTTTAAAGAGAAAAATTATGTGGAAGCTGAGGCTTATTAAAATCCAAAACTCGACCACTCCTGCAAAAACAACCCTCTTGTTCTAGGCTGGTTTTTATGGCTGCCTGTGCGTGATGAAAACTGGCTGGGGCTAGCAGCAGAGTGGTGTGGCTATTGCCGAATCCCAAACCGCATGTTCGCGGGTGTGTTCCTGATTTGTTGAAGCGCTCCGACTTTGGAAATGTTTCCTTCAAACAGAGAGGGTGGGGAGCGGTGCTCGTTTGGAGTTTTGTGGCTCTTTTCATGTTACTTTAGATCTCTGGTTAAATAAGCAGAATTAATCAAGATTAATAAAAAGAAAAGCACTTTCCTCCCCTTTCGCAGGCTGCAAGGAGCACACGCACTCCACAGTTACCGTCTGCAGCAGGAAAGCTTCCAAATACTGCATCTCCCCAGCTCACGCTCCTGCCCGCATCCTTCGGTCGGTGCCTGCAGTCTGCCGGTGACTAAGGGGGTTTATCTGCAGGGCTTTGCAATCAAAGGGCTGCGATAGGCAGGGAAGGATTAACCCCAGAAGGGGAGGAAAATCCCTCGCCGCCTCCTGCTCCATACATCAAACGCAGCGGCGCGCGGCTCTTGTGAGCGCAGCCCAGCCGTTAATCACGGAGGAGCCCCTGGAGGCCCTTGGAGTCGGATGAGACCCGAGATCTGGATCCTCCAGCCCCCGGCTGGACTGGCACGGGACACTCCATGCACCCCGCAGCCTGTCCCAGCCTCAGGGCTCCCACTCGTGCCCATCACCCTCCTCCGGGCTGCTCTCCTGAGTTCCCCCACACCCAGAGCCCCTGGGGCTGGCGTCTGCTTGGCAGCAATGTATGTGCAAAGAGAGATGGGATGGTTCATTCCATGGTCATGGCACAGGTCGGGAATCGGGTATCAGCTGTGCCAATCTCACTGCCAAGCCTCCCATCCTGCCCGGGCAGGGACAGGATGCACTCTCTGCTGTGCAGGGATGCAAGGGGGCAGGCTTCCCCGGCACCGGAGCACGTTCCTGGCATTACAGGGCTTCCCCCTACAGGGTTCCCATCCCACGGGCTAATGTTTATTGATGATGATCCTTTGGAAGCTTTTTGCACTTACCACGAGAGGCAGGAGCTGCCTCAAGCTCCACAATCCAATGTGTTCATAAACTTGCTACCTGTGCCGTCCCCCGTTCCTTTCAGTGCAATCTGCATGTCCTGCCCCCCCAGCCCAGCCCTTCCCCTCCAGTGCCAAGTGCTGGATCACACCCACTGCAGGCTGACAGCAGTGAGATGTTCCACCTGGGCAGTACCAACATCCACAAATGGCACCGTGCCACACACTTCCCCCCGGATGATTGATCACCACCAGGACTTCAGAGAAGAGAGATGGTCGCCCTGGGAGCTGGATGAATGTTTCAACTAGAGAGAACAACTAATGCTGTGATGCCTTGCAGAACATATCCAAGAGCAGCTGTAACATCCTTCTGGCTGGTGAGTGGTCCCTGAGCAAGCAGGAGGAAAGATCAAGAGACTTTTTAAGGGGAAAGATCCTCGTTTTGCAGCTGTAACAGTTTCCTTAGAAGAGGAAATGGCCTGTGGGAGGCAGCCAAGCATGGATGCTCCAGGTTGAACAGTTGTGATCCATGTTCCTGTCCTAAACCTTCAGTTCAGCAGGAAGCCCCCCATGAACCCTCATGGCAGGCAGGAGGGGAGTACCCAGCCTGTCACCTTTGTGCTAAGAATGACATAAGAATAGACGAGGACACAGAGTGAAAAGGAAGAAAAGAATGCTTTAATGAAAAGGAAACTTTCGCTTAAATACACTGACAAGACACATTTTATTTGATTGGTTAATTAATAAAATCATCTTTTTTATACACGGTCCTTGAGAGGAATAGAAAAGCAAGGTGGAAAAACACTCTGCATATTGTTTAGACTAACAAGTTATTACATTCTTATAAGTCCTTAAAAATTCTCACAAGCCACTGTGAGAAACATTTGCCATTCCTCTCTCCCTGACCAGGCTGGCATCCACACCAGCCCAGCACGGAGGATGCGTGCTGCCACTCTGGCACTGCCACCTGGGCGTGTTTTCAGGCAGCTGCTCCGTGCTGGCCATAGCCCTGGAGACCTGATGAATGCCCTGCCTCACTTGGAGGATGATCCTGCCAGCTCATCCTTGCTGGCCACGGAAGGGAGCAGTGCTGGAGCCAGAGCGCTGTGCTGGGCAGGACGGGGACAGCTCCCACGGCACAGGGAGCACAGGTAGGCTGGCAGCAACTGCATCCCACCGTGCATCCCCGCTCAGGGAGTGGTGGGGAGGCAGGATCCGCGGGGAGGGCTCCGCAGAGCAGCACAGGGCAGTGCCAGACACGCTGGTGACGGGAGCTGCTGGCCAGGAGGATTATCCCGGCCTGTCTGCAGCTTCCTGCAGTGGGAAAAACTCAAAGGAGCAATGCAGGATGCCTGTGTGCACCGTGTGGATTTCCCTCCCACGGGTGGCCGTCACCTGGCCAGCAGCATCCCCAGGGCGGGACCCAGGAGGGCGGAACGGGCCAAGCCCCGAGTGGAGCCACAGTCCACATGTGCCACCGCCTGGACACTCGGCGTAAGCGGCTGGAAAGCTCCGATCCCACGGCAGGAGCCTCCGGGTCTGGCTGCTGGCCGTGGAAGGAGAGGTGTTTGGCGCTCCTGGGATTCTCCTCCCGGCTCAGCGGGACCCAAAGGGGCTCAGAGACAGGGCTCTGGACGAAGGGTGTCGTGGAGTACCATAACCCACATCCCTGACAGCACATCCTCCCAGCTGGGCTCTCGCTGTTTGGGGAGTTTGGCTCTCCCATCCCTCAGGAGTGCAAGTGCAGGGAGCAGCAGGGTTTAGGAACTGTTAACTTAAACTATCTCCACACTTGCAAAGAGCACGGAACCTCTGGGCTTTTTCACCTCCTGTTTCTGCCAACCCAGCCCTCCAGGGTGCAGCTGGGGCTGGAAGCAGCTGTGTTGTGTGTGGAGCTGAAATTTGGGGAAATGAGGGGAAGGAATTGGCTCTCACTGGCCGCGAGAGCAGAGGACACAAAAAAAAAAAAAAACAACAAAAAAAAACCACCTCATTTGGGAACCCTTGGGAAATGGGGTTTTGTATACATTTATTGCACACGCGGATATTTGTGTCGCTGCACACACAGGCTCTTGCAGAAGCGCTGCTGTTCGCGCTGGCACCGGCGCCGCGGATGCCGGCTCTGCGAGCTCAGATCTTATCTCGGGGATGCCCCAGCCAGAGCCAGGGCGTATCAACCGCTACTCTGCCGAGGACACCTTGGAAACAAACACCCCAACGTGTTCCTGGGCTGTATTTCTGGGATGAAGCCAGGCAGGAGGAGGCTTTCTGCTTTCCTGCCCCGGGCAGCTAGTTTTCAAGCAAATCCTTTGTTCCCGCAGGACAAATGTTTCCCTTGGAGAGAGAGAGAAAGGGCTGTTTTCCACGGGTTTCGGAGGAAGGGATGAGCGCCTGGGCTCCCCCGGGCCGGGCTGCAGGTGGCAGCAGAGCCGAGCAGGGGCTGCGCTCCGCTCCCGGGGCTCCCCTCATCCATCCCCTGATCCCGGGGCTCCCCTCATCCATCCCCTGATCCCGGGGCTCCCCTCATCCATCCCCTGATCCCGGGGCTCCCCCGCTCCCAGGTTCGTCCCGGAACGAGCCAGCAGCAGCATTTCCTTCCAAACCGATTTTCCTCGCTGGGCGAGGAGCTTCTCTCCTGAGAAGCCGTGGTCTGGCTCCTTTCCCAGCAGGAAAGGGGAAGCAAATTCAAGCTGGATCTGCGCTGCTCCCCGTCAACCACCCCAAAGCTTCCACCGCGACCTTTGCAGGGCCCTGCTGGGCACAGTGACAGCTCAAACATTTCTCTGCCTGCACCATCCCGGGTGTCATCCCTCCCGGAAAGGATAAGCAATTCCCACTGCATTGATTTTCTAACGCCTCCCAAGAGAGAGCCCCAGGGACCAGGGAGAGGGGGAACCTACTCTCACCTCCAAATACTCTCTAGGAAGACAAAAAAAAAAAAAGAAAAGCACAGCACAAGGTTGTGGGAGCCATAAACAGGTTTTCAGTGGGTTTTCCATGGCACCTACCATCTGCTGGGAGCTCAGCCAGAACCCACGGCAGAGCATGGCTGGCCAAGCCACCAACCAAAGCTCTCCCCCGGTACCTGGCTCCAGTGCAAGGCTGGGAGGGGGCAAGGACATCCCCCTTCATTCTTGGGGTGCTCTGGGGTGCCTGTTTACAGGGTCAGGTGGTTTTGTTGAGTCACGGGGCAGGGCTGGCAAGTGCCCAGAGCTGCACCATCAGCTGGATGGAGGCTTGGGGCTGTGCCATCCTCAAAGAAATAGTGGGGGAAAAAACTGTAACCCCTGTCAGGGAGCTGGGAGCATCCTCCCCAGACTACCATGCTCCTCTAACACCCTGCTTGGTCAAAAAAAAAAAAAAAATAAAAAAAGACATTAAAAACATGGAGAGAAAAAAATAGTCTGTTTTGAGAGCACAGAGCCCTGACTGGTGGAGCAGCTCCTGCCAGGAGGGTGGGCACAGGAATGGGGTCAAGCTGCCCTGAGAGACATGGTGTGAGCTGCAAAGCTGAGACTAGGTCCTGATTTGGAGCCATATGATTTTAGGAAGCCCAAGTCTGGCCACAGGGGAACATGAAAGGTGCTGCAAGCAAGAAGAGAGTCTCTGAGCCTGTAAGTGCTTCTGAGCAGGACAGGAGGTGTTTGGGACCAGCTGGGGATGCTGCTGGTGGAGGATCTGCAACCTTTGGTGCTGAGCCAACCCCAAATGTCTCCCTGGATCTCCTCTCCCTGGAAGCAGGGATGGGGGAGTTCCACTGCAAGGCCCAGGCTGAGGGAGAGGGCACGAGAATGGCACTGCCAGTTCCCAAAGGACTGACCATGCAGGGAAGCCCAGCACAGCTGCACAGCTCCTTGGGCTGCACTAGCACCTGCCATGGTGGGAAATGCCCCCTGCCAGGGCAGCCCCCTCTCCCCTGCCAGCTCTGTCTCCTGGGGTGCTGAGTTATCTCCAGCACTGTTGTCCTGTGTCACCCCACCCAGCCTGGCTCTCCAGAGATGCAGTTAAGAGCTGGGGCTGCCCTCTCCTGATTACACACAGGGGTGCTGAAGCTTTTATCATGGGCAAAGCCCTGCTGGCTCACTCCATCCCCGTGGCCTCTCCGAGGGCCCAGGGCTCCGAGTCTGGCTGTGCTATCTCCCCTCTTCATGGAACACAGGCAGCCTTGCAGCCTGCCTATCTGCAAAGCCCTGCTGAGCAGGACAGGGTCCCTGGCCTCTGCCCAAGGGAAAGTGCCATTTGCTGCTGCCTGGGGAACTGGTTCTTCCAGGGAAGGACAGATCCTGATTGCTCTGGTGCTGGCATTGCAAACTCCCGAACACCAGCAGCTGCTCCTGGCGCAGTTGCAGCCCAGGAGCTGCCTCCAAACCCTATCTTGTCCCATGGAAATGGGATGAAAGGACAGGATTGCCCTCCAGCAGCCAGCAGACCTTCAGGATGGGACAAAAACAGTTATGCAGTGCATTAGAAAAAGTTTAAATGTAAGCAGCCAACCTCACTGCAATTTTCAGGGGTTTTCCTGATGTTTGGGCTACAACACAACTGAGCAGGACACTAGAGGGGTTGCAGGAAGAACAGCTTCAGTAGGCAAAACATGCCAAACTTGGGGAAGACCCATGGAATCATCTTCCACTCCCCTGTGCAAAAATGGTGCCATCCCAAGTAGGCCTCAAAGAGCAATTGCACTGCATTTGTCACTGGTTCCCCTGCTTGGAAAGGGCACAAGATGGAAGTGTTTGGCCTGCAGAGAGTGTGGGGAGGGGGAGAGAGGCTGGAGAGCCCTGGGAGGACAGGGCAGTGTTTGAGGACTGAGCAGACAGCGTGCCCAGCAGCAGCAGCAGCTCTGTGCCCTGGCCCTGGCCGGGATTATCGGCGGCTGTAACACGGCGTGGCCATGTGCAGAAAGGCAGGAGGTGCCCTAATGAGCCTGGCTAAAGTTAATTATTAAATTAACAGCTAAGACAGTACAGCTGCAGAGATGGCCAGGGCTGGCACAGGAACTGCAGTGCCACGTGGAGCAGGATGGCTTGTGCCTGCTGGAGGCAGCATTTGGGAAAAACCCCATCCAGACCTCCTGGGAGGAGAAACGGGGCTGGATTTGGCAGGTGCAGGGAGGGAGAGATGTGTGTGCAGGGACACTGCCCTGGGTTTTCCCCTCTCTGGTGTCCTTGTCCCACTAGGCAGGAGAAAAAGTCCAAAGCAGCCACCAAGGTGGCTTTTGTGCAGTGTTGTCCTGGGGAGGTCTCCTGGCCCAGCAGCCTTAACCATCCCTGGCTGCTCTCCAGGCTCCAGCTGCCGTCCTGCTCCAGGCTCTGGGCCACCATCACATGCTCCTCCCTGCTCAGATAAACTGCAGGGATGTTTTGGTTTGGCACGAGCCTTGGTTTTGCATCTTTAGTAGAGGAATTACAAAATAATAAGATAAGGCTGTAGACTGGAAGCAAGCTCAAGAAAAATCCCGTTTCAAGAGTAAAGATGTCTCTCCTGCTGGGCAGACTTAGGGGGTGAACTTGCTTTAGAACATAAATTGCTGTCAAGGTTTCTGGAGAGCAGGAAAGACCACCTTGGGGTGGTCTTGTGCTGACCTTGTGCTGGCTCTACTGAAACAAAGGCAAGACTTCACTGTGAGAACAGGAGCTTAAGTAACTTGCCAGAGTGGAGGGGGCAATATGTGCTTTTCTCCTTGTTCTTTTTCTGAGGAAGGAGAGGACCTGAAAGATGTCTCTCTCTCTCTGAAGAGGATAAACGCCTCTCTGGCTCCTTTTGTTTCCACTCTGAAGTCCTGGCCTTGCTTGCTGTCAGATGAAAATATGTTTAGGAACAAACAGTGTTAGCTGAAAAGCATGAAAATTGAACAAACTGAAATGCAGGCGAGAAATCCCGGCTCTGACTGCACATGGCTTCACTTTGCATTTATTTTGCTCATGATTGAACTTCAAAGTCCAACAACGAGCCTGGCAGGAGGACAGACTCCCTTACAGGTCAGCATTGTTCCTCTCACCAGACAAAGAAAAGCTCTTGTATCGCTGCCAAATTGGGCAGCCAAAATATAACAAAATCCACCTGCAAATTCTGCACTTCTGGCCTGAGATTCTTTCACCCAACGTGGCTGGAGCTGGTCAGTCACTGTCACTCCTCCATCAACCTCCATCACCTAACATCCTCAGGACTTCTTCAATCACTGGATACAATTGATATTGCTTGATATAATTATAAAAATGAATGCATCGATGCAGAACCTGGCCACTGCATCCACAGATTTGCAGTTGAACTTCTCATCCCACGCTGATTTTCCCTGACAGCGTTGGAGACAGAGGATGTTTCAGGTCCCTGAGGTGGGTCTCTTTTCCCCTTGTTGCTTGTTCAGCTGTCAAGAACCTCAGGAGCTCATTGGGAAGTACAGGGGCAGAAGAGGCATAAAGTCATAAAGTCCAGTATCTTGAAGCCTGGGCTCCTGGTCCACTGGCTCTCTGTGGTCTGTGGACTCAGGATCCTCCTGGAAGCTTTACAAGAGTGTGTCCATGAGCATCCCATAGTCTTGCTTGCCCCCTGGAGTTGGAAAAGCAGACAAGCTATATCCTGGGGTTACTTAGAGATCCTCTGGTGAATGCCACTGCAGCTGCTGACTTCAATGACTCTTTCCTACATCAGCAGCTCTGGGCTGACTTTTTAAAACCACCGGTGGAACAATTCCTTTCCTTTGCTCCCATCTCCAGAACCAGGTGAGGTTCTCCAGCCCTCCTGAGGGCCACTACAGAGCCAGGGAGTTCCTGCAACCTTCCAGGCACTGCAGCATTATCTGCCATCCCCAGCCCGGCTCTCTGCAGGGAGGGGAGCTGGGGGACAGTCCCCTTGCCTGAGGCCAATCTCACTCTGCCATCCCCAGCCCCATTTCTCCTCTGGCTGAGAGGACTGACACAGACACCGTGTGTCCATCCCTCCCTGACCCTTTCCCATCCCCAGCGACCTCCCTGGGGACAAAGCATGAACATGAGCCCTTTTAGCTGCTGTGTTTGTGTACACAGCCCACTGCTGACACAGATCTCTTAATCCCCCTGCCTGTGTCCCACGGGCTGTGCTTGTACAGCAGTGGCCAAGGCTGGCTGCTGGCACTGCACTTTGCTGAAGCCCTTTTACCTCTGACTCGCTGATCAGCTGCTGACAGGGTGTTATCAGGAGCCTGTGGTGGGTGCAGTGGCAATGCCAGCATCCTGGCTACTGGGGACTGTCCCCAGCTTGACTTGGTGGCACCAGGGCAGACTGCCAGGGGGTCAGGAGGACTGGTGTATGTTGCTCTATGCTTTGGCATTGCTTTGCTTCCAAGTTATCATCTCTCTCACTTCATGGGCTTCCACTCAGAGGTGGAGGTGGCTCAGCTCACAACTCAGCTCACATCAGGTTTTTTTTTTGCACCAGTAAAATATTTGGGAAAGCAAACACAAGGCTGGCGAGGCTGAGTGGGAGTCACAGCCAGAGGGCCTGGCTTGAGGCAGAGCACAAGTGAGGGGAAGAGATGCTCCCCAAGTCCCCTCCATGCACCCTGGGTGCTGCCTGCATGGGACAGCTGTGCTGGCTGCTGGGGGAGCATCTCTGCAGGATGGAGCCTTCCCAAGTCATAGCATGGGGAGAAAAGGCAGGAAAACCTGTTCAGCACTGAAACTTCCCTGCAATGGAAGCAGGGATGGGAGCTCCATATGCAGTGGAGGAAGAACCTCGTGATACCAGGAGCACAACAGGCCCACACAGCACATCCCAAGGTTAAAGGAGCATCATTTAGTCATGCCTAGGGGTCAAGCAGAGTCAGGCATGGAGCTGCCCCTGCTCCAGCCCCTTTGTGCAGTGCAGCTCTTGGACACAGAGATGTGCTGTACCCTCCCAGGGTCCTTTGTCACTCACGGTGTGATGGCTGGTGCTCAGGGCAGGCAGCCAGGACCGGCTGGACAGGGAGTGGGTGTGTGCTGACCCTCTGCTGTGGGTCACAGGAGGAGACCTGAGCTCTGTGTGGGACAGCTGGCCAGGCAGCTCAGCTCCACCATTCCAGACTGGCTCTTGATGGGGTTCCTGCCTGGTTCCACCTCTGGTACCCCCATGAGGCTTGTTGGAGTCCAGGCTGCTGACTGCCCGTACCTGGCACCAGAGTCAACGTGGCTGCAAAAGTGGGAAGGAAAGCATTGGGGTAGGATGCCCAGTGCCCTCAAAAGTTGGGGGGGCAGAAATCTGAACTCTTGCACACAGAAGAGCAAAATTATTTTAACTTCTCACTATTTCTCAGTTCTCTGGCTATCCAAGAAGGAGAACAGCACCTGCTGGATCTGTACCTACTGGTGCAACACACAGATCCCAGCGTGCTGCCTGCCAGGGAAACACCCAGCAGTGCTGTGGGTCAGGCTAGGATTTGAATGGCAAAGCCCAGGGCTTTGCTTTGACTGCAGAGGGGTAAAACAATATTTAAATAACTGCCAGCCACTGGAAGGAGCAGAAGTCCCAGGGGAAAAGAGAGAATTTGTGGCTGTGCGTGGCTGACGGCTTCATCGCGAATGTACAACCTACAACGGGAGTGAGCGAAGCTGCTGGGAGCTGCCTCTGATTTAGTATTTCATAACTTCGGTGGTTGACTCCAAGCATTTTGGCTGTTAATTATCCTTAGGTGCTTAGAGGAAAATATCCCAGCAATTCCATCCATCAATCTTATTGATTCTCACCTTGAGTCTTTGGGAGCTTTTAGGGCACCTGCACAAGCTGCCAGTGCTGGAATTAATTGAGCTCTGTGGAGCAGCCGCTGGCTGGTGCCTCCCTGCACATCAGGCACAAGGCAGAAAGATGTATGACCCTGGCCAGTGCTGGTGCAAGGAGCTGATGGCAAGGAAACACAAATTCCTGGGAATCACAGCACATTGCCAGCGTGCTTTGTTTCTCCATAGCAATGGCACATCCTTGGGTGGGCTGAGTCAGGGACCTCTGCCACTGCTGTGGGTGGTTGGGACCTGGGAAGGATGCAGGACATCTCATCTGAAGCATGTGGAGCTTAAGGCGTCTTGAACAAGGATAGTTGAGCTCTTATATCTCTTTTCTCTTTGTAGGAGGGTCTGAAATATTTCTGCTGAAATTCCTGATGGCAGAGAGGTGGCATGGAGGGTAAATATCCTTCAGAGAGAATATCAGGTTCAGTGGCCAACTTATGTCATGTTTTCACATGCTCCTGGAAATGGAAGTGGTTTAGGGGACATAAGAAACCTTGGGTTAATATATCTCCAGCAAAATATACAAGGTGGGAAATTGTGTTCTAGAGGAGGTATTGCTTTCCAAAGCCCATGTCATCAATAACTAGGAAATGGGGGAATTTTTCTCAAGCAGTCAAAATTATTTACTGGCTTTGGGGGAGTCCTCCAAGAACTGCGGCTTTTGGAGGGAAAAGCTGTGATGATAAAAGCAGTTATGTATCATTAGATATCCCCTCCTCCAACCCACTTATTAAAAACACGCAAAAGCTGCACAACAGGCTTCAGATTTTAATTACAGGATATTTGCTCACATTTCAATCTAACTTCCTAGCACCAGAAAAATCCATGGGGTGCACTCTCAGACATGAACACATCTGCAGCACCACTTCCCAGTGTGCAGAGCATGGGTGGAAGCAGCGAGGGGCTGGCAGCTTTGGGAGCTGGTTCCTACCCCAGGCATGGCAGAGTGCCCTGAGAGCACAGTGCCTTTGGCTGGGCTGCAGCACCAAACCACCAAGCCCCTGGGCTGTGGAGTCCTGCTAAGTGAAAGCACTTTTTAATGGGGATGTAATGGAACTCGCTAGTGTCTGCTGTTTTATTACGCAGGTTGAAAATTCCTTATTGGTGGGAATGCACTCACTCTTCACGCTGATCCTTCATATGCTTTGCTGGAAGGGTCCAAGTGAATTAATCTCAGAGCCAGGGAGTGTCTTCCATCTCTCTGGATCACATGGCTGCAGATAGATATGGGACTGTCTGGGAGCACTCAGGGCACGCTCACCCCTGTGCCCTGGCAGCAGAAGTGCAGAAGCTGAGATAGCTGCTCTGGCTCTGCATTGTGCTTTAGTGCACGGTCCCCACTCCTGAGCAGGGGTGGAAGCTCTGGGGTTAAAAAAATGAGGTAAGGAGAGGCTAAAATCTGGGTTAAACTGGGGGATGTTGGAGATCTCTCTGGCAGAAACCTGCAGGAATAGGCACTGTCTTCTGGTTGTGAGCTAAAACAGGTCGAAATGTGGATATTTTGAGTAGTAGAATAAAAGGTTTGGGTGTTTAATTTTAAAAGTACTCGAGTCCTTTGTGATGGCCACTGTGTGCCACGAATAGGTGTCTGCTGGTTGCAGGCACTTGCCATGGCAGGGTCACAGGGATTTGCTGGCAGCCTGCCCTCAGCCCCACTCACCAGTGGCACAGCAAATTGGGACTGGAATTTGGGCTTCCACTGTTTTGTGGGAAAGAATCTCACCCAGACTGAAAAGGTTGGGTCAGATTATCCTGATGAAGAACTTCAAGGCAAGCTGAGTATTTTTCTATGGGAAACTGTCAGGTTTTCTGAAATTAAAAATTCCCATTTCAGTTTGAGGGTTGTAACTGTTGGCCCAGAGTCCTGAGAATGATTCTGCACCAGCATACCACCCTCTTCTCAGAGCGAAGATCTTTCCTCTTCTAAGAATGACCTGTGGGCCTCCTTTAAAAAGCTTTTCCCTGTGGGCACCAGCATTTGGATGGTCAGACTGCATTTGCAACTCCATTGGGAGCAGGACTTTGACGCCCCTTGGGGGCAGTTGGGTTTGCTGGAGGGCAACATTGCAGGGCTGCTGCAGGAAAGTCAGCCCAACCTTGTGTGCATTGTCCCTGACAATGTTTCTGCCTGGCAGGGTTCACAGAGCAATAACAACCACATAAATAAATCAAAGCATATGACTCAGGATAGGAAGATTGGACTTTCCTGGAAAAATCCTCTTTTGCACAGCATTAAAGATGCCTGAGCCTTAATATTCTGCCATCCACGTGTAAAGCTTGGGCATCTCACCAGGGAACAGCGTGACCAGCACTGGCAGCAAGCAAACTGGTCTGGAGGTGCTGGGAAAAGAAAACTCCCTTGGGAAGCACACATCAAATCTGAGCTGACTGCGAGGTCTGCACAGCCCCTGGATGCAGGGAAAGGAGGTGTGATCAGGAGTGTGCTGCAGACACTGAGCTGCACTCAGGACCAGACTAGAGCAAAGGTGAAGCTGTAGGAAAGAAACACTTTTAACGGTGACCTCGTGGCCACAGCGCTGGACAAAATTAGGCAAGTGGAACCTGAGAAAGGAGCTGCACTACCAGCCAAACAGGATGGTGAAGTTAAGGAGCATATCAATCACACTGGCTGCTTTGTGTTCCTCGCCATGCACAGGCCTTGCTCCAGGCCACTGAACTAAAGCTGTTCCCGAAGGGAAGGTTGGGCCCCTAGGTGAGCTTGCCAGACCAGCAGAAATGAAGCTGGGGATATTCCAGCCAAGCAAGACCCAGAGATGCTCAGAGACATTAATGGCCACCATCAAAGCATCTTTAAACCTCCAGGCCAGCACCAAAGCAGCCGGCTGTCTGTGATAAATATGCAAGCCACGCTTCAGTCGGGGAGAAATAAATAAGCTGTTGTACAGGGAGCAAGGGAGGTGGGGAGCTCCTGCCCAAATCACTGCTCAGCAGAGGAGTTTCCCTGGAGACTGCTTCCTCAGAGCCTGCGCAGGGCCAGCACAGGGCCAGGAGGCAGCACCCAGAGCTGCTTGATGTGGTCTGGGCAGGCACAGGGACACATCTGGGGTGAAGGATGAGGCAGAGAAGCAGGACTGGGGATGCTAGTCTGGTGCTTTTGTTGAATTTGGGGAAAGCAGAGATGGATTACTTCCCAGTGAATTGTGCTGCCGAAATGTGGAAACTCCTTGGCTGCTTCTCAGCAAGCTCCTGGAGGGAGGAGCAGAATATCCAAGTGGATGCTGGGCAGAGCAGGGGAAGATGGGTCCAGCAGAGGTGAGGACACCAAGGGAGGAGTGGAGCACACGGAGCTTGCTGGACATGGCCAGCGTGTTCACACCAGCTAGAGGTGGTGCACACCCAACTTCCCTTGCCATGAAGGATGGGTGCTTGAGAGCTGACCTGCCAAGGTGATGTTCCCTGTAGCTGATGCAAGAAGCTTGCAGGGCCACCTCTCTGTCCCCCACTCTTGCTCATGCATTTATTTTCTACCTCTGAAAACCTGCCAGGGTTGGCCTGGCTGGGCACTGCATGAGGGTGAGACTCGCCCAGCTCCCTCCTGCCTGGCAGCTCTGGAGCCAGGTTGGCTCTTGGCCACCGCGGGCTCGTTCCTGCTCACGTGGCAGCAGAGCAGCGTCCCAACGAGCCCGAGGTGGAATGCTGCACCCTGGCTGGGGGACAGGTGAGGGACACCAACAGCCTGCAGGTCCCCAGGCTGCAGCCACCTTCCTCACCCAGCTGTGCTCCCCATGCCAGCACCTGCTCCTAGAGAGGGGTGTAGGTGGGAGACTGGCTGGGAGCTGTGCAGCTCCCAGGTCACACTCATGAGGAGTGCAGGGACCCCCCAGCACGTCAGGGACTGGGCACAGGAGCACAGGATGTGGCTTGGGTTACTGCAGCTCAGGTATTGAGCCAGCCAGGCCAGCAGACCTCTCTTCTGGAGTTATATTTAAACTTCCTTTTGGAATTTTACTGGCCAAATTCTTGAATGATTTGGGATAACTGCTAGTGATCCCTGAGGCTGTGGCACAGGAGGGTGTTCTCTGAGCCAAGAGCTTGGGCACACAATGAGCAGAGATGGTCTCAGTGGAGCATCCCTGACAGCCTGGGACTCCCTCTATGGATCCACCATGATGCTGTTGCCCTTCCAAATGTTGTGCTGAGCTCATGTTGTGTTTGTTTCTCACTTTCTTCTTTCCTTCCAACAGTGAAATCAGCTTTTCATCCTTCTCCATGCATCAGCAGCTGGCAGCTACATCTTCAGTGCCTTGTCATGCTGACGGGTCTCCTGCAGGGATTGCATAGATGTGTCCCTGGGGCTGCAGGACATGCTGGGACTTCCAGATGAACCTTTCCAGGCAGAAGCAGAGTGGTGAGCTCACTGTGATGAGGGAAGAGGCTGTGAGAGGCTTGCATTGAATAAAAAAGGCATCATGTAAGGGCTGCTGTGAATTAGGCAGGTTGTGTTAAATGGTATCAGCAGTGCAAGTTGCCTTTTAAATGTGTATAATTCATGTGCACATACACACACGGTCTGCAGTCGCTGTCTTGCTGGCTGCAAGAATTGAGGACAAATACCAGGAATATTAATGATGGTGATGAGCAAGTGACATGCTATCAGCTAGAGAGCAATTAAACATTTTAGCTTACTCAAACAAAGGTTTTGCTGGGCACAGGAGACGAGAGGTGGTCACACCCTCATCAATGTGTATAAATATCTAAAGGGGGAAGATGCAGATGGAGCAGGGCTCTTCTCGGTGGTGCTGAGCACTAGGACACAGGCAATGGGCAAAAATTGATGCACAGGATGTTCCACCTGAATATAAGGAAGAACTTTACTGTGCAGTGACCCACACTGGAACAGAGAGTAGAGAGGCTGCGGGTTCTCCCTCACTGGAGATATTCAAGAACCGTCTGGACGCAATCCCGCGCCATGTGCTCTGGGACAACCCTGTTTGCACAGGGAGGTGGGACCAGACGGCCCAACCTGGCCGTTCCTGTGGTTCCGTGATCCCCCAGGACACGCACCGAGTCCCTTTCTCCACTTTCCAACCACGTTATCCCCAGGCGTGGGTGACCGAGAACATCCCTATCCCTCGGCTCCTGGCTGATGCCGGCCGGGGAGACTCTGTCGAAGCCGGTTCGGGGACTCCGGGGCTGCACCGGTGCATTCGTTCCCGTAGTCCCCGAGCCGGCAGCGATACCCCTGGCCCAAGCCCGGCCTCTCCCAGCCGGGCAGCGGGGCCGGGATGTCGGGAAGGGGCCGGGATGTCGGGAAGGGGCCGGTGCCCTTTAAACCCCCCCCGCTCCCGCCCCCCCCCAGCTCAGCCGGGCGTTGCATCAGGCCCGTGCGCGCCGCCGGCCGCCCCGCGGGGGCGCGCCCCGCGCCGCCCCTCCCCTCGCCGGCGGCGCGCACGGGCGGGCGGTGCGCGCCCCCGCGGCAGTCGCGTGGTCCCCGCGCGGCTCCATATTGCGGCGGCACCGGGGTCGGGGGGTTCCCGGCGGGGCTCGGGGGCGCGCAGATGGCGACGCAGGTGGAGGCGCTGCTGCCCGGCACGGCCCCGCTGCTGCCCGCCGAGGAGCGCGCCCTGGTGCTGAAGCCGCCGCAGGACGGCGGCCGGGAGAAGGGCGAGCCGCCCATGGGCCCCGACGGCGGGCCGGCGGCGCCGAGGCCGCCCAGCGCCAAGCAGCAGAAGGAGGAGAGCAACAACCAGGAGAAGGAGAGCCTGCTGAGGGCCGGCGGCGAGGCGGAGGACGGCGGCGAGGCGGGCGGCGCGGGGCGCCGGGAGTTCATCGAGGCCCCGCCGCCCAAGGTGAACCCCTGGACGAAGAACGCGCCGGCCGTGAACGGGCAGTCGCCTCCCGGTGGGTGCTCGGGGGGTCGCTGGGAGCGGGGCGGGGGGGGGGGGCCGGGTGCGCCGCCGACCGCGCCCCGGGCGGCCGCGCCATGCGGCACACGCGGCGTGGGGCCGCGCCCGCGGCCTGCGGGGCCGCGGCGGGGCGGGGGGCGCGCTGGGAGCGGGGGGAGCGGCGGCGCCGGCCGCGGCCACGAGGCGGGGAGGGCAGCGCGGCCCGGCCATGCGGCGGAGGGCGCCGGGGGCCCGGCGGCGGCGGGCGGGCCCGGCGGCGGACACGCGGCCCCCCCCCCCCCCCCCTCCTCCCCTCCCGCTCCCGGCATTCCGCCGCTGCAGCGCCGGCAACGTGGTCGGTCCCCGGCGTGCGGCTCCCCCGGGAGCGCGGCCCCGCCGCCCCCGCTGGGGCCCTTCCCCCGGGCCGCGGCCTGCGCTGCCCACGTGTGCGCGGCCGCGGCTCCCCCGCGCAGGCCGCGCCGCCTTTCTCTGCCGACTCATGGCGGCGCCGGGGCCGGGGGCCGCGGCCGAGCGCGGCTCTGCCCGGCGCGGTCGCTGCCCCGGGCTGGGGGCACGGCTGGGGAACGGGGGTCCCCGAAAAGGGAAGCGGAGGGGCTGCGCTGTCCAAATCGCGCTTGTAACCCGCTGCTGTCGTCAGCAAAGGCTGAAACGGCAGAACACCATTTCCTCGCCTGTTGGGATGGGTGTTGCGCTCCTCTCGTACCTGCTTCAAGTGAATCGGGAGTGGGAGAAAACCACATAAGTTTGCACTAAGCGTCTTGTTTGGGAAAGACTTTTTCTACCTGTCTCTGTTAGCTCTGAAATCACGCTGCCAGATGTGCCATCAGATTCCCAATTACTGTACGTGCCAGTGTTTTGTAAGAACTGTTACTACCTAGCATGGCGATTCATCCGAGTTATTGATATCTGGGAGATGGACAGCTCTGCAATTTCCACCTGGAAAGCTGTCATCTTAATGGGAAGTATAGAGGACAAGTTAATCGTGCCAGGTAGAAGTCTGTGTTTGGATTGTTTGGTTTGTCATTGTAGTCATGGACATAAGCAAAGCTTAAGGAAATGCAGGACAGCGTCGCTGTCTGCATTCGCCTCATGCGTTATGACACAAAACTGGTCACATCGTTCCTTTGTGTGAAGGTTGCACTCTATTGTGATGCCTTCTCAGATAACGATCCCAAGAAATAAACCAAAAAATGCAAAACTGCAAGGTTGAGTGTTCCAGTTTGAGCGTCCAGATTCATTACCAGCCTCATCCGTTGCAAAGGTGTGTGATTTGTCAGAGTCAGCACCAACGAGGCAGCTGCCCAACACAAGCAGAGGGCCCTTGCAACTCCTGGGATGATTATTTGAGGGAGAGAGTGAGGGTGTGTTATTAGCATGTCCACGCAGTTGTAGGGTTAGGGAGTAATGCTGCAACACTCAGAATTGTCCTTGGGTCCAGCACAGTTGTCTCTGTATTCCCAAAGGCGTTTAAAAAATGGAATTTGTTAGTGGTGTGTTCTGGGACGCTTGGCAGCAGTGACTGGTTCCAGCAGTGCCCCCAGTGCTGCTGCCTGGCTCTCCTCTCTTGGGCCATTGATTCTTTTGCTTCGTGTTCATTACCAGAAGAGAAAACGTGTAAAATAAACACGGCTGGTGAGCTCCCACAAGAGGCAGGCTGGCAGCTGACCTTGCCTGGCAGCCCTGCACCCAGGTACCTTCTTGTAGAGTTTGCAGGCACATATTGTGTCTTCATTTCATTGGGTGGAGGATTTGTTTCGGCAGACATTTACCGAAAAAGATCTGGAGTGTGAATTTGTGTGAAAGAATCAGCTGGTGAGGTGAGTTGTCGTGTTGTGGTGTTGTAGTGACCTCCAGGAGGATGACCCAAGGAAAGCCACTCTTTTTCTATGCTTGAAGTGAATTGAGAGCTTCTGAACTCTGGAAAGTCACTGCTGTAAGTCTTTGGTTTCTCAGCAGAGCTTAACAAGGCCTTTGCTCATAATCCAGCAGTGTTCCCAGTGCAGTGCTTGTGTGCTGGAGATTCTAAATGTTTCCAGCCCTGATCTGCCAGAGGTAGTGAGGAGACCAGAGAGCGTAGTGCAGACAGCTCTCTGTAAAGATAAAGGGATCCCTCTATGACTTGTTTTACAGGCTTTGAAAGCCCTAATTTTTTTATAATGATTGTATTAATTATAGACCCACAGAGAAGATTTAATGGACAAGACCTTCTCCTTAGATGTCCGTGCATTCTGTAATGGCCTGCGTTGGAATTGGTGCTTATAAAAGTAAAAGCACTGAGCTCAGGCAAAACAGCTGCCTGCAAGATCTTGGTGAGTTTCTGCTGTCCGTGTTGGAGTATGGATAGGGAAGAGTTTAAGACCACCTCCAGGTGGTCAAAACACTGGCTTGTTTTGGGCTGTTTGACTCGCCATGGCTGGGCAAGTTGAGTGCATTTGGGGCCTGACACAGGGACTGAAGAACAGGGTCGTTTTTTCATGGATTAGGATTTACCTTTAGAAGCTTGTGCCTTGCCTACCTGCTGCAGTATTTTTATGCTCAAAGTTGGCAGTAAAGCCTGTAATATAATAGGATGTTCGAGCAAACGTTTCTGCTTTTTCAGGAAGGAGGGCTCTTGAAGTGAAGCCTCTCCTTGCTTCTTAATCTACCAAAAGCACAACGGCTTGGCAGTAAGTGGGGCAACCATTAGGTCGAGTTAGACACCAGTGATACTGCTGATGCTGTGAGTGGAGGAGGCTGAGGCTCTTCTGGAACATCACACCAGAAAATTTTCATGATTTCTTGACAAGATGCACGTTACCTTTTTATTCATGTGTGTTTCTGTCAGAGGAGGGGGGGGATCCTTTGAGTCCTGAGTACACATGGTCCTGTCCCATGTGGCAAGGCTTGTCCTTGACACTGCTGACTGCTTGTGAGGACGCTGCAGAGCTGTAATGATGCCTTGTTTTTACTCTCTAATGATCTAGTAGCAAGATCTGTGTGACCATGCCCTCGTTATTACATGTTCTCTTCTTGTCATGTAAATAAATGCAGCCAGCAGCCTGACTGACACATGATGGTAGTGTATGTGTGTCTGTGGTAGTGAAGGAAACGTTTTCTGGCAAAACCAGCTTTGCACTACTGGCTATAAACCAAATTCAAAGTGTTTTCTTCAGTTCTTCTGTAGATGAGAAGTGTGGCTTGCAGTTAAAGCAGCTCGACCTTCTGGAACATGTTGTACTCCTCCGCTGTGCCCTGCACCAGGGCTGATGCTGATGCAAGCATTGGTGTGGACAGGTGTTAACAGCACCCCATTTTGAAAACCTGCTGGATGTATTTCAAGAAATGTTGCATCAAGGCACTTGGCACTTCTTTATTTTTAAAGCCATTTACATCTTGGAAGTAAGAACATGCAGGTTTTAATGACTGGCACTGCAATCGCTGAGCTTTGCCTGGGCTAACTTTTAAAATTCTCCTTGTAAGTGCTTGGCCAGGGAAAGCACTGTATTTCCTAGTGGAGATGCAGGAGATGCTTTGATTTCTTGAGGAGAGTTTCCTGCATGCTGTTTGGCAAACGTGCTGGGTGGATAAGCAGTACTTTCAAGAAGGCACACCTTAGCTGCTAGCAGCAGGCACCAGGGGTGAGCTGACTATTGTTGAGAGTGCGTGTTGCTTTATGCCTGAGCAGAGTCTGACTTGGCTACCGGTACTGAGGAGAAGGCAGGGGAAGATTCATTAGCATCTCACCCCTTGCTGACTAACTCCCCATAGGGCTTTCCTTGAAATCAGCCTTCAGTACAGGAGATAAAATGGATGGGAAGCTTGCTTTACCATTGGCATTTCTTCGTGTTCAGAGTAGACACACACATCTGCTTGCTCAGGTATCCAGCTTGGTAGTCCTGCACACACCTATTTCCAAAGTGTTGGGCAATTCTCACTCTGTCGTGGCATGTAGTTGTGGAGCTCTTCTGGCTGTTGCAACAGAGCTGCTATCGCAGCAGGAGGCCTCCCCTCCACCGCCCCAAGTTTCCTCTCCAAACTCCTGTTTTCTTCCAATCCCACAACTCACGTTCGAGTAACTCTTCCCACCTTGTTGGGGAGGATGAGGGTAACTGGAACTTGTTGCTCCAAAAAAAACCCGCGAGGCTTAGTGTTTTCCCTCCCCCACATACCTTTGCCCTTCAGCTTTGTGCTGGACCTTTGCCCTGTTCTGCACTGTTTGTTTCGGGCAGAGAAGGCTGGGGAATGCAGTGCAGCTCCTGGGAGCTGACTCACTGGCCCTGGTTGCTGGGCTTCAGTGCCTGCTTCTGCTGCGACCTCCAGTTCCAGCTTGCCAGGTCCGAGGCGTCACTGAAGGATTCTCTCCAGCCATCTCCTTACCCTCACAGCTCTTCTTTTAAACTTTAATATTGCTCATTGTGCCATGGAGATTTCCACTGCGACTGGGGCAGCAGAAGGACTTCATTTGAATGTGAAGACAAATTGAGTCCAGAAAGCAGGACTGGAATTGGGGCACTGGGGCTGCAGTGTTCTGCTCTCCCTTCCAAATTATGACACCGGATCTTTTTACTGTGCTCGAACAGTGTGAAATTATCTTCAGGGCAATGCCAAATGCAGACTTGGATAGAGTTAGGTTGCTCTTTACATTCTTGAGACTATAATGAATCTCCAACACCATCTCTGTGGTTGTGCTTGTTTGCCAAAATAAGGAATGGGCGGGCATTTTAGTAGAAAGTTGTGCTTGCTGTTCAGGCCAGGCTGAATGTTTTAACCCTTACAGTTATTACAGGTGCTCTTTCCCTAGGTCCAGTTGGGTCAGAGGAGCTTTGTTCATTCCCAACTGCAATACACATTTACATTATGGTCTTTAATATGTTACTTATCCTTTGGTCATCTTAGCATTATTGAAGCCTTTGTGACTTCCTACCAAGGGCCTGAGTCTCCACACTGCTGGCTCTGACAAATCCCTGGCTTGCTGTGTACACAGGGAACTTGGGGAAAGAGGTGATGCAACCTTGGTGATACCTGCTGAGCTCTCCCATGGTGATAGTGCTGTCTAGGTGGAGCTTTTCATGGCCAAGAAGTTGTCTCCAGGGGTTGGCTAAAGCTCTGGGTGGATCTCTGGATCCACTCTGTGGTCTCTGGCATGGCCAGCTCTGCATTTCTTCCTTTTCTCACTTGAAACTGGGCTTTGGTTCCACTTGTTCTGCAGGTCCAGGTCCTTGTAAGTGAGGTCTGAATGGAGCTGGGAGACTTATCTCCTTGCATTGAAATAACTGGTTAATCTGAATATCATGTATCAAATGATGCAGCTGCACGACTTGAGGTCATAGGAAAAGGAAAATAAGGGTTTCAAAGAAGTTAGTGCAGTCCTGGGAGAACTTAGAGCTACTTGTGTATTTAGGTAATGCTAATGGGTGACCAGAACAAATGGCAATTTAATTTGGCCTTGAATAAATAAATTACAAGACTTCTGTGGGGGGAAAATTTTGGGTCAGGGTCGGTCTGGATTGCTTGGCAAACAGAGTACTGGGTGTGCACATTAATGTCACACAGCTATGGAGCAAAAACTGGCACAAGGCATTTGGTGGAAATAGGTTTGCTGATAGCAATTCTAATGCTGTGCAAGATAAACTTTTGGTTTTGGGAAAGGTTGTGGAAACTGTGGTCAAGTGTCAACATGTTTCTAAAGGGAGGCTCATCCTGTAATTGGAGGTTCCCAGAAGATCCTCTTAATTGAACTTTAATCTATCAGAGCACACATTTGTACTGAAGTTTGGGGGGCCTCGTGGGTGGATCGCCTTTCCCGAGCAAACTGGTGTGTGATGTGTTGTGGCTCTGCTGGTTTCAGTGTTGCACAGGCTGATGGTGCTGATTGAGCTGCTGGAGCCATCCTTGGCAGATCATTCTGCTCAGCTTTGGTCTGACACTCGCTGTGGGTATTGCCAGGATCAAGAGCTCTTCCTGCAGCATTACAGCTACGTGTGCTGGGGGATGTTCTGCTGAGACGTGCAAGGAGAAGGGAGGAAGGGCTGGGAACTGGCTTATCTAATACCTGCTTTATCAGTGAGTTACCTTCACTGTCCTTCTGGAGCAAAGCTGACTTAGGAGCAGAAGCTTCCCTTCACACTTCCATGTGTTTCAGGGTTGTATGGGAACACGCAGCAGGGTTCAGTGCTCTACAGTGGTTGTGATTTTATTTTTTATTTTGTGGGTTTGAGTCCTTTGTTTCCCTTGTGTGGTGACAAACCATAAGGTTTGGTAGAGCTCCCTGACGCAGACTGATGGTGTGTTGGAAGTGACCATGGTGGCCCTGGCTGGGTTGGGTGCTCTGTCACAGCAGGCCAGGCGGAAACCTTAATTTCCTTTAGAAGTGGTCAGCGGGGTTGGTTGTTAGTGTGATGCCACTCAGTCTGATTGTGGTGACATTCAGAGGTGACACAAATGCCCTTTGCTCTTTTGATCTAGAAAATGTTTCTCTGGTTCCTCCAGAATACGTGTGACACTCTCAATGTGCTGACGGGCACGGCGTGCCCTGACCTGTGCTCCTGGGGAAGCGCGTTTGCTTCCTGCTGGACACCCCTTGAAGTGGCTGGGAACAGGTCTGCGACCTGCTGCTCTAGCAGGTGCTGCTCTCCACTCCCTGCTCGCTCCCCAGAGCAGCCCTGGCCGCTGATGGGGCCCAGGAGAGGCATCCCTGCCCCACGAGGGAGATGTTGGAGGAGAAGCATCTCTGGTGCTCCTCGGTGTCACTCGTTTGAGCTCTGTCAGGCTCTGCAGTGATCCCTTGGTGACCGTGGCAGCCGGGGGGCAACCGGGAGAAATGGGGGCTCAGCTGAGGCTTGTGAACCTCACACGTCCTTGACACACGAGGCAGAGTTAAAGCGCGATTGGGAAGCTGGAGAGGGGGCGGAAATGTGCTGTGTGTCCTTCCTGCTGGCCGGGAGGGCCTGCGGGAGCCCGAGGCGGGTCCGGCAGGTGGGACACGGGGGCTGCTCCGCGCTCCCGGCGCGGGTATGGGGGCACAGCTCGGGGCGGCGGAGCCTGTCCCGGGCACAGCGCTGAGCACAGCGCTGAGCACAGCTGAGCACGTTTTTCCAGCTGAGCGGCGGCGTGTGCAGCTCCTGCAGAGTGACTCTGCAGTCTGCAGGGCACGGCTGCGCCGGAGGGAGCCGCGGCCGGGCGCGGGGGGCTCCTATCGCTTCTCCTTTCCTGCTAGTCATTTGACTTCTTTGACTCGCCTGCAGCGTGAATGCATGGAGAGAACAGGGGGGGTTTCAGGGCTGGATAAGGTAGCTTTTAAAGAGTCTGAAAAAAACTGAGAGAAGAGGTGAGGTTTTTTTTTTTCCTGGCTAAATATGTGGGGAAACAAGTATGAAATTGGAAAAACCACAAAAATGAGGGAAGGGTAGAGTTTTGTTGCTGGGAAAGTAAGAGAAAAGGTGTGTGGGGAGATTGATGTTTTACCTGCCTGGTAACTCAGAGGTGCTGCTAAATACTGAGCATTGTCTTTAAAGCAGATTATTTGTGATACATATTCAGCCTCCACACTAAATCACACAGTCTTTATTTTGTTTTACTTTCTGACTGTGCTTTTGAAAGCATCTGGTCAGTGATGTAAATGAGTGATTATTTTACCAAGTCTTAGCTACCAAACTATCTGGTTTGCACATTTGCAGATGATGAAGCTAGTGACAATAAAATAGTGAGAACTCACAGCTAATAAGCAACACTCAAATGTCTGATAAGCCAGCTTTCACTTAAACTACAGGAAATTAATTTCTTTGGATTCTCCAAGGTCACATCTTCCTTTTTTTTTTATTGTATGCTGCTAAAGAAGCACTGAGTTTATTCCTGCAAGACCGTTAGGGTTCTCTACAATTTTTATGCCTTTGCTGTAACTGGAAAGGTTACACTTCCAAGTAGTAAAAAGTCTGTGTCAGCTCTCCTGACCTCACAGAACAAGCCTACTGAAAATAAAGACAACCACAATAACAAAAAGCAATTCTCTTGCCCTCATTCAGCACAAAAAGAGGCACCTAAAGGAGTGACTGAAGCACTTTACCATAGCTCTATTACCTCCAGGTGGGCTCATGTTGGCAGGTCAGCTGCAAGGCTGTGCAGAGGGGAAAAACAGAATGAAGAATTAAGTAAGGAGAGACACCAGTGTGTGTGATGCTGAGAAATGATGTGTCTGTAGCAGCAGATACTGAAATGTGGAGAAGCACATCCCAAAAATGTGATCAGGAGGTTTTTACTGTGACTGAAACAGAAGAGTGATGGGATTTGTGCACAAGGTTCCACCCAGCAGTAGAGAAGAGCGAATCACGGAGGTGTCTCCACCATGTGCTCAGGTGACAAAGCATGAGACTTCACTGTAATCATATTGAATTTCACTTCCCAACTCCCAGCTCATCCTTGAGAGCTCGGGGGACTACTGGCTATGATCTGATGCATCTTCTGAGTGCTCAGAAATCCTCTGCCACTTCAGAGGGTCTTGCACTGAGCTGAAAAAAAAGGGGACTTTTCTTTTGGTTTCCCAGTCTCAGGTGAGCTCTACAAGCTCACTGTTGCTAGTTTTTTGGGGGTTTTTATTTTTTGGTTTTTTTTAACTGTGGAATGATGAATGTGACATTTGCATACTCTGTAGGGAGGAATTTGCTGTAAATGTGCCATGATTTTAAATTTTAAAATTAAACCTGTAAGGACAATTGTGGAGATGATTTGGAGGAGACATGGCAGGTTGCAGTAAGATAACCCTCTTAGCTTCAATTGGAGGTGAAATCTGAGTTGATGTAATTGTCAGCAGTGAGTGGAACCAAGCAAGCATGGAGTTTGGAGGGTGATTGGAATGGCTGTGCTTGATTAAAACCAAGCAGATAGCCTGGGCCAGAGGGAGGGAACACCTCAGACTGTGTCTGTGATGATTTGTAATTCAGTTAAGAGATTTAATTATGTTGTCTTCGCTGTGCTGCCTTGTGTATCCTACAGCCCCCTACAGAAGCCCTCTGCCTGCAGCCCAAAGGTGGAGAGAGCCTTGCAATTTTCAGTTTCTGGGTTTTTCATAGGGATTTATGGTATCCTTGTCTGATGTTGTGGGGCTTTACCATGATACTGGTGTGTTTGAGGGGGTGGAGTGGGACCCTCTTTCATGGAGATGCTGAATTTCTGGGTACATTAATGGATTCTCCCTTGTATGGAGATGGATCTGTCCTGCCTGCTGCTTGCTAAGCTGTCCTTGGGCAAAGCTTCTCTGGAGTTTGGGTCTGTCCTTGATGTGCAAGCAGAAAAGTGTGTTGCAGCTCTGAGTGTGACAGCCCTGTCAGAGAGAAACACCATCCTGTATCAGTCTCCACAGTGTGGGATCCAGGTGGCTCCTGGGCCACACCAGAATGGCTCCTGTATTTAACCAAGAGTCTTTGAGGCGTGTATTTTACTTGATTGTGCCAGAAATTTTAGTGTCTGTTCAGTATCCAGCGGCTTAAAGAGCAGTTTGGGGAGGGTGACTGTGATCATTTGGACCAGAATCATGTAGGGTTGCTCTCCTGGAAGGCCTAAGGCCTCCAGTGGTATCACTCCAGGCTTCCTGGTGATTAAAGGATATGAGGCAGAGAGCTGGGTCACCAGCTGCTCCATGGGAAGAGTAATCAAGCACCTTTAAAGTTGCCTTGGACTTTCTCTGAAGCCCCTTGTTGAGTTCATGATTGGGAATGTTGAGACTCATGCTCTGGAGCAGCAGCGCTTTGCTGCTTCTGCACTTTGGAGATGAGGGGAAGGGGTTAATGGGAGAGAGCACCCAGTGTTTGTTCTCCCCAGTGCAAGCACTGATAAGTGGATGGGAGAAACAGCAGCCTGTGACCTTCCAGTTATTCCTTGTGTGCCTGTGCATATGTGAGTGTTGAATTTGCAGGACTGTCTGTTTGGAGAGCTCTCATTCTTCTGGTCAGGTTCCCAAGAACCCCATTGGCATCTCTGGTGAATGCCACCAGAAGAGACCTGGACCTTCTTCCATCCATGTGGATCTCTGAAAGGTGTTTTTGCCAGGCACAGTGCTGGTCCTGCTGGTGACTGTGTGTTCAGCTGGTGTTGAGGTCCTGCTGGGTCTGCACTGCTCCCTTTGGTCTGGAGGACACTGGACATCAGCACTGAGGTACAGAGTTAGTTAGGGACTTATCCCAGAAAACACTCTGATTTTGGAATAGGTGATTTTTTTTTTCCCAGGGTTGTTCCTTCTGAAACTCTGTGATGCTGCAAGTCTTCATTACTTTTCAAGTACATGAAGATAGCAGGGGCACCACAGCTGAACTTCACCAAATGCACAACTGTTTATACACTGAAAACCTATTTTGAGCATTTGTTTCTGTGTGGTTTGTGGGAAATTGATGTTAGAGCTCACACTGGCTGCAGCTCTTGAGCCAGTGTAGGCGATGGGGGTGCCTGAGAGTGAATCTAATCTTTCCTCTGGGCAGGGAACAGAAAACCCCTTAGCAGATACTGATAGTCTGGATACCCTTGCAGAGGAACTGATTTGGGATAAACTTTTTTTGGTAGCTTTTTTCTCTTGCACAGGCCTTAGCAGTGTCTTGGGACCTAGCCAGCATCATGTTAGGATTGACCCATCTGTCTCATGCTTCAGCTTCTGTTTGGGGAGGGGTAAATATCTTACAGTAAGTTGAGAGGCATGGGAGGTGTGTTAGCATGGACCTGGCAGCTGGAGAGGGCTGGAATGATCTGGGTGACTGAGAGGTGGACCCTCCCTGATCCTGCTCAGCAGGTAACAAAGGAGGGGAACAGGAAGCAAACAAGATCTCGGGAGGGATAAAATTGGCCATGCTAATCTTCAGGTTTAGGGTTTCTTGCTTTGCTGCTTTTCCCTAGCAGATCTCACCCCCTTCTCTGCTGAGTGTTGCTTTGAAGAGCCCTGTAACTGTCTCAGGAACCTGTGCAGGCACTGCCTTGGCCTGCGAGGGGGAGCCAGGTGACAGAGATGTGAACTGAAATGTTGCATAGGGCCAGAGAAGAGATTCAAGCAGCTCTGGTCTCTTTGCAGTATATGCTGGACTATGTAGTTTGGACCTTTTTCATGCCTGGATCGTCCCTGCTGGGCAGCAGGTCAGGTTAGGATGAGAGATACCAATCGATCCTGCCATCCGGCAGCACTTCCCTCCCCAGGCCCTCTCCTGGGCAGCCAGTGCAGCCCTGCAGCTTTCGAGCCATTGTGATCGAGTTCTGGTCACGTCCCTGCTGCGAGTCCCCCTGTGACCTTGGCGAGGTCATTTTTTTTGCTGACATCCGAGT
Source organism: Vidua chalybeata (assembly GCF_026979565.1). NCBI lineage: Eukaryota > Metazoa > Chordata > Aves > Passeriformes > Viduidae > Vidua > Vidua chalybeata. The sequence goes on from NC_071544.1 coordinate 13,169,199, forward strand.
CTTTTGTCTGCAAAACGTGGAGGTTGATTTGGTTACAACTTCAGGGGTCGAAAGCCAGAACAAATCAGCTGGTGTCTTCCTGTGGCAGCGTGGATGAGCCCCATGTCCCACTGGGAGCCGCCGAGGAGCTGGCTGTCATCGCTGTGCTCGTACCTGTGCGTGCACAGCCCTCACCCAGAGCACACTGGCCAGCGTGCTCCACCAGTCAGTGCGCTTTGGTGTCTGGCAGGTGGCATAAAGCGCTCTGAGGTCGTTTTTCCCCGTTGGGAGAGCAGAAGGGTAGTAATGGGAGGTGGGGGCCAGCAGGGAGCTGGTTCCTGCTGGCACTCGGCCTGCGGCCGCGGCCCCTCGGCAGTTATGGCTGCAGGTTGCTGTAATAACGAGTCAGCGTTTCTCTTGCGTCAGGGATAATGAGCTGCTCTTCAGCCGCTGCCTCCCGGGCCCTGCAGGGAGGAAGCAGTGTCCGTGCTGGAAAAGGGGGGCTGGGGACAGGCACTGGGTGGTGGAGGTCCCTTCCTGGCTCTAGCTCTGAGCTGGGAGAAGACAGGCTTCCTGTGCGGGTGTTTGGATTCAGCACTCCGAGTGTGGCTGGCAGAGGAGCGTGGTTGCCACGTGTTTCCTCAGGGAGCAGCAGAGGGGAGATGGGGGCTCATAAATGGGGTGACTTTTTTGGACCTGTCCCAGATACCTGAATAGAAGCAGTAGCCAGATAGCCCATGGGAAAGTGGTATGTGTGTGGATGCATCAGCTTTTCTCTTTAAATGCCCCATTTTAATATACGGTCTTCTCCTTTGTGTAAAAATACCATCAGGCAAAAATTGAAATTGAGATCCACCCCCAGCACCACCTAAAATAAGGATGACTGCCCTCAATTTAGTTATATCTCCTGGGCTGTGTGCCACAGCTCTGGGTAGTGGTGCTCAGAGCAAGCACCCCTGTACCACATCTGCACCTTCACTTGATGGTCCTGAAAGGGATGCTCTGTGCCTGTCCCAATATCCTGCCAGCTGCCATGCACACCCCTGATCTCCTCCTCACTCTGTCCTCCACCCTGCTTTGCTGATAACAGGAAGATTCACAGAATGTGTTTTTCTGTTGAGATGTTGTAGGCTGCATGGATTCTGTACAGGGCTGAGAATGGTCAGGGGCTTGGGGAGTACCTGGTGCTGCAGTGAAGAGATCACTGGTTCCCGTGGTGACTGTGGGTCACTGGGTCCCTGTGATCAGACACCACTTCTTTCTGATTTTGGGTGCATGCTGAGAAACAAAAGTGTCTGTGTGCAAGGAGGAGGAAGTGTGAGACTGTAGGGTCCAAATCTCATTTGCATTGAGATACTGTTATTTCTTGCTCCTTCCCACTGGGCTGCCTGGAGGGCAGGCTGGGCATGGCTGGTCGGGTGTTTGCAGGCAGGGGCAGGACTGCCTGGGTCCCGTGTAGGGATTGCCTGCTGCTGAGCAGGTGGCTGACAGGATGGTGGAGAGCTGCTGTGAAGCATTGTCCTGCAGCATCTGGCCAGTGTTGGGATACCTGGCATCAGGGTGCCTTGGGAGGTAGCAGGTGTGTGTGGTGGGAGGAATTGGTGGGCCTGGTTTGCTGGCTTCACCTTTCTATGTTGGGAGTTCGAGCAAAAAACCCATCCCTGTGCCTCGTTCATTGTGCTTGAGTTTTAGCCTTGGGAGGGCTGGGGAGGGAGCTGACTTGGACAGGCAGCCTCAGTCCTGCAGTGTAGGAGATGGGCTCCTTGGAGAGCAGCCCAGGGTTTTACCTGCTGGCCACAGTCTTTCTGCCTGCTTCCCTACCATGGCTTTCTTGGGAAAAGAAAGCTCTGCCTGATTTAGACTTCTCTTGGGCACCTGAGGTGCTGCCCTTAATTGGCAGGCTAATTTTTAATTTAAGTCACTTGTGCTTGCAGGGGAAAAAGGTGTCCCAAAGGGTCGTTGTTCCTGCTGGTCCCTGACCAGCCCTGCCTCAGATGTATCCTCCCAGCAGCCCCATTTTTCAAAGCAAGTCCTACAGACTGCTCCGTGCTTGTTCACAGCTCTGGGGAAAGCTGCCTGCAAGCCCAGTGTTCTCAGTGTGCTCTGGAGAGTTTGGAGTCAACTCTGTGTTAATCATAGGTGTGATGAATTGGACAAGGTCAGCCTCTCCCAGGCAAGGGGGCTGAGCCCTGGATGCAAGTGTCTTTCCTGGACAGGAGTTGCCCTGGCAAGCCTCTTCAGGTGACTGTGAGCTGTATCTGTCCTTAGCTGTCACACATGGTCCTTGCTTTCTTCTGACCTCAGCCACTGAGTAGAGTCACTGCTTTTCTAGTAAAAGCAGTGACAAAGCTGCTCTAGAGTCGTGGCTGAGTTCAGGAGGAGCCAGGAGAGCCTTGCTGCACATCTAGAGCAGTGGGGAATACAGCAGTGAGCTGAGAGGAGACCTTGAGGGAATGTGAGTTTGGAGTTGTGGTGATGGCACATCTGATAAGAGATGTTGCTGAGGGGTCACCTGCAGCTGTGCCTGATTTGGTGGCATTAGAGCCTGGACCTGTTGTGAATGGCTGGTTCTGCTGTGGCATTTCTGATGAAGAGTTGGTGGGACAGCCTAGCAGGAATGCAGACTGGAGAACTGCATCCCTCAGGGTACAGCAAGGGGAACATATGCCAAAGCCTGGCTCTGCTAAATTCCTGGCTGGCACAAAGGAATTTATTTTATCAACCACTGTGGTGCTGTTATTTATTTTGGTTTTTGGTAGCATCTGGTACAGCTGATCCAAACAGGTGGGACACCAGTGTTACCACCTTGTTCCTTTGCAGAGAAGCCCAAGTAGGGAAATAAATTATATCTTGTTTGAGATCTTAAAAGGTCTTTTCAAATCTTAACAATTGTATGTTTCTATGAAGTACAGGGTGTTTTGGCTTGCTGCTGTAGAAGCCTCAGTGACCATACAGAAAGACAAAACTCCTCAGTGACCATACAGAAATACAAAATATTTAAATGCATTTGGGACATGGGCTGGTGGAGGATTGCAGTAGAACATGCAGCTTGCAAAGGATCAAAACTGTTGCTTGGAGGCTGTTCTGGATGTGATGGGCTGTCCTTGATATCATGCCTTTGAATGGCCACAGACCATAACTGTGTAATAATGGTAGAGAGAGTCTTGATTTAACTTCTGGGTATTTTTGCTCAGCTTGGCTCTTCCGGTTCCTATGTGGGATGAAAGCATCCCTGCCTGAGAATGCTTTGAACATGGTGCAAATCAAAGGAAGAGAAATAGAAGTTATTCTGGCAGAAGAGTGTTTCTGCATGAGCCGAGCCCAGGCCAGAGAGCATTGCCCTGCCTGAGGGGTAGTCCTTGCTGTAACTCTTGTGACTTTCCAGCTGAATGTGTGTTTTGGGTAACTGATAAGCAGAAGCCAGGGGCCTGCCCCTGTCCCAGGAGGACCTTGCCTTGCTGGCAGCCTTCCTTCCCCCTCCTCTTCCAGGATCCTTGAAGAAAACAATGTATTGCTCTCTCAAAAGTACTGTTTTATATCTTCTGGGGAAGCCTTATCAACAGGGGTTTTCCACACACATTGTCCTGTGTGCTCCTTAAATTAGGTCTGGTCCTTCCAGCTACTTAAATGAACATCTTCCCAGCAATACGTAAGGCCCTCCAAGAGAAGGGCTTGTACCTCTAACTGGAAAGAGCCTGGGGGCTGGGGAGGTTCAATAATCTGTTTTGGGGTCTGAACCCTCCAGACTCGGTCCTGTGCAGTGGCTTGTGCCTGCTGACAGAGACTCCTGAGCTGGGAAAGGGAAGGGGTTCTCCTGGTGTGATGGGTGATGTGCCAAGGCCCTGGGTGTCCTTTTGGTGATGGGGGTGTGTGTCTGGTGTAGATGCTGTTAGAGCCAGGCACAGCTGCTGATGTCTCTCATGGCTGCAAACAATCAGAAGAATGCTCACTTGGCTTTTGCCTTGGCTTCCACCTGTGCTCCTTGTTAGATGATGTTGCTGCACAGGGGAAGTGGGCTGCCACCAAGTAGCTCATTGTGTGGGTCTTTGTACATCTCAACAACCTTTTTTATTGCTCACTGCTGTCTGCTAGAAGCCAATACAGAAGGTTATTTATGAGAGCAGTACATTCAGGTAAACATAGACTCCTTCAAAATCTTTCTCACAACAAGTGGTTGAATTGAGGTGGGTTCCAAGCTGGATTGATGTTTAACTTGAGATTCTAAGAAAATACTTCCTCTGTTTAGCTAAAGCAAACAAATTGAGAGAGGAGACCTTTTAAATATGATTTGCACTCCAGCTGCAACCAATACTGATTTTTTTTTTTTTTCTTTTACAGATATATTTCCAACTGATGGCCAGTCTGGTATGTATTAAATAAAAATGGAACTCTTCAAACTTCCTTCTCCTTTGCCTTCCCTGTACTTCTCTTCCTTCAGAGTCAGCGCTAACCAGATGTAGAAGACTGGTACATGCGATGTACAGTCTGGAATATGTAATGGACATTAATGTAAAAAAAACCAAAACCAAACCACAAACAAAACCCCCAAAAAAACCTACCCAAAAACCGAAGCAAAAGAACTTCCTAAACAAACCTCTAATATTTGGTCATTCCTGTATAGCAGTGACATCTTTTATGCTTTCATGTAGTGATGACTAAAGAGCTGGAAGGTTCTTTCCTCCCGTACATTGTAGCATAGAAAATTTGGATGTCCAGGGTGAAGGAGTTTGGGAACTTGTAGGTCTTGCTCATCACACATAATTGAAAACACTGATGTGTCAAGATGCAAATGTAACTCAGATTGTTGTTGTTTATGTTACCTGTATACAGATGGATGTGTCTATGAACCTGAGGATATATATTTGAATTTGCAGTACTTTGGGAAGACACAGACCTCCCCCGTGGCTTGTAGTCTGTGTGTTGCTGTTAAGTATTGCTGTTAAGGACAACCAAGTTGCTCACTGTGTTGCCATCCATGCAAAGACAAAACTTCCTGGCCCCAGTCGTGTGTGCAGCCTTGCTGGGAGAGCAAGGTTGCTCTGGATGGAGGTTTCAAATCAGGAAAGTAATGTAGTTTTCAGAAGCAAATATTGATGATCTCAATTCCTGCCTTTCCCAAATTACTTTATCCAGGCTGATGTTGTGGAAGTGCCAAGACTGAAAGAAAGATTTGTGTTTTAAGCAGTGATACCAGGATCAGTCAGTGAGAGCCTGTTGTTTCAGAGCTGTAGTGCCATGTGGGGATGTGCCATAGCAAAGGCACTGGGAAGGGAAGTCACTGCCTGACTGGGCCTTGTGTCACCCCAGGCATGTCACTGTGTCCACCTCTGATGTCCGTCTTTGGCTTTGCATGGGATCCTATTTCTCCAGTTCATGGATGGTGTGAGGATAAATCACTGTTGATGGTGGAGACACTGGAAGTATGGAAATCAGCTCTGGTGTCTTAAAGCTGATTTCAGGGAAAATAACTCACTGCTTTAGAGTGGTCTGGTGTGACACTGGTGTAATTCAGCCTGCTGAACTGAACAGAGGGGTGGAAGTTGTGGATGCATTTCCAGAGCTCTAGCCAGCTACCAATGCCATGGTGTAGAAAAAGATGCACTGGATTAAGGCTTTGATTCCACATTTGTAAGTCCCTCATGATTTTTTTGCTTTCTTAACATGTAAGAATGAAATACTAGGGTTTTGAAGAGCAAAGATACATTCCCATCTGTTGAGTTTGTAGGAGGCTTTTCTCCACCTTGCTGAAGATATGTCTTCTTTGGGTATTGGGTTTTGTCTGCCTGTGCTGTGAACTCAGACATGTCCTTTGCTTGGCACTGCTCCATCCTCTGTTCTCCAGCTGGTTGGGGACCTTGCACAGCTGCCTCCAGGGTGGGGCATGAGTGTGTGTCTGCAGCAGATGATAGTGCTTCAGAAAGTGTTTGTTACATGTCAGCAGTGTTGCAGAAAACATTACCTACAGAGCTTGGGGCTTTTTTTACAATTCTGTCTGTTTTTTAGAAGATAAGTTAAAGCTGAAACAGGATTCCTCTAAATGGTAGCTGCACAGGACACTGCAGTCTTTCTCATACCTTTCTCCAGAAATGCCTTAAAAGTTGGTGCTGTGCTTTTCCTTCCCATGCACTAAGCTTATCTGGAAGCTGTGGTATCTCAAAACACAGCAAGTGTAAATGCAGCAGGCAAAGGCAGAGTGGCACTGCTCCTACCACCAGAGCTGTTGTGCATTCCTGAGGCTTGGGTTTGACTCCCTCACCTCCTTTCCATTGCTGAGGTTATTGAATGAGTTAATTTACTCTGGTCACCAGAACTCCCACACATGTAATCAGGGGTCTGTTTTTTTAGTTTAATCTGCTGAAGTCAGTTGTGTCTGTATGGCTGGTTTCCCCTCTGGATGAGAAGTCTGTTGGTCCTCTCCCAAGGAGATGGTTAGCAGAGTGATGGAAGATGCTGAGTTGCAGTATCAGGGTTGGGAATTGCATAGGTGAGGGGTGCCTGAGCCAAAACTCAGCCATTTTGTAGGCACAGTAGCTGTAGTGCGCCCCAGAGCGTGTTCCTGCTTGTTAGCATACGGATGCCGACGGCAGCCTGGATCCTGGGCCTGAATCCCCAGCCTGGATCATCTCCATGTCACGTGGGAGCACTGTGGAGGTGGAAGCACAGCAGTGTTTGCATCCCAGTTACCTAACAGTGTTTGCAAATAAGGCAGTTGTTGAAGAGAGGCCTCACTTTCCTTCTGTCTGGCACAGCAGTGCCTCAGTCCTCTCCTCTCCCGCATCCCACAACCAGGATTTGGCAGCTGTAGGGTGCTTTTCAGAAGGAGCCATTTCAAACCATGTGATCTGGAGTTCAGATGGAAAGCTGAGAGACTTCAACACCCCTAAGAGATGCAGAGTTGGGCTTGGTGGGCCGAGGGACACACTCTCACATTCCCATTGCTGCTGAGGAGGATGGGACGGCACATTTGTAGCTGGATGTCTGTGGATGACTTTACTCTGAACACCAAACTCTTCTGCCAAGCAGCTGGTGCTGTTCAGCTCCAAGGACTTGCTACTATGTGAAATTTGCTGCCTGCTCTGGAAGGGAATACTTCTGCCACTTCAAGTGGATCTCCTGCTACTTAGTGTGCTGTGCCCTCCTGGCCTCCTGCATGCTGCAGCCAGCCCTCCTTCTCTCCATGGTGGAGGATCCCAGCCTTTTTAGTCTCACCTCTCAAGGAGCTGCCTCTGGGTGGTTTAATTGCTTTTCTTTGAGCAGCTGTAACAGCCCTGTGCCCTTGTTGAATTCCAGAGACCAGAGCTGACTGCGGGATGCAGTTGTGGATGCACTGGTGTTCAACAGAGCAGCAAGCGATGCTCTGTCTTGGTTTCACCACTCCTGATGACTTTTTTTCATCTGCTGCACCCTGACCTGATCATTTTGTACAACTGTCAGCAGTGTCTGAGATATCTTTCTTGAGTTCATAAATGCCTTTTTGAATTAAACACTGTGAAGTTTTCCATAAAGAGATGAGGGTGATACTACCACTGCAAGGAAGTGGTTTTTAATCCTTTAGAAATAAAAGGAGGGGAGATGGATTTTTAAATTAGGAAACTGCTATGTTGCACTCTTTTGTAATTGGGTATTCCTGACTCCTTTGGGAAAACTTAGTCTGATTAGAGTGTTGTACTCTTTTATGCTATGTATTGACATGGGAGGCAGCCACCTGTAGCACAGGAATTAGCTTTATTAGAGAGAGTGGTTTATGCAGCAGGATTCATGTGATTGTGAACCCAGGAAGTTCAGAGTTACTATATCAGAGTTATTTAGAAAAACCTGGAATGTCTCTGCATCTTGCTTAATGTGGGGGGCATAAGTGAGGATGGTGTATCTTCTGCTTGTAAAAGCATGCCTTGAAATCAGCTCAGCTGAGGTGCAGTAATCCTGAAGTAGCACAAAAAGCAGCCCTTCTGCTTGCTCTCAAAGATCACAGGGATATTTGAGTGCCTTGTCATTATTTTAATGCTCTGGATTCACCAACAGGAGGAAGCCCCCATACCTGTGCTCAGTTTAATCCAGGTGGTTATGAGACTGTAAGATTTCTTCAGCACATTTACAGAGACATCCTGCTTAGTGGGAGACCTAGGTATGACTTCCCTAAATTCCTGGGAAAGTTTGCTGCACCTGCTCCTACCACCAAATCACTGTTACTTTCCCCTGCCCCAGGAGCTGGACTTCTACTCAGTGCTGGCTTTGTGTTCCTTGACCTCACAAGCTGAGCTGCTGCTCAGTCTCTTCTTGTTCTGTGCAGTCAGGGAGGCAGGTTTGCAGCTGTGCAGGCTGAGGGTGAGGTTAAGTGGTCACTTAGCAGGTAGCCACTGCTCAGGGGACACTCTGGTTCTGCAGGGATGCCTCTGCCAAAGTAGCCAGGAAGGTCCAGGAATCACAGCGGGAGGAACTCGGAATGATGCTGTTTTAATTACATCACAGTCTCCTTTCTGGAAACCCATTCTATTCTTTGAGATGACAGGTTTTCCAGAGGCATATTTTGTGCAGAGTTCACACTTTTGCCTTGTACAACCCCTCTCCCCCTCCACTGGCACAGTGGGAGCTGCACAGTTTCCTCCTAGACAGTGTGAACGCTTGGAGCTGGAGGGTCTCTGCAGGCACTTGGCTCTCAATTCCTGTCTTTTTGTTGTTAAATATTTACAGTGAGATGTACCAGATGCTTCCTAGGAAGGGTTTTGTCAGCTTCCAAGTCCCCAGATGCAGCTGCAGAAGAGGCTGACGGCCATGAAAGGGATGGTGTCAGCACGGGTTCGGCAGCGATGCAGTGACCTCCTGTCGCTCGTGCCTCGGGTGCTGCTGGCTGTGCTGGCTCGTCGGCCACAGCAGGATCCAGGCAGAGAGGACCCTTCTGCTGATGTCAAGAGATTAATGATGTCTGTTCCTCAGGCTTTTTGGTTTTTTTCTGCTTTGAAGCTCTTTCCCTGCAGAGGGAGCAGGTGATGCTCTTGGATTTTGTTGTTGCACCTTTTTTCTAGGGCCATCTCTCCGTGGCAGTGGTGGTGCCTTGGCTCTCATTCCGTTCTCAGCACACTGGTGTCTATCTTGGTCACCCAGGCCTGAGGAGAGAGGGGTAGACTGATCCAGGGGGTCAAACTCCTGTCACCAGCTCTGGGCATCACCAGCCCTGGGCATGGAGAAGCCAGCAGCTGGAGCGTTGCTGCTGAATGCGTCTCCTATGCTTGGTCACACTGGTCAGGTTCCCAGTGTGCCTCCTGCTTTCAAGATAAGGTCCAGGACCTTGGGCTAGGCCCCTGTTTGTTGCTCTTGGTGCTTATCAGCTTTTGCTGCTGACAAGGTGACCTGCTGCAGAGCACTGAGGATGGGGAGGGAGGGTCCCCCCAGCTGGGGCTGTGTGCTGGCCTGGCCCCTCTGCCCGGGATAGCCTGACGTGCACACAGGGCTCGCTGCCGTGCCAGGTGTCCCTGTTTTATGTATTACAACTCCTGCTGGATGAGGATCTTCCCGGGTGCCATGGAGGTAGGATACTGGGAGGTGGCAGGTTGGCCCCTCTGAGGGGGGGCCAGGGAGGAGCAGGCTCGCTAGGTCATCGTTTTTCCAACTAAATATAGTTGCCTGTGCTTTCATAAGGTCGGGATTTTTGCATCACGTGACTGCCTTATCCCTCCCAGCCGGCAGTCAGAGTAGGGGATCGTGTGTCTGAATGGGTAATAATTAACTGTTAACTAGCTTTTCATTAGAGCCTGGCAGAACAGGCAGAACGGTGCAGCAGAGGTAAACGGGAGCAGAGGAAACTGGGAAACTGTTCCTGATCCCTCCTGGAGGGTGGACACCCCCTTTTAATTTGCAAATCAGTTGTCCCCAGGTGAGTGGGCTGGGTTGGGTGGTTTTTTTTTTTGTTGTTTTGTTTTATAAGGAGTTGTGAGTCCTGCCTGGTGTCTGCCCTTGCTGTTCTGTAGTTCTTGTCCATGTCAACTCTCCCTCTCCCCCACCACTGATTTTAGTTTTTAGGTCATGAGCTATCAGCTGGTCTCTGAGCTGGCTGGGAGGAGGGCCTGACCCTCCATCTCCTCCACGATTTGGCTCACTTGCATACCCTGGGCCGCTGCAGCCTTGCCTCAGGTGGCCTCCTGTCCTAGCACTGAGGTGTCCTTGCTGTGCCTCGTGCCCAGAGCGGCAGCTGGATCAACTCGTGCCTTTTCTCAGGGGCCCAGACTGACACGGCATTTTCCCTGCAGCACCGCCGGCTTTTCCAGCCCCTGTCCCTGAACCATTTAACCTGACTGTGTTTGCAGGTGTCCTTGAAGGCTTTTCTGCCTTCCATGCTGGCAGGGGAATTGCTGGTGACATGCTCTTCCAGCTGGAGATGTGTCTGCACCAGATGTACTGGGTCAGGCGCTGGTTCTGGAGTAGCTTTTCCTGCAGAGGTGGTGGGTACCTTTTCCCTGCTCAGAGAGAACAGGGTGGCTCAGCAGCTGTGGGGGCCTGAGCCAGCTCAGCTTCCTCTTTTTGAGAGTTTCTGAAGTCTGGTCAGCTGGTGACTTTGGCTGTGTTCCCTGTGCCATGCTTCTTGGTTTCTGGGAGCCATTGGTTTTGGTTTTTCCCTGGAGAGAATCCTTAGTTTAGGTTTGTTTTTTTTTTTTTTTTTTTTTTTTTTTTTTTTTTGTAGAAAACTGGGTGGGAGGTGCTTCATGTGCCATCTCATTCTGTGTGTGCCTGGCATTTCAGGGATCGTGTGCAGGGCTGTGAGCATGGATTGTATGTCAGGAGTTTCCTAGAAATCCTCTTCACGGAAGAGGTTTGCTTGAAAAGGTGGTGGAAAGATGTCACTTGCCCTTGAGAGGGAGTTCATTTGCTACCTTTAATAGTAGCTGTCTGTGCCAGGAGGAATCCAGGCAGCCCTCACTGACAGTGTTAATGTTAGAAATGCTCGTCGGCGTTTCCTAACCCGCTCCTCCTGGAGTGTAGCTGGTCACAAGCTGAAGCGTTTCTGTCTTGGACTGAGAGGCTGCCGTGAAGATGATCATGCATTTTTGGTAAGTCCAGACCCTTCCTGCCCCTTATTTGCTCTGGAAATAAATGTCAGACCCTGCAGATAATGCATGTGTGTAGAGCTTGTAGCAGCTTTGTGCATTTAAAGGAGCAATGCTGTTCCTCAGCTCCCTGAGGAGGGCTGTGGTCTGACTGAAGCCCCTGCTCGCTGTGAGGATCTGTGCTGCCCGTTTGTGCTGTCAGCAGAGGTGGGCTCCACACGTGTCTTGAGCTGCTCCTCCTCTTCCGGGGCTTTCAGGACTATCAGTTGAGGGATGTGAGGGCTTGGAGAGCTGGGATTATAACTCAGATGCCCACACTCAGCCTGTGACAGTGCTGTCCTGGCTCTACCTCCCTGCATTCTTCCAGGTCAAACTCCTGAGCTCCTGGAGCTGCCTAGGACACCCCGGTGGGAGTGTTCCCATGCTCTCCATGGAGCTGTCAGATGCCCTTTTTGAAGTTATTTTTAGAGAGTGATCTTTGCAGCAGTTGCAGAGCTTACATTGCAGAGAGGTGTAGGCAGCTCCTTGCTTCCACTGCAGTTACAGTACAGCTTGTACAGTGGAGCTTCTGCTGAGGAGCTGTGGAAAATTGCTTGGAAGGCTTTGAGCCATGGTACCTGCAGTTTATCTCCTGCTTCAGCTGAGCAGGCTTCCCCTGTGCTTTACAAGCCTGAATCTTGCTCAACCATCCACCTTAAGGATCCAGTCTTCTGCTTGGTCCTGACCTTGGCCAGTCTTCTGCAGTTTTTCTTGCATGTACAGGAAACTTCTGATATTGCTGAGGTGTTGCAGATATTCCTCTTACCTTAGTAAGCAAGGCCAAGCACTGCCCACTGGGAGCTGTGAGACCACGTGCTGCGAGTGATGGGGCTGGCTGTGGTTCTCTGCAGTCCCCAGGAGCAGGTGGGAGCCCCTGTTGTGGAGGCACCAACCCATTTGTGCTGGGAGATGTCCTTGTGATAACATCTCATTTAAAGCTGTCAGAGAACTCCATCCAGTGCTCCCTTGTTTCCAGCGCTCCCTTGTTTCCCCCTCCATTCACTCATGTGCCACTGCGATTTGGTGGGAGGTAGAGCTGTAAAACATTGCAAACCTCCTAGAGGAGGTGCAGTCTGTGGGCTGAGCCTGTCCTGGACCTTTCTGGCTTTGTGTGCCTTCAGCAAAATGTGAGCATGCCAAGCAGTCAGGGCTATAAATCCCAGGCTTTTCCCATCTCAGCTCTGGCACAAGGCTGAGGCCGTGCTGGGAGCAGCTCCTTGGGAGGCAGAGCAGGGTGGATGTGCTGATTGGTCTCTATATCTGCACCTCTCTGCACACAGGGGTGCTACCAGATGGCTCCCTGGGGAGGCTGAGGTCCCCTCCCATCTGCTGATGCTTCCCAGTCCCTTTACAGTAAGGGTGTGTTGCCCACCACAGCCTCTTGCTAATGCAGAAATGGGTGCAGCACCCACAAAAGGGGCATAAAGTGTTTGCCTATCCCCCAAGGCTTCTCTGCCTGTAACTTCAGGGGGTGCTCTTTGGTATGGACTCAAAAAGAGCTTTGTCACTGTCTGCAAGAGGCAGGCTGCTGCTGGGAGCAGGGACTGTTGGCTTGCAGGTCACATCTGGCCTGCAGGACTGGTCCTAAAAATGTCCCTGTGTGCTGTTGGTGGACATGAAGCTCACCAGCTGTGTCCTCTGATGGCTTGGGCAGGCTCAGACTGCAAGTCCTGCACTGAGTGCATGGACAGTGGTGAGTGCCACAGGAGAGTCTCCAAATCCATGTCATGCCCCTGCTGCTGTGCAGGTCAGGTCACCCTGGGAGAGAGATTCCTTGAGGCCTGGAGCAAGGACAGGGACAGGGTTGGTGGCCTGAGTTTCTTCTCATGTTGGGAAGGTGGGGGATGCACCTTTGGAGCCGTTGTCTGTTGGCTCCCTAGGTATTCTTTTAGGCCAGGAATGGGATTCCTGCAGCCACAGTGGGGTCCTGGCCCGCCTGCCTGTGGCAGGTTGCCTGCTGGGCCTGTCTTACAGGAATTTCCTTGAGGGTTGGTGCTGTTTCACCACATCTTTCCTGTGTGTCAGCACCCCAGGAGGGACTCTCTTGCCCTCACAAAATGACTCTGAAGGAGCTATATATCTCCTGGGAAAACAGATAATCCCACGCAGAAGCATTTTTAAACATCTTTCTCAGCTCACCCTTGCCCAAGCTGCACTTGCTCTTTCTCACCTAAAAACCTCAATGCCAGAGTGGGTGTCCTGTTGTGTGGGTTATGACTTAGTCTTCACATGTGCCACGAGTGTTGTGTGGACTGTGAGAAGGAGGGAGGATTGTTTGGAGACTGAAGAGTGAAGTGGATCCTGGTGGACTGCTGGGCACGTGGCTGTCTGTCTCATACAGTACCCTCGAGCTCCTGCCAGGGCTCTGAGGAAACTGGGGATACTGGTTTGGCTCCTGCAGCCCCATCAGGACCTGCATCACAGAGCATGCTCCCCTGCCTCAGCCTCTTCAGCACAAAGTCCAGGCTCTTGGCTTGGAACCACCTTTATCAGCAGTTTCTGGTAGGTGCCAGGCTGTGGAGCAGGATGGCTCGGTTCTGTCGACCTGGCTGGGTAAGGAGGAGATGCTGTGTCAGGGACAGTGTGCCAGAGCTGAGGACTCTGCATTCCTGCTGGGAGCCTGGGCTGCCTTCTGAGGCTGTCCACCTGCTGCTGGAGCCCTTGTCTGCTTTGCACATGAGTGGTACACCTGGAGCAGCCATCACAGCATTCTTGATATAGGTACAAGTATTTCTCCAGTAATGCCAGGTCTCTGCCCAGCACTGCAGATTTATTCCCTCTCTTCATTTACCTTATCTAAAATTCCATTAGAAATTCCATTGGATGCAAGGAAAGGTAGAAAATCAGTTGCTGGGTGTTTGGTTTCATTTTCCCAGATAAGGTAGTAGATATGTCTCCTTGGCTGAGTTCAGTGGTCCTACATCAGATGTCCCTGTAGAGGTGGAGGGACATTTAACTGTGGATCTGCTGTCACTCTGGCTATCTGGTCCTTGTGCAAGGATAAGAGGCATTTGCTCACCTGGCTGCATGCCCCTGTGAGCCTCCCACCCCAGGGCTCTGTGCCCCAGCCAGGTGTGGCTGCAGGAAAGCACGAGGTGTCTGCACAGCTTTGCCCTTGGTGTTTGTCAGGTGCATTTGGGAGTGAGTGTCCACAGCTGGCGAGTACTCTGGCTGTGGCACAGCCTCGGGAAGGGTTTGGCTGTGATAGCTGCTGTGGGTGCTCCCACCTGTGCCTCGTCCCCTTGGTTGCTAAAAAATAATCTCCTCGTGACTGGGCAACCCCTTGACTGGACAAATGATCAGGTTCTGGCTGCAGGCAGCAGATCAAAACTCAAGACCTGCTTTTCTGTTCTTGGCTGTGCCGGCATCTGCTCTGTGGCCACAGGCAAAGCTGCTCCTTGCTTCCCTGCCCGCTGTCCCCGTGCCAGCCTCACACCACCAAAGCCCTGGCTCCTGCTGCAGCTGTTTTGTCTGTCCCCTCACACAGAGAGGCCCTGTTCCTCAGGAGGTGGTCAGGCACTGCTAGTGCAACTGAAATTACTTACTGCCACCAAACAGAGGCAGGAGGAGGTTTGTGAGACTCCCACAGGTCTGAGACATCTGTCAGCAGCTCTTAAAGGCTCGGCTGTGAACCAAGGCAGTATCCAGTGTCCCTCACTGCTCGTGCTGAGCTCCTGCATGGGATGAGCAGCACTCACTTGCTCTCCCCTTGCCCGGCTGATGCCATGAGGTTTTCCTGCAGGGGGTCTTCTCAGCTGAAGACCACAAGATGCGTTGCTGGTGCCCTTGGTTATGTTGCTGTGCCCTGGAGGGTGCCAGGCATGCATGGCCTCTGCCAGCCGTGATCTTGGCTCAGCAAATGCTGTGTCTGGCCACGTGTCCACCAGCACAGTTACACCCTCTCCATCTCCTAGTTTGGTCTCCACCATGAATTGCTGGATCTCGGCTCCATCCATGCTCCACAGCCTCCCTCCCTGCTGGACTGCAGCCCTTTGCTTTGTGTTTTGTCTTCCCCAGTGCTCTGCAAATGCTAATTAGTCTTCTCAGCACCTCAGCGAGATAAGGGATCCCTGTTCGTATCTTGCAGATAAGGAAAGCAGCAGAACTTGTTTCAAACAATCTCCTCCCTCTCCCACAGAGATGATGGAGTCTGCAGCACCTGCCCCTGCAGCCCGTGCCCCTTGGTCCTCTTTCACTGCTGCTTGTGAGGCCCCTCTCTTTGACTGGTTCCCAAAAAAAGCACAAGAACATCTATGGCCTTGAGGGCTCCTGAGGTGAAGCAGCTGGAGGAAAGGGCTGGATGCCTTTGCTGTGAGCGCTGGGGCTGTGCTGTGGAGGGAGCAGGCACCTGGGTGGGATCCTTGCAGGGAGAGAGCTGTCCCTGCTGTCCCCCAGCCCCAGGGATCAGCCTGATCAGGCTGTGCCAGTCCCATCAGTACTGTTGGAGCAGGCAGGGTGCTCTGTGTCTGTGGAAAACCAGGCTGGCTGTGGGTTTGTGCTGTAGCTCCTGGTGCCTTTTGAAGCTATATTTAGTTGGTGACATCTGTGGGTGTTGAGTGGAGGATTTTGGAAGCTGTTTTGAAAGTGGTGGCTCTTCCTACACTGGCTTCCTAGCAGGGAAGTTTAAAAGCCCTGTGGCAAGCTTTGTGCCGTGGAGCCAGGATTCTCAATTAAGTGCACATGGAATAAATGAGGGACACGTGGGACTGCTGCTGCATATGAAGGGAGGCACTGCAGGTGGGTTGGGGAGGTCCTGGGGGAAAAGGGGAGGGTTCAGGGATCCAGCTGGGAGCTTGGACTCTTCTGGACTTGAAATCCCCATGCAGGAGCCATGAAGATAGGAATTGGGGAAGGAGAGTGCACATGGCTCTGTCCTGCCATGTCTGACTCTGCCTTATTGACACTTCAAAGCCTCCAGCTCTGAGCAAGGCCAGGATGAATCACTGGTTTTGAGGCTCAGAAGGGGACCGGTTTTGATCATCCAGGCAAAGTTGTCCAGCCTTGTGAAGAAGATCAAAGGCAGCTTTGAGCAGAGCTGAATAGGCTACTCAGGGTGTTTCCTGGGGCATCCCCAGATAGCCGATGCTCCCACCCTCACCCTACCCCAGTCAGGGCTGCTTTTCTTCTAAACAAAGCCAGTGAGTCAGCAGAAATCCTCGCTGCAGGAGCCTGGCACAGGCTGCCATTTGGGGCAGGGCCCAATGGGCTCTGCTCCCCTGTGGAGCACCAGCGTCCTGGAGGAGACCCTCATCCATGTGGGGCTGGTTTGTGTTGGGCAGAGTTGTGCTGCTCTGTTGCTCAGACTCTGCGTGCCCTGTGTGAGCCTGGTCAGAGACCTTGCAGCCAGACCTGAGGGACAAAGCAAGTTGAATTCCTTTTTCTGCTTGTAAGAAGGTGGTGTGTGAGCTGGAGCCAAGATGGGCCATGGTGAGGTTGAGATCTTGACTTGCTGTGAGGTCTGTGGTGGTGTGAACCCCAACAGTCTCACTCTGATGTGCTAAAACACCCCACAGGTGCTTCAGTGCCTAAATACTTTCAGCTGTAGCAGATTTAGGAGCTTGATGTGTCTGGCTCATTCCCTCTGTACATTTCCTCCTTGAACTTACTGTCCCTGCTGGGATACCTGACTTCAAACCAGGATTCAGCAGCCACAGACTTTTGCATCTCTCTGTCAGAGCCCTGCTCTGCTCCCTGGGAGCACCAGCCTCACGGTGCCGTGATGGGTCTTGGCTTTTCAAGGGCACATTTGTTTTGCTGTTCTGTGGGTGCTTTGCAGCATGAGCTGAGCTCCTTGCCAACCCTGCTCCCTGGCTAGGGAGGGCAGAGCTAAGGCAGGGACTGCCATCCTGCAGCAGGATGGGTTAAAAGTCCATCTCTGGGCCACCTGGATTGATTGGTCAGGAGTTTTCTCATCTTCATGGGGCAGATCTGAGACTCGAGTCAGAAGCTGGCTGGTTTCTGTTTACCTTTTCCTGTTAGCCCTCCTTTGCTCAAGGGGGAGCTGCTTTGCTTCCTACCCACTTCTCTCCAGAGCCAACACTCCCACTCACAGCCCTCAGCTGTGTTTTAACACTTTTGTTGTCCTTCTCTTGCAGAACTTACAACTCCAGCGAAAGTGGTGAGGGCTGCCAACCCGAGGCAGAGGAAAGGAAGCAAGGTAAGGCTGTGCCTGCTCTCCTCGCTGGCCCCCAGTTTCTGGTGCAGTTGTCAGTGCTGCATGAACCTCTCGAGGGTCTGGGGAGCAGAGCTCTTCCTTCACAAGCTTGGTTGTGGAGAGGCTGATGTGCTCTGGCCTTGTTCTCGATCTCCTCTTCAGCATTTTAGGGGTCTTGCATGCTGCTGTGACTGGTTTTCTGCCCATCTAGGTCAGGGGAGACCTTCTCACCTCCCCTCTAACAGGGAGGCACCTGGAGGAGTCCTGGATGTGGAAACCTCTCACCCTGCTCTGAGGACATCCCAAATTCCTTGTGGGCCCAGCCCTGCAGTGCAGGCAGGGTGTGACAGTGGTGTGTCTGCAGCTCTGTCTTTCCTTGTGCAGTCTGTTCCTCCCTGGCACACAGAGAGCCAGGGAAATTGATGTCACACAAAGCAACTCCTCTGGAGGAACCAGGGCAATTTGTTCCAGGGACTCAGTGGTGACGGAGGGACAGTTTCTTCTGGGGCACAGCTGGGGACAGGGGCTGTTGATGTTGGCACCCAGCAGCAGTAGAGATGTATCTGCAACTTGATAGGACTTTCCCTCTCTGTTCCAATTTGGAGAAAGGAAGGCTTTGGGATGGTTGGTGCTCCTCTCTGTGAAACAGGCATGGCCCTGCACTGGAATTGGTTTTCCCAGGAAACTTGCCTCCTGGGCAGAGGAGCATGGCACCTGCATGTAAAGATGTGATCTCCTGAGGGATAAAAAATTCCTTTGACTCCAAATTAATTCAGAAATACCAATCCCACAAGGACAAGGAGGAGTTTCTGTGCCCAGATAAACTCAGTGACCAGCCATGATTCTTTTGGTGCCTGGGCAGCTGTTTGGCTTCTTTCCTGTGTCCTGCAGGTCCTCTGAAACCTGAAAGAGATAGAAACGATGGTAGTGAGCAGGTCACTTATTCGGCAGGGAAGTGGTTGATGTTCCCCTGTGTGCCCATGGGTGACTGGAAAGAGGGAGTTCTCTTTACGTGCTTGAATTTTCTCACCCACTCTGAGACCATGCCCTTGCTTTGTTGGCAGCACGTGGTGGTTGTAGTTGGGCACTTGACTGGGGCTGTGCCTGGCTGTGGCTGCCACTAGCTGGAAGGGCTTCTTCAGTGGAATGCAGTTGCATCAGGTGTATTTAGAATGCTGTAAGCTGAGTGCTTTCCCTGTCCAGGGTGCCTGTAATTGAGTGAATTACTCTGGGCAACTTGCTGCCAAATGCTGCTGCTGCTGGGGCAGAATATTTAGTGAGAGGCTGGGAGCTTGCAGGAGTGGTGGCAGCCTCGTTACAATGTCTGATGGACATAAACTTGTCTGCAGCTATTTGGAATTAGTTCAGCGTTCCTGCTTTGGTGGGGAGAGGGGTGGTATATGTGCAGTGTGGATGTCCCCCTCCAGCCTCCTGGGGACAGCTGTTTGTGGGACAGTGGTGGGTGGAAAGCGTTCTTCCCTGCTGCAGGGAACACCTGCAGCTTCGTGCACTAACAGGACCTTTTTCTTTGGTACAAGGTTGGTGACTTTGGTGATGCCACAAATTGGCCAACACCTGGAGAAATAGCCCACAAGAGCATCCAGGTAAGAGCACAGAACCATTGTGATGGGCAGGATATGGCCCTTGCAGACCTCCCTATCCCTCTGGAAGCACTGGCTGAGCCAGGCCATTTGGGGTGCTGAGTGTCAGTGCGGAGGCAGCCAGGAGTAGCGTGCAGGGAATTTCCTTTTAGGGCTGCCTCCCTCCCTCAGTGCTATTCTGGGAACCTGGAGCCCATGCTAAAGCCTGGGCTGGCTGAAGCAGGTAGGCCAGCTCCCAGACCTGCTCTCCTCAGGGCTGCTCTGTGCAGGAAGGGACTTGGCCAAGGTCAGGAGCTCCACAGGAGGAACTGAAAATGCATGAGAAAGGTTTGGTGTGCTGAAGGGGCTCAGCCCTTCCTCCCTGCTGAGGACATGGGTGTCATTGAAACCTTTCTATTTTTGGATGCTGCTCTGCTATCTCCTGGCTGTCTGTCAGGGCAAGGTGGTCACTCACCCTTTTGTCATTGGAGCAGTCTGGTCCTTTACAGGACAAACCCATCCATGAGCACGAGGTCTCCCTGTCAGCCCATCTTGGTGTCTCAATGAGCCCTTGTCCTGCTCAGCCACAAGCCCTTCCCTAGGAGCAGGACAGCTCTGGGAGGTACAGAGCAGGGATGCACCCAGCCTAGAGTCTTCCTGTTCCTGTTCCTGCTGGGACAGCTGGGCTCTGCCTCCAGCTCCTCACTACTCCCACCTCTCACATTTTCCTGCACTGGTGTGTCCCCAGCAGCCGCACAAAGCACCCTCCCTTCGGAAGCTGCCTGTCAAGAAAGACATGAAAGAGCAGGAAAAGGGGGATGGGAGTGATGGCAAAGAGAGCCTGAAAACCAAATCGGATGAGTCTGGGGAGGAGAAGAACGGTGATGATGACAACCAGAAGTCAGCCCAGAAGAAGAAAGGTAAGGCAGGAGCTGGTGGGGACAATCCTCCAGGCTCAGCTTGTCTTCCCCTTCCCAACCCCCAGGCAGCTGGAAGCGTCCTCTGCCTTCCTGGGGGCCTTGCTGCAGGACATGATCCCAGTGCAGGGACAGCTGGGGGAAAAGGTGTTTGCAGGCTTCAGGTATCATTTTGGTGGGAGCAGGTGGAGCAGGGCCCAACTAGGGGCAGGGCAGGAGCCTGCCTTCCTGTGTGGTCAGTGGTGGCACAGAACAGCCCCTTGCTGTGGGTTGTATCAGCTGTGGTTGACATGTGGGCTCAGTCTGGCCTGAGCCTGGGCAGGCAGAAAGGGGCAGACGAAGGACAAGTGCTGTGACAGTTGCCACAGGCAAGTTCTGACTCATGTCCCTCCATGTCTCAGAGTCCTGGTCAGAGCTTTTCTGCATCCAGTGAGGCCTTGAGGGATGTCAGAGGACAGGGTCTATCCAAAAGGCCCTGCTGCTTTCTCCCCTCCACGTGTGGGGGCTGTGGGGGAGGAAGCAGACTCGCTCTGAACCTGTGTCACCCCCAAACCCTGTCCTTTTGCAGGCAACAAACACAAGTGGGTCCCTCTGCAGATAGACATGAAGTCAGAGGTGCCTAGGGACAAAACGGCCTCTCGGAACAACCGGCAGAACGAGCAGCACAGGCACCCCTCCAACAACCGCAGCGAGCTCAAAGGTGGGGGCTCGGGCTGGGGAGCTGCTCCCGGCCCGGCCGCGGGGCAGAGCAAGCCCTGGTGCCCAACTGTCCTGCACTCAGAGGGCTCAGAGTGCAGCAGGCTTGCCCCAGGAGCTGCTGCCATGCCCTAACTCCCCTTCTGCCTCTCCTTCCCCTGCTGCAGGCTGGCACCCCGACAACAAGCACGAGCGCAGCTGGCAGGACCACGATGAGACCTCCAGCGTGAAGAGCGAGGGAGGGGCCGTGCGAGGAACCTTCCGGGGCCGAGGCCGCGGCCGGGGCAGGGGCCGTGGCCGTGGCAGAGGAGGTGATCATCGTGTGTGTGCCCGTGTGACTGCAGGGAGAGTGACACAGCAGGCAGAGCTCTGTGTCTGTGTGCCTGAGAGATCTGGGGCTCTGAAGTGGGCTGGGGAGGGCAGAGCACTCCAGGGATACAGGGGAGTATTGTGGCTGGTCATTCCAGCTGGTAAGTTGAATGATGCTGTCAACAAAGCAAATAATTCATACCAGTATTTTTATAAAAGCAGATGTCTTCCTGCTACTCAGGCTAAGCTCTTTTTCATGTTTTCTGCCCCTTGCAATAGCTCTGTGAGCAGGAATTTTGAAGCATGTTGATAGTCTGTGAAGGCTTTATGCCATTTGAGAGCCAAGCAGGGTCATGGATTGGGTAAGAGCACCTGCCCTGGCATTTGGCTGGGCAGCGTCCGTGCTAGCACTATGCAGCTTCACTGTAGGGCCTTTGTGTGTCAGCTGGGCTGCCCAGTTACCCTTGGATAAGAGGATTCCTGGCCTCTTGTGTGGCACAGGCAGAGAGCAGGAGGATGAGGGATGTGGGTGTGGGCTTTCAGGGGTTCCTCAGGAAGAGGGAAGTATTTGTGCAGGAGTCCATCCCAGTCTGGCAGGGTAGACTCCAGGGTCTCTGTGCTGATCCTGGTGTCCCCCAGGGCACTTTGACTACCAGTATGGATACCGGAAATTCGAGGGCTCGGACGGCTCCCGCACCCAGAAGTACGCCAGCAACATCACCTACTACTTCGACAACATCAGCAGTGCTGAGCTCTACAGCGTGGACCAGGAGCTACTCAAGGACTACATCAAGAGGCAGATGTAAGTACTACCCCCTGTCCTTGTTGGGTGGTGGGGACTGCAGCCAATCCCATGGGAAGGGTTAGAGCTGAGGTGTTGACTGTGCTTTGCTTCCAGCACCAGGCATGTCTGTGCTCCCCAGGCTTGCTCCCCTCAGTGTGTGGGGGGGTTATTTCTTTGGGGGTGCTCAGAGAATGGTGGTTTGGGGCTTCCTCTCACTGACACATTGTCCATGCAGAGAATATTACTTCAGCGTGGACAACCTGGAGCGGGACTTCTTCCTGCGGCGCAAGATGGACTCGGACGGCTTCCTGCCCATCACGCTGATCGCCAGCTTCCACCGCGTGCAGGCGCTGACCACCGACATCAGCCTCATCATCAAGGTGAGGGCAAGGAAGGGTGACCTTTCCTCCTTGTTCTGCTTCTCATCGCCCCTGTGCAGTGCCTGCTCACTCTGGATGAGGTGCACGTGGAGCCTTCCCTTGTCCTTGCTCCTGCCTCCTATTAGTCCTCCCAGGGAGGAATGGCTTGGGCTGAGCCCCTCAGTATGCCAAAGCAAGACCCTAAGTTGACCAAATACTGCTTGGTTCCAGGCTCTGAAGGACAGCAAGGTGGTGGAAATCGTGGATGAGAAAATAAGGAGAAAAGAGCAGCCAGAAAAATGGGCTCTGCCTGGCCCTCCTATGGCAGACTACACACAGACAGACTTCTCACAGTTCATCAATTGCCCTGAGTTTGTGCCCCGGCAGAGCTTCCAGAAGGAGACTGGTGAGCACTGGGGGAATGTGGAGGGAGGTGTGGGATGCAGTGATGGGACTGCAGCATGACTGAGACCCTGAGAGTCAGGAGTGTTCCCAGGGCAGGGTTCTGCCAGTGGCTTTCTGCTTGGTGGTGGGAGCTGGTGTGGGCTCTGTCCTTGGACCCCCAGAATGCTGCTGCCTTCAGACATGGGGTAATGTGAGAGACTGCATGTAGCTTGTCCTCTGTTAGGGCTGAAGGGATTCAGAGAGAGTCAGTTCTGCTGAAAGTCTCTTGGCATGCCTGGAAATAGTCTACAACTGCTGGGCAGAGCAGAGGATGCTTGTGAATCCAGCCTTCCGTTACTGGTTGAGGAAGATACTGGGCACAAAGTGGGCAGCAGATGTGAAGCTGTCAACCAAGTGCTGCAGAAGGGTCTTCTGTCCTTCATGGGCTTCCCATGCTCTTGTCACCTCATCCCACGGGGGCTGGCAGGAGCCCAGGCCTGGGCCTGAGAGCCCACGTGAAGGATCTCGGTGCTGCTGTAAGAGTTTTGACAGAAGATCTGGCTCCAGACTCTCTTCGGGAAGGTTTCCCAGAGAGCAGCAGAGCACCTGCTTTAGGGCTTTGTATGTCTGGGAAGCTGTCACCTGCAAAGCTCTGTGGCCACCCCTGGCATCATAGCTTTAACTGAAGATTCCCACTCTAGCACCTGTGGGCACTCTGCTGGTTAACTGTGGCCACTGTATGCCAGTTAGTTCTGCAGGCTGTGCCATGCTGCCAGAATGGTTGGGTAATTTGTAACTACACCCCTGGGTTCCCTCCCTCCCTCTAAAGCAGTTTGTGGTTCTTGTTGGCTCCAGAGTCCGCTCCAGGCTCCCCACGTCCTGCCAGCCCAGTCCCCACCAAAACAGAGGAAGTCAGTAACCTGAAGACAATGCCCAAGGGCCTGTCCACAAGTCTGCCAGACCTGGATTCAGAGACATGGATTGAAGTGAAGAAGAGACCCCGACCTTCCCCTGCCAGGCCCAAGGTAAGTGATGTAGGAGCTGTTGGATTGGGAGTCTCTCGGTGATTGGGGTGACTTGGATCATACATGGGCAGGCTTCAGTCAAGTAGGGTCTGTTGGGAGTGATGTGCCAGTCTCTCCTGTGTCCATCTGAGCCCCTTTGGAGCTGCTCCTCAGTGGTGTAAATGAAGTGTTCTCCCCTGATGGGCTGGGGTAAAGAAATAAGGGGCAAGACCTGGGTCTTGTGTCGCTGCGTGGTCTTTACCCTCTGTCGCGCTTGCTCCCCTACCTGCAGAAACCAGAGGAGTCAAAGACACCGCAGCAGCAGAAGCAAAAGGACCAAGATGAACCTGAGGAGCTCGACTTCCTCTTCGATGAGGAGATGGAGCAGATGGATGGCCGCAAGAACACCTTCACCGACTGGTCAGACGAGGACTCCGATTACGAGATCGACGACCGTGACGTGAACAAGATCCTCATCGTGACGCAGACCCCTCCGTACCTGCGCCGCCATCCCGGCGGGGACCGGACTGGCAACCACACCTCCAGGGCTAAAATGAGCTCGGAGCTGGCCAAGGTGATCAATGATGGGCTGTACTACTACGAGCAGGACCTGTGGACAGAGCAGTTTGAGCCAGAGTATTCGCAGATCAAGGTGAGAGCGGCTGATCCGAGGATGGCAGGGATCCGTGTGGCTGGTGGGGAGCCTTGTGTGCAGCAGTCGGGCTGGGGTGAAAAGGGCAGTGCAGTGGGTTACAGCCTACTCGTGGGGTAGAGCTAAGCTGGGATTAGTCCTCTTGAAGTGTTTGGGATTCTTGGCTCCTAGCATCATGTTTGGCCATACCAGGAATAAACACAGCGCAGTAACCAGACGTGAGGCTACAGCCACGTAAATAAAGTGCCAGTAGTGAGGTGACCTGGAACGTGGGGCCCATTGTTCTGCTGGCTGCCAGGATCTCAGCTGGCAGGGCCAGATCTGTGAGGGGAACTGGGCGTCTCTGCACTGCCCGTAGTGCCCTGTGCTTTGGGCACAGCCTGTTGGAGACTACGTGTGTTGGGGACGGATTCATAGGTGGCTGGGCTGCTCTTGGCCTGTACTCTTCTCCATTTTGGTGTCAGTTTGCATAGACACGGGCTTTTTATAGAAAGCCCATCTGCTGTTTTGAAATGTTTGGGTCCCAACTTGGTGACTCTCTCTTCTGGGGACTTGCCTAGACTCATTCAGTGACAGAAATCATGGCTGTGAGGTGGGATGACTTATTGGAGCTCCCAGCTGGGCTCAGTGCTTCTAAGTTTGATACCTGGCCCATTGCTGAAGCAGTACTGCTCTCGGGTGACAGAAGCTGAGGGTGACAGGGACAATGTGTTGGGATGTGGGTCCTTCAGATCCATGGGAGTGCTGTGCCTGGTTCAGCGTGGCTGTGAGGATGTGGGGAGGGGTGCTCTAGGGACACAGAAGGGGTGGCAGGGGGTCCTGGCCAAAAATGGGTCACTGAGCTCATGTTGAGCTCACTGCACTGGCTCTGACCTGGCTGGTAAAAGCCTGAAAGAAGCAGGTGCTGGTTAGTGAAGCTGCCTTGTGGGATCCTGAAAGCGTGGCAGCATCCATGGCCCAGATGTGGCCTGTGCAGAGCCCAGTTTTCTGTCTGCTGCATCTCCCCTTCCTGTGCAGGCAGTGCCCTCTGGGCACTCAGGCCCTGTGACTGCCCTTGGGGCCCAGTGTTGTGGCTGTTGCTCAGGCAGAGCCATGGTTGTGAGTAGTTTCTTCACCATCTTCCTCCTCCAATGCAGCAAGAGGTGGAGAACTTCAAGAAGGTGAATATGATCAGCAGGGAGCAGTTTGACACCCTGACCCCAGAGCCCCCCGTGGATCCAAACCAGGAAGTCCCTCCTGGTCCCCCCAGATTCCAGCAAGGTAAGAGATGGGGCATGAATGGATGGGACCAAATTTGTGCAGGCTTCTCATGCTGAGAGATTCTTGGAGGCTGGCTAGCAGCTGGGGAGAAGGAACTGGGCTCACAGGTGTAGTAGATTATCTAGTTCACAGAATATTCTGAGTTGCATCTTTCCCAGATTAATGCTCCCAGCTCTGTGGGGCTCTGGAAGAGGAGCCCAAAAGCAGGGGTGTCCCAGTGGAGTGAGGAAACCGTGGCAGACTCAGATGTAGTTCCTGGGATTTGGCTTTCCTATTGGACCCTATCTGAGTACTTGGAAGGCAGCTGCCTGCTGGACCTTGTTTGCCTGTGTGACACCAGGGCTGTGTCCTTGGGGACAGGGATTTGTTGCTGCTGTTAACCACTAGGAAGCAGATACCTTGTGGGGAGCTCTTTGCTAGCATTTGGGCTAGCATCTGCTGCTAGCATTTGGGCTTTCTGGCCAAACTGGATTTCGGGCTGCTTGTGTGGGAGAGCTGGGATGTGTCCCTGCATTCCTGCCCCTGCTGCTTCCCATCTGTGGCTGGTAGTGACGCTCGGTGCCCGGAGCCCAGCGTGACGGGGCGGGGGTTTCTCCCTGCAGTACCTACAGACGCTTTGGCCAACAAGCTCTTCGGAGTCCCTGAGCCTTCCACCATCGCCCGCTCTTTGCCCACGACTGTCCCAGAATCGCCCAACTACCGCAACGCCAGGACCCCCCGCACGCCGCGCACGCCGCAGCTCAAGGACCCGACGCAGACGCCCCGGTTCTACCCAGTGGTGAAAGAGGGCAGGACGATAGATGCCAAGGTGGGACCAGGCTGGGCTGGGGGACAGGAGCTGGGGCTCCCAGCTGGGGCCTGAGGAGGAAGGGAACACAACTGTGATGCACCATGTCTTGCAGACTCCACGGAAGAGGAAGACGAGGCACAGTTCGAACCCTCCGATGGAGTGCCACGTGGGCTGGGTTATGGACTCCAGGGAGCACAGGCCCCGGACTGCCTCCATCAGGTACCAGAGACAGGCGTGCAGGATCACAGAGGAGACAGAAATGGGAAAGAGAGGGAGTGTGCGAAGGAAGGGGAAAGCAGCATCTGATCTTGCAGGGGAGGTCTCATGTTAGGTGACTGCAGAAAGGACAGGGATCAAACCTGCCCTTCCTGGAAAGGCTTGGGGGAAATCGATGGCCTTGGAGAGTAGCAAGATGAGACTTGATTAGAAACATTGGTCACCTTCCTAGTAGAGTGCTCCATGGCTCATGTCCCAAACCCAGGATAGTGACAGGGCATGGGTGGGACCAACAGACAGGTGGGGTGGATTGTGACCCCCCCCTCTCCTGGGGAGGAGTGCCAAGGAAGGGTGCTGACAGGAGTCTCTCACACTCAGCTCCAGCCCCTCGGAGGGGACCCCGGCTGTCGGGAGCTATGGCTGCACCCCGCAGTCCCTGCCCAAGTTCCAGCATCCCTCGCACGAGCTGCTCAAGGAGAACGGCTTCACACAACACGTCTACCACAAGTACCGGCGGCGCTGCCTTAACGGTAGGGACCCTGCACTGAGGGGTGTCTGTGCTGCCGTGCTGGGGACAGGAATGAGGCAGGGATGGACACAGGCAGGGTTCTACAGGACAGCCCTGCTGGCAGCTGCTGTGTCCCCACGGTTTGTGAGGAGCATGGGCTGCACTCATGGTGTCCACTGCTGGGGCTGGGTGTCATCACAGTGCCACAGGGCCCTCCTGCACATGAGCCCCTGACTCCCTGGGAGAGGATTGGCTTTGTAATCATCCCCTCTTCCCCAAACAGAGCGAAAACGACTGGGCATTGGTCAGTCCCAGGAGATGAACACGCTTTTCCGCTTCTGGTCCTTCTTCCTCCGAGATCACTTCAACAAGAAAATGTATGAGGAGTTCAAGCAACTGGCTGTGGAGGATGGGAAGGAGGGATACAGGTAAGAGGGGAGTCATAGAGTACAGGTCTTTTCTAAGGGTTTGGCCTTCTGCAAATTGCCTCTGCCTGAAGGTGGGTCTGGGGTTGTTCTCAGCCTCCTGCTGCTGCCCTGTGTTGTGTGCAGCAGTGTCTGAACTGCACATGCTGCTCCCTTCCTAGGTACGGTCTGGAGTGCCTTTTCAGATACTACAGCTACGGGCTGGAGAAGAAATTCCGGCCAGACATATTTAAGGACTTCCAAGAAGAGACCATCAAGGATTATGAAGCTGGTAGGTGCCTCCTTTGGCTCCCCTGGGATTGGCTTTGATAGAGCTCAGCTGCATGGTCCTTCTGAGCCTCTACTTGTCATTTTGAGGAAGCCACCTAGTGCTGTAGGTTGAGGACTGGGGTGTCCTGTTGCTCAGTTCACAGGAGAGGGTTGAGTATCACCATTGTAAAGATTGCTGGGGCTTGGAGGAGGGCAGTGGGAGGCTGCAGCTCTGCCAGAGCATTCCTGTAGAGGCACCATTTCCTGTGGGATTTCTCAAGGCCCTGCAGTGGCTGAGCCTTGTCACCACCACCAAGTCAGCTGAGCCTGGGGACATCCCAAGTTGGGGGCTGCCCAGGACTGATGTAGGTTGCTTCCCTCCAGGTGTCCCATTTTGCCTAGGCTGTGCACACCAGCAGGACAGTAGGGTTTGTGGGGAAGCCTGGAGGAAAAGTGTCTTATTTGGTTTTTGTGTTGCTTACATCTGGATTGTTTTGGTTTTTTTTTTCCCTCCAGGGCAGCTCTATGGGCTGGAAAAGTTCTGGGCCTTCTTAAAATATTCCAAAGCCAAAAATCTGGACATTAACAGCAAACTGCAAGAATACCTCAGCAAGTTCAAGCGCCTCGAGGACTTCCGAGTAGATGTGAGTAGACAAAATTCCTGCACCACACTGATGGCCCCTGCAGACAGTCCTCTGAGGATGGAGGATTTTGGGGGTCCCCAAGTGGCAGGAGGGGGGGCAGTGACACCTACTGTCACTCCCAGTCATTGCAGCCAGGCCGGGAGCAAACTGCGGGATTGGAATATGGCAGTGTGGGGTAAGGGAGCTGGGTGAGCCTGTCCTCCCCGGTGAGAAGGAGGAAGGAGGACGAAAGAGAGATTTGATGGTTTGACTAGAGCCAGCATTGTGTGGAGCTTTGGCTCCCAAACTTCTGGACTGTGCCTCTGTGTGGGAAGCAGGTAACTAAGAGCAAGTTGTCACCACTGTGGTCAGTTTGTGGATGTCAGTCCATTTTTCTGTCAAACCTGGCAGCAGGAAATTTGGACAGGGAAGTCAAGTGCTTGGGGTGAATGTGTGTGTTCCTTGTGGGCCAGGGACAGAAGTTGCAATTGGAGGCTTGCAGGAAGGCTGTTTCCTGATCCTGGGGCAGGGGGGCACCTACATTTGGAGGAGGCTGTACTGATACTGGGGTGCTTCTCTTCCAGCCACCCATGGGGGAAGAAGGTGGACACAAGAGATACCCTACGACGTCAGGGGCAGATGGCAGGAAGCGCTACCCATCCCAGTCTTCCAGCAAAACGGTCAGCCAGTGCCCATCCAGCCAAGCCCACGCCTCACCCAGCCAGCCTGCACAAGAGGATGCCAAAAACCTGAGCCAGCAATCCCCTGCCCCATCAGCTGCAGAGTCGCAGACAGTGGGGAAGTAGAGAGGCTGCAGCGTCCGCTTCCTGCCGGGGGGTGGGGTGGGTTGGTGGGGAATGGCTCAGAGAAGGGCAGACGTGAGGGGGTGGGACAGGAAGGGAGCTGGAAGGTGGGTTCGCAGGAATAGGCTGCTTGGGAGAAACTTCAACGCACACGATTTTCTTCTCTTGTGGCTGGAAAGCAAAGACGATCTGCATCCAAAACACCATTTTGCTATTACTACCCTGACCAGAGCCAGACCCGCTCCCAGCAGACCCAACCTTTCCCTTCTCTCTCCTCCTGTGCACACACTCATGTCTTAGTGTCTCTTCAAAAAAATGTGTTCTGGCTGGGTTGGAAAGGGGAGATTTTTTTATTATTATATATATATATCAAGTTTTAAATTATTGCTAGAAGTTCGTCTGGATTTACCAAAACAAGTCTGCTCTGTGTGGCCCCAACGAGTCCCCTCTGTGTCCCCCTCGGATGGCGGGGCAGCCGCTCAGGAAGCTCGGAGGAGCGAGGTTCCCCAGTGGGGGACCGAAGCCACAGCGTGTGACGATGCTGCGGAGCCTCTGATCTCTGACCCGGCTGGCGTCTCCCATTCCACGTGCGGCGGTGCCTCCAACACCGACCTCTGACAGGAGCATCGCCCTGTTCGTTCTCCCCGCTCCCTTCTCCCCAGCGTCTTCACCTTCCCGAGGGTCTGGCTCTCCCTCTGTCCACCTCTCCCTTCTGTCACGGACAATTTGGAAGTCAACCAAAGGACCTTTGCCAAGGATAGGCTTGTTCTGACTCCTTCCTGCGAGGATGGCTGGTTGGGAGGCTGGCAGGCACCTGGACTCGAGCCTGTGTGGACGGTGTACCCGCTGCCCCAGGAATGCCCATCACTTGCAAAGACAGGACTTTGCTGAAGGAGCTTTTCTCTTCCTTTTCCCTTGGAAAAAATGACATAACAAAAAGAAAAAAAAAAACCCACAAACCCCTCTAAAACAACAACAGAAAAACTCTTTAAAAAAAGACACATCCCCCTTTGCTTTCTTCCTTGGAAATATTACTGAAGAAAAAAAAGGAAAAAAAAAAACCAACAAAAAACCCCAAAAACACACAAAAAAAAGTTGCCTTATGGTGGAGCTGGAGCGGGGAGGCTTGTTTGCTTCCTGCACCCTGGGGTGCACTGGGCTCTTGGCTCCCCCCAGGCCCAGAGACTCCTCACGGCATTGCTGCCGAGCTGATCTTCCCTGCGGCCTTTCCTCTGACCCCGCAGCTCGCTCGGATGCCTCCCCCCGTCACGGAGCCTCCCTGCCAGGCCCGAGTCTCCTGGGCAGGGGCTGAGGGCAGTCACAGCCAAGACTCGTGCTCACGCTGTAGTCGCAGCCCTGTGCTGGTGCCACGGCAGCCTTGTCCCGCCACAGCGACTGTTCCTGTCATGGCCTTGCTCGCACCCCCAGCCCTCCCTGGGCAGGAGGTGGCTCTGCTCCTGTCTGTGCTTCCAGCCTGGTTGGGGAGTGAGCAGGGAGATTGTCACAGCAGCTGGGGGGACTGGTCCTGGCTGTGAGCGAGGGCTGCTTCTGCTGTAGCCTGACAGGGAGTGAGGCAGCCCTGGGAAAGCTGTCCCACAGCAGTCACTGGCTCAGGGCTGCTGGTGGGACTTGAGAAGGGCTGAGCAGGACCTGCCTGGCACAGGAGAGCTCTCGCCTGGGTTTCCTTGTATGTTGTGTTGTGGAGGCGCCTGCATGGAGTCTCCCACTCAGGGCACAGTCCCTGTGCATTTCCAAGGGCTGAGGTGACACCATGTAGCTCCTTACTCAGCTGAGGCAGGGGGTGACTGCAGAGCTGCTGTGGCATTTACTTGATTCATCCTTACACCCAGCACCAGGTGGACTTCGGTGGGCAGACCCTCCCCAGGCTGTGCACTGGATCCTTTGTGAGGGGCATGTGTCAGGTGTGAGATCTCGGAGATGTCCAGTGCTACGTCTGGAGATGCTCCAGAGGTAGCACTGGAAAGTCGTGTTCCTTTCCAATCAGACCTGCTTGCCTTGCTGCCACCGTGCTCCTTCTGCTGGGTCCCTGGGATAGCAGGCTTGGCTGTGGCTCGGGCTCAATCCCTGTGAGCTCCAGAGCTGTGCTCCTGTGTGGAGTGGGCACGTGATGCACCACTCAAAGGGTGCAGATCCTTGTGTTGCCCTTTTTACAAAGTCCCAAGCTGGTACTGAACAGTGTTTTCCCGAGGGATCCAGCTGATCCAGAGCTGTGTCTCTTAGCTGGGAGGAGTCATCATCTCTCCAGGGCTGTCCCTGTGTGGCTGCAGGGTGGGTGGGAGCAGCCAGGAACTGAGAGCAGGAGCAAGAGGGGAAGCACGGCCAAGCTGTCCATCAGCAGTGGCTGTGGGTGCTTGTGGGGTCCTGGCTGAGGCCATCACTTCCCAAACTGACCCTGCCTCCAGGATGCCGCCTTTGTGTTGGCCGGTGGGCTGGTCTGACTGGAGTGGCTTCATGAACTGCTGCTAGAATCGAAAGCACAGCTGGGTTTGAGAGGCTGGGGAGCTGCTACTTGGCTGTTTCCTGGTGGTGTGATCCTGCCCTGGTCCATCCACCCCTGCCATGTCACCCTGCAGCTGGTACCACTCACAGGCCTGATTGCAGCAGGCGAGCCCATCCAAGGCCGTGGATCTCCGTTATGGCAGCAGTGCTCTGGGGTTGTGGGGTGGGAATTGGGCAAGACGGGCAAAAGTAACACTTGTACAGTGCTGTGGCCGTGACTGTTACCTCTGGATTTCCCCTCTTGTGAGCTGGAGTCAGATCTCTGAGGTTACGTTTAGAGGTGGGTTTGTCCCACATTTGGGAAGGAGGAGGCTGGAGAGTCAATCAAGGGCATTGTAGATGTGTTGCTGGTTGTTTGCAAGTGGAGGCAGGTCTGGATGTGCCACACGTGATCATTGCTGCTGTGTCTGTGCTCCTTTCGTTGGTGTGTGTGCGTGGCTCTCTTGAAGCCAATTGTCTGTGTTTCAGCAACAAATTCATAGGAAATGGGGAGGGATGAGCTGCTGCTATGGAGTTGTTGCTTGTAGAGCAGACTGTGGAATTGCTTGGGTTGTAGAAGAGGTAGGACATTTCCCAGAGAATTTCCAAAAATACTGATTTTAAATAATTTTTAATTTCTGATCCTGAGGCTCTAGTCTTGGCATGGAAATGTTTTCCCTTCCCCCTCTGCCAAGTCAGTGGTTTGTCACACTAATGTGTGCTCCCAGGGGAAGGTGGGTCAGAAGAGCAATCCCAGTGGTCCCAGCGCCCTCCAGGTTTGTGGACCGTGTGCCTTGTTTAGCTGTCCATGGGACAGCAGTGGGCAGGACAGAGCAAAGATGGACGTGACAGTCCGAGGCAGCTGCTGCTGGCTCACACCTGTCTTCCTGCAGGGAAGGGAGCACAGAACTGTTCCCTCCCACTCCGTGCCAGGGTGCGTGCTGGCAGAGGGCAGGGAGCTCCCAGGTGCGTGGTCTGTGCCCAGCTGGGTCACGAGTGGCTGCAGTGAGGCTCATGTCCCCACTGGATAAAGGGACAGCTGTCCAGAGGGGGTTTGTGTTTGAGGAAGCTCTTGCCCTTCTGCAGAGGAGGGAGTTAGGCCTTGCTTTTAGTCTGGATGCCTCACCTCCACCATGTGTTGTGCTTTTTTGAATTTTAGAGGACTGAGTGGTTGCACACGTGCTCCTGTGAGTGCTGATTGTCCCACAGCCCGCGAGGGCTGCTCAGTGCTGGTGTCCAGCCACTGGCAGAGCCTGGGGGGAGCCCCAGCTGCTTCTGGAAGGGCTGAGGGAGGCTGAGTCAGGGGAGCATTCCTCATCCTGCCCCTCTTCTCAGGAGGTCCTCCTTGCTGAGGTTAACTTGTCTTTAGAATGCAGGTGGCTGCAACAGGTACAGAGCTGTGGTGTGAGGTCAGAGTGGAGGTGGAAAGTGTGTTTTTGAGGAGGCTTTGTTGCTTTGCTGTGCTCATTTGGGGGAAAAAATTTTAAAAGTAATGATGCTGCTGCTCTAGTTTTGCCTATCCATCTCTTCTGCTGCCCCCCCTGGCACCTCTGGTGGCACCTTCTCACTGTAGCCCTTGGGGTCCCTGAGTTTCAGCACCTGCTGGGGACTGATTGTTGTACTGTAACAAACTGATGTGTTTAACCTCAGTGTCCTGCCACGTTCCACGTGGCAGTGCAGAGGGGGCCTTCTAGCTGTTAATGCCTTCCCAGTTATTTTATCAAAAGGAAAAAAAAGAAAAAAAAAGGAAAACTGTAAATGTAGCAAGCTGTGTTTGCAGTGCTTATTGTCTCCTGTCTCTGAGGCTGGTTATGTCACTTGTAACTGTTTGAAATGGATGCTGGGCTCTTCTTGAGAGGGTTGTTACACTTGATGTTAAATGCCTCACTGACTTTTTTTAAAAGATTCCAATACAAGTAACAGATAAAAGAATTCCTTTCATTTTTCTTTTTCTAAACAAACGTTCATCTCGGTGGTATGGAGCGGGTGGCTGGAGGGCAGCATTTCCAGGAGTAGTTTACAGTTTCACTTTCTACAGACACTTGAACATAGGACCGATGTATCTGTGACAAGCACATCCCCTTGGTGGGAAGCTCCAGAGGAGCAGGGAGTGCCCTGGGTGCCAGCTGGCCCCTGTGGAGTGTGCTGGGGTCCCTCCAGTTCCCCACGCTGTCCTCCTGCTCTCTCCCCAGGTGTCAGCCCTGCACCAGGGTGGCTTGTGCCAGTGGTGCCCCTCGTGGGGGGGGGTGCTTGGCACCACTTGGTCCCTCAAGCCTCCCTGCTGCAGCCCTGCTCCCTGTCTTCCCCCCCCCAGCCTGCCCTGGTCCCACTGGGCTTGGAAAGCTTTGGGTCTGTGGCTCAGAGACACCCACTGAGCTGCATCCCAGCGAGTGCAGCCTTCCGCTTGCTCGCCTGGAGCTAAGGGGGTGATGGTTCGATGTGCTGGCCCTTCTCAAACCCTATGTGTCCAACCTCAGCCTTCTGTTTCCCAAAACTAGAGAGTGTGTGCAACCTTCTTCAGCTGCATTTATAGTAGAGACAAACTTAAAATGACTCATCACAGACCATGTATCACTTGGGAGGAAAATCTTGTTAATACGGCCTGCTGTACATGATCCATCTCTGTCGATAGTACATAATCTTTGACCCATGTGCTAGGATCATCATCACGTATAAAAGGAAAAGAGAAAAATGTAAAATACTTGAATGAGAGCTTGTATTATAACATTAATATTATTCAGAGTATCTGCTTTCTAGGCTGATGTGATTCATTATTCTAGTAATGCTTTAGTCCTTTGTAATTTGTGGTAATTATGCTTTTTCCTTTTTAATACAAAAAAAATGTATAAAAATAAAAAGTTCAAAAGACAGTGGTGCCTGGGTTTTCTGTTCTGCTGACTTGCCCTCCCTAGGGAACTGTAGGTGGGTGACTGGGCTGGGTTCATCCTGGTGCAGTTGTGGGGACCAGAGAGCACTGGGGAAGTGACTTTGGCTCCACAGGTAGGGTTGGGCTGACCAATGGTCATTGCAGCACAGGTCAACCCTGTGTGCCTGTTCCTCGAGGGGCTGCTCTAGCACTGGGGGAAATGTGTTTTTCTTCCAAGCCCCCAGGCAGGACTGAGACTTAGGAAGATCCTTGAGAGAATTTACAGTGTCTTGGATGGTCTGTGGGTACTTGTGCATATTGTTCTGGGGGCTGCTTTCTTGGGTCCTTTCTTAGAGGGGTTCCTTAATCTCCACACAGCTTAGGACAGCAGGGACTCTGCTTTCCTTGGAAAATCTCTAGAATTTATTAGAATTTCGGTTGTATCTCGGAGCAAGGTGAGACTCAGCAGGAGGAGGTGATGCCATGAAGCACATCAGCTCCCAGCTCTCCTTCCATGTCCCACGAGGGGAAACTCCCTTTGCAGCTGTCTGTGGATCAGTGATGAGGCTGTGGCAGACCCAGTTCAGCCCTCTACTACCTCTGGTGCATAACTGCTCACAGGAAGTCAGGCCCTTGTTGCATGTGCAGGGGGGTGTTTCTAAAGCTGTGGCCCCAGGGATTTTCAATGGGGCTGCATCATGTGTCCCAGGTGCTCTGAGTCACAAAAGCTGGTTTAATTGTATCACACATAGATGGAGTGACTTTGATGTTTCCATAGAGTGAGTGCTGACAAGAGAGGCCAAATAATCACCTGTGGAGTCTGGTGCTAAAACCTTAATAATGAGAACCCCTGAGCCATGTGGTCCAGAACACTCCTGGCTCATACACAGGCAGCTGGAACCAAGGGACAGTACAAGTAACAGAGAAACAAAGCATTACATTTCAAAAATAGATTTCTAGAGCAGGTTGTTTTGCGAATGTCTTAGAAAACAATGGCAGCCAAAGTGCAGTCGTTCCAAAGCAGCATATTTAACTTCAGCTTCATGATTTGTTATGTGTGGACAAGAATTTGTTTCCTGATTAAAATACTATTTGACATAAATAATTGTCTCCCACTCTGCTCATCACCAGGCTGGGCAAGAGCTGCTGGGCTGGTTCACTCGTCTTTTTTGGGTGGCTCTGGGATGCTTTCAGAGAGTGGTGTGAGGCTGAGCAGGACCTTGTGTCTCTCAAAGGCTTTGGTCTGTCTGAACATTTTGTCTGTGCCGTGCAGAAAATCCAGCACTCCCAGCACTCCATAGCACTGGTTGAACCTGAGAACCAAACACAGATAAACATCACTGGAAGTTACTGAGGTTACCTTGCCCTTTCCATTCCTTTCTGAGCCCAGATAATGTCCATGGGATTTTTGCCCCTGCACCAGTCTTCCTGGCAGCTTTGTCAAAGCCTGGGTGAACCTTGTGCAGCTTCTCTCTGGTGCCATCATTGCCCAGAAATGGTGGCACTGAGCAGCAGCTGTTTCTCCTGGGCAGCTCAGAGCTGTGGGAGCATTGGACACCCACGCTACCATGCCCCACGTGCTCTCAAGACCTGGCTGTCCTGGGATATGGAGCAGATGTGCTTCCAGTTGGCACAGCTGTTCCACCCACAGTGTCTCAGCTCTGCAGTGATCCGTGTCCTGGCATGTGGTGACTGAAGTGTCCCCTGGGCTGGTTCTGCAGCAGGGGCAGACTTCTCTGGGCAGCATGTCTGAATGCAGTGCACACTGGGAGATGGGAATGTTTCTCCACTGCTCAGGTATGTATCCTCAAACAGTCTGCTGCAACTGCTCTCTCTCCAGCACAGGAGGCTGACAATCTCTGTCAGGAAGGGTTAATGGTGATTGTCTGGGCAAAGTGTAATCTGATCAGTGTCACTGATCCCAGTGTATGGGAGAGGGACAGACAGGCAGGCTCACTTATTTTACCTGTGTGACCTTGCCCTGCCTCTGTCTTTAGATCACATGAACAGTATTCTGAATTTCTAGGAAGAGCCTTGCAGAGAACTGTCCTTAACAGGGATGGAATCCCCTGAAATCCCAGTTTAACTGCTCTAAGAACTGGCAGCACTCAGCCTGCTCTCAGGTGAACTGGAGAGCTGCTCTGCTGGTGCATGAGTTAGGCAAACCCACTCGACCTTCAGAAAGGAGCTTTCCCTGCCAGTGGTGCCAGCAGAGAGGCAGGAGAATGGAAAGCTGAGCAGTGCTCAGACATACTTGAGGTGGTGGAAGTCGTGGAACTCTGGAGATGGCAGGAGGGGCAGGTGGTAGCCACAGTGAGAAATGCTTGTTGTTACAAGAGCAATGGAGAACCATGCTGAGATTGAAACAATATGAGATCCCATGATCATTGGGCCAGTCATGACAGGCAGAGTGTTGGAGACCTGGAAATGAGAAGAAAGTACCTCATTAATGGGTCCACTACAAGCAGACTCTCCTCTAGGAGCTGAATTGTCACCTGGTGATCCATCACACTGGTTTGTTTTGTGCAAACAGTGTAAAGGGGAGAAGATCTCTCTGCAAACACCTTAACTAAAGTTACATAATCATCCAAAAAGTAATAACAGAGATAAGAGAGTTCTACTACTGCAAACCATTGTCATAGCCCAAACTCCATAAGCCTGCAGTAGAAGTTAGACATGACTCCAAACCCTGGGTGAGTACAGCATGATTCCAGTAAGTCACTCTGGAGTCTGAGGTGTGAATTTCAGCTTCACCTTGGAATAATGCTGAATCTGCTCTTAGGAAACCTCACTGTGAAAGGGCATGGCCTGCAGACACACACAGCAATGTGACAAACCCTGCTGCATCTCTTCACTGTGTTCTGCCTGTGGCACAAATGGCTCTGGCTGCCCAGACCCAGCTGCATGCCCCAGCACAGCTCAGCTGGGCTCCTCAGTCATTATGCTGTCCAAAGACTGTCAGCTGGGGAGACCCTCAGAGCAGCCCAGGACTATTGGTAACAGGAGACAGAATTTTGAAGTGGAATCTTTTGAAGGTGGGATGTGTTTTCCTGAGAAGTCTCAGCTGGAGGGGTGTTGGGATACATTCCTTGCAAACACTGATCCCAGCAACCACCACAAAAATCCTGACAGATTTCCAAGTCCACACGATCCTTCAGGCAGTGTCTCATATCTCTTGCTGAAAGCACTGTCTGTGCTCCCAGTCCTCTTGGGGCTCATGGGAAGCCCTGTCCAGTCAGTTCCTTATCTACTGGAGGCCCTTGGATCTGTGCTCTGAAAGCTACTGGAGTCCAGTATAAACAATTACTGCAAGCCTCCAAGAGCCAAGCTTCTTGGCAATGCAGCTCAGCTTCCTCTTCCTAAGGAAGAAGCCCCTAAGGGCATGTTTTCTTCTCTTCTCTTACCATTCCACCTCACCCCACGGAAATCACACTCCACACAGCAACTGGAGGGTGACCATGGGAGAATCCACTTACTATGTGCTCTATTGGGTGAGCATAAATGGAGACCACACCGATGGGGGCTGTCCACTCGTGGTGCTTCTTGTGAATGTGCTTATACAGCACTGGGTGGTGAACAAGCCTAGGCAGAGGAAACAGAAAGGCAGGTTTTGAACGCAGCAAAAAAGGAGTAACAGAACACAGAATTTCTGCAGGGGACTTGCTTGTGTCTCCTCTAACATAAAGATTTCAGAGCAGCTGGCAATAAGAGTGTAGGACTCCTTGCTTCCTTTGCTCTCTTTGTATTGAGCCCTTATTCAATTAATGTGTCTGTTGGCTTATGATAAACTCAGGCCAGATAAATCCCATAAATCAAAGTCCCTGAATTACTTATTTACTCAAATCTGGGAGTACTATTAGGGGAATACTCACTTTATGCTTGCACTGTTTTGACTTTTTCTACTGGCAACTGTCAAAGAATCAGAATTTTCAGTTCCATGGGTCCTTGGTAAAAAACTGCATTTACATTTTTTTGGGTGCATTTGTCCTAAAGGGAAACCTACAGATTTCTGAGAGTACTCAGAAATCTTGTGCTTGCTTCTGCTTCTACTGTGCTTGCTTCTGCTTCTTTTGTCTTCCTTGCTCTAGTTCTGTCCTCTAATGATGGTGTCAGTGTTTGGAAATCCTGCAGTGTTGGAAGTCAGGCTCTGATTTGTAAGTGCTGTACAAGGGAACAGAGATCAGTCACTGACCCTTAATATTTTTGTCTTTCAGGATAGTCAGTCTTGTTCTTTTCAAAGAATGCTGGGTTACAGCTTCTGTGAAAAACTGCCTGTTCTGTTTCTTCCTTAGCATTTAAGCTGTTCCACCTTTAAAATTCTACCCATTTTTGTTTACTACAATCACTGGCAGCACCAAGGCCTCATGTTGTGAGGGTGGATTTCAGGACCTGTAAGGTTTCCCATATAAATACAAGATTGGTGGAACAGAGGGACGAGGATTATTGCTGTTGTAGGGTATGAGTATAATCTTAAAGGCATGGAGGAAAATCAAGCACCTGTTCCTGTGTTCAGCTCACCTGTGTGTATAATAGAAGAGAATTTCCTCTACTACAGTAAAAATGCTTAGCTCCACAAGAAACCATTGGAAGGTTGGTAATTCCTTGCTGAAGGTGTTTTCCCACCATTTCATGATGTAGAACATGGGCACAAGCATGGGATAGGAGACAAAGAACTGATTACCCAGCGCTGTGTAGATGGCTTTCCACAGTTTCTTTCTGTCCACCTGCAAAAGAGAAGTCAGGACTTGAGACTAAGAAAGAAGCAATGCAGTTTTAATTGGAAGGATGAAAAGCTTTAAGATTTGTAGGCAGCTAGTTTTGGGATCAGCTCTTTAAGAAGCAGTCAATCAGTAGCCTCATACCACAACTGCCTTCCTCCCTGCAGTGGGTATACAAGATTTGACTTGATCCTCCTGGAATCCTATCTGGTTGCAAGAGAAAGCATAACAGGTTCTTCTCCCCATTCCTGGCCTAAGAGACTGCAGAAAGTGTTTAGCCAGCAGAAAAGGCAGAGCGAGAAGTACTTACAGGATCATTCTTGCCCAGCTGAATGCGATAGCGAGTAATGAAAGTTGGCTTTCCTGTTATATCAGCCACCAGAAGGATTCCATTGAAGCCCCAGAAAGCAAGTGCAGGCACCAATGCAGCCCCTGTGGCATGAGGAAAGGGCAGAGATGTGTGAATGAATTGGGAACTATGGCTAAATCAGAAACAAAATACACTGGCACTGTACCCAGTTGCTGGGACCCAGATGTGCCAGGTGTGTGTCCCCTGACCCAACATGCTTTGAAGTGGAATATGGGTAAATTCTGACATCCAGGTAAGATCAAAGAATGGGAAGGAGGTTAGAGCAGACAAATGTCTCAGAGGTTGAAACTTGACATAATTGAAGCTAAGAAAAGGCTTTTCTAGGTGGCTGGGAGGCCTGTGTTGCTTTTAAACCCAAGTAGGATAAGGTTGACTTGCTCTAGAACCTTGCAAGGTCCCTACCAGTTCTGTTCACCAGCTGCTAATCACAGAAAAGAGTTTTGTAAGTACTACAGCAAGAGTAGAATTCACTAAATTTACTTATATTTTTAGTAATTAGTTCTACTGAGTCATTCAGTTCTCAAGGAGCAAAGTGTCTTCACAGGGAAGCCATTTCAGAAGCAGGAAAAAGATCAGATTTTTAATCTGCACAGGGTCCTGATGGTGACCCCATCCAAAAGCAGAACAGCTGTACCACATCACCTGTGGGTACCTTCCAAGCCAGTGCTTGTCAGAGGGAGGATTAGTGAGTTTGGGAAGCTTGTCCATGTCTCCCTTTTATATGTAACACATGGATGATTTCTCTTGAGAAGCATTGTTAAAACTCACCAACGAGGAAGATTGTCCACTCATCTCCCTCCATATGGTCATAGAACTCCAACCATGCTGTTTGCCAGAAATTGCCTAAAGTTATATTCTGCATAAACCTGTGGGAATAACAGTGGTTGGTTGCCCATCTATTCATCCACTTTTCCCCCTTTCCACAGAAAAGTTTCTCCTCAAGCTGCTTTGCTTGAACATTCTTACCAAGAAGCAGTGTTCACTAAGGCAGTGAACATGAGCAGGCCTGTACTGAAGACGTAGGCAGTGATCCTCAAGGCATCCGAGAGCTTCTTTCCCTGTGAGAAGCAACAAGAGTAAGCACGTGCTGCTGTGTTCTGCCCTGGCATTTTTGGTATTTGAAATGATGAAGGCAGTCCTGTGATGGCCTGTTTTGCTTCACACACACTCTGAAGAACACAATAACAAAGCTGTTGTGGGATATTGTGTATGATCATCCATCTGTCATGCTTACAGAGATCTGGTGCATGACTGATGTGGAATTTCATTGGAGTAACCAAAGGGAGAGAAAGGACCACTGATTTTTTTCCCTCTCTATTTGGCATATTGCTCAGTACCTGGAGGGCTATAGTGTTTGGTTCTGGATAACTCAGAGCAGTGGGAAAGGAACACTGAGCAATAAGGAATGTGCTCCATCTCAGCACCTCCCTCCCTCAGTATTTTCTCCCTCCCAGGATGCAGTGTTTTCTCCCCACAGCAGTCAAGAATTGCTGTGCTCAGATGACCTGGTTAACAGGAATAAGTATATTCAAAAACCAGTATTCAATATATTTGAATATTTAAATATTCAAAACAAAGATGTTTAGCAAATATACAACAAATTTATAATTAATGATCTGTCTTTTGGAGTAGTCCAAGTTGGAATTGGTTCTGGAGCGCAATTAATTTGATTTTCGTGAGTGAATATGAATTATATCTATCTGCAATGTAAATGTTTTTTAAAAAATCAATGCAATAGTATAATAACCAGCTATTGTCTTCTTCATTCCTCTTCCTTCCTGTTTTTTAACTGTGGTGTTGTGCAGCACAAACAGACTGGAGTGAAAACAGTGTGATTCATAGCTGCTGTCCTGCTCACCTCCTGTCAGAGAGGACAAACAAGAGAGGCAGCTCTGAGAAATGCCAAATGCAGGTGATTTAGGGTAATGCAAGATAAAGGAATCCTCTTTACATGGCTTTTAGATTTTGTAACAGCTACAGAACATTAAATGTGGCCCAGGACTTATAAGCAA
This sequence comes from Vidua chalybeata, assembly GCF_026979565.1. Lineage (NCBI taxonomy): Eukaryota > Metazoa > Chordata > Aves > Passeriformes > Viduidae > Vidua > Vidua chalybeata. Next base: position 13,210,434 of record NC_071544.1, read on the forward strand.
TATTTATTTGTCCCAGGACAGAACTTTGCTTTAGCACTGAAACATTCACTATTAAAACAAACAACCAACTAGTTCCTCCTATCACCTCCTTTTTTTTTTTTTTTTTTTAATCGAAAAAGCAGATAGGGAGGAAGAAACTGACAGGACTCTTGTCCTACAGTTTGATATTTGTGAACCCTATGGGTTTATATGAGAGCAGTGCAATCAGCTGCCACTGTTATTACTGGGGGTACTGAAGTGCAAATGCCAGGCTGGCAAAAGCCTCTCCTCCAGCATCAGACAGTGCCTGCTGGATCCTGGACCAGAGATTTGCTCTCTTAGCAGTTTCATAATTCCAGCTGCATCCATGTTATGCCCCATGTATGCTAATGTAAGACTTTTTTAATCTTTAGACCCCAGACCATCACTTACATATTCTTTAGAAAAAAAAAAAAAAAGTTACAGAAGTTTTAGAAAGCTTTGAGCTTTTTAACAGACTCGTATCCTATAAATCGTTTTTCTCCTGGGATGAAGAGCATACCAAACAAAAATTCTGTCTTACAAATGTTAGAATTTCCAGTTAGCCCAAATAAGGTTTCAGTTGCTTTAACATCCTCCAGCTCAAGAGTTTCAAACCTTTGTAACTCCTAATAGTCACAGACACTGTGCATGTCCTGCTTTGAGACAGGACAGAGAGGAGCTAAAGTTCAGCACTTCAGCTATTTTAACAGCCCTTTGGCTAGAAACTGTCTTGTTTTAAGGCTGTGTTTTTATTGTGTATGATGAAGTGATTACATTAATCCCACACACTATAATTACATGAGATGTAGAAGTAGAGAAGTTTACATAGAAAAAAAATCTTGTTCATCAAGTCCAAGTGCTTAATACCCTGTTTCTCCTCATGCCAACAGCTACAGCACAGTAGTTTCCAAACTAATTCATGGATTCTTGCTCTTAAAGTGCTTGTAGAAGTTGGCAAATTCCTTAAGTGCAGAACAGGGCTGCTGCTGGCAAGGTAAAGAGACTGGGGCATATCAGCTGGCCATAAGAGCTTAGCAGGACCACTCTGAGGACCAGGCCCAGTGAGGTGGCACAGCTTCTGTTTATGGGGGACTGTGGTGGGTTCTTGCCAGGAATGCATAGATAACAGGTCCTTCCCCACTTGCTGCTGCAGATGCAGTACACTGGAAGGGAAAAATGCTGGGGAAGTGTTGCTTTCGTGATAAGAGATGAGCTCCTAATTATGCAAAAATGTTCGGAATGAGGATGTGTCTGTCACTTCTCTTAGAAGATGATTCAACACATTCAACCTTACAAAGCACCTGCATGACAAACGATGAGCTTGAGCCTTTACCTGCTTCTGCAGCTCAGTGGTGGAGGAATATCCAGAGTCTGTTTCCATCTGAAATAAAAGGTGATCTAAGTAAGTGAACCTTGGCCAGCTGGAGAGTCACAGAATATGATGCAGACAACAGCAAATCACCTCCACTTGCTGTTCAGTGCTAAAAGTGTAAAATATTTGCTCTCTGTGCCATGTCCTGTCCTGCTCCATCCTTCGTGTGTTGGCCATGGAGAAAGGCTGAGTTCTTGAGAAGAAAAATGCCCTTATATCTTGAGGAGTTAGTAGTGTCCCAGAAGATTAACAGGGATGCAAGGAAAACAAGGAAAAATGGGAGAACAGCCAAAACCAAAGTTTTGCTTGTGTCAGTGGTGTGTTGTGGTAAGACTTCCTCCCTTGATCTGGCCCAGGAATACACTGCAGCACCCAGTAGCTACTCCAGCCCTTCCCAGGCTGTAAGGAAATGATAAAAATGTGGGACATATGTTCTTCCATAATTACAACATGCAATTAAACAAACAGGGATGAAAACAAATTGAGTTTGGGCCACAGAGAGTTAACACAATAGAGCCCCACAGCCTTCACTCAAACTGAGTTACAGTTTAAGAACATGATAAGTAAGAAAATAATCTTTGCTTCAAGTCCTGCTATGGTCACATAGAGAGTTAAAGTCCTAAGTGGGCATGTGGCTGTCTCATAATGAATCTCCCTGCATTTGGCTCTGGCTTGACCCTTTGTTGATGGTTTTGTTAAAAGAAATTTTAAAAATCTATCAAACCCAAGGTTTGAGTAGCTGCTGGGACTTCACTGCTGGCCATAGCCATAAAGGGATCTGCATTTCAGGCCATGTTCTGGCTGCCCTAGGGATTATTGCATAGTTGTTTTTATATTTCTGCAGTCTTATAATCAAATATAATTAGCAAAAGTTAACAAAACATTCCTTAATATTTTCTTGGTTTCACATGGTCTTTAAGAACAAACACACAACTTCTAGTAACATGACAGCCAGATTACTGAGGATTGCAGAACTTAATCCATTTTGCTTTCCCTACTCAGCAGAATATTCAAGCACAGCCAAACTGTTACCTAAAATACAAAGGCACAGAGAAGGTTCAAACGTTCTTTTCTAGGATACAAACAGTTGGAAAATTACTCATTAGGAAGATGATATTCTATTACCTTGATGATGGAGGGAAGCCTCTTGGGAGGCTTGCAGCTTTTCAGAAAGGAGGAATAAACTGTCAAAAAGAAATCCTGTATTAGTCAGGAGGTTTAGATTTGAAATTATAGCCTTCTGGGTATGTTCTTACAAATACAACTCTGTTTATTGACAGGTGTTCCCAGCTCTGTTACTTTACATATTAGTATGCAGGTCAAAGGGCATGAGATAGTAAAATTAGACACCTTCCTGCTTACTCACAGACACAAAAGAGCAAGACCAGCCCACCATAGCACACAGTTTAGTGGAAGAAACTGATGTTAGACAGTTCTGAGAAGGAAAAAAGAAAAATAAGGCAAAAAGGGATTTGAAACTTGAAACTCTGAGGCCAACTCCCAACTCTGTATTTCAATACTAGGGCTGGAGGTACTCCTATGGGAAATGCTAAGTTTTGGTAGCAGCCTTAAAAAGAAACCAAATCCAATTTCACTTTGTGTCCCTTGGCCAAAAAAGGTAGTGTGAGAGGTGCCCTAAAATGCTATTGCTTAAAATGAGAATGTACTGGGGAATCTGCAGTGTCCCAGGGCTTCCTGTCCTTCCCCAGACAGAGCTCCTCACTACTGCACTTCGTGAGCTACCACAGCCAGTCTGTGGGATTTGCTTTTCCTCTCATACATTGCTTGCCAATCACAACTTTATTGATAAAATACAGCTGAACTCTAATATATCTGATGAAGAATACACATAAGAAACAACCAAAAAGAGAACAGCATAAAGAACAGGCCACAGGCCAAATTTAAATCAATCTTAATTTTTAAAAGACCTTGTAATCACGTCTGTTACATAACATCCACTACATGCACATCTTGTCCCACAGGTCCTCTCAGGGCAGGTGTGCCCACTGCCTCCAAGAAAACACTACTAAAACTTGAAATATGTAAGGCTTGAATAATCCATTCCTTTGAGGCTTTGCTCCGTTCCAGCTTTCTTAACAGGTTGTTCAGAGCTTTGAACAGCTCTGTGTCTGCACAGAGGGAGATTTCACAGCTTCTCTGGGAAATCAGTTCCAGTATTTGACAGCCTTCACTGTAAGTTTTTTCCACATGGAATTTTTTTTTATTATAACTCCTATTATTTGCTCTTAGGCTGTGCACATCCCCATCTTTACAACCACCCAGTAGGGAGCTGAAAAGAGCAATATCCAATTATTCTGCTGGGACAATAAAGTAAATAGTGCTGGCCATAGTTTTCTGTGGTTAAAGAGATTATTCTGCTCTGACGACTTTGTAGCAGACAACATTAGATTAGGAGAGGCAGATGTGAAAGGGGAACTTCACTGAGCTGGAAGGCTGATCCTCCAGAGCTTCCTCCATCCAGCAGAGCTGACTCAAACCTGCTGAACCTTTGCATGTGAAGAGTTCCAGAGCACAGCACTATAGAAAATGTGACTCTGCTTTGAGTTTTTAGGAGAAGGAGCTATTACTTGATTGAGTCACATATTATGTGCATTTAGGAAAGAGTCAAAATTACAATCACATTTCTAGTACCCTTTTAAAAATAATCAATTTATGACAGAAGGCTGGCTTGGGCAAAGACTTCTACTTCAAAGCAGTGCTGCCACATCTGCTTACCCTCTGTTTCAGAACACTGCCTTTATTAAGCCTCTTTTCAGGATAAAATTTTACATTATTTACATTAAACCCAGGAAAAATTGGATAGAGTAGGTTTTCCCCAACATCTCATTACCTACTCTTTTTTTATTGTGTAATGTCTCCCCTGATTCAGAATACACCAAATACATTTAAAAACCATTAATGTAACCATGGCTGTTTCAGCAAACAAAAAAGTCATTCAGCTGCTTGGCACTGCTCTCATGTTGGCATATTTTACAGCCCCAAATCAACCACTGAAGCTCTCAGCTGCCTGCAGCTATTTCCAAATATCAGCTAGAACCACTACTGCTTAAAAAAAAAGTTCCTTTACAGTTATTTTGAATTAGATAACACAAAATTTGATCCAAAGCAAATTCTCAACCCTAGAGTAAAAGTAATTGCTTTTCCAATCAGTCTCTTGACATTAAAGGGGAAACATACACTAGTCAAACAAGAATTCTAATACATTTTTTAATATTATTATTTCAATGTGTAACTTAATTTGCTCAAAAACTGTTCATTAAGTCACAGATCTTGTTTTCATTGAATTTTTCACTTCTGGTACTGAAAAAAAAGCTAGCTTGTCTAAGTCATGTTTTAAAATGCTCAATATAATACATAATATAATGTTCAATACAATCTGAGTATAATCTGAAAAAAACCCTGCTGCATTTTTTTACTTTTTCTTTCTTACATGTGAATTATTATTTATGCTCCATGCCTGCTGTTCTCTTCTACTTCTGGTGCCCAGACAGCCTCAAGCTGAGGCAGCACAGGTGCCCCTTCCCTGTACTGCACCCACTGCACTGCATCCTTCTGCCACCAGCCACAGACCTGCACGGCAGGCACAGCTCAGAACAGCTCCATGTGCTGTGATGGACTGGCTGCCCACCCCAGCTCCTTGGGATTCCTCGTGCCTTCCTCCTGAAGCCTCTGGTGTAGGTCTTACTTCACTGAAATCAACCTTTATATGGCACAGACAGTGGAAAACTGCTCCTGGGAGAGCAAAGGCTGTGAAAGTACAGAACATACAGAACAAAAAACACAGGACCACTTACCTGGTCACCTGAACAGCTGCATATCAGCCACTCTGTGTGGACAGACACAGGACCAGCCGTGGTGTTTGAAGTCCTACCAAGCACTGCACGGTTTTAGGGGAACCCGTTCCTAGAAAAGCTGACAATGGACTTCACACAGACATGACATTGCCTTTTAATGACTTCCTCAAAGACTCCATCATATCTTTTCAAGCACCCTTGAACTCTGGCTGCCTGTTCTTTGCTCACCACCTGCTGATGGTAGCCTAGGAGAGGTCTTTTTGTCTGTTCAGAGCAGAGTTCAACTCCTCACTTTTCACAACTGCTGTCGAAACTTTATGAGGGTTTAGGCAAGGGCAATGGGGGTGTGTTTCCAAGCAGGAGCTGCCTGTCCCCTCCCAGACAAGTCATGTGAAGCCAGTGCCATGTCACTGTTAGTGCTGGCAGTGTTCCCCGTGTGTATGTGCATGCTGTTACTCAGTTAAGCACGTGGAATACATTGATTCTGCAGGTAAGTTTTTCATCGTTGTACCTGAGAATAAAAAAGCCACCAACACCCTAAAGGTAAGTAGTTTTTATAATTCACTAACTCATGGTTGGAGCACAAAATAGCTACTGCCAGTGCAACTGAATGGGTCAAAGGTGTATTTGTTAAAAGCAATAAGGGTTACTGTGGAATTTGGCAAAAACCCGGCAGTCCAGTTTTAATCCTGTTGTACTAAATCTAAAAATTACTCCAACTCTGTTGCTACACAGTGCCTTCAACCAGTAACAGGCTTTGCTTGCATGGGTAAGATGAAGACACACATAGGTTAGCATGTGCTTGGGCTCAGTTGTCTTTAAACATGATGTTTACAGACCATACAGTGTGTAATTATGGTATTGCAGAGAGCAAGATGTAATTTACAGCAGCATCGATCTTTCTTATGCAAATGTGGCCCCAATCTGTTACTTAGCCCATAAATAGTGCCCTGTTAAAAACGAAGCTCTGAGAACTGAAGGTGTTACTATCACAACTTTTCCAGATCTCTTTTTCCACAGGAGGAAAAATAGGGAATACTACCTCTGCCTCACAGTTAGCCTTGTTTGCCCTTCACAGGTGAAGCAACACACACTCTTCCTCTGTAACACCTCGTGCCAGCAGAGCTGGAACTGCAGAGAGCTCTGCAAGAGTGAACAGCGTTTAACACTGTTACTGTTTCCATCGTCACTTTCTCTTGACTAATTCCAACTATTCCCCGGTAGGGACAGAAGTTGTAGTTCTTTGCTGTTGCTACTAACTGGTATTTATCAGACAGAGCAGGCTCAACGGAGAGGAACGTGATTCCTTCAAACTATTTACTCACGTGCAGAGGAGGAAGTGGAAATGAGCATCTCAAGAGAGGGGTGCCATAAGGATAATGTCCTCAGCTGATCCTTAGATTTGAGCTTGCAGGGGGAGGGCTGTTCATCCAACAGCCAATAGTATTTGATAAGAGTGAATTTCAGACATCAGTGTTCCTTTTGAACCACTGCTCAATTCCAGCATGGGTGATCTCTGAAATATTCATACCCATAGGGACAACTCAGCACATTAGTCATAGGGTTGTAAATGCCATTTAACTTCTGCTGCAATTTTGTGTCTAGCACAGGTTGTCACGAATCAAACTGCTGCTTCTGCCTGCTGGCTGCCCTGTGCTGGTGTCTCCACCACAGACACTCCAATGCTGCTGCAATCTTTGCTGAGCCATGCAAGAAGTCTGATTTCTTCTCAGCAAAAAAAGCTTTTTGATCAGACACTTCCTAACACAACTTCGTTCACTCCCCAGAGTTTTTTTAACAGTCACTGGTTGTGTCACTGTTTGAGAGGAACAGGGGAAAATCTATGAAGTATCTTTCAGGGCACTGGACAAGCCCATACTGGTAGCTCCTCTAAGGCTGAAGAGGAATCTGAACTTGGCACACATCACCCACTGCCTAATTCCCTGCATTCTGAACCAGACTTCTCACCCTCTGCCAGGGCACGTGTGCCACCACCTAGCACTGCAGCGGCTGCTTTGGGAGCACCTGTGGAACAACAGAAGGGTGAGGAAAACATAAATTCACCTTTCAGGATTCCCACAAGTACGTTTTCTTGTGGCACTGTGAGCAAGCTCTAAAGAAAACGCACGACAGGACATGCAGCTCAAGCTGCCCAGTGTGAAAATGTTGAGCTAAAGACCTTTATTCCACCTTATAATGCAGCTCTACTCTCATGTGTAGATGTGAGGACTCTTCAAGACTTGCTTTGGAGTGCTGGAGCTGGAGGCAACCTTGGTAACCTCCAAATACAGAAATGATGGGACTTTTTACAGAGCAGGGTGCCTCTTCCAGCTATTCTGAATCTTTATTAGCCATGTCATGTTTGAAAAAAATTCTAATCTCATCAAGCAAAACGCGTCTCCAGTGCTTGCAAACATCCTTGAACAGCTTTTTTTTACAGACAAATTTTTACACACTACAAATGCAATTTATCACAGGTGATTATTGCCTGCAACACATTTTTATTACAGTACCAAGGCACAGATATTTACAGTGGCCTGAGGAGATGCATCCTCCCTTTTCCCCTGGATTCAACATCCCTTCGAGTGCCGGGTTTACGAGCAAGAAAAACGACTCTGAACTCTTTTGGGAAATAAAAATTTCACCTTATATTTACAGGGTGCTGTAATCCAGCCTGCTGAATTTCCCTGCTAACAACACAGATTTCCTTGAACAAAACCCCAGACTCAGCTGACCACAGGCAGAAAGGTGGTTACTTTCTGGCAGTGTAGCATATTGCATGTTGCATAAATTGCACAACACCAGAGACCGCAGAGATAAGGCAAAACAGTAACTCTCTACCATCCCTGAAGATAAACTCTGAATCAAAATAATGCTCAATAAAGGGAATGTACCAAGATGCTGACAGCAGCAAGGTCACTCAACACAGCAACACTTGAAAAACCCTCTTCTTTTCTAAAGGCAACATTTCTGCTGAGGCATGAACATTAAACCTGAGACACTGAAAGATACCAATATCTGCTTTTGCAGATACTTTGATCAAAATGCTGGGCAAGTAGCCGAGATTCAGGGAAAGTCTCCCATATGGTGGGCAGACAATCCAGTACCAGAACATATATATTTATAGAGACACATATTTTATAGATATTTTATAGATGCATAGATATTTTACAACAGATGCAACCCCGTCCAGAAGGATGGTAGTCTAAAATAAAGGAAATACGATCTAAGTTTAATTAGTAGACGAGCTTCCAAATGAATTGCCTGCCATCAGCATGAGCCAGCAAAGCAAGTGTTGGCAGCCGTGTTACACAAGCAGTAGCTGCTGTACCAGCTACAACCTTCTGTTGCTAACGTAATTTAAATTCCATTCCTGGAACAGGAGAAGCCAGACTAAAAGTCTGCAGGTGAAGTAGGGACTTAAATGACTTCTAAACTCCTGCAGGAAGAAGCAGAACTTGCTCCATTAATGGGCTTGATACGCACTACACCGTAGGAGCAACGCGTGCCAGGACAGCAGCGGTTGCTCTCTGGGCTTTAGGAAATCCCCCTTGGCAAACAAACCCTCATCCCACTCCCACCCTGCGCGCCCGCGGCCTGGGAGCCCGGGGGGGCTCGGGCCTAACCCCGACCCGGGGACCCCCTCACCTCCCCTTGGTGAGGGAGGGGCGGCCGCTGCTTCTTTCGGGGACGCTCAGCCAGGGCCCGGCGCAGCCCGTGTCCCAAGGGATCGGGGTGCTGGGGGCTCCCCATGCTGGAAGCCCACCCCAGCCCCGGTGGGCGTTATGGCGACGCCTCCCTCAGGGAGCGGCGGCACCCAGCTTCCCCCCCCCCCCGCCCGCGGAGTTTGGACTCGCCCGCCGCTGGCAGCGCGGGGAGCCCGGGCGAGCCCAATAGCTGCATTGCGGGGGGCGCAGGAGGAGGAGAAGCACCAGCCGGCCAGGGCTGGGCGCATGCGCGGCGCGGGCACGGCGGCCGCGCGCACTAACGTACCCGCCCCCTCCCCCGCCCCGTCGCGCGCCGCCGCCGGCTCCGCCACCTCTCGCTCTCTCTCTCGCGAGAGCCAAAGCGGCGCGAGAGCCGGAAGCGCCGCCCCTCGCGGCGGGGGGCACTCGGAGCCATCGCGGGGGCGCGGGGCGAGAGCGGCGCGTCCCGGCCGCGGCTGCCGGGAGGTACCGGGGAGCGGAGCGGGGCGGGCGGCGGGACCTGCGGCCGCAGGGCTGCGCCTGGGGCTGGGCTTGAACGGGCGGCGGCGCGGACAGCGGCCCTCCCGCTTCCCGGCCGCGGTGAGCCGCGTCCGGCCGCCCCCAGGCTGTGAGGGGGGCCCTGAGGTGACCCCGGGCCGGGCTGCGGCGGTGCGCTCGTCCCTCCGGTAACTGGTGGCGCAGGGCCCGGCCGGGCTGAGACGCCTGGCAGCGGTTCGCCGGTGTTGTTGCCGGTGGCTCGCCCGAGCTGTAGCTGCCGGTGGTTCCAGCTGAAACAGCCCGCCGCAGTGTGTCCCGAGTTCCATGCGAGAGGGACAGAATCCCAGAATGGGCTGCGAGGGACCACAGTGGGTTACCTGGTCCAACCTGGGTCATCCCAGAGCATGTGGCACAGGACTGTGTCCAGGCGGTTCTGGAATATCTCCCTTGAGGCAGGCTCCAAAGCATCTCTGGGCAGTCTGTTCCCGTGCCCGGTCCCTGCACCGTTTTTGCTCATGTTCTTCCTCGTGTTCGGGGGAAACTTCCTGTGCGTCACTTTCTCCCCGTTGACTCTTGTCCTGTCGCTTGGCATCACGAAGATGAGCCTGGCTCCATCTTGGCACCCCCCTTTAGATATTCCTACCCATTGAAACTCGTGCCAATGAGTGTTCTCTCTAATGCGTTCTGTTATTGTGCTTAATCAATTGTCTTCATCATAGAATCACAGAGGGGTTTGGATTGGAGAGGACCTTCAAGATCATCTCATTCCACCCGCTCCCTGCTGTGGGCAGGGACACCTTCCACTAGAGCAGGGTGCTCAGAGCTCCATCCAGCCTGGCCCTGAACATTTCCAGGGATGGGGAAATATCCCAGATATCTGAGGGTTGCAGATGGGGATTCACTGCCTGTACATCTTGTGCCCAATGTGTCAAAGGTTATGCCAGGAAAAGGAAGATAGGAATAATGCATCTTTACATGAATAACTGGACTGTTGCTTGTGCATCTGCTCTTACATTGTGAACAGATGCTCTTGATTTCATTCAGCACGTTGACAGAAAGTGATAAAGCAAGAAAACTTGGTGTAAACTTTAAATGGGTTATTTGAAGGTGAAAATGGTAGTGTGACTGACTCCTACAGAGCATTTTTTCACGTAATTCTTCCTTCACTTAAAGCATTATTTATTTATCTCTTTAATGCAGCACTGATAAGATTGCACAGCTTGTGATCCTGCACTGTCATTTGAGTTCAGCATCAGCTGCCTTTTTTCTGGTCCCTGCAAGATGCCAGCAGCCCTTGCAGAGAACAGCCAGGTTATCTGTGAAGTATGGGCCAACAACCTGGAGGAAGAGATGAGGAAAATTCGAGAGATTGTTCTGAGTTACAGCTACATTGCCATGGTAAATGTTTTATACTTGACCTAATTGCCTTAGTCAAGGGATTTTTTGGGGTTGTGGACTAAGTTGATTCTTGAGTGAGAAATGATTTCTCCCTACCCCCAGTCAAACTGAACTAGAAGAGGTGAAAAAATAAAAAGCTGTTCGGTAGCTTTCCAGAATTTAATACAAACAGTGCTGAGTATGGGTTGATTGAAAGAAGGGGAAGAGGGAGACCAACTTAAAAACATGAATTTATTTAATATTTAGCTATTCATAGTGCATTCATTTGTGCAACAGGAAAATGAAACAAGTAACAACTGCGTTAAAATCCTTATTTTTCCACCAGTGCATTTGTCCTTTGAATGTTTCTCCATTTGATTATAGAAGATGCCATGGGACTGGAGGTCAAAAGGCCTGCAAGTCACTGCTAGCCAGCTGGGCTGTCTCCTTTCAAATGAGGGCAGATGTTGATTCTTAGGGAAGAAAAATATTCTGGCTGTAGATAAGACAATATGTTCAGAAAGCTTTATTTAGGAAGAGCATAATCTCCTCCAGGTGGGAGGAATCCCCTCCTGCTCTTACAAGTCAGTATCTGCTTGGCAGCACCCCAGTGTGTTAGATAAAGAACTGGTTTTAGCTGTGATACTGTAAGTTCTGCCAGCTTTGCTTAAGAGCACTGAACCTCAAGATATGAAAAGTCCTCATTGAAAGTGGCAAAAGACAGGTGCCTTTGCAGAGTGTGGGGGATTTTGGTGTCAAATTCAGCTGTGGAAGTGAATATGATTTTTTTGTTAACATTTGTCAATGGGAAATGAACTTTTTGCTTCTTTTCAGTCTCACTGAAAGTGTTCGTAGGGTTTGTGTGAGTGACTGTGCTGTAAGAGTAGACAGATAAACCTCTTGGGCAAGGGAGAGATTGTGTCAGGTGCACAGCACTGGCTTCATTGTGAAAGATTCTGTGTGTAGTCAGTAGCAGCTCAGTGACCCAATCTGAAGGTAGAAACAGTTTGGCAGTTCGGTGTTCAGCAGAGACAGCACACAGTCACTGGCTGAGTAAGAGGTTTTTCACCTGACAGATATTTTTTATCTAATAGATGGCTGCTGTTGTTGAGGTGTGTTTGACTGACAGTAGTTTTTGTTAATGTAGGCATTGACTGTTCCTCAGAAGCTGTGAAGGTTTTCACTGTCTGGGCTGTCCTAACAGAATGGTAATAGTGACTCCTAATGGAATCCATGTGAAACTCAGTTTTCCCTTCTGTGGCAGGACACGGAGTTCCCCGGAGTCGTCGTCAGGCCGATCGGCGAATTCCGCAGCTCCATAGATTATCAGTACCAGCTCCTTCGCTGTAACGTTGACCTGCTGAAAATCATCCAGCTGGGCCTGACTTTCACAAATGAGAAGGGGGAATATCCTTCTGGCATTAACACCTGGCAGTTCAACTTCAAATTCAACCTCACGTGAGTCTTTGGGCTTGGCATTAATTTCCTGTTCCTTCTGCTGGAGTGATGCTTTCCTTTGGCAAATACCGGTGTCCATGTGCTCATCACTGCTGGCTGCTTCTGAGCAATGAGGATTCAGATTCCAGTACAGACTGTGTGGGAACCTACTTTGGAGTGCCAGGAGTTAACAATGTATCTGGAAGTCAAAGCCATACTAAAATTCTATCCTTATTATCCTTTCTCTTAATAATTTTGTGTGTCTTTTTTTTCTGGAACAATGTTTGAAACTTCATATATATATATATCTCGATGTAAAACTCCGTCTCTTTCTGCTAAAAATAAATGGATGTGCTGGTCTCATCAAAAAGAAAAAGACCTCTTTACAGATCCATGCTTAAGTATAAGCTGGGATCTAAAAACATGTTGGTGTAATCATCACATCTGTTCAGGAGAATGAATCTTGTTAAATGGAGTGTGGCAGTTCTTGTCTCCTCCATACTGTAATATCCTGGGCTGCAGCTGAAACAAGTTTCATTATCCCTTCCCCTGTAATTATAAAGATAAACTCAGCATAATTACCACTCGAGCTGTCTGGAAATAAAGAAAGGGTTTATCTGGCAAAACCACATATGTAGAGGAAATCAATCTATTTTTATGAAACTGTCATTGGAAAGAATTACAAAACTTTGTAGTTACTCTGTGCAGATCATCCAGTTCTTGACCCCAAAAGTTGTACTTTTTACTCCACAAATTTGTGAGCCTCTTACAAGTATTGAAATCAGAGTGAAGTGGTTTTTGCTCTGTGATCACTTCATTTAAATGAGTTATCATATTGATAGATATTGGCCTTATGTGTTTTCTCTCCCTCAAATGACAAAAACCAGTAAAAAAGGTTCCTGCTCAGCTCTCCACCAAGCACATGATTCTTGTCCTTCTTGAGTCAAGGATGATGCAATTCTGTTTACTCCCAGAGATGGAAGTGGAAGTGCTGATAAGGTGGTACATGCTGTGGAGTGAAAAGGAAAAATGTAGACAGGAATGATGGCCAATGCTTTAGAGCTGCACATCTTCCTGTTTGGGAGAACCCCCCTTTCCTCTGGGCCTCATCTGTGGTGCTTCCTTTCACCTTGCAGAAGGGACATTGTTCAAAACAGTCAGTTTCAGTCCTGTGGAGGTGGAATCTTTGGAATTTGCACTAGCAACGGAAGTGTTAACTAGTTACGATCACAGAACAGTTTGTTATGGATGTAGGAGGCTGCAGTAGTAGTATTGAAACTGAGCCAGTTTGAATTTTCTAGAGAGACAAACTAGAACCCAGAGTATCCTACTGGTTAGTCCAATTCTTGACATAGTGTGGGGAGAATTTTTCCAAAATGAGCTTGTCTCGCAGCACCCTGAGTGCAAACTTGCCTTTTTTTTTTTTTTTTTTTCCTTCAGGGAAGACATGTACTCTCAGGATTCCATAGACCTCCTTGCCAGCTCTGGGCTGCAGTTCCAGAAGCATGAAGAAGAAGGGATTGATACCCTGCATTTTGCTGAGTTGCTGATGACGTCGGGGGTCGTCCTCAGTGACAGTGTGAAATGGCTGTCCTTCCACAGGTGGGTCCAGGGTGCTCACTGACCCTGTTAAATCTCTTCTTAATTCTCTGCATTTTTCCCTGGATATTGACAGATTTTAAGGAGAAAAATTAGCAGTCTTGCAGTTCTTAAAATAAGCTTCAAGATACGAAGGCCAAGTTGAAGGAGTAAGGGCACTTCATGGTCTGACTTCCTGACTGCTTGTGAATCCTTTTGCTGTTGCAGTCTCCTTCTCTTGAAGAAGCTACTAACAAGTTGAAATGTGATTCCTGCACTTAGTAAATGCATTGTAGAGGATTTTGTTTCTTCTTCCTTACCATGTTGGTGGTGCTCTGAACTTCTACTTGTGTGGTTAAGATACCTTTCTTGTAGCATTTCAGCCAACTTGATCAGGAAGCCTCTGGTTCAACATGGTATCACAAATGAAAGGACTTGCCACCACCTCCTTCTATTTCAACAGATATTTGCAGGGTGTCCTTTTCTGTATTGCCCTTAGCTACAGAAATACACAGAGGTGGGAATAAATGTGTATTCTTCCCAATGGCTTAGCTGTTCCACAAAAGGCTAGTGAGGGCACTTTGGGGAGCATCCCAAAGTCCTGTGTTGGCATAGAAAATCAGGATGACTTCTGGCTGAGATGTAGAGTTTTCTGAATGTCAGAAAATGTTAAGGCTTGAAAGGCACAGTAAGTAAAATTCTGTTGAAAAAGAAGGTACTTGTACCTTGGGTTATAGGTGCTGCCTGCTTACCTGGTTTCTCTGTGGTTTTGTTTTCAGTGGTTATGACTTTGGCTACATGGTGAAGTTGTTGACAGATTCCAGGTTACCAGAAGAGGAACATGAATTTTTCCATATCTTAAACCTTTTCTTCCCATCTATCTATGATGTGAAGTACTTAATGAAAAGCTGCAAAAACCTCAAGGTACTTTTATCTCCCCAGCAAGCAGATGATGGGTATCAGCACTGTGCATGTACAGGAATACAAGTGGAAGAACTGCTGCATATGTTGTTTTAAAATGGAATGTGTATAAAAGTCAGTAATAACACAGAAGCACCTGAGACACAGTTTGTGTCTAATGGATACTGCCCTCCCCAGTTTCAGACTTAGCAAGGTGTTTATTGTAAAGGGGACATTGCCACAGCCTACTGGTGTGTGTATCAGATGCTAATTATAATTCAGCATATTTATGTTTCCTGTGCAAGGGTATATCTTTTACATGAAATACTCCATGACTTGATTAACTGGTAAGAGGGTTGAAAGTAATTTATCTACTGAATCACAGCCTTGAGTAAAGGGGGAGGGAAAGGCCCAGCATGTGTAACCTATGAATGTACCCACAGTTATCTCAAGTATGCTACAGGAAAAGAAGGCACCTAAATTTGAGAAGAGTTATTTGTGCACTCTTGAACACCATTTCCCACTGTTTCACTCAGAGCTGGTGTGTACTGCTGGGATCTGCAGGGTTCATCATACCCTGTTTGCCCTCATGTTTTGGAGAAATGTGGCAATTTTGGCAAGAGATGAATCTTAGAAACTAAAACCTCTTTTGTTCTCTTTGCAGGGTGGCCTTCAGGAAGTGGCAGATCAACTGGATTTGCAGCGAATTGGACGACAACACCAGGCAGGATCAGACTCTCTTCTCACAGGAATGGCATTTTTCAGAATGAAAGAGGTACTGCAGTGTTCTTCCTTCTCCACTTTCTGTCCATAAATGTCAACATGTATAACGTGTTGTTTGTTTTGATTTGGGATTTTTGAAGCCATCACACTTCAAACTATCAGGAATAGGCACAGACTTGTTCTGTTTACTTGCCTTTTATGTGCTTATTTTAATTTGTACACTCCATCTTGGAGGTGACAGATTTCAAATGAGCTGTTAATTAACATTGGATGTTTTCTGATTTAGAGCCACAATTAAACTTTTCTCTTTTTTTTTTATCTGCAGTTATTTTTTGAGGATACAATTGATGATGCAAAGTATTGCGGACGACTGTATGGCCTTGGCACAGGAGTGGCTCAGAAACAAAATGAAGATGTGGACTCGGCCCAAGAGAAAATGAGCATTTTGGCCATTATCAACAACATGCAGCCGTGATGAGCGGTGCCCCTCAGCAGAACATGTTTACCATATTGGCAGCTGCTGTCCTCAACCATTTTCCCTAAACAGTGTCTCAAACAAAAAGCATCTCCAGTACACAGGCTGCACCAAGCCTTGCAGTTTTGCTGAAGAGCTGCATTTTCCTTTGAAACCCAGAAGAGTTGACTGAATTCCTAATGCCAGCATTTGTGGTTTGCTATATTTTTAATACCAAGGGCAAAGGACAGAATCTATTGTGTATACCTCTGGTTTTTTTCCTCTTTTTACTGTACAGAATCTGCAAGGAAGATTTACCTGTAGAATATTGGGTAGAGCTGAGGGTTGGGAAATGCAGTGAAAATGGACACAGACACGCACGCAAATTTACCATTTGTGTTTTATAAAGCTTGTTTTAAAACTTCTGCATGTTGTGAGGGTGACAACTTCACCTCAAGTGTTGCTTATTTTATCTCTGTCTGTGGAAATTGCTCCCTTTGATCACTGCAGAGGTTTGGGAACGGATGACATTAAAAATGATCCTTGCAGCTAAAAATACTCAGAGATTTGCTTTACCAGCAGAGGGAATGGAGATTAATGGAGCTGATTTGATCAGCACTCCTTAGTTTCTAATTCTCTGTGTTACTGCTTTGACCCATGCTAAGCCTCAGCTTTGTTCTTACGGGTATTAAGGAACTGTTCTGGAAATACATTCAGAGGCCCAAAAGTTCACCTTTGACAGGGATTGGACCAATACTATGACTTCAGTTTTCTTCATCTTAAATTTTATTCTTCTCATGCAACACAACTAGATCAGCATGGATAAATACTTGCTCCTCTTCTCCCCCCTGCTTCTACAGCCCCTAATTTTACAATATGCTTAACAGGTAAAACAGAGTTTCTGATTTTTTTTTTTCCCTGAGTTTCTGGGTTTTTTTGCATTACACCTAAAAAGTAGTTAAGAGGATGAAGAACTTGGGATTCTGACTTTGAAAAACATTCTATAGTATTTTTTAACAGCTCTGTAATGACATTTCTTAAAAGAACAAACCCTTTTGGACACGTCAAAAATTTTTAAGACTTCGTCTGGCATTTTGAACAAGCGTAATCCAATATTAAAGAGTTGAGGTTTAGAGCTGGTATTTGAAATGTTTGTAAAGACTAGTTTTTATTTTTTGTAAAATAAATTTTTTTAAACCAGGCTTTGTTTTGGATTTTCCATCAAGCACTAGACTTTTCACAGTTGAGGCTTTGGAATCTGAATTTGGGAGATACATGCCTGAAGATGCTCAAGTTTGTTTCCTTTACCATTTATGATGTGCTCCTGGGGTAGCTCTTAGTAAAATGTCTTTTGAGCTTATTGTACAGTAGCTGAGGCAAGCTGAGCTGAAGAGCTCTGGCAGAGTTGTATTCTCTCCCTGCTGGTCTCTCAGCACAGCTCACAGTCTGGTGCAGTATTCCTGCACTGCAGAGTGGCCACTTAAAGGGACAAACTTGTGTGTGAAGTTTTCTGCTCCATCTAAACTCCAGCGGTTGCTGCTGTAAGTGCAGGAAGGCAGTTTGGTTAAGCACTGTCTCCCCCGCCTGGTTTTCAGATGCTTTGTACAGAATTTAGCAAATGCAAATTGGTGGCAACACTTCACTGATTGAACACATCTACAGCAGGATCTTGTTTCAGTCTAACCCCTGGCTTTCACCTGCTGCTCTTGAAGTTGTTCTGAGGCTTTACTCAGCTTGAAGAAGGAAAATCTATCAAGATTGAGTTTGCATTTTGGCTGCAAGAATGTGGAACAGCTTTTGATATAAAAAATCCATCCTTTTAATTCTTAAGCATTATTCTTTACCATACTTGAAACTTTCTCAATTCATGATGCATACCTTCCCCCATCAACATTTTTTGCTACATTTAAAACCTTGCTTTAAAAATGACTAAGACAGATGCTGTGTTCACTAAGGCTTATGCATGCTTGTGCTTTTCACAGAAGTTACTTTTCCTAACAAAGCCTCTAAGTAAGCTGTAAGACTGGTCAAAATACTGCATGTTCAAGACTGCAAAATCCAGGACTGGTTTTGGCACTTGCTACAACAGCACCGTTCTGAAGAACTTATTTCTATAAATCAAATTAAATACCAATTCATGGTGGTAGAAGACTTTATTTAAAGGAGAGAAAATAAACTCACAATGCTTTTTAGAACAATACTGGCCTAAGGGTCAGTTTGCTTACAGAAACCATTGATTTTCCTGAGCTATTCTTCCTCCTCTGCTGAAAGACTACACAGCTGCTCAAAACTTTCTCTTGCATGTAAATAGCAAGAGCTTTCATTAGCATAGTGTCCAACAAATAAAAAACTATACAAAAATCAGTTTTAACAGTTCCCTCTACTGCTTTTTGGTTTTCTAACAGTCTCCTTAAATAAGTATGAGTGGATGAGCACAAGTGGATGTGCATGAACTTGACGTTTTGTATCAGTAACAGCCACAGCCATCAAAAGAAGCCTTCACTTGAAGAAAGAGCAGCCTTAGTGTTAAGTAGCTGGAGGCAGCTCAAGGGACACAGTTTGGTCTCCCAGTGTCATGTCAAGAAGCTCCTGCCAGCCTTTTTGTAAACACCAGCACCACCGTGTTTCCTAAGGAGAGCCAGAGCCTCTTCCTGCAGCCCAGGAGGACACTGGGATCCAAGGTGAAGGAGCACAAGGCAGCACTCCAGCACGTCAGGGAATGGGAAGACCTGCAAAAAAGGGATCATGAGGTGATGTCTACAGTTTATATTTCAGCTGTTCAATATAATCAGGCAGCTCTGTAAAGATACTGCTTTGTAGCATTCTCAGAACAGATGCATTTTCTATTCACATTTACCTAGGTTGGCCCCCTCTTGCCCAATCACCATGGTTACCTGTGTTTGAATGTGTGATGTGTACTTTCTACAGTTCCTAATCTATAAAGGCCATTTTATAGATTAAATCTTTGATTTCATTGTTCATAAT
Source organism: Vidua chalybeata (assembly GCF_026979565.1). NCBI lineage: Eukaryota > Metazoa > Chordata > Aves > Passeriformes > Viduidae > Vidua > Vidua chalybeata. The sequence goes on from NC_071544.1 coordinate 13,229,259, forward strand.
TTTTTTTTCATACATAAGTAGCAAGGGATTACTTTTAAAATGCATGGGATGATCCATGCAGGATATCTCATTGAGTTCTCCCACACAGTAGCTTTAGCTATGCTTTCCAATTGCATGGGGAAAATGATACTTGAAAGAAAACCACCATCCTGCTGCTATGTGTCAGTTCTCTCTCAAAACTGCCACAGGATCACAAGGAACGCCACTGATCCTTTCTGTTTGAAAGGGATTCTGTGATAAGGCTGCCCTTAAAGAATGACTTTTTTCAGAACTGCAATGGCTCTTCTGAAAACTTACCTTTAAATTGTCTGGGAATTCAGCTAATTTCTGCTTCGCTTTCAGAAGCTGCTTTGTGAGCTCAGGGAGTGTAACCGGTTGCTTTGCTTCATCTTTGCTGTCAAGAGAAGAGCAGGTGTCATGAGTAACTCTTGTTAGGTGACTGTAGCCTCCCCCCTGGACAAGGAGCACAGAGAACTGGCTGAGTGTTTTATGCTCTAGCTCATTCTTGCCAAAGTCCCAAACCAATGTTCAACAAAGAAAACCCTTAGATCATGCTTAGCCTTTTCATTACCCTCCCTTTTTCAAGCTGCTCTGTTTATTTACTGTAACAACACCTCATGCATCACAGAACTATTCAGCTGCACTGAGCTTATGCATGTGGTGGTTCAGCCCAGGGGAAATGCAAGATTTCTGAGCTGTATATTCAAGAGTTCCTGGGTGATGGGCTGGAGATTAGAGGCAGTCTACGCAAAACAAGAAATTTCCTGCACAAACACACAAAAAAGCAACACTTTTCAACACGCTCATTCCTGTGCCGAGTCTTACCCATTCATCTGGTTGCTGTCAGAGCATGGTTTGTCTGATTCAGTCTCTGAACTCTGTTTCAGGTTGCTTCCCTGGGTGTTTCCATTTGTGTTTTCCTGGAGATTGTTCCTCTGCTGCTGATGCTGGCGGATCATTTCTGCTAAAGTCTCCTGGACCTCAGCTATGTCCCTCTGGGTGTTCTGCAAGGCAGCCATCTCTTCTGAAAGGAGCACTTGGCAACCCTTCAGTTTTGACTGTCTGTCTGCCACATCAACTGGATCAGTTCTTGAGTCACTCTGTGTCTCACTCTTAGGAACTTCAGTTGTACTGCAGAGGTTTTCACCCATCTCAGCTGCAGTTTGAACCGTTTCCTCAGGGGATGGGTCACCTGAAATACAGCTCTCCTCAAGAGCTGTCTGCTCACTGGGACATGGCACAGCACCCAACACAGCCTTCTGCAGGCCAAGGGAATCTTTGGGTGGGTTCCACCACAGGTCATAGAGCAGTCTGTAAGCCACAAAGCCCTCCAGACTCCTGCAGGCATCCATGCTCTGAGAATTTGTGCTGTCCAGTTTGTCTCTCAGGTCATCACAGCCTAATAATGAGAAAAGGATTACAAATAGTTCATGGAACTTTCCAAAGACAATGAGCAGATCTGGTAAATGAACCAGGAAACCCTGGAAACCCAAATTGGGGATTTACTCAGATGCTGGCAGAGCAGTGCACAAACTATGAAAGTAAAAACATCTTTGGCATCTTTGTGAACAAATACTCTGTTCTAGCTAAAATGTTCTTATCAGCTAAGCAAATTTCCTTGGTCTCAAGCTGTAAAACACATCACATAATCACAAGCCACAAACTAAATGCACTGCATAACCTAAAGAGAATGGAGGACAAGTTGGAGTATCTGTTGCTGTGAAATGAACACAGCATTCTAATGTCTCCCTCACAGAAGAGAATTCATTCTGTTTCCTACATCACTCATACCAAGTGACACAGCTGAGCTTCCTTCCATGGTCAGGAATTTTCATTGCCCAGTGGCCTTTGCACTAGCCAAATTCCACAAGTTTCCACAGCTGTGCCTATGTCTTGCTGCTTCCAAACATTATTTAGCCTAGGAACATTAATGGACACAGCTGTGCTGGCAGGAAAGAGCCCTGTCAGTGCCAGAAGAGACATAAGGAAAGACTCACCCTCAGGAAGGATGATACTGCAAATCTCCTGCATCAGAGTGAAATTCCCAGCATCAAAACTGCGGGTCACAGCCCCAAGAATACTTTTCACTGCCTCATCCCAAGTACCCAAGTGACAGCTCAGGGCTGCGAGGGCCAGGTCATGGGAGATATGGAAAAGCACCTAAAGGAAGCACCAGAGAGCACAGTTAATAGTTTTACAGTAAAGTGTGAGTTTATGACAACTGTGGAAGAGCCCAGAAGCACATGACTTGAACAAAAGCAATTTTAGTGACAATGCAATTTATACAGTCTCCTTCATGCAGGAGATAAAGCATTTCTACATCACTTGGAGCTGTAAAATCAGCCACTGTGCTTGCCTGTGTCTTAGTAAACAGATGAGAAGTGGGAGCAGTGACTCACAGTGGTCACAGAGAAGAGCTGCAGGAGAACCAGTCTATGGCAGACCTTGCAAACTAATTTGACAACAAGCAGCCCTAACAGTCCAATACAAACTCCTGAATCAGTGCTGAGACTACTCAGCTCTGTCCATCACATCTCAGTAACCTCAGAGCTGACCCCCAACACCCTATGTCAGTTTTTACCCTGCACAGAAACAAACTAGTGGCTACACAAAGCTGTCCCAGTAGCTGATCATCTCTCTCCCAGACTAAAATTCCATCCTGCAGCAGGGTGCATACATCAGGTCCCTGGGAATGGCTGCTGCAACACCACAGAGTGGCTGGGTTTACTGTCCATCCCCAAGTAAGGATTTGTGCCTGCACAGATCAAAATCCATTTACCTGCTTTGGGTGTGTGTTGCTGGTTGAAGGAGGATGCTCAATCCTGCGAAGCTGCTCCTGTGCACATGTGGCTTTTTCAGAGGTGTCCATGCCCAGCACATTCTGCCACACTTCTGTCACCATGTCAAAAAATGGGGCCTCTCTGTTCAGCTCCCAGCTGTGGTAACAGGGGGGCACGGGGCTCTTTCGCTCACTGGGATTCCTCTCACTGAGGCAGCTGCAGAGCAGTTCATTCAGGCAGAAAACCAGTCTTTGTCCCTTTAACAAGGAGGAAAAAAAAAAAAAGCACTGAGCTGTTGAAACAAGAAAAACAATCCCTTGCTGACCCCAGCAGGTAGAGTGACTTCAGAACATCATGCCTGGCAGCAGCTGCTTGGTGACAGAGCCTAAGGGAAGTCAGAAGGAAACCTCAGAGCAAGCCAAGGTAGCCACCTGCTTCTCAGTCCACAAAAAGATTTCAAATTCAAGCCTCCAGCAGATGGACTTCCAGTTGGCTCATTTGTTCCTTTAATGTAAACAGCAAATACTTCTTTCTTCTTATGATCAGGATTACAATTAAAAGAAGAATCCCACTTTTCTCTACAACCTCCCATATAACAACAAGCACAGAGTCTACACGCTTCCCCACCATGACCATTCCATAGGGCCATTCCAATCTACTCCTAGAAAAATACTGAGGCAAAATCAGCCCAAAAGACCACTAGTGGGCTATTAAAAAATGGGAAGTTTTGTCAATCTGGAGAGAGACAGCACTGAAGAAGGTGGAAAGGAAAGGACCAGACTCACAAATAAGGTTTTATGCTGCTGAAGGACTTCCTGAGCTCCCACCCAGTTCCTGGATAACAGCAGGTCTTGGGCACATCTCAAAGACAAAGTTGCTGACAACTCCTCCTCCCCAGATATCAGAGCAAGCTCAGCAGCAGTTTTAAGAGATGCCACATCCCCCTTTTTTGACAACACTTTGACTGCATCATAGGGTGAGGAAGCTCCCAAATAACTGAAAAAGATAAAAGCAAAACAAGTTGATTGGTACTAAAATAGAGCTTTTAAATTTTACTGCAACACAGTAGCACAAATACACAAATTAAGATGAGCCTGGATTTTCCACAGGTTCTCAGAGCTCTCTCCACTTTTTCTTATCAAAGTTTACTACAGACATATGGTGAACAATCTGATGCAAAGCCACAAAGGGGAAGCCACAAAGCCTTAAAGTCAGGACTGAAATCTCTGGTGATCTGCATGCCACACATGGCTTGGATGAGCAATAAAATGAAACAGATTCAGGAGACAAAGGTTATATGCAGCTGTTTGTCCCTGATGGGGGACCAACCCCTACTGGGTTTCATTCAAATCCTTTCACAAGTGTGATACCCACAAAAATGCCAGAACAAAAATCAGCATCAAGCAGAGGACACTACTCCAGACAAAATATTTCAAGAGGTATTGGTAATTTTGGTAGTCACAAAGTTAAAACACTTCAGGTGGAACAGGACAACCAAATGACCAGGATATTAGCTGAGGCTTCAAGAAACTCAAGATGAACTGCTGCACTGAATGTTTTCAGTGGAAAAGTTGGAAATCTCACATAGTCTTTTTGTAGACAACCTAATCTTAGACTTGCTAAACTAGCTTTCAAAAACTTCCAGTAATGTCTGTGGAACGAGATGGCTCTACTGTAACATGGCACTTGGACTTTCTGCTCTGAACTGCTCTCTGGAGCTTCTCTTCCCACCTACATTAGAGGAAATGTAGTGAGATCAGGCTCAGAAAGCACCTCAGACAACCAACGACCAGGCCAGTTAACAGATTTCAACTGATACAAACCAAGAACCTTCTTTGTTTGAGGCATGGAACCAATTCTGTCTTTTCCCCAGCAGCACTCACCATTTGGCAGCCATGGAATAATGACCATCTTTCTCCAGCAGAGCTGCCCAGCTGCTGTACAGGTCCTTCAGAACTGGATCTTCTGGTCGCAGCCTGGCCTTAGCCATTACAATTGCTTCCCTAATGCACATAAGGGAAAGCAGACAGAAAAGTTAATCTGTGTGCAGAGTGAACCAAAATGCTCAATCTACCCCACAACAAAACCAAGATAAAGTGCTAAACATAAATATACAGCAACCTGTAAAAATTGTTCACTTTCAGGAGCTCGATAGCCTCATAGACTTTATGGATGGACAGGAGGTGGGAGGCAGCCTTCACATATTGCTCCTGAAAACACAGCTGCTTGGCAAAGGCTTCCACTGTCCAAACCCAGGCCTGGTAGCCAACTGCAAAAGAAAACACAACACTATTGGAGGCAGTTTTGTAACTGGAATAATTCCTGTGTGATACTGGTTTCTTCAACATGTATCTCTGTGCCCCAGGTTAGTTTCTATTTCTTAACCATCCTAACACAAATCAGTGAAGCAGGGCAAAACTAAGGCTTGAACACGACTACAGGACTTCACTGCCAGTAAAGTAACTTAGAAGTATATTTAAACCAGCAGCAAGCTGTAAGGACTGCTAATCATACCACAAAGGACTGATTCCTGAGTTTTTGTCCAGAATCACCAGAATGAGGGGACCCTTGGCAGCCAATCCCAGTTCATGTGGTGCAAGAGCAAACATACCCATGGGTGACATGGCTACCAGCTGGTCTGTGAGCTCCCCTCTCTCAGCAGCTGCCTGGAGGACACCCTTCATGTCTCCTTTCCACAGCATGAGCTGCTGGAAGAGCTCTGCATGCCCATTCTCCAAGTGCTGCTTTCCTGTTGGAAGCAAACACAATTCCCATCAGCAGGAGTGCAACAGCATCATCTGTCACAGGAAAATAGCTTGGCAAAAGGGAAATCATTCAAGCTTAAGATAAGGCAGGTTTGCATCTGAAAGGTGTAAAAACCATCTGGGAAAAAGATGTATATTCTTCTCACAGACAGCTGCATTCTTAATCCTAGACTGAAATCCACAATAAAGAAAACTCAAGCATTTTTCCCAATTTGTTTTCTACTTGAATATAACAGTTACAGTGGACATATTCTTTTTGCCATTTACCTTCCATATCAATCATCTTGTGCAGAGAATCCCTGTCTGTGAACAGCCCTAGGTGGATGCAATCCTTGAGGTCAGGGGACACATCTTCATTATTATCTAAACCAGATAAGAAGAATGAATATTTAGGATTTAACGCAAAACTGGGAACTGGAATGTGCCAAGTCACTGTACCACTCAAGTACTGGCAAATACTTCTGTCTTCTACTTTCTTTCCTGTACAGCAGATTTAATAATTTGCTGGTCAACACTCAGATCTAAGTTTGATATCACACCAAGTCACACTCTTTGATAAAAGTGAGGATTTAAAAAAATGTGCTGTGGTTGAAGTCAAGTCCCTGGACACTTGATTTTGATTACCTGACTCTAAGTATTTTAAATTTTATACTGATACCTTTAGTTTTCAGGCATGCAGCCAGCCTCAAACAGTCCTGATGCAATTCTTCTTTTGATCTGTGATCCATTAATGTGCTGAAGGGCAGAATAGAACGAGGCTTCCTCTTCTTCAGAGAGGCATCAGGAGCTGAAAAATCAGACACATTTTAGTCACTGCTGCTGCAGTTACAGCAGAACCCCTCAAATTATTTCAGAAGCTCCCTTTTCCTTCTCTGGCATTAATTTGGTGTTACATTAGGAAGGGAAGCTGCAGTCAAACAAGTCTAGAATGGGGAACTCTGCCTTGATACAGGACTGTTAAAAATCCCTGAAACATACTAACTTGGTTTCTCTTTAGGTGGATCCTTTTTCACAGGCACAGCTTTCTGGGTCACAAAAGGCTTTGGCAAGCTGAATGAAGAATAATCACATGCAGATGAAGATGTATCCCTGGACACTGCGATTTAAAAAAAGGAAAAGCAATGAATGGAAACGCACACAGAATAATTCACATTCTGTTACATTAATTTTGAAATAGACAGAAAACAAGCTTTGCTTTGCCATAGAACTTAACAGCTTTTTAGGGATAGGAAATATCAAGAAAACAAAGAACTGTCAGAAGGCTAAATGAGATGTCAAGAGACACCAATGAGGATCCATCAGTATTTTAAGATTTATCAATGCTGATCCAAAATGACCTTGTTTCAAGCCAAACACAGTAACTCTGACCATGAGACCAGAATCTTGTTATCTAAAGAAAGTTAGTCCCAAACTAGTTTAGAAAATTATAAAAGGCATTCTAGAGCCTTTTTGCTTCAAGTGGACAATTTCAATAAAACCAAACAATGAGAAAATCTGCATGAAAATTAAACTTGGTGATGCTCTGAGGGCTGAAGAGTCTGGGAAACATTGAACTAACATGATCTGATTATTACCAGTCACAGAGACTTTATCAGCCAACTCTGCCTCCTGAGCTTCTTTTTCTCCTTCGTGGTCTGACACTCCATTTTCCTCCAGCAGCATTTCCTTCATGCTGTCATCTCCATTCATGGCATCATTTGCATCCTGCTTGCCTGGGCTCTTGCCTACAGGCTTTTTCTTCTTCTTGGCTTTGACTTTTGGCTGTATACTTCTTTTCTTCTCTAATTCTATACTCTTTTTGCCTGTAAAAGGTGCAAGTTTTAGTGTATTAACTGCCCATATCTCAGGATCAACATTTAGTTTCCAAATAAGCACACTCAATTTAAACCTAGACACAGTTTATTCCTGAAGAGGAAGAGGCAGGTTTGGAATTCAAGTGGACATCATTTCAACGTGGCAACTCCCCATTTCCCAGCTCCAACATCACCTTCAGGGAAGATCTTCTGTTAGAACACACTCACCCTGAGGAGGCCGTGTGTGCTCCTGCTTGGAGATGTGCCACTTGTGAACAGAGAAATCATCTGCTCCTGTATAAACACAATCTGGCTCCACTGGTGACCACTGGACACTCAGCAGGCGGCCCTGGTGCCCTCGGTAGTTGCAGAGTGGCTCTTCCTTCATCACATCCCACACCTTGGCAAGAAAGAAATGCAATCACTCAAAGTCACTTCTGCACCTAATACTCTTCATTTTCTCATGATTGCACAGGTAGGAACTTCTCTTTTGGGATTTTGCAGGGGTATTTAAAACACCAACATGCAAATGGAGAAAATGCAGGGCTTCCTTTGTTTGCACTGATACAGCTGCACAACATCTTTCTTTTCTAAGGATGCAAAAATGCTAATATGAAAACCTTAATGACTGGACTTACAAATCAATTCACAAATCACAATAATCTGCATATCAGGTATCCAGAACGAGCAGATGGTTAGCAAGGGTAAAATTGAAGTGCTTCAACGGTTTATCTCACAAAACCAAGTTTTGCTCTTTGATCAGCTGTGGAATGGATGATCTGAAATACAATTCTGAGGTGCTTTGGACAATACCTCTGCAGTGCCATCATAGCAAGCAGACACCAATCTTCCCTCGTGGTGGGGGCTCCAAGAAAGACTTGTGATTTTAGCTGTGTGCCCAGCCAGAGTTCGAAAAGGCTCTGTTATTGTCAAAGGATTTTCTGAAGAGTTCTCTGCAAGAAAAAAGAAACATTAAGGACAGCCAGAAAGATAAAACAGAAAAAAAAAAAAAAAAAAAAAAAGCCAAGATTTGGAATATAATCTGCAAACTGTTACCTACAACACTCTTCAGATTATGCACATAAATGGTGGCATTGATGGAGCCTGAAGCTATCAAGTAACTCAGCTCTGGCTGGGTCCCGTGCTCATGGTGCCAACGAATGGCATTGATCAATTTGTGATGCTGCTGGATAGTGCAGAGCAACTTCAAGTTTGGTGCCTGAAATATTTCAATTGAGCTGAAATGTAAGAACAACAGTGTAAGAATTTCAGTAGTTGGTGAAAATGGGAACATTTTTGTTTTCTTGCACGAGCAGAATTGAAGCATGTGAATTATAATAACTGAGTTTGTGCCTTCTGGATTCAACTCAAACCCTGGTTTCACTGATCAGCAAAAGTGCATTTCTACCATGAGTGGATCCTTGAAACAGAATTTAATGGGATAATGAGGATCCTCCATGCCAAGAGCAGCTACAACAAATAACAGCAGGGAATTCTATATTATCATATGTATGACTGAATCATATTGTATGATTCAAATACATCAGCAGTGAAAGAACAGAGACAAACCAGGAAACAAAAAGTACTTTTGCTCCACCACAGTGACTGCAGTCAAGATCAGCACAGACACCACCTTAACCCACAAGTGGGACATACCCATCCTCATTGCCAAGAGCCAGGAGTTTGCCATCTGGTTTCCAGCTGACCTCTGTACGTGCAGGCAGCTTGTGCTGCAGAAAGAAGACAGTTATTGCCAAAAACTCTTAAATCTCTCTCACATTTAACAGAGCAAGGCTGGCAACTGGACAGAGCTGCAATTAGTCTGCAAAATGAAGAGTCATAAAAGTGTCCATTGCTTTTGTGACATAATCCTGAGCAATTAAGACTGAAATAACTGATGCAAGAACCAATGATTTGTTCAGTTCTGAGAAATATTTTGAAGTTTTGTCTGGATTCCAATAGGGCATTGATGTTTCATATCCTTACACTCCTTGGAAAGCACCAGACATTGCAAGCAAATTCTTTCACACTTCAAAGGAAACCAAAGTTTACATTTAATTATCCCTATTCATTTGAATTCAGACAAAAGCAACTTAAAATTTACAACTCAGATGCCTCAATATGATCATTTCAATGCCTCTGACATTACTCTCTTAACCCCCAGAGAGTCTTAACTCAAGGAAGAAGCCAAAACCCAGCTGACAAAAATCAATACCCTTGGACTGACTTCAGCTGACTTGAAAGAACTGAAGATCCAACCCACTTCACTTATTTTGTACTTTCAACTAAGAAATGACTGATCACACTTGAGAAGGTACTCAGTGATCACCAACCACTCTGCACTGGCTGCAGTATCAATGGAAACAACCTCCTGCAAAATCATGATTGTTTTTAATGAAAAATTTGTTTTAAGAAGTTCATGGTCGAAGCAAGGGAATTAAAGGAATTGAGGTAAATAACTCATGCATGCCTACCACATGACCTAAGCCAGGATATATTCAGGATATCATTTCAAGTGCTTTGAATCTGGAAATCTCTTACTATTTGAAACAGTCACACACAGTTTTAAACACAAACTCTATCTTCCATTTACCTTTCCCAAGTAAATCACAGTGTAGAAAATTAAGCAACTGATGCCAGAAAAAAATGTGCCATGTTGACACAGGAGAAAAAAAAAAAAAAACCAACCACCTTCTCTTCAGACACAAATATATAAACTCTTTACACAGTTGGAGTCAGTGTTGCTGAAGTTCACCTGTGGACACTGAGGGGTTCAAGTTTTTTGTTACAGATACATCAAAAAGGCAAAATCAGAAACTTACAACTACAAGGCCATGGAAACTCTGGCGTGGTTACTATGAATCTATAAAACCCCTCAAATTCATACTCACTTTGATTGAATTGGTGTCTCTGATGACTTTGTTGATGTCATTTGCTTCTCCATTAAGCTTCCAGGGATTGTGCTGAAAAACAATTCCTTCTCCAGCACAACTATATAAAGTTACAGAGGGCTGTTCATTTTCTTCTCCTATCCAACAGAGAAAAAGAGCTAATTACACTCTGTTCTTCATCACTCTTCACAGAACTAATCTCTCCCAATATAAATCAAAGCATTAATTCAAAAAGCAATATACATCCTTCAATTGCCTGTGGTCCAGCAGCAGGAAATTCTCACAGTACAACCCTCTAAAAGGAGCTCTCATTCCTACCAACAGATCCCTCATAACACAAAAACAATAAAATCCCTTTAAATTTTGGTCCTTAAAAGAAAAAATCCCAGGTTATGTAAGAAGGGCTAAAGTTCAAATGGCAGAAATTCTGCAACCAGGATTTGATTTGATGCAATTGCTGCAGGAAGCCTGTGAAGTTCCTGGCCTGTAACACCCTGAAGCAATCCCAGAGGTGTGGGGCACTACTCAAACCTATTTGCTAAAGGTACCAGAATTCAAAAACCACAAGAGTATGTGCCCTTGCAAAACTCTTAGCAGCTCCTCCAGCAGAACACATTCTTAGCTGCTCCAAAGGACTGCCACCAAGCAAATGGGGCTCCTTCTCCTAAGAAGGGAGGGAACAGCAGCTTCCTGGCATCTGTGTGCTCTGCATGGACATTCTGCTTTGTCACAAGGTGCTGGAAGACTCACCAGAAATCAGAGGAGGAGTTGGAGGACCCCAGGCTAATGTGTACACTGTCTTCTTGTGGTAAGTGCTGGAAATCTGAGGTGGCTTGTTCTTAGCACTGGGCAGGGAGATAAGGAAGCAGGGGCAGTCAGATTTCAGCAAATGGAAATGAAAAATAGATAAAATCAAAGCAACATACTTGGGACAACAGGTGCTCTAACATTCTAAAGCCATGGCTCAGCCAAGCTTTCTCTAACATCTCCTGTAGGACAGTACTAAAATTGTAACATAATTGTCCTGGTGACCTTCCCCTCCCTGCTGCTCCTCTTTCCCAGAAAATGTAAAGTCTTCCTGAACTGATGTCCTCCCACAGGTGGTCTCTGGTCACGCCATTTTAAGTTTACCTTAAAGCCAGTTCACCTTAGGAGATTACAGACATGATGGAAATTAAAAAATGCACTGAAAATACAACTGTTTGACTAATTTGAATTTAATCTAACTCATCTAACAGCAAAGATATCCCTTAGGAAAGACCACACCACCCCAGAGTGGTAACACACCAGCAGGATCTGACACTAATGAATGCAAAAGCTACTTTTTCACCTGCTGGACAAGGTGTCAAATATGCCAACTTTTCCATCATCTGTTCCAAAAGCCAAGGAGCCTTCCTTAGTTGGATGCCAGGATAACTGCAGGAAAAATATAAAGAGACACAAGATGACCTAAGTTACAAACACTTTATTGCTAAATAATAAACAAAAGGAAAATGCTGAAACTGACGAGCAAGGACTTTATACCACCCTCCCAACCACAGCCACTTGATTTGATCACTCTGCTCTGAGTATCAAAGGCTTTCTCCCTTCCAGTTATGATGGGATAAGATGCAAGGGACTAAAATCATTAAAATGCTATTTGATACTTACATTACAAAACAAAAATAGCTGCTAGCTATTTCACCAAGCAGTAGCTTTTGACCAACCAGTGGTTAAACCCCAACTGAAGACACCTATTTTGGTTGCATTGGCTTTTTGTACCTGTCAAACTTCCTAGCAGAGCAAGGGCAACCATGGGTGAAGCAAGGAAGAATCATGAAGGAGTACAAAAGTGAAAAAGTAACATAACAGGACTTCAGCTTATTTCCACTAGATGTAAATGCAAGCTTCTAGGATTGTAAATAGGTGTAAAAACTTGTTGCCAGATTCTAAAATGTATTGTATACAGAAAGAACTGAGTATACAATGAACAACGTGGCTTAATCTCATTTTAGTTGGGACAAACCTTCAGAGTGAGAGAAAAACATACTTGAAAAAAAAGAGATGAGGGGGCAAAAAAAAAGTAATCCAAAGCACACTTACTGCTGTAACCTTGGACTTTATGCTTTGCCAGAAGGTTTTAACATCATAAATGTTGTTGATGGACAAGGTATTCCACACTCGGATCATGCTGTCCCCAACCCCGACGGCGAGGCAGCCTGTGTCCACGGGGGAGAAGGCAAGGCTGTAGACAAACCCTCCAAGGGAGGGCATGGTCCAGCTGCAGTCCAGAGTTGACAGATCCCAGCATTTCACCTGAAGAATATTTGAGGAACAAGGAATAGTTAAATACAGAGCGATTGACAAGACAAGAAAAAACAAAGCAGAAGTGAAATGAAGAATCAAAGGGTCAAATGCAAAGCTTGGCAGGATGTGACTTGCACCCAGAGGATTCCATGTCACAGGGTGGCAGTAGCTGCAAGACTGGAATGGACATAATGAATATATTTAACTAAATTTCTCTTCCAATTTCAAAACAGGAAACACTCTGCTGCCTGTAAAAGACCAAAGATTGAAAAAAAGACCCCCAAAAAAATAGATGCATTAATTTGTACAATCAAATTAATTTAAGAAGGAAAACCAGGCCTTTTAAAAGTGAAATATAGAGGAAAAGAAGTGGAAAACTCCTTTCATTAAATGCTTACTATTCAAGTCCAGAATGTCATAAGCATTCACCCCACCGTGGTAAGAGATTGAGTTTATAAACTAACAGAAACATACCCAACCTGTGCTCAGAACAAATGGCAAGAAGTGATGTTATAAAGTGCTAAAAATAAACCCACTTCTAGAGAAAAGCTGTGGCCCTAAAAGGGTTAGTCTCACTCAGTCAAACTGCATTGTAGAGGCATTCCTATGCTAATTTTTAAATGGTTCTTACATCTCTGTCCATTGAAATGGAAAAAAGGAGCTCTCTGTCTTGGTGCTTCACAGAACTGAGATTGAACACAATTCTGGAGTGGTTTTGTCCTTCTGAAGATCCCAGAAGAGTCCACTTGCGTTTGCCAGGCTGGGTCAAATTCCAAAGGAGCAGTTCTCCTCTGCAAAATTGAAATTTATTTAACTTTTTCACTTCAGAAAAACACCACAGGCCCTATATAAACTATATGACAAATTTACTGCAAGTATACAGGAGTAATAGATTCTGCAGACACCTGTGAAAAGCTACACACCCAAACTCCACCTGAAAACTGCCATTTTTTCTCAGTAGATGGGCAAAACCACAATTAGTGCTATTAGCAGCCAATACTCAGATTGTTAAGACAAATTATGTGACAAATAGTGATTTTCTCCATGGCTGAACTCTAACTCTTGGCCTGTTTTCTCCTGTAACACTGGAAAGGAAGGAAGAAGGGGGTGTCTTTTCTACTCAGCTCTTCCTTCAGTAGGAACAAATGACTCTGCAGCTGCTGCTGGGTGCCCCACTTACCCAAAGCCACTGGACACGAGGTCTGAGGGGTGGCCAGCAGGCCAGTGGACAGTCAGCCAGATGCGCTCCTTGACCGCCGGGTCCACGGCTCCACCTCTCCTCTTGGTGGGAGGCAGCTTCAGAGTCATCACACCTGCAGGAGCAGGAGGCATCACTGCACCTCACACATCCAAATTCTCAAACAGAGGAGTCCTGGGAATCTGCAGCTTTAATTGCATTCCCCATGCTTTCAGCACACACAAAGGTTGAACTGAGTTTTCCAAAATAATCAGCTTTGGGCAGGCACTTGACATGGAAAAATTTCAGCCTAAACTCTCTGAGTTCAACAACATTATAAAGCAAGGAAAAGAAAAGCAAGGTCTTATCATGGGAATATGGGAAGCAGCCAGATGTGCTCCCAATCCCACCTGTGACACAGGCATGTGACAGCTGACATCATTATTATCTATCTCACCACTGGTTATCAAGTAATTTCCATGATAATACATTAACCTCATAAAATATTGGTATTTTGGGCCAAAGTCTTCCATGCTTAGTATTTGGCCAAAGGCAATTTGCAGTTCAGGAGCTACTCCACACCTTGTTAGTGTTTATCTCTTACTTACTCCTGCCTCTGGTACAGCTCCATATTCGTATGGTTTGATCCTTGCTTCCAGAGGCCAGGTAACAACCTTTCCTTGTGGCTGTGTCCTGTGTCAGCTCCCCATTTGGAACCTTGCCTTCTTCTGAAGGAGCTCCTAAATAGCATTGAAATCATGTTATTATGCTTTAAAAATCAAAAGTTCATAAAAATGAGCTGAAAATTATGTTGATTTGTATCAGAGCATATTTTATTGAACTTATCAGTTTCTTAGCTAATTACCAACCTTCTGTAAAAAATTCAGTCCTCCAGAAGGACACTTACATGAACTAGAAATTACTCCACAAGTTGTTAATCATGTTCACATACCCTGGAGCTCATCCTGCCAAGCAGGTAACCTCTCTTCCCCAGGCACAGGGCACCAGGCCAGACAATGGATTTCATCCTCGTGGCCCCTCAGCCGGTGCACAACTTCTCTCTTCCTGCTGATATCAATTATCACCACCATGCCATCCTTGTAGCTGAAAGCAGAGATTTAATGTAATGAGGGGATTCTTGGATGCTTGTGGAATAATATCAAGGTGATTTACAGGCTCTTTCCAGGGTCACTATCACCCTATTACGGAGAAGCCAGGCTGGACCATTACATTTTTAAAGATTTCTTTGCCTTTGCAGGTTTATCAAATCTAAATGTTATTTCTAATTTGTTTTACTCCAAAACTAAAAGAACAACCACCAAGACCTCTTAAAATTTACTTTTCAATCATGCACCAAAACCTCACAATTAAATTCTTGCAGAAGAAGAGTGAAAAACAAAACGTAAGGAAAACAAAACATTAAGTAATGAGCATTTACCCAATGGCCACCAGGTTTTCATGATGAGGAGAACAGGTGAGGCAGAAAACTGTCCTGGGCTCTGGGAAGAACTGCTGGCTGTCACTTCTGTTGTGCCAGTAACAAACAATGACACCTTTCTCATCACCAGACACAATCAGATCTTTCACAAGAGGGGACCAGTGCAGTGCTGAGATGGCGTTCTGAAGAAAGAGCATTGGGAAGGTTTAAAGCTGTTTTACTGTCACCTAACACAGAGAAACAGGCAGGACATCATCTGTGAGCAGTGCCCAGCAGCACTGTGCTTCCTCCACGAGTGCCTCCTTCACTCAGGCTTTAGAGGATGGGTGTAGCTGCTGATGGGCACTCCTGAGCCACAGGAACTCTTTAAATACACATTTAGTCTGTCCTGTGGCCACAGCAATTTACTGAGATCATTTTAGGCGAGCTGGGACCATGTACAAATCACCAACAGGACAGGACTGCTGAGGAACGTGCCTCGAGCTGTTTATTTTCCAGCATCACTCTCATTACATGGCTATGACAATGGGAAGTTGCCAGCAGCTCACATCCCCGGCAGCACACAAAGAATTTAATGCTACAACTTCCTTTCAAAGCTTTTTGACCAATCACACAAAGCAAAAGCATATTGACAGTAGTTCTGTCCAACTATAAGCACACGTACCTTTGGTTAAAACAGTGCTTGCTTATTTCCAATACAATACCTGCTTGTAAGCCTTAAGATACAATGCACAGAGCTCCATTATTAAGCTTAAAGCTTCCTAATATCTCGCTAAACATACTTTTCTATAACTTAGGGAGTTACTGTAGCCAAGCATTAATACACTGACCATTGTTCTATTTGTCCTTACTTTCTACTTATCTTATAATTTTTTTCTCCTGACAAATCCTATGTCTGCTGCTTAGCTCTAATCGCAGTTCTGCTACCTCTGATGCCTGCCTTTTGCAACTTGTCCAAAACCTTCCAATTTTCAGAATGCCCACAGGGTTAAGCGGCAGCGAGCCCAAAGCACGCAGCAGCTAATGACGGGGATGAGCAGCGCTGCAGGCTACGAACAAAGAGCCGGCCGGGAGCGTGGAACAGGTCCAGCCGCACCTCTCTGAAGTTCACTTTGGGGCAAAGCAGCCTGGCCGTGCTCTGAGTGCGAGCCCTGCAGCAGCGCGGCCGCCCCGCGACTCCCGCGTCCCCACCTGGTGCAGGCTGTATTCCAGCACCGCCGACAGTGTCCCGCTGTCCCAGATTTTGACGCTTCCGTCATCCGAGCTGCTGGCGCAGAGGCTGCTCTGCCCGGGGCAGTGGCAAAAGGCGAAGCCGGAGATCCTGTCCGTGTGCCCGATGAGCTCCCCTGCCAGCAAGGGGAAGGAGGAATGGTCACGGGGCACCCGGGGCCTGCCGAAGCCTCCCGCAGCCCGCCTGCCCACCCTGGGCTCCCGGCGGCGGGGAGGCCCCGCAGGCCCTGCACAGTGCGGGGGCCAGGGGAGGCTCTGACGGTACCGTAAAACGCGGGCGCGGCGCCGGCGACATCCAGCAGGCAGACGCGGTGCCTCGCCGCGAAGCCGAAGAGGCGGCCGTCGCTGCTAGCATCGCTGCAGCGGCTGCTGTACCAGTTGGGGGAGGCGGGCAGCGCCCGCACCCCCATCCCTGTCCCTGTCCCTGTCCCCGTTCCCGCCGCCATCGCCCCGGTCCCCCCGCGCCGCCCCACGTGCCCCGGGCGTTGCCGCCGAGCGCCGCGCACGCCGCCGCAAACTGTCGCAAACCGCGCCCCTGCCCGTGCGCCCGCCCAGGGCGCTGCCGCAAAGCGAGGCCGGGAAGATGGCGGCGCGCTGGGCGCTGAGCGCGGGTGAGGCTGAGGGGACGCGGCGCTGCTCTGGGAGGGTCTCGCTGGAGAGGAGGCCGCCGGGTTGAACGGAGGGGTGGAGCGGCTATAGTATGAGGAAAGGCTGGGAGAATTGGGGTTGTTCAGCCTGGAGAAGAGAGGCTTCGGGGTCACCAAGTTGCAGCCTTACAGTGTCTGAAGGGAGCGTCCAGGAATGATGGAGTGAGAGTGTTTACAAGCGCCTGGAGAGACAGGATGAGGGGGATGGCTTCAAACTCGCAGCGAGCGGGTTTAGGTTAGATATTATGAAGAAATTCTTCCCTGTGAGGGTGGGCAGGCCCTGGCACGGGTTTCCCAGAGCAGCTCTGGCTGCCCCTCATCCCTGCAAGCGTCCAAGGCCAGTCTGGCTGGGGCTCGGAGCAATCTGGGACAGTGGGAGGTGTTTCTGCCATGGCAGGGGGTGGGACTGGGTGGTCTTCAAGGTCCCTTCCGACCCAAACCATGCTGTGATTTTATCATTCTGTTCATGCCTCCCTCACTTTCCCTTCCCTTCAGGTGCTGCCTGGGCACGGAGTCTCCTCAGCTGGGCACGGCCAGAGAGGTGAGTCTGGCTCTGCCACCCGTGCCCCGGGCAGTGGGACAGGCATTGCCCTGCTGGGCTACCTGGGGCTGGGCTCTGGGGTCCCCTGGCTCACCCAGCCCTGGAGCTGTGGGTCACTCTCTGTCCCTGTGGTGTTTCTGTGTATTCAGAGCTTGTGCCATGATGGAGGTGTCTCTCTCCTCACTTCTTTCTGTCAGACATCCATATTCTCTCTGACTTCACAGTTCAGGTCACAGTAACGTGGTATCTGAGCTGTCCCCAGTCACTGCTTTCCTTACTTGCTGAAGTTTCCCCTCATTCAGGAGCAATCCCATAGCTGTGCTGTAGGAGCACTGGAACTGCCAGCTGCATCCCTGCAAATACCTGAAAAAATATTCCATGACATTGAAATATGTATATTATGCTAATTTCTGCTCACATATTACTGTGAACAATGCTGTACACTGCCCTTTTGGCATGCTCTGTTTGCCTGTTATTTTTAAGATGCTTTGCACAGGCTGGCCACACACACAAAGACGTTCAAGGCTCAGGAAAACTCACAGTGTTTGGTCTTGAACTCATCTGTTTCTTGTAGTCACCGGTGGCTGCCACTGCTGCTTTATCCAGGCACCAGGGGGCAAAATGTAGCTTGGTTTTAAAGAATCTGAGCTGAGCAAACTGCCTGAAAATTGATTTTATTGCTCTCAGCTGTCTGGTTTTTGGATTGACTTGATTGTGTTTTTGGAAGTAGTTTAGAACACCTCTCTTCTCAAATGTCACAATGTTTATAAACCTCTAATGCTCTGAGATACTCAGCCCCTTGAAAAGCTAGAAATTTTCACTGCTAAATATGTTGTTGGTAAAAGTTAAACAAGTATGGAAAGTATAAATGGTTTGTGTGAGTTCTGAACCCCACAAGAGCATCAGAACAGAGGTGGCTGTGACTGTGTGACAGTCTGAGGACACTTAATGTGGAATCTCACACCAACATTCATGGTTTGCTTTAGGAAGCTTGAGTCTTCTTGCTGAATTAAAAAGCCCTTTCAGCAGAAACTATAAAGGATTTAACAGTTTGGTTTTTTGAGTATATAAATGTGCTGGTTCTCTTTTTCAAGACAGCAAGTTCACAGTTTTCCAGATAAACTGGGCAGGGACAAAGAACTCCTGTGTTCAGCAGCTGAGGCTGTGGTCTTGCCTTGCAGGTGGCTGGCACCTGGCAGCCTTTTTCCTCTGTCATGCATCCACACCAGCACATCTCTGCAGAAAATTGGGAAGTGGGAGAAGAAGAACAGGATTGTTTACCCTCCCCAGCTGCCTGGAGAGCCTCGCAGACCAGCTGTAAGGATGCACCCGTGAATGTCCTCACCTGAGAATGTTTAGCAATTTCTGAGCAGATTGTCACTGTCTGCACAGGGTGACTGCACAGGGCACTGATTTGAAAGTTTCTTTGCTCATTATTTAGGATTTTTGGCTGTGTTGTAGAAGTTGATATCGCTTGGAATGCTTTCCATCTCTGAATTATATTGGAGCCTTGAGTTCCTGGGAGCTGATCACCTGTTCAGTGTGTGGCTCAAGCTCTAAGGGGCCCATCCTCTCTCTGCAGAAGTTTCTGAACTAGAAGGAGGTAGAAATTGTACTGTCAAGAACTGATATTCTGGAATTGCATTGTTAGCATTTTTCTTCATTAGGAATGAATATGTTGTGGCTTCGTTAGACACACTGCTCAGCAAAGTAAAAGCATTTACATCTGAAAAGAAATGGGTTTTTTTAAGCAAGTGTTTTGTGGGCCATGAGCATTTTTTGGTTGCTTTTGTGAACATTGTGGCCTAGGACATAGAACTCCCTGCTGTGAAGTGATGCAGTGTGTGTGAAAATGCAGCTATTGACAGTGTTTTACCTGTTTATCAAGAGTTCCATCTCTTTCAAATTTGCATTGATGTTAGATTCTACCAGCTGGTGCTGGTCCCTGTTAGCAGTAATGTTAAATGGGTCTGTGGAGGCAGCTCTTTGTGTTAATCAAACTTGAAACCCTCTTTACTTCTCAAGGGCTAATTAAGTTCATTCTGGTAATATTGTTTATTTGCTCTCCCAGTAAGTTGAGTTGACAGCAGGGTTATATTTTTAAGGCTGAATGGGTGTGTCAATCTTTGCTTCTAAAGTGGGGAGAATGAGAGGAAAAGATGGTGATAAACCTTCTGATTATCCTTTTCAGGGACTTCTGCTTATAAGCTAAGTGTCATAAGATTAAATTAAACTTTCCTGTGTGCCAGCACCTTTTTTTAGTGCTTTCAGTTTCAAATGTCAAAGCTATGCCTGATGTGCTGTTCTTATAGCAGGCAGAGCCATTCTTATTTTATTCCTAGTAAGAAAATAGATTGTGGAGCAGACATGGATGCTCCATTCCTGTTTTCACAGCAAAATTACTCATCCTTTAACTTTTTTTTTTGCCCCTAGGAAATATATCACTGTAGGAGGGAAATAAAATACAGCAAAGATAAGATGTGGTATCTGGCAAAACTGGTAAGCAAAGAGTACTTTGTGCTGTACTTGAGAGAATGCAAAATTTAATTGCTGCATTTGTCTTAAGAGCCTCATTCAATCACAGTTTAATCAGCATCTTTATAGCAGAGTCCTGGGGATGAGCATGGATCTGGACAGGGAATGGCTGTTTGTTTGGTTTAGCTGTAAGGTATTACACTGAAGAAGTGGTAATTAAGGAAATGACGGTATTTTTGTTTTTATAATAGCAGTGTAATTTAAATATTTTCTTCTGAATAAGAGAAAGGAAATACCTGTTAATGCAGAAGTTAATTTTACCACTTTGATTGCAGATAAAAGGAATGTCCATTGATCAGGCCCTTGCTCAGCTGGAATTCAGTGACAAAAAGGGAGCAAAGGTGATCAAAGAGGTAAATAGCAGTATTCTTTAACACTCCTGGTTTCCAGAAAACTTGAAAATCAGTATCTGTCACCAGAAGTTTGGAGGCATTTCTACTTCAGTGGGTTTTTGTGTTTCAAGTAAGCCTGTAGGGAGCACATTCTAACAACATGTTTTTGTTGTAGTCAGGTGATGTTGTGACTTATGAATATGTTGGGGTCACTTGTGCTCAGTGTTCTAACTTGTCATGGTGATAAATTCCATGTGGGTGTCCTCTCTGCTTGGTGTTAAGTTCATGGTAAAAGGTGCAGAATCCTGGTCACTAATGGCTGCTACATCTGTGTGCTTTGGTTCTTAAACTGTAAGAGATGAAGGACATTATTAAGGAGAGGACTAAATTCTGTAAAGGCACAAAAGCTTTGAATACACTGTGGTAGTTTGGATTCTCAAATTACTCATTGTCTCGGCTGAAGTGTTGATTTCTGGTATAATTATGGCAAAGAAATGTCCTGTATTAGCTGAAAATATTGAATAGACCAAGTTAATTTTGCCCACCTTGGAATTTATTTCTAGTCAGATGTCTAATTACACAAAGATCTGTGGAGGGAAGGCTGACAAATGCTGGTGGAAACTATCTTTTCCACTCCTTTTCCTCCCCAAAAATGTAATAAAATTGTCCTGAGGCTTTTTCATTCTATGCAGGGAACTTCCTTATGTAAAAGATGCTTGTCTTTTAACAGTTTTTATCTTTATAAAATACTTTTTCTATAACTGACTTAAATCTGCAATTTCTTTCACGTTATCTAGAGATAAGAAATAGCATTCTTTAAATTCCTCCTCAGTTTTTCCATTTCTTTTCCTTTTGTTACAGGTTCTGTTAGAAGCACAGGAAATGGCTGTAAGAAAGCACAATGTGGAATTCAAATCAAACTTACACATAGGTACAATTTTTAAATTTAGTGCATTACAAAAATGTCATCCTACTCTATCCTACCCTGTGGAAATGTGTTATATTTAATAAGATTTTGATGCTTGAAATCACCAGAAGTGAATAGAGGACAGTTTCTGCTAAACTTAACTTTACCAAAACATGAATGGCACATGTTTGCAGCATTTCTAAGATAGATGTATCCATCTGAGAGTGGAATTTTTGCTCCCTGTTGAACAGAACGTCCTGAAGAGGAAGATGCTTGACACAAATCTGAAAGATTGAACAACAAGAAGCAAATGGTTTCTAGTTTTTAATGTTGCCAGTCAGAGATGCTGGAAGCTTTGTCTGTGGCTGGTACAACTTGATTTGCAGTATCAAAGTTAAACTTCCATCAGACACAGTATAAAAGTAAATGGGTAATGACAGCAAACTTCTTAATAAAAAGACTTGTCTGTAGATGGTTTGCAGGATTAGCTTGTAATAACTAAAGTGCTTTTTAGCCTAGAAAATGTTAGAGAAATGTTTTTTGTTTGGGCCTCAAAACACCTAAGAGTAAAAATTACCATTTTGTCTAATAGGGGATAAATTTCACTCAACTGACCTCATAAGCTTAAAGTCACCTGGACTGTAGAGAGATTTGATTAGAATTCTTTGGAGCCTTCCAGGCCTCTGCCACAAGAAGGCTCAGCTGTAGTGCAGGACTGGATGTGCAGATAATGAAAATACCTGTGATGAATGCAATAAAGGGAGAAAGGAGGGAAAATGAAGTCTGTAAGGCTTTACAGGAATTCATGAGACAAACTACTGAAAGGCAGTGAAACACATACCACCTTCAGAAGAGCTGTATAATCTAGTAATTGCTCAGTGTGATTTGTCCTTCACCACATATTTATCTTTGTGTGCCTGCTTTCTAAATTCCCCTTTTTGGCGCTCCTGCAGAGCATTAATGCAGCTCATGGGTTCCTCTGTAGCAGTGATCTGCTAAATGTAACAGAAGAAAGATGGAGGGGAGAATCCCGAGTAGAATTAACTTTCTGGAAGCAGCCATGAAAAATATCCTGGCAAGACAGGTGTTTTATTGCAGCTGTAGCAGTTTGTTCTTGACTGAATAATCTTCTCTCCCCTATCCTTTTTCCTTCAGCGGAGTCGCAGACGGGCAGGGGCCGTTACGTGAAGCGGCTGCGGTGCCACGGCAAGGGCATGTTTGGCATGATGAAAATCAGCAGGTGCCACTACTTTGTGAAGCTGGTGGAAGGTCCTCCTCCTCCCCCAGAACCACCAAGGACTGGCTATGACCAAGCAAAGGAATATGTGCAGCAGCTGCGAAACAGAACCCTTGTTCACACGCTGTGATACACTTTAGTGGCTGTATAGGTATCTCGTGTTGGGCAATGTAATTATATAAAGGATTAATTAAAGTCATGGTTTAGTTACATCTTTGATGCTGCTGGAGCTGGATGATGTGAGAAAAATCATGGGTTTTTCCTTATTTGTCAAGTCAAGGGTATGGAAAAATCTTGGAGCAGCAGATGTTACTTTTTCTGAGTTATTTGGACCACAGCATTCAAGCTCAACTCTGGACTGTCAAATCTAAAACATATGGTGCTGTTATAAAGCTTGGTGTCTCTTGCTATGTATGGTGGGCCTTTTATTGTAAAACTGTGTGCTTGACAGTCATGCTGCAAGATCAAACCTCAGACTAAAATTTGACATATTAAAATAGTTACAACATTGGAAGAGAACAAGTAACAGTGGACAAAACCAAGTAACAATAATATTTCAGAATATCAGACATCAATTTTTTTGTTTATCTGGGCTGTAACAGCCTTCGTTGTGTGTCTTGGGCATTGTGTCTGGGAGAGGGAAATTAAAAAATCCTTGGAAGTTCAGGCTTTGGCAGTCAGTAGGTGGCAATATTTAGTTTGTCAGAGAGGAGGTAGCAGTGAAAACTTCCAGAATGGTCAAACTCTTTTGGATTTTGCCCATGGCATTAATAATCTGATACAGGCATGGGAGTTCAGGCTGTTCTCTCTGGAAATTCATTGTGGGTAACAGGCAAAATATGGAGAAAAGCTTTTTTGGTAAAGAGTGAACTAATTCTGCATTGTCTGGAAACAAACTGCTTTTGTAACATTGAGGAAAGTGAAACCCTCCATGGATTTAATATAGAATGGCTTGTTGCATATACAAATCAGGCTTTCAGTTCTCTGAAAACAATCTCATTTTTATCATTACTTCTTTGAAGAGAAGAAGACAGATTGATAGGAGGAATCTCATTTTGCTCAGTCAGATTTTCAAACCAAGATGGTCAGAGTTGAACATCAGCATAGAAACAGAATGAGCAGCTGCTTGTACATGCACATGTCTGATGTTTAGACCTTTCTTTTCCATTCTGGGAACATTGGAGTGGGAGCTTGCTCACCTCACTTGGGTCTTTTTACTGCAACAATTCATGGTAGCTTTTCTTACATGTGTTTACTTTGATCAGTATTGGATGATGGGGAAGGGACAGTTCCTGTAAGGAAACATATTATTTTTATTGTCATAACAAAGGTTGCTAGAGAGTGGTTTCTTTTGGCTATTGAAGAAAGGGTTTCATGATGTTTAGAGTATTAGGGGACAGTGAAGTTACACAAGAAGCACATTGAGAGCTCAGTTCCATTAATGGGAGTCTATTGCAATCTGGTTCTCTGCAGTGCACTTTCAAACACATTTCTTGCTGTAAAGCCACGATTTAGTAACTTGCCTGAAAGGTGTGTTCTGATAAAACTCTCTATCTCTGCAGTCCCTGATGTGTGTTTGAAGAACTGTTTCTGTTGTACTGTGATAAACAGCTGTGCTGGGCTCTGCCAGCTGCCCTTACACTCCGCTGTCAGAGTGAATCTCTTACAAGTTGTAGCAAACTTGAATTGTTTATAATCTTTTTGGGGATCACTGATCTGGGAGAAGACTAAAAAATTGCAAAATAATCCAAATTTAATAAGCACTCACATATATTACACTTAGACACATGTAAATATCTAAACCCTGGCTCCTAAGTATTTTATTCCAGTACCTGTTTCTCCTGCATGCTGTAGCTTTTGCTTCAGATCCTTTCTGGAGCTCCAGAGAAGGCTGCATCCTTAGAGATATCATTACTCTGGTTATGAATCCACAGACAGAGAGAGAAGTGAGAATGTGACTGATTTATTTTCCAGCTTCTTTATGATTTGCAGGTGGCCCTGAAAGTCCTTTAAACAAACAGACCTGGGCTTTAAAAAGTTTTTCAGTTAAAAAGCAAGGTTGTTGCTTGTTCTTGTTTTCTTCCTCAAGACAGTAAGTGGGAAAACTCGTTTTTGGCATGTTTCTAGTATTCTGTGCCTTGGTGGCATTTTCTGCTGTCTTAAACATGCATAACCCAGAACTGATCTTTATGGTGCTGGCTAAGGAAGCTCCACAGCTGTGTCTGACAGGAGTGATGGGAGATTGGGTGAGGTGAGGAACTGGCTTGGTCCCTGCCTTTCCCTGGTAGGGTGGTAAGAATGTCTGGAGTGGTTTCTGTGGTAGGTCCATCAGAATGCTGGGAACCTGAACCTTTTCCATTTCAGTAAGATCTAGTGACACAGCTTTATACTGGTAATTTCTATATATAATTGTATATTTATAAATTTTAGAGGTTTGATTCTACTGTGCTTTCATGGTAATTATAGTACATCTGCACCTTAGGTGTTTGGTACAGATTCAGACACAAAATTCCATGCTAACTGCAATAAGCCTTTAGCAGATCATTTATTATAAAAGAATGTTTTAAAATGAACTGCCACCAGAAGGGATGGAGAGGCAGTGAGGCCTCTACTTGGTGCTGATTTCATGAGTAACATCTGGGGGCACTGTAAACTCACCACTGGTGTGTGTTTGTGCTGGTGGTACAGAAACAGCAGAAGGAGCAAGTACTTGTGAAGGTGTAGTGAGGCTTCAGGGAAATCTGAAGAGAGCAGAACTGTGAGCTCTGCTCAGCAGTGTGAGATTTAACTGAGGAGAAACTTGTAAACCTGCTGTTGGGCTTGTTCATAAACATATTGAAGTATCCACTGAGAAAGTAGTACTTTAGTCAGACAGCCTGATATCTTTATGGATGTGTGTGGTTGTTTGTTTGTTTTTTCCTTTTTAAGACTTCTGGGCAGTTGTTAATGAAGTGGTTCATCAAAAGCAGAGTAAGAAATGCTCGTTATTGTAGTTATAAAATGATCATCATCCTTTTTTAAACATGGAAGATAAATGAGAGTGTCAGAGTCAGTGACTGGAGAGTTGGGTACTGCTGGTTTGCCCAGGTGTGTGCTGGGAACTGCTCTGGTGGGGTTGCATGAGGGCTCAGCTGGTACCTGGGCACTGACAGGTGTGTTCTGCCCAGTGCTTCAGCTGTGTTGCTGTACCTGGTGTGAACTTGGCTCGAGCAAGGTTGTGCAGTACAAATCCTGTGATTCCCTGTTGGCACAAACAGGAGCTGTGTGACAGTCCTGTCTCTGCAATGCGCTGTCACTTGGGAAATCCTTCAGTCACTGGAGTGAAGGAACAACAGGAATCACTGCTTCCTCCCAGTCCCTCTGAGAATCCACTGCTGGGATGCTGGAAAGTAATTTGCAAACACAATTCTGCTTTGAATAGAAATAAGGTTACTCCTAATGTCCTCAGTGAACCACAGAAACAGTGTGACATTCCCCAGCATATGAGCTACAGTCCTGCTGAAAAGGCCCCTAGTTCAGGCTCTTCAAGGAACAAGCCTTTATTGCTGAATGACATCTATCCAGCAGCACTTCAGCCATGTAATTTAAAATAATTAAAAGCTGAACAAAGTAAGAGACTGTAATGGCAGAAATAATCACTCAAGTTGCTGTTTGCTGGAGCCTTACATGGCAAAAATAACTTGAGGAGAAAGTTTCAGGGTCTGACTTTTGAATACTTAGACTGAAGTAAGGAGCAAGATATCTCTTGAGAATAGTCAGTGAATGCAGAGTTCATTTTGTATTTACTCTGTAACATCAACACTCTCTGCTTGTTTCAAGGAAGTTGTAAATTAGTACAGAGGGCAGGCTGCCATTGAAGGGAACGAGCCAAGGAGAGCCTAACTCTACCTTGGGCAAATTAGACATTCACCTCAAGAGTATGAGCTGAGGAAATTAACCTAAAAGTTTGCACTTGAAAATGACAAAAAATGTGGGGCAGAGCATCTGAATAACTTCTGGATCTGTGGGTGGTGCTTGTGTGTATTGCACAGCAGTGCAGCCATCAAGGCTCTGGCACCCATGATCCAGCTCTCAGTGCTTTCCTGTTTACATTCCTTTACTAGGAATTTGTCTGTTATGTGGGTGACAATTTTCTCTCCTAATAGAAAAGTTGCAAACCAGTTTTCTGTCTTCTGTTATTAATCAAACTCTGATGCCAGCTAAGAGTAGAGTAAAGGCATTTGTACATGCTGTTGTGGGAAACTCCATCCATGTGTGCAGCTAATAAGCTGGGAAATGTGTCTACAACTCTCCTATTGATTATTACCTTCAGAGCAAGATAAACATGGGTCCTTACTGTATGCTGGCTGTGTAAATTAAAACTTTATTTAAATGGAAGCAGAGTGAGATACACTGCACTGGGCCAGTACAGGGTTGCTGTTCAAAACCAGCTCCTCTAGATGCCCAATTCCTTCCCTTCTTTTTTTCCCCACTTAAGATTCCCAAGAGTGCATTAAGATGAACTCAGTAGTTAGTAAATTTTCCCCTGTGTAGTTTACAAGCTCAAGGTTATGGGCTAGAACAAGTAGTGTCATGCTATAAATCAGGTGTAGTGAAACAGCTTGGGAGAGTGCACAGGAGTCCTGCCCCTCACACTGTTTGTCCAAAAACTCTGAAGGGAGAGCTGGCATGAGCCCAGAAACCCCCACAAGTGGCTGATTAAGTAATTAATAATAAGCCTCATGCTGCTGCCCTCTCTCTTGACAGGTGAATGTGGCAAGACAATTTTCATTTTCTAGACCAAGGTCTATCTGGAGAAATTTGAGTGTGAAACAACCAGAACTGAGGTGCCCTTAGGAAGGGAAGGTGGATTCTAAAATCAGCAAAGGGAAGAGGCAAAATTATTTGAAACTTGGATTTACTTTGGGCTGACTGGAGTCAAGAGCAAGAATCAGAAGTCTGGTGCAGTTACACCTCTCTTACCTCCAAAAGTCAGTGGAAATTTCTAAGATCAAGGCCATACCAACTAAACTATTGGCTGAGTAGCCAGAAGTGTTTGCATTTGTCTCTAGTATGTCACACTTCATAGCAGAAATTCCCAGCTATTCTCATCAAGTCCAAGGTGTTTCAGAGATACTCTTTATTTTTCTTTTACTCTTATTATCTGTCTCTTTAGGGGGCCTGTACTCACTGCTTTTGTGGGGATGGATACTTGGAAAGCAATTATTGTTCATCTTCTCCATCTGTTCTGATGCTGGATATGCCTGTCTTTTTGAAGGCTTTCAGAGTCTGTGCTGGGAATGCATTTCTCTTCCTAGTGTTGAGAGATTTGTATTTTTAATGGGTATTTGTTTTATCTGTCACATGCTAGATTTATTCACTTGATAATCTCTCAGCAACACGGGCAATCTTCTCGTGTCCTGATCTAGTATGCAGGGATTGCAGGGATTTTATTCATTTAACAGTTTGGCTTTGGGCTGAGATAGCCATGAGAGGCAATGCCTGCCGTGTGCTGAGTGTGCTCACCACCCCCAGAGCAGCAGGGACTTGCAGGGAGCTGCAGCTGCTCTCAGGGTGGTGCTCTTAGAAGCTTTCTTTACACGTGGAATGTATGAGTAAGTTACTGTGTGGTGCATGTCTTTCCTTCCCAGACCATGCCCTTCTTTAATATGATTTCTTGCTGATAAGGGAGGCTTCTGGATGGTATTTTTGCAACGATTGCCCGTGTTCAGTTAACCACTTCTGGGTATCTTAGGAGTTCTTTTTTACATCCATCTGCTTTGATACAAAACAAAGGCATCCTTCCTTCTTCAAATTGTGTTTTGTTAAAGTTAGTTGGAAAATGAGGTGGAAAAGCAAAAAAACTGCTTTAATAAAGTGACATTTCTGCCCCACTCCAGCACACTCCTGGAATAAACTCAGTATCATTTTGCCTGAATGTAAGATATTAACATTTCTTTCTATCTACAGCAGGGAAAAACAACAGGTCTTTTGTTCTCTGACACAGAAGCTTCCAACTTATTACTCACTTAAAAAAAAACCCTCCACAAACTTAATTCAGATCCTTTATCACACAGCATCCTATCTTTATTTTTCAGAGATATTTTCAGATGTTATGGTTGTTCCTGATTGCAATCATGGGGGCCAAAATCCTAGGTTTCAGAAGGAGGCTGATAATAAATCTTTCTGATATGGTTCTTGGGAAAGCAGGGCAATGGGGGTGATGGCTCAGGGGTGCATCATATACCTACAAGGTGAAAAGCAACAGCAGCCCCCGTGGTTGACAGTTCCTTGGCACAGCTGTGACTTTGGCAAGTCAATACCCTCATGGCACTGACAGCATAAACATTTTGTGGCAACTGTGCAAAGCAGGCAGCCAATTATTTTACTAATGATTTCTTCTCGCTTCTCTCCTCCTCCTCCATCTGCCCTAGAGAGAGAAACTTTTTCCCCTTGTACTTTGCCCTCGTGGATAATGGCAATAATATTTTCTTTCTATAAAAATGTGGTGCTAATACTGCAGTAACCTGTGCTGTGTGGGACTTGGCTGTGTGATTACAGTCCTCCTCTAAGTTCCCCCCTATTGTAAATGCAGGTGAACCCGATGGGAAGAAATGCTGATGTCTGACTCCAGTTCAGAAGGCTGAATGATTTCTTTATTATAACTATTCTGTAATACATTATTATACTATTTAAAGGAGATACTAAAACTACATACCTACTTTTTCTAACTACTATATCTAACTCCCAACCTGTGACCCTCTGGTGAGAGTCCAGCCACAGGTGGATTGGATTGGCCATCAGGCTCAAACAATCCTCACCAGAATCCAATCAAGCAATCACCCCAGGTAAACAATTCTCCAAACACATTCCACATGGGAAAAACATGGAGCAGAAATAGAAATTGTTTTCTCTTTCTTTCCTCTGTGCTCCTCTATTAAATAATCCTGAGAAGAATGTGCCTGCCACACCCCCTGTTTTCCAGACACTTCCAGATCCTGTCTGTGACTCTGGTAGCTGTAGCAGGGATAGTCTGAGTTTGCATCCCCAGTGAATCCTCTCTGAGCTCCATCCTGCAGGTACCACATTTCTACCAGCCTCTGAGCTACCTGGGTTAAAGGAAGGGAAAGCCTTCAGCAGTGAAAAGGTAACTTCAGATACTCCTCCTCCATTGATTTTAAAAGGAGAGGGGTGCAGCTTCCCAATTGAAGACTGTCCTCTGCCTCACCACTCCTGTCAGCTATGGAATCCAATACAGCACTTTCATCCAGAGACAGTGATGAAGTGGTTATTAAATGCAGTAGAAATCATTCAGGGCCCTTTTGATTAAAAGTTTCACTCTTCTCTTTCTGGCTTTCTATGTTTTTCAAAAAGAGCTCAGCAGACACAGAGCCAAGGAGGGAAACACTTCCCTGCTTTGTTGTTTTGAGGGGATGGGGCTTCCAAGCACACAAAGGTAGTGTTTGCCTCTAAAACAAATGTTTGATATATTGAGATAAAAATCTTAACCTTGAGACACTGGGGACCCTTTCCTACCCAGCCTGGGCATTTGAGCAGTGATCCAAGTGCATTAAACAGTGTGGAAATGTTATCTTCCGGGTACTCATCATGGAATAAAGCACCAAACATTTAAGAAATCACCATTACTTTGCATATAACGCATGCCAGAGAAAGAGTGTGAAAAAAATGTCAGCACCCTTCTATCAGTCAGCTCTTTTGAATAAAAACATAAAATATTAATTTAAATCAACTGAAAGGCATTAAAAACTTGATGTTCTCCTTGCCCCAGAAGTACTCTGCTGATAAGAAACAAATTAAAAATGCAGTGTTTTCAAATAGCAAAAATGCTGCGTATTTTAAATGAAGTTGGTCTTTTTATGTATAGTATTTTGGACTAAAAAAATAATATTAAATGCACATAAAAATGATTACTGTAAATGGTGAAGACATCAAAGTTTGGCACCAAAGTTAACTGAAAGCTCTTGGAAGTCTGTTTGTTTGATCTGTACATAAATAAGCTTTAAAAGAAGCCAGGGCACTCTTAACAGCTGGAACTGGGTAGCCAGTTCAACTTCCTCTGCATCCCAGATTCCCAAAGTAGGTTAGATCCAAACATGGTCAGTATTTTTGTTGGGATTTTTGTGCCCGGTGTGCTTCTCTGCCAGTGCACCAGGGAAAATGAGTTGGCAGAAAACACAAAGTTAAAACACAGGCTCTTATAAAACACAGAGTGAATGAACTCCAGGACAATGAAATAAATGCCTCTTTCCTCTTCTGATTTTGGCATGAGGGTTATCAAAATGAAGGTGAAAGATGAGTCCTTGACCTTGTTGAAGCCAAGGCTCTTGTTGTTAACTATACTCCTCCTGGCTGTGTTTCACTCCCCATTCCTGGGTTGGCAAGAAGTGTGAATGAGGAATATGGGTCAGAGCTCTGTTAATTTATATCAGCTAAAGATCTGCTACAGAACTAAGCCACACTAATGTTCAGTTCATTTTAGTTTGCTCTTAGAGAAAAAAAAAAAAACAACAAACTTGAGGTGTGGGATGTGCAGGAAAACATGGGACTTAGTGCCTTTCGCCAGAAGACCCCACTGTGCTTTAGAGGGATGAACTCCTGCAGGAACCTGCACGGTGCAGAGCAATGACTGAACTCTGGGAGCTCTTTGGGTATGGTGCAAATGTGACACCTTTATCTACAGAGAGCCAAACTGCAGCTCATTTAGTTTGAGGAATGCAAGTTGTAAGCAACTAGAAGCAAGACTTCAAAGAAAACCTCCTTGGCTCCTGTGACTTTTGTTTGGCAGCCCAGACCTTTGGGATCAACAGACTTTCAGCATTTAAGGGTGCATGGCAATCAGTAAAACTTGTTCTTAAAACCTCTACAAATTTACCCTGCTTCATTTGGCTTCTAATCAGGGCTCCTCTATCACAAACCTTTCCCCAGAACCCTAAGCTGGAGCTGCCTGTGGCTCTGTGGTCCAAAGGAAGATGTTCTGCTTTGAAGAGCAGCTTGAAAGGCCATGTGTGACCTGACACAGGAGAACTCACTGCTCCTTCACCTGGCCTGTGTTTGTAGCCCTGGAGTTAAATGTGCATCCTGCTCAGGAGGCACCTCCCAGCCTGTGCCTTTGGAGATGGTGACTTCAAGGCTCCTACAGGGGCTGCTGCATGAGGTCACTGCAGGGCAGCCAGTGAGGAAAGTCTTAGTTGAGGACTTGCCCTTCAAAAATTCAGCTACAGCCTCAGGGTGTGTGTGCCTCTGATTTGGAAATGTTTTATTTTTCCCTGTTGAGAAAGTCAACATTTTCCTATCCCCATGTTCTCTTCCATTCAAGAGTTCCACAATATATGTCCCCCAAAACAATTAATTATCTTGTTAGGGTTTCTTTTTCTTCCTGAAAATCTCCCCTGTCAAGAGCTAGAAGGAGAAACCTAAAGTCTCTGGATCACTTTCCATTTTCTTGCTGTGAGTGGGAGTGTGGGAAAGATGCTTTTTATGAAAATAGCTATTTTTAAGTGAGAGAAATAAAAAAAAACCCTTCCCTTGAATGAAAACACAGCCTGCATCCTCCCAGAGGGGTGGCAGCTGAGGTGGCAGGCTGCAATTTGGCACTGTGCACTGCTCTTAGGGGGACACGCTGCTTTTTATTTGGTGAGCCCAAATTTCACTGGAGCCCTGTGAGAAGGTGATTGGGTCAAGGGTGGGAGGTCAGGATGTGCTCACTGCTTGTAGCAGCACGATGCTGGGCTGGCTGCTGGGCTTACCTGCTCTGAGGGTGTCAGCTTTTCAACCTGCTTTCCTGGCTCTTGCAGGTGTTTTTATTGTAGTTGCCACTTAGCAGCATCTGGTTTATTTTAGTTTTCTGTAGTATTCTCCGTTGCTTCCATTTAGTGCAGGTGGAATTTCACAGGGACCTGCAATGCATCCCGAGGGAGGGCTGAAGGCAGGAGGCTGCAGGAACAGGCGGTGCTGATAACAGGCTCTCAGTGCATGGCAAGCTGGTTTTCAGGGATGAAATTAGCTCAGAAATCCTCATGGTTTTGCTTTGTGGACAAGAGGAAAAACCAGGAGGACTCAGTGTTATCACCTGCATCTCCCTTGCCTGGGAGAGCTTCTCTGCAAGTGCAATAAATCTGTTTTTCTGTGAATGCAAGAGAGCTCTTGAAATAATCTCATTCCAATCCCTCTTGTTATTTTTAATGGATTCCAGGATGTGCTGGTTGCTATGAGTAGCTTCTTTACATAAAAATTTGGGTTTGAACCTAGCTGAATATTCAGTCCCATTAAAGGCAAAGTCTTTGCTAAAACAGAGGCAAGGGGAACAGTGGGGAAGTCTTTCATGCAAATGAACAAAAGAATGAAAACAGGAGGACTGAATGTTTGTTAGTCATACATATTCTTACAGGTAATTATTGTGATTTCATTCCTAAAAAGTGACCACTTTAAGAAGTTATTTTATTCTAATAAGTACTTGTTTATTAAACTTCCAGTGACTGAAGTTGAATATGAATTATTAAAATGTCTGTGAGGTGCAGGGTTGTTTTTCTTTTGCCAGGTGTCTGTGAAAAATAAAAACAACAGGAAAACACACAGCAGGAGAAGCAAAATGCAAGGCAAGGACTGGCCCTGGATCAATGGTCCCAGTCCTGCTGGCCACGATCCAGGATCCCCAAAGTGTGCCAGCAAAGCCAGAGCTCTGTCCCCTGCAGGACATGGGTGGGGAAGGGTCTGCACTGCCCAAGGAAGGCAGCTGAGAGTTTCCTGCTCTCACAGACCTGTGCAAGGCTGAGGCATATATTTCTCTTGAGAAATGAGAGGAAATTTGGGTGGGAATGAGAATACCAGGAGTGCAAAGGTAAGAGCAGGTGTGTTGCAGCACATGACAAAAGAAAAGGGGGAAGGGGATGGTCTGTGAGGACAAGTGGCATCTGTCTGTTTGTAAAAGGCATGGGGTACCCCTCAATTTCCAAGTGCCAAAAGGATTTAGACCTGGAAGTAATAAGAGAGCAAGGGAAGCCTGGAGAACCCGATAGATTTATTCTTGTAAGAGGTTAATAGCTTAGCCCTTAAAATGTACCAGAAAATGCAAGGAGGTTTATGTGATGGCTTTGACACATTCTGGCAATAAATGCAATGTGAAGATGTTCCCTCCATTTGCCTTAAGCCTTTGACTTTACTTTGCCACTGTAGGAAACTCATTGGACATAAGAAAAAAGTGCAGATGTGAATTTCTGTTGCAAAATAATTGTGTTTTTCTTTAGCATAACTCACTCCAGGAAGGAAGATCTTGCCTTCATACTCTGAACCTCCCAGGCTTCCCAGCAGTGTCAGGAGCTGCTCACCAGGTTTAAGGACAAGTGTGGAAGAGATTGAAATTTATAGAAATCAGTAACAGGAAGAGGGGAGATCCTGGAGGTGCCTGAAAAAGAAAAGCTGTGATGCCTTCCAGAAAAGGCACCTTATCCTGGTCCTACTCCAGGAAAACTCCCACCTTCCTAAAGCACGAAGTCTATCAGTCAATTGACACAAGCCAGTAGAAAATTAAACTACTTATTTTCTTTCTTTCTTTCTTTCTTTCTTTTTTTTTTTTTTTTTTTTTTTCTTTTTTTTTTTTTTTTTTTTTGCTAATGTGGGTGAATTCTGGAGAACTATGGAACCAAAATGTCCTCAACAGGTGATCCTCCTGATCTTGACCAGCACCTGTGCAATTTCAGGCTTTAATTTCCCCTGATTCCTGGGAGTTTGCTGCGTGGTTGTACAGTTTTGTCTGAGAGAAATGCAAGCCCAAAGATTCTTCTTTAAGCCCAGCAACCTGCTGGGTGACAGAACACAGGTACAGACACATCCATATCTTTGATTTCTGGTTATTCATGAGGTGCTGCAGGCATCTGTGCCTTTTCAGCTGAGTTCCCTGCTGGGTAGTCCTGCTTCTGTCAGTCTCCCAGCAAAAAAACACACTTTGGCCCAATGCTGTTTTCTTCACCGTGCTCATATTCTGAACATTTATAATTCAAAGGTCTACAGAAAGAAGTGACAGTTTCTCTTCTACAAAATAAAGATCATAATGACTTGTGTTAATTATTCCTCCTCGCTTACTCACTTACCAGCTCCAAGGCTTTTAATGCCTTGGGCCAAAAAGGGTCATTACAACTCACAGCCTAATGGCCTGACCAAAAAAATGTAAGTGAGGGAGAACCAAGTCCTGAGTCCTCCACTGAACTCTCTGGAGTCATTTATGGATGCCTTGGGAATTCTACAAAGGAACAGCTTGGAAAACAAACAGAATTGTTCAGTGTTGAGTATTGCTCCCATGACATCTATGCTATTACAAAGATTTACAGCTGGAATAATTCGATCTGGGTTTTTCTCTTCCCTCCATTGGCTCACATTTTGGAAAGCAGTCAGGCCCTGAGAGTTGGGTTTTGCATAATTGAAGCACCAGAACATATTAAGTGGAACAACTAATGGGGACGAATTTTTCCTTTCCTTCCAGACTGGGTTATCAATTATGAATTAGTGGCAATCTAAGATCAAAGGGGTTCCATTTTTGCAGCTGAATTTTGGAACTGAAGAGATGAAATGCAGCTAATGACTCATTTCAGGAAGGCTGAGGCAGGAGATAACTGATGGGTGGAGTTAAGTGTTTGCTTTGATATGTTTCTGACCATGGACATACATCCTCAGATGTAAAACTGGACACTGAGATCAAGTAAATCATATAAAATGATGCTGTGAGTTCCTCTTGTGGGGCATGGTAGACAGCAATCTGATCTGCAGCATTTTTTTCTTAATGCTGAACATGACCTAGTTATTGAGACATACAGAAACATGTTAAGGTTACCTTGCATTTGTTACACAGAAGGCTTTGCATCAATACAAGTTCCATTACTGCTGAGAAAATGCACCTCTCCAGCAAGAACAGTTCAACACATGCCAAAACAACAACAACAAAAAAAAAATTGTGAGGGTTTTAAATTAAAAGTGGCTACAACCCAATGGAGGGACAGTGAAAAGAGCAGCCCAAGGCAAGGCTCAGCTGTGTGCTGCTCCCTGAAGTGGCAAACAATAACACAGTTTATGATTCAAGATAGTGGGAGGTGAGACAAAGGTCTGGGAGCCTTAGGGGACAAACAATAATCTGCTGTGCTTTCTGCAAGGAGAGTGCAGGAACACTGGACAAAGCAGGCAGGAGCATCAGGTGCCTTGGCTTTAAGAGTAGTATTTTCTCCTTGAAATACTCTGTTCCTGAGTGAGTGACCCAGGTCAGACCAGGTGAAAAGGGTTTGTGGTTAAGTGCTCAGAGCTTCTCCCCACAGCTGTTGCTGGGGGTTTTGGGGGTGTGGAGCTGCCCAGGTGAGGCTGTGGTTACCTGCTGGGGCTGGCAGCAGGAAACACCACCCGTGGAGCTTCCCTGCAGCTCCAGAGCAGGAGTTTCTTAACCTGGAGATTTGGAGATAGCAGAAGAAGCTTCCCACGGAGTCCTGGCTGTCCTGGCAAAAGTGAATTTCTTACTGGTGTAATAAATCTCTGAATTCCTAAAGGAAGATTACTGGGGAGGGTGAGACAGCCTGGATGAGAGGAGGGGTCTTGGGTGGGCTGCTGGGATCTGCCCTGGGGGTGTAAAGCCCCTGAGGCTGCTCAGCATGTCTGATTTAGCACTAGTGCTGGCTATCTTTTGTTCTTCAACAGCACAGCAGAAAAAGTCAATTATCTTGTGTGCTTTTATGTAAAATATTTTCTTTGGCCTTAAAGTTATCACTTTTAATAGGATGTTAAATAAATTTCATGCTACATATTACTTGTTTTGTTTGGATAATGCTTTCTAAATAGGAGTTTAGATAAATTTATTTGTAATTGTTTCTTATTTTGTTTGGATAATCCCTCATAGTAGGACTTTTGAAATTAATGTGAATCTATTACTAAATTATAATGGAGCAATTATGAAAATAATGAATTTATGATCACAACTGCTGTTGGAATAAAAAGAAAGGAAATTCTAATGACCTGACTCACCTTTGCTGATGTATCAGAGAGAAAATGAGGCTGGGAGTACTAAATGTTATATTCAAGCAGTTTAATGTATGGAGAGAAACTTTCAGAACTTCACACTTACATGAAATGGGAAATGAGAATTTATTTTGGAATAAAAAACCACTTCTAACTGCAGAAGCCAAATAGAAAAAAATTTATTCAGCTTTCATTAAGAAATTGGTTTGTTTCCCCCTTTTTAACTTAAAACACCTTTTTTGAGGATCTCTAGTGAAAAATATTTTTCCCCTTCATAAATTGTTTTTATTAGAGTTCTGGTGGGCAAGGTGTGTTCTGATGCTCTGAGTTGCAGAAAACTTTATTGTTACCTGGCTGTAACAAGGGGCAACTGGAGATGAGAATGTCTCCCTCTACAAACCAGTAAAGAATCTGTTCAAATCAGTGGCTTAAAAGTTTCTTTTTCTTTCTCTGGATTAGTGTCTACATTTGTCCACCTTCAAGTGTTCCTCTACTTCCTGATACTAATTTTATTTAGGTATCTGCTAACTTATAAATCTTTGTCAGACACAATAGAAGGCATGACCTGGGCATGGTCTTTTAGAAAATAAACTTAAACCAGTTGCTATAGGGAAAATACTCAGCTTCTGATTAAGACTCTGAGATAGATTTGGTGATGACTTTCTCTTCAGACCACAGTATAAACGTTTTTTTGTTTTTTTTTTTTTCCTCAAAAGGATTTTCTTATGGCTGCAGAGCCATAAGAAGTTACTGCTCTGTCCTCTTCAGTGGTTTCTGGGCTTTGAAGCTCGATGCAGGCTCTGTGCACAGGGGCAGCCCTGGGAGCCTCTGTGCTGCTGTGTTTGCCCAGCCTGGGCTCATTATGGATCCTGATCCAGGGGCTCCCCGAGGTGAAAGCATGTCACAGCAAAGCTGTCGTGCTCGGTGAGCTGCTGGGCTGAGGTGTTAAACCACTTTCCTTATCTCTGCATGGCTCTGCATCCTCCCTGGTGCTGCCAGGACTTGCAGCAGTTTCTTTCCCTGGTTTGTGCTGGTGATGGGATTGAGAATCTCCTATCCCCTCTGTTTGCTGTTTGTTTTATTGGAGGTGTTGTTAACCTTTACTCAGTGCACTTATTTACTTCAGGTTTTAATAGTGTGATAAGGTCACTACAAATTTAGTGGGAGGCATTTTAAGCACTTGCAGCCATAAATCACAGTGTACATCACCCTTGTGCAGTTTATCCAGAATCAGAGAAATCCATTTTGGTCCATAATATGAAGGCCAAGTAAAAGCAGGTATCATAGTGAGACAGCTTTGACGTATGGCTCTGAAAGAACCTGCACACTTCTCCTCTGTAAATTAACAGCTATTTTGCAGAGCTGACAAGTAGCTGATATTCTTGGAACTAATCCTATTCGTGGCTTTTTCCCTCTCTGCTCTTCAATTCTAGTCTCTTGATCTTTCCCTTTAGAAAATCCAAAGAGTAGAAAAAGCAGTCTGTTCTCTAAAGTAAGTTCTAAAACACTGGAGGTATGGACCCATGTCATGAGTCTGGTGAACTTGCTGGTAGTGCATGAAACCCTAAAACCTCAGGGACTCATCTCTGCAGGAATATGTTCTTATCTATTCCTTCATACATTAGATTTTTTTTTTTCTTCTTCTTAGACAAGACAGCCTTTTCAGGTAGGATCAAACCAGACTGCAGGTCATCCTAAGAGCTGCAAAGTCCAAGTGACCAGAAAGGGACAGCAGCAAGCTCTGTTCAAGAGCTGTAGATAAAGGGGATGTGTTGTGGGCCACTGAACTGCACTTGACAGGAAATGGGCTCAGTAACATGGCATGGATATCCTGCTTTAATTCCTGTTGGTTTATGGCCCCTGCAGTACCCCAGGAGCCTAGTCTTACCCCTGCCTTTAGTCCAGCAAAATTCAAAGGATGTTTGAGAGAGGGAGGAAGAGGGGGGAGGAAGGGATTAGTTGCCAGCAGTGGTGTTGGACTCCTGAACTCTCTAAATGACCCAAGAGGAGATTGATTTCACCTGTAAAGCCCAGCAACCTCCTGGGTTTTAAGCTAGCATTAAAAATTAAATGCCAGTTTGTGTGTTATTAAAGGTGGAATAAAATTGCTTCATCCTACCACATTCAGAGCAAGAAAAAGATGGAGACTTTGTAGAACTCAGCAACACTGCTACTGTGAAGTGCAAAAGTGGTGTGAGGAGGAAGGATGACTGTCTCCTCGAGTTTCTCCTTCATCTGAGTAGTGAGAGAAGAAAAAACACTTTCTCTGAGTGAGAGACAGTGCTGTGATGTCTGCCAAACTTGCCAGAGAGCAGAGTCTGGCTGGGCTGTGTGCACAGCACACCTGATGGATGCTCAAACACAGCCTCTGTGAAAACAGACAAGTCAGGTTTTGCCAGGCACTGCTGCCTCTCACTCAGTGTCAAATGCTCCCTGCAAGAGCAGCTCCCTGAGTGATAGATTAAAAAGCAGCAAGAGCTCATCAAAGTCCGGCTACATCTCTTTTAGGTAAATAAAACCTTGTCACTTTGGAAAACTGCAGGGACTGGATGAATTTTTCCAAGGCCTGAGGGTGAGGCAGTTTCCCCCTCACCATTATGGATGTGTTTTGGGTGCACATAACCATTGCTGGCTCTGCCATTTTAATTTTAAGTCCTTGCCTGATGTTTTTCTGAAGAATTGCAGCTCCTGGAAATGTCTGATTTGTTTGTTTTCAAAGGTACAAAACTCTTACCATCATGTGCATAGGTGTATCATGAATCTCTGACCTGTCTGCATCAGGCTGGGAGAAAAGCCAGACTTTTTTGGTCATCAAACCCTAGGACTTTGATAAAAGCACACATATTTTTGGAGCAATGGGGCTGAGAATAGGTGATGCACAGGACCTGTGGAACCTGATGGAGGTGCCTATGACAGGACATGAAAGTGGTTGGTCTGTGTCATCAAATTCAGGGAGCAGGGGCCAGAGGTTGGAATAAACTGGATGTGCCCTTGCTGCAACCTGCCAGATGTGCAAACCACAGCTGTCAGTGGCAAAAAACAGACTGGGAAAAGGGACACTCACCTTTGAACAGGGTCTGTGCCTCTGCTCAAGGCACGATCATCACCATGCACTGAAATCTGCAGCTCCACAGCATTTTCCGTGCCAGGCAATGTCTCTCAAGGTCTTGAATGCCTAACTATTCTCAAAATAATCCTTTAATTTTTTCCTGGCTAACTACATCTATAACTTCTTTTCTTTAGTAAAAGTCTGCTTAATGCAGAGCCATGCTGTAAAGTCAAGCTGCAGTTCCAATGTGCCCCATCCTAAAAAATAAATTTGTTCAAAAAAAAATCCATTTCTCAGGGAAATTTGCTTTGATTTGCAAAACAGAAAACCTGTTCATTTAACTGCACCATACCTTTGACATGTCACTATTTCACCCTTTTTGTGCAGCTGAAGTTTATTTTTAATAGGTTTATTGCTTTTTGGTCATCTGTTTCCAAAAGCCTCACTTCAGTGCTACGGCTCTGATCTGGAGTACAGAAAATTAATTCTTTTTACAGTAGCCTACTCCTTTCACAAGTCCTCATTTTAAGTGTAGCTCAGCTGTATTACAAATACAAGTATGTGGTCCTAGAGGGACTACCAAGCCTCTAATTTAATATTGTACTGGAGGCCTGATAACGTCAGCGCTGCCGGGTCGAGGTTTTCTCTTTCGAGCCCTCCTCTGTCCCAAGGGGGGTCACGAGGTACCAGCCTGGCTGCTCTCAGTGTGTGTGGATGCTGCTGGGTGTGTGTGCTCGCTCTGCTGCCTTTGGATTTTTCAGGCTCTGAGCCTCATTAGTAGAAATGAATGTCCAGGGTGAAAGCTTATCTCAAGAATTTGGGTGTGGGGAGGGCTTGAACTAGATGGCTTTTAAAGGTCCCTCCCCACCCCAACTGCCGGGGCTCACCCCCAGATTGGGGTGACCCCGAGAGGTGGAAAAGTCTCTCCTCTAACTCATGTTTTTAAAGAAAGACTTAGTAGTCTTTAGTTGTCAGGTCTCAAGGTAGTTTATTGTATGTTATCTAAAAGATTTTCTTCTTGAACTGCTGTGGTTCAAGCAGGTCAGACAAAGGCACACACACACACTCTGACAGGCTCTTTGACACTCTTTGACTGCCCAGAGGGCTGGTGCTATCTTTTATATTATATATTACGTGTTAAATGTTTATAGTTTTTTCTTAATGCTTATTACCTATATTGAATGGTGACTTTCTAGTCTAAACTAATCTGTGAGTATCAACATTACTAAGAACATGGAGGATGAGAAGGAGAAAGGAGGAGGATAGGGCACGCCTAAATCTTTCTATCTTAGAACTTCTGACCCCCATGTACAAAATTCAGACCCCTCTGTACAAGGCCTAAAACCCCCCTGTACAGCACTCAAAGATTCTTCTTTTCACTTTGTGACTACTTCTACTATAATATCTAAACTTTTGTGCTTTCTTGTTATTCCTGCAAGGTTGGTAAATTGTGCCATGGATCAGATTCAAAGCTACAGAGGTTTCTGGCTGCATGCCAGGGTCTCAAATGTTTTTGACCTGGGCCCAGAACATCCAAGAATGTCCAAGGGACGTTCTGGGTTCCGACACCCAACCATTCTGTGACTCTGTAATAAATAGGAGAACTGTGTGTTGAAAGGATCTTTCACTGCCAGGGTTTCATGGTGAGAGCCTCTGCTGTGGAGGCACCAAACCCCATGGAGAGATCCTCAACTCCCTCTGCTGCTGTGCGTGCAGTCCTTGGCAGATCACAGGGCCTCAGGGCAGGGCACCTGAGTTTCCAAGGCATGGGCATGGTTCTGTGTGTGCCGTTTGCTTTCTGTCAACTCCTTTCTTCAGTGCTTTGAGAGAGTCTGAGGGATAAAACCTTACAAATTGTGGTTTCGCCCCTGTAGAATAGATATTTAAATGGAAATAATAGTTTTGTAAGTTAGGATAGAAAATAATCCACATTTAGGAGAGGGGTTAAGACCACTCAGCATCTCACAGTACCACTAAAACCCACCATTTTCTTCATCTGTAGGATGATTCAGAGCTCTGGAGAGATTATTCTTACCTCCTCATTTTTTGCAAAACTATTCTACCTTCACTTCCGAATTTCCTCCTCCTCCTCTGCCTAATTTTCTCTGGGGAAGTTTCCTGCTCACAGCTGACAGATGATGACCTAGATCTTGTGCATCTTTTCTGGAGAAAGCAGCTGAGCTGATGGTCCTTATTCTCTGTGCTGTTTAAAGCTGGGCATGGTTCAGCAGAACTCAAACACTTTACCCTTGAGAGTAAATCTCAAATTCCAAGATGCATCTTGAGCATTATGTTTCATGCTCTGCAGGCTGATGTGCCTGTCAGGATTTCCTGTGAGCTGTGGGGATGAGTTGATACTCTCCACCTCTCTTCTGCCTGCTGACAGGGCACTTACCATGAAATGCTGATTGGCTCAATTTCATTTTGCTCGTGTCATGCTGGCATCTCAATCCCTGTGAAATCAGAAAATCAGAGACCTTGCTCCTTTTGCAGGACTGGATTCTGTGTGTACTTAGAGTGAGCAGTGGTTGGACCTGTAGGAAGAAGTGATCTGGGCAGCCAAGAAACAAAAATATTTTCCCTTTTCCATGGGGAATTTAAGGAATTTAAGGAGAGGAGCAGCCTTCCCTAGAAGCTTGCTAGAAGCCCTAGCAATGACTTTGAGGCTGCTCTGGATGTTGGTGGCAGCAAAAGAAGCACATGTGGTGCTCTTGGGTGGAGGTCTGTGACTCTTCCCTTGCCTGGGGATGAGTGGAAAATGGGATTTAATTGTCTGAACAGCACAGGATACTTTTGAAACAACTGTTTATTGTCATTTTCTGTGGTGCTATTTCTGCATTGTCAGCACTCAATCCCCAGACTTTTGATATGGGATGAGGACCCTTGTGTGGGGTTGGCAGGGTCCAGTGGGAGCACATGGAACTGGAGTGACAGAGGGAAAGGGCACAAACTCAGGATGCCATTTATAAACATGCTTCTAATTGCTACCTTTCTTTGAAAGACTTTGGAAAAGTGTGGACATATGGACTCCCTTAGCATTCAGTTGTTTTCAAGAGGCATATTGTGAGTGGGTGAGTGTTTGATAGGATGGAAATAAGGAAAATAGAATTTTCCCAAAGGGTGAATCACTTCTGGCTCTCCCATTAACAGAAGGTCTCCTTCTCAAGGTGACTTTATTAATTGGGCCTTTTATCATCTCTTGCATCACAGAGGAACATGAAAAGATATCAGCAACTGTGTGTGGCCCTGCAGACAGCTACCGTCTGCAAAATCATGCACTTTCCATCAAAAAGTAATTAAATTAGCCCAGATTCCATGAGTAATACAACTGGATCTCCCTGGCACCTCCCAAGAGAAACGTGCTTGAAGTCAAATGCATTCAGAGACCATATTTGTAACTGAAACAGCTATTAGTGTAATTCAGTCATCAAATTAATTTTACAGAAGCAGGAAATGCCAATCACCAGAGGAGGTGGCAGCAGAATGAAGCTCCCACCTGCTCAGGCTCCAACAAGACTGATGGATGCAGAGAGAGGATGGACAGACTGACCACGCTGTCTGACCACTGGTGGTGTCCAGACCACCCAGAGCCAGGAGCAGCCCATTACTCTGTTCTCTCCTTGCTTTTCTAGATGGAATTTGTATTTTATTTTATACAGTGGCACTGAAGATACATGACCAAAGGGCAGCTCCCTTTGCTGCCACAGCTGTTTATTCCCATCAGCTGCAGGGAGCACAGAGAGGTTAAGGCCAGGAACAAGCCAGGGCTCCTCTTTGTGCATCAGGCACTGAAGAGAAGTAGTCATGACATCTAAATTAGAGCCTGGTAGGACTGTAGTCAAACCACATCCTGAGCATTGCCATGAAGTGCAGTAAGTGGCCTGTCACTTGCAGTTTGCTGGTTTGCTCATCCCCTGCCCTGGAGACGACCGTGTGCACAAGGAGCAGTTTGCAGCAGCAGGAATTCTCCCCATGACCATACACCTTCCTGCCTGCTGGAGAAAGCAAGCTGGGATGTGGAGATAGTTACAGCAGAGGGGGCAGTGAAGGCCCTTTCAGACAGCCCTTGGAAACTCTTTGATAGGGACAGAAAAACATGGATGCAAAACCTTTTTCTTTTGTTTCTTTTTCCTGGCTTGTTCTGCATCAGTCTTTTCTAGGAGTCAGGACTGGGGTTAGGTATCTCCATCTCAGTGTCCATACCAGCTGCACTGCTTTCCTGACAGGGTGTCTTTTCTAGGCTCTTTGGGAGTGCTCATTTTTCCTTGCACCAGTGATGTGCTTGTTCCATCTATACTCAACTTGTCCTAAACTTGATTGATTTCTAGAGTTCCTTTACCTGCTGATGCAGGGCTGTCTCTATTTGGTGCCTAAATTTTTCACAGTTCCTTTCCTAAAGGCATTCTGTTTTCTGCCCAGCACATTTTAGCATTGGGATTAGATTCAAGTACTGGTAATATTCTATTTTGATCTGTCCAG
The DNA here is from genome assembly GCF_026979565.1 of Vidua chalybeata. Classification (NCBI taxonomy): domain Eukaryota; kingdom Metazoa; phylum Chordata; class Aves; order Passeriformes; family Viduidae; genus Vidua; species Vidua chalybeata. The sequence continues at coordinate 13,273,335 of NC_071544.1, forward strand.
TGTTGATTTTTTTTTTTTTTGCCACATAAATTATTGCCTTGACTGATCTTCACTCTCCTTGTATTTATGCCTCTATGCAGGTTTCTCTGTATGGTTTGGTTGGTGGGTTAACTACTTGAAATGTGACATTTGACAGTTGAGGAAAGTTTCTTTTTGTTGGTACACATGGATGCTTCAGGCAAAATGACTTGAGATCTTGGATTGACAGATGAAAATAAACTTCTTATTGTGAATTTTTAAAATTGGCTTATGAAACCCAGCACCATATGATTTCCTTCAGTGTTTCATGCAGTAAAGAACGCTTAGACCCAGGCATGTAGTCAGAGTTGTGATACCTTGGTGTGGTTGAAACTTTGGGTTTGGTAACCTTTCTGGTCCAGCTTTGATCCAGACTTGAAGTGAAATAAGGCAGGGGGGAGCCCTTGGAGGTAAATACTGAGTGCTCTGTGTGGGGAGTTTAGCCATCCACATGGCTGCTATTAATTGTAATGATGGTTGTGCATGTACATTCTCATGGATCAGGTTGCACAATTACCCCTTTGGTGCCATTAGAGCACCTCTTGAGGTTCCCTCTTCTCTTTTTGCCATCAGCCAGAGCACCTGCCTCCCCTCCAGAGTCCCCCATGGGATCCACTTCACCATTCTCCTCTAACAGTTCTCATTATCTGGGGTATTTCATCAGTATCTACCTCAAGGAGAGCTAAATAATCCTGCCAAGGCACAGTAATAAAACTGGGACAGTATAAAGTTGGCACCAACACACAGAACAATGATCTGTGTAATTCCCTCCCACCCTTCCCACGGGGCAGAGCCAGATCCCAGTCAGACATTCTGGTCCAGAGGGATGTGCTGCATCCAGAGCTTGCACCACAAGCACCGTCCATTTCAGCATGAGAGTTTCTGTGCTGTTACAGGAGTGTCCTTCAGTTTGGCTCTAGATGTGATGGGGCAGAGATGGTCTACAGGAAACTGGCAGTGAGGCTTTGGCCTGGAGATCCCAAAAGCTTCCTGCTGGCCATGCTCTGCTTCACAGCACTGGGGCTGGACCATCCCTGGTGCAATCTGCAAATCCTGCTGGTGGCCCTCCACAGAGGGATCTGACCTCAGCTGCAGTTTCCTTGCCCACTTAAGCGTGTTTATTTAGCTTTGCCAAAAAGGTGATGTGTGAAAATTGCTTTTATTACCAGAAAAAGAAGTTTGCAATAAAACCTGTCTCCTTCGGTGCACTAATTCTATTTTACAAAGAAAGAACATATTGTTTTAATTAATCATATGAAAGCAAAATTAGCATGATTATGTGAAAGGTGCTGTAAATCATTCTGATCCACATCATTGAACAAAGAGCACTTAGTTATTCCAGAGTTGTTAAAGATTTTATCTACCCAAGTGAAAATTCAATTAGCACAAACCAGTCTCATATAAAACTAAGGATTCTGACTGCAGGAAAAACTTTGTATGTGAATACTACCTTGTGCCAGTTTGATAGATTACTGTAATTAACTGTATCCCACGCAAGCTAAACAAAATTTACAGAAATGTTGTTGTACAAAAGGAATATCTTCTCTCTCATTCTTGGCTAGAAATTTGAATAGTCTCCATAATATTGTTCTGATGATCCTAATCTGTGTCAAAGTAAAAAAAAAAAAAAAAAAAAAATGCTGCCAACAAATGCAGAGGGCTCTAACATTCATTGTTTGGGGTTTTTTTTCCCCTTCCTGCTGCATCAGAAACAGGCACTGCACTTAACATGTCTCAACTTGAATTCAATTAGTTAACTTAACTCAAGATGTTTCAATTAAGCAACTTGAATTCAATTAGTTAACCCAAGACATTAGTAGAGAAAGACAAACCAAGAAATAAATGAGATTGCTTAGAAAAAGCCATATTCTTACTCTTGGCCTTCCTGGGAGACTGGCAGAGTGCTAGAGGGACAGAAATGGAGGGCATGGAAAGTTATGCCAGAATGTATCATCCTAGTGTAAAAATAACCATACAAATAAACATGTTTGTTCTTGGACGTGTCTCTCCTCACCTGTTAATTGTATTTGTCAGGCTTTGGCTGACTTCTCCTCCTGCAAGGAGGAACTGCTGTTGGTGTGTGCAGGGTCAGGCTCTTGCTGCTCCATGTGTGCAGAGACATATTGATACTGCTCTTGGGCTGAGGGTGGCTTTTTTGTTGCTGTCACCCTGTGGTGCTCTTGGTTTGTCTTGCAAAACACTTTATTAAGCAAATAGTAGTGGCCTGTGCTAGTGAGAGTGGTCAGGTAGAGAGGAGCTGGTAGTTCTGTTTTAGTATCCCAGGTTAAGCAGAATGTGCCCTGTCCCTTATCCAGGCATAACTGAGGAAGGTTTGGGATGTCTTTCCTGTGAAGAAGTAGGAAAAACCACAATAAAATTGTTCAATCTGAAGGAAGAAAGGGAGAATGAGAAATCCACTTCTCTTTGGATGCTTGGGTGTAAAATGTGACCAGTCTCTTGTGTCAGTTGTTTGCTTTGATTGGATTTTTTGTATAGCTTGAGCTTCCTTTCAAATTTAACCAATTTGGAGGTGAAGATGGCTCTGTTTGCCAGAAGTGGCACATATTGAGGATCATGGCCCTTGCAGCAGTACCACACCAGACTGTCTGACTTATGGGGTCTCTCTTGCTTTTTGGGCTGAAAACAAAAAAAAGCCCCAGGAATGTAAGCAAGCCTTGAATTGTAAAATGGGCTGGTGCATGTTCCTGGACTCCTCAGCCTGCAACTAAACCTTGTGGCAGATCTTGGCATGCTTGATAATCAAAAGAGTGCCTGGATGAGCTCTCTGTGTGCCCTACCCATTGCACTGATCATCTGTTTGATTCAGATGGGGGGGGGAAATCCTTACAAATTGCAGAATTGCTGCCACTGCTTTCTGCAGCACCTGAAAGTGTCTTGGACTTCTCCCAAACATGTAATGGCCTGTTCTGATTCTATTTCTATTACAGCTCAAGCACTGGAAGTCCTGGGGTCAGATCCTCAGCTGGAATAAATGAGGATTGCTCTGATTGCAGGCAAAGATCTCTGGCAGGAGGCATCAGCAGATGGGGCTGCCTTCTTTTTTTTAAGGGAAAAAGTGGGCAAATGGAACTGGTAGCAAAGAGGATACAAATGTCTGTGGATATAGGCAAAGAAAGTAAGAGTGTGGCGGGGGAAGTGAGGGGGAGAAGATGGGAGCAAACACTTGAAGCAGCTGTCACAGAATCATAAAATCGTTTAGGTTGGAAAAGACCTTTAAGATCATCGAGTCCAATGTTGCTGTCACTGCAGTTCAAGTGAAAACATTTACCTGCAGCACAAGTGAAAGGTCTGTCTGTGTGGCTAAAGTTATGTTTGAGCTTGTTCCCTTGGAGGTCAACAGGCAGAGAATTCATTTTTGTACTTAGAAAAAAGCAAGTGTAAACCCCCAGAAATTAACATCCTGTGCTGCTGTGGGCATCAGTGGGGTGTGACAGCTACACCCTCTGTACAGCCCCCCATCCCACAGCAGCTCTCTATCTCTTTCCAGAGCAAATCTCTCTTTCTCAGCAGTTTACCTTCCCTGCCAGTTTAATTTCAATACAGTTGGATTTCAGGCTTCCTCCTCTTAATCCCCACTTATTTCTTTAAACAGAAATGGTCAACCATTTTGGGGCAAGGTGGATTAGTGGAAATGTTGGCAAAGAGCAATCTCTGTGTGGGAAAACCCTCAGCATGTTTCCTCCAGTGCCAGATTAGCTCGGCTGGCCCCTGCTGAGTGAGGAAATGGGTCATTGCTAATGTTGTTTAATTTTGCTTTTCTGAGATGGGCTCTGCCTGCCTTAGCTCTGCGTAGCTCGGCTCTGTTTCATTTGCCACTCACAAGCCTCTGTGCCTTTCAATAGCAGGATGGCAGTGGTGACACTTTTACAGAGCTAAAGTGATTCACTAGTGGGTTTTTTTTTGCCCTCAAATTTTGCACTGGTTTAAAGCCAATCATTCATTGAGTAAATTCTTCATCCTTTTCTCTTTGGCCCCCTTACACTCTCTTGTTGCTGACCGAACAGTAACTCATAATACTACAGCTGTCACAATGTGGAGTTTATTTGCCTAGTCACTTTTTGTTTTGCAAAATTAATTAGATAAGGATAGATTTAAGTGACTGTGGAAGTTGGCGATGAAACATTACGTTCTCATTAGCTGGAATAATTCAGTTGCTCTGCTGCAATCTGCAGAATCTCCACAGAGTCAACAAGATGGATGTGAGTGAGAGGAGGGGGAGTTTTGCAGCGACCTCTTGCCCAGGGGGTGGTGGTGGGATGGTTCCTTGCAATCAATATCCCTCCCTTGGAAAGGGCATCCTTGCTGGTCCAAGCCATGGAGCATGACCAGGAGGCTGCTCCTGTTTTTTCAGGAGCAGAGTCAGCACTTCTGGTGTATCTCCAAGGCACTTGGCTGTCAGCCCCTTCCCACTGCTGAAGGGCCCCTTCCCCACCCTGTCACTGCAGATTTCCTGCTTGGAAAGGCAAAAATGGTTTCTTCTTTTACAAATAGAGAGGAAAGGGAAGAGAAAAGGTAGAGAAGACTAGAGAGGAAAGGGAAGAGGAAAGGTGATAGAGAAAACCAAGTCAGACAGAAGTCTGTGTAGCAAATGGGATAGAGTTTTGGTTTTGGGTTCATATGCCCAAGCATGTGTGATTTGAGCACATTGAGTTGCTTTTTGTCATCACAAATGCTACCATGATATAGGTAATAAAAAAACAACAGGGCTTTCTATTGGGATGAATAAAGAGCCAAATTTTATATCACAGTAAAATAGGATTTCAATGTTGTTCTAGATTTGCTAGCCTGAAAAAGTAGATTTTTGAGGACCCCTGTTTTAGAATTAATGCTTCCATGTGCAAATGGCTGTCGTGGAAGCTAAATGGAAATCTTCCATGCTTCCATGTGGGAGGATGGAGCTCTGCTCCTGCAGAGAGGATGACCTGTCAGGAATGTTGAGCTGCAGCCTGTGCGCAGAAAAGTGATGGAATTCCTGGGAGACAAACAGCTGGAGCTGCACTGCCATGAGGCTGGGGGCACAGATCTGGGGCTGGATGAGTCCCTTCTATAAATAATTGCTCAGTAATTACAGCACTTGGGATGCTAAGGACAGAAAACAATGCCAGGGACAAAAATGCACAGCTAGGGAATACTCTGAGAGACTGGAATGAACCACAGAGTGAAAAACAAGCCAGACCAGGGGAAGGTTCTGGGATTACAGAAAATAATGATGCACCTCTGCTGCAAAGAGCCTCGAATGAAAGGCACTTGGTGAAAGTGCTTTATAAGCTGTAAACTGGATTGAATTCCCACTGAGGCCAATGGAATTGCTCCCATTAATTTTTTTAATGAGTTGATTTGGGCCTCAGTGGCCATGTTTTGATCCCCTGTGCTTTGTGGATACTTTCTTACTCTGCTGGACAAATATATCAGTTGGTTTCAGCTGGACAGTTCGAGCACTAAGACTGTTAATTGAGAATTAGGTTATTCCTGTTGTTGTTTAGGATCATGAGCAGTCATGGGATCAAGAACCTCTTTCTCTACCAGAACTTTAAAAAGCATTTCTGCTCTGGACACAGGTAATGTTCTGGTGCTGGCGGGGCTGTAGTGCTTTAAGGAAAGATAGAGAGCTAGAAAATAGAACTTATTTGCAACTGTGGGGAGAACTTGTCAGATTGTTTTAGCTGAGAAATCAAGACTGGTGGTGGGAGCTTGTCAAATCAAGGCTCCCTAAACATTTTCTTCAAACCAGCATAAGAAATTCACCTGGATTAGATGCATGACCCAAGTAAAATTAATTCTTTAATCTCCTAATGATACCAAGCAATTAGCTTGTCAGGTATTTGTAGCTGACTCAAAAATATTTATATCTTTTTGGACTTGAAATGGAAAAGACCATTTTGCCCTAATGTCTTTAAAACTGCCAGACATTCAGCTGACAGCAGCAGGAATCAGAGGAGCAGAATGCCCTTAGTGGGGGCCACACAGGGGTCAGGTTAAGATCCCCATCTCCAAAGCTCTGCTGGATATTTAACTCTTGCAACATTCCCTCCCAGACCTTCTGGTTAGGGTAGTGCCAGGACACTGACACCTCTTTGCTTTTTCCTTCTTTCCCTCTAAATTACTCATCACATCTATCTCTGTTTATTTTGAAGTTTGCTGTGACCACCTACCACATAACTGTAGATCTGAGTGTAAATCGGGAAAGGCACCTGGGGCTTGAGTTTTAGTGTCAATAAATCATCAGGACAATCTGGGAGCTGCAGCAGGGTGAGGTGTACCTGTAGGCCAAAGGGGTAGGACGCTGTAAGTGCAGTGAAGCAGGGGAGAGGAGAAAAAATAACTAATTAATGCTTATTGAATAAAACTATTCTGCTCTTTATCTGTGGGAATTAGATTTAGAAAGAATTAGATTTAGAAGAGGCTCGAGCAAGCTGATTCAGTGACATGGATTTTGGTGTAGCACTGAGGCCAGCATTGTTTGCAGAAGCAGACACCAAGGTCGTGTCTTTGAACTACACATGTGTTTGATGGGAATAAAAATGAAAGACATTTGTGGTGTCTTTGAACTGGTATCAAAAACAAGAGCTGGAGGTCACAAAGTGACAGTGAAGGAGAAGATGCACCCAAAATATTCATGACAAAAATTTCTTCAGCTGGGTAGAGCTTGGTACTGCACAAGGACTTGGCTGCATAAAAATACTCTGCAAGAAAAGGCTGGAAGGGAGCAGAATGGGTCTGCTTTGGGAAAACAATGCTGTAGCCTGTAAATCAAATTGTTTGGAGTGATGGTTGGGCCAGTGCCTCAAAATCTGCTGTGGAGAGCAGCAGCAGCCAGGGACCAAAACAGGACCTGGTTCCTAAAAGGTACCTCCACACCTTTGGCGGGGGACAGATGCTCCTCTCTGCAGCTGGTGTGGTGCAAAGGACTGGCAAGTTGGTGGGTGAGGTGAGAGAGGCAATGGGAGTTTAGTGCTGGTTTCTATTTTCCCCTGCTCCCTTGCAGCTCTTCCTGCAGGTTTCCCCCCTGCAGATATCTTGGTTCCCTGCAGTACAGCTGCTGCTTGATACAGCAGCATCCCTCTGTGCTGTGACATGATGGGCATGTCCAGCTGCATGGGGAAGGACAGGTGTTCCCAGCACAGCCATGCCACTGGCAGGGCTCCTTCCCAGGTGGTTTCTTGGTTTTTGGTGAGTGCACCATGTCTGCAGCCGTGGAGCTGGAGCCAAGAGTGTCCCTGAGACAAAGGCAACACAAGGAGGGTGTTTGAGGTGGGGAAGGCTGAGCCAAGTCTCTTGAAACAGGTTATAAGAGCCTAAAGTGCTCCACAGTTTTTTCCTTATGGACAGTACATGGCTGCAGCAGGACCCTGCTGAGACCCCTGAGTCACCTCTCCAGCTCTCCCCACCCTGTGTGTCACAACTCAGCTGGTGCAGAGCCCCTTGGAACTCAGCTGAGCTTAAGGAAAAAAGTTTGCCTTGACTGTGTATCTGTTGTTGGTTTATTCCCTCTTACTGACCTTTCCTGGCTGCTTCCTCACCCTTCCCTGTGATGATGCCTTCCTCCTGCCTGGCATTGTGTCAGCCCTATCCATCCATCGAGGAGGAGTGTCCTTAGGAAGGGCTGTCACTCTTGATGATTGACAAAAGGAAGGGCATTTGTCCTTTTGTCTATCAGTGTGATAAGCAAATCCAGTGCCAGTCATTTGCATGCAGGGAGGACGGTTTCATTAAGAATTTCATTAAGATGGTAATGTTTAATGTTTCCTGGAAAAAATGAGTTTTTAGGTTGCTCAATTATATAATTAAAGTCAGAGAATTAGGGAAGATTGCAAGCTGCTTGCATAATGTGGGCAAGTTTAATGGTAAAACTTGTAAATAAGTTCAAAGGAAATGAGCTTTCTTTATGTTACTTGCCTTGAATGGAGTTTGTCTCCTGCAAGGGTGAGGGATATGGAGAAGGGCAGCTGGGCACTTAACAGGCTCTGACAGAGGAATTAATTAACAGATGGATGTCAGTTTTCCCTGAGTTTGAGCAACAGGAGATGGGTCAAATGCCTGGTCAAATGCAGAAAGTGCTGCCAGGCTGGACCAGGCTGCTCCGTGAGCTGTACCAAGGCTGGGATTTCAGAGCACTTCTTCCACTTTATTTAGCACAGCACTGCCTTACAGGGGCTTTGGCCTGGTGTTTTGCAAGGTGGTTTTTTTTTTTCCCCCTCTGTCCCCACATGAGTGGGGTTGAGATGCTGCATGCAGGTTGTGCTAGAACTGCCTGCTCCATGTGTGGCTTCCCAGAGCTCAAGAGAATCTGGACCTGGAGTTCATTTGTGTCCCAATGGCTCCTGAGACTCCCTGACTCCTGTCCTGCACCAAAACCACTGATGTGTAAGTGGGGATGTCCCAGGAAGCTGCTGTGCTCCTGCCTGCTGAGGGTTACCAGCTCCACGGAGTTATTCCAGAAGATCTCCAAATCTTTTCATAGCATCCCTCAAATGTCAGTCCTGAAAAGTGACATATAAAGGAAATTTATTAGGGAGAATTCCCAGCAGAAGCTCAAGCACTATAGCACCTTAAAAAGAAAATGGTGACCTGACAGAGCTGCAACAGTGCCATGTATTATGTGCCTCTCCTTTAGTACTTTATATAGGTTATTTTAAGGAAATAACTGTTTTGGATGCACCATTATTCCTTATAAAGAAGATCTATATTTGAGTGATTTCAGAATGACAACTGGTTCCTCCTTGCTTATTTTTCCTGTTTTTCATAGTATTCCAGTTCATTTTATTGCAGGCTTTTATTTTGTTTAGTTCATGACTTTTGATTGCTGTCCAGCATATTAATATTTCATATGGAAAATAATTTATATTAATTAATTTATCCAGTACTCTTCTACTCATTCATCTTGTGAAATATATAAAAAAAACCCCTTTAATTTATTAAATTCCATCATTTATGCCCCAACTCAATATACATTTTATAACCACCGTGAGATAGTTTAGAGCATTTCTTTCGGGGCATGTGGTGATGTTGCATTTTTGGACACAAGATCAGGCTGTGTATTTTCCAGTGCTAATAGTCTGGTCTTGGTGGAAGAGTCCCTTTATCCCCTGAGTGAGCTTTTGCCTCAATATCTGTTCTCACAGATGAACACTTTTGATTTTTTTTTTTTTTTCTTCCCCCCCCAGCCTCTGTGCATTCAGCAAATCTTCTCAGCACATCGACAAGAATGATGCATAGGTCTTTCATTATTATTTATCTGCAATGTTTTATGCATCAATGAATCCCATATTTGCCTTCTGCCTGATAAATACTTGGCTGCAGGGAGAAATGTGCCCACCTGGTCATTAGCAGTCAAAGAATGGTGCGTCCTAGGAGAATACTGCTGGGTCAATAAAATTGTGTCTAGGCATTATGCTGGACAAAAGGGGATTACTGGGGTATTGAATGGGAGGTGAGTGATTATTGATTGAAGTATTTGTGTTTTGAAATAGCTCTGAATAAAAACATACCTCACGTGTTGTCACTTGCCAAACTTCTGGTTTTTCTCTGTGCTAATGGGAAGAGTCTTTTTGTGCTGCTCATTTCCAGTGATTTTTTTCCCCTGCTCAGTTGTGGAGCCTGCCCTGTACAGCGTTTCAGACTTGATTTGTAGTTCTGAGTTGTTGCCAGTGCAGCTGGGACCATTGGGACTCACAAGGTCCAAAATGCACCGTGTGGGTTTGCCCCTGACCCGTGGGTCCAGCCAGGGCCAGCCCTTGCCCCACGGCTCCGTCTGGCAATAACGATGTTGTCTGGAGTAACTCTCTGCTTTAGCACCACTCTCCATTTAACATTTCCATATTTCCTGTCATCAGAGCATTGAGAGGACTGGGAATGTATTTTGCTTCCCAAATTCCCCAGAGGGATCGGATTTCTTACTGCAAAGTAGTTAAGAATGCTGCATAGATGGGGAAGATTGATGAGCAGTAAGTAAAATATTTAAAGACGTGTGTAAGACAAGCTTTGCATGGTATCCATTTATCATCTTGAGTAGATTTCATCTCCAAGCTGAGTTCAGACTTTTAAAGGAGAAAACGAGAGCCTCTGCTCATGGAGCTGCAGTTTCAAAGAACTTCAAGGAGCAGCAGCCCCTGCAGAACGAGGCTGTCTGTGGATCTTTATTGAACTGTTACTCACCCCACATCTAGTGCTGCAGAGCCTTGGTTGCTGCTGATGGCAAGAGGGACACAATCAGACATTTCAACAGTGTAATTAGTCTGGTGTGGAGGCAACAAAGTTGTTCCAAGGTCGTGTTGTCACATCAGAGCAGGCTGTTTCCTGCATCTCATTTTTATGCCCACACACAAAGAGACACTTTTCTGGCTGATATTTATAGAGAAGTCCTACAGTCATTTTAATTATGCACAACATACTGATGCCTGCTTCACTGATCATAATTGCAGCTCTGACCTGTTTTATTTTGTGATTTAGATGCTTTCTCTTAAGCATTGCTCTGGGCTATGATTTACAGCAGCAGGTACTGGAAGTGAGGAGACAGCCATTGATAACACAGCTTTGGCTGGTGGAGGCTGAGACGAGCTGTGGGCTGTCACTGAAAGGCTCCCACATGTCTTGAGCAATCTTGCCTTGTCTCAAATCCCTGGGAGGGAAGAAACCAGGTGTTTGAAACATGGCCTGTCCCATTCTGCTCCAATGGCCTGTCTTGTCCACCCCCTCTAACTTTGTTTCTCCTCCTAGCACTTTCCAGCATGGAAAGTTCACAGCCAAAACCTTCACACTCTGTCTATTCCTTCTCAAAAGGATTTTATTTCTGATCTGAATGATTGGTCATGCAAAGGCAAGTCCAGGAGCAAGGGGAATGCCCTACCACAGGCAGCCTTGTACATGGTGGTGTCAAAAAAAAAAACCATCCCAGCACTACTGCAGTGCCCCTTCATTTTGTCACATTAAAGTTTCACTAAGAGGAGAAATCCATTTCTTGTAAAACAAGGAAATGTGGGAATGTGGCATCTCACGAGCAGCAGTGCTGCCAGTCTGCATGTTGTAGCAAAAGCACCCCCAGGGAGTGTCTGGGGAAACTTAATTTTTTAAATCCCTTGTTATGTTGTTGTGCCACTCGCTCGCTTACCAGCAGAGGTGTCAGAAGACAAGTTCCATGGGGCCTCTGTAATGCTTGGCAACAAAACATTTGTCACCTAATGCTTTTAAGTGGTTCCCCAGGGCAGGAAAGATGTGAGTGTTTGGGAGAGAAGATGACCCATTTCCATCTTTCAGAAGTCTTCCTCATCGGAAGCTTTGCGAGGAGGGATTTCTGTTGATGGAGGAAACACAGGATGCAACAAGCCCTTTGGAGAGTTGTCTGTCCATGGAGTGTGGGTTACAGAGCCTTGTTTTGATCACTTTAGCCCCATTAATATGTCAGGGCTTGCATCTGTCCTGTCACATTCAAATGCACTCTAACCAGCACATCATACGTGATCCCTCTGCACACAGGCCTTGTGCTGGATCTCCTGAGCTGAGTCTGGAATCATGAACCCTAAAACTGAGTAATCCCATGTCCTGGGGCTCCCAATGAGACCATTCTGGCTGCAGCAAAGGCTTGGGGTATTGCACAGGATGAAAGGATCCTGGTTGCTGGGTCAGTGAAGTCACCAGGCCCCCCTCTCACCTGGCAGTACAGAGGAACTGGGGAACTGCTGAGGGAACTGGGAGCAGTTCTGCTCTTGCTATGCATATTCTTTATTTTTTTTTTTAACAAATTTAGTATTTCCCCTGAATTCTTCTTTGTTTTAAAGCAAATGGTGGTGGTGGTTGGATGGACTGGAGAGCCACATCCACAAATGACAGACAGAAGTTTAATCCAGAATTAGTGATCAGGAAGGTGGCTTGCTGCTTGCTCTGCTTCTGCCCTGCAGTCAGTCTGACTGTATTCCCCTCCAAGGATGGAGTCTTCCTTTTTTTGGTGTGTCTTTCTGTGGCATTTTAAAGAAACATGACACAGCATAACTCTTGCAGGAGAATATTGTGTGTTCCATAACATGACACTTTAATGGCTGTGGGACTGCTCAGCACAGGGCAGCTAACAGCCCTCTGCAATGGACTGTGGCTTTTCTCACCTCCAGGGTAATGGTTTGCAGTGCAGTTATCTGCTCTGGAATGGGCTTCATGTCACTTGCTGAATCTAGTTTGGAGAAGAAGCCTTAGTAAGAGAGGAAATGTTGAGATGTATTTCAATAGGGGTTCTTTTTTTCTTTTTGTATTTTTATTTTTTTCTGAGGGTAAAATAAATGCAGGAAGTGTTGGACTTATTCTGTAGCATTTGCAGGCTATTTCTGCTAATTCTTTTGGCAGAAGCTGCAACAAAAATTCTCCTTGTCTCTGTGTATCTCAGCAATGCCTCTTCATCCCAGGTTCATTGCACTGGTGTGAGAGACCTGGGAGCAACCATTCACTCCATGCTGACCTGAGGTGTGAAATTCATTTTATCTAAGCTACTGAGTTGCTGTGATTGTTCCTTATTGTGTGAGAGTAAACAGTATGGGAATCATCTGGGCTCCCTCACCTTCTCTAGTTGCATCACATCATCTGCTCTACAAAGCCTGGCAGAAGCTGTAAACTTGTACAGGAATTTCAGAGTGGTGTGGGCTTGGTTTGTTTGGATTTGGTTTTGTTGTTGTTTTGGTTTTGTTTGTTTTCATTAAAAAAGGGGCAAAAAGGAAAAACACACAGCCCACTGACATACTGAATATTGACAATTTAACTTATAGCAGAGGGGTGATTTCAAGCATGGTGCTGGTCTCAGTTAAGAATAAAAACCTCTGGAGCCCAAAGCAAATAAGTAGCAGATTTGGACTGGTGTTTCTTCTGCCTGTCTCAGAGCTGCATCCTCAGGCACAGAGCTCGTGCTGTTGTTTCATCCAGACTGCTTCGCAGGCTCTGCTGCTCCACCTGGCTCTTCCTGAGATGGTCACTCTTTGTGGTGCCTGGACCTGTTCTCAGTGGGTAAAATAAAACCAACCTGCACTGCCCCAGCTGCTTATCTCCTTTTCATTGGGCTCTTTCCCCAAAGTTCTGCAATTTCCAGAAGCAAATGCCTCAGTCAGTCTCAGACCAGTCTCCAAGTGGCAGGTCCTCGAAGCAGATGTGACAGCTGCAATTGGGTTTGTCACCCAGCTGGTGCCATCACAGCCAGTGACAGCCACAGCAGAGGCCCTGCCAGAGGCAGAGGAGCCCCTGAGAGCTCCTCAGCACAAACCAGCTCATGAACGATTGACCACCAGGGTGTGGGCACTGCACAACCTGCTGGGACTGGGGATCTGCTGCTCCTCTGACCAGCACTGCAGGGAGATGGGAACTGCTTTATCCCTAAAGGGGGCTATTGCTGACTGCCTTCCTGGAGAGGGGTTGTAGGATCCTGCCTGTTTCAGAGCTTAAACCTACTCCTGGGAGCACGGAGCATGCATTGTTCCTGGGTGCATCTCTGAACCGTGCAAAGGAGGCTCAGGCTCTGCCCGTCTGTCCTTGCAGGGAGCTCATTTCAGATGGTTTCTCTGCTGGGTGCTCATGCCACCTCTAGAGCACAGCTGGTGAAAACAAACTAGATGAGATGGATTATGTAGGTTCTGAGTGATGATCTATCTTGAGGAGATAAAGCCTGAAAGTTTTTCTTTTTTTTTTTTTTTTTTTTTTTTTTTCTTTTGTTTGTTTGTTTGTTTTGGTATCCATTGTGTTCCTGCTTCCTTGCTTGAGTCAAGTGGAAGTTGTTTGGAAGTTATGAGTTAAATGGATTTAGGTACTTGGCTCATTCAATGCTAAACCCCTTGATGTCCCTTTTCTTTCTGTCCTTACAATCTCAAGGTATCAGTGAGTGATTTCTTCTGTCCTTCTGTGTGATGGAAAGAAGTCTGACAGTGTGGATAGATGTCATTTGCTATCAGGAGCAGATATGAAATGGCCGACAAAAGCATAATGAAATCTTAAGTAATTTCCTTTGCTGTCTTCTGAAACTGGGAGGATATTTTATTTTGATGTGTAGTTCCTTCTTTTACCAAAAGGCATTTCTCCTTCATTCTTAACCTTTGGTATTATCAGGTCAAATGTGCTTGGCAGGGCACAAGCAGAAAGGAGCCTCTGAACCCAGCAGCATGAGCACCACAGACCTGTGCTGGGGGAAGCAAAGCTCTCCTGCCACAGGCTCCAGCTTGGTCCTGACTCAGATTCATGTGGACACTGGTTTTGTAAGCATAAAGCTTTCTAGAATATGCCTCCCTCACTTAGGAGTTGCAGCTTTTATGCTGGCACGTGGTTATTGGAAATCACCGAAACGTTGCCTGTTTGCATGTCATTAAAACCATCACTGTCAGCCTCCTAATTCCAGAGCACAGCAATGTGCTGACAGCAAAGACTGAGGAGAGTGGTAATGACATCAGCAGGACAAGCAAGGGAGCTGTGAGGGGTTGTGTTTGCCCCAAGAGAGCCTTCCCCAGCGAGCAGCAATTGCACAGCTCACCTTCCTGTTCCGACCTGGCAGTAATGCACCATCAGCTGAAAGCCAGGAGCTGTTTATTGATTATTACACACCATCATTAACCTGCACATGCTGAACAGAGGCATTGAAGTAGAGAGTGAAAATCTGGCTTTCAGCTCCTGGGACTGATTTTCCAGGGAGGTGAAAGCAAACCTGTGACAGTCAACAAACTGGGAAATTCCTGATATGTCACACATCACTGCCAGCCTGTGGAGCAGCTCACGAGGATCTGATGCAGAAATATGAGCCATTAACAGACCTCATATGTCGTCCATATCCTCATGGATGGGCTAGGGTATAAAATTAGCCAGGCAGTACAACAGACTGCAAGCCTGGCATTTCAGGAAAGTTCACCTTCCAGAAGTGCCCAGGATGGGGTGATGTTGCTTTCAATGTGCTGCCTTTCTCTTTCAGAAACAATTGGCCCAAAACAGCTGGGGTAGGGACAATGTGGCATTGCCAGCTCAAACGGGGGAGGTGAGCTTGTAGGCAGGCATAGGAACAGGACTGTTTTTTTCCTGTTTTGTTTGTGGAAATGTGAGTTGCACACTAAATATTGAATCATCCTCTAGCAATGCCAGGGTTTGTAGATTTGCCCTCTTGTTCTTCAAGCCAGGTCCTTGGGTGTTGGGAGTGTCTTGCTGAGGCTGTCACCAGTCCTTCTCTGCTCATCACCTGAAGCTACCTTGTGCTGTAATTGGTGAGAAAACAGGCATGTGCCAGAACAGGCAGGTGCCAGAACAGACATGTGTTAGAGCAGCTTACTAATTTTTACCAGACAATAAATATTTTCATTTATTCTCTGTCACAGAAGAGGCCTTGGTTACTCTTTGGGAAAACTGAACAGAGATAAAGGTTTGTGCTAATACAGCCCTTCTATCTTGCTTGCTCAGAGCTGACCCTGTCTCTGTGGTGGGGGACCAGCCTGTCCACTGAGCATGTCACTGCCAAAGCAAACCATGTAAATCTAATGATATTACACACTGCTCTCAAAGATGGAGAAAACATTTGTAATACTCTGGCTTATCACTAAGCTGCCCAGTCATAAAAGAAGCAGAAAGCTGGTGCATTCAAATAATAGTATAAAAAATAACAGAGGAAGAGAAAAATGTTTTAAGAAATCCCACTGTGGTGTTAGCTTTTCCTGTCAAAAAGACCAATGTTTTGGCTGGGTCAGCATGATTGTAACAGAATTTCTGAGATGTGGTCTGATGCTATATTTGTGAAGGTATTGTTTGCTAAATTTATTTTATTTTTCCCTACCAATCTCATTCCCCATTCCATAGTTACACTGAAAAAAAAATTGGCATTATACACACTCTAAATTATTAAGTTTTTCTTCATGGCGACTACCCACTGGTGAGCTTTAGTAACAATTATCTTCCTCCCAAAGTACAGGTCTGCACAGCAGGAGATTAGATTGCTTTTGTGACTTTGCAACCAACTTTCTTTCTAACCTTGAGTGAACCTTTTGATCACAATTATGTCTCAGCGCACCATTGTTATTAAACCTAATGATACTTAAACATAGAATTTAAAACAAATGTTGTGTTATTAATGGGTACTCTGACATAAGCCTGCTTTTTTTTTTTTTTTTTTTTTTTTTTTGAAGATGTCAACTCAGGGCTTTCGCTGAGCTTGGGGACAGCTGACCTTTGGTATGGCCAAGGAATGCAGGTTGTGTGCAGTTCATGGGGCTCAGGGAACCCAAGGCAGCGCCTCTGCTTGGAGAGGACACCACAGCTCCTGCAGCACTGGTGCACTTGGGCTGTGTGGGGTATCTGGGGGGTCCAGGAGCACCCTGTTGTGGACTGCTTTGGTTCACATCCATCTGGGGCCATGGGCATGGCCTGGGATCTGCTCCCAGTCACACCAGGAGTGCAGTGCTGCTGCCCAGGGTTGGGCAGTTGGTGGTGTGTGAGAATTCAGAGCCTCATGCTCTGCATGGCTCTCAGCCAAGGTGATTTTGCCATGACTAAGTTACCCCTATTGATGGTTTTGGTGCCTTTAGCCTGATTGAATTGGTGTCTTTTGCCAACAGAAAAAGGGAAAAGACCTCTAGTGTGCCCAGTGTGGTTGATGTGACATTCCCAAAGAATGGAAATCATTGTTGCATCCCTGATCTCTCTTATCTCTGACCATTTCTGTCTCTTTAGTAGAGCAATATCCAGATAAAGCTGTCTGATTGCTTGGGAAATCTCCTTTCCAGGCTCTCCCCCAGCCAAGGCACTTCCCAGGACCTGCAGCTGACAATGAGTGCAAGGTGTAGCCCCAGGGACATCCTCTGTGTTTTGCTCAGTTTCCCTTTCAGGAGGGGAGCGAAGGTCACGAGGGGGGTTCCCAGAAATGATCCATCAGCACGGTGAATGCTGTCACTTCCTCCCTATCGCTCACTGGAAGGGGACACTGCATTCTAGATATTGGACTTAATTGCTTTCTGAATGACAACACATTAGGTTTAATTACCCATAAAATTGAAGTACAGAGACTTTGGGTCCAAAATAATTTTCCAGCTCAGTAATCTATATGTGCCCAACCTCTTGGCATGGTGTCCTGTATTTCCAAAGGCGTTTCAGGGTGCACTGGTTACACATGTGCCCATCAAAACATTTTTACCTGGAAAGACTCCTTTTGCATGTGACATTTTTGTGATTGCAACCAAAAAGCAAGAGTTTGCCTGAAGCTGAAGTCTACAACTGAAATAACCTCTAAGATTGCTAAGTAAATGTGAAACTTTCCCAGGTCAGAACTGCAGTGTTGCCTTTTATCTTTGAGCTGATTGCTCTTGAAAAAGTTGCACTGGGAAAAACTAAACCTAATAAAATAGATGACATGCATCCTCTTTTAACTCCATTGATATTAAAAGAAATAAGCCAGATCAAATGCAGAGGAAATAACTACAGAGAAACTTTAATCTGCCTATGAAATCTTGTAAAATTAAAAGAGAAAGTTCTTCTTGCTCCTATATTGAAGTGAATAGAAACAAGATTAAAAGAGACATCCTTAAAAATTCCATTTCTTTCTCTTTCTGTTTGTTTCCCTTTCCCTGAATCCAGCCATTGGGTTCTCCTGGCCAGGGTCTGTCTGTCTGGACAGTGCTCGGGCACTTTCAGCTGCGTGTGGTGTCTCAGGTTTTCATGTTGTCATCTGCTGGGGCTGCACAGGGAATCAAATTGGGCAACACTTAAATTGCTTTAAAGTGTAGTCGAGATGAGGCTTGACAGAATGAAAACAGAGCCATTCTGCCATTGCTTTTAGTGGTTCTTTTGTGGCTTTTCCCCCCCTTTTTTTCCCCCTTTTCTGCACACAACTCTCATGTACTTGTAGGAACCCATTGCTAGAGCCTCCTTTGTACACAACAAAGATTTCAGGAAGGGAATGTTGTTCTTTTTGTGAATAAGAATATCTGGAATGGAATAACTAGCATTAGAAGCATTGAATCTTTTAAAGAGTTTGGGAGATGACTCCTTCACACATTGGGATTTTTTATTTCAGGCGGAAAAATTTGCTAAATAGTGAGAGTTCTGTGCTGGTGTCCATACACAGGCTGCAGCACTGGGAGCCTGCAGCACTGAATCTTGCACCTTCAGCAATTCCTCCTTCATCTGGAAGGAAATATCAGACTCTAGTTTTATCCTGTGTAGTTGTGACTCTCTTCTCATTTCTTCCCAGTCTGTGGGAAGAAGGCACAGCCGAGTCTGTTATTCATGATGGCCCTGAGTTCAAGGAATTAAATAAGAGGGTAGAGGTTGGGTGAGCTCAAGCACAAGCACATATTAATTACCTCTATTTCCATGGTGGCTGGCTGGGATTCTGCTTGCATTGAGTCACAGCTTTGCTTATGCCTGCTCTGTATCTCAAAACCATCATGAGATTTCCTGTTGCTTTCCCTATAAATCATTCTTTGTCGAACAAGCTGCATACCTCACTGAGCAAAAGCTGAACATTCCCTCCTTTATCTGGAGTATATATTATTCTGCTAATGCTCATATGGATACTTTTTATTTTTTTCAAGGTCATTAGTCACTTGCCACGATGGTAAAAATGTGATGAACAGCCCCATGAAAAGTTCAATGAAATGAATAACTAGCTTTAAACTATTTTATGGAAAAAAAAAAAAAAAAAAAAAAAAAGCAGCAGTAAACCAGGCAGTGTGTTTCATGTAGATGAGTTTTCTATGACTAACCTTGCAAGGCAGAAATTCAGTCCTCTGCTTTGATTTTTAGATACTCTCATGAAAATACTCTAATAATCAAGAATTTCCTTTATTATTCCCCTGCATTCTTTATCTTCTCAGATAAGATGTGTGGTAACAGAAATTTCTCTGCCTCTGGGAAATAATGCTGTTCCTTGTGTGTATTTACTTTCAGTAATTCCAGAGCTTTCCCCCATAAGCCACAGAGAGATGACTAATGAACTGGTTTCACTTGGAGCTGTTCTACTCAATACAGAACATGCTGTGACAAAGTAATAAATTCACCACAAAAAGGGTTTATCATAGTAGTGGGTATCCTGATATAGTGAGAACCTGGTTCTTCAGGGGGAAGGATGCTATAAAGATATCAACCCTGGTCTTTGTATTTACTTCTTCAGGTGAATAAGTAAATAAATCAGATGCAACTGGTGTAAGAAAAGAAATAAATTATAGTGGCGTTCAGGCTGAACTAGGAGAATGACCTGTGCCATGGTCCAGGCAAATGATCCAACACCTTGCTGTGAACACATCAATCTTCTCCTGTAGTGACACAAAGGATTAAAGACTCATCAGTGGTGCTATCTAATTTAGAGGTGCCCAGTGAGACCTCAGGAGGGTTAGCAAGTTGCTATGAGCTTTTCTTTGGAGGTTGTTTTATTTCAGAGTAAAACATTGAGCTTATGAACAGAGATGGAAGTGAGTATGACTTTTTTTCCCTGCTGCATTTGAAGGTTTTCAGTGTTTTCAGTTCTGGAAAATTTTTGTTTCTTTAACTGCTGCAATGCACACAAAGGTGAGATTTGTCCTTCTGGGAATCTCAGCACAAGTACATTAATCTACTTGAATCCCAAGGGCTTGCTGAAAGAAGCCTTGTATGGATCTTGATTCACCTTTGAATAGGAGTGAATTTTTGTTACAACCATAAATAAGTAGCAATTTCAGAGTTGCTTTTTTATTTTTTCCCCCATTTTTTTCCTTATGATTATATTCTAAATCTTATGTTATTTCACTTCATAAATAAAGCTCTTCAAAAGGGTCTTTAAAAAGAGCAGGCTCTTGAATAGAAAAAAATTATTTCTGCCCTTCAGTTAGAGTCTCCCATATAAGTGAAAGCCCAGGGAACAAACAGAACTAAGTTTTTTCTTGTCACATCTAGCCACTGTAATTTTTGGAACAGGGCAGATTCAGGTTTTTTGACAGTTAATTGGTGGCAACTGCTGTAACACTTTGCATTCCTTCCACTCAGTGTCCTGTGCAAAGGTAAAAAGGCATCTAAGGAACTTGTGATATTTTGGTGGACCACCAGCTGCCGGCAGAGCTGGGAGACACCTTTTGTCACCTCTGTCCTGGTCCCTGGGGTGACAATGCAGCTGCAGAGGTGACTTGCCCAGAGCTGGGGATGCTCAGAGCAATCACTCTGAGCCAGGCACCATCTCCTTTGAGTCCTGCTGCTCTCAAAACTTTATGCTCACAAAAAAATGAGGAATAGACCCCCCTCATGTCATGGAGTCAATGTGCTAAACCAGCCATATTTTGGAGATGTCTGCTCCCAGTTCTGGAGTGCTTGATGCTGCCCAGGGCCAAAATGAGCTGCTCTGTGGGCAGGCCTGCTGAAGAAATACCTCTCTTTGTTTCTCCTGGGGCTATAAGTGGCTTGAGTTTCCTGAGGATGGCTTCTTGTTGTCAAATTATCAGTTATTATGCTGTTGTTGAAATGCTAGACTGAATATCTCAAGTGCCACTTGTGCTGTAGCAGCAGATTTGTTGGCGAGCGGAGGAGACAGAGAGAGAACACAATGCTCGCCCAGGGAGAGGTTGAAGTTGTCACTTCCCTCTTTAATGGAGACAGGAAAGGTAATTAACAGCCAGCGTTGTGTACAGATTCCTATTTCATGGGCAAGATGACTCATTTTGGCTCTGAGCAAGCATGAGAATGAAATTAAACCAACTCCTGGTGCCATGCCAGTGACTTTGGCATTTTAAAAATATCTCCCCTCTGTGTCCCAACACAAGCTCACTATATTTTCAAAATCAGTATGTGCTTTGTGGGAACAGGGGTTTCCAGGCTCTCTCTGTAGGTGAAATACAGCTTTTATTTTCCTACTTGCATCCAAATTCATTCATTTAGTAACCTCACTGTGTATTAGTTGTGTGGTTTTTATGTCCATCAACCTGTTTCCATAGAGTATTTAAAGTGCACTAGCTCAAGGTTGGATTTATTGGAGCAATCAAGGAGTTTGTAGAAGGGTGTGTTGGGCAGGATACATGGAACATGATGTTGGGAAAGGCTGCAGTTATTCCCTCAGCTAAGACTGTGCTCCCTACGGCTTTCTCCTGCATCCCTGATAGGATGGATGAGCCATGTTCTGCCTGGAGCTTCTCTTCATCTCCAAAGGGCTGTAGGTGTTTTGTGTGTGATGAGTCAATGGGAAACTCCAAAGAAAGCTGCAATTTATGCATTAAAGTTTGGGCAAAACTGCTGCAAATGAAGTGCAAGACACACTATAATAGTTAGAGCAATGTATCCTTTGTTCAGTGATGTGGGTTTACTCTGTTGTCCTCTTTGGGAAGTCACTGGTGACCAGTTAGCCCTGCCTTGTTCTTGCTTCTGTCTCTTCATGCTGCAAGTCTTTATTATTTTTTTTTTTCCCTCAGAACAATCTGTTTCCATATTTGTGCTTCTCAGTGGGTGGCTGGGTGTCATCACCAGCTCATGGAGAGACTCTGAAGGCAGCATTCAGCTCTGCCCAAGGCTGGGTGAGGAACGTTTGTGGTGGGTGGGATGAAAGAGGGCAGTTACCTGCACCCTCGAGGGGACAACTTCCCAAATGCCACATCCTGACAGGTGGGAATTGCTGCTGGATGTGCCTCCTGCACTGACAGGGAGCTGGGGATGAGCAGCAGCTGGCTGAGGGCAGGACTCTGCTCCCTGCCCTGTGGAGCAGCCAGGAGTCTGTCCCTCTGTGCTGATCACAGTTTCTCCAGGGTCACCTGTGCTAACACTGAGCAGTGAACAAATTAGTTAGAATTCCAGCTTATAGTTACTTTTCACAGCTGTAAAGGACTATCCAGTGCCTTTTTACTACCTGCCAATGTATTAACCAGAAGTAAGACGTATCTTGAGATATTCTAAATAAATTCTGGTGCTTATGCTGTCAATTTTTTGTATGATGTGGTAGAGACCTTGGATTATTTAAAAAAAAAATTGTTTATTAAGGAAAAACAGCCATAAATAACCCTCTACTAGTGGACTGATTCATTACCTCCTCCCCCGCCCATTTCCAAAATAACAACCCAGATCCAGCTCCCCACCAGCTTTACCACAGCAGGAGCAGAATTTAGATAATGAGGGCATGAGGAAAAGGTTACTAAACAAAGCTAAGGGAGTTAAATTTAGAAAAGAGCGAGCTAACAGGTGGCTAGAGAAAAGGGAGGGAGGAAGACTTTGGAGAGGCAGTGAATAGAAGTGTGATTGCATTCGTTATGGGGTTTGTATAATAGAGAAAATGTTGGGAGTAAAATAAACTCCATAAAGAAATATTTAAAAATGTATTGTTTGCAGAAAACTGTAATCAATCTAACTGACAGTCAGAAAGGTCTGTTTAAATTGCAGAGCTTCTCTCCCTTGCACTCCTACCAAAATCTGCTTCAATAAATTGGGAAGAGTATAGAAATAGATACTGAACATGACAAGTTAAAAAATTTTTAAGTTCTAACTGGATTTGCACCTCTCCCTTTCCTGTATTTTATGGTATGATTTTGGTCCAAGGGTTCATCTTGAGATGATAATACCAAGATCCAAAAGACTTCCAGACTTTTGCTGGCTTGTGTGTCTTCATACCAAGCTGGTTTTTTGCCTCAAAGCCAACTTTTATCAAAGGAAGCATATAGAACCAGAGATATAGCACAAAGTCATTTACCTGCTGCTTTCATTTGGCAATGATAGCTTTGACTGCAACTGTGCTCCACAGACTGACTCCTAAAGCAGAGATTAATTGTCCAGGGGACTGAGATGTAGCTAAAGAAAGAAGCTGAAGTTTGGCCAATGCCCTTGGTCTCACTTCTTATGTTAGAGGATATTGCCTGGAAGAAGGATTTGGTTCACAGTATGTGATAAGGATGACTTTGTGAGCAACACAATGCTGGGATTTTTGCTGCTGCTTTTTCTTTCTTTTAAAAATTTTTTATTGGCACCAAGGCTTTCCTAGTTTTTTGTTTTATTCAAAGTGGAAGAAAACTCCATCTTGGCCACAGAGCCAAGAGAGTTTTCAGATATATTTGACTAAAGAAATAGTATTCATTTTTCACATTACTTATCTGCAATGCTTCTTGGCTCTCTCCATCAGTAATGAACTCCAGAAATGCCTAGCTCTTCACATATGGAGTCTAAATCAATTTTCACATGTAAATATTAATGTTGCATGCATTTGAAGTTGGACAGATGAATCCCAAATGAAGTGCTCCCTGTACAGAGTTGGAATTTGGGAGTCTCAGCTGCACTTTTCAGAGGTTTTGTCAGTAGAGCAGTATTAAGCCCTTAGGTAATATATTATTGTTTATACTTAGTGGAAATCCTCCAAGGATTACTTTCTTTCTTCTTGCAGAGTTTGACTAGATTAAGGAGGTGTATTATGACAATGCTGTGTCAGTGCTGGGCTTTAGCTGAAGGAGTAACTTTAATTTCTACTGTCCCTGAACCATTCTCTGTCAGATGTGCATTGATAAGGCCACAGTCCTTTTATGGTACCTAGATGTGGCCTCTGCCTGGTGTGTCAGAGCACAGCATTATCCTGAAGACGATGTCTCAGTCTCTTTTTATGATTCAGGGACAAACCCTTGAATTTCTTCTTTGACATGATGGCAACTGACACCATTTTCAGAAATATTGATTCTAAACAGGAGCATTTAGGTAGTGCCACAGCCATTGTTCTGAGGAGAATAGTGAGGTTTTTCTTTCTCTCTCCTTTGTTAATCCCTGGAAAACATAGCCCTGGCTGCCTCAGTCAGCTTTAAAAAGGAAAATGCAGCATGCAGACTCCTGGTCTTCACTCAGTGGAAATACTTTTATTTTGGACATCCTTTTTATTCAGCAGATTGGCCAAATTTCAGATGGCCTTTCAATCCAATTCTGCCTGACTTTGACTGATGCTATCTCTCTATTTGGAGATTGACTAATTAAGGCTATGCTATCTAAAATCAGTTTTCTTTGGTTTTCATTGGTTTTTTGTTTTGGTGGGTTTTTTTCTACTCAACTACTTTGAGTTTGAAATGGAGCAGGGCACTCTGTTGTGCAACTTCTTTTAAAGTGTTTTGTTTCCCAGCGTTAAAACCAAATCAGATTTAAAGTCTCCTCTTTATTTTAGAGTTTTCTCTGATCCAATCTACTTGTACCTATTTAACCCAATCACCCTGTTTCAGATTACTGTTTTGTTCATTATAATATTGATTACCTCCTCCCCTCATTAATTTTTAAAATTTTTTGGCTTCTTAACCAGCAGCTTGAAATACTGCAGGCGAGTTTGCATAGCACATCCTTGAAATTACACTTGGAAACTACTACTTGGACAGTTACTTTAGAGGCATTCTTGGAGGTCATTACAGTTTTTGTCAAGAACAGTTTAATTCTCTGCCATTTTCCACTTTTGTTATTATTGTGGATTGTCATGGGAGCAGGTTAATTTGGTCCAATTTCCTCCTCGTGTTCTGTCCCTCATCTTATGAATGCAAACACGTGGAAACTGGACTCTGCAGAAGATTAAACCTGTGGCAACAAGTAATTCCTGTGACAGAGACTTTAATGAAAAGAGAAAAAGACCTTAAAATATCTCCTTTCACTTAATAAGGATAATCTGAACAGTGGTAGGAAAACCACAGGAGGACAGCTCTGACCTGTGCTAGTCACATTGCAAGCCATGATGGGACTGGCCTTTGGGCATGTGAGAAAGTGACTCCACGGGCAGGCAGGATTAGAGCCCATCTCTTTGAGAAGCAGGGAAAGCTCCTCAGTGGTGACCCAGGAGAAAAGGAAGGGCCAACTGCTGCAGTGGCTCATTCCACACTGTCCCCTGCCCCTGCCCAGTGCCAAGGGCAACATGGAAATAGCCATCACCTGGCCAGCCTGTCTAGTGGCAGATGTGCAGAATGAACAGACATTGAACCTGTCTCAGACAAATCTTTCCAGTTTTTGGCAATTGCTGGCTTAGGGGCTTTCAAGCCATGCCTTTAGGTACTAAGTCTTTATGACTTTGTCTAGTCCTTTACTGAATCCTTTTAAAACTCTTTGTCTCGTGCAGTAACTTGTGTCAAGGAGTTCTATAAATTAACTGTGTAAAAAAGCACTTTATTTAATTTGTGTTAGACATGCTGCCTGATCATTTCATCAAATTCCACCCCTCACTCCCATTTATTAAGTTGGTGGTAGGTGCCCTCTCATTGCCTTTCCACTCTGCATTTTGCAGGCCTGTTACTCCCCTTCCATCACTCTCCTTCCATGCTCTAGAGAGAGCCCTTAAGGAATTCAGACCTGTTCAGTGGGGGAGGCCAGCTTGGAGCTGCTCCTCAGGGTCAGAGGCAGGCAGTGCTCTGGCCCTCAAAGGCAGCACTCTATCAGTGTGTGTAGCACTCCCATGACACTGGAAGGACCTGTCCCCACAGCTGTCCAGGAGGCTTTAGCATGGCTTTTAGGGTGGCTTTTTTGTAGCTGGAATCAGAGTTTGTTGTCTCCTGCCTGTCATCCTAGGGAGAAAATCATTACTTTTTGTGAGTTTATTGATAGCTGGGCTGTGATTGATGACTAATCCCATCTCTGGGTTTCTCTTAAGACTTGTCTCTTGCTGGCTCTTCTCCTGACCTATCCCTAAACCTCAGCATCCTTTGACCAGAGGAGGAAAGGGAGCAGGATGAAGAATAGATGCTGTATTTCAGTGAGATTGCCTGGTCCATCATTTAGATGTGAGTGTGAACTTAGCTCAGCAGGTCGGTCAAACCCTCCTGTGCTGGCATCTCAGTGACTTCAGTAAAAGCCAAACACACATAAACCATGAGTTTCTGACTTCTCCATGGATCAGGATGAGAGTGATCTCCTTGCTATGGCTCAGCTGTAACCGTGGTCCCCCTGATCCTGACCTGCTGGGGTAAAGGTCAGTGCCTGCTCTGTGCTTCCAGGCTCCCTGGGTGTCATCTGGAGCAGTAAGTCCTCTGCCTCCTTGCAATCTGTGCTGAAGCATCTCTGCATAACTCACAAGTGTTACTAAAAGACTGCCGTGGCAGCAGCTTGGAGGTTACACCCGCCATCTGAGAGGCTTTTGTTGCTGAAAACTGACTCATTTTTATGTGAAGAAATCAATATTTTTATAAGCTGAATGTTGGGGTTTTTTTTCCCCCAGTTCTGGATGCTCCCAAAAGCAAGAATGTTTCCATCAGGTATTAAAATCTGGCTTTTGCTTTCAGCAGCAGGCAGGGATGTGTGTTATTACTGTACTTGGACTAAATGTCACTCAGGATAATACAGAGCTGCAGACAAGCATTGCTCTAAAAGCAGGCCCTTGTCTCTCTGCATTTCCTCAGCACACTGAATGTTTGGCTAAGCTCCAGGAACTTTCCAAACACAAACAAGCATTTATGTATTAAGCCTTTTTATCAGTCTATGCTCTGTCTGAGCTAGGATGTGGGCAGCCTTTCTAATAAGGTGTATGCAGAATTGTTAATGGCTTTCCCATCCACCTGTGCAACAAAAATATCCCAAATTTTAAATATTAAATCACTAAAAGTTTGGGGTTTTTAGAAGTACGTTGCTATCTTCCTTTCACAAAACAGTCTTAGAAGAATGGGGTAATTATGGATTTGATAAAAACCACAACTTTTTTCTAAAGTAGATGGATTGCAGCATGTGCATGGTGAGGACATGAAATGCAGGTTGAAGCTTTTGGATGTGGCTTGTGCTGGAATGAACTTTGGCAGCACTGGCCCATCCCTGTCCCCTGGTCAGAGGGTGACAGTCCCACCAGCTTCCAGTTAGAGCAAATAACAACCAAGCTAATAACACTTGTGCAGCTGTGTAAGACAGCCAGCAATTCAGGATTTCTAAATGCATTTCTAACAGAAATAGCATTAACTGCCTTTAGTGGCAGGGAAAAGTGGGAATTGGGAGCAGTAGGATGCTGTGCCATCTCCAGCCCCCCAACACTGTTTGAGGGTGTTGCCCTGGAGTCATTGCAATCTTGCTGGCATTTTGACTTGATGAAGTTTGAATTGCTGATGCTCAAGATGAGCTTGTTGCAAACTCTAGTGAAGGATTCCAAGGCTTTAACTCTGCTCTCCTTCCCCAGACTTGCTGAAATGAAAAAGGGATGCATTTAAAATACATACATTTAAATATGTAGATGTATTTTAGATTTGAAGATGCAATCTGTGGCTCAGTCCTTAGTTTATGTCTCTTATGGCAGTGGGATGATCTCCAAAATAAGCTACTAGCTCAGAATGCTACCACAGCAAAACTTGGTCTCAAATAGTGCCTTGAAATAAAGTCTCATCAGCTGCAAGATGTGCTTTGTATTCAGAATGTTGATCATATGGACTCATTTCCCATACATTTATGGGTCCCATGCTATCCTCTTCCTCCTTAGGCAGCAGCAGAAAGTCCTCAAAAGTGAAATTTAAACATAAATGTTTGTCTCTTTGGATTCACATTTCACTTGCATCAGATAGCATCTGAAATGATCTCATTTATGTTTTCATCAAATAGGTAAGCAGGAATTATTGAGTAATACCCTGGATCTCTGTGGGTAGCTCAACAGAACTCAGCACATGTGCAGGTATGGAAAGGGACAGGACTGGGGTCCCCCAGCTGCATTTCCTGCTCCCTTATCAGGATCCTTATCACTGAAACAGCTGAGAAAGGGACACAGCAGCACTGGGGGCAGAGCAGCTCTGGAGAGCAGGGGTGTGATGGTGGCAGCTGCTCAGGAAGGTGGCTTAGAAACACCAGGTCCTGCCTATGTCCAAACTGAAGGTTTCAGTGTTGGGGGGGGACACTTCTGAGCGAGCTGCTGTCACAGGAGTGGCTTCATGTGCTGAATGAATTGGGCTTTGAGGAGTAGTCTTTGATATGCCAGACTTTCTCTTGAAAAATCAAATATTTGTGTTCAACCACAGTTCAGTTTTAAAACTCTCAGGTAGCACTGGAGTTCATTGTGCCTCTCTTTCATTCCAGGAGTATTTATTTATTTTTTTCTCACCCCTGTTTCTGGCTGGTCCCTGTTAGCATGCAGCTCTCCTTGCATCTAGAGATCAAAAAATCCTGTCTATATGACAGGACTATTGAAAGTAAAAAGGGGATAAAAGAGTGATAGCTGGGAATAAAGCCAAAGTTGTGATTTCTCAAAGAGCACCCTTCTTAAGTGCAAGTGCTCCAAAAAGGCACCAGATGTTGTGTGTGTGTATTTTTAATATAGCTTTGACTAGAGGGAAGAGATAAAGATGGTTATCTCTAAAAAAGGTGTTTCAGGGCAGGAGATGATGAGCTGAAGACCAAATGCTCCTGTTCATTTGTACTTGTCAGGGAGAGGAGGAACATTTCAGCTGATTGATCTTTGGGATGGATCATCTGTGTCTAGTAGGCAACAGACACTTCACACCTCGAGTTTCTCAGCACTGGCCTTTTTTCCTCACAAATGAAGAGGGGATGTGTTTAGCACCTGCTGTGGCTGGGGATTCCCTTTACTCCTGCAATGGGATCCCCTCACGTGTGCTCCAGGCAATGAACCTCCCCTGCAGAGCAGATCCCCAGATCTGCCAAGAGAGAAGGAAAAAAGTGACAACAGCTGGCCCTGCCCACCCTGCTGTCCTGCTGATCCTTGCACAGCCATCCCAGCTTGGGCAAATCAGCTGTTGATGGGGGTTCTTGTGTAAAGTCATGGTTGGAGAGCTGTCTGCAAGGTAGGGTAAGGCTCAGGGCTACAGAGGAAGTCAGACTGGTCCTTGCAGTCCAAGATCAATGCTGGGGCTTGGCAGCCAGTTTCAGTCCTCCCAGGGACTTCTTAAATTTCTTTCTTTGCCCATTTTAGCAGGACAGGGTGTCTCTGGCTGCCCCCAGATGGGCATTATCCCATTATCCCCAAGATGGATAATGCACGTATCCTGACCTCTGTGGATTTCTTCAGGGAGAGCTCCTAGATATGACCCAGGTCATACTGGGACAACTGGGAATGCTCTGTGAGAGAAATCCCCTTGTTAAATGGTTTACAGGCACACAGCTGACACAACCTCGCTGAGATCAGAGGAGCTGTGGCAGAAGTTTCTGCTCAGCAGCTGTGAATTGTTAGCACTGCCAAGCCTCGATTCTGTTTCTGAACACATCTCCACTGGCAGGATAAGCTGTGAACAAAACAAGGTGCTTGGGAGGAAAGAGAGTCAGCTCAGTGGGCTGGGAAGGCTGAGATTTTTTTTTTTCCTCCTCCTAGTCATTTATCTGAACAACCCAAATTACAAAATGAGGCTGCTGATGCTGAGGTAGCCTGATGATTGCCACGGGGGTCAAGGAGCCACTGTGCTCCTGGTGCCAAATCACTAATGCTCTGAGCAGCTCTGAGTGGTCTGAGTCCCTTTCTGTGTCAGTCCTTTCTGCTGTACAAGAAAAGAGAGAGAAAAAGAGGAGAAAGGGAAGGAGCAGGCAGCTCCTGGAAAACCTGGGAGAGACTGCACCAGAGCATGAGCCTTCCTGGGGCACATTAGCAATCTCAATGTTTGTGGGCATATTGTTAAGGAAATGTTTCTAAATAATAGCTCTGTTGCAGTTTGACTGTGAAGAAAGCTTATTTAAGCATCATTTCTCCCAGAATATTTAGTGGTTTTCTTTTCTTTGGACAAACATAGAAGGGTAAGATGTATCCATCCACAAAAGCCCCAAAAGCTTCTGCTTTCACTAGCAGAGCTGGCTGTCAGCTGGGATGGCCAGGAGCATCACTCTTGGAGCATCTCAGTAATTGGACTTTGCCAAGGAAGGAGTAAATAAAAGGTACCCAGTGAGGATTGCTCCAATAGCTTGGATTTCACAAATTGAAAACATATTAACTTCTGACAGCTCTGTTCTTCTATAGACAAAACAGCTGCATTCCCAGGAGCTCTGTGCTTAACGTTTTAAACTTTTTCCCTTCTGGTGAATTCTTTGTGCATCTAAAGGAGGCTCCCAGAGTATTTTATTTTTTTTTTTACACTGTTTTGCACCTTGGTTTATCATTCAAAACCAAAGCCAGAAGGCTCAAAATGTTCTTTTGCATCTGATTTGGCAGGATTTCACTTCCACTTGGCACTGGGACATGTGTTTATGTCTCTTACTCCATGGGGTATAAGGCAGTAACAAATCTGGCCCTCTGGATATTTCTTACATTTAAACCCAGGGCTAGATATATTCTCTGGGATTCAGCAAGATTTCAATTCATTTTTACTTTCCTCTGCCCATCCTCTCTCTGTTCTTGGTGCCTGCTGCTAAAACTGAAGATAAAACCTTGCTTTAAGTTTTAGAGACAAAAAATGTCAGGTGCATCTTAGAAACAAACGTTTAGTTCTAGTTCATGGCTGCTAGGCTGTGCATGGTGTATTCCAGACTGGAAAAGTCTGGGAGGAAGGAGGCTTATTAATATCTCATAACAGCCCTTTCTCAGGCTGCTAGAGGGAAAGCTCACTGCTTTGCCTCAGTCTGCCAAAACTGTTGAGTAAATAAGGGCCTTCTTTTTTCCTTTTCCACATGAATGAATTTGACTTGTGGATTTTCCAGTAAATCACTAGAAAACTATTTGTGATTTGGCCTTCTTTGTATGACTTCTGCTCCAACTGCCAGTTACACCAAATAGAAAAACTGACAACAAGGCAGATTTATACTCCTTGTCTTAATATAAAATTGGGACACTTCTTGCTTTGCAATGAATTGCAGCCAACCCTTTCCTGTATCCACGAGAAGGAGAGGTAGATCCAAGGTTGTTTTGTTAACAAGTAGAGATGAGTGGAGCATGGAAGACTCGTGAGGCAACCATGCCAGGTAATGTTGAATGGAACTGGGAGCACTGTTTTCCAGGTTTCTTGGCAAGTTTATGTGCTGCTTTTATGGCATTTTCATGCAGACATCTCTTGAAAACACCCTAGCCTTGTATACATCCTGTTCAGCCTCCAGTGATCAGATTTGTGCCTTTTCAGAGAAGATCCCAAGAATTCATTTCTACTGAGCCTTTCCAGACATAGCTAACTGGCTTTCAAAACTTATAATTACTTATAATTTCAAAGCTTATAATTACTTTTGATTATATCAGTGTTTATATGCTACTGTGCGTGCTATGGGCCAGATGGTACTGCTGTTGTTACCTGCATTGCAGATGCAATTTGGCCCAAATGGTGGTGTTAAGTCACCCCCAAATGTCTCTCGGGTGTCAGAGTTAAATATGAGCTTGTGTGAGTATAATTTTTCCTCCTACATATGAAACAGGGCGAAGTAGGTAGGGTGAAAGGAAAAAAAATGTAACTAAGCAGTACAGCTGATACAAGGCTAATCCCTGGCAGCAGCTTTGGGATGTCACAGCACGAATGCGACAGCAGCCTTCAGACTTCACTAGTCATCCCAAAAGAACAGGTCCCAGATACCTGGGATAGGATTAGGAGAGTGCAGAAGCATAGATGCTGTGCTGTTTTTGCAATCCTTTCCATCCCTGAGCTGCTCTCTGCAAAGGCATCCTACAGACACAGCTGGGCAGAGGCGAGGCTGGAGACAGCAGGAAATTTCAGTGCTGCTCAAAGTGCTTCTTCCTCATCAGAGGGATTTAGTGTGATTGCTTAGAAAATAGGCATCTGGATTGATTTAGCAGCTGTTGTACTGTGTGGTACCTAATATACTTGACATCTAATGGAGGGAAGGCAAAGAAGGCAGGGAGGCAGGTTGAAGTGACCATAATCACAGCTGGCAGCACTCCTGATTTTACCAAATGTCTTGGGATGTTTGGTAATGTTTGAGTCCTGTGATTATGCAAGTTCCTTTGCAAAGAGAGAACTAAAAGGCATTTCAAGAGACCACTCTGTTCTCCCTTTCTGCATCCTCCCTGCTGGCTCTGCTGCATGTCCCAACATACTTGTCACCTTATTTGCCATGGCTCTTGCTCTCAGTGTCTGCAATGAGTTCAGCCATAGGCTGAGACTTTTGAAGTGACAACTTGGAATTAGGCACCCATATCCTAGGAGATTTGCTGGACTTTGGCAGCATTGCCAAACTCTGCCTTGGTGATGTTTTGGTGCTATGACTCTCTTTTGAAAACCAGAAACCCAGGATGTGTCTCCCTGTTTCTGTTTGCTATTTATAATAAAACTTGGTTTGTGCTCTGACAGTTTTTAATCTCAGCAGAACCATCTGTGCCAAGCTAGGTGGGGTGGCTTTCTGGAGTAATTTCTTGTGTCTCTTCACCATCCTATCAGGTACCTCCTGATATTATTTTTGTGTGTTGCTGTTCCGTGCATAAATACACCCATGGGAGCCACAGTCAGATGACTTCAGTTCTTCAGGACTTCTTGAAGACTGTGGGCTTTTCACAGGCTGCCTCTCCATTTCCCCAGAGGTCTCCCAAAGAAGTCAGGGTTTTCTACACGTTTTATTGCCTTCTAAATCTTTGAAAAGCCAGTTCCATCTGGGCTGGGCAGATGTTGCAGTGGTATCTGCACATCAGTGGTATCTGCTGGTGGGTTTGGCTGACTTGGGTTTCCTTTTGAGATTTGCTGTGAGTTTTCCAGGTTCAGGTGATAAAACACGACAGGGAACTAATATTTTCTACTACTTCTCAGCTGCTAAGTTGCAGTTCCTGGCATTTCTAGAAGCAGGCAGAAATTTGAAGTAGATGAAATTAAATGGTTTTAGATCTGGATGGGTCTCCTAAGACCTTGAACTGCTAAATGTTGTCTAATCTAGAATAAAAGGCTGGTACTCATTGTAGTCACACTTGTATAAAAAGGAACAGTCTGCAGGATTTGGGGCCAGCAATTTCTGAAACTTTTACACATAGTGGAGGTACTTAAAAACTCAATTTTGCAGCTGTTCACTTTATCAAAAGTGAGTTTGACCCAGTCCAATGCTCAGCTCCTACGTCTCTCTGACTGCAAGCAGAGATGGTTATTTCTTGCAGGGTTTTTGCATTTCTAGGGGGGGGTTTGCCCTACTTAGCTTAGGCTGGAGTCCAGGTACTTAATTCTGGAGTTTCACAAAGAAAGTTATGTCAATTTTTTAAAACATTAGCTTGTTGGGGGATATTTAAATAGAATTTATGTGCTTGGTGCATGTGTCCTTTTCCAATTCTTTTTGGTTTGTGTAACTCATGTTTTCCTCATGCTTCATATCCATAACAAAAAAGAAAAGTTTCTCATTTACTTAGACTTTCCCCAAGTTTCAATACTTGTTATTTCACAGAGCATGAAGAAGCTGAACGCTATTATATTTCCTATTTACTGTTTGCAGTTATAATACCCCTCTTAATGGTGTGAAATATAAATGAATTATGTGCCCTCATTTGTGGTTGCAAGTTGCTGTTATAAATAATGCAAACGGATGCTCATGTGGTAGTAAATGAAATTTTTTCAAAAAGAAACAGCAGGAAGAATGGAAGAAAAGAGTATTTTTGCTTGGCTTGTGGCACGCAATAATGTGTGTGACTGAGTGTGCAGAACTGTTCATAGACACACTCCTCTTTTTGTTTGGTTTGGTTTAATTTAAATCCTTTGTCTTAAAAACTGCTTGTATTCCAAAATGCCATTCTGGTGTTGCCTTGTTTTTTCTGTTAGAGATGAAAAGTATGCTTTAAAAATAACTTTAATTGCAGAAAAAAATAGAAACTTGACATATAAACCTTTTTCTAGGAGTGTGGAAATAAATGTTTTCTGCAGGATGTAGAGTGCAGGTCTGGTTTTGAAATCAGTGAACCAACAAAGTTCATTTCTTATACCTAGGATACCATAAATAATTCATTTAGTGTTGTAATTTATCATTACTCACAAATAATTAAAAATTAAGTCTTACATATTTGTTTTAAAGACGTTTTCCAGCAGTGTTTTAGGAATTGTATCCTTAAGTGTAAGTACACATCTCCTCAATTCAAGAGTTATATCTGCTGGTACTATTTACTGAGACTGAAGCCATATCTGCCTCCTCCTGCAAAAACCTGCTGATGCTTTTGAAAATGAGAAGCTGATAGAAGAGAACCCAAAGGCATCTGACAAAAAAAAAAAAAAAAAAAAAAAAATCTGGCCTGAAATGAATAGAATTGGTCATGTAGTTCATATTAGTCTTTTAAATATTTTGTTGAATTGCAACACAGATTGTACAGTCTTGAGTGATGAGGGTCTAAATACATTCTTCCTAGCTTTATTATTTAATAACTGAAGTAAAACTGATCATAATTCTTCATTATGTGTTAATTTTCAATGAAGTATTTCGTTCAGAAAAATACATATGTTCACAGCTCTCTGAATTATGCAAGTATTACATTTGAAGACCATCCTTCTTGTTCCTTTTGGCATTGCATATTTGTTCCCATTTCTCTTTTATTCTTCATTGCCACTTTTGACTGCTTGGTTCAGGCATGGGAGTTTATCAAAATAAAAAATGTTTTGTTTCAGATAAGTATGAACACGGGCTGTGAAATGATTAAATGAAAACAGGAGTGAAAAATATCTCCTTGAACATCAGTAACTAGAGTCAGGGTTGGATTGTGGGGTTTTTTTATTATTTTGGTTGGTTTTAAACTGCATGTTGAGTTTGTATTTAAATATCCCCAATTAGCTGTTGTGACAACTCCTTGTGCTTGCAGCTATGAGGTTACTTAGACTAACTCGTATCCATGTTAAAGATGGGAAACATCAGGGCTGGTTTGGGGATTTTGGAGTGTCTGGATGCAGTCTGAGCTCTCTGCAGCTCTGCTGAGCCTCTGGCAGAGAGTCATTTATACTATTATTATTTGTGTGGAGCTCACAGTGGGGTGTCCATGCACCCAGCACCAGGATAACATCCACGGTCTCCAGCACGCAGAGAGTTGTTCAATTTCTCCAGCAAAGCCAAGTCAGTGCTGTGAGCCTCAGCTAAAGATGTGCTTGTGGGTGCTGAGGTGTTACAGCAACAGACACGGTGCTGCTTTTTGCCAGACTCTTTTCCCTGGCTGGGTTTTAGGGACATTTTGTCTTCCCTGCCATGGGCTTGCTGGAGAGGGGATTCGATGAGCGCACGCTTCAGAGGATGATGATAGAAGAAAAAGACTGCCATGAAATCACAACAAGGATCCTCCTCACCTCTTTTCCTTGCACTCTACCTTCATTTATCTCGGCAAGCTTGAATTGCAGTCCCATTGCTATTAACCTTTCAACTGCTGGCATGTTACCAGAGCTCAGCCCCAGCTGGCAGCGGGAAGGGGAGGATTGGAGCGGCTCTGAAGTGATGAATTGGCCTTGGCACTTTGCTCAGTGGCCACTCTCTGGAAAGTGGGAAATGTGCTGTGCAGCTCTGTGGTCTTAATACCCTCTGGGTACCACCTGTAAAAGTGTGGAATCCAGGAGCAACAGGAAAGAGGGGGAACTGCAGGGTTGGAAGGGTTATTTTATTTCCTGCCTTCCACAACTGTCTGCTTCACCTCTGAAAAAGGAGAAAAATGTTCCCAGCTCTCATGGCAGCCTGATGGAGGGGAGCACCAAGGTAGACTGATCTCCCAAGGGCTGGCCTGTTCTCTCTCAGTCCAGCACCTGGTTCCAGACAGGGCTGATGCCTTGTTGGGACTACCTGAAAACAGAGGCAAGACAAAATTTAGGGAATAAAAAGTGGTTATAGTTATTGAAGGGCCTTCAGGTACACTTTGCCACCCAGGGGCTACACCCAAAAATGGACAACGGGTCACAGGTTTCCATACTTTTATGAGTTTGGTCCATTTGCATATTGGGAGTTAATCTTCCAATTACAGCTTCAGGTAATGAAGTCATTTACCCCAAGTTTGCTCACCCCAACTCACTTTTTACATTTCTTAGGGTTTGAGACAGTGAGGTGTCCTTGATTCCCAGGCCTAGAGAGGAATTGTTTATCTGACCAAAATGGGAAGGCAGTAACTAACACTCTGTATGGTGTTGAGAGTTACACACTGAAGAATTGCAGGATTACAAATACATGAAAAATACAAAAAGCCAAAATCCTAAGGCATCAGGACTGTGCTACCAGGTTTCCAGGTGCTTGCTGGCCGTGGTGCTGATGCTCCACGCTGCTGTCAGCCCCTCCTGGAGCTGTGCTGGCTGGATCCTGGCTGTGCCAGTGCCAGTGCTGCCATCTGCTCCGTGCAGGGCAGGAACATTTTGTCCTGGCTCTGTGTGGCCTGTCAGTGCAGCACACAGGTGCTCCCATAAACCACGGCGATGGAGCTGGTGTTCCCTGGCAGGGAGGGAGGGAGAGAAGGAGGCTGCTGTCCCTGGGAGCTGCTGGCAGATCCTGCTGCAGCATCTGAGTCTGCTGGGCCTCCCAGGAACACGGCTGGGCACGAGCAGCCTCTGTTCTGGTGCCTTCATCATTCTTCTCCAGAGCATTACACTACATAAATGTCAACAAATGGCCCCGTCTCCACTTAATGAAGTGAGTTTTTTGCCTTAAAGGGCTAATTGTCCATCTCTTCTGTATGAGAAAAGCAGGGCTTTCTTTTTCTTTTTCTTTTTTTTTTTTTCCCTAGCAGTGTGGCAGAATTTACAGATGTGCAAATACTGTGGGTGACATCTATTATTTAACTTTCATTACCATTAATATGAATTAAATTGATGGCATTTGTCAGGATGGTTTATGTGTTGTAGAAGATGCCTTAGGGAGCTGCTTTTGAAAGAGGAGAATTTCAGGAAAAGAGAAGTTGTTTTAGTGGCTAGAGGGAAAGGGCTCTGGAGATTTGACTTTAGCTCTAGTGAGAGTTGAATTTGCTTCCCTGTAGGACCTTGTGTAAATATTTCAAGACCAGAGTTTTTCCCAAACTCACTTCCTGTTTATGCAGCTTCCCAAAGTGGCCAGATTTTCATAACTGGTCCAGTAACACAACTGAGATATGAGTTTAATAATTTTGGGTCCACTTGAGGAGAAAAATATGCAAATAGAAGAACAGGTGGGAGGTAAAACCCACATATATTTGTTCAGATGTGACCAGGAAATGTTGGCTGTGATTTGCACATTCTGTAGCCTTGATTGTGCAGTGATATAACTGGAAAATAATTCATATTGGAGCTCAAAGGTGGCTGTGTCTGAAAGGACATCAGTGGAGAGATCCAGGTGTACAATTTGGGGGTGCAAGGGTAATAGAATCACATATTCAAGCATCAATTAACATTGTTGCCTGAGCAGGGCAGGGAGTTTAGAGGCTGGGAAAAAAAAAAAAAAAAAGAAGGAGTTTGAACAGAAGCTTTTCAGTTTAAGAACAGTGGAAGTACTGCAGCAGGAGATGTTTCCTACCTCTGCTGGCTTCTGCCTCTCAGGGGGCTCTGCCCAGGCAGTGTGTCTGGCAGTGCCTGCTTTAGTCATTATTGTGTCTGTGTGGGTGAGTGCAGTGCAGGCAGGAGTCCTGCCTCTCTTAATCCCTTTTGCATTTCAATTCTTAAGCAATTTCAGAAGAATAAACTATTTTTCTTTTCTTTTTATAAGTGGATTTAGAGAAATGGGAGAAAACAAAAGGAAAACCCAAAATCCAAGACCTTAATACCCAGCCACTGGTATTATGCTTAACTTAGGTTAACGCAGGGGACTCAGTCTGAGATAAGCAAACTCAAATGCTGATTTTGGTGGTGCAGATCTCCCTGCAAGTGGAAGATTTGAACTTCTATCCTCTCCTCTTCATTCTCTCTTTTTTTTTTTTTTTTTTTCTCCCTGGGCAACGAGTACTCCTTTAATAAATCATTGACTTGCACAGCAGGCTGTGTGAAAGAGCCTCTTAAAACCCCCAGGCAATTGGTGCTGGGCTAAAAGTGAAAGATGACCCCAAATGCAGTAGTTGCCAAAGTTTCACCTAAACCACTTGGGCAGTACATGCAGCGTAGCACAAAAATAGCCAGCAGCTTTTCAGCAGCCTTTTTAGGAGCAGGAATCAGTCCTGACTAGACACAAAACTCATTGCTGTCAATGTGTAAATAAGGAGTCGTGGTGTGCCAAGAAAGCACATCAGTGTTTCTGAGAGAGCAGTGGGCAGAGAGAGCTGCTCATGCCCTGGGGTTCCCCTGCTTGGGCAGGAATGTTCTTGACATTGATACTGGGTGCAGATCTGCTGGTTTGATTTCCAAAGTTGTGTGGGGACTGTCTGCTGAGGAACACATGGAGACTTCACCTTCCTTGGAGTTGAGCATGAAATGGTAGCAATTTCCTAAACTCTCTTGGCCAGGGATGACCTGATAAGGAGGGAACTTCATCTCTCATTGTGAATCCCCATAATCTCATGGTTGCATTTTTAATATCTACTACAAAAAAAAAAAAAAAAAAAAAAAAAAAAGTATAGCCATGGACCACCTGTTTCTGATTCCTACACACCTCTGGGGAAGTGTTCCCATTAAAAATTCAGAATTTCTGGCTGCCTCTTTGGTTTATTCATTCTGCCCATGTCCAGCAGTGGCTTCTGTAAATGCTGACCAGCTGAGCAGTTTGAGCTGCAGTTTATCTTGGTACAGAATATGGGCAGGAGCTCTTATGAGGACAGAGCTCCCCAGAGTGGAATCACTTACAGTTTAAGCTGAAAGGTCACCTACCTGTCAAAGTCCTCATGGCAAAGGTTTTTCAAGCCATTTTTCATAGCAGGATGAACTCAAGACCCATTCAATCTTTTCATAGTTACTAGATATGGTCTTTATTCCTGTACCTTGGATCTCGAAGAATAAGATTTGAGAGAGGCTTGTAAAGTTTCATGTTCTGGGACAGAAAATGGGAGAAGGAGTCCTTTCCTTTGGCTTATTTTCCAAGGGAAGGAGTGTCACTTCCTCAGAGACAGCCTGGGACAAGTTCTACACACCAAGCTAAAGTGGTCTGGGAAGTTTTGAAGAAATATCCATGCCATCTATGAGGTTTTTATGCATCTGTAATGGGTTTTCTGGCTGAGCTGTGGGATTTGGGATTCTCCATCTGGCTCCTCTTCTCTAACTTCACCATGTGTATGATGCTGAAGAAGTACAGACATTGTCTTCAGCCGTAGGGGAGGTTCAAACATTTTGAGATTCAAGACTGAATAGTCTTCTTCAGATATTGAGGCTCCAGCTGCAATGGTTTCTTGAGAAAACATTTCATTTTACACTATCAGTAATATTTGAGAGAATAAAAATAACATGAAAAAAAAATCCTTTTCAGAGAAACTGCTTCAGCATTCACCAAAATTCCACAGTTTTCCTGGAAAAAGATTTCTCAGTTCTAATCTCTTTTTTGACCAAGGTTTCAACCAGATCTAATTAACAACAGCAGCTCACTTTTGTGTCAGGGCTTTTGCATGATAAAGGCTCATTTCAAACTCCTGCTCTGCATTAATATTATTTATTCAATGTCAGATCACTGCCAGGGGACAGGTGGGGTCCTCCTGAAACAGGCAGGAGCCAGCAGGGGAGTGAAGGAGGATCAGAACAGAAGCTTAACTCACATTTCTTTCATTCCATGCAGGTGTTCTCCCTTTGTATTGGGAGTTTCAAAATTGCCCAAGTGCAGAATAAGAAAACTTTCTAAATCCTTCAGAATTTTACAAGTTCCTGAGTTTGATGCCCCCAAATTAGTAATTATGTCCAGGGCATGAGATGAAGTCTCTTAATATTGCAATACAGTAGACATCTACTCATGTGAGAAACTAAATGTTCGTTTATACATTTACATTAATGCTTGTTTGAGGAAACTTTTCACTGATCTTCCAGTCTGTGAAAAGCAACAAGTGTGGAGATGTTGGGCATGTAGTTTTCTGGTGTAACATCCAATGGGTAATTTGTTCTGACAATTTTTATGAGCAGGAAAAAAAACCCTCATCAAATGCATGTCTCACTTTCTGACCCCTCTCTGTGGTTCATTTACCTCCTGGAAGAACCACCTGCTTTCTGCTTTGCTGCTCCATTTGCAGCACTTGAGGGAGGAATGATTATAGTGGCATGCAGCCACTGGTTAACTTCTTTCCAGATGTGTGCTCCAGATGGCTATCCTGAGAATCCACCCCAGACCCAGATTTCCTGTTTAGCACTGACAGGCTGGATTCAGGCTGAAACACAATCTTCTGCTGTGCTGTCCTCCTTCCTAGCTGGTAGCATCCATGGAGTGCTGCAAGCCAAACACGGTCCATTGAAAGCCACACTTTATCTGTTCTTGACACACAGGAAACATTAAAGATGATGGGTTTAATTAGCCCTCTAGAAGCCCCTTGATGTACACAAATGGCTACAATTCGCTGCATTTAATGAAGATCAGGACTGACCCTCAGAAACTCTGTGTGTTAGAACTGGGCAAACTGTCTGAGCAAATGAAAATACTCTTTTTATTAAGCATTCAGTGGGTTCACACAGAATAATGGCTTCTCTCCTTGTTGCCTTTCTCACGTTTTCCGTTCCATCTCTCTGGACAATAGCACCGGCCTCTCTATTCTCAAGTTCTCTCATGATGTTTTTTATTTATCATCTTTCTTTAGTAACAACCAGTCTAGCTGGGTGATATAATTTAGCTTTGTGAAGTCCCAATCCCAGCAGAATGCGAAGTGGCTCCTCTCATTCCTCTGGAGTTCAGGAAAGCTGAAACAAAAGGCAGAAAACAAGCCATGCTCTCTCCTTGTGCTCACTTCTCTATCTCTGCCTGCTTCCTAACAGAAATCTTGTATCTCTCTTTCTTTTAATAACATGGAACCAATAATGTTTTTTTCCACAAGTTCTCTTGATCATCTCAGGGTACACAGCTGAGCTGGGCTGAGCAGTCTCTTTTCAAATCACATCTCCTGCAGATGTGATCCTGGGCATAACAAAGCACATGAGGTCAGCTCTGTCTCACTGTTGCTGCTCTTGAGTTGGGACCAAGTAACCTCGGGGTGTGGTGTGACTCCTCTGCAAGGGAACATCTGCTGGGGCACCAGGATGCAGCACAGATCAGAGACAGAGCAGCCTGGAGACCTCCAGCAGCTTTGCTGTGGGTGATTTGATGTTACTACCAGGCTCCAGCACACAGCTGTGTGATCACAGCACGTGGAGGTGCTGCTGCTGGATTAGGAGAGACTCAGATACCTTCTGGAAGGTGTCACACCTCTGAAGCTGACAAAGCCTCTCAAGCAACACGCTGCTCTGCCGTTGGTGACGCCTTTAGGAATTACAAAAAATTAGGAATTATAGCAAACCAGGAGAGCCCGGTGCTCCATATTGTAACTTTTAAAAGGCTTCACTCCTGATGTGTGTGTCTCATAGCTCTTCCCTGGGACAGAACAAGAGGATGAAGCAAATGCTTGGAGGATGTGAAATCTGGCCAAAGCCATAAGGACACAGAGCTCCCCAAAGCCTCCATGTGGGATTATGCCAAGGAGGCTGATGACCTCTAGGGCCACCTGGAATCACAGGACACAGGGTGTCCAGCACATGAGCACAGCATGAAACCTCAGATTTTGGGAGCCTGTGGCAGCTGGAGCCTGTCTGTGTGGTGCTGCAGGAGGGGAGCAGCACTGCTCACTGCTCACTTTCCATCAAGTCTTTGAGAACACTTTCAACACCTTATTCCAGGAAATATGCCAGGAAAGGGCAAACAAGCCAGTTATTTATAGGCCTTCTTATGGCCTTCCTTATTACTGCCTGGAGTCCATCAGGGTAGGCATTTATGTACTGCTCTGACCTTTTCTGCCAGTTCAAAGAACACAGACCCTCTGGTTCTCCACTGACCTTCCCATGTACTCTCTCTTGGGAAGACAGGAATAAGAAAAGAATCTTGAAAGGAAGAAACATTTTCCTCTCATTAAAAGATCCACTATAAGCATAACTGGCAAGGAAAGAGCGTTTGTTGTCTTCTGGCCTCCTTTGTCATGGGTGTGAATCAAGCAAGGAATTTTTTGTTTGGTCACCTTGGCTCAGGAGGATAGGGATCATTTTTGTTTGTGTGAAGTCACTATTGGGAAAGTTTTCAATATCTCTTATGAACAGAAGTAAAACTCCCAGAGCAAGGACTCCATTAATCTTTGCTGCCCTGATCCAGATTGACTTATTCAGTGCATGAACCAGACCATCAGCAACACCAGGGATTTCTCCTGGTCCTGTGGTGGAGAGAATGAACCAGTGTGGGTGAATGTGCAGGTTGATCAGTGAATGCACACGTTGATTAGTGAAGGCATGCATATTTTCATGCTTGGAGACCTTTGTAATACCTCCCCTGGCATTAGGTGCTGCTTGTTGACTCTTGGGTTGCAAAAGGTCAGTGGTATCTCCCTCCCCAGGGCCACTGCTTGTCACTGATGGTATTTATGTTTGGCTAAACTTCAAACAATTCTGACCTTTATTATTATTTTTTTTTAAATCTGTGTGATTTAGTGGTTTTGGAGGGTGGGTGGAAGAAGAATTTTTCTTCCAGTCTTTCCAAGAGTCACCATGGGGAGCTGTTTCTTTGCAAAGGCCAAGTTATCTCCTTTAAGATATAATTTCTCTGAGAATAGAATAATTTAAAACCTAATTTTCTTACTTAAACCCCTGAAATCTCTGGTGTGTGGGTGAGGGAGATGCAGATGTTTTCAGACACTTGGGAACTGCTTACTGGTTGGTTTAAAATATTTAGCTATTTGCATGCTTGATTTTGAGATATGTAAAATAAATGGAACCATAAATCACTTCTTAAATATTCTATTTTGTCCTGGGTGACTGGAAATAACAGATGGTTGCTTACAGGTGGGATTTAATTTTGCTCTAAGTTAGCAATGGGTTAGAAACCAGAATACCAGATCTCAGCCCCCTAAAGCTTTGGGTCTATTTGCATTTGTCTTGGGAATTTTGTGAGGCATAAGACTTGCATTAAGTGGGTAACAGCTGTAACTCCAGATCAGAGTCATCTTCAACACTGGGACAGCTGAGGTCCAGGGCTGAGGGAATGTTCCCAACCTTCTGCTTAAAACTGCTGTGAAATTAGGGAGTTGTTTGGATGCTGGGGGGGGGGGGGGGTTATAATTTCTGCTTTTTGTACAAGCTTGTTGAAAATACAAAATCTGGAGAGTAGGAGGATGCCAAAAGGAAACCCCTGGCACAGGCTGGGTGGGTCAGAGGTTTGAAGCCCACTCACACTCTACCCAGCTCCTCCTGGCAGTGTGTGCAGCCACTTAATAGGATCCCCTGTGACTCAGAAGTCAAGAAAAATGCAAGTGAGTCAACAGCAGATGTGGCTCCTGTTTTCATTTACCAACTCACTGCCTGGTTCAGTGCAAACATTTAATTTTTCTTTAAGCTGCAGGTGAAGGAGTCTCTCCAGCAGTAATCCTGCAGAGCCCAGTGTACACATTTCATCTTCTGTGCTGGCCAGGTTGGTCAAGTTTGGCTCAGAGAACTCTTTCCAAGTTTACATTTACAGTTCAGCCTTGACTGGGAGGATTCTCCAACACAACAGCATCTTCATTACTACCAGCTTGCAGAAATGGGGAGAGAAGGAGCAGCACTTTTGAGGTGGATTTGCAGGCACAGTGCTTTTAGCCTGTGACTAGACTGAGTTTCCAGGTGGCGCCGATGATTTTCTTGCATCCACAAGAGAAAGGTTATTGAGCATTCAGTAAATCTCATGGGGATCAGTTATAAAGAATGGTATTTACAGGAGGGTAAACCATAAATCTTTATGACCTTCTAGCATTTAGCAGCATTTAAAGTTGCATTATTCCTTTCTTCTTCCTGTAGACAAGGCTTTGATAAAATTATCTGTCAGTTAACTTAAATTATCCATGGACAGCAGGGTCTTTCCTGGCTAAGAGGAGAAATTACTCAGTTGAATTTTAACTTGTTTGCTTGTTTTACCTCTTGACAGGTTTTTCTTTCCCCTCAGAAGATTAAAGATGAATTTCATGTTTTGATGTGCTCTCTGGGGAACATTTGCCTTGACAGAAGGCAAACCCAAGCCCCCCATGGTCACCATTGTCTTCCTTTCTGATCTTGTCAGGTGGGTGATGACAACAGGACTGTGGAGA
The DNA here is from genome assembly GCF_026979565.1 of Vidua chalybeata. NCBI lineage: Eukaryota > Metazoa > Chordata > Aves > Passeriformes > Viduidae > Vidua > Vidua chalybeata. The sequence goes on from NC_071544.1 coordinate 13,317,226, forward strand.
GTTGAGCAAGGGAATCTCTGTCATTCAAATTGTTGCATGTTTGATCCCTGCTGTCACTTTTCCATGAATTTCACATGCACAACACGTGTCTCCCCTTGTTACTAATTAGCACTTGGGATTTTTCAGGCTACATGGGATTGCCTCTCTCTTAAATAATTGAAATGTATCTTATTTTGATTTTATGGGGTTTTAGTTGTGGCATTTTGATTCTCAGTATTTTATTTGCATAATAAGAAATTTGAAAGTTGCTTCTTTACCTCGTTCTTTCATTACTCTCGTTCAATGCCATAATTTCTTGTCCTTTGAGTTTCACTGACTTTTTGACACTTACTGTGAACAGATTGCATGTCTTATATCTATCAACTTTCCAAATCATTCTTCATCTTTCTGTCAGCAGTTTTGGGCTGCAGTAGGCTACGGGTGCCACAGAGCACCCATATTTGAAGTCATGTGTGATTCCCTACAAAAGGAGACATGAATATTTGAAAAGGAAAAGCAAGTGTCTGTGGCTTGGAAGTAGACAGTTTTGTTTTGTCACTTTTAAATTATGCAGTGCAAGAGCTTTCATAAATAACTGGTAATGTATAAACATTTACCGTCTGGAGCAAGATTAATTCATACATTTGTTTGAAAGAAAGGTACACGTTGCTCCAAGGGTTTGGATTGTGAAGCGTTTAAGTACTTGCTTATGTCCTGCTGAAGCCAGGGAGATACTGTAAGTACAGATGGAGCCAGCTTTCCCTACCAACTTCTGCTCAGGTGTGATTTGCAAATGAAGTATTTTGGCTGGGGGGGAAAGACTTTCTCTGGAAAAGCAAGCAGTGACACATGGCACAATCATTGCTGGCTCCCAGGCGCTGCGTGGGAACGCGCCCGCCGCAACAACGGGGGAATTAACTGATGCTGACAATACAGTGATGGGGCAGGCATGGCACAGCGTGGGGAGAGCTGGTGCTGCCTCCTAGTTCTGTGTGCCCTTTGCTTGAAAATTAAGAAGCAGATGGCTGGTTGGAATTACTCGCTTCCCCTTCCCTCCTCAGGTGCTCATTTTATGCTAACGGCAGCCATCTGCTTAGGACTGTTGACTTGAACCTGTGGAAAATAAATACTGAATAGGTTTCATTCTACTGTAAGTGACTTTTAAGCTTGGAACATCCTGCTGAAGTATTGCCACACTCCTGTTTGAGCCTGTTTCTGCTGTGACACAGGGATGTATATTTAATACCCTAGCAGTGGGGTAGTAAGGACTAGTTCTGAACATCAGTGTGTGATGTTATGTTTTGCTTCTGTCTGGGGGGCGATTCCTGCTCTCTAATGGGTATCTCACTGTGCTGCTTTGTACAGTGCAGCTGGACTCCTCATTATTTACCCTTTTTATTCTAAAATTATCTGCCAGTGCTCCTTCTGCTCGTGCCCAGCTGAAGGCAGGCAGCAGTTTCCTGCAAGCCCCTGCCATACATGAATGAGGGTACCAAGCTCTATTTTACTTGCAATCTGCTCATTTAAGGAAATACTTTATCATACAATTTTCAGGCTTCAAAGCAAATGCCTCATTATTTCCTTTAGTCCTCCCAGTCTCTGGGGATCCATCTTTCTCTATTTCTCTCTTTACCTTTGTTGCTGTCCTCTTCAGTGGATGCCAAGCTCCTGGTAAAACAGGTCTGACTGATCTTTTTATTGGCACTTTGCTTCCAGCTCTGAAATGCATCAAATTTGTTTTTGAAATCCTACAGCACTGTGGGAACAATGTTATCCCGGTGCTGCACAGCTCTGTGGCCCTTCCTGCTGTGATGTGTGCCCAGGTTTCTGCCCTGCCAGGCTCTGGGCCAGTGGCTGTACCCCCTATTTCGTGTATGTGGGTGCAGCTTGTGCTCTGAAGGGCAGGTTTTGTCAGGAAGGGAAGCATGAAATGGGATGGCATGAGCAAAATACGTGCAGATGGAAAGAATAAAGCTCAGAGCTTTAGTAACTGGCTCAAAACCTTTTTGAAAATGCAGCCAATTGGGCTAGAAGCATCCCAGGTGTAAAACTGTGGACTTGAATTCAGCACTGCTGTAACTCTGGTGCAGTGGCTGTCTGATACACTCAAAAACAATCCTGGAGCAGAAACCATTGTCATGAGGGGCTTACATCTTTGACACCAGCAGACACTGTGGTCTAATGGTTTTTTTGCATGGATGTTGACATGTATACAAGGAGATCACTCGTGATCTTCCCACACAGAGGGCATAGATTAAATATTGAAAATTTTAGCACTAGATTCTGGCTCAGACAGAAAAATCCCTTTGCCATTACCACACTCCCCCTTGTATTGTAAATGGTGCAGCTTCTCCAAAAGAAGGGCACCTGTGAAATAATGAGCACTGCTGTCCATCAATTCCTAGCAGAAAGTCAGGAGAGATGTGAGTTGCTGCAATCGGCTAAAAACTTTACTGAGGAAAATCGTAACGGGGGTGAAGTACAATAAATAAAAAATGAAAACATAGAATAAAAGGAATACAACTGAAAAGGGGTGAAAAGCAAAATTTGAGTAGAAAAGAGTTTAGTGAAATCATGTTCAAATGGGCTGAGTTTGCAGGTGAAAGGTGCTCTTTATTTATCCATTAGAATTGCATTTTGAGTCTTTTGTCTGCTTCTTTGTGCAGCTCTGCTACCTCTTCTCAGGATTAAGTCTCCCCAAATGAGCATAACTAATCCTTGCTTGCCTACTTAATGCCTGCTCCCTTTTTTCTTAGAGACTCTTTGAGAAAGCTGTGGGCACTGTTGCAATTCTTAATTCAGTCCTTCCAGGCTGGAGGAGGGGAAAAAAAGAAACTGAGCAGCAGCTGGTGATGCAGGAATTTCCTAAGCTTTGCTCTCAGGTCTTCACAGGGCTAGATAATTCACTTTTTTCAGTTTGGGGCTGGAGGTCCTGCAGTTACCTGAGAAGGTGAAGCAATGTTTGCATGAGGCTTGTGAGGTGCTGGGTGATGCTGGCAGTGTTAGTTTGGGATTAGCCACTGCAGCAGGAGTGCTGTGGTGGCAGAGCTGCAGTCAGAGGATGACTTTCTCCAAACCTGGAGCGCTCAAAGTGAAAGCAGCAGAGGAAATGGGCTACTTTCATGTGTTTATAGCATTTGCAGAACTCAAAACTTTGCCTGTGTCTGTTGTTCTGTAAAGAACAGGGCAGTGTGCTGTGCACCAGACGCTGTGTGAGCACACGGGGCTGTTTAGGTTTAGGTACCAGGTTGTTCTTTTCTGACTTTCAAAGTACACCAGTGCTGGCAGTCTGCGATGGAAACTTCTGCTGTGTTTCTCTCACAGCAGACATCAGGTGGTCTGGAAGGCTGGAGGTCCTGGCAGCATTTATGGAGTTTTTCAGCACCGTTTTAAGGTCTTACGATAATTTCAAGTATCCAACTTGGATGTGGTGATTTCAGCTGTCCTCTGAGACCAACTCAGCTTCTTAACGTGACCATTTTTTATGGTTAGAAATTGCCTGCACCAGTAGCAGGTTTTACCAGTCAGTGTGATCAACCTGGAGACCAATGACTTGTTTTTCAAAAAATGACCAAAGTGCTGTTCCCATCCTGTACACTCCTGCTGCTATATTCCTCTTGTCATCCAAAGAGAGGTTAAAAATGCATGTATTTACTATAACCATATTCCCCATTAATATGGAATTCAAAACACAATATGATAGGAGCATCAGGCAAAAAAATATACTCCTAAAGGTTCAAATGAATTTAAACAAATTAATAATTTGGAGATTGGAGAAAGGGTTTTGGATGTTCTTGAACCTGGAATGTTTGCTTGATTTCTGCTTTGAAGGAGGGTTTATTTTGTATGGCAAATGCTTCACGGTGTTTGGACATGTGTGATCTGTCAGTTGATCTTCACCTTGAGGAAACAAATATCCAGAAAACCAAATCCTGACAAAGGACTGTGGAATGACACATGTTTTACTGTATCTCTTATTAGCAATGAAAAGTGAACTAACTGCTTGTTCCTCTGGGTCTGCTTCTGCCTTGATGATTTCTTAATTTCTTTTGTTTCCCTCAAAGGTTAATCTCCTTTAGCTACCCTGTGATATCTGGCTCCTTTCCACAAGCACCTGCTTTTCTCAGCTGGGTCTTCAGTTAGTGACCTTATAACTCTGTAGACAAACACAATCATTGTTGATCTGTCAAATCCAATATCCCTTTGCTTAAATGTTAGATGGATTTATGTTATTGCTTTGGGAAGCAATAATCCAGAAGGGAATTCATTTTACAGGGAGGTCTTCTGCCTTGCTAAAGGGCTGTTGGTTGAATGAGTCACCTCTCTAACATCATCCCAGCTGGTTTGCTTCTTCATTTGCTCATGCATCGATTTGTTTCTTGAATCAAAGTCTGATCCTCCCATCTGAGATTTGGTTATCCTTGCTTGCAGCCAATGAAAGGCTGTCTCTGACTTAGCAATGCTGGATTTACGTGCCTGAGGCTTCTCTGTGTAATGCCTTTGCACAGACAAGACAGCAGATGAAGGCCAGTTATCATTTGGACCCTGCTGCTTCTTTGGTTGCTTACCATAGCAGTTTTAGAACTCAGGGAAATGAACAGTAGGGACAGCAAATAAGAGTTAACCCAGCCAAAAGCCACAAAACCAAGTGCAACTGGCTTTGCTGGAGGCTTTAGGAGACCACTGTAAATGAATGACTGGGATCTCTGCTGCTCAGACCTCCAGAGCAGTGCCAGAAATGTAGATTAATGGTTGCTGTACTAAACATTATCACATGCTCTTCTTTCTAGGGGTGGAGAGAGTACACTGAGCTTAATGGAATAAAAATCCATTGCAGCAGAGTGACTGAAATGAAGTTTGTTAATGGAGGGACATTTAGTGGTACCTTCTATGGTTGTTTAGCCAGTAAAAAGGCATTTTCCAGCTGGCTTTGTGTCTGGCTTGGCCAGAAGAGGAATAAATATGCACTTGGTTTCCAGGGTTTGTGAGCTCTTACCTGAATAGCTGGGCTGTGTGGGGGCCTCTCTCTGGAAGCAGGATATGTTTGCTTGAGCTGCAGATCTGACAGACCCCTCTTTCCTGAGACATTAATGTCACTTTTGGCACCTCCACTGCTCAATCGTTTCAGCAGCACTGTTCACTGTTTCCTTTAAAACATTCACTTTTAACATTTAGCTGAGTAAAAACATCTTAATGTGACTAAGAGCTGTTTTTTGCTGACCATGCATTCAGCTCAGACAATTGTTTCCCCTTCTGACCAGAGAAAATATCTGTAAATAAATCAAAATCAGCACTTTAAGCACGGGCTGTTCCTTTCATGGGTATCCATGTGGAGACCAGCCAGCCCAGTGGAGCCCAGCTCCATAATGGAGCTGCTACTCAAGGCAGGAATATAAATATTAACAAATTCAAAAAGGCTCCTCAGAGTGATAGATAACCAAAAGTAGCTTGAGGTGAGGTTACTTCATTTTACTACAGACTTGTGAAAAGACACATGGACCCAAGTAAACTGCTGAGCTAATTATTTTTCAGAAGTGTTTACAACTTTGGTTTGTCTACTAAAACCTCACAGTGACGTCTCTATATATAACTATTTATTTGTCATGTTTGTTTGCACAAGCCCTATCTGTTCATATATTATGTGCCCTGATTTAGCCCACGCAGGATGTGATGCAGTTTCTTGGAGCTGGTATAAAAGCAAATGTGTGCATTTATCTCATTAGAAGCTGATCTATTATTTCATGATGTGTATTTGCTTGAACAGGCCAGAAGGAGGATGCATGCTTTGTACTCTCTGGTGCTGGAGGCAGCTGCACTTGTGCATTTAAAAATCTCCTTTATTTGCAGCAGTGAGCGCAGCAATGCAGGACGTGGGCGCCTCTGCCTTATGAATATTCAGAATAAATGTCAAATCACTCAATGCATTTGCTCTTCCTTTTCTAGTTTTTTGCTTCATCTCTTCCTCATGTGCCCAAGAAAAGGGAAAATGTTGAAAGCCACTCTACCTAAATGCAAATTATTCTAAATATCCCATGGCCATTTAGCTGTCCTTTCTTTTGTGTGCTTTGGGTATAAAAGACAGATCCCATTGCAAAATGGTTCTATGGGAAGTCTTTGCCTGTGGGGAGCAGGAAATCATGGCTTTTTTCTCCATAGGACTCCAAAGTTTCTCAGAATATTTTTATTCTGATGCTCTCTGTGCACTTTCTTCCTTGAGGTTGTTTAGAAGCTCTAAGCAAATTTATGATGTGGTTTTTGGTCGGGGTCATTTTAAAGGGATTATTTTGCCTCCTCTGACCTGATTAGAAAGGTAACATTATTGCAGTCATCTGTTAGCAATGGGACTCTTTATGGATTACACAGAGCAGGGGCATGAATTGACCTGGAAAACAATTTGTTGTGAGCCCCCAAAGGAATGTTAAAATTTCAGTAGTAAAAGATTGTTCTTTGCTCACCTCTGCAAGTTGTGAGTCATTAGGGATAAGCTCATTTTGTAGGGAGTGTTTTCTGTGATTAAAAATTCATCCTGCTAAATATTGCAAGAGAAAATACATTGATAAACTTGGAGCATCCAGTAGTCACAAGTACTCAACTTTTTCCAACTTTATAGCAAATGAATACCACAGGGGCTATGATGAATTTTCCCTCTCTTTTTTCCTTTCCCAGCCTGTCACGAATGGCTGGGCAGCTGGAACTCCTGAAGTATCTGTGTTAAGAGCAGCAGACCTTGGAGAAGGAGCTAAGGTTTTGTGAGGGCTCAGAAAGAAGCTGTGTGCTGAGCAATAGCAACTGGCCTTTGCCTTAGAAAAGGCTTAACACGTTTTTGCAGAAGATGGCTTTGGTTTCATTTTTTTATCTGGAAGGACAAAGCAGCTGCATCAGCACAGTGGGGACTTCCTTGTCTCAGCCTCAGTTACCCCCAGCATATCCTTGTGCCTGTCCTGATGGCTTGGACCAGGTGCAGCCTCAAAGGCAGGGAGCCTTTCTGTCTTGGTGACAAAATACAGGTTTAGATTGACATAAAAAATGCAGCAAATGGCATTTATTCCTTTATATTCTGTTTGCTGGCAACAGAGCCACATGCACATCACCAGTGGCACTTTCAATGTCTGCTATGTTTTGAGTACAGATGTTTGCTGAGGTATCCTCCTCTGCCAGATGCTAGTTAAAAAAGTCTTACCATTAAAAATATAAGCCATGAAATGATGTTTCCAATATTAAATAAAACTCCAGAATTGTTCCTCTAACTGAATTTTTTAAAAGAATCTATGTGGATGGTGAAATGAGTTTTGAGGGTGATTAATGTGGTACTGTGGAAAGAGCTGAAGTAAAGTTTGTATTTCTGCATGCTGCAGTACTGTAGAGATATTAGAGAAATAAATAAAACCAGTGGTGGTCAGTATAATTGGGAGGAGGATAAAAAATGGAGCTGTTTGGAAAAGTTTGAAAATTATATTATTCCTGCTAAAAAAGAGGCAGCTGCTGAATGGAATGAGGGGCTAAAAAGCAAGATTTTAAGGGATTGAAAAAAAACTCCAGAACTGCATGGAGTAAGCTCTGAAAGGTGACACCTGCCTGTTGACTTGTGCAGGAAAGATGAGCATCCTGAGATTCCCTAAGAACCAGGAATGGTGGGATGTTGATTCACCTCTTCCACTGTTAGGAAGGGCTGTATTTATATGTAAGCCAAGAACTTCCTCTCTGTGGTGTGACATGTGCAGGCAGCTGCTTCTCTTGGAAGGATGAGGGTTGGGATCAGGACAGAGTTTAATTCAGAGCAACTTTGGAGCAAGGCACCAAACCTCCAAGCCCTCATGGGTGGAAAAGGACTGGAGAGAAAGGAAAACAGAACAACAGCTTTTTTGTGGGTGAATTTTCCCTGTTCCTGACCCACAGAAACCATCCCTGCTGTAAGTTACAATAACTTACAGTTAATAATCCCTATAAATGACCCTGACCTAAACCTACATCATAAATTTGCTTAGAGCTTCTAAACAACCTCAAGGAAGAAAGTACAAAGAGAGCATCAGAATAAAAATATTCTGAGAAACTTTGGAGTCCTATGGAGGAAAAAGCCATGATTTCCTGCTCCCCACAGGCAAAGACTTCCCATAGAACCATTTTGCAATGGGATCTGTCTTTTATACCCAAAGCACACAAAAGAAAGGACAGCTAAGTGGCCATGGGATATTTCTAAGAATTTGCATTTTAGGTATAGAGTGGCTTTCAACAATTTCCTTTTTACGAGTGTTTCCAATTTCTGCTCCTGAAACTGGTAGTTATCTATTTGGAAGAACATTTTCTGTGGGTATGAAGTCAGATTTTGCTTCCACAAGGAGGGAATTATTTCAAAGGTCAAACATAGTCTTGTCTTGTGTGCAGCCTCACTGACTGAGTGAGGTCCACTCAGCCCCATGGCAGCAGCAGGCACAGCCTCCCTGCTACACCCCCTTTTTGGGCCATGGGCTGTCCTGAGAATCACAGCTTTTATTTCAAATTCCCTGTGTTTTGATTTTAGTTAGTTGAAAGATAAATTAGAGTTAGCAGAATACCTCTGACTTAGATTTTTGACCTCTCATTTATGCTCCAGGCATTCTGCTTTAGGCAGCAGCTAAAATGGGATCCAAACTAAGAAAAAGCCCACAGGTCCTGACTCAAAACGCTGTTTCATGTTTAAAGGGAGAGGTTGAGTTATCAACACTTTGTAGTGATGCCTACTCAGTGGGGATGGTCCATTGAAACTTGCAGTGTGTTTGGATCCTGCTCTGTAGCCACAAAGAAAGCAAAAGGATTGAGGTCCAATTTGAACTGAACGAGTGAATTTGTGCAATGCATAGTAAATTGTACCTGGAGACTTGAAAAGACCTGATTCCTCTTTTTTTTTTTTTTTTTTTTTTTTTTTTTTTTTTTTTTGTACATGACTTCAAAAACACAGCAGGACTCATCTAGAAAAATTTAAGTTTAGAGTTTTTTACATTCAGTTGGAGCTTTGCATACATAAGCATTTTTGTATAGTTTGGGGCTTCTGCAGTCTTTGGAAGTTCCAGAAGTGTGTAACAATTTCCTAGTGAAAGGCTGCTGCTCTCCAGTGCTGCCCTGGCCCTACACCTGCTCCCACACGGAATTTACAAACCTTGGTGCACGCAGGGATATCTCAGTTTTACTTGCTCTGCCTCTGCTGTTTTTACAGTCATACCATTCAGGACATAATTTTCTGATTCCATCCAATTTGCATTGCTGCTGTCTCTTTTTACAGCTATCTATTTCCAGCTATGCCTGCTCGCTGCATTAGCCTGTAAATGCAGACATCAACCTCTGGAACTTCCCAGACATTGATTTTATGGGACTTAACTGGAAATAAAATGATACCAATAAAGTCTATTTCTTACTTTGCCTTGACAAACTGCAGGAACACTCTGCCATGTATCTTATGAAGGGTTCTCCTTTAGTCTGTGAGTGGTCCCATTTTCCTGGGGAAAAGGGAATAGGGGAATGCTGCTCGTGGTGTGTGGCTAGAGCAGAATCTGTAGCCCTGTAAATAAGGGGCTATTGCTCACAATTGGAGTCATAAACGCCTCCACTTTTTTTTTTTTTTTCCAATTACCAGTAGTTGCCATCATTTGAAAGGTGGAAGCAGTGCTCTAAGTGAACAAAACTTTTAAAAATGAGAGAGAAGGGTTTTTTCCTGATTCTCATTTCTAGTGGGAGAGGAGGGGATGAAAAAGGATCTGCATCCAGCGCCGCTGAGCGTAGGAGGGCTCTGACCTTGGTGTTTGAACTGAGGAGTCCCTGGAAGATCTGCAGGAATTAGTTACACAGGAAATAGGGGAGAGAGGATATGAAAGATACTGCCTCAGGAGAATGAGTCTTGTGACTATGAGCAAGTAGAAACCTTTCCTTTTAATGGGGAATTCAGGAATCTGAGGACAACGTGGCAGGGAGGTAAATGCTGGCATTCACTTCAGAAAGTGAATGATGCTGGGAGAGCTTATAGAGAAAGGGATAGGTTTGAGTAGAGGGCACAGCACAGGAAAACCAGACTGACTTTGGCACTCAAAACCTTCTTCAAGAAAAGCCCTTTCTAATAAAACCTCTTTCATCATATAAAACTCTTTACTCCTATGCTAATTATGCACCTTTCTTTTATGCTACTTTCTTTCCTTTATCTCAGACCAGAGGTTATTTCCTCCCTTCTGTTCCAGATATCATCAAAATACATCTATTTGTCCTTGAGAAACAGTATTGTTGTCATTAATAAAGCAGTAGCTGTGTTCACAGGGTAATGCAATATCAGAAATGCTCCAGTTTGCTGAGCTAAAGAAATGTGATATATAGGAAAACAGTAAAAGTATGGTGACATAGTTTTAGAGAAAAAGCATAATGAGAGGTTGGGGATTATTTATTGATTTCCAGGGATTTTTTTTCCTTGTAATATTTCCTACTTTATCGCTGCACTTGAATATTTATTTTTTGCTAATGCCATTTTCCATTAAGAAATTCAAGATCAGATGCTGTTAAGATTGTTGCTTCCTCAAAAACGTGGAGGTATTTGAACCAGTGTAGTTATGAATAACAATATTCTTGATGTGGTGGAACCCTTTAGTTCTGTGTTTAGTGGACGGACACCATTGCTCTCAAGTACACTTTTATCCTTGTGCCTGGTAAACTGGGCTCATGGTGAATTCTGCTACCAGGTTCCTTTCTAACACAGTCAGATGTGAACAAAAAAATCGAGATGACAGCTTTGGGACTCTTTCAAGAATCCTTTTATATTGATGGGAATTCCTTATTGACTTCAGAGGAGGAAATTCTGCAGTGGTGACAAGTGTTACCTTGCCTGATTTAAACCCTGGGGTGGAGCATCGTGTTCCCAGCCTGGATTTCAGAGCTGATGCAGGTGCTGGCCCACAGCTGGGGCACGTGCCTGTGGTTTCTCAGCCCACCTGGCAGAGCCCAGCCCCAGCTCCACAGCAGAGTCCATTGCTACACAATTCCTGCCTTGTGCCTGCTCCCTGATGTCTGAGCTGGTTTCCCTTTAAAGCTTGGTTTTGAAATCTGCTCACTTGAAATGTAAGATGTAGACCCAAAATCAATCCTGCTGTAGTGCCTTTCTAATCAGCTGGCCTCTGGCTTGCATTTTGCAATAGCCTGCAGGGATTTGTGCAGCAGGGCTCTGAGTGGGCTTGTGCCTTTCAGCAGAGAACAGGTACACAGAGGGGAGAGCACCTGCTGATTAATCTCCAATGTCCTTCCCAAAACTGGCTCCCTCCATCACCTCTCTTGTGGCTGCCACCAAGTACATGAAAATTGTCTCATTAGACACATGGGAAGGTCTGTGCAAGGAGCCCACTGAATTCATCTTTGCAGCAGGACAATGAAATATGTGATATTATCAACATCTGAACTATTTACATCCTACTGCTCCATCATTTCAGGGTACTGGATTTGGCTAAATAGTCCAATTCTAAGTGCACACAGGCATATTGCCAGTGGAGAGAGGGAAGCTGAAGTGTTGAGAATCCTCTTTTCTGAAAGTCTCATGAAAAATGATAATTTTAAACTGCTATCTAAAATTTAGATCCTGTGGTGGCCCACTATGATCAAAGTGTTCCTAATATCAGAGATTAGCCCTTAGTTACCTATTTAGGTGATCCCTGCACTTTCTAAAGAGGAGGATTCCTAGCCAGGAACATGATCCCGTTCCTTTCATGGATCTGCCTCATCAGCTCCCACAGGAACTAAATTTCTTTCTCTGTTTGTACTGGGTAAAAGTCCTGAGCACGTTTGCATGGCGCACAAAAATGACAAGGCTTTAAGCCACGCAGGTTATTAAAGTCAGCTGCAAATCTGCTGCCTTCAGAACAACTTGTTCAGTGGATGTAAGACCCCTCTGCAGCTACTGCAGGTGCATCCACTGGCAACAGAAGTGTGAAACTATTCTGAGTTGTTCTCTGTGTTTCAGTGTAGGGCTTTCCTTTCCTGTCCCCTCAGTCAGTGGTCCAGTGCCTCCTGAAGCACCTGCGAAGTGGCAGGTGAAAGGAAAAGATCAAGAATATGCAAATACTTTTGTCTTCACTTGATCTGTTTCCAGTCTTGTCACAGCCCTGCTCTACTGTCAATGTTTATGTAGAAACTCCTCATCCTTCAACTTTGGTGCCAGTACCTGAGGAACCAGCTGGGATCAGAAGGTCTTTAAGTGGCTGGCTTTACATCAAGAAAGAGAGGGATACTTTTATCATCAACACTACTCTGGCAGTTACCTGGTTCTACACACTCCCAGGTTGGTCCCCATTATTCTCCCAGCCCCCTCCATCCCCACCCTCCCCACTATAAAGGAGAAAGCCAGGGAAGCTGAAATATCCTAATTTTCCAGATTCCAGTGCTCCCAAGCCTCCCAGGGAGCTGCAGACAGATCTGATCCCTGCTGCTTTTGGCTGCCCTTGGCTTGTGGAGGCTGAGCCAGGAGGTGGCTGCTTCCCCTGGAGCAACAGCGCCTTCCAGACTGGCCCATGAACACGGGAGCTGCCTCAGACCCCCGAGCTAGCAAGGAATAGAAATAGTGAAAAACCCATGTTGGTATGCCAAGAACTGGCCAGGCCACTGGGGCACACATTGGCAGAGCTGCAAAGCAGAGAATGGAGTTTGAAGTGCTTGCAGTTATTTACAAAAATCACATTGTTTTACAGAATAAATTACTTCATGGTGCTTTAATATACAAAAGAAGGCAGGGGACAGGTCCTCAGCTGCCTTCCCCGAGACATCCTGACCATAGTCCAGTTCTCCTGCAGGGTTCTGAATAGCAAACCAGGCATGGGTGAGGAGGAAAAGGAAGAATATCCATTAAGGAAACAGATTCAAAGACACTTTCTTCTTCTCCAATTTTAAATGGCAATGCTTTCCACAGATTTTCTCGTTCTTTGATTCGAGAATGTGATTTCAAAGATGAATGAAATGTCCTTGGTGTCACCCTCTCTTTTGATTGAGCAGGCCCATCTAAGGCTGAGGTCTACCAGTTCTACCTGCAAACTTTTAGTGCAGTTTGAAATCACACCCTTTCTAAGTCTGTCAAAACCACTTTTAGAGAGAAGGGGTAAAAATCGCTTTGCAGCTGGTTTTAATGTGTTTCTGAGCCATAGATCTGATATATGATTTCTTATTAATATACAATCCCAGCAATTCTCCCCCAGCATAACTCAAATCTTTTTTCTCCCATGAGACATGCTTTTGGTACTAACCCACAGCATTAAAATCTCCTGTCCTGTGGCATTTTCTACCCATTGCTCTTTTGTTACCATATGCATGTGTCTGATTGACAGAATTACTAATCCATTATAATCATATTTTTGTAATTAGTCCCACTGAGCCTTCGATGCCTGCACACAAGCATAGGTAAACTACAGCCTGCCACAATATGTTTTTACTTACTGACAGCTCAGTGTGAAGGAAATGTCTGTCTAGTTCCTGCCACAGTTATTACAGATGCCTTTAGTTTTTCCTTTCACTCTTTTTTAAATTTCCAAGTCTCTGTTGAGGTAGACTCTTTGTTGATTACAGAAATCACAATTATCAGCTTCTAATCTTTAAGAATATCAGGAAATACTGGAACTTTAAAGTCAGCTTTGAATAAAAACACATGGAAATGCACCAATTATTCACCAGACAAAGCCTGAGCAGACATAGATGCCAATAACTGTTTGCCTAATGGAGGAAAAGTTGCCAAAGCTTTCAGATTTGTCTTTTTGCATCTTTCACATCTTGGTGTTATGGCTGTGCTCTACATGACTTGAGGTCTTGTGGCCATCCAACCTTTTTCAGTTTTGGATGACTTTGAAGCATCAGCTCGTTGCCTGGCACCTCATTCCAGGTTTGGTTCTGCCAGTGGCCATTGATGAGTCTCTGGAAAGAAAGGGCATGGGGAGAGCTCAGCAGAATCCCTCTGAAGGGCTCTTGAGCAGCAAACACTGTCCCACCCCCTCTCCCTGGACCTCCTGCCATTCCCTGCTGCTTGCCCCACTCCTCCAGACATTGCAACCGCTCTGGACTACTCTGTGACTTCACTGTTGGTTTCAACAAGTCTCTGAAATTTACTTTATTTCTAACAAGATTAGAGTAAATCTTGGATACATTTGAAGTATTATCTTCTAATTTAAAAGAGAGAACAAAAAGTATTTAGGAACACCCAAATGATATAATAATTAAAAAAAACCTGCTAAAACGAATGGCTTGGGTTAGTCATAACTGTAATTATTTAAAATATTCTAGCAATCACTTAAACAAAAGGTTTGAAAAAGTTCATCTCATTTCAGTCTGCCCTGATGTTTCTACACTGTGTACCAAACCTTTTCCCCAACAACTCCAGAGTTTCATTAAAGCAGAGCACCTTATCTGCCTTGTGAGTTCTTGATTAGGATGGAGGGCTGCAATCCCCAGGCAGCGAGAAGTGAGACATCCCATGCATTCTCTGATAGAAAGATAAATCACTGCTGCAGAGATTGTCAGGAGTTACCTGACTGCAGAAGCTGAGGTCCAGAGGGGAACAGCCAGGACTTTACATGTGAAAATCAGCCACCTTCTTAATTACTGCAATCATTAATCATCTGCGTGTGTCATACGCTCTGTTCTCATCACACGGTGGATGGGTCCTATGGCAGCAAAGGTAACTTAGGAGACTCTGTCTGGCTCTGTGTTTTGAAGAAGAGGGGGAAACAACCTGCACAGCTGCAGCTGGGAGAGAGGAGTAAGAGAAAGGTTTGACCCATGATCCTTTCATTTTATTTTCTGTCCCCTGTCCAGCTGAGGAAGGGAGCAATCGAGCAGCTTTGATGGGCACCAGGAGTTCAGCCCATCACACTTTTATTGCTTAACACACAATTTTATTGCTTAACTAGTATGCTTTATGAGGGTGGCCTTAGGGTCTAAGGGGAACAGAAGTTCCTCTGGGCTGTGCCTGGCCAACACCTTGTCTGTGTATCAGGACACATGGAACACACAAGCAAAAATAAAATTTCCCTCTCCAGCACTTTGTGGCTGCAGCACACCCAGAAGTGTTTGGGCTGATGATCTGGTTACAGCTTTTTGTATGCTGGGAGCTCCAGCTGTAACACTGTGAGAGATTTTAGAAGTAAAAGGTCTTCTGGCTCTGATCTCAGGAGCCATATGCCTGCTGTATGGCTTTCTGTGCCTTTATGATCTGGTTTTTGCCTTTTGGCCTCATTGTGACACAGGGGTTGAGTTTGCAGTCCCCAAAGGTCTCTACAACAGATTGTGTGGCCTGCCAGCCCCACAGTTACCAGTCTTTGTTCTGGTACCTATTTGAAATATATTTCTTATGCCCAGTACAGACTGGCTGGCATAGTTTTTAATTTAACTTTCAAAAAGAGCAAGCAACAGTGGATATTTCTGTATCTCTAGACACTCTTGAAAACTGCGAGGGAATGGAATGGAATGGAATGGAATGGAATGGAATGGAATGGAATGGAATGGAATGGAATGGAATGGAGAGCTTTGGCTTTTTGGCATGGGCTGTCTTGCAGTTGCAAAGAAGATGTCTTGACTATGAGAAGGTTAGGATTTATATAAGCTGTGGCAGGGTCTTCTCTGATCTGATCTCATTACTGCAGGAGGTGGGCTGATGCTCTCCAGGGGTAGTACATGGCCAAGAAATGTAAAAAGGTACTGAAGCAGTAGGAAAGCAGCATCCTGACTTTTCTAGCAGAAGTCATAGGTGAGTGTTGGTTAACTAAGCCTGTGGTGGTGTTTGATGGAAAATTCAGGCCTTGCAGTCTTTCATGAATAAATTCATTAGCAAACCCTTTAAAAAGGTCTAACTCAATTTTCCTTTCCATTACCCCCAAAACAGATTCTAGCAGAGAGCCAGTTAAGAGGAACAAGGAGGGCAGAACCTGATCAGAACGTGCCAGTATCTTTTCTCCCTGCCTGATGGGAGGTGAGGCTGTGCACAGGACAGGAGATGATTGTGTCCTGCTCTATCTGTACCTGCAGACCCAGAGCACAGGGAAGGGCTGCTCAGGGAGCAGCTTCTGCCCTGGTTCTCTCTCCAACCCTATGTGAGGATGTGAAGTAAGGCTGGGAGTGAAGGTGTGAGCTGATAGATCTGTTTCTGCTCTCTCCTTGTTAGCGTCAAATATTTTAGCAGTAATAATGTTTGGGAGAAAAGAACCAGTATGTTTTCATATTGTTAATTGGCATAGAACTCCAAGCAGAGTAGGAAACCAACTTATCTTCAGTGCCTGGAGTCAGCACTCCCTTATCTGTATAGATACAGATACAGAGCAGAGAATTCTCCATGAAGAAAAACGTGGACACATTGTTTGTCATATAAAGCATTTCCATGGGCTGTGTGGGCACGCAGGGGTGGGCATTCCTCTCTCTGGCCCCAGGGCTGTGGCAGCAAATCTTCCCACCTGCTGTGGGGAAGCCATGGATGGCTGATCTTTTGAGGAGAGTTCAGCTCAGGGTTATATCAGGAGGTCTGTTAGGTACTGAATAATGTAACCTGGCAGCAGGGTTTCAGTCAGTGACACAAATGTGACATTTGCCTGCATCATGTCTTTTTTCATCCTCTTCCCTTAGATCAAGGAGGCTTAAAATCTCTCTGGTGTTTTGGATGACTGGTCATCTGTGGAAAGGGGACCAGTTGAAGGTGAAATGGCTGAGACAGTTGCATCAAACCATCCTCAGAGAAACAAACAGAGCCTAAATGTGAGCATGGTCCCTTCCCCAACAACTCGTATGTGATGTGCAGTCACAAAGTGAAACATTCCAGGAAATAAAGGCAACAGGCATGACTCACACTAATAATGGTTTGAGGACTTTGAGGAACACCTGCCTGGCATGGCCATATGGTTCTCTGTGAAAATGCTCGGGGTTGCTATAGACTTCACAGAGTTAGGTCTGCAACTTCAAATGCCACAGGGGAAATAACTCTTATTCTTGGTGAGCTTGCCATGTAACATATTGGTGAGGCTAGTAAATAAGAGGTTGAGAAATAGCTCAGGAAGGGGAAGAGGTACAGGCAAAATACCTTTAGCATGTATAATTTATGCATAAATAAATTCAGTGCTTGGCAGTCCCTCAGAGAATTTTGGGTACTTTATAAATCTTGACTTAAGTAATATAGGCAAATAATACTTCTGTACCAGAGGCAATGAAACTTAGTTCTTGGTAAAATTAGATCAGCATCAGGATTTTGCATGATTCAGCTCATCACCTTTTGGTGAAATTTCAGGGCGAGTAGATTTCTCAGTCCTGTCTTCAGGGCAGATGGCCTTGATGTCTACTAGGGAGGTCCTGCTGAGGTCCACCTCAGAATCCATCCCATCTTTCGTCTTCTGCAGAGAAAGAAAAAGGGATTGCCAAAGTGGGAACTAATGGGAGTTTTGTTCTCACAAATCCTTAACTCGCAGCCCTGAGGCAGCCTGCCCCATCTTTCAGCCTCAAGAGACATCCCTTGAAGTCTTTTCCCTTCTTTAAGCACTATAAATTCCTTCTTTCTACAAGTCTCCTAGCAGGACTGATGCCTTAACACTTTTCATAGAAAGTAAATCTAGATGCTAATAGATGTGAAAGGAAGAATTTATGAAGAAGATGGGAAAGGTGAATTTCTTCCTCTGATGGTGATGTCGGGCCATCCTCCAGATGGGTTCCCACCCCTCCTGGAGAGGATTACTTGGGGATGGGCACTCTGAAAAACACCTGGTGTGGCTGTTTTCGTACCTGCCCCTCAGAACAGCACTGGGCTGCTCTGTTATGTGAGGTGACAAAGAGAAAATGAACAGACAAACCAACTCAAGGTGATTTGATCAGAGGAAATATATTGTGAATAAATTTCCCAAAGTGGAGGAACTGGGCTGCACATTTTGCACGTTTGCCACCTGTCAGTTCATCTCCCACCCTCAGTGCCGCGCTACCGAGCACTGAGCGCTGCCTCAATTGTTCCAATTTGCTTGATTTACATGCACAGCAGGGAATGGGGGTGGAAAAGTAAGTATTTGCCTCTCCATCAAAGTGTGGGATCTGGGGAAGCAGAGGAGTGCACAGAATAATTCTCAGAACCACAGCCTCTGTGGGATAATTATAAAGAAGACCAAATGCACTGCAGAAAGACTAATTGTTATAAATTGGCCAAGGAACTTAAAACTTTGGTTGTGCATTGCAGCAAAACAGGAATTAATTCTGGGGAGCAGATAAGCCCCAGGTTGGCAGAAGGCTGATGTAATTGGCTCTGGGTGCAATCAGACAGTGCTGGCAACTCAGTGCCTTGGCATTTGAGAGGGTGACTAAGGAATGAGAGCCTGCCCTGCCAGCTACAGCACTGGAACTGATGGGATTTGGTGCATGTTAAAGCAACAAAGATCCTGCAGTGTGGCCTCTGGATGATCACAGAACAAGTGAGCAAATGTAGATAATCACACAGTGAGAGTCATGGCAAAGGAAAGGCCAACGGGGCCTCAAGCTGGGAGAATCAGAATAGGCTCTAGATACAGGAAATATGGGATTGCTGGCTGAAAAAATGAGACTCCACCTGGACCGGGAGGGTTGCAGGCATTGGGCTTTGTCTTGCCCAGCTCTTGCTAAAATAGATTAGCAAAAAGAAGCTGGAGCATGGCTGGAGTCAGAACTCCCTTGTCTGTACAGATGTGTAGACATGCTGCTTGATGTATAATGCAATGGTTTTTGGGGTGGGATTTTTTTTATTTGTATGGGTTTGCTTTGAATTTTTTTTTAACTGTAGCTACTATATCCTTCCATGTCAAGAACAGAACTACACTCTGAAGTAGGAAAGGTGAATTAATTGGTCAGAGTTTGCTAAAAAGATTGTACTTAAGGCAGTCTGAATTAGTTTCTCGCTGGGGAAGGTGATCTGGGGTAGCCCATACAATTTAAAACATTTTAAATGTTTTAGATTGTGGTGAAGATATAGGGTTTTTCATGCTTTACAAGCCCTGAGAGAATTAGATGTCACAACCACGTACAAGGGAATAATAATGGATGGACTGAATATGACAATTCACATTTGCCAATAGAGTAAAAGCATCTCTTGCACTGGTGCAGTCCTGCCCTGTGGGCTGCAGCTTCCTACACCAATCTTGCCTCTCCTGAACCCCTACATTTGGGTAGATCCCTTTAGAGCAAACAGAGGCTCTGCTGATACAGAGAAGAGCTGGCAATGGAATATACCGAGTTTTGCAGCCCTTCATATCTAGTTAGCTAAAAAAAAAAATTAAAAAATACAGACTATGCATTTCATCCATTCTTTCTCTTACTGTACCTTTGGTAGTCTCCCTAGGGCCATCTGAAGTCTGCTTTGTTTCTTTGTGAATCATTTATTGCCCAGGGCCTGAAGGAACAGATCTGTAGCTCTGCCTTAAGTGTGTTTGCTCTCAGTGAAGTGGGAAGCACTTTGTTCCTGGGGTACTGGCTACACCCAGTGTAACATCCAAGTGGCAGCTGCAGGGTGAGGAGGTGCAGAGGAGGAGTCACACAGCAGCCAAATGCTTCAGGAAAATCAGCATTTACATCCTACATAGGTAAAGGACAGGCTATCTGAGCACTAGAGGAGTTGTCCTCTTAGTACCCACAGCGGTGTCAAAATTTTCTACAAGTCCCTTGTGGCATTTTGCACATTCAGTGGGCTACACTGACAAGAGCTCCTCTGTCCTGAGCCCCTGGTAGCTGAGCTGGGTTCTTCTCTCCTGGCTGGCATCTGCACAAGGGATTTGGAATCTTTGTAGCTGGGGTTGGTGGGTCTTTTTACACATCACTGATTTGTTTATCAAAAAGCATTGTGAATAATTTGCCTCTGGGTAACTGCTGGTATTTGTGCCTGGAACTTGATGCTTGTTTGTGTAGTATCTGTGTTGGAGGTGCTGGCTTCTTGCTCTTCATATACACATATTGTATACAAGCAGTTACTTCAGAAGGGGCCTCAGGAAATCACATTTGAAATGGATGTATTATTTCTAAATTTCTTCTGATTAACTCTGGGGAGAATGTGGTGCACAGCCCAGGAACAATAGAGACAATTCCATCAGCTGCATTGTCTTCATGGCAGACAGAGTGAACCTCTGAGTCTGTTTTCAAGGGGTCATGAAGATTCCCATTTTGTTTTTATCTGCAAAGCAAAGGCCAGTTATTCCACTTGAGCTATTACACCAGGAGCACAACTTAGAGAAATCCTGCAGGGCGGCTGCACAAGATCCAGCAGCTCCCTGGGACTGCTTTCCATCTCAATTTCCCTGTCCAGATGGTGTCTGTGCAGGGTGGGACTCTGTCCTGTCTCAGACAGAGCAGCTCTGTGCTGGAGGGATGTCACTGCTCTCCTGGCACTCCTGCTGCTGGACACTGTTCCTGGAGACCTCTCCTCCTGCAGCTCACACAGAATGTCCACAGACTCCAAACATTGCTTTTTCCTTCCCTCCTGATACTGCTGAGCTAACAGACGGGTGCTCTAATCTGTGTGCAGATGTCTGGGTTGCCTGAGAAGAGCTTTTCACCCTCAGTAGTTCAGAAATGTATTTGTAATAAGATATGTGACAAACTGTTATAACCTGACAGTTCTTCACAATCATAGAAAAATACCAATACCATGTATTCAAAAAAGAAAAAAGTAAGTTGTCTGTGGTCCAGTAACTTTCCAGACTACTCAGTGGTATGAAATTACCAGCACAAAATGCTTCCTTATATAAAACAGTAGGAACTTCTCTGTTATGAGTATATTTACAATGCATATCTCCTGGGTAGTTGTTAAATGCATGAACATTACACTGGCATTTCCTCTTTAAACGTTGTCATTTTATTGCTTTATCTATCTAGAGGAGAGCAGAAATTATCCTTTAATTACTATGAATGTAATAGCATTGGTTATACAGCATTTTAGCTCCCACACAGCAGGACTAAGCTTAGTCCCATCACACATCATTGACTCATCTTTTCACCCTGGAGTGCTGAATCTTTCCTAAGCCTTGGCTAAAAGCAGGTAAAGGACTGTAAGTTGATGCTCAGACTGCCTTAGTCAAAAAGAATCAAAATGGGACTGCTGGAAGGTGTGGGCAAGGTGGGTTGTGCTGCTACTTTGCTATGCTGATTCTGAGAAGGAAGAGGAAAGCATGGGAATAAAAAGCCTGTCATTATCAAAACACAACACAGTAACACGGAGAGGTGGAGTAATTTATCTTTAAGTAACAGGCTGACCTATTCAGAACTGTAATTTTAAATGTAAGACTAACCTTTGAAAATAGATCAAGTGATATAAATTATTAAGGAACAGACATTTGTCAGATAGATGGTCTCTATTAGTAATTTTATGCATGAATGGTTATCTTCAAAGGTAGTGTTGCTGTCTGCTGAGAAAGAGAGTGCAAAAGAAGGTTACCTTAAACTGACGTGTAAGACTGACTTTTAATCAGTGTTTTTCTAATCCAGTAAAAAAAAGAAAGGCTGAAGCAGAGTTGTCTTGCTACCCAGACTGTGTAACTTTTGAAATTCTTTGCTAGTGAAAGAAACTCCTGGTAACGTTCCTAAACTATTTCCCAGTAGGTTTAGGATCAAACAGGCTGGCATGTTCCCTATTTGAGAATGGCTGCTCCCACATGGGTGCCACTGGGATGCCCCAGCCCCTGGGCAGAGGAGAGCTGGCACCAGGGACCCTGATGGGGAGCAAAGCCTGCTCTGTGCCACTGCTCCTTCAGAGGGTGCCTTTGAATCCTGCCTGCAGAGGAAACTGCAGGTCCTTGCTTTTCCCTGCCAGCAATCAAAAGGAATGTTTGATGATGGATTAGTGTCTGTTACTTTGATGGTGCTTGGTCCATATTTTGGACTTAAAAAGGGAGAGGTGAAGCTATTTGTGGAAGATACTTTTCTCCTGCCTGATCATTCTGCCTTTTGTTTTCCCAAATTTCTCTTTTCATGAGTTTCCCCCTGCTTTATTTGCTTGTTTATTTTATATGCAAACTACTTCCATGCCCTTATGAACTTGTGATCCAAGTACTGCAGAGCACTTAATGTAAAACTAGATTTGACTTCTTTTGAGAAGCTGTTGGAGGGAGACTGTGCCCATAAATTTGCTTTTCCCCATCCTCCATTCTTTGCATATCTTTGGCACGGAAAAGTAAGAGAGCAAACCTAAATTTAAGCTATGCCCTCCTAGCCTGTTTGCTCCTGCAAACAAATGCAATTTCATTTGTTTTACTAATTCTTCTTCTGTCTGCAGCTTTTGTAACTCTCATCTTCACAGATGCTGCTATTGCTTGAATTTTGAATGGGATGTTGATGGAAGGAATTAAAGCTTTTCTTCCATCCTGCAGTCACTCTAAAGCCTGTAACACTTCAGGAGAAGTTGTGTGCACACTGGAGCATGTCCCTGTCAAATGGGACTTTTACTCTCGAGGTCCCTGCACCGATGATTTCGCACAGTGGCTCCACCATTGTCTTGCCTCTACAGCATAACATAATATATTTGATCTCTTCTGACATCTTTATTCACTCAAAAGTTGAACTAGGGCTAATCTGCAATGTTTGGTGTCTGGAATTCTCCTAGACCTGAATTAAGGCCCCAAGAATGAGATTTCTAAGGGTACTGGAATTTATGACCCTTTTGACGATATCTGAGAAGAGATTTATTTTCTGAATCCTATTTTATTCAACTCCACTTGAGCAATTGACAGGGAAAAATTGAAATATAAACAATTACTCTGGTGTGGGTAATCTCACTGACTTCTCTCTTTTCCTCTTTTATCTTCATCTAACTCATTGCTGTGCCAGGATGAATGGTTTATGGTTAAAGCACTGCAGTGGGATGCAAATGATGCAAGCTTAAATTTCCAGATATGTCAAAAGCTTCCTCTATGACTACAATTGATATTTCTGTGATCTCTGCATGTACTGCTAGGTACAAAAGGTATCTAAAAATATGACCTTCTCTCACATTCTTTTTGTCTATTTAGGCATTCAAAACCAGACTCTGGGTGTTTGAACCCCCTTCACTTTGTTTCTTTGAACAAAATGCCTCCTGTTTGTGTTGCAGTGATACAGGTTAACACTTTGAACAAGGAAAAAAAAAAAAAAAAAAGAAGAAAAAAAGATAAGCATTTGGTGTACTAATTTCAGGAGCAACTGTTTCCAGCAGCCTGGAACCTTTCTGCAGTATATTGATGTTTCAATTTGTACAGAGTAGCAGCTGCCCTTAATGATAAAGAAAAGCAAGTGCTCTGCTCTGTGAGGATTTGACATGGCAGCAGTAGTCTTGTGGAATGTGACATGACAACTTGAAGTAATGATATGTAGATACGATGCCACAGACATGTCACAAAATAACACAAAATTACTAAAAATCATGGAAAGAGAAAACATCTTCAGGGCAAAAATACTGAGACAAAAAATTGTCAGTTATCACATCTGAGGGGAACGTGGCAGTTTGTGATTCGTGCTAGAAACAGCTTAGCCTAAATGGTCCTTTATAATTGGAATTTTGAAAATCAACATTAGTAGACTCCAACTTGTCATATACAAAAGAAAGATGATTTTCCAGCATCTGCAATGCTTTTTAATACAAACTCTTTGTGACTATGGGCACAGGTGTGACCATGCTCAGGAGGCCATGAAGGCTCTGCACATATTAATGAGCAGTGGTCTCAAGGGGGACACAGATGTAGAGCAAAACGGTGCTGCAGGTTCAGGCCCCACTCCACACACTCCAGAGGATTTATTTCAGGTAGCTGTAGCATGAGGGGTTTGCTGGAGGGCAGTAGGTGAGCTCCTGGACTGGATCTTCCAGTCTAATTTTATCCCAGGATAAAATGGGGTGTTCCAGCACAGGCTGTGATGGGAACCAAAGCCCAGGAAAAGGAGATAACCATGGGAGTGTTTTGAAAAGCACACCCTGCTCCACAGTAAAGCACTGACACATGTCCAAAGACATCTGGGCTTTCTGACTGCTTCCAAAAGATGAACCAAATTGTTTATTCAAACAATCAGATTAATCCTGCTGGAGGTAAGAGAATTATCATTGTGCTGATTAGAATTGGATCAGTGGTTGATCCTTTTATCCAGGAGCTGCCTCCATCCGATTGGGCTTACTGGTTCAAATAAAATGGAAATTGTTCTGAATCCTCTCTGATGATGGGCAATGGAAAAGCCAAAGCCGGGCCTCTTCGTAGCATTTCCATTACAAAGAATGTCAGTGTGATTCCTTAGATACTGAGCTGGACAGAATTATACCAATGTCTACTCTGAATTTCCTTCTTCCCTTCCTGCTCTCTTCAGCCTCCACTTTCTGTAAGAGGAGAGACTGTGCTTCATTCTTCTGTGAAGGCTTCTGCTGAAAAAAAGCAATTGACTCTGAGAGTCATCCTCTGACATCAAACCCTTAGACTTACCAATGCATTGTTCAGAGTTTTAGATGTGAGTTTCCAATTGAATTTCATTGGAGCTGTGTGGCTGCACCAAAGCTTTCGGGATGCACACCCTGAAATATTCATATTGCCTTTCTCATTTTCCTTTCTCTCAGTCATGTTTGTTAGGTTTTAAAGGAAGTGGCTTCCACTTGTTGTAGGCACAAATTCATGCTTGCAGAGTCTGTGAAGACATTAGCATTTAGACACTGAGCATCCTTGATTTGTATGCACCAGTCACTTGGTAAACAGCTGAAGTGGTTGCATTTATGCTGCCAGTTAATTTTGGCTGCTAAAATGGATTCCAGTTTTTGAAAGTTGGGTCCGATCAGATCTCTGCTCTCCCGTTGCTTGCACATGGGATGATTTTCATTCTAGCCTTTTCACGTTCCCCATGTCTAGGCAGAAGGTTCCAGTTACTGGCTGGTTTCCTCTCAGGTTTGCAGGATCCCAAGGTAGTCCAAGGTTGCCTTTCTTCCTTCCAGAAGGAGAACATGACACAAGACAGAAGTAGGGTGCTAAAATATGGACATACTCCCTCAGTTTGTGCAGCACTGTTGAATAGAAGGTCTGGGGACAAGACTTGCCTTTCTGAGATGGATTTGTTCAGTGTCTGAGAATGACAGAATATCCTGAGTGGGAAGGGACTCACAAGGATCATTGAGCCCAACTCCTGACCCTGCACACACACCCCAACAATCCCACCCTGTGTCTGAGAGCATTATCCAGGTGCTCCTGGAGCTCTGGCAGCCTTGGGGCTGTGACCATCCCCTGGGGAGCCTGGGCAGTGCCTGACCACCCTCTTTTCCAAGAGGGTGTGTGAATTCTAGGCATGAGGGCACTACAATGTAATAAGGATGATGTATCTTCATGTAGATGATATCACTAATTTAGATTTAGATTTAGATTTAGAGCCACACACGTAGTGGGTATTTATCTCAGAGGATTCTCATCTTCAGGAATTATTTCAGAAATAATTGTACTTCCTTCTTTTCACTTAAATATAGACCTTTCTAAATTAGCCATAATTTTATTTTCAGTCTTACCCACCTCTGAAGATGGCTTACCATAGAAGAGTTACTAATTGGTTGACTGCAAAGCAGGTCTGCTAAAAATGCTGTCTGCTAAAAGAAGTGGGAGTGTTTCTGTTTATAGGGAAAAATCCAGGGGAAAATATCAGGAATGCAGCTTTTCAGTCTCTGCCTCCGTACTCATACACTGTGTAGCCTTGATTCAGTAACCTCTTGTTGCCTTGACCTGCCCATTGGTAAAATGGGTACAGGGGTAAAAATAAGAATAATCAAGGGCAAAAGCTGACTTTTTCCTGGCACTCACCTTTTTTCAGAGTTACTGATATTCCAAGCATGTGAGCTCCTGTGCCTCATAATTCCCTGCTTGTTGCTGTACTGATGAACTGACCACATGCCTGGCCCTAATCTATTGCAAACACAGACTGAAATGCGTTATCTTGAAATACCATGAAGGCAGGCTGGCTGATAAGCAGAAAATCACAGAGATCTGATCACTCATTTGTTTGTAATTGCAGGTCCACACCCATAATTAATGTTTCTGGGCTGATTTGAGGCAAGCAGAAGTAAAGGGGATTAGGAGAACTTGTTGTACTTGGCTTTGTTATCGTCAGGTTTTGTAAAATCTCTTGCATGAACAGACTTTGGAAATACTGCTTTATCCTTCATCCTGGGAAAGATTTGCCTCATCAGCAAGGTGCTGCTGTTTTAGCTGCCTCCCTTTCTAATTGAATTTGGAATATAACAGAATCATTGCTAGCAGCACTGCAAACCTTCTCAATTTGCTCTGGATAATTTTCTCTCACTGCTGCAGGGTTTTCTGCATCGTGTTGGGAATACCCAGGGAAAAATGCAAATGGTGACATTGAATTGCTCAGCTCTCTGCAACAGCCGACAAGATCTGAGAACATTCTCTGTGTCTATCTCTGACTGCTTCTGATTTCACTTGTTGCCATGTGTTTAGATTGGCAATTGTTTTGTATAGCTAGACCTGTAGTGTTAATATCCTGCTTTGATAATAGCACTCTTCAGGAATATTAATGAATGGCTTTTGTATGTGGCATCTTTAAAACCTTCCACTGCTTGTATGTTCTTTTTAGTTTTTTTTTTTTTTTTTTTAATGGTGAAAGAGCACTGCTGAAGGCCCCTTGAGTAAATAGTGTTTAAAGCAGTCCATGCATTTTAATTAGCAAAGAAATACATAGATAAGGATGAAAGATTTGTTTTCCTCAGGCAAACAATAAGAACATCAGGCCCACAGGTAGCTTGGTTTAACTCCTGAGAGATTACATTTATATCTCTTCATCTTAATCTTAAAAATGCCATTCTGATACAAGCAGTACAAATTAAGGCAAGATAAAAGTGTCTTCTCTGCTGGAGGTTTAAGGTCCTTTATTCTGAATGTTATTAAGGTATCCTGTTCTGGAGGGGTAAAGGGAAGCAAAACTAGATCACGAAACCTGCAACATAATGCATGTATGAAACAGTATTTCTGTGTGCACAAGGAATCTAAATTAATGATTGGTCATAGTAGTAAATGTGTTCTGTTTTCCAGTCATAAACCAATGGAATCATGATGCAAATTTTCATGTTTTAATTATTAAAGACCAATTTTCTCTGCTAGTAAGCTTCTGATAGAAGATGCATGTCTGGTACTCACCTTTGCTGTGCAGCCATAGGCTGGTCATTTAACACCCTGAGCTGGGTTTTGTTTTTAAACTTGAGGTGTTTAACCTCTTTTGGGAGGTTAAATGACTAACCTTTGGCTACACAGCATTTTTATGAGCACTCCTGTGGTGCCCAGGGAGGATGTTTTGAAGGGAGGACAACAACAGCTCAGAGAGGCAGGATTGTTTCAGAGCCTCCATCAGTCTGGTCACTCTAAACAAGGGTTACTGCTTGCTTCTCAGATAGAGGAACTTAAACACTGAAAGAAGATGAGGCCATCCATAGAAAAGATGTTTTGCTGTGGATTTGGCTGCTGTAGCAATCCCTCTCCCTGAGGGGCATGGAGGTTGCTGTGTTCAGAGGTCAGCCAGGGGTGCTGCTGCTGGAGAATGTCAGGAGGACAAGGATGGTCCTCATGCAGAGCTCCTCATGGGCTGCAGCTCATTTCCACATATTCTCTAGTTTTCTAATGAGGGCATCAGCTCAGCAGCAAGGAAACCTACATGGAATGGCTGATAGCAAGGGGGAAGGAACACAAACTGCTCAGGGGCACCAGAGGTCCCCAAGGAGAAGGCTGAGCCACGGATGCTGCTGCTTCCTCTTTCTTCTCTCAGAAGCAGCTGGACTTGCTCATGCCAAACCAGAGTGAATGAGTGAAAGATAATGGTGAGGTTTTTCTTAATGCCTGCCTAGAGACCACTGTCAGCTCAGCCCAGATAAAGATACCTGTTAGGCTGGAGATAAAGGAACCTGTCGTGCTTTGCAGTGTTCATTGTGCAGGAGCTGGTCTTAAAAGGTGTCTGGTCCTGTGCTGTGACAGACAGTGCATAGACCCAGCACTGCCTCAGGAGGAGACTAAACATGCCACAGACTTCACTGAGATCCTGTGAGACCAAAAAAACCTCCTGTAGAGTTGTTGTGTTTTATCCAACAAAGCAAAATGCTTCTGAAAGGCGACATTGCCAAGATTGATTTGATTTCCAGGCCTAAGACAGATTCTTTAGTATTCCTGAGCCCAAGAACCAAATGGGAAAGGGATGGTGTCTGCTCCCAAGGTTGAGCACCGATCTAGGTAGCCTCTGGGCTGCTCTAATTAATCTCTCCCTGATTTGGGATATTCAGAGCAAGAAGGGCAGGCTGGCAGCCAAAACCATGAGGTCTGTGCTGGCTGAGGGTGCCACAGGCAGGTGGGGTCAGCAGCTCTGGCTCCCAGAGCCCTTGCTGTGCTGGTGCCATCCAAACGTGGGAGCCCAGAGCTGGGAAGGGTCAGCCTTTAAATGAAATGCTCTGAAAAATGTGTGCCAGGACCATAACCAGCATCATGCATGACTATGGCACATGGAGGGGTAGATTTGTTAGAGAGAGCTCAAGCTGGAAGAGCCTTCCACTTCCCCAGCAGAAGCCTTTTCTGTAGCAGCCTTAATGGTCATTTTTTGTGGTCTTTTGAGAAATAAGTCAGTGCTGTCTCCAACCTAATTACCAGTGTAAAAGACAATTTATCACTTACCCGAGCTTTGATTGCTTTTTCAGCCTTCAATGGCCTCTTGGTTGGTAGGTGGAATTGTTTACAAGATTGGCATTTTTTAAGAGGAGGTTTAAAGAAAAAAGAAAGAAAAGAAATAAAGTAAGAACCCAAAACCTCAACTTCCAATTCTGTGCTTTACTGTCTGCATGATGTTTTTAATTTTTTTTTAATGTAAGCCTATGGTATTTCACATTTAGAAATCAGAAAAAATAAAGCCTCATCTAAGAATTCTATCTCTGGGTTCATATTTTTTAACAATGTTGCCCCTGAGAATGAAGATGCAGTTTCACATTACCTGAAATGCAAGAGTCAGCAGGAGAAATAGCTCACTTGAAAAAAATCCGAAGCATAATTACTAATTAATGTACAAGAAAAAGATTTGGTGTGCAAAAAGCTCTGTCTTTTATCATTGATTTCTTCTGGACTTAAGATGCAACCCTGAACAAGACATCTTATGTTGTATTTTTGCAGATCAAATGATCAGAAGAAAGCAGGTCATATGTTTTGATATGTACCACATAAAAAGGAAATATTTAGACTGGTAGAGCCATTATCAAATTTAGAGAATTAAGTTTCTTCAAAGCAAATGGCTTTCTTGTTCTTCTCATGCAATTAGCAAGTTGATTGTATTAACTTGCCTGACAGATGATATTACTGATCTTATCAGCTTTCACTTATGTATGTATACAGGGCTTTATCAATTTCTTGTTTGCTTATGAACTTCTTTGTCAACAATAAATTTGGTGGGTAAATGTGGAACATACGTGTTGGGGTAATGCGTTGCTTGCTCTGCTTATCAGTAAATAACAAACTCTTGGCAAGTAAATAAGAACACTGAGGGAGCAGGTGGGTCTTAGGGGGTTCCTTTGCACTGTTGGTGCTTGGTCATGTTGCAAAGTTACAGTAGCTTCTGGCTTCTACTTTATAAAGCAGAAGTTATTTTTAAAAGTATAACAAGCACAGTACCAGGGACTCCCAAAACTGCCCTGGAAGTGGCCGGAATACAGGAAGGATTGTGAATGCTGACCAAAGACCAGCCCTGAAAAACACTTGTCTGACACAAAAACAGTTCCTACCATCACATTTCACTTAGAGGTGTGCACATTATTTAATTTTTTATAACAGCAGCAAGCAGCAATGATGAGCTGCTGGATTGGGTGGCACCTGCCTGTCACTCACAGAGTGTAGGATGAGTGTGGCCCAAAGGGCTTGGAAGAAGATAGTGACTTTTTGCACAGCCAGATAGTGGTAGGACAAGGGGGAACAGTTTTACACTAAAAGAGGGAATATTTTGATTAGATGTCAGGAAGAAATTCTGGTGAAGCCCTGGCACAGGCTGTCCAGAGAAGCTGTGGCTGCCCCAGCCCTGGAAGTGTCCAAGGCCATGTTGGATGGAGCTTGGAGCAGCCTGGTCTGGAGAGTGGAATCCCTGCCCGTGGAAAGGGGTTAGAATTAGATGATCTATCAAGTCCTTTCCAATTCAAACCCCTTTATGATTTTTTGCAAATGTAGGAATGATTGTGACTAGAAGTAAAAACTTTCATATTAACCTCTATGAAGAGAGTATTTCCCGAATAGATTATATTTCCTTACTGAAAACTTACTTCTTTGAATTACTAGTAAAAGTTTTTATTCCTCTTATTGCAACAGGGATTTCATTATTACTGCTATGAAGAGAACAAGCAGTAACACTTCCTTCCTTGAGCAGGAATTTTGTACACACTGTGAAGTTGCCTGGCATGGTCTTCCCTAATCCCTCTCAGACACCAAAGGAGAAGCTGAGTGGCATTACTTAGACTTCAGTTGCTCTGTGGCATTATGAAGGCTGAAGCTCTGAACTGAAAAATGGAATCAGCTTTCAGACTGAATTTGGAATGTACAGTCAGCTTTTAATTGATATTTCAGTTTGTGAGAGGAAAACATCATTTTCCTGCTGGTTAGAAGTTGCACTCCACCATCTGTTGCTGGGCAGTTGAGCCCTTTGGAAGGGCTGGAGTTCAACTCCACTTGGCTTCAGGTTTAACCTGCCTCTCTAGTGGAGGAGAGGAGTGCAGGGGGTCAGATGGTGGGAGCATATGACTCAAAGCTGTTGGGGGACATGGAGGGTGGCCTGAGTCCAGGGAGATGAGCACAGGGGTAGCTCAATGCAGGAAATTGCAGAGTAATGTGTTATGGCAGCAAATTCTCTGTGCAAGTGCCATGAGATCATATGGGGCAGTGGGAGGGTAAGGGTGGCTTTGTAGCAGAGGATTGAAACCCAAAGAGAGATGTGTGAAAGCAGTGAGTCTACAGGAAAAAAAAATAATAAAGATACTTTCTGGCCTTTAATTAAGCTTCTGATTTATATAATTTAACAGTTTCCAGGTGGGGAGATAAACCCAAAGTACTCTACTGAACAGAACTGGGTAGTTTTGGTAGATCCCAATGCAGCAGGAGGTGTTCTCTAATATCAGTTCTTCTGCCTGGAGGTATTTTTCCATCCAGTCTTTCCTTTCCCTCTGAAATGGGTCCTGGAGCCCTGTATGAACTTTTTTAAAAGTTCATAGAGATGTCTCAGCTCTGCTTCTGATGAAGTTCATAGGTGTCCTATTCCTGGTTTATCCATGCAAGTGAAATGCTCTTCTCTGCTTGTGGGGAAGCTGATAAAAGACTGAATATTTTTTTTTCTGGATACTTTAGTTTTCTCACAGACTGAATTGTCTAAATTATAGATTCTTATCTGTAAGTGAAGAAAGTCTGTGAACCTCACAGACCTGGCAGGGAGAAGCAGCAAGCCCCAGGACATTTGTCTAAGGGTAAAACCAGAACAATTGTAAAGATGACACTCATACTAAGCATCTCTCTGGCCAATGGTTACAGGTCTAGGCTGACTGGCACAGGGACTACCTGAGGCACTTCTTCCTTTTGCCTCCAGGGTCCAGCTGGGATGTCTGATTCATTCCTTCCAGCTGAGCCAGAACCATCCAGCTCTGAAAAGTGGATTTCAAGGGGATTCCACTTGTCTTGACATGGCACTCTGCAGGACAGTCAGCCCTCTGAAATCATCATAACTGTGCCCACACTTCTCAAAGAAGTTTATGCTGGGCTTCAAGCCTCCCCTGGGACCTGAGCTCCTTATGCAGAGTGACATAGCTTTGGAGATGTCCTTTCTTAGAACAGATGAAGTCAATGGGAGGTCTGCAGAAATGAGCTTTTAAAAGAGTCAGTGAGTGCAAGGGGGAAGAAGAAACTTTCCATATTTAATTTTCCATCTTAACCTGCCTTTCTGGAATCTAAGATGATTACATCTGTGCTCAGATTTATAAGTAAGGATCTAAAATACAGACAGAGAGTCTGGTCAGGTCTCAGTCCTTCTCTGCTCATCTCTGTTGGGGGAATACAAATAAAAACAAGAGCAGCAGATCACAGCAGAGCTGCCTTGGGTGAACTTTGGGGAGACTCAGTGGCCAGAGTAAAATCTGAGTTTTATTTTTCTTTTTTCTTTTTCTTCTTTTTCTGTTTTTTTTTTCTTCTTTTTCTTATTTTCTTTTTCTTTAGAGCAGAGAGAAATTCTTAATTCTCACCCCTCCTGCAGGACTGCTCATGGGGGTTTGTTAAACAGGAGCCACAGCTTTGTATTCTCAGTGATTCAGGAGCAGACTCAGCTTAGAGCTCCTGCCATCTGTCACTTGTCACCAGCACTGTCCCTCCAGGCAGAGCTGTGGTGGGACAGTGCTGCAGCAGCCAGTTGTAGGGCTGTGAGTGGAGAAGCAATGCAGAAGGGTGATTATTCACTGCTTTTCACAATGAGGGAACTGGGGAGCACCTGAATCTCACAGCAGGTTAGAAACTCAGAAGCATTATTTCTACACCGTGCATAACTGAACTGTGGAGTTTGTTACCATGTGATTTGGTGGGGATAAAAGATTTGGATGGCTTCCAAAAGATATTAGGAGACATTATGGAAGGGAAATGCAGTGTCTGGTAATCACAGCAATGCAGAAAAGTCTGAGGCTGGTAACTCCTCCCAGTTCCTCACCATGGAAGGGTCAATTTAGACCTTCCCTCGACCATTCCGCCAGGGCTGGCAGGTGCTGTGTTAGAACTCAAGAGCACAAAAACCAGTTTGACAATTTCTATGTTTCCTGTGCTGGCTTTAAAGCCAGAAGCTTTGTAGGTTGAGAAGATTTTTGGACTCCTTTTGATATTCAACCTTAGTTCAAAAAATGAACAAGAAGAATGAAGAGAGAATGGACAGTAGATGCATGAAGGATTTATTATCATAATTTGCTATGGAACAGTGTGGCAAACCATTTAGTTCAGCACTCAGTTTGTAAAATAACTTCTATGTGACCATGGAATCTCTGTATTGAAGAATTTTATAACTGAAGTAGTCACACATGGTGGTGAGAACAGCCACAAAGGCATTGCAGCCTGCAGGTGACTGGCCATGAAGAAGATGAGGAGCTGGCCTTGCTTATCCTGCCAGCCCAAAGTCCCTGCCAGCATGGATCTGAGGCCTCTTCAAGCAGCAGCAGTTTCTAGAGAGGCTTGGCTTGTCAGACATCCAGGGTAAAACACAATAGCCTTAACCTAATGAAAGAGCTTAAAACAAACATCTTCATCTTGGTGGTGAGCTGAGCATGTGCATGTGTGCAGTTACTGCAGATCACCAAGGTGTGAGAATTCATTGCACTGCAGCAGTTTGGTCCTTCTTGTGAGCCCTTGAGCTTCCCAGTTTCCTGCAAGGGACTCCATTCACTGCCAAGCTCAGACCTCTTTGTCTTTCAGTGAGCAGTTCCAGTGGTGTTTTATGCTCTTCTCTACCTGCAATTCCCGTGACATTTGTCTGAAACACACCTCAAATTCCAGCATCAGGGTATAGAAACTAGTAGATGTTGTACTTGACCATTTTTGGAACCTGAGAAGGAACAGCCCTGGAGCTCTTTCCCCTGCAGAACCCTGACCCATTTATATCTATGACTGATGCCTGATAGGTGCCAACATTCAGGTTTCCCACCTTGGGAACGAGCAAAGGTCTGTGCTCATTCAGCCCTATAGAGGGTTAATTATTGTTTTGCTTAAAAAAACATTCAGCTGCCCTTAGGTATAGGAATTTATTTAAGCCTTATCTGCATAATTATCATGTTTATTGCTCAACACAGCTGGATGGATATGAAGCGTATGCAGTTTTTGATACACACTTTATGTCAGAACCATTACAAGGGAAAATGATCATTCTCTTATAGCCCCAGCAAAGAGGCTGGCAGTAATAGTTTTCTGACACTAAAAAAACAAATCCTAGGACCAAATTTATTGGGCCCATTTACATATTTTTGATGCTAAAGCTCTTCCTCCTTTTATGGACATATGTGCTGTGGTGATGAACAGCCTGGATTTTGAAGGGTGATTGGTGACCTGAGATGTTTTTGCTTAACAGACTCAAATTGCAGAGAGGAAGGAACTGCATCACATAAAAGTCGTTCACCTCTTTCAGGGACTCCTGTCAGGCACACAAAATCACTGCTTTCCTTCAGAAATCTTACCACTGGCGACATTGTCATTATTGAGATATTAACATAGGAACTCTGCAATAGCCAGAAAAATGTAGAGAGTATTTTGATATATGATTTATATTTTTAAATTAATCTTGTAAGATGACTGTTGCTCTATTGGAAGCCATGGTACAATGTATCCTTTATAGATATCATGAGGCATTGGTGGGTATTTCTGTAATTGTAACGGGGTGCAAGCATTTAAATTGTTCAACATTGACCCATTCATTACAGAGTACTTCTTATTTCCAATTCAGATTATTGCATGAGGCAGCACACTGCAGTCTCAGGGTTTCTTGGTGCAGCCTGCAGTTTACAGAAGTCTTGCAAATACCTGCATCACACAACCCTGGGGCAGCAGCTGCCTCCTACACTGCTGTGACTGCCAGCAACCCAAAATAACACTGAAAATAAATATGAGATGCACACAAGTGCAAGCTAGGGCAGGAAAGGGATCTCTGCTGTACATTTTAGGCATGAAAAACCCTTTTTCTTTCTTAAGTGGGATGTTATACTGGAAACAAAAATATTTAGCATCATTTGGACAAAGACCTCACAGTAAAGAATTTCCTCCTCATGTCTTATCTAAACCTGCCCTCTGTCAATTTGAACCATTTCCCCTTGTTCTATCCCTATGTGTCCCTGTAAAAAGTCCCTCTCCAGCTCTCCTGGAGCCCCTGGAAGGAGCTCTAAGTTCTCCCTGGAGCCTTCTCTTCTCCAGGTGAGCACCCCCAGCTCTCCCAGCCAGGAGCAGGGGGGCTCCAGCCCTCAGAGCATCTTCTTGGTCTCCTCAGGACCTGTTCCAGGGGGTCATATTGAGTTTCTCATCAGCCAACACTCCCAAGTCCTTCTCCTCAGGGCTGCTCTGAATTCATTCCCTGCCCAGGTTGTGTTTGTGCTCAGAATTGCCCTGGCCTCTGTGCAGGACCGTGCCAGGCTGCAGCTGATGCCAGACACCCATAAGCTGTTTTTAACAGATCAAGGAAGCATCACAGCTGATGTTAGTTATTTAAATTTTTATTTGCCTCCAATTTGTTCTCATAAAAACACTCTAGTCCATTTGGCTTTTGTATTAAGACAGATCACCAGGTAACATGGGATCACAGCAACTGGGTTATGAAATGAGAATACAAAAGACCTAAAAAAGTAGCATTTCAGCTACTCTCACCTTCATCAGTGATGTGAGAACTATTTAATTTAAAGCCCAGATCTTGTGTGGCGGAAATAGGTAGCAGTCAGTCTGTTGTCATTAGCCAGAGTGCTAACTACTTCTATCTCCTGCTTGTTTGTTAGTTATACTAATGAACCTTTTAGTTGTGGCTGGCAAGAAGATGAACATGGTGACGTGACAGGATGGAACTTTTGCATAAAAGCCAAATTAGTTGGAAGGGAGGCAAACACCCATCAGTCACAACTTCTCTTCTTCACTCCACTGATCTCCCCATGTCCCATAGATGATAAATTACCTATCACTTCCTCTCATTGGGAGGTATCTCTTCCCATGCTAACTTCTTGCCCCTACTCCTCAGTTACCCAACTATCTTCTCTTTTGGTCTAATCAATATCTCTAATCAGGCAAATTGCTTCTGACTTGCCTACTCTGTAGAAGAGTGTGTGTGTAACTTCCAGCTGTTTGAGCTGTCTTAAAAGTTATGTTACCCATTCCTACAAACATTACCTGGCTCCCAATTACTGTTGTTCACATAAAATAGGGGTGTCATTATGGCCTGATGATCACGGTACAAAATACTGATCACACTAAAATGCTGCTCAGCAGGAGGTGCCACCTCAAGCTCATAAATGTTTATAAATCCCTTTGGCAGTGAGAAGACTTCCTGAGCCATAGCACAAAAATTTATTTGCCCTTTATTCTCCAGATTGTGGAATTTGGGTAAAGAATATAGAAAACATTTGATTACCATTTTCTCTCCCAAACACTTTAACAATGTAAAGCCATTTCAGAATTAAGCAGTTGATTAATCTTCTTTTCCATTTCTGGTCTAGAGCTCTGCAAGTCAGCACAAAGTGTGAACAGCTTGTTGGATGGGCCAGGGGATCAGTGTCAAAATCAGGAGTCTGAAGGATACAGTGCTCTCAAGTGTATTTAAAAGGTGTTTCAATTGTTCCTGACCCTGGCCAGGTGACTTTTCTGGGACTGGACATGGGGAGCAGAGCACATCAGCCCTGAGGGGCACCATGGATCCTCTGCAAAAGGGGCACATGAGGATTCCTCCCTGTATGTTTGGCATCATGTTTTAACAAGGTTTGCAAATGTACGACTAAGCTTTGGCATTCAAACATTCTTCTCAATCTTTTTTTCAATAATGTTTTTAAATGTTCTTTTTCCCCAACTTTTACTGGAAATTCTCTTGCTGTTATTCTGATTCCAAAGTCTTGGGATGAGAAATTGGTGAAATGTTTTCATTACTCTTAACAGACTGGCCATGGTATGAAGGGTAATGGGAGAGACTTTACTCAGCATTTAACAGAACTATTTTCCCAACTTGCCTTGTTAAATTACCACCACAGACAGCACTTTCAAGGCGTTGATTAGCATAGAGGTGTCTCCAGTTTATTAAAACACCTTCCTTTCTCTTCTGTGGCTACACTTCAGCATGTTTCCTCTGTGGGATAAACAAACCTTCCCACAGGTGATCAGTACAACATATGGCCTCAAATTAGGAAGCAATCAGACCTGGCCATTTCCCTTCTTGAGCAGCACCTTGCTCCAAATGAGGTGTCATTGGAGCGAGAGCAACCCTGTGGAGAGGCAGAGGAGCTGCTCCTCAGATTGCTTTGGTTTTATTTCCTGTTGTGTCTTTGCTGCAGGGAGAAACAGGTGTTTTGAGAGCTCACCCTGTGGCTGAGACTGTTACAAGCCTTGCTGGTCGAGCTGAATGCCCTAGAGGGGAGATTACATGGAAATGCCTCTTTTGAACCTCTGGACATTGATGCTCGACTGTGGAATTCCTTGTGAGAAGTTGCTGGGTGAAAGTAGCGTTCAGTTTGCTCAGAGAAAAAAAAAAAAGAAATATGGAAGATGGGAAGAGTGAAGACCATAAAAGTTTCACATAAGCAATGGAGAGTCTGGTTCCTTGGGAACTATTGAAGGATAAACTTCTGAGGCATTTAAAGCATGGTCCTCTACTATCTACATCCCCAAGCAGACATTCCTTCTTCCCTTTGAAGCCTGCAGCACAATCCTCTGACAGCCCAGATTACATTCAGCAGGGCCATGTGGTATTACACCATGTCATGTTGGCTTTTTTCTCCTCCTGGTACTGACAGGAGGTGACATTGCACAAGTGAGCTCATGTAGCTAAAGTAGCTGTGATGGTGTGGGCCATCACATGAGCTGGAGTCAAGAGAGTGAAAAAAGTTAAGCAAAGAAAAAAAAAAAAAACCACAAACCCTTGTTCTTTGAAAAGTGCAGGACATCGCTGAATTATTAGCAGAGATTTCAGCAATTTTGCTTGGGGAGGGGGGAATTTACCACAATCTATTTCTGGCTTTTCAGGGTTTACTATCTCAAAGTATTTGCCAATGGCTTATAGAGTATTCTTAAATATTCAGCTTACTTCCTATTTTTGGCAATTGATCTCTGAACACATATGTTATAATTTCTGCATCTTGGTCAGATAAAATAAACAAGGAATTTGAGGTTATTTCTGCTAATTTCAGATTTCCTCTTAAGAAAACACTCATGACCCATGGTGGTTGAATTGAACAGAAAAAGGCCTTCAGGAAGAATTTGCTGGTGGTGTTACCAAAAATGTCTCAAAATCTCATGTTAATTCCAGCAGCTTTTGGGGAAACAACAGCACTATGGGTTCTTTAGAGAAGCAATCTATTAATTTCTGCTTTAGGAGCAACGTCTGCTGTGCCACTGTTCATAAAACTCCAGGTGCCACCAACCCCAAGCAGCTCCTCAGGGCCTGTGTCCAATGCCAGAGTTTTGAACCCAGTCCCACTGATGTTGTCTTGCTCCCTTTGGCTGTGCACCAAACCTCACCCCAGATTAGCCAAAGTGCAGGTAGTGACAATGCTCCTTTGACATTTGTGTTCAAGCAGAGGGTCTGATTCAGAGCAGAGAAATGAATTCAGGTATCCCCTTGGCTGGACAGTGTGTTGGGCTAGGTTACCTCGCTGCTAGACCAAGCAATATTTACTTACATAAAGTAAATTTTTAAAAAGTTACACAATAGAGATGTATTCTTGGTGAGGGGATCTAAATGTCGTATCTCACTTGAGTGGAATTCTGCTCTGAAGCAGGTTTTTAAATGTGGAAAATCAGCTTTTGGCCACTTCAGGGTGGTTAAATCTGTCTGACTTGACCACTGGCTCTCTATAGAACACAGGGAATCTGTCTAATTAAGGCTTTTCTATCCTGAAAAGATAGAAATTTCATCTCCAAGAAATTTTGAATCAGTCTTCTAATAAAAAAACCCACTGTCCTTTTATATTAAAAATAAATTCCTTACAAGTCCCATTATTTTGGATTCATATTACTTTTTATGTGTTACTGCACTCTCCCAGTGAGACACTGTTATGTGGAGAACACCTCTGATTTCAGATATCTCCCTCAATATTCATTGACATATTCCTGATAAAGAGCTCAAAGAAAGCAACAAAGTACTTATGAGCTCAAGTAAATGAAATTACACAGAAAAATTAAGATCACACAGTGTGGTATCTGAGGAAAGAAAGATTAAGTGGAGTGAAACAGCAAAGAAGGTCTTAGAAATACCTAAGAAATATGAGCTTTGGAACAGAGGAATTATTTAAAGGTAGAAGGTTTAAGGGAGAGTAACGTAATGAAACAGAAAAAGTTGTTTCAAATATCAGCCAAACTTCTGACAGTGAGGGTTCTTGTGTTATATGATCTCCCTGGGCAAGTGTCAATAGTTCAGTGTCTGGTATGATTAAAGCTATTCCAGGTGAGATATTAAAATATTAATAGTAAGAAACAGCCCTCAAGTGAGGAAGCTGGACTGGAAAACCCAAGTTGTTGCTACTAATATCAAGTTCCTGTGTTATCACTCCACATAAGATGTTTTTCTGCATTCATGCAAGGCTAAGTGGTTAGACTATTACTGTGTCCTTATCCTGTCTTGGCTGGGGTGAAAGGAGAGGTGGTGCCTCAGCTGGCCTGAGCTCTGAGCTTGGAGATCCAGAGCTGGGAGCAGCTGTGTGTGCTGGCTGTGGTGTCTGAAATGCTTCTGTGAGAAAACATAGAACAGCAAATGTAGTAATCTGTCACTCTCCTGGATGTCTGAATAAGTGATTTCTCAGGAAACTGCTAACCCAAACCTTCAGATTGCTTTATTTCCACCACCCCTGCAGAAATAGCACTTGTTTGGTGGCATGGCTTGTGACATATGACAAACTTAAGTGACTTGAGCAAGGCAGAGTTGAGTTTACAGCAAGGGCAGTGTGTAAACCCTGACCTTGAATCCTTCTTGCAGCAGCTGGGCTCTGATGCAGTGGCTGGGAGTTTGTTGGACCCAGTGGTTAGTAGCTGCTAACACCCAGACAATGGTGCAGTGTGGATCCTCACACGGCTTTTGCAGGGAAAACACTCCAGCCATTACAGGAAACACTGATCCTTCTGCCTGGGGCTGTTGCAGAGCTGTTGTTGCCATGGTCCTGGTGTGGAGAGTTGCAGTATCTATCGGTCAGCGCTGTGGGCAGCAGCACTTGGTGCATTCTGTGCCCTGCTGTGACCTCCAGCCACCTCCTCTGACCCTGCTCCCTGCTCTGAATCCCCTTGTGCCTCCTGGCCCCTTGCCTTGCCCCCTGTCACCTCCCTGTCACCTAACAAAATTCAGAAGATGTTAAAACTCCTTCTGAAGAGCTGTTTCATTCCTCTCCCTGCCAGCCAACAGCAGGTCTCAAGGTCCCTGAAGGGTCAGTCCTGCCTTCAGCACTGTTAAAGTGGACAAGGATAAACTTTTCCCATCCAGAACAGAGGGAAGTTTGTGTTGTCTCAGTTGAAGGAAGCATCTCCAACTGCTTTCAAGGTAGGCATGGACTAAGAGAGGTTTGAGGAAGCCCAGAGTTGGAGTTGGGAGCCTGCTGGTCCCAGCCTGCCCAGGGGACAAGCCTGCCACTCTCCTGGCTGGTGCACAATTCCAGGCAAGGACATTTGAATCAATATTTCATTCAGTGAAACTGCTCTGACTTAACCTTACTGTAACCTTTGCATGACTGCAGAGGCTGCTGGGTGTGAAGAGATCCCAGTGGGGCGTTTAAACCCCTCCACGCCTCAGAGCTCATTTCATAAATACAAGCTGGGCAGGCAGCTTGCTTGGGAACTACCTGAATTATTTAGCAGTAAACAGCACTTGTGATCTGAGGAGAGCACTGCAGATTGATGAACTGACTTTGGAGAGGTCAGCAGCTGTGACTGACTCACTCCAGGGTCCCCAGTCGTGATGTCCCCCATGTGCCCCATGCTGCAGTACGTGCTGGCAGGGAGCACCCAGGTTTTTGGGGCCAGACGAGCTGATGCTCTTAGAGCAAGTGACGCCAAGTTCAGTCTTCCTACCTGGCCACCCAACAGTCCTCAAGTTCTCATCTGAATCTAAAAGACCCTCAAGGAGTTCTTGTGCAGGTCCCATGGAGCCCAAGTTCAGGCTCTAAAGAGAACTCATTTACAAAATCTTTTGCCTGTTCTTTTTCCCCTTCCTATTTTACCTTTTCCCCTGGTACTCCCTGAGCTGATACTACTATCCTGATTCAGTCCCAAACTAGTAATTTCACACCTGCTGTTGTCTCACTGGCCTTTTGTTATATTTTGACTAAAAAATGTCAATTATGGACACAATTATTTGCATTGCTGAAGAGATTTGCACAGCGCTCTAAATTTCCCATGTGTACAATTCTTTTAATTAAATTTGCATTTTCGTTGCATCTTTCCCAGGGTTTTGGCTTGTAGCACTAGTCTGCAAGTGATGAAGCTCCAGTTTTCCAGGATTGAGAAGGGATTTCTGCTAACAGGTACATTTCTCTCCATGTTAAGCTATCAATTTTGTGAGATGATCATTAGGAAGTGATAGTTTCTTTTGGAGGTTGTACGAGTCAGTAATTTTGGAAGTTGTGACTTGGCTGTTTCCGTATTGCTGAGTTGCAAATTTGGGTTTTGCTGAGCGATAAGTTTTGGTTTTGCCAAGTTGTGACCTACAAAAACAGCGAGTTGTGCAGTCACAACTTGCTGAGACCTGGAGATATCCATGGTGCTTGGGGTTCTGAGACACAGTGATAAAATTGTTCTGTTTAGGCTTTTGAATGTGCTTTCAAACAGACCTCAGCAGAATTGTTATGCTAACAAAACATGGAGCCACAAATTCTTTCCTTTAGATGTGTAACTCTTCTAAGGCGAAGAAAGGACACTTCTGTCCTTGTCTTCTACTGGGAAAGGAAATAACTGCATTGATTTCAAGGGATACTGGATTTGGCTTCATAAGGATCTTCTGCATTTTATATAATTTTAGTTCCACCTCTTTTGTTGGTGGTGACCTGAACACGGCCCCTGACCATTCACAGGGAATGGTGGTGCTCAGCCTTTTCACAAGCTGATTTTAATGTTGCTTCAGAATTTCCCTTGGAAATATCCATTTTAAGAGCACAGGTGAATGGTGAGCATCCAGGGCTAAAGAGTGCTGGAGTGCTCAAATGGTCCTGATGTCAGCCAAATGAACTGAATAATCCAATTATTTTCAATTACAATCCTGATCCTTTCCTTAATGTTTTCCTATGCTGATATCTGTGTGGGTAATACAGCCAACTCTGGCTTTATGATCCCCCTTGTTGCAACGTGCTGTGCTTAATTACTTTGCCTCTGTAACAAACAGGCATTCTGAACAATTAGACAATAATATGGGAGCAGGAAAGGAAAATAGCTCAATATACTTTCATTTTAATTATGCTGATAGTGCACCCCATGGTTTTGAATCAATGCTGGAATAATGTTCTTTTGATAGTCTTCAATAACTTTAAATGACATCTAATAAATTTGTATTTTTATGTGAAGTTTAGAAGGAAAAATCCCTCATCGTTGATTTTATTTTCAATGGAAAATCACAACTCCCATGATTTGTACACTTGTGTTCTAATTGAATGTCCATCCCCATTGAACAAATCACTTAAACACCTTAATTACTGTACCTGAAGGGATTACACTTCAAGCACATATTTAGTACTTCCCTGAGCTACTGCAAAAACAACCCTCGTGTGTTTTAGAAATTAGTGACATACGAAAAATTATATTTAGGGCATTTTGTTCCTATACACTATCACAAACTTCTAGGTATAATTTTGTTTTTTTAAAAAAAGCTAAAGCTGACAGCAAGCAGAATAGACTCCTTGCAAGTAAGAAGGAAGGCTGGTGTCATAAAATGAATGCCCATCTACTTTGTTCCTTAAAATTAAATTAATCTAATTTGAGAAAAGCTGCTACCAAGGCATATTGACACTAACACACAATTTTGCTGTGTTGTGCTGCCTTCATTTTCTTCATCAATACCCCTCTACTAAAACAAGCAGCACTAAACCAGTCAGTTTTCACAATGTTTTGCTTATTAAAATAAGACACTTCTTTTCTTACTGTTTTGGACTGCACAAATTTTTACAATTTATCTGGAGAAAGAGTTTCAGCAGAGGTTTTATAAACAATTTTAGAGAGTCTATATAAGCATGGGCAAGATGCACAGTCAGCTTAGGGTTTTTAAGAAGTCAGTGAATGATGTGTAGTAGCCTTTGAAGAGGATCTCATGTAAGTGTGTGACATTGCCTGTCATGTAAAGAAGGTTCCAAAGTTATTATCCACTACTGAAAAACTTGGCTATGCACACTGAAGTCCACACTGTGCTAGATCAGGCTAAATCACCATGATTATTTCTATGGCTGCTCAGAATTGTGCTTTGACTTGCTCTTCTCCAAAACTGAGTGTAACAGTACTACTGCTGAGGTGGATATAGCTTGTTAAATGGTTTTATAAACATTAATGTGTTCTGCTAACCTTTGTATCAGCTGAACACAGATCCCAGATACTCAGACAATAGCACTGCTGCTGGAACTGCTAGATTGACTCCTCAGTACTTTGTTTTGCCCATAGGATCCCTTGAGCAAAAGTTTTGGAAATCCTAATCACTGTAAATCCAGAGATCTGCTGGTTTACAGCAATTAGGAGGACAAGCTGCTGCTTTCCAGGCTCAAAGTTGTTTTGTGCTGAGCAGCAGGTACAGCTGTCAGTGGGAAACATTATTTGGTATCACCTGAGTTTCTCAAGCACAGCATTAATGAAGTGCTTCCTGTGATATGGAGCATTTATGGATAATATTTGTAGAGTAACTGCTGTGCAATCACTGCTCCGTTGCTGAAGATTTCAGTCAGTTGCTATGAATCTTGCAGTAAAAATCCCGTTATGAACA
Source organism: Vidua chalybeata (assembly GCF_026979565.1). Classification (NCBI taxonomy): domain Eukaryota; kingdom Metazoa; phylum Chordata; class Aves; order Passeriformes; family Viduidae; genus Vidua; species Vidua chalybeata. The sequence goes on from NC_071544.1 coordinate 13,360,801, forward strand.
GTGCAATGAAAACATCACAAGTGTTTGGGAAAATGAGGTGAGGTCAGTTGGTTTGATTTGACTTGATGTGGGTATTCAATAGAGTGCACTGCCTGGTGTTGTCATTTTCATTTCAAGTCTGAAAAGTGGGAAGCTTCTCAGAAGAAAAATGAGTGGAAAGCTGGAATGCAATTACCAGTATTCATGTTATCTAGAAAGGAACAAGAACCTGTTGTCCTTTGGGTGACCCCATAGGTTGTGCTCTTTTGGAAATGGGAACAAAAAATCCAGGTCCAAAATACAGTATTTTTTTTTTCTTGTTACATGGCAGGTTTTCAATAAACATTCTTATCCTTTTCTTGAAAGATGCAGTCTTTTCTTTTTGTTTGTGGAAATTACATTCCTGGCAAATCCAGCTAATCTTTTCTCTGAGTCTTCACCTAACACAGAAAAATCTTATATCTAATCTTAATCCAGTGTCTTATATTTTTGATTTTTCTTATCTAATATTGAACAGTGTCCCATTACATTTAATTTTAGCTCTGAGAGTTCATTGCTTTCTCTACCTGGTGATAAATATTTACTCCATGATGCTTCCCTGTGGGATACCCCTTTATGATAAATTTTAGCATGTGTGATATAACTTTTTGATTACTTCCCCTCAAAAACAGTGAGTAGAGGAACCAGTTGTCAGCTGCCTCTTGTAACTTCTAGAAAGTTGAGCCATTGTGTGCTTTCCCTGCTGTTCTGCAAACTCTGCTCTTTCCCGAGTCTCTGTGCTGAGTCACCAGGAGCAGGATCTCATCGTGTACCTTTTGCTGTCTACATTACTGACCCAGCTGGTATCCAGTGTTTTACTGCCCAAACTGAGCTGTCAGAGGAGCCAGCTGATTGTTTCTCATTAAGGTTCTGCAAAATGCTCAGCTGTGTTTGGAGGGATTTGCTGTAAGGTGGCTGCAACTTTCCCTGACCTTTAATATAATTTATTTGGTTTCCTCCCACCAAGGTTCTCAGTCAGCAAAAGAACTATTCTTACTGGGCTGATTAACCCGAGGAAGTGTCTCACTTAGATGAGGGTGTAAGTTAGGTGAGGGACTTCTTTGGCAGAGGGAATTGGGCAGAGATGAAGCAGCCAAAGGCTGCCTGGCGTGAAATGAATTCTAATGGGAATGGGCATTCTGGTCCAACTTCTATGGCAAAACATCTCCTTTGACATATTATCATATTCAGTGTCTTCCCCTGAGCTCTCCACAGAGCAGCCAAGGCTGACATGGTCAGCAAGGACTTTTTCCATCCAGGAAGGCTGGGGCTGGATGCCTTGGCCTGCAGGGGTGCTCCAGAATTGTAGTGGGACTTCAGAGAGGAGCACAACCTAAATGCCATCAATGCTGTCCTTCCTGGTAACATTTATCCTTGTGGAACTGATTTATCCTTTTGCTTCTTTTACTGTTTCAGCTCCTTTACAAAGATTTCAGTCCATCCAGAGGAGTCATTGCTTTGGGGACACTGTGGCTCTGTGTGGTGTGGGGGTGTCCTGTGGGATGCATTTTGGGTTTGCTGCTTTCTGACCTGCCAGCATCTGCAGATGTCAAGTGTGCACGGGAGTGCTCAGTCACCCAGAGTGCAGGCTGGCTCTGCATGAGCACAGCAGCTTCTCTGACAGTGGAGATGGTATTCCACTGAGACTTTTTATTCCTTCACAATTTCTTCCCTTTTCTTGATGTGCTTCACCAATTTCCAGGGGGTCCCTTCTTAAAGAAAGCAGTTGAAGAGTCTTGCTCTGCAGTGACCTGGAAATGTTCTTATTGCTAATATTTTTTTTCATAAATGATGTTTCTGAAGCCTTCTAATCTAGTGTTCACTCCAGATCAGGAGCTAGAAAGACCAATTTTTGCATTTGTGTGATAGTTCTGTTGTGAGCTGGTGCTGCTCCTGTAGCATTGGTAGAATTCCAGTGGGGATTTGTGCATTGTGTTTGGGGGGACTGCTTGATTCTTCCCTTCACTGATCTGCTTTTTTTTATCAATATTTGTCACACTCCAGCAATGTTATATTTGCTCTTTCAGCAGAACACCAACTTCTGGTATGAAAATTCTGTATTTTACTCTCCACTGAGGTAAGGAATGGATTTCCTCTTGCTGTATAGCCAGGATCTCCACAAATATCCTCACTCCACCACTTGGAGGAGTCTAATAGATGATGCAGTTCATTAGCAGAGTACCAGAGTTGTTACTGTTTCCTGTTGGCAGAAGGGGCACTAGAAGAAATATTAAAGATTTTCTTCACCCTTTGCTTTTGGTGCATCCACAGAAACAAGCTTATACTCAGCTTTTTGTGCTGGGAAAATTGGCATTTTTATTCAAATCAGGAAAGTGCTTTTTGCATTCAGTGGATGCAGAATTGGGTGAGATAAAGTGTGTAACATGAACTTGCAGGAATCAATTCTGTGGGGGAAGAAGAATCAATGACCCTAAACGTAACTAAAAATAAATGTAGTGCTCTTTGAAGTGTTTGCACTATCACTCTGGAGTAGCTATGAATACAGTGCAGGTTGGATACTGTCAGCTCACCCACCACATGATCCAGAGAGAAATTGTATTTCATACACATGCAAGGATTCCTGTGGCTTTAGGTAAAGACTTTGTAGCTAAGTTGGCAAAAATTATGTGGGAAAATATGATGTTCCATAGCTGATTAGCTCTGGAGCACATGATAGTAGAGTCAAGACGTGGGATCCTTTGGAAACAAATGAGCAAATTTTATTGAAAATTATTGATTTTCATGGTCAGAGGTTAACGAGGTTTGTCTTTCATTTAGCTCCCCAGCTCTTGGGAGAATAATGAAATTGCCTGAAGATACAGACCATTCAATTAAAATCAACAGATGAGTCAAGCATATTAGAGTTGATTTCTGGTACTCTATCAATTTCTTGGGCATTTAACTATCTTGGGCTTTTGAAGAAGTGTGTGCAGGGACATTTTTTTAAATGCTTGGCATCTCTCAGTTTGTTTTCTATGAGTCTCCAATGTCTGAGTGATAGAAATGCACCCTAAGAGAAAATTATGTGCATTAGACTGGCAGAGCAGGATTGATTAGATAAGAGTGCTGGGGAGAGGGGATGCATATAGAAGAGAATAGGGCAGGGAAAAAATATCAGAAGATGGCAAGATTATTTTTCTTTTCTGTACTTAAAAACTTCATTACCAGTTTCTCTAGTACACTAGATAGAGCTAAAGCATGCCTTTCATCCTTTCCTGTTCAATTTATGGTATCGTATGGATACACACAAAAAAATAGGGGTGCCTGAGGGCTGCAACACTGATGCCTTCTTCTCTCTGCAAGTCATTCCAGTAGCAGGATGCCTTTTTCCCCCACAAATTTGGTGGAACTTAATACTTATGAGATCCCTGCACCTCTGACAAACCTGGGGAAAGCGTCATAGGCTCCTTGTGAGAGAAGATGGTGCAGTTTTCACCTTCTCAGTGCTGGCTAATGTAATTTCTGTGTGGAGAGGGAACTACTCAGCCTTTCAGCTGGTTCTGTACTCCTTCAGGTTTCCAAATTCTGAGGGAATCCCTGTCTGCCTCTCTGTGGCAGCTGGATTTTGTGGCCTTCTCTTTCAGCTGGACCAAGTTCCAGAGATGCTGGTGGCATTCCAGGGGGAGCCTGGGGGCTCAGCAGGGCACACTAAGGTGTTCTAGCTGCTTCTGCTCAAGGAAGCTGCTTTTTTACCCAAATATAACTTCCATCCAGCTTCCCACACTGCCGTTTCCCTGGCAAAAAATTGAGTCTGCTGAAAACTGCAGAGCTGTCGCCTCCACGAAGAAGAGGAAGCTGAAAGTAAAGCCTGGCTTTTTCCTCCTTTCATTTCTCTTCCTGTGTAGCCTCCAGACCACTTCAGGATAAAATGAGAAGTAAAGACAAAAACAAATGCCTTTTGACCTAATTTTACCCTGCCAATATTGCTCAGGGAAGGGGAGTATGTGGTTGAAATGCCCTTTTTGTCTATTCCAGCTGGATTAGACACACGACTCCAGCCAACCCAAGCAGTTAGCATGTGCTCAATGAGTTTCAGAGCTGCAGGCTTTCCTAGGTGTCCTTTTCAGAGCAAGAAGAAATGCACTGGGGCTCTGAGATTGCAGTGGTCTGTGCACAAGGGTGTCCTGGCCACGCAGAGATCACAGAGGCTGGAGTTACCCTGAGGGTTGCAGGAAGACAAATGCATTGGTGAACTATTGCAGCAAATCTGCTGTTTGATCTTTGTCTAAAAGAAATAGGTGTGGGTATCTGTGTAAAATATCACTTTCTTCTGCATTTCTCTTATTTAATTTCCCTGTTTTGAAAGGGCAGAAAGTAATTTTCTACCTCAACTGACTCCATTCTGCCAAAGCACGGTGGCACATAATTGTTCTCCTCTTGTGTATGAGCTGAGGTCTCTCAGAAAGAATTGATTTGTTAAGTAGTTGAGAAAAAAAAGAACCGGGGGAAATATAACCTTAGTAGGTGAAAGGAGTTGCTCTGTGGTGGTTATTCACAGATGCAGAGCAGAGTAACTGATCAAGAGGTGCTTAAAAGTGGGTGCCAGTAAAATCTCAGCACTTGCTCAATGCCCCAGTGGCATTCTGGCTGGCTGAAATGCAGAAAAAGCTCCTGGGTGAATTTATAAAGGCAAATATTTGGACAAAGAAATTTAATGAGAGCCTGTGGGGCTTAGTAAATGAGGTTTGTGGTGGTTTGAAGGGATCGTTGAACATGTTGGTCCCTAAGGAACTCTGCCTCTCTCCCTCTTTTTAGTTCTTGTGCATCTTCCTTGCATAATGGGGCCAAACCACTCTGCAAGTTTGGTTTAACAAATCCCAGAGCTCTGCTGTTCCAAGGGGAGTGGGAGGGCTCAGTCTCACCATGGCATGTGCCTGAGGTGGGACCTCCACCCTGTTGCATACTGTGAGCAAACCACAGCGGAGTACAGGGACAGGAGGTGACTTTGTCCCATAATTGTTGCAGGTGATGAACTGGAAACGCTGATGTGTGGAGGTCTGGGCACTGAGCTCCAGTGGGAGCATTATTCAGCCCAGCAAGGTGGTTCTGAGGGCCAGCACAGACAACTGATGTTTTTGCAGCGTTTTTGACCTTTTGCACAAAGGAGTAGAGAAGGTGCCAAATGACTGCAGCCTGGTTTTTGTCCTCTCTGTGGGCAGAGGCAGCAAAGAGGATTGTTTCCTCTGAAACCAAGCTGATTTCTTCACAAAAGGCGGGAGGAAAGCCTAAAAAATGGCACAAGATCTTTAGAACTTAAAATTCCACCTCTGTGGGATATCAGGAGTTGTCTGATAACCAATGAGGAAATTCTTAGCCCACATAAGACCGGAGTGGCAAATACTTTGCTTTTTTGTTTTCATGCTGGTGACCTATGCTACATGGACCAAATTTCTATTTGATGTAAGGTACTCCATCATAAAGCTTATAGACATGAAGGAAATCTTTGGACTGTGGGACAATCCAGGGTCATGTCAGGGACTTGCAGGCCCACAGGACCACCAGGATGGTGGCTCTTCTTGGTGCTCTGAACTACCCATTAATAGCAGATTGCTGAGTGATGCTGCTGCCCTGCAAAATGGAGGATTTCTGTTAGAGCCTGCATCTGCTGCAAAGTACTTTTTGAGAGAGGTGTCTCTTTGAGTACACTGGGTTCCTGGAAAATGCTTCCTATTTTGGAGTGGGTGACTTTTCACACCCAGTGAAATATTCACCGTTTTTCAGTTTGAAACCTTCCCAGGACAGGACATGTCCTTTATTTTTCAGAGGGACCCAGAATGATCTGGAAGCACAGGCATAGGTAGTGACAGCATGTGTGATGTCACATGTGTGAAGTGAATGTGAGACCAGGCAAAAACACCTCCAGAAACTGTTGGGCAGAGGGTGGAGGACATGGTTCAGTCCCAGTCTTACTGCTGGGAAGGTTCTGCCTTTCATACCCTGTCCCTTGATATTGTTTATTAAACTGTCATGTTTCTGGGAGAGTTCAGAAAGATTTGATAAAATTTGCCAAGGAAATTATTATTTTGAGGGTTTTCCCTTTTTTTTGTTCAACTTCAGTGGTGCTGGTGTGGTCCAAAAGGTGGATTTCCATACATATCCTGCTGAGGCACCCCCTGACTAATCATGACCTACAAGGAAACTAAATTTAATTAGTCTTTCAGAAGCACCAAGAGCTGAAGTTGTTATTGCTACCTGGTTTTGTTTGTAGGGTGTCCACAGCAGCAGAACATTGTAAAAATCAGCATTCACGCTTTAGCCTTCAACAGTTACTCTGTGTGAATATCATGAGTGCTATTTCATCATCATGAAGATTAACCAAACGAAATAGAAAGGTCAAACAGTAAAAAACAATTAGATGAGCATTTCCATCTACTGAAAAAATCAATCAAGAATGAAATTTGGTTTTCCAGTTCCAGTGACCTCAAATATATTTGAATGTGTATCTCTGAGGAGCTGAAAAGACAAACTGCTCCTGTCCCTCCCCTCCAATAAAACACATTTACGGAGCAATGGAGAAGGGATTGGTTTATTTCAGAAGTTCCAAGCACCAACAGCTTCAGCTCAGCTCAGAAAGGGTTTCTTGGATGGCTTTGAACTACAGGTTTGTGCTTTCCATGGTTTGCTGACACATTTTGAGGTTTCCTTTGCACTGTGACCTTTTTCATTGCTGGGAAGGGAGGGTCCATGTGGCCACAGGTTTTCTCTGCAGCACTGAAGAAAATAACCAGAATGTATCTGTAGGAAGGGAAAATAGGGAGCAGGGTATGTGCAAAGCAATCCTCCTCCTCCCATCTGCTTCTGCCTGGGGCCCAAGCTTGGTGCTTTGGTTCACTGTATTTATTGGTCCTGATGGACCTGTCCCCCATAAAGGCGCACCACCCTTTGGAAACTTTTTGTCTTCTTTTGCCTCATCCAGGTGCACTGATGGTGCCCTACATTTGTTTCTTTCAACTTTCCTAACAATCCCTCATGGTTTTCTAGCCATTGTGCTTATTGTTGAGGACTGGTCTGAGTTTCACTGGGAGCTAACCAAAGGCTGCAGCATCCATACCCTGAATGGCAGCAGCCAATGCAGAGCCTATTGATTGGCATGAAGAGGTGCTTTCCCCAGCATTCATTCCTTTCATCAGCAAAACTGGATTTCCTCTTCCATTTTATCATCCACTTCCTGAGTACTGCAAGTTCCTTATGCAACAGTTCATGGTCTGCTTTAGATTAGATTATTCTGAATGATTTTGTATCACCTGCAGAACTTTGTCTTTTCACTATTCATCTCTTTTTCCGGATCATTTATGAATAGAAGTGTACATTTTCTAGTCCTTAATGATCTACCTTCAGAAACATTGATTTCTGCCTCTGAAATTTGCCTTTTCAAAAGCATTACAGAATTCAATAAGAATTGAGAACTTTCACAGAATCCTTTTGGGGCTGTTTCATGAAATACACACATTCAGTAGCAAAAAACATCAAATACCACCACTTCTGAGTAACTGCCCTATAATTTTTTGATAGAGAAGAGCTGCATATGTGGAAGAGGTTGATATTGAATGTGTTTAGTGGTGAATAAAAGTGACTACATAGAAGTGAAAATATTTTTACTGTTTTTTAACTTCCCAACCCCTGTTGGTGGGAAAACTGTCTGAAATTTAGGACCACAAAACTTTCCACCTGGATGTTTGGTGTTTTGTATTAGAGGGATTTTTATTTACATTAAGTTAGACAGACTTATGTTTTCTTATCAAAGCAGTGAAACCTCTGTCCCTAAGCTGTTTGGAGCTTATTTTCCTGCTCCCAGGAAGATGTGGTCATTCACCTTTCTGGCTGTGTGCCAAGACTGAGATGTCTCCTCTACATGTCCAGGGTCATGAGATTACAGAATCTGAGTCTTGAAGCCACCAAATCCAGGCTTAAGGCCCTAAAAACTTCATTACTTACATGTTTTCTGTTAGATGTTATCACCCTGAATTACAATTTGCCTTCATTGTGGATGACAAAAGAGGAAAACAAGGACTAAAGTGTCTTTGTGGAACTATCATGAAAATCAGCCTGGATTTACCCAGATATCTATAAAATAACTGGTCTTTTCTTGTGTTTCCTTGATTAACTTCTGTTTCTGTACTCTTGTTCCAACCAGATTTTCAGTTTTGTCACCGTGCGTGTTCTTTCTTGTGCCTGAGAATCACAACTTTTTTTTTTTTAAACTTTTGGCACATACCCTCATCGATAAACTCCAGGTCAGCTTCTCACTTTGACACTCTTGTGAAGAAAATCTGAGTTCTGGTGTCATTGAGCCAGTGGTGGGGTGACAATCACAGTTAATACTATGCCAATTTCAAGAGTGTCAAGGCCACTTGTCTGCATCACAGCACAATAAACTTACTTTGACCAGAGTAAAACCTATTCAATCCCTATTACAGAGCAGTTCACTACAGATGCAGCCTGTTCTGACATGGCACCCAAGTCTTGAATTTATTTTTATAATTTACAGTATTAGTTCAAAGGACTGAAAAATATAAAAGTGATATGTCAGCATTCCCTAGCTACTTAACAACCCACTATTGTGGTTTAAAATAGCTTATTTGAGGCTTCATTTCACTATTCCTCAAACAGATGAGCAGCATTAGCTATTATACAACTGTTACTGCCTAAAGAATCCAAGTAGAGCAGTAACCAGACACAAGCAATAACTTCTCCTCCCGTGTAGCTGATTATTTTAGTGTGTCTCAGATATTCAAAAAATACCAGGTTTTTAGAGTAGCAGACAGTTGCAAGATGACTCTGAAACATGAATGCTTTCATAACAAGCATAATATAAAAGAATGTAAGGGGTAATGACCAGGGGACAGCTGCCTCGCTGAGGGCAGTCGCAGTTCCCGTGCTGAGAAAGTCAGGCTGGAATTTTACCCTGCAAGTTTAGCACAGGAGCTGTGTTTTGCCATTAACACCTTGGCTCCATCAGCTGAGAGTGAATCAATTCTGCATTAGCTCTTTGCAAAGCTCAGAGCAGTTTTCTGGGGCGTCATAGTCCTGGAGAAGCAAACTTGAGGCTGAATCAGATTACCATGCAAGCCCGTCCACCAGAACAGTAATTACACCATGGTGATTCTGCCTTGCCTCTAATCCTGTTTCCATTCTGTAACTCAGCTTTTTTTTTTTTTTTTTCCAGTTATTTCTGATTTAATTCTCTATGCTTATTGCATCCTGCTGCCCTGTCCTGAGTGCAGGCAGAGCTATTGTTTCCTATCAGAGATCTAGCAATGGGAGACAGGGCAGTAGGATTTTTCTATCTAAAAACTCACAAAATGCCTCCTGTGCTGCTTTGCTGGTTCAGATTCAGAGCTGTCTGCTATCACAGCTGTGGTGCATGGCTGAAGAAGTCCAAGCACTTCCCAAAAGAAGTGTCAGGGATGGTGACACTGCCACTGGACTTTGATAATGCCCACTGGAAAAGGGCTTAGCTGCAGCAAATGACATCGGTACACGTGCGCCAGTCTGAGGTGACACATCTCTGGCTTTAGGACAAGGATATCAGCGCCATCTAGTCAGCTGGGGACTTGGGTGCAAAATCCTTTTAAACAAAGGTGACACTTCTGGCACCAGCTGTGACAGCTGACCTTTCCTCAGATCATTGCACTCCTAATGGATCTCTTAACGTGAGCGGCACTGACACATGACAGAATTCCTCAGGCGTTCAGACGCTCCGCACAAGTCCATTAGATGTTACAGTTTACTGTCAGCTACAGTCAAATCCTGCAGCTGCTGGAGGAACAGGGCATTGCTGCAGGTGATGGCAAGAATATGTCACCAAACCAGTGCTGTGCACGGTCCGGGCGGCTGGCACTGTCAAGTGCTCTCAGGCGGAGCAATCTGCCTTTCAGGATTGGAAGGGACAAGTGTGCGAGAGCAGAGACAGAGTTATTCTTTGCTTTGTGTCTCAGAGATGCAGTTAACTTTTCTGGTGATGCTGTTACACTTTTCAGAGAGCCCAGATGAGACACTGATGTGGAAGGTCACAGAATAGGGCTCTGTAGCTCAGCGGGTCTGCGGGGCAGGCATGTGGCTGAGTGAATGTCAGCCCACAGGGTGTGTGCTTAGGGCCCTGGCTAGGGGCATGACACTGCCTTGTGCTCCTTCCAGAGCCCATATCTAGCATTATTTGCATGGGTAAAACTTAAATGTATTCTACTGGTGAAGTTTTGCTGTATTTCACCTTAACCTCATAGCAAAAACCATTCTGTGATTCTGTGGCTCCTGAATATGAAATCCTCCCTGCTTGCAAAGGGATTGCCTGGATTTACTTGTGGTTTACTGGGGTTGGGTTGGACTTGATGATTTTAAAGGACTTTTACAACCTACAAAATTCTATGACTTTAGCTTCTCAGTGGAGCTAACATAGAAGGCCTCTCCTCTTGCCTTTGGAGGTCCTCCTTCAGCACATGCTGCTCATCTCCTGTCCAGCAGCAGACACTGATTAGATAGTAGGCATGGGCAGTATTTTTCAGTATTGCTTGAAATCTTTTCCAAGACATATAGTAGGTCATGCCAATAGAAATAATTAATCCACTTGTTTTGGATTACACTGTGGTTGGTTTAGGAACAGGAGAGTGATGGGGTGTTTCATCCAGCACTTCAAGAAGCTTTCTGCGTGCTGGTTACCTTTGTAAACATTGCTGTTGGCAGGGCTGGGAGTTATCGTTGAAGCAAATCTTTTTGATTGCCTACTTCAGAGAAACTTGAACTTTATAGATCCAGAGATCCCCAGGACCACATGTAACCGATTTAGTTAATCAATTAGCTTTTATGAAATTAATCTTCCTGGATTAAGTGGGAAGCCCTGTTGTGGGCTGTACAAATTAAGGAATGCTGCTTGTACTATGGCTCTCCTCAGAATACAGTCAAAGCTCAGAGGATATTTTAAGAATCTTATTTTTAAGCCTTAAATACTATTTGTGGCACAAGTAAGAGAATATTCTTTCATTACCTTCAGCTTCCTGAATAACAGGAGCAGCACTGATGAGAGATGAGTCCAGTTAGTGCATCACAGGAACTGGAAGGGGACTGAAATTTGAACTGTCCTTCACAAGTGCACTCTTTAAAGTTGTAGACAATGCATATAATGCATACATTTTTCCTGGGTACTACTTGGGGATAAAATATGTGTAATTTCACTCTTGTGCTTACAAAATTCAGTTTCTGCAGCAGAGAGCAATGAGAGCGAAGTCCTCCTGCCTTCCCCTGCTGCCAGCCATGCATTTTGTCCCCCTTTCCCTATAGCTTTAATATTAATGCCATCTTGCAGTGAATTTTATCTGTCTGATGTAACTAAAAACAAGCTCTGCAAAATAAATTCAGCTTTCAGTCAGCGTGCAGCTAGCCATGGAGAAGCGAAGGGTGTGAGCTGCTTGTTACTGAGAGAGACAGGGCAGCCCCTTCTGGTCATCACACAGATTGTAGATGATCAGCTGTGGAGATTCACCTGAACTTCCAGGAGTTATCTGGGGATTCTTGGAAAAATATGGGCCCCTTTCTTTGAAGTTTAGGGGCTTCTCTTGGAGTTTTTTAAATTGAAAATATGACAATGTCTGCAGTATAATATACTTCTGCCATAATAAATATGAGTAACTCCTTCCACTATAAATGCATAATAAGGCTTGTGCAGGCAAAATAAACCTTCCTGTGTTCCAGTAAGGCAGGCGAGATAGAAACCTTACAAAATCTCTTGTAAAGTTTATTTTTTGATTCTTCTAAACAGAAATTGCTTCTGCACTGGTGCAATTCCTGTCGTGGCCAAGTGCCTTTTGCCTTTGGTGGGGTGGGTGTGAATGTGCTGCACCTCTGGAGTGCACAAGGTCAACACAGCTATAATTTCTAAAGTAGTTTGAAAGCCATGAAGTGAGTTCTGGTAAATCTAGATCAGGTGCTAAGGAATGATGGTGCCACCTGTCTACTCTTCAAGTCGACAGGCATTAGGGCATTTCTCTCATGAAATATGTTCACTTCATATCAAGTTACAATACATCACGTTGTAAAACAACATGACAGCGTGTCAGGACGTGACAAACAACTGGTGCGCTGCATTAAGAAATTTAAATGAAAATTAGTTTAGACCATTTTTCTTCCCATCAGCTGGAAGAACAAGGGCTTGATCTGACATTTGTGGATCAGTTAAGTAACAGAGAGGAGCTGTGTGTTTTTATGCCTTTGCAGTCCCTTGCAGGTGGTCTGTGAGGGTGGGCATCTTTGGACGTGATTAATTAACTGATGGGGTTCTTTGAGAACAGAGGATGCAGTCTTGGGGAAAGGAAAATGGTCAGTTATCACTAACCTCAAGTGCTGTTTGACATAGGTTTTGGCAGTTTCAAAGAAAATATTTTCATATACACACATTATTCTGCAGTCACCTTGAGAGTTCTGTCTTGTTGAAGAGATAAGAGCTTCTAACTATCAACTTCTCTTGACTGGTCTTCTGGGTTAAATTTTATTCTTGATTATTCTGGGAGTAAACAGATTTAGGTCCTTAAAAAACATTTCCCTTTATTATGTTAAACAAAGAGCAGAATATGATCTGTAAAACCAGGTATTCTAGAAGTTATATCCAGCCAATCTTATTACAGAAGACTGGGACAATTCCTATTAATATTATGCTACGATGAAAAATGGCCAATTCTTAAACCTTGTGTTTTAGTTAGGAAGCCAGAATCTTAGTTAAGATTCAGAACTCATTCTTGCTTCTGAGTCCATGACTGCTTAGTTTAATTAATGAAGTTTTATGAAAAGCTTCAAGAAAGGCTTTTAAAAAGTCGAAGTTTTTGGTGAAGATGGTTTTCAAGACTTCGCTGACCCTTTGGAAGAATTTCAGGGTTGATTTTTCTTTATAGACTTTGTGCTGCTGATATCAATTATGCGATTCTCATCTAGATACTTTATAATTCCATTTTTAATTGACTTTGAATTAAGTATCCATTTTTTCATTCAAAATCACTCTCTTATCAAAAACTCCTTAGCCAGTCTAGATGGCACTTAATTTACCATTTCAGCAGTTTCTTGCAAGAGCAGTATTATGTAAAATGATTTCAAATGTTAATATTTTGCAAGCTTAGGGGGAAAGAAACTTTTAAAAGTAATTCTTTGAGAAACAGCTCATGCAATTTGTTCAAAAGTTACTGAAATAAGACAGACAAACAGCTTGTTTGCACAAACCTTGTTTCTGTAGGAAAACCAGCTGAAGGCAGAAGGTCTCACACCAGCTGGACACCTGATAAACCTCTGATTTCGTATGGAAGAGTGTGGAAGCTGGAGAGTATTTTTACATCAAACGTTTCAGAAGAATCCAAAGCAGCACAAGTCCTTTTTTAATACACAGAATTGGGATATTTAACATTTAATGTGCTCTATTCAAAATTAAAAACATATTTATTTATTTATAATTTCTTGGTACTTGGACTTTCAAGACAGATATAACTTTAGCCAATGTTTTTCATCTTCCTCAAAGAGAAGAAAGCAGGTAGGTATTACAGACCATGCCCTCTTCCTTATCATTAATTTAAATGGGATCAAGATCTGACAGAGATCCTGAACTTTCTCCTGGTGTAGTAGGTGACTTGGCTGATAAGCTCAATCCTGGGGAAATCCTTGCAGGAAAAAAACTCTCAGGAGGAACTTTGCCTAAATCTTACAACAGCAGTTGGGAACTTCATCAGAGCTGGTGAAGGGGCTTGGAACAGCATGTCCTCCCCTCGGGGATATGAAAATCTGTGTTCTAACCAAGATTTCTCCAGGAAATCTTGAAGAATTGAGATTACAGCACTTGCAGTGTTTTTTTGCCTCACTTTTTGAGGCTAAACATTTTTATATGCACCTCTAAGTGCAAACTTAGACTTGTTTGTTGAACTAATGATTGCAAATTTTTGGTGTGTTGCTCTGCAGGTAGGGAGCTGTAATGGTAATTGAAGGACTGAACTTAGTGCTTAGTCCTTTGGAAAATGCATTCTTTTTGTGCACTCAGAAATGGCCATTTTCTACCCTCAATGCATTAGCCATGAAATAAATGCTCATTCAGGTAATATATTGCATTGATATTTTTTGGAGGTTGTAAAACCAGGTTTGGCTCTCCTCAGTTGGTGTGGAGAAGACAACACATCCCTGGAATAGGGCATCCTAAAGAAGGACCAGGGAGTCCAGGGAATGGTGCTTCTTTCTTGAAGATCCTGTGGAAATTTCTCTTCCAGACCTTCAGGAGCACTTTGGAAATTAGGGCAGCAGTGGCAAGGGAGTGGAGCTGTCACTGCTTGCCCCAGTGGCACAATCCAAGGCTCAGGACATGAGGCACTCAGGGTGCTTGGGCTGTGCCTGATGGATCTGTTGGACAGATTTTACCTCTCCCAGCAGGACAGTCAAGGTTTCAAGCACGTGTGCCTCTCTCTAGGTTCTGTCCTGGGTGCTGTCCCTGCTGCTGAACCAAGAACTCATCTCTGCAAGGAAGGAATTCCCCGTGATCTAGGGGCAGGGAGGTTGCACCCTCTGTTCCCTCTGAGATGTTTCTTGGGAAGAAAACTCAGTAAAAAAACACCCTTGCAAACGTTTGGGTGATATTTGGAATAGATGGAGCGATTTGGTTGCAGCTTTGAAAAGGTTCTCCCTTTTTCACTTTGTCATTATGAGTGCTATCATGCAGAGTAGTTCAGTCCCTGTTGAAGACAGTCCCTAAATGTCAAACCTGAAAAGATATAGCCCTTTAATTAGCAGAGCCATTTTATCCCATGGATGCTCCTTAAGAGCTTCCCTAAACCCTATAATTTCTGCTCTGATAGATTGAAATTTTTTTTATGTTCACTTCTAAATGTCTTTGTTTCTTCTGTAATGGATTAAATGAAGTTTTAACAAGGCTTATGGTGAGATTCCTCATCATTAAAATAACAAATGGTTGAAAAGCTGCCTTCTGTCTTGCAGAAATCCAACAGCATTAGTGGACCATAATCCAGCTGGTAACTGATTGCTGAACAACTGCAAAACCTTTCATATTTTGAGATGCTATCAGTACATAAAATATGTTTTCATGAAGTTTATTGAGCAGCTTATTAGTGGAGGTTAAGGCAATGGAGCTTCACAGATTCCACTTAGCATTCAAAAATATTTTATCTGAGCGTTTCAGATTTTTCAAAGTTAATTGAGTTTCTTTAATCTATTCTGGACACATCAAGGTAATAGTTTCTGAAAGATGTGCAATGTTTTCTGGTTCTAGCTCAGTGTTTTTCTGGTTCTAATCAGATTTGAGAGACTAAAAATATTTGTAGCCTCCAAAGAGGGATCATTTTGTTTTGCTCATATTCTTAAGGCCCTTTTTTCATCAGAAGGATTCCCTCATCTGTCCCTGGAGCTTTTGCAAAACACTAAAACATTGCCAGCATCGTCCCAGTGATTCTGTCCTCATTTACAACTTTCCTTAAAATCCTCCCTGGTGAATGTGCTCCATCTTAGCTGGCTTGCCCAGAGACACATCCATCCCAGCTGGAGGCCTCATTCTCCATTGCATTGCAGATCTTTGATGCTGTTTCTGTAGAGCAGAGCTGACACATTTCTAGGATTTCCTGGGGCCAAGGGGAAGCACTGGGTGATGCAGGGCTGCACGTTCCTCCTTCTTCCCAGATGTACAAGAAACGAAGGACACGGCTGTAGGAAAAGCACACACACATCCTCCAGGAATTCCTCTCTGCCCTTAGAGTTTCTTGAGCTTGTGGGCACCCAAGCACAAGCTGAAGTTGTCCTGAGGCTATTCTTGCTCAAATCAAATATTTGAACAAGGAAAAGTGCTTCAGCCCACTGCATCTAATTGAGGGACGAGGCTGGAGCAGTGCTGGGACACACGACCTCTCTTATCTCTCTCTCTTTGACAGCCAGGGCCCTCCCATCAGGCTGGAAGCAATCACTGGAAGCTCCCGCTTAGTCCATCTGTCTGTCTGGATCCCTTGATTGTGAGAGCCTCAGCCTGTGGATGCCTTTTTAAATCCATCCTGTTCTGTACAAATCAAAGCTCTTTTCCTTACTATCACTACGATCTCATCCCAATTCCTTTCTGGACAGTGCCAGCCTGTTCTCTAGTTAAATCTAATGATCATGCCTTTTGTAGTGTGTTAGCGACAGCATAAAGCATTTCTTGACACTTCTTATGCCTCCTGGACACTGAGTGCTTGACAGTGAGTTTTATGGATTGTTGGCAATGCGTGCTATGAGTGCTCAGCTCACAGCTGAAGAATGGCACCACACAATTTCCCCCTGGAATTGCAATTTTCCTTTGTTTTCTTTAACACTGATAAGTGATTTGGGTCTTGCTTACATGCTTTGCACACCAAAATAGAACAAATGAAGGGGAATTTTGTTAGTGTTTTTCATGCTGCCAGGTATCAGACCTCAGCATTCAGCTTGCTGGATACAGACATTCTCACCTATAGAGGAATTCCTAAGATCTATGCACATTTTTGTCTCATTTATTCGTGCCTCCTGGATGCACAAAGGAGTTCTGATGTCAGAACTCAGTCTGAGGAATTTGGAAATCTAGCAAAACTAAACACAGTTTACACTCTTTCTTAAAAATGAAGAAACTGTAACAGTTTCATAAAATTCTGTAACCAATACCCTTGAATTTTAAAACTTGTTCTTCATTCCTTAGATAAGCCTCTACAGATGACTAAAAATATTTTCATTGTGTTCTGGCTAGCAGATACAGAAACATAAATGTTGAAGAATTTTTACTACCCAGGATTTGCATTTGAAGCCATTTCATTAATTTCATGTTAGAAACTATAAATGTCCTATTAAATTTTAAGTGAAAGATTGCACGAAAACCTGTAACTATTACGACCCCAGCCTTCTCTTTCTGACGTGGCAATTTCACAAAACTTAAAAACAATGAGGTTTTGGTTTTCTCTAGAGGTGCTCTGAGAGAGCTCCACGTAAACGAGCTCCAAGGTCACTGCGGTGCTGTTTATGAATGCCTTTAAAAACATGACTGGCAAGAGATCTCTCAAAATTAAAAGTCTCTGCACAGATAAAATATGACAGCCCTGTCTACTGTGATTACTTCAGTTCTGCAGAGTTGTCAGTCATTCCCAGTCATTCCCTTTGACTTTTGGAGTCATGCTCTCCACGCTTCCTCTCTGCTGCCTGCCCACCCTGGGGCAACCCTGGGAGGAGACAAGAAAGGTCTCGTTCAGCTCCTTGGTCATGCCTCTCCTCCCTGTAATTTCTCTGTCTGCCTTGCTATCTCCCCCAGATAACAAATCTGATTTTTACCTGTCTTCACCCAGTGTGTGTCTTGAAATGCAAAGACACTTGGCCAAAAGGGATAAGGTATCGAAGAGAAGGAGGATTTTCATCTCTGCCTTTGGCTCTAGAAGGGATATATAAACTGTACCAGGCTGCAAGAGGAAATCTCTTCTAGGTTTATCTATCTATCTATCTATCTATCTATCTATCTATCTATCTATGCTAAGGCAGGGCTGCACTTTGTAGCCTCCTCCTCTGTCACATCCCCATAACGGTCTTCAAACGTCAGGGGGAAGTCACTGGTTTTATTTCCTTAAAGAAAGTCAGTGCCTTTTGTTCCAGGCCTGGGTGCCATCTGTCCTCTGATATACTTGAGTCTCTGAGCAGGAGGTGTTTGTGTGGGTCCAGGGAAGTATTTTTATGTCATTCCTAAACCAGTTCTAAACTGCTGATGATCTGTGTGTTAAAAAATAGGTTGCAGAGCTTTAAAAATCAGGAATGCAAGTAAATATCTGTTTACTGCCTTTTTTCTGGAGGGGGAAGTGGAGAGAGGTCAAGGGAGGAGGAAGAGGCAGCTAGAGGCAAAGATTTGTATTTAGGTTTAATTGGTGAGGTAAGCAGTGGAAATACCCAGGGGCCTGAAATGTATCCAGTCCTGAGCAAGTGCAATTAACACTTTGGCAGAAATGCTGATTGACCTAGTTTTGGAGTAAGGGCACAGGGGAGTGAAGGGACAACCTTGCCAGCATCTCCCCTGTGCTACTGCCAATCTCTTGTGAGCAAAGATAGCCAGACCTGGCTCAAGTGTGGCAGCTGCCCTGTGCCCAGCAGCTGGCCTGGGGCAGGAGGAGGGGAGAAGCACTGCTGGCCTGGGAAATTTGTGGATTACATTTCGAAAATGGTGATGTAGAAATTACACCTGCGGGAGAAGAAGGACCTGTTGGAGCACAGGATGGGTCCTTCCACTCTTACCTCAGTGTGCACAGCTGATACCCCTGCTCACAGCTTGGTGACAGCTTCTTCAAATCCCCCAAGTTTCTCAGAAGAAGCCTCTCAGTGAGTCAAGTATTATCAGCAATGGAGGAATTTGCATCTTCTGAGCTGCTGAGCTCTGCTGTGATTCCCTGTGCCTGTCACCTCCTCAACATGGCAGAGTTAAGCAGAAACTACTTTTTGAGAACTTACTTGCTTGATCACAGCTGGGTTTGGGGACTGCTGATGCTGTTGCAGCTTGCTGGGAGTTCATCCCATTCCTCCCTCCAGTGCCAATCTCCTTTCAGTGAGGGGGTGACAGTGACTGGCTTGGATGAGGAATTGATCAGCTGAGCTCAGTAGCACGAGGTTAACACCCAGGAATTTTGGTAGATCCCAGAGCACAGGAAAGTGAGCTGGTGGTACATTCATCTCTACTGAGGAGTCACATCTAATTGTACAATTTCACAATGAGGAAAACTGGTGGGAAGCAGAAAGAGACGGTGTGCTGAGAGGTACATGTTGGTCCTGCCCTGTACATCAAGGCTTCTTGGTTTCCATATGTGACATTCTGTCACTCCACAGGTCCAGAGAGACTGCAAAGAGAAAAGGATGTGAATCTCATCTCAGCTACGTGCCTGCCTCTCTCAGACAGTTTGCCAGAACTACTTGTCTCTTCCTGAGAAAGACATCAGGAGAGGGATGTGTTTCAGGTGCCTGTCACTCAGAACAGTGGTAACAAGCTGTGCATCCCTAACTGTTATCAATCATGAAAAATGGTTTAAATTAGCCAGATACCCATAGATCTCTACCATGTTCTGTTCTCTCTCAAAAAAATTAATAAAGGCATCGCTCTTCCTCTGTTTCTTCCTATTGCACTAAATTCACCTTGTGTTTAACCTCATTGTTGGGAGCCTGTGAAGGATTATTGCTGTAATGAGGATAATTCATAAAGGGGCTTTGTGCTCTTCAGAGCTATTAGTGCCTGAACTACAGTGAGGGCTGTCCCAGAGAGTGTGGAACACACTTCTCCATGAACTTGGGAGTGTGCAGGTCTGGGGCTTGGTGCATAGAAATTCCTAACAGCATTACTCATGAACACCACTTCAAGCCTGCTTCTGGATGCTGCTGCTGTAATTGAGCATGCTCATTATTTATAGGCTCCCAAATTAAGCATTCATTTATGCTGTGTTTGGAATAAATGGAATTAACAACATGCCTTTTGGTGAAAGAGACGCAGATGCAAACAGAAGCGTTCACAGCTTTCAAGTCTTGTGTTTGTTTACGTCAGTGAATGTGGACTGTTAGAACAACTTCCACCGCTGATTATTTTCAATTAAAGCTTGAGGAATTCTGAGAGGAAACTGTCACAATACTGTGATCAGGGATATTATAGCCTCTGGATGCAAATTAGCCACCAAACTTTCAAACAACAGATTTACAGGATCTGCTTCAAATTAATTGCCAACTGGCCGGGAGCACCTCCAGCTCTCAGTCTGCCTCCACGGCGGATGGAGGAGCTGCTGTGGGGGTGTCCAGGCTGCAGGTGGTGGTTTGCCTGGGAGGAGAAAGGGATGGGGACAAGTTTCTGAAGTGTCCTTCAAGAATCTTTTCCACCAGAGTCTTCTCACTGCCAATGCTGGATGCAGCTCGGGTCCAGCTGATCAGCTCTCTCTCTCTCTCTCTCTCTCTCTCCAGCTACCCCCTCGGAGCACCAGGCAGACCCTGAACTCTGCAGTCAGGCAGAGGAAAAGTGGGAAGCCAGGTCCAGGTTACACTAATTTATTCCAGGCAGAACAAAGGTGTGTTCTTAAAAAATGCATGTTGGTGTGGGATTGAAACAGAAAAGATTTGTACTCAGGACTGAGGTCTGCAAGATTCTAAAATGCAGCAAAAATTTTCCTGCTGTGTTTTTGTACTGGCCAGTGCTTACTTCTACTTCTGTAAGCATTTAAGCATTCTGTAAGCATGTGAGTAAAAGAAAATACCATTTTTAACACACCTTCAGGACATAAACACTGTTTCTTAGATTTGTGTCTAGTGTATAAGCAGTAGAGAGAAAACATTTTTCATTCTCCTTTTCTGTGGCATGAGATCTAATAGTAACTTCAGATGCTTAACAATTTGTGCATTTATGTTTAAGGCAATAAGACAGAGCCATTTATTCCCACAAAAGAAGTCCTAGTAAATTTTGGCAGTTAGTGTTTTTATCCAAATACACATTCCTTATTATAAATTCTTATGGGAATTGAGGTAATTTGCCTACTTAATGCTATCTTTAGTAAATCTAAATAAAAGAAACTTGAGCAAGATCTCCTGTGGCTCTGTGGAAAATTTATGCTTCCTGTACCACAGTCACAGAATACAGGCATGATGTTGGTAAAGAATTTTTTCTTTTGCTCCAAGAGCTTTTGATGTGCATCATTCTTACTGGCATGGGCTGCAGCTTAAATTCAGAATGGTTTGAAAGCCCACCAGCAATAGTCTTTGGTAAATAGAGAGTGTGGAGAAAGGATGAATTGTTTCTATTTTGGTGCTAGAGCTTAGACTAGAAGAGAGTTTGGGTCCAGTGGAGTAGTTGTTGATAATTTGAAGGAATTAATAAGTACCATGAGTGCAGTGACATGCAGTACAATGCAGTATGTGCAAAGCCTTAATGAACGAAAAAAAACCAAAAATGAAACAACAACCAAAAAAAACACTACCCAAAGAACCCAAAAAACCAAGTAGTATGTGAACCTGTGAATGTTTTTGGTGTTTTCTTGAAATAAGAGAGATTTTAACTAATAGAAAGCTTTTATCACACAGGCCTCATGACTTGGCAAATTCTGGCTCACAGTTGCATCAGACTGAAACACTCTGTATGGACTGTCTCTGCATTCCTTAAATGGCAGCCTGCAGGGAAAGGAAAACATTTACTAGATCCCACCTGTTGCAATGATAAATCAGAAATCTCAGCATGAGCAGCCTCACTGGAATTCTCCTCACCTTTGCATTGGTGTGTTTAGCCCTGGGACTGCATTAAATAACTGCATGTGAATTAATTGCTATTAGATTGTGTATTGTTTGGTGCTTAAATCATAGAATGATTAAATAGGAGCTGCAAAGGAGTAGCAAACAACTAAAATAAGTTGTTTGGCACCTTCTAGCTGATCTTTCCTGTGTATTTCACGTGTCACACAAGGAAACTTGGGACAAAAGGCACAGCAGTGAGTGAGTTCAGCACTGGAACATTTAGGAGGAAGCAAAAGCAAACCAGAAAAATGCTGGCTTTTGTGCGTTGTCCACCACAAAATCTCTTTATGGCTCTGCTGTAGCTCTTAGTTTCCCTTCATCATAAACCAGAATAGATTAATTTCTCCAGCTGTGTAGATTGTAGAGCAATACGAGTAGTTTTATGTTCCAGTTCAATGCAGTCATCAGTCTTTTAGAGGATGATAAGCAATAAACAGCATGCAATATTTGAAGAGAGATGCCCTACTATGACCTACAGGAGGGTGGTTGTGGCAGAATAGCCAAAACATTGTTAAAATGCTTAATATTTAATTTGAAAGTTATGAAAGGTATTATGCTATTGAGAGATTAACAGTGTCCCCACTGAGACAAACTACTTTTACCAGACACAAGTAATTTTTTCTGGCCTCTTGTCTTCAAAAGAGACGAGAAAAGCAAACATTTTGCAAAGATGATGCATGAATATAAATTATGCTAGGAATTAAACTATCAGCTTGACCCTGTGTTAATCTGTGTGTGTGACACAGCTTCGAAGAGCCACAACTCCATCTTAGAGCAGCAGAAGCTCTAAGAATAGAAAACATCATTTCATGTTTGTTTGAAATCTGTGGTCGATTTCGATTCAGCTGCCATTGTCATTCTTTTGTGTTTGTTTTCTGTAAATGTTTCTGTGCTCGAGCTCTATTAATGAAATTACATCCAGGAAGTAAATATTTATCTAAAATAGTCACCAAAATCAGATTGTGAATCCCATAATTACTTTTGGCATTGTCATTTTGTACTCTTGTGACCATTGCCATCTAAAATGCATGCTGCAAGTCCCAGGGAGCCATACAACATTTATATAAATTGCAGCATAAATGAGGAATTATGAAAAATTGATTGCAATGTACATTATTCAATTAATTTGCCAACCAAGATTATTTGCTGATGACAGGCTGAGCAGATGCATCGAAGTGACTGGATGCCCACCAAGAGAAAATGCTTGAGGAAGATTGTTTTTTGGATGCCTTTAAAACTTGTTCAGATATCAACAAAACTTTGATACAGACTTCTTCAATGACTGGTAGAGCCAAAAAGCAAAATTTTGCCAGTAAAGGCAACTTTTCATCCTTAAATAGACTTAGTATTTTTTTTTTTCATTTCAGAAGGGACTATGATGTTCATCTAATTAGATGTAAAATACAGACCACGTAGCTTATCATCCACAACATTTGCAGTGAGCTCCTGGTTTCTAAACAAGACCAAAGACATCCACTCCCTGGCCAAATCAGAATAAATTGCTGTTCTCTTTGAAGTGGAGAGACAGAGGTTTTTAGATCTTGCTCCAAAGGTTTAAAAGCGCTGCTCCTTTTACATGTGTGTGTTATCTACCTGGGAAAGATGGAGATCAATGGGGTCTGTACTGCAGCCATGAAGCATGTTCAGCTTGAAATCGTATTTTCAGGATAACTTGAAAAAATATTGTGTTTTCTTTTTTGAGGGGAAGCTTTGAAAGAAACCTTACAACGCCGTTCTCTAAGTGATAAAGTACAATTACTGTGTAAGAAACACATGGTGGAAAAGCATAAGGAGGAGAAAACTTGGCAGAAGCAACAATCCATAATTTAGAAATGATGCTGTCTTATCGCGTTCTGCAAATGTCATTCCCACCAGGAAGTTAAATTACTGCACCAAAGCATAGGCAAAAAGAGCAAAAAATGACCCAGAAGTCTTCCTCTCACATGGCTGGGGGTGCATTCCCAGAGCTGTGTGCACAGCTGGATTAATGCCTGGCAGCACAGTCCTTGTGCTGTGCTGTCCTTGCACGTGTACCACAGCACACTGGGGTTTTCCATCTCCCACCCTGGAAGCTCTGCTTTTTCCACAGGCAGAATTATCCTTGCTCACAAGCTTTTCTTGCTTTGTCTTCCCAGAGAGAAAAGATGCTGAGGTCAGATGGTTTTTTAAAATTAAGCAAGACACAATGCAAAGTGTTTCCAAGGAGCAAAGGAAAGTGGTATAAACCCCTCCCGTGTGGGCAGTAACTAGAGGCTTCTTGTTGAAACATGCAAACATTTGGTATGATTGCTTTTCCTTGGGTTCTCTGCTGCTGTAGCTGCAGTTAATTTGTGCTGCAGGAGCAATTCCCAGCTCCAAGCAAGGAATGGCTGTCCCAGATCTTATGTGCCAGGTATAACAAGGCATTTCCTCTTCCAAGAAATTTCATGTGCCTTTACTCAAGCTGATTCATCTGTAACTGTCCCTCCCTGCCTAAAACCTCGAATGTGGCAAGATTCACCTGGGCAAGGCTGTATCCAGGTTTGTGCTTGGATTTGGGAGTCTGAGCACCTTAACTTAGCCATGCCATTGGCATTGTTTGCTTTTTGTCCCAGAGCTGGATCACATCTGGCTGAATAGAAACACCAGCTGTGGGGCTTAGGCCCTCCTGCACCTGCCTCAAAATTGTGCCTTTGGGAATATTTATTTCAAATATAGCTGCATTTTCAGGGGACAGAAAAATGTTCACATTAAAAGTGTTTCTTAATTAACTGCATCTGAGTAAATAATTCACAGTGAATAATTAACTGATGGATTTAGCCTGCCTCTTTTTCCTCCTCTTTCTTTTTTTTTTTTTTTTTTTCCTGTGCACAAAACGTCCTTGAACAGATTGCAGGTTTCTTAACTTCTTACAGGAGTGTGTCTGATATTCTATCTGCCATTTTTATTGGGTTGTTTGGAATAGGTTCCTTACTTGTCTTAGTGAAACTTGTAAAGACAGGAACTGAAAATAGAAATAATGCTATCTGCAGGGCAATTTAAGCACCCAAGCTAGGGCAAAAAGGAAATTTTAAGATTTGAACACTGTTTCTATGGGTAAAGATCATTTCAAGGTGCTAGTTCTATGTCTGTACATAACACACAATGGTATTTCATTTGATGGTCATTTCCTAAAGCATAGCAGCTGATTCCAAACCTGAAACATATTCCTTTTGATCTTCATGGACCTTTTCCTGTCTGAAACCTCCTGGCAGAATCAAGTCCATTGCTAAACAAAGAGCCTCACCCTGTGCAGAGGCAATGTCATTACTCAGACCAGAACTGCCCTGCAGGACAGCGTTATCCCACAAGCTGTGTGGCAGGGACAGCCAGCTGAGTCTCAGCAGGTTATTCTGTCAAGAGGGCGGGCATTTCCTTTTTAGTTGGGAAATCATCACTTTTTGGGATTTGAAACTTGCTGCCAGCTCAACCCATCCATCTTTGTGGTGTTGCTTTTGCAGCAACATTACCCAAATGTAGCAGCTCCTCTTGCTTGCAGACAGACAGATGCAGCTTATTTGCCTCTTGCCTATATTAGCAGAAATTTTTGCATGAAAATTTCTTTTGGGCACATCACAGTGAAGGGGCCCTGGAGCATAACCCAGCTGACTGGCAGTTCTGTGTGGCTTAGGTGACACTGGGATTTCACCTGCTGCTCTAGGGGGCAGAGAAGAGAAAGCAGCTGAGAGGTTGCAGGTTTAGTGATACCTCTGGGTTGATGTAAAAATGGGGAAAAAGAAAGTGGGACAACAAAATGCTCACATTTGGGGGGTGGGTGGGTGGGTGGCAGATCTTTCACTCCATCCCTTTTGAGTGGTAAAAAGATGCTTCTGAATTCCTGGTGAGAAACATTTTCACGCCTTGTGAAAGGGCTGCAGGCATGATGTGATCCCAGCTTCAGCCCTCTGAGCTCTGGCTTGGAAAAATGTGGGCAAAAAATGCCCCAAAGCTGAAGTGCTCCTTGTTGGATTAGCATAACGGGAGGATAAAATAAAGCAGATCATTTGTAGCTGCTTCATGCACTGTATCTGGGGCAGGGAGATTCAGCATCCTGCTGGAGCTATCAGCCCCGTAGCATCCTGTGGCTGCTAAGAGGAAAGGCTCAGCCATGTGGCTTAATGAATGTTGTTTCTCACACAAGAAAACCAACAGAGAACAGCATATGGACTCTGTGACAGGGGTGACTGTAGGGTGCTGGACTCCACTGATTTGATAGTTTTCCTTACATCCTCCTTAGCTGTAAAATTCTAATAAAGAAGAAAGAGGCCATTATATTAATGGCATTATAGGGATTGCAGCGTGATCTCTAGGACTCATGGGGATTCCTCTGATGTCCAGAATAAATTCTCTTCTATTATAATGACCATAAACGACCTCTCTCCAAACCTGGTATTGATGAAATAGCTTTAATGTTTCAACATCAATGCTCCAAGCTTTGCTGAACAGTGACATTAATCTGATATTGTACAGCACATGGGGAAGAACAGCCAAAAAATATGCTGGCACTTATGAAGTTGTGCAGCTTCCTAGCCTGACAGCCTTCATGCTATTTTCCCACCAAGTGGAAACAAGTTGTGGGATACAAATGACAGAGAGATTTTCCCTTAAAGAATGATGGAAGGAATGATGATGGAAGGAATTCAGAAGCGGTTGGAAACTGCATATAATTTCAAAGGAAACAGTGTAAAAAGAGGAAGTTTATTGAAAAGTTGGTGTGCCTGTGCTCCTGTGTTTGCTTCTGTCAGGTTACAATCTATTTTCTTTTTTCTAGCAAATGTTTTTGATTACTTAGCATATCTTAATTAATATGCAAACACAGACATGGATTTTTCACAACAGAGAAGCAGAGCCATTGGCTGATTTATGATTTTAATCAGGTCAGCCTTAGCTGATATGCAGTAAGAAATAATTAGCTGGCTGTTTGTACACAGAATTGCATTGTACCTAACCCCTAGGAATCAGCTTTTCCTGATACTTCAGCCCCCTGCTGGTTTTGTTTTCCTAGCATCCCTTCTGGTCTCGAAATAGGAACATGTAGTAGTTTGCCTCCTCTGAGGTCATTGTTCTCAATTCTTAACTAAGGGTGGGTTGGTCATTTTCAGGCCTTAGGAACAGGTCTGGTATAGAATTGGCTGAAAGACTGAATTAGGGAGTTGACTAATCATCACAGTGGCCAAAAGAATTGCCCAGGAAAATCTCTTTCTGGGTATTTCAGAGCAGCTCTTGCTCTCTGCTTTACTGTTTCAGACGTTACCAATGTGTTTCAGATGCACCTACGCATTTTTTAGGTACACCTAGGGGCTCAGGGAAGTATAATGTAGACCAGTTAGGACATACTGATATTGACTTGTCTGAACTGGACCCCAGCCTTTCAGAAATTGGGGCACAGATCCAGGCTTCCCTCAGAAAGGGAAATTCTGCAGCTACAAAGTGAGAGACTGTTTCCCCCACTCCTCTCCCAAAATCTCAGCTGTACCAATGTCCCTGACAACCAATTATGCTGCTGTTTCTGTCCTGTGAAAAGAGGGGTTTAGATTACAAGGTTATCAGTTTAATCAGTTTTATCTGTGCATTTTGTGTGCCTGGCACCACCACTGTAGCTGCTGGACATTTTATGTCACACTGCACCAGGTGAAGTGTGACTGCTGTTGGTGACTCTTACCTGTTGCCTCCATGCTAATGTGGGAAGTTTGCAAAGTACTGAAACTTGTCTGGAATCCTGAGTTTCATTAACCCTTTGTGAAAACCCGCAAGCCTCTTGTGTTGGAGCCCAGACAGAGGACTTGGTTTCTAATGTTGCTCCTCTGCAAACTAATTGATGTATCTGGCACCAGCCAACTGACATCAAAACATTTGTACAGATGTGAGGCTCTGTCTAGACTAGATAATTGCTTCCCCTTTTGGCTTGATTTCCCTGGTTGCCAAGTTGGGTAACATTTAACCTTGACTTCTGGAGGCACAGCCACTGCCCAAGCCCTCCTAAGGAGGAGCCATCCAGCAAGTTGACATGACAAGACCACGTTAATCTGAGCCTGTGAGGCTGCTTACACTGCGGTTAACGCTGATGCAGCTGCATTAATCCTCTTTCTGTCCATACATCTTAATTCACCCTCAGAGCATGGCTAAGTCCTTCTGTTAATTGTTTTCTCCCTGCCTCCCCCCGTGAAGTGAAGTTCATTCTGTGAACAGCACCGATGCAGCAGGTTAATAACTATTGATGTCGCCACGTTAATAATGGCCCTGCTGCCCATGGATCTGAGCCTCCCCCTCACGAGGTGCTGGACACGACCTACTTAATCATCACATCTCCCTGTCCATGGATCTCAGCTCACCCTGTGAAGTGTTAATCATCCTGACTGGCTAATCACGACCATTTCTCACTGTCCAAGGGTGTGAGTTCAGCCTACCAACAGCTCCAGTGTCCTTGTTACATCTGCAATCTCTCACTGCTCACAGGCTGCAAAGGACAGGGATGTCTCTGCTGGTCTCTTCAATCCCTCTCTGCCTGGAGGCTGAGGAGCTCCCTGTGCTGTCCGAGCGATGCCCAAGGCACTTTATTCTCCTTCCAGCCCCAATTCTGCGCCACTGAAAATCCTCTTCAACAGCAAAGTTTCCCTCTGGCAGGTGCCTCGGTGCAACCAGCTGTGTGCCACCTCTCCAGTGACACTCTGAGTTACAGAGTGTGCTTGCCTGCAGAGCAGCCCGGCTCTGTGGGTTGGATGCTGAGCTCCTGAAAGGTGAGCTTGGAGCTCAGGGATAAGCATTAACTCGATGAGACATTTCAGCTCCTTCTGCTGAGCTGCACATTGTGCTGGGCAGGCCTGATAGGAGAGTAAAACTAAATAGGTGTTGATGTGGTGCCACACGCTGTTCCCTTATGCTGGCTCCAGCATGGGGCCCGGTGCTCTTAATGAACACTTACAGCTGTTAATGCCTCTGCCTTCACCAGCCCGCATCATTGTGGGAGCTCAATGGACATGGAGAGGGAAGATCAATCACAACTTCAGGGCATTGTAAAGTCCCACCACTTTCCCACCTGTGCCTGCAGGATATGGTCGTGATTGAAGCCTGGAAAGGGCATCAGGGAGCTGTTGAAACCACACAGATTGCAGAAGACATTTTGTGAACTCAAGCCCATGTCTTTAATGCAGGCATATAATTGCAGCAAGGGCTCTGGAACTGCATGTAGTATTTGAACAAGAAACTTGGCTCACTGTCAGCAGGTTTCCCCCATGTGCTCTGTACAGCTCCTCCCAAGGCTTCTTGAAGTGCTGGTTCTCTCTGGAAACCCAGCTACCTTCAGCTGCAGGCAGAATTGAGCAGCAGCTTTAAAGGAATCTGCTGAAAGCAGCTTTGTGAGCCAAAGAGGCAGAAGTAACAGCATGAAGCAAAATCTAAAAGGAGCCACCTCCTTCTTCAGAGAGCCACAGAGCCAGTGTCAGCAGGCATCTTTGGGAAGCAGAGATCTTCTTTCCTGATGAATCCCAAGTGCTGCCCTTTTCTCAGACACTTGGGCAGCTCACTGCAGTTTTATTAGTTGGCACAGTAAACTTGTTGTGAAGTTCTTGTTTGCTTTTGCAGTTTATTTCCACCCCTCCTCATCCTTGGATTGGTTTGGGAGTTTAGTTTAATAAACAGGCAGTTAGTTTGATTAAAAGTGGCATATGTTTTGCTGTGGCAGAGGCAGACTCAGGGGCATTTCATGCATATGCTTTGAGAATAAAAAAGTGTCACTCTTGGGTACAGTGGTAAATAACTTTTTTCCCCAGCAAAATACTGGGAGTCCTTTCATGCAGATGATTTTATGTTTTATGGAAATGCAAGGGAAAGGGAAGACTGGTGTTTTGGAAAAGAAGAAAGAAAAAGGTGGAGAGAGGGCAATTTATACCTAGCATAACTAATTAAAATAAAGCAAACTATGAAAAGGTGAAACTAAATGCAGTGGAAATGTTGAATTAAAGGGACAGCAGTTAACAAAGACTGATCTTGAAGAGCTCTATGAAGATATTCCCCACTGGTGTAATCAGAGCAGTGTGGAAAACTGGTGCTGCTGCTTTTGTACCAGTGCTGCTGCCAGGAATGAAGGGAGCAGATACACCCTTTTATTTGCTCATGTTGGGCTGTCTGGTCGAGGTTGTTAGAGCAGGTGAGGGGAGCTGAAGCTTCTGTGGCCCTTCCTGGGTAATGAGAAGTGACAGCTCCCCAGCACCTGAGCTGCTGCTCTGCAAAGGGGAGGCAGGTAAATAGACCAAATTTTCATTATTGCTTGTAAACATGTCATTTGCAAACACAAAGTGGTTTTTTAGGACTTCACTTCTGGGATGCCCTGAGCACACAGCTCCCAGTCTCTCCCTTCTCTGATTAGCTCTGGAGTGAAGCAGCCCAGCCTCAGTCCCCCACACAGCTCCATCCCTTCACACAGATTTAAAACATCTCCATCACTCTAGCAGATATACTGTGCGTGGGAAAGGAAGACACATTTTTTAAAGGAGCTCAGGAACAGAAATCTCATTCCTAAAGATAATTTCAGCCATGTCTGCACTGCCATAAAGCCCAAGACTAGGAGCCAGGCTGCTGTTTATACTCACCTTAAATCTTAAAGTGTAAGCTTTTAAATGCTGTGGGGTTTTTTAACCAGGCCAAGAAGCTTTCTCCAAGCCAAGATCAGAGCACACTCACTGTATTTACCACGTGTAATTCATTTTAAGGACAGTGACAAAAACACTTATCTCAAGAAACATGAAAGCTGGAAAGAAGAAAAGGCAGTAAGGACATAAAGTGTGAACTATCAGAGCTTTTCTCATAAGCCTAGCTGTATGAGAAATGGAAATATTGACATTTCTAGTTTGGGTGTATTATTCTGGATAGTCCCTTGGAGAACTGCAGTAACCAGACTGGTGTAGCATCAGGAGAAGGTATGAAGTGATCCTGTTAGTGCCATTAGGATTTGTTCTGTGGAATCACCAATATTCATCCACTGGTGTATATGCTGCAGATTTTCTTGTGCTGCTGTGTTTGTATCCCACACCTGACAGGTATCTCTGGTTTTCTAGTCAAAATTACAGCAGGATCTCTTAGTGCTGTAGATGTGGTAATGCAGGTGTGATAACTTCTCAGCCCTCTCTGGGGTTATCTTGTGAAATCTGTTAAGCCACATGTTTCTGACTCTGTTCATGGCCTCCTCAAGATAAAGCCTTCCTGGGTTTTATTTCAAAGTAAATGTTTATTTGTTATCAATAGTTTAGGCTCACCAACTGCTGGCACTTTAAACTTTCAAATAGCTCTGACTAGCACACATTTGTATGTTAACCATCTAATGCTCATGGTTTAAGGGTGAAATCCAAGTGTGATATTTAATCCAGTCCCCACGATTTCCTCCATCTGAAACCTTGAAATAGCTCAAAATCAAGGGATAAAATAAAACAGAGGATCTCTGGCTTAAGAGACTGGAAGGATTTTCTCCAGCTTCCTGACATTGCTTCAGGATTTGATTCCACAATACCCTGCACCTACCCCTTCTTAATACAGAGGCTTCCCAGGTTATTAAATTCTGTATTTCCCTCGTCCCTGAGAGCTCTGAGAGCAGACACACCATGGCTGGGCACAGCACCAGGTCCTGCCTTCCAAAGGGTCTCACTGCTCAGTGCCACCCACCTCAGCCCCAGCCCTTCCCCAGATGTACACCCAGTGCAGGCTCCCTGCTCTCAAATTTCAGCTTCCCCAACTCCCCAAATCCTCTTTCTAAGATGAACATGACAAAATAATGAGGGAAATGTCATTTGTGCGGGCCTGCCCCTGCTCATTTCCTAGTTTCAGACTTCTTTGGGGAAAAAAAAAAAAACCTGCAAAAGAAAAGAAAGGGAAAGTCACTATCAGCAGGGTTATCTGCAATAAATATGTTTAGGACTTTGGTGCAAATGAAAATGAGCCTCTTGGGAAAAATACAGACTTTATTTTATATTAAAACTCTCATAGTCTGAGTTTGCTTGGATTTGCACAGGCCTCCTCTGCTAAATTACTTTAAAAGAAAATATAATTTCCAAGCCAAATTATCTGTTGGGATGAATAAGTTTCCTGATTTTGAATGGATTTTTTCCAGGAGAGAATCTGGCCCATGTTGCTGAACCAAATCACAACTTGGACTGTGGGCCTGGAAGCAGGACACATTTGGATGTTTTAACCTCCAGTGAATAGCAAATAGAGGATACTGATGTCATGCAGTGGAAAATAAAACAATAAGTGTAATGAGCTGATTTAAAATGCATCTTTGAAAAAAAAAAAATCCATTTTCTCACAATCCATCAGGGCATCAATAGGTCTTTTATGGCTTTAGCACATTGTTATTAATAGTGCAGGAAAATGCAAATCACAGGCTTGTGGGGCTCCATAAGTTTCCTGTGGATATTCCAGGAAAAGTAAAGTGCAGATTAGATATGCAGTGGCACAAGGGAAGGGTGGGCAGGGTGGGAATCACCCTGGTGAGCCCTGGGCAACCTGGAGATGCTCACATTTTGTCAGAAATAGTTGCACACATGAATTAATTTAATCCAGTGAAGCTCCACGTGGGTTTCCGTGTTCATTGCTGTGAGTAGCTTTGAATGAATTTGGTGCAATTCATCTCCAAAGAGAATAAGATGAATTCCAGTAGAGCCATTCCTAACCAGAACTCCAAGTGGCCACAATTCCGGTTAATATGTTCAAGGGATGGATTTCAAATTTGATTTTGGATTTGCTCTCTTGAGGGATCCTGAGTGTGGAAATCCTGATGCCTGTCACTATGTCCACACAACCTTAAAAAAGTTGTAATTGCCAGTGGTGTCCTGTTCCTACATTTCCTGCAGCTGATCAGTAAATATTGTGCCTCTCCGTCCTCCACCCAGTGAGACTGGTGTGTTTTACTTCTGACTTTTGAGTGCCATTCAAAGTTTATTACAAAAACATTATAAAATTCTTATTTTGTCCTGATGTCAGATCTTATGCTCTTTTGAGTCATAGCAGCTACCCACACAATGGTAATAGTGCATTTTGACCTGAGGTCTCTGGTGATTACTAACCTATGTATAAGGAGTACCATGGAGTGCAGGAGTATTTTATAGCTTTTAAGAAGATGTTTCTCTGAATGCTTCGATTTTAGACCCATTAAGAGAGATTAAATAAACTTTCTGGTCTCCTTCAGATTCTGGTTGTTTTTGTCAGTCAATGCAGTATAAAAACACAGCTACATTTTCCAATATTAATGATCAGCTGTAAAAACCTGACATAACATTTTTAGAGCACTGTAACTAATCTTTTTATAATCAAGTTACAATGGTTTGCATCAAATATGTATCACCTGTAGTTACCTTTAAAACTTCTACAACTTGATGGTGGACTAATTAAGTTTATAAATATATGGGTTTGTTCAAAATACTGAGGACTTTACATGGAGGATGTAAAGCTGCCTGCCAAACTTTTCCTGCTGGAACAGCTCTGACAGTGTATCTCAGTTCACAGGTGGAAGCAGAGCCTGGGAGTTGAATTATGGCTTTGCCTGTGGTGTTAGCTTAGGGCACAAACCTGTCTGCTGGGATGGCAAATTGAGCTTATCAGGCACTTGACCCATTAATAGAGCTTAAAATTCTCCTGTGCTGGACTTGAGGGAATGCAGTGTTGCCTTGAACTCCTGGGACTGTAGCTTTCAGAGGTCTTGCATAGTTACAGTCCTCTGGGAATTTTCATTCTTGAGGAAATAAGAGGCAAAGGGGTGAAGAGACAGAGGGAAGGACAAAAAAGAAGCTCTCTGGACTCATAGGTAATAGACTATGGGAAAGCAAAATGGGCTGAATCACAGTGCCTTGGCTAAATTGCATAATGGAAGTGCTGGAGAGATAATTAAAGCCTGTTTTAAACTGCTTCACTGTGCTTATTCTCAGTGACTTGCCAGAAAAAGGAGCTGGTACAGGCTCATCAGCAACTGCTTTTCTTGTTTTACCAGAGCCAGCTCTACTCTGATGCTTTGGCAGTGATGCCTACTCTGCCTTCACACAGCATCCCCTCCTGGAGGTCTGGCAGGGTCTGCAGAGTGACCCCTTGGCCCCTCTGGGGTTGCTTTTGAAGGGAGGCACAGGAAAGGTGGAGGAACCTTCTCTGCATCCCCAGCACCTTTGGCTGGGGAGCCTGGCTGGCCATGCCCTTAGTGCAGGCTCAGAATACATTCTGCAGAGCTTGTGGGGAGTGGGATGACTGAAATATTTGCTTGGAGCTGCTGGAATTGTCCCAGCAGTGCCCCTGAAATATCTTTTGTGTGTGAAATACAACTACTTAAAAGAGTTGCAAAGGTTTGGCCCTGTGCTAGATGTACCAGTGCTGGCCTTGGGAGCAATCCCAGGTATCCCATATATTCCTGAGGTATTTTTTATGTTTCTAGGTGACTGGTACCAGTGATGCAAAGGTATGATGATGCACTGGCTGCATCCTTTTAGCAGACAAATAAGTAAAAAACGTGGCTTTGAGAGGCGTCACAAATTGGAGCTTAATTACAATGTGTTGAAAAAGCTCAAGTGATTGTGATTTCTAAGCCTTCAAACTGAAGGGGGGGGACTCACTGAAGCAATTCCAACTGATTACAGATATTCTGAATTTGCCTGGTCTAAGTGAGTTTAATTTTTTCACCTGTCATTTATCTGCTTTTGAGAAGCATAATTGCAACATTTGTTCACAGCTATAAGCCTCTGTAATGGCAATGGGATTTTTTTCTCTATGCAAACATTAAAAAACAAAAGGAGAAAGGAAAGACTATTTTTGAGACAGACTGCCACACACACACGCCTGTGCACAGACACATGGCCTCTTTTAGTTTTTCTTTCTTTATTTTAATATCTTAAAAATACATATATCTCTGGGGGAAGCTTAATAAGAAACAGCCAGCTGAAGCAAGGATTTTAGAAGGAAAAGGAAGGCAGGGGACTTGTGCTATAGAGACAGCAGTCCAAACAGTGAAAAAGAGAACACAGCTGTGCACATCACAAATCCACAGCTGGGCAAGTGGAAAGAGAATATTCCCACATCTTCCCTTATAAATCTTCCGTCACCTTTCAGATCTCTTAGTTTTCTGTTGTGCAGAATAATTTTATATAGCAGGAGAGAGAGTTATTTGCATTCTGCTCCTCCTGCTGTTTGTGATATCTAGGTCAGTTATACCTACCAAAGCCCCAGAAAAAGCACTGAGGATTTCTTCAGTGTCCTTCCTAGCAGGGTGTTTTTCTTATCCTTCAAAGTCAAGGATTTTCCAGGCTAAAGAACAAGGGAGGCCTTAGCTGCAGGTGAATAAACCAATACACACAAACTCTGTGTCCAAAAGACTCCTGAGGCAAGGTCTGAGGAGAAGGTGAGAGCAGATTTGTTTTGAAAGCACCTCTCAGGACCTTGGCTGAGCATTCAAACAAGCCAGGCTTGGGCACTCACTGTAACTCTGCTGGGAGTGGGGGTAAAGGAGCAAAGCACTGAACCTTCTGCAGCTCCAGGAATTGTGGATTTCCTCCCCATTCTTAACCGAAGTTAAAGACAGAACAGCACAGATGCTGTTTACACTGCTCCTCAAGGTTTGAGTCTGAGCAGCACAAGGGCCAAAGCAGGTTGGGTAGAAGGATTGTTCAATACAAGTACAAATAGATAGATCAAATTTTTTTTTTTCCTAAATTTTCCACAGAACTGTGCAAACTTGGTACCATAGCATCAACAAATGTTCAAATGTTGAGTATTCAGATTCCTATTTAAACTGAAGCTGGGCTTGGAAGCTTTTGGTGTTCGTGTGTTCCTGGGTTTGATGCAGAATAACTGATCATAAAATCTGTGTAGTGCTGGTCTACATCTACAAAAGAACAGGTGCCACAAGTCATGGAAATTGTGCCCCAGAGTTGAACCTTAATAATGGAAACTAGGGAGTTTTGCTTGTTCTGGATAAAACAAGAGGGTTTTGTGGGAAATAAAACACTGAAGTGCCTTTTGCTTGAATAATACACATAACCTAAAAACATTTAAAAGAGCATTTCCAGCAGCCAGTCTTGGTCTGCAGTATTGCAGTCCTTCAGTGCTGTAGTACATCATTACAGAATGCAGCAGAAGAGAGGGAGAACACCAGGATTCTCCATAGGTGAAGGAAACATGGTTTGAAGAGAGAAAATGGAATTTTGGCCACTTCCAGGTTGGAATTTCTGTCTCTTTTGCTATAGTCAAGTGGAAAATTACCTTTAGTTGTAATAACTACAGAAATGCCATACTTGGGAGCACCTATCTCCAAATGAAAGGCGACAGCTTTGGAATGAGTCTACATATTATTGTTGTTCTAGGAAGGAAAGAAGTTGGGCCTTTTGTCATTATAATAAAAGTTTATCTATCAGTGTAGTAAGATTATATCTAGCAGTGTAGTAAGAGGAGATCTTTCTCATACCAAATCTGAGCAAGTTAATGTCCATTTTTTATTGCACAGTGGGGCTGAATATAATCCCTGGTATAATGCTAGTGAAGTTAAGCCAAAGATAAATTATGTTACTGATTAATTAGTTCGAGAAATCTGTGGATAATGTGGAAGACTAAAGAATGGGCACGTGGAATTCACCATATGATAAAAGCTCCCCTGCTTGTCTTCCTCCCCCTGTCCATGCCTCGCATTGAACAAGACAGTTTGCTTCCCCAGAGGTGGCTGAAAGTTCTGTTTTCCACGAAAAATAAAAAGAGAAAAGTCTTGCAGTCTATTTCAAAGGGTTTTTTTTTAAATATTAATGAGAAAAATAATAAGAATGAAAATGTTTTAATTTTCTGAGAGCTCCCCAGAAAAAAAGAGTGAAAACTGATAACCATTCTCAAGTTTCTAGTTAATTCTTTTTAATGCTTAACTTGAAAACAATCTCTAAAAAGACAGATTAGGTCTAGGCTTTGTAGTCATAAACACCCTGAAGACATTAGATGCCAATTTATAACAATGAATCATTTCTGTTTCTGAAAAAAGACTATTTTGAGAAAATATTTTTAGCCATTCAAATCAGTGTTTTTCAGCAAGCACTTTAAGAAAACATTTTAAAATGACCAGCAAGTAGAAATTAGAGTAATCTGAACTCACTTTTGTCCAGAATCTGTAAGCTTCCATTACTGCATGGTGGGCTAGCACAGGGGGAAACATAATTAGTACAGCACAAAAGCAGAGTCATTGGATCAACTGGATCTGTTCTGGAAGCTCAGGGAATAAATTGCTGTTTTAAAATATGATGTTTTCTTATAAAAACATTAATTTTATAATTTTATCTCTCAGGATTTTTAAAAATAACTTCCCATAACCAGAACTTGGGTGCAGCCTCTTTTTTCCCAGGCTGCCTGTACAACAACTGGCACGAGGCCATTTTAGAGGGGATGCAGATCTCAGAGTTGGTGTCCTTGGGTGACAAGGGACAAGTGGCAGAACAGACTTGAAACATGCCTTACAGCAGCCTAATTATCTCATGTCTGGATGCCTATCTACAGTAATCTAGACAAGTTTGTAATTTGCTTTTCAGTACAGCAGGATGAGTCTAATTAAATATTGTCCACTGTGTAGCGTGGCCAAAAAGCCAAACAGGGCCACAGTCTATGAGAACTGCTGGCTGCAGCCAGGTTGTTGTCTTAGCCTAAACTGTTGTGAATGTGCAGTGATTTTGGGGGCAGATATTATTTTGTGAAGCTTAGGAAATTGCTTGTGTTCTCTCTCTGTGGTCTCAGAGGTCAGTCAGGGAATGAGGAGAGCTGGAAACCTGTTTCCTCAGTCAAAAACATAGAGGTCGAAATCCTGCTCTTTATTTATACCAGGACTCAGACTTGTGAATTTGCATTTTCTCATCTTTGCAGGCCACTCTTAAGTCCCTTTAGTTTTCTTGAGTTAAAGCTTGTGACAGTCCAGGAGCCTCCCAGCAGCAGCAAAATGTTGCCTGGATTTTTCATTCTGGCGGTGTAAGTAGTTAATGTCACAGGATTTTCTGCTCTAT
The DNA here is from genome assembly GCF_026979565.1 of Vidua chalybeata. Lineage (NCBI taxonomy): Eukaryota > Metazoa > Chordata > Aves > Passeriformes > Viduidae > Vidua > Vidua chalybeata. The sequence goes on from NC_071544.1 coordinate 13,398,078, forward strand.
CATAAGCTCAGTGATAAGGCACTTCAATTTATTGTCCCCTTGTGTAAGGGATCAAGTGACTAACTGAGCTATGGGAGGGCATCAGTGATGCCTGTTGTGCCCTGTTTCCAGGAGTCATGACTGCTTTGGCCATTTCTCGTGTGCCTCACTGGCCACAGCCATGTCATCATGGATTTTGTACATCACTGAGGTCTGCCCAGATCCTTCTTTTTTTACCCACCAGCCTCCAGGCTTCCTCTCTTTTCCCTTTGCATAATGTCTTCCCCTCTTGCTCTCTTTCCAGCATTTTCCTGGTCCCAGTACATCAGTCTTGTTCCCATATGATTCCCACTAATTACAGAGCTACTTGCTGCTGGGTGCTATCACCTCTTTTCTAGCTAGTTCTTTTAAAAGACCATTAGCTAGAAATACATCATCCTTCAGCTGTGGGCCTCAAGTCCACTCAGTAAGCATTTTATAGTCTTTAAAAATGAGGAGAGAAAAGGAAAACAGCAGAGGAATACAAAAAGGATCCTCTGGGAATAAGGTTGTCAGAAAGTCATGGCTACTTCATAACTCTGGGCATTAGTCATTTTTCTTGCCATAGGTGGTCCCAATATGGGCTGAATTTTTAATATTTTTTTTTTCTTGCTGGTCAGCAAGGATATGACATTGTGGAGTGCTGGAGGAGAGGTGAGACCTGCAGGTGCTTGCCCTCCATGCCATGAGAGGGATGAATCTTTATTTCAAACCTGAGATCCTGCTTGTTCTGAGCTTAATTTGGTGCCTTGTGGGAAACCCTGACTGTGCTGGGAGCAGGGTGGTGCAGCTGGGCCTGGAGCAGGGGTAAAGGAGAAGTTTGTCCCTTTGTGTGGCTGCTGTTGAGTGATAAGGTAGAAATCTAAAAGGTAGAAAAAGGCAAATGATGTGAGCCTGATTAATTGCTGCAATAATTTAGAGTTGCAGCTGCTGGTGGTGTTTGGATGATGGAGTGGTCACCTCCAGAGTGTGGAAGGAGATGATTCTGTTGGTTTTCTTAAAACCTACCAAGCTGAGTACTTACAGTGAAACATGGAGGTGTGATTCCTTCCTGCTTGGTGCTACCTGAGCAGGTGGTGGGGAAATATTGCCCCATTTCACACCTCTCACTCCACTGTGTGACACAGCATCACATGCAAACTCTTGTCCTGGGAAGTCCTGTAAAAGCCAGAGGCTGAGGAAACCTGCAGCTGTGCCAGGCCTCCTGTGCTGTGGCTCTGAAGGCTGTGGAGCCTGTGCTGAGCAGAATTGCTGACCCAGATGTCTGTGCCCTTTGTTTTACTGCGCCCAGATGGTCCCAAAGGGCTGCATTTCACTGTGTCGCTCCTGAGCTCAAATTACACCCACCAGCCCTGCTATGCATTAACTGAAGCTCATTAGAATGAAATGGGAAATACACATATTTCAAAAATATTTTATTTGGAATACTAATCTTAATTTAGAATTCATGTTAAGCCGTTGAATCCTTGGCAACTAAAATGAAAACACACTGAATCATAATGAAATACAGTGCTACTGTATTCCATTATACACCACACCAGCATGACAGCAGCCTTTTCTCTTACTGAAAATAGGATTGTTTACATTTTATTTTTATTTATTTTAGGGGAACAAGTAAGAAAGCATTTTATAATGAAATCCAGCTGTTAGCTCCCATCTTGCTGCATGTTGTGGTAGCTATGAGAAAGGAGAGGGGAACTGATGACAGCACAAAACTCTAGCAAGTATTTTACTGCTTGGTATTTCCATTCTGGAAAGTCTGGAGAGCCAAATAACAGAGAGCAGTGATGCAAGTGCCTGGCTGGGGGCTGCAATATACAGCTCAGGGGCCAGAGAAGTGATCCAATGTGCTCTATATCATCACTGCACCAGAGGTAAAGAACACTGTGGTGATATAGGGGAATAACCCATGGCTGATGCTGCTTTATGGCAAACAGTTGCTGTGCAGCCATAATTCCCTGCAGGAATTAAAACACCACAGGTTTCACCCTCCACCCTCTTGTAGAAACAAGCAGCTGCAGAATAGGGATTATTGAGGACCTGAATCAGTGTAAAGCCCTTCTTATCCCTTCCCTTGACAGATGTGAGATTGGGGTTGAAGACTGAGGCTGGCTTGCTTTGGGAGCTACAGTTCAGAGATACTGATGGAGCAGAGAAGAAATACATAGCACCCTGAGTGGGCTGAATCATCCCAGTTGGTTCACTCCCCTTTATGCTGAAGCACTTTATTTTTAACAAACAGCATGAGATACAGAGATTTAAGGCCCAATAATAGCACGGTATGAATGAATCAGTCTAGTAGCACCAGACACTGCCTTGGAAATGTACCATACTTGCCTTGGTAATTACTAATTTTAAGGAAGTATATTATATCAAATGCCCTATGTTTTAAATTCCTGTTTTCATGAAGAGTGTTTCTTTTGTGTGACACAGCAGAGAAAATAGCAGTCCTTCAGAATCAGGGGGAAATGTAAAGAGCAGAAGGATAGAAAAAACTTAAATACAGGTGTGTTTTATTTGTATTGTAGTTCAAACCAAGTTGCCTGTAGGTTATGGATTCCTTTCCTCAAAGATGTTAGCAAGAATTACCCAGCTCAGGGGAAATGTTAAGGGCAGTCAGGAGAGGATGCAATATATATTCTCTGTTCTCCTGCCCAAGATGTCAGTCATAAGTTAATTTTCCTCTGGACTTCTGATTTCAGTTAGTTCTGCTTGCTGTGTCCTTCATCCTGCTGGATAAGCACCTGAAATACCCTCTTGCACTGTCTCTGTCCTCTGCTTCATTAAAGAAGTGAAAAAGCAGGAGATGCTACGTAGAGGAAATAGGAATTACAAGGGTGGAAGGGACCTTGGGAGATCATCTAATCCATCTCTCTGCCTCAAAGGAGGTGAACATGTAATTAACTGCTCCTAAGGTCTGTCTGCCTGATCTGTTCTTCAAAACTTACTGCACAGGGATTTCCATCACCTCAGAGTTTAGCCCAGCGTTTCATTAGTTTCACACCAGAGAATTTTCCTGAGTCTCTTACAAAAATCTCCTTTGCTTTTATGTAAGCTCCTTGAGACTTATTTCCATGCTTTTCTCATACTTTGTGAGAACTTTTGTTATTCTTGTGGTTCTCCATTGGACTTTTTCTCACTGGCCTCTAAACCAAATGCCCAGGTTAATCTGTCAGTGCCGCCCCCAACACTGAGAAGAAGAGAATCATTTCATAGTTCATTTCCAGGTAATGACTGAATCTATAGCTTAAAGATATTCAGTGCTTCTGCAGTTTGGTCACTTAGCTTTCCATTTCAGATAATTCCACTAAATATTAATCTAGAAAATTTTCAATTTTCCCTTTTAGAGAAACACTGCTTATAGATTTTTCTTTAAATTTAGTTTTAACTTGAAGAAAATAGACTCATGTGAATTCACTTATAACAAAATAATTTCTTATAAGTAGAGTCCCTATCTGAATTTATTGCTCCCCTAAAGCCAAATATTAAGCATCTTCTTTACCCAGAATCCAGCAGTAAAGAAATGTGTTGATAACCATAATCAAGTATCTGAGGCTCACTGTAAGAAGTAGCATTTGTTTTCCTATTTCCATCTAGAACATTAAAGCCTTCCTACTACAATTCCTGTAGCCATAACTGCAGTGTCATTCACATCTCTAATAACATCATACAGATTTCTGTTCATCTCATATCAGATATAGCAGCGACTCATCTTGTTTTTCATCTCTGTCTTCAAAGAAGGCATCATTGTTCTGAAGATGCAACGATCAGCTTATCTGAAGTGTCCTGAAGAGATATTGGCTCTTTTAACAGCATTTTTATCAGCTCTTTAATTACTTGGAATTTTGTCATGCAGCCCGTGAAGCCGTGTACACATCAGGGAGAAAATTCTGGGTTTCCCTCAAGCTGCTAGAACAAATGGGGGTTTACACGGAAAGCTGCTTCGGATGCTGCTGCATTCCCAGGTACAACCCCAGGGAGAGATGTCCTAAAATACCCTGTTGATCTCTAGACCCAGGGAAACATCCAGCTGCAGATTCATTTTTCCTTGTTTAACTCCCCTGAAATGCCTTCCAGCTCTCTGCAGTATGCTAGCAGAGAATCCCAGACTTTTTCATGCTCAGAACATCTTGTTCTGCCTTAATCTGATTGTGCTTTAACATCTTTACTTGCCTTCCCTACCTTTAACCTTAGCACATTCTCTGGGCTCCATTCCTCCAGCCCACTTCTCATGTATTTCCTGATGAAAACTTGGGGACTGAGGGACTGAAGTTTCTGCATTTTAAAGCAAATAATGCTGCCCAGAGACTGTCCCTTGCTGGCATAGAAGCACCAATGTATCAGCCTTATCTAACCAGTGACAGCCTAATATTAATGTAGCTAGAGAGCCATTTTGTTGTTTATTGGAGACAAAACTCCATCTGAAGTCCAAGAATGGTTTTGCCTAAATAAATGGTGTATGGTAGCTGCAGATAAAAATAATCATCTGTCTAGTTAAAGTGAAAGATGTAAGCAGGGATTTTGTGGGGTTTTGAGCTCGCTTTTGCTAGAAAAGTTAAGTTTAACTCATGTTAAACAACCAGGTTTGTTTGAAGTGATGAGTTTTCCTGCATGGCAAGAATGCCTGGATGTGCTTTATCTGGTACTTCTGTGCAGAAGCCCAGTGAATGGCAGCAGAGAGATCAGCAAAACCCTGGCCACAGAGTGGGATCCACAGCTCCCAACCAGCACAGCTGAGACCTGCAGAGGTTGCTGTGGGTCCCTGTTATCACCAACAGAAGGAATAACTTGGCCAACAAGGGGGCAAGGATGAGCTGGAATGCAAAGTACCTAAATGTTTTCAGTTCTCATGCAGGTTGGTTGCATTTGGCTCTGGTGGATCCCAGAATTTGCTTAGCTGTTCCTTGAGCATTGCCCATGGAGAAGCACTGCTGAGGGGCAGCCAGGCAGCACAGATGAGGTACAGGAACATTACCTTGGAGAGGAGCTGGACCAGCACAGCTCACTTACAGGATCCCCAGCTAGTTTGTCTACCCAGCTTTGTATAGAGCATGGAAAAATACCAGCTACAGTTGGTCTCCTCTCCTACATGGGTTTTCAGGATGAAGTGTTGGTGTCCTTTCATCACTGGGGTTAGCCAGTGTGTTTTCAAAGAGTCTGGCTAATTTTTGTGTCAGCCCTATCCCAGCCTCCCTACTGCCTTATCTTACAACTCAGAGGTGCTGCAGCACTGGAGCAAACCTACCTGATTCTTTCTAAAGCCTCCTGCAGTAGTAGCTCCAGAAGACCCCTGGAAAAGGATTGACTTCCCTTAAAGGACAGCTCATTTTTTTTCTGTGGGAATAGTGGACTTATAGACCTTTTTTTTTTTCCTGAGAGCCTTCCTTGAAAAGTAAAAAATAAATTCAAAGAAAGGTATGCCCTCGTTCAAGGACAGAAGATTGAGGTTTATATGAGGAGTACTGAAGTGTGTGCATTCTGACTCTGTGTTCAGAGAGCCCAGTAAACTCACTGCCTAAATCTGTAGCTGAGGCATGGAGGAGACAGAGACATCATTATCTTCCTCTTCATCTCCCCCCAGAATCTTAGTAAGCTGAGGAGGCAAAGGTAGGGAATATCCAGGCAAGAGAAGGTAATCTGTTATCAAAGCAGAACACAGAATTCAGCAAAATGCACACCCAGCCCTTTGTTCTGAACACTGCCACAGGTACCTGGCCAAAGGTCCTGATACTATTTATTCTAATAATTTCATAACAGCACAAGGAGGTCCTGAAGTCCTTGCCTCCAATATCAGCTGTAGCAGTAATGGGGAAAGAAAGATAGAAAGAAAGATGAAAGAAAGAAAGAAAGAAAGAAAGAAAGAAAGAAAGAAAGAAAGAAAGAAAGAAAGAAAGAAAGAAAGAAAGAAAGAAAGAAAGAAAGAAAGAAAGAAAGAAAGAAAGAAAGAAAGAAAGAAAGAAAGAAAGAAAGAAAGAAAGAAAGAAAGAAAGAAAGAAAGAAAGAAAGAAAGAAAGAAAGAAAGAAAGAGAAAGAGAGAGAGAAAGAGAGAGAGAAAGAGAGAGAGAGAGAGAGAAAGAGAGAGAGAAAGAGAGAGAGAAAGAGAGAAAGAGAGAAAGAGAGAGAGAAAGAGAGAGAGAAAGAGAGAAAGAAAGAAAGAAGAAAGAAAGAAAGAAGAAAGAAAGAAAGAAGAAAGAAAGAAAGAAAGAAAGAAAGAAAGAAAGAAAGAAAGAAAGAAAGAAAGAAAGAAAGAAAGAAAGAAAGAAAGAAAGAAGAAAGAGTCAGTTATAAATCTGTCCCTCATGCTGTGAATACAGTCTCAGATACCCCAAGCACAATTTTAGCTGAGTTCTCTGAGAATTGAGACATTCAAGAGGAGGCACCAGCATAACTTTAAAGGCCTGATGATTGGAGTTCAGAACCCAGCCACACACACATCATGTGAGCAGGAGACAGGTACATGTGACACCTTAGAAAAACGATGGAAGCAAAAACCAAGGTGCTGAGCAACCTTAGATTAATATAGAGAAACCGTGTCTTTCCAAAAGTCCCATCCTTCTCACTGCATGTACAAGATGATAAAGTTTTATCTTGACATTCCAACTGCTCTTTGCTTTTCCCCTGGTTTTCTAGAGGTTTTCAAGCCCCTTTTATTCCACAGCACAATTGGACCAGAGTGACATGAAAAGGGACAGGAAAGTCTCTGATGAGAATGAGAACGGTTGCCCTGTCAGGTGTGATTAACACCAACATGGTTAAACACCTTACCAACAAAGACCTGCAGGATGTGCAGGACATTTTAAAAAGCCATTCTCTTTCCAGTCATGCCCTCATGGTAAATTATAATTTCAGTAAATTAAGCAGAATGCTGATGAAAAATGTAATGTGGTGGAATCTGGCCATTTTGACAGCCCAGCAAATTCTGTAATGTCCCTCAAAGAACTCTTGATGTGATGATGCAGCTGAACAACACAGCCACGTCCATCCTCCAGCAGGCTGCACACCAGAAGCCGATGATCGCAATTAAAATTAAATGTTTCTCAAACAATCACAACAAAGGCAGATTTACTCAGCATTATCTTTGCCTCATGGAAAGACCCCTACGAGAAAGTTCAGCAATCGTAATGGAATTACAGGCTGCTTTCTGGCCCCTTGTTAGCAGAGCTTGTGACAAGATGAGCTGTGAGCAGGGCAGCCCACACTGGGTGCCGTCAGCGGCGCCACATCACTGGAAGCAGAGTCAGAGCTCCCGAGCTGTCATGTACAAATCTTGTTATAATGAGAAGAGCATTAGTAATAGAGGCTGAAATTTTCAAGCTGCCTAAGGGATTTAGATGCTCAGTTCCCATTAAATTTAATGGGATGCGGACCTCAAAATCCCACCCACAATAAATTTTTACCAACCGTTCCTTGTGCAAAGGAAGCAGCGGGGAGAGAAAAATAGAGAAGGATGGAGAGAATCAGATATGAAAGTGTTTCTTACTGGGACTGAAGGCCAGCTGGGTGCTGTAAAATAGCACCTTAAAGGGGACTAAAATGAAATATGGCATAGGGATCTCATCTAATACTCAGGTAATTTGGGTCTGGACTCCGCTCCAACCTGTCCTGTAAGGTGCATGGGAGCATAATGCCCTCTGCGCTTTGAGACTTCTATTTCTGGACTACAGACCTACTTGCAGTCATTAAAGCACATTTGAAAATGAAAATTAGGTAGAGAGACAAAGATGGGATAGCAGTGGTCTTCTGAGATATGTAGGGAGAGGATGAAAGGAGGCTGTGTTACACCAGTTCACTTCTCTAATTAGGTCTGGTTGCATTTACTTCTTCAACCAGATCTATCTGTATTTAAGTCAGGTGCTTTTTAAAGTGTCAAAACCACTAAAGATCAACACATTTCTTTGTTAACTGTAGATCCCATTACTTTGCTTCCAGGAAGCCAACAGCTCCTTGGCTCAGCTACAGCCCACCTAAGTTCAGCCCCCAAATTGAGCAAGAGCCAGTCTAAGTTTTCTCCAAAGAGAGGAGAAGAATGATGTACTGATGGTTCAGATCTTGCCCCTGGGGAAGAGAGGGGTTCACCTCATTTAATTTCACCCACTCATATGCTGGGCACCAGCTCATAGATCTCTGCCTGAACTTCCTCCCTAGACTGTCAGGTAGTTATGTATTTAAGACTGGTATTTAATACTGAGGTATTTAAGATTGGTACCTTGGTAGGAGCCTATGGTTCCATTGTCCTGGCTTGAATGAATGCTCACATTTAGCCAGGATGCCCCAATAGCCAGTGAAGAGTGAATCCCATTCTGCTCCAGTTACACATGGTTTTGATCATTATTTTCATATTTGCTTGCAATGAGGGATTCCCTCATGCCCCTTCTGTAAATTACCTGCAAGAACCCCAAATTAACAGGAGAAAACACATTTCAGGTGTGGATACTTCCAAACTTCAACCCATGACTTGTATTTCAATATTTTTCCTGGAAAATAATCTGTTACCAGGATGGTTAAGTGTGTTTTTTGTTTTAGTTGTTTGTTTTGTTGGGTTGTTTTTCTTTGTTGGCTCTTTCCACAGCTCAATTTTCCATCTGGAAATAAATAAGGATAAAACACTCCCTTCACCCTGTGTTTGCCCTGCCTGTTCAGCATGAGTGATGTGGAGGTGGGTAGGAGGGATTCCAGGCAGCCTGCTGCAATGTGGCATCTGGAGACACAAACTTGGAGGGGTTCCCAGGAAGGGAGTATAACATTTGGCAAGGAAAGAAGGAGCTTAGATGAGAGAGGGCTGTGAGGTTTCCCTCTCTTCTGTCCCCATCCTGTTGCTTATTTCTGCATATTTGTTTTATTCCTCAGCCATATTAGAAGTGTAAATTACACAGATGAGCTAATGAGATCATCTGTGCCTCTGCCATTTGGGGAAGTGGGAATCATGGAGATGCTTTGTCCTTTCTATCCTTTCTAATAATTTACCTTTATTTTGAGACTAAGGATGCTCAGATTCTGCACCCTCAGCTCTGCAAGCCTGGAACAGATCCTTTGGCATTTCCTCTGTGACTTGATATACATTTCTCCTTAGTGTTTACATGGCTTGCCATTCATCCCAAACATCTTTGTTGTCTTATGCCATATGTATGGGGTGAAGTTGTGGTCCAGGGAAGTTTTGAGTTTATAGGAGTAAGATTTGGATGTCACCCATGTAGAGCGTGAGGTTAAATAAATATGAGTCACTGTAAGAAAAAAAGGGGTCGATAGCAATCTCCTTGTTCTCTTTGTCCCTAAAATCTACTGAGAAATGACTGTAGGCAGTCCAGGGTAAATGTTCAGCTGGCATAAATGTAGGCACCTTCACTGCAGCATGGCTGATTTACTGGGATGTGACCCTATGTTTGCAATTAAGATTATGCCCATAGAACAGATGGGTCAGAGTGATGCATTTGCTTTTATGAGGCACTGAATCAGATTCTCTGCAATAGATCATTCATATCCCAAATTGATGCCATCTTGCTTTGAATGGAAGTGGTGAAAAGGAGGATTTCTTGCAGGAGTTGACAACTTTCAAACTTTAACACATGAAGTTGCCTCTCTTGTTAAATGTTGATTTGCATGGAAGGAAAGCAAGGCTGTAAGACATTCTTAGTTTCTGTGCTGAATTTACAATTCCATTTTTAAACTGTTTGAAAGATGCTTAGCTAGTAAGAAGCCTTTTGGTGGGAGGATAAAGACAGTTCTTTATTCAGCAACAGTTTGTAGAGTTTGGTTGTGAATCCCTCCACAGAGACTTACATTTAGCCTCACTCCTGGTAGTTGCCTCAAACGTAAATTCTCAGAAATACACAAACTCCAGTTGGGAAACACACGCTGAGTTTCTCAGCTGAGACAGGGACATTATTACTTAAGTGCTCTGATGCTGGAAATGTGGACTAAGAAGTAATATTTACATGGTAAAGAGGAAACTTCCATGAGATCATCAGGCTACTGCCACATTCCCTATTACATGCTGCTTTTAAAAAGCCTTTGCTGGTCACTGGAAGATGCTGCTTCTGCTGAGGCCAGAACTGGCAATGCTGGTCTCTTTTGCTCCTTGAATTTCATTACTGTCACTCCTTTAGGAGTGGAATAAATGGTTGTTGGTTCATTCACCTCAGTTGTCAGTAGATATTAGAAGACATGAAAATGAAGCACTTAACAAGAGAGATCTGCAGTATCAAGAGAAAATGATAAAAAGATAAAATGCCTTCTGTAGAACTGATCTTTATTCTCACCTTTGCTCCCCACCAGCCTGCCCTACCTTCTTTCCTTTCTTACCTCACAGGTAAGCTTAAAAATAAAGTGGAGTTTTGTTACTCAGCATTATGAGGGGTCTGTTCTCTCCCTCCTGGGGGGGAGGAGGGGAATATAGGATGCCCAATCCTGCCCCATGTCCTCTTCCAAATTTTACTTGCACTGCGATAATCTGCGAAAGAGAGGGAAGGAGGAATTATATCATTTTCTTTTTCTGCACAAGATCCTTTGACAAACACTTTGATGGTGCTGCTAATATCTGGCTTAAGGCTGCTTTCCCATTTGGATGCCTCCAGGCAGTAACTCTGGGAATGCAGAGGTTAAACTGGGCAACACTGCTCAAGGTCACTCACACGGTGGGACTGGGCTGCTGGTCATTTGGACAGTGCCAGCTTCTTTTTTTTTTTTTTTTTTAATTTTGACTAGGAGAGCAGCAAGTGTGTCTGTGGAATTACCCCATCTCCTCCAAAGAGAAGGGTCACATCTTGTCCCTGTGACTTCTAAGCCTTGGGCAAAGAAATGCTAAGGCAGGAATTATATCAGAAGGGATGTCTGTGCTCTGTGACTGGGGCCTGAGTGGAAAAGCCCTGCTCCTTCCTCTGTCTGAGGGGTCTCTCCCACCACCCAGACCAAGATGTTTCCTGTTCCTGACTCTGGTGCAGTTCAAACATGGCAGAGAGGACAGTAAGAGCTCAGAATAAGGGCTTCTCTCTTTAATCCAAAGCACAGTGGGAATTCTTCTTTTTGCATATGAGTCATTTGAATTCAGAATGCTTAACCTGTGGCAGAAATAATTCAGATTTGAACACATTAATTGTGTCAGGTCAAAGGAACAGTTGTTTTTTGCATGGATCATTTCAGAATGTTTTTTTTTTTTGCGGGTGTTTGTGGCAAGCAAATCACAGGATGCAGTTGTTGCTATAGCAATGAGCCTCCCTAAGTGAAGGAGGTAGGGCAGCCCCCCTCAGACAGACTCTCACCAGTTATCACTGCAATGGAGGTACCTGAAATGCTTTAGTTACCCGGGATGTGATAGGTATCAATAAATCCTGATTTCTATGAGTAAATGGATCCCATGGGATTTACATAGTTCTAAAAATACTCCTTTGTTTGAGGTTTGAGTCACCAGTGAATCTGAAATTTGCTGACTATAATTGCATTAATTATGCTAACAAGTGATTTTTTTCAGTTGTGTATGAGCTGAGTATGGGATATGTAATTTAGGTGTGTGTGATGTGTTGTAATTTAATTTGGAAGCTCAGCGAAACACAGTAGCTTGGAGAGCCTCTGTGATAGCTCTGCAAACAGTCTGGACCAAGCAGGGCAGTTTAAAAAGCACAGCTATGCACAGCCTTAATTCTCATGGAAAATATCCAGTAAAATATCCTTGAAATATTTCATCTAGAAGTCAAAAATTAAAGCATATGGAACACTTACATAATAAGGCTTATAATAATACCTGTTTCCTGGTGCCAGCTTTGTTTAGTGGCTCAAACAGTGATCATGGCAGAGTCTTCAGGGAATGGATGCTTTGTTTTTCCATAGTCTGTGGGCTGATCTCAGCAGATCAGCCAAGCAGGGCTGCCTGCATCCACACCATGGGAGGTGTCTAAGCCTTGTTCCTCCTGCTTCGTGAGAAAATGGCTCCAGCCCAAATCCTTTGGAATCCTTTCCAAGGATGGCCTGGAATTCTTTGAAAAGATCTCTTGGATTGTGTCCTGGAAATGGGATTTAAGGCTTGACCATTCAGCTCAGCATCCCCACTTGCTTTCTGAGTCACTGGAGTGATTCTGAATTTATGCTGATGTAAAGAGAGGGAGAATCAACCCCTTCTTCCCAACATCAGCACAGGAGGAACTACCAGCTCAGTTCACTGTGCTGGTGGTTCTGTTTCCTCCCATCTCTCCTCTCCCTCATATTCTTCAACACTTATGTTATAAATGAAAAACAGATCCTTCCAGATGGCTCCTGTAGGTGCCATCTAATTTGTGGTGATGATGGGCCAGTGGCTGTTGGAGAAACAGAATGAAAGAGAAAAGCAGTTGCAAAATTGCTACTTTTTGTGGGCTGCTTGCACTTGCCTGTAAGTGTTCATTATCCTAGATGGTAATCTCACTGATTCTTCTTGATGTACTCCGGCACTAATAAAGGAATTTTGCAATATTATTACAGCAATTTTAAATCAATTCACTCTGTGAATGTCGTTGTGCTCCAGAAGTCAATTATAGATATCACGTAAAAAAAACAAATAATGCAAACCCAGCCCCGTGTTTTCATCATTATGCAGAAAGCAAAATAAAAACACCACAAGGCAAATGCACATTAGAAAACCAGAGGTGCTGTGAAGGGAGGGGAGCACAAAAGGTGATGTTTCTGCTGCAAGGTTTTCTTCAGGCTTCAGAGCCTGCTCTGACACCACCACCTGCTTTGCCTTCCCCTGCAGCTCCCCAGGGCCCTTCAGGCACAAACAACACATCTTTTTATGGCTTTTCTTCTAGAACAGCGCCTGCTAAAGATCATCATGAAACCATCCAGGAGCCATGTCAGGACCTCAGGTGAATTAAAAGGCACTGCTTGAGGTTAATGGTGGGTTCATCCTTCGAGGCCAACAACAAGCCAGAAGTTGATAAATATAAAGCACATCCCACCATGTGAGGTAGATGCCTACTTTTTTAATATTATGTTTCATTCCCTAGGCACTGAAGGTCCACATAATTTTCAGTTTCTTCTGTCACCATGTCCTTCAGAAAAGTGATTTTTTCTTGCTGTTAAGCATCCCAGGAGCATTAAGAGGATATCTATTATTGTGGCTAGAAACAGTGCCTAGTTTTTACTTCTTAAATTGCCTTTTCCTCTCTTTTACAGAGGAAAGCTTGGAAGGATTTTGGGTTGTCAACTTGGGCTTACTGCAGGGGTAACTCTAGAAATAAGAAATAGAGTTAATTTGTAATTGTTCATGACTTGAGAAATTGAGTCCTGATCATTCAATAAAAACATTGCCTAAATTAGGGTATATATCAAGCAACTGCTGACAAGAGATCTCTGCAAAATAAGCATAATAATGGCCTTTTTCTATTTTTTTCTGTGTTACAAAGACTCTTCAGCAAAATCTTACTTTATCTATGAAAACGTGATTCTGATTCCTATTATCACACCTCTGGGCAGGGGGAGTCTGAAGTTTCAGGGTAGATAATACCATGCCAACACTATGATAAACAGCCAAGCAACTGTGCTTTATCTCTGGTGAAAGATAAGCTGGAATAAGGAGTGTGATTAACAGTTGTGTTGAAGATTTATGTAATCAATTTGGAGAGCAGGCCCATGTGTTGTCTTGACAGGATAGTTAAGGTAAAGTTGCAAGTTCAAGCAGCTTTGACCTCTGTAAACTTGCAGTACAGCCAGGGAGCCTCTCTTGATTATTCCCTGTTAAGGTTTATAGGATAATGAAAAGAAAGCAGAGGGGAAGGTAGAACATAAAATGTAATTGCTTTTTCCTCCAGCCACCCCCTCCAGAAGCTGTGCTGTCACACAGGGTATGTCCTAGTCCCTGCCAGTCTCTGAACCAGGATAAATGAGCTCTAGCAGCAACAATTTTGCAGAAGGGGAGGATAAAAGGGTGTTCCTGGGCTTTTTGGTCCCCATCAAATATGATCTCCTGCTTCTCCACCCAGAACATGTGTGCTCATGGCACCTCACTTGCTGATTTTATTTTTTTTTTTTCATTTTAAAAATGTGCATGTGTCAACATGGAAGTGAAGCTGGAGATTCACTTGGATGTGAAGCTGGAGCAGCAAGTCCTCCCTGGTCTCCATTCAGGATGGATCCACCTGGCTTAGCCCACAACCCACAGTCACCTGCATGGCAGTGCCAGCTCTCAGGGAAGGGAGAGAGAAAGCCCCAGGAAAAGAAGGAACATAAGTATGACAAGCTTTAACATCACTCATAATTGCACCAGTACAGCATTTTAGACCACTTCCAGGGAATTCTGTTCTGTTCTCCTTCCACTTAAAAGCTCCTGTATGTCCTGGGCTGATAAGAGCTCTCAGCAGCCTCCTGTTGCCTGAGAAGAGGTAAAATTGCTCAGCCAGCCTTGGGGCAAAGCTGCTGCCACGTTGTGCTCCCAGCAAATTGGCTCCATTATTTGTCCTTGATGGAGATGTGTACAAGGGAGAGGAGGGGAGAATTATTGTATATAAATGTTGCAATATACACAATTCCCACTTAGAATTGATTTTTCCCTTGTGAGATGTGCTGTCTCGTTGAAAGAGGGAGAAAAGTATTGTTTTAAACCTCACTCCTGTAAGAGGAATTAAACGGGGGGGGGGGGGGGAAGGGGGGGGAAGAGCTGAAAAAGAGGAGGCATTATCTCAGGGGTGCCATTAATCATTTTCTTAGGAAAATGTAGCCTGCTGTGCACCTTCCTGAACTGGTGAAGCAAACCTTTCTGTATCTGCCCACTGTAATATTTACTACTGAGTCTCTCCAGCTCTTTTTCTCTGCATTCAACACCAGTTTGGCTTGTTTGTTGCAAGTGGCAGATTGGAAAGAAGTGGAGGTTACCTCTGACAGAATTGTCAAATTAAATTTATCCTGTTCCCTGTACCTTCGCCAGGAGTCCCCCTATTTATAGTAAAGTACACACAGCACATAAGCATTGGTTTTCAAAATCACTTTGACAGCAAATAATAAATATAAAATAATCTGCAATACAATATGCAATTGACTTGTGTGCCTCCCAGTCAATGCAAGCATTATCCAGCATATAAAATTACATTGCAGGCAGCACATCCTTTGCCTGGGAATGACATACTCTGATAAAAAATAAATAATAATAATAATAATAATAGACCCCCCCTAAGTATGCACCACTGGGTGTCTTGTCTAAACGAGGCTATGAAGAATGAATGTGAAATTAGCACTCGATTAGAACTGAAGGAAATGCAGGATGTGAATGTAAAGCAAAGGACTATATCAATGTCTAAATATGAATGTGACATTTGGATGGCTGAATAAATAATCTCCTTGTGCAGCATCGCTCAGAGAGGAGATCTGCCACAGGAACAAGAGAGGGTAGGAGAAATCTGGATTTAAGGTGGTTTTGTCAAGTGGAAGACCTGTCCTTCACTTCTCTTCCCATTCTCTGCTTCCCCTGGGATCAGCAGGGACCTGGGAGTACTGCAGTTTTTTCTTCCTGTCCTATTTATCTGCTGTCACTGTACAAGATTCATAGCAAGTGGTTTTCTCAGAATTTTTTCCCTCAGGTTTTTCCATAGAGTTCAGACTGTGGCTCACTAAATCTTCGGAATGAGTTGGTGATATTTGTATTTATATCTTGCTCTTCCTCCCTGGGACACAAAGTGATGAAGGTGGAGTGTTGGTCAGCCCTTTCCCACAGCCAGGCACTGGCAAAAGAGCCTTTGGCCAGGCCAAGCACTCACTTCATGCCATGCAGGATCTGAAGGCAGTTTCCTACCCCATCAGCATTAGATGTTCTGTAGCTCTGTCACCAGGCAGCTTCCCACCTCTGCCAGGAGTTGCTGGTGGCTGCACCTCTCCAGCCCCTTTCCCAAGCACCAGCCTGTGAGGGCCCTTGGTAACTTCTGTCTTTTATTTTCAAGCCTGAGCATTCCTCTGAAAACAATAGAATGCGTTTGCTTTCCTCTTGGTTTTGACTGTAAAAATTAAGATGGGAACAACGTCTTTCTTCCTGTGACCTGTCTCCAGCTAGGACTCTTTGTATTATTTTGAGGTGTTGTGTTTATTGCCAACTCCACTTAAACAACAAGGCAAGCTAAATTCACAGGTTTTGCTTCTGGTGTGTGTGGTGTCACCCTCAAATCAGACCAATTCGGGATCTAAGAAAAACATTCATTTTAGAAATTAGTTTTTGACATCTTCCAAAGCTATCAGGAAAAGTTTGCATTTGTTACAGCCAACTTTGCCATCTACTTGACCTTAAAGCCAAGAATTTATGTGCTGCTTCCCAAAATAGGTATCAGTAGGTCTGGGAGAATGCCTCAAGGGTGTGCAAGCCAAATTGTACCAGTCAGAAAGATGCTGTTTTTAAAATCAGCTCTATGGGTGAATCTTCCCATCACTGTTAATGTTTAACATATCCCCCTAAGCCTGGATGCTCTTTGAAGCAAGTTACCAGCTTAATTGGGACTCTTTAATAAAATTTAATGCTATTTTTTTAAATGAAGAAAGATGAAAAGTTGCCTAGAGGGGAATCTCGAGCACAAGGTATTTAAAGAAATTATTCTTTGAGACTGTTGATCTCTTATCTCATTCTTCACAAATCATTTAATGAAATAACATTAACATTTCACTTCTAGTTATATTAGCTTCTTCCCTTGCAAACTTTTCCTTATTTTGAGGTTTCTTTTTCTCCTTTTCAAGGAAAAAATAAAGTCCAACGGGGCTCTTGAACAACAGCCTTGTGTTATTAAGAGACGATTAATATTGTCTCATTCTTGCAAATGGAGGGGCATCGTTTTTTTCCAGGCAATTAGGTTGATAACTTTCTCTTGCATTTTTAAATGCTGATCTAAAGTTTAACAGGCTTGGCTTTGCAAGTTACATAATTACTGCAAACTTGGGCATCTGCAGCCCGACTCCAGATACAAACAGCCCTATCTCTGCTCCCTGTAGGCAAAAACTTAAAACCAGGAGATGGTTTTCTGCTTCCAGTTGAGATATTGAGAGCTCTCCCTTTAGATTAAAGAATTATTTGAGTCCTGCTCTCAGTACCTGTCATTGAAATCAGGGCTTGATTCCATGAATGGGAAAGAGGCATTAGCTTTTCCCTGTGACTTCCTTAAAAGCCCCAGCTCTCCATAACCACCTGTTAGAGAGTGACTGCTGTATTTTGAGCTAGAGAAGGGGAACATTTGTGGTGTCCTTTCCTTGATGAATCATTTTACCTCTTTGCCACTTCACAGAATCACAGAACGCTTTGGATCAGAAGGGATCTTAAAGATCATCTTGTTCAAACTCCCTGCCATGGGCAGGGACAGCTTCCACTATCCCAGGGTGCTCCAAGCCCTGTCCAGCCTGACACTTCCAGGGATGGGGCAGCCACAGCTTCTCTGGTCAACCTATGCCAGGGCTTCCCCACCCTGACAGGGAAGATAAACACTTCTTGTTATTTTGGGTCCAAGTGTCCCCTTCTTAAATGAATTACTTGTCCAGTTTTGGTGCCACAGGTGTTGGATGGATCAGTACTGTCAGCAAATCCATGTGTGTTACTGCAGGTCTGACCAGGAAGAAGAGGGATGGGTTATAGGAGCAATGAGAAAGATAAATCCAGCCCATTAGCTTTAACATCCAAGGCAAGAATTTATCTCTTCCAGGCCTGTCTATAAATAATTGTTTCATTATTTTGACCAATTCATAGTGGTTATTCAACTTTCAGTACACCAGACACTTCTTCCCATAGTTGTTAGTGCTTTATTTTCTTCTATTTTCAGCATAAAAGAGACAACAGTAAATAATTTCCATAGAACCTGCTCAGCCACATTTCTCTCTATGACTTTTTCACCTAATTTCAAGGCTCTGTTATTTTCTGTAACACTGCAATATGATCTTCATGGTTCCTGCAAGCTTTAGGAGAGAGTGATTTATATGAGAATTTCCTGAGCAATCTCCAGTTTTGTCTCACATTCAAATCACCACACATATCCATAGGAAACAGAAAGAAACAGGTCATGGTGTTCCTTCCCCCAGCATACTAATTTAACTCCTCCAAAATGAGTGGGGATATCTCTCCTTCAGCACAGAGGGAAATTAATACACATCCTGATATCTGACTGTGATGCTGAGTCTCCTCATCTGTCTGCAGTCCCATTGACTTTGAGGTCAGGTTGAAGGAGTAGGATGTATCTTTGCACTAATATAAAGCTTGTTGACCTTTCCAAAAAAAAAAAAAAAAAACAAAACAAAACACCTGTTATAAATGATGGAATGATGGAGGTTTACATAGACACACATATAATGCAAAGATATTTAAGAAACTATTTCTATTTTTATACCCAAGAGCAAACAGGCATCACTGCACCCCAGCTTGCAAAGCAAACAGGGTCAAAGGAGGGAAACTTCTGTCTTCATTCATACCTAAAGTCCTTCAAGACCCTTCTGTTGTTTGTGAGCTCTCTGTCATGCATTCAACAGGTCACTCAATAAACATCAGGTCAAGCCCTCTTCCACACTGCCAAATCTTTTCTCCCCACCAGGCTGATCCCCAAAGGCTCCCCTCACACCCAGCCCAGCCCTGCCTGGATTCCTGCTTCATAAAAGACTGCAGATAAGTCACAAGCCAGACAATTAACTAAATGGCAAAACATGAAAACCACTCTTTTGCTTCCTAATGAGGATTCATAATAGCTATGCTGGATTTTTTCCTTTTATATTTATCAAGGTATGATTTAATTGTCATCAACATCCAAAAGACAAAAAAAGGCCCCTAAACTCAAACTGACAGACAATTCTGGGGGTTTTAGGTACTCTGTAGTAATGATTCATGCATTTACAGCTGGGATAATAATAGTCTAATACCTTGATCATATTGCATTTTACATAATTTTACATAATTGTTCATAAGGGCTACAATTATTGCAACTGTGAAGTGTAAAACTACAGGAAGAGAATGAAAAAGCCAACTCAAATTAATACGTTTAGCCTGATTTTCTTGTACTAATTACCACTGGGAAAACACGTATTTTAACCTAGCAATGTTTGAGTGTTTTTGTACCTCAGTGCTGCCACAAATGAAACAGTATAAAAAAACACAGTTGTGGTTTAATCCCAGCTGGCAGCTCAGCCCCACACAGTGGGGTGGGGGAGAGAATCACAAGTGTGGATGGGAGGAAATGAGGCAAAGACAGTTTAACAGGCAAAGCAAAAGCTGTGCACACATGCAAAGTGAACCAGGGAATCCTTTCTCCTCTTCCCATGGGCAGGCAGGCCCAGACATCTCCAGGAAAGCTGGGCTATATCAGACATAGAGGGGACTTGGGAACACAAATGCTGTCACTCTGAAAGTGCCCCCATTCCTTTTTGTCCCCCTGTGCTGAGCATGACACCACGTGTCCTGGGATATCCCTGGGGTCACTTGGGGTCAGCTGTCCTGGCTGTGTCCCCTCCCAGCTTCCCGTGCACCCCCAGCCTCCTGAACCATGGGGTGAGGAGCAGAACAGCTCTGGGCTCTGCCTGACATTCATGGAAACATCCCTGAATTATCAGCACTGCTTCCAGCACAAATCCAAAACACAGCCCCACACCAGCTACTATGAAGTAAACTCTTCTCCAGACAAAACCAGCACAACAATGATTGACATCCCAAGGGGCAAATTCCCAAGGACTGTTAAATGTGCTCACAGGGCCATCGAGGTGTTCTGGCTTCCTGAGACATTTCTAGCAAAGTGAGAGTGGTTATGAGTGATTTAAAGTACAGATAGTGCTCACCTGTTTGTTTTTTAAACATGTTATGTTTCTGCTCTCTGCCATACCACACAGCACACTGGCTGTCAGTGCCACGAGGAATGTGATGGGTTTGTGTTATTTTTACCATTTTCTCATTGCTCTAATTGTTCCCCAGTGTTTCTGAGGAAAAGCAATGTTCACTTGCAGGAAAAGAGGCAAAACCCACTCATTTGGAACACCAAGGCAGGTCTGAAGAAGAAAAAGCTGGGAAAGCTTCTTGTTTTGGTAGATGCAAATTTCTGTGCAAAAAATAATCCCCATGGCTGGGCTTGGGTGGTTTTCAGACACACACACAGACTCCCACTGCAGGGAGGCACCTGCAGCCACAACTGCCCACTGTGTGCATCAGCACCAAATCTCTCTCAAAACAGCCTGGCCAAGAAATCCTGCAAGTAGCAAATACCATGAATGGCAGGAGGCTGAGAGTGTGATGAGATGGGCTCAAGGGATGGGGCTAGCAGAGATCAGTCCCTGGCTACTGCCAGGAGCCAGAGCCACACACACTGCCCCTTCAGGGTGAGTTCAGTGCTTTATCTGAAGGTGGGCTCACATTGATATGCCAACCTCCACGCTGAAGGCATTGAAATGCAGGCACATGTTTGCCTCTAATTGTCTGGGGGAGAGTGGACTGCTGGGAGCACTGACTTTTTAAATTGCCTCTGTTAGATCCCTCAGAGCTCGAGTACCAGAGCTGTCATCCCTGTTTAGAATTGTGGAAAGCCCACCAGACTAAGGTGGGAACAGGTCTTGGACATGATCTTCACCCTGTGCAAGGGATGGATTTTGCCCAGAAAGCTGCAATACTGTGCAATGCATTAAGGGCACACAAACTCTGCTTCAGAATGGTTTCCATTTAAAAGGAACAATACAAGGCAGCAGCAGACAGGCTTCTGGTTCACAGAAAACCACTTGTGTGCTGCCTTTATGTCTTGTTGGAGCAGCCTTTAGGTGTGATCAGTCTCTTCTGGTTCAAAAAGGCCCTCTGGCTTCTTGTTGGGTGGAACAGGACACAGATTTATGTGCCCCACCTAAATTGTTCCCGAGGTGTGAGAAAACATTGCCTTCCCTGCATTTCCTCTGTGAGCTCAGGAGCAGGGTGAGATCAAATATTGTGGGCACTGACTTATGTTCTTCATAGGGAAAGATTTTCACACAGATATACTCAGACCTGTTGGTACATTTCTGTTCTCAGTTGGCTCCTGCAACAATGGGAGGGAGGAAGATAAATAAAGTGTGGCTGTGGAACAGAAAGGCCACCGTGGCAATCGAGTCTGCATTGGGGTTTGAGCAAAAGGTTTGTTTTTGCAACAATATCTTGAGTTTGAAATCCTTCAGGGTGGATTATAACAAAATTTGCTCACTCCAGTACCTTCAGGAGCCCTAATGACCATCAAAGCAACAACTTCATGGTGACACTTCTCCAAATCAGCTGTGTTATCTTGGAGTTAGCTGACCTCCTCTTTTCTGATTTCCCATCCCTCAAAGGCAAACCATGCTGCCAGCACAGCACTTGGACTTCTCAGGACCTGCTGTTCTGGCAGATCAGAAATAGATTTTTGTGCCCCTCTTATGTCAGTCTTCAATCTCTGGAGACTGACCTGCACAATTTTAAATTATCTCGTTCAGACAGTGTGTAAAAATTAAAGCAGTCAGCTCGTGTGTGATGGTCACTGTGCTCGTGGTCCCTCAGCCAGGCTGGAGCTGAGACTGCTCTGGCTGGGGAGGGCTCAGGTCTCTGGGTCTCCTCGTGGAAGGCTGGGATGGGCATAGGATCCTGGGTGAGGCTCAGAGGAGATCTGGAGCTTCCTGCAGGATGCATCAGGGGTGGGATCTGCATTCCCTCCTCCCCTCCTCACTCACAGGATGATTGCTGGCACAGTGGGTGTTTTCCATTTGCCTGGCAGTGACATTCCTATGCACTGAAGCCCTTCAAGCTCTGTCAGAGGGTGGTTAAGACAGGAGAGAAACTCCATCATCCCTGTCTAATGTGGGACACTCTGTGTGTGTCCCCTGTGCCTATGTTGACTGTGAGAGGGTCACAAAGCACAGGAGACACTCCAGAGCACGCTGGCATTTCTCCATGGCACAAAGGGCTGGCAAGCAGCAATACTAGGTCAGGTCTGGAAGACAAAATTACTGCATTCTCTGCGTGCCACCAAAGCATTCAATCCATCCCTCTGCGGGATCAGCACTTGTTTTATTCAGTGAGACTGTTCCTCTGAGCTATCAGAATGACAGGAAGCAACCAGAGTGAGGCAAGCATCTGGTGCCCAATTTAAAAAGTGCTACACTTAATTTAATTTATTAATTTGGTCTTGTGGTCCGCAGCGTTTGTTGGCTGTCCCTGTGTCCTGAGATTTCCTCCTGCATGTGAGAAGACCCCCGAGTGAGCACCCAGCTTTCCCCACTTCACGAGCTCGGCCTGCCCTGCAGGGCTCTATATGGGGCAGATTGGCACAAACTGCTTGATGGGGCTGCAAATTTCCCCTATTAGCAGTGTGTGTGGCTGGCAGTGCTGCGATGTACTCCTTAGTTACACCTAAAGTTCTTCTGAAATAAGAAGACAAAGGCAATATTCTTTGTCGTCATTCTCAGTTATTTCAAAATTGCTACCCACAGCAGAGCATCATCAGTCATTAGAGTCACATAGAGCAGCATTATATTCACTTTGTGGTCTCCCAGCTCCATCGCCAAGGACATCACAGCCACAATGAGACATAATCAGCGTGCTGTTGCCAATTTCAAGACATTGTAATTTAGCAAAAAAATTTCCTGTGTTCGGAGCCCTCTGAAGCTGGAGGGAGCTGCTCTGAATTCCTCTGTGTTCCTCTCATCAAGCTGGGGGTGAGTGGCGTGGAGGGAGGAGAGAGGCATGAGGCTCCTCGTTAAGGTGCCACAGTGATGCCCAGGAATTGCAGGGCACACGTGCTGCGTGACACCAGGCACACTGATGGGACAGGGGATGGCAGGAGGGGGCTGAGGAAAAGCCTCAACCTTGAATGACCTTGTTGTTGTGAATTTTTAACCTGTTCTTCCTGTTGTTGCTATGAAAAAAAAAAAAAGTTGCTACACGCAAAAGTACTCTTTTGCACGGAAGTTTTGAGGGGAAGCTTCAAATGACACAAATATGAGACAGTTGATCTGGTCCCTCAGGTTTCTCCAGATGGCATTTAGCTGTTCTGATCTTTGTTCCTTTGGTGATGGCTTGATGGGTGACATCAAGCAAATCCCACTCTGCTGTGCTTCACTTTTACCATGCAGAATTTTATTTACTCAGGGTTTGGTGAGCTAAGGAGGTTTTTAAAAGTCCTTATAAGAGCTGCGGAGCATTTGACCACTAACTGCACACTGGAATTTCATTTCTAATGTATCTTACAGCAACATTTTGTAAGTTGCAACCATTTAAAAGCTGGTTTTTGCTGCTAAAAATCTGCTAACAGTGAGGCTCAAGAAATTCTCTATCCTGTCTAAAAGAAAATAAAAAGTGTGAATTTTCACAGTCTGGAAGTGGGGCTGTTCCCAGAAACTTCCCTCTCTGCTCAGGAGAGAGATGATTGCCCACCGCTACAAAAACATTGCTTCCCCTGGTCCCCTTCCAGCCTGGCCAGGTTGGGTCGTTATCATTTTTGATTACCAGTACTTCGACTTTATTTACCCTCTGTGAAATGCTTATGAGCATTTGGCCATGCACTTAATGTATGGAACTTACTTTGGGGTCCTCTGCATGAAGAGACATAAACATAAATGCAGACAGATTTATGACAGTCTAATTTAATAAAAATGTCAGCAAATAAATGCACATTTGACAGGGGAATAAATATCAAATAGGAGCGGAGCAGACAGTGGAGTAGGTTGTAAGAAATTAACATGAAACGTTTTGGTTTGACAGCGACTATAAAACAAAATTGTACTTTGGAGACTCTGGGAGTCATTTAGCAGAGGTGGAATCACTTTGCACCAGCCGGGCACAGGGAGATGGGTTCAGGATGAGACCACATCGCTACAGAGGGGAATGGTTTGTGATCTGTCACTTCCATTTGTAAACTGACATTTAATGCGAGGGGAGCGCGACGCTGCCTGGATTGGTTTTCTGAGCAGGCTGCGGGCTGTGCCTGCACGTTGCTTAGCAGCAGCATGGCAGCCTGGGCCAGGGCCAGGAGGCTGCTCCTCCTGCCTGCCTCCTAGACCTGCTTGGCCCCCTTGGCTTCATGCACTTGTGCTTCAGGGAGATGCAGGAAAAAGATGTCATCTGTGTTTTGCACCTCGCTGCATGTCAGCTTGTGGAGTGACGTACCCAGGGTGAAACAGGAAGGAGAAGCTGCAGCGATCCTCCTGGTACCCCACATGCTCACACCTCTTGCATTTTAAATATTTCATGGCCACAGCCTTTTCCCTGTGTACAGTGCCAGTTTTCTGCCAGGGCTTTCACCAACACAGCAGCAGAGCGAGTGTCCCGCTCCGCTCCTCCCAGCCCCGCAGCCAAGCGAGCTCAGCAGCTCCTGAGCTCCAGGTAAGCCTCACCTGGAGGGAGCCCGCAGTGTTCCAGCTGTGGGCCCCATTTTTGTGTCAGACAGACTTAAAGAGGGCTGTACAAGGAGAATTTGAGAGTTCCCATGGATATGAGAGGGCAGATCCACAGCACAGCGGCTGGCTGTGATGCTAATGGACTCCTCTGCTGGTCTCCATTGATTTCATCAAAAAGAAGAGTGTTAGGATGTTGTTCCTAAAGTAGGCACGTGGAAATGTTTTTCTGTAGCAGTGAAATAGCTCTTCAGGTGTCTTGCAATATCTGTTTTCACTTTTTTTTTTTTTTTTTTATTATTCCTTTGTCTTTTGGGCTTCAGTTTCTCACAAGGTTCCCAGGCAATTACTGAGGTTGTGGTTGCCACAAGCATTGTTCATTTCATTTTATTGCAGAAATGCACTGAAATCCTGGGAGTGGTTTTGTTTTAATGGCCCAGTCGATACGTGGTGCTTATTCCACCTCAAGCATTAAAAAGAGATTTTAAAAGCATACTTGTTCATCTTAACACTCCTGTTAACTTTCTGAAATGCTTCATATATCCTACGTGTTTCTTAACATTTCAGCACAAATCCAATACCCTACTTTCACTGTAGGCATGGAACCATCACTCACCGTGCTGGGGATCACATCTCAGTGTGTGTGTGCAGAAATTTAAGTTCAACCAGTTTGCACAGGGTAGAATTGCAGTGAGTAATGGGAAGGAGCACATGGGAACAGAGTTTGCCTCACCATAAGTGGAATAACAGCTAAAAGTCTTCCATAGCACATGTTGGGGGGAGTGGAGAGTTGTGGAGTGGAAACTTTTGCTCCTAAAGTTCTGGAAGAATTGATGTGTGAAATTGCAAATCTGGTAGTAAGAGTTTTTAATAAATCTATCAACTCAAGGGTGGCACTGTGTGACTGAAGAATAGCAAACACAGTGTCTGTATTTAAGAAAGGGAGAGTAACAGAGAGACCAGTGTGTACAGGCCTTTTAGTCTGGTAACAGCTCTACAGAATCAAAATTTCTGGACAGAATTATGTCCACTTTGTGATGAGTTGTGAAAAGGACACAGCTTGCATCAGCAAAAGTACCATCTGCATAGGTAGGAAACTTTTAGCATCCTTGTTTGTTACAGCCATTTGTGAATATCTGTGCTTAAAAAAATGTGAATTTAAACAGAGACACACACAGATGTGGGTATTAGAGAAATCAGGAGAATGGAGAGCCTGATTTACAAGAGGAGGCTAAAGGAGCCTCCTTCTTATGTTAATCATAGGAAAATAAAGGCTTAGGAGGGTTATGATTACTGCCTGTAAAAACCTTAGGGAGAAAAAAGGACTATTTGCACTGGAGACCAATAAAATCACACTGGAAATCAAAGTAAGTTTGCTAGCCATTAAGACAGGGAGGCTGGAACAGCCTTCTGGAAGGAATGACAATGAACAGGATCCCAACTACCTTCCAGCCACAGCTCAGTAAGTTTATGGAGAGTCAATACAATGGAGTGCACATGATAGAAGGGACTGCACTTGCTGACCACAGAGATGACTTCCAATCTGTATACACATGCAGGAACTCCATTTCAAAGTCCTCATTAAACTTTCTGTGTATTTCTTTTTCCTTATCTTCTTTTAAAAAAGGATTATCCTGTAATAAACAGGGTGGTGCCATCTGCCACAGTCTCTGGCACAGAAGGGAGGA
Source organism: Vidua chalybeata (assembly GCF_026979565.1). NCBI lineage: Eukaryota > Metazoa > Chordata > Aves > Passeriformes > Viduidae > Vidua > Vidua chalybeata. The sequence continues at coordinate 13,424,060 of NC_071544.1, forward strand.
GTTGCTGTTTTCATGTTAGTTAGCTGTATTGAGAGGGGTGGGGGGAGGATTTGGGGCTGCTTCCATCTGGCACTGGGGCTGATTGAAGGTGAGAGATGATCTCTTGAAACTCAGTGAGAAACGATGGGTAAGGCAGAAAAAAGTTGTGAAGTGCCTTGAAAATACAGACCAAGCAGCTTAGGTTTGATGTGGCCACTAAAGAGTGCTGGGAGAAGGGCTTGTTAGAAGGGAAGCAAATAGTCTGAAGGGAAGGTAAGAAAATTCCCTTTAGAGTGTTGTTCTCAGAGGATACAAGCAGGGCAAAATGGCAGTTTCTGTGTTAGAGAGAAGAAAATTGCAGTTGATCTGTGGTCTCAGATGATGAGACACTCTGCTGTGCTGGGAGAAGGATGGCCCTATTTCTGCAGAGGGAACTGCTGTGATGATACTTTGATCTAGTGAGAGCACACAAGGCAGATCAAAAATGATGCCCAGGTTCCAAAGCTGGGAGAAACTGAAGTATTTCTCCAAGGCATTGGTCTGCTTCCAGCACTGACTGTTCAAGTGCAGCGGATTAGCAGGAAAACCTGTCTTTTAAAGTATTTGAAGTATGGTTTCTTCAGGCTCAGATCCCTCCTCCTGGGAGAGGAAGGTCCCCAGGAGGCTGGGCTCACTCCTGGGAATGTGCTGTTGGACCCCATCCTCTGGCACTGGGAAGGAAGAACTGGGTCCTGACCATGCTGAGGCTGGTCTGGAATTCATGAGGAATTGAGAAAAGGTCAAAAGGAAAGGGTGAAATCTGAGTTTCTCTCTCTTGAGTTTGGTCCTTAGGGAGTTACATTTTCAGATGCTTCTCTCCAGGCATAAGAATCAGAGATGTCTGCATTGAATCATTCCATCCTTGGTTCTTTCTCAGAATTAAAGACTCAGAGGAAATTCTGAACTGCCAAACTCCTGGTTTCATTTTTCATAAGTCTCTGATGCATACTCTTCTTGTCTTCCCTGGTCAGGACTGTAAGATCTGGCTTTTGTAGAATAGTTATTAGGAAAATTCTTATTGATAGTCACCCACATCCTGTAGTCCTTTCTTATGTTTCTCCTTTATTTTGGGAGGGTTTGTCTGTAATGCTGTTGGCCCAGAATTGAGGGTGTGATAAAGGGAATGGTTAAAATGGCACCAAAAGCTTTGTGCAGAGAAGCTCAGTCAGGCCTTCATTAGCCTAGCTTAAATCACTGCAGGCCACTTTGATTCTGAGCAAGTTCACAGAGGATTTTTGGATTAGTTTTCCCACATAAATTCAGGCAAGCCCTAAAAAAGCCAGTAACATACACAGCATGACTTTAGGAAATGAGCTTCTTCTAGGGCTCCTTCCAGGAGCTGTTCTAGAGAAAAGTACTCTAGAGAAATGAAATTCTGACAGCATGAACTAGCAAAGGGGAATGACATGACAGTGGAAATGGGCAGCCACAGCCTTTCCTCCTGCTTCAGAAAATCTTTCCCCTGAGCTGGCAGAGGCTCAGACTTAGAGAGAAGGTGACAGTAAATTAAAATTAAAACTCCAAAGTATGGCCTGTGAGAAATATCCATTTCAGTTTCTGAGCTGCAAGCATCTGTTTGTGTTTCTGTCTGACAGTCCAGCTATTGCTCCTTTTCTCAGTTTCTTCAGATATAAAATGGGTTAAAAAAAATTGGTCTTCTTGGGAAAGTGTTTTGATACCCAGCACTAAAGAAGTTCCGAGGGTTCATTATCACCATCCTGTTAATGCTGCTGCTGTTATCATTCAGTGGTTTGCTTTACTGGAGTAATGACCCATTAATATTATTTTGTTGACTGTACAGATGATCTTTCAAAGCAGCAGTGAAATGTGCTATTAAAAGCTCCAGACAACTTACTGGCCTAATTTATAAGCAGATGCAACCAGTAATAAATAAGAGATTAAAATGAAGCAATTGCTGAGAAAGTTTTTACATGAAGAGCTCTAATCTCCTCTTACTCTCTCCCCAGCCATCAGAACCTCTCATGCTCCAAGACACAGGTCTGAGGACAAGGAAGTGGCTTCTGTTTCCATTACTCTGGACCCATTGCTTTTGCAAACACTAAATTTATGTATAAAAACCAATCCCTCGAGCCAGGCTTCTGTTCATGCATCCTGGAGACCTTGCTGGGGAGGTGGCCCAGGGAGATGTGCAGGTTTCCCCTGTGGTGCAGCTTTGCTGGAATTCCCCAGGGAGCCCAACGAACCTGCACAGCTCCCGTCTTCTAGGCTGCTACAGGCAAGACCAAGAGTGCTTTAAGAGTGATGTCAAAATAGCTAATAGCTAATAGAAACACTGTGATGCACTTTACCTCTCAGGAGGGAGAGTTTGATAGTAACCCTCCCTGCCCAGACACTGATGAATGTTTCATTAGCTGAGAAATGCAAAGTTGGCTTTTCCAGCAGAGACTGCAGAGGTGATGGGGGGACTGTGATGTGGGGCAATATTTATTCTGTCTTAGCACAATAAAAAAATTGTCTCAGCTCAGTCAAAAATCTTCTCCCAAATAAGCCCAGTTAAAAAAACCTAACCCAAAGGATGTGGCAGTTACTGAAATCTGAAAGAAAGAAGAGAATACACTATTAGTTCATGGAATACATTCTTGTATCCAGCAGACTAACTAAAAATTTATACCAATAAAAGAATAGCAAAGTGCAATCATAATTCCTTGGCTTTTATTTACTTTCTTAAGAGATTAGGTAGAGGCACAGCAATTAAGGGTATCTCTTGCCACATCTGAAACAGAAACAGATACAAAACATGCATCATCCTGTTATGAGCTCCTCTGAAAAAGGTGGGATTTTGAAAGATAGACTCTCAATGGAAATTTCTCCTTGTTTTTCATTAAGCTAACTATAATGGCTGCCCAGTTCCCAGTCCCAGGAACCTGAGGCCCCACTCTCCTGCCTGGTGTACCTGGTGCTCCACACTAAGGATGGGTTAAATTTCCAATTACATATTATCATTATTTTCTTTCTCTATCTCTCTCTCTCTTTTTTTTTTTTATTTGTAAACTTCAGAAGTCCAAGAGAGAACGTGCTGCTTTGCCTTCCCTGTTCCCTGCTGACTTCATTCCCCTGATCAAAGTGGAAATAAGTAGGGCTGGTTTGTTTAATAGAGAGGGTCTTACCCAGTCACGCCTCTTTGTTTGCCGACATAATTGAGGAGAAGACAGCTTGGGGAATAGTGCTGCTTAATTGCTCTCACAGTCGCTGCAAGGCACTCAGTGGAGGGTTGGGCTAAATTTGGCCTATTGTGGATTTTTGAAAAGCCTTGGTAACAGAGCAGTCCAAAAAAATCCCCACCTCAAGCCTTTACATCACCAGCAAAGTAACCTTCACTGCAGCGTGGGTTTTTTCCTGCATAAAGCTCCCTTGGGTGATCCAGGGAAATGGTGCAGCTGCCCCATCCCCACAGATCTCTGGTGGGCACGGAGAGAGAAGGGGTAGAATGGAGCATCTGGGTGGAACATCTCATCTATTAAAATGTTCAGCCTTTTAATAAAGGATCTGTATGGTGGAAGAAGCTTCCTCCCTAATGAGTCCCGGAGTGCAGAAATCACTGCTTCTCAAAGGAAGACCAGGCTGTAACTCTCTTGATTTTAAATCAAAGGTTGGCTGTGACTCCTCAATCCTTTGCAGTCCAGAAAAAGTCAGCAGAGCTGCTAATTAGAGCCCTGGTTGTGGTTTTTTTTGGCTTGAAACCTTGAAATGAAGGGCAGGTCTGCTCGGTGTGTTTGACAATGATGAGACCTCAGATTCCTGGTGAAGGTTTTTAGGTGAAAGAAATGGAGAAGGGCTTCCCAGGGACAGATTTCCCTGGCCATGGAGTGGACAAGCCTTCAACAACTCGGGGATGACACTGAGGGCAGTGTTGTCCCTGCCCTGGGGGATCACAGGCTGGAGACTGAGAACTGGACTCTAATTTTAATGATGCTCAGACTGAACCTCTCCTGCTTTTAGAAACTGGTCTCAGTTCTGCAAAATTATTCTATATTCTGCTATTATTAGGTGGGTTTCAAACATAGTATTGATAAGTATTCCTGCACTGAAGGGGAGAGTGACATATTTTATGTGACAATGGGGACAAAAGCCTCATTCTCTCCCTGTTATATTCATTAGAGTTTCTTTTGTTTACAAGACTGTCTTACTCCATCAGGGGTATGGCATATTGTCTCCTAAAGGAAGCAATGAATTCACTAGACATACACCTAAACCTTGACAATTATTGTCTCTTCCTATATATTTTTAAAACCTTGGATACTGTTAATCACAGAGCTCAGGAAAAAGCATATGACCTTCTCTGTATCAGTCTTAGAAAAATCTTGTGTATTAAGAAGCTGTCTGCCAACAAGAGAACTGCAAATGGCTGAGCAACTCCAATCCCTGTGGTAAAGAGAGTTAGAGAAGCCACCAGGAACCCTGACTTACCTGGGTACACGTGCACACCTAAAGTTAGATATGTGGTTTCCCTGAGACTCTTCACAGCTTCGTTCTCTGTGCCTTCTTTTGGGCCCTGCAAAGATAAAACACCAGCAAATGTGTGAACACATCCTTCTCTCAGTCTTGTCTTCTGAAGCTGTTTCAAAGCTTGCTTTTCCTGGAAGTACAAATATCCCAGTGGCAGAAGGCATTCATAGTGCAAGGGGAGTTAAGAATTGCAGGTTACTTGATATTTTTGCCAATAACTTGGTGCCCTAAAGCCACTTTCAGGTTGCTGCTTCGTCACAGCTCTCTGGGCTGCAGACTATTCAGTACGGATCTATTTTGAAAAAAAAAAAAAAAAAGTGCTGACAATACTACAATAAATAATTCTAACATTTAACATTTGGCACATCCTTGAATGCTTTCCTGCAGTAGATTGAAAAGCCTGACCAGTATTCAAATTATAATAGGAAACTATTCTAGTTTAAACTTAAAGGAAATGGATTTTTGAAGCTTCATATTGCTAGAACTTATCAAGCATATAGCTTCAAACAGAGAAAAAGATGGAAGGTTGGGAGGGTTTGTTTTTTTTTTTTGCCAGACATTCTCCTTTATTTTGCTAGAAATGACAGCTGAGAGTAAACAGTGGCTATCCTCAAACTTGAAAGAATGAGAGACATTTTAAAAAGGAAAATTTTCTCCCTGACATGCTGCATATATGGCAGCAGTAGGAAAGAGTTAACAGGACAATAATGGGATGGCTTTCCTGTTATGTCTTTATTCTTCAGAACTTAAAAGCCCTGACATAGTTAAAAAGTATTTTTTCATGAAAAAGAGGCTGTTAAAAAAAAAAACAAAAAAACAAAAAAACAAAAAAAAACCCACCCAAGAAACAACAACAAAAAATCCCAAAACAACAAATCACAACAGATTTAAGCTTTGTTTCTTTTGGCAGTGCTGTACAAGTCTGTCTTTCTCTATTTTGGAGGATCTCCAAACGTTTTTTAAATGTATGTTCAAGATGGCCTTCACTTTTACAGGTATTTTAATAACTGGGAGCAGGGAACCCACTTTCAGTGTGGCTGCTTCTCTTCAGTTGCCCAGCAATCTATTTTTGGTTCAGTGTCACAGAGCATCATTATCGATGATCTAGAAGAAAATATCCAAATTCTAAGACAATGATGACAGATGACAGAAAAACCAGCAAATTAGTAAATAATAAATCAGTTCTTCAGAGTGATCTGGATCCAGTGAACAACCAGAGTCCTTGAAACAAGACAAAAAATATGAGGTTCAGGAACCAGGAAAATAGGTCATGCTGACTGGCTGAGGTGACTGTGTTTTTGAAATGATAAACACCTCAATGTGAGCTGCCTGCAGCAGCTGAAAAATTAAATAGGAACCTTGAATGTGTGAACTGGAGAAGAATGAGCTCATGCAGATATTGCCATGATACAGTGAAGTAAAGGCAGACTGTTTTTGTGGCGCTAATGTCACAAATTTAAAAGTGGTTCTGAAAAAGAAAAATTACCAGAATGGTGTGTGTCCTAGAAGTCCTGGCTTATAGGATAAGAGTTCAGTTCATTTGTTTCTTTGAGAGGAGTTAGGAGGTGTTTTACAAGCACTAACACTGAGGAAGACTCTGGCAGCAGAGGACCCTTGGATGTCACAGAGAACATCACGGCAAGATCTGAGCCCAGCAAGTGGAGAGAGAAATACTCAGAATAGGAAAAAAAAGGCAATTGGTTTTAAAAATTAACAGCTTGTGCAGACCATGATGGATTTCCCAATATTAAATACATTTTCAAATGGGTTTGGGCATCTTTCTAAAACTCATAGCAGCGTTCAGCCCAAAGTGGTCGGTTCCTTGGTACAGTCACTGCCTGGAGGTTCTTCTGTCCCCTGTAGACCTCACCTCATGCTGTAGGGACCCATCCACAGTGGCTCTGTAGGCTACTCCTACTCACGAGCCAAAAGAAGGAAGCACATTTGTGTGTTTGCTCACCCTGGGGAAGAGAAGGCAGGGCAGGGGAAGAAGCAGGAGCCTCCAGGGCCAGGCTGTGCCCGCAGCCTGCCCGGACCTGCAGCAGGGGCGAGCAGACACCGGGCACTGCCCGGCCTTGCCCATCCTGCCTGCTGCCTCCCACCATCTGCAAGCACTGGACTGTGTTCTTTGAGGCTAATGCAAAGCACTTTACACCAGGCAATCAGTGATGGCAAGTAGGTAAGTCCTCCCTTTTGCAGTGGAGAGAGACTATTAGAAATACTTCTCCTGAAGAAAAAAACAGTGCCCTTTCAGAAATGCTCTTTGGATTTAGGAACTCTGCACAGTCCTTCATCTGTCAGCTTCCTCACATTTGATGGTTCACTGCTTTTAGATTTGCTTCTGCCTGGCTACCTGTTCCTGTTCTCCTGTGACTAATACGTAGTTGTATGGTACCGCAGAGAGCCTCTGCAAGGTGGTAGCACGGTGTCTATGGGACCCAGAGGAATTCTGAAATGACCTTTTTAAAAAAACAACAGCATAAAATAAATTAGAAAAGGGAAGCGGCTTTGCAGAAGGCTTGATGCTTAGAGCAGCAGCCTCAGTGAAGGGAAGTGTGGTGTTTAAGAAAGAGCTTTTACCCACCTGAAGTCAATGGGGAAATTCTTCTTGAGTCTCAGTATCTGCTCAGGTACCAATCTCTCATCCCTCCTCCTGCTCTCCAGTCCTTGTTTCATCTTCAAAACCAGAGCATTATGGTTGCATATTTAAAAATGCTTAATATTTTTGAATTACTGGTGCCCTGTTGCTGCTGCCCAATGATTGTGGCTGCTCAGGAGCTGATGGAGTGAACAGCACAAGAGCATCACGTGCAGGAGTGAGTGTCCAAACCCCACATCCTTCTGGGGCCAGCTAAGGGATGAGTGCCATGAATGATCCACCATTAAGCAGAATTAAAGCTCCTCTACTGTAATTTTAATATATGGCCACAAACTAAATGACAGACCAAGCCAAGGGTTGCCAGTCCCTCTTTCTCCTCTCTTTTCCTCTAATGTGCCCCCCGAAAGCACAGACCCTTCAGGGTACAGTGGTTACTACAAGAGCAATCCTATGATGAATGTTGCTTTTAACAGAAAGCCTCATGTCTAATTGTAGCATGGATGAGGTGGATGAGGGGGCAGAAGGCTCTGCCACTTAGCATAAATGATTTGGGAAAGAAATTCTGTGCCTAATATGTTTGTAAAGCATCTAGCAAGGGTCTGGGTAGTTCCTGGGCAGAGTAATAACTGACATTTTCTGTTTCATATTTATAATCCAGAAGAGTTAGCCCTTGAGTAAGTGTAAGCTGCACTTCCATCATATTTCCATTTGGGTTATGAATATTTCACACACCTGCAGTCTCAAAAGCACATAATTGCAAAACCACACTCAGACAGGGACTGAATAAACACTGTTGCTGATTCTTAATGAGCCATTAATCAGATGTTTAACTACAGGTAATTCCCTTGAGTCCTGATGTCCCAAGAAAAATCTGTATTCCCTCTAAGTCACAGAGAAGCAGATGACTTAAGAACAGGAAATTATGAGGTGCAGGCTGAGTGAACAACATTGGCTTCCCATGGCAACTCTTAATGGTGAAAAGTAAAATTTTTAAAATTTTGTTTGGGTGTCTAAGTCTCACTGCCATGAGCCAAGGGCTCTACCTCCAGACAAGGACTTCATAGGAGCTAAAGACTTTTGTTCCAGTTGTTAAAGGGTAAATTTGGGCCAGAGCTGTGAAGATGCTCTGTTTGCCTCCTGTCAGTCAGTGCTACCAGCTTTTCATGGAGGGCAGTAAGAGCGTGATTCTTCACACAGTGTGAAGTCCCCCTCTGGAATCCACTGTCAAAGGAGGCTGTGTATTCCAGCTGCATTTTAACAAGGGATGGATAATTTTATGGCCACTCTTATTTGTAGCTTTACATGGTAAATTAAGGGTAATAAAAGGATAATAAAAGCAGGTATTTCAAAGTATACAGCAAACTCTGCAGGAGTCAGGAAGGAAATTTCTTCCAGCAGCAGTATTGTATTGTTGTTTAGCTAGACTGAAATGGACATCTCTTTCATGGTGAAAATAATAATTTCAGAATTTTATTTAAGTCCAAATAAGCCCAGTGCTATATTTTGAGCATGAGTTGATATGCTGAAAAATCATTGTTCAAAAGCACTGCAGTCTTCCACTAGAACAGCTCAATGTGTTTGAGGGGTTTTTCGACAAAAAAAAAAAAAAAAAAAAAGGTTTTCCTAATTTCTAAACTTGTGTCAAAACATGTCTGGTTTCAGTCCCAGTTTTGCTGGCACTAAAATGTCATATTGTGCTACAATGGCTTGGTGAGTTACTGATGTTCATGACAGATCTGCTGTAAACAGCATTTTGTAAAGGACACGAGGGTTTTAGGAGCTTATCCATTTCTCTTCATAAAACAGTCACACATTCCCGTATCAGCCAACCGATGAGTGTAGCTGGTTTTCCTCTGAGGAGCGGGCACAGGGAGGTGAAGCCAACCTACACATATCAGATATCAGAGGAGCTCCAGGTTATTAGCTATGGAGAACAAAAGGTTTTAGATGCTCTCTCCATCTGTTTCTCCCTCCTGTGCCAGACACACGGTGTAGCAGACCGTGTCTTCACAGACATTTTCCAGGTGGAAAATGTGCACACAAGAAGCGTCTGTATCAACTCCCAGATCTCTTTCCCAAAGCACAAGCTCCTTCCATCACAGCTGAAGGAGCCATATCCCAACAGCAGACATCCATAAAGTCTCATTCATGCATTTAATCCCTGCCTTTTTTTTTTTTTTTTCTTTTATTTGTGGGGCTGTGTGCAAAACCCTGCTTGAGAGAACAGTGGATGTGTTTGTACCCACCTGCTTGCAGAGGGATCCCATATGGCTGCACTCCTGCCTGTGTTGCCCTCTTCCTCAGAGACCAGCATAGAGACTGAACTGGAGGTGGCTCTGGGAAGATTTTGGGCAGCAAGGCACTGCTCTGTTGAACAGCCATGTCCCAAAGAGCTCCCAGGCCCAGGAAGGAATAGATGGAGAGCATGCACAGGTCTTCCTGAAGGGATCAGCCACCAGCAGAGCTGCCCAAACAACAATGTCCCACCAATGTGGGTGCAAAAGAAAGTTCAGCTGATGAAAACATGCAGCATTCACTAATAGGAAGGTGCTTTCTTCATTCCCTCCTGTGGGAAGTGTGCCTTGCTGTCAGCAGAGTCTGGATGTGCTGAGCAGAGTCAGTGGCTGCAGCACATGGCAGTGCTGTCCCACCCTCACAGCTGCAATCACCATCTCTGTTTTCCCTCTTGCCTGCTGCTGGCACAGCTCCCAGCAGCTTTCAGACCAGGCAGCATCTCCTCCTGCTGCTGCTGCTGCTGCTGCTGCTGAGGTGTCTTGGTGTATGGCAGGGGGAAGGGGAGGTAAAGGTGGGTTGAGGTAAAGGGTAGCAGACAACACCAACAAATGAAAGAGGCACTTCTGCCTTCGGACTTGCTTTTGTAGGCAGAAGCATGTGCAAAACCCCCTCTGTGATTCAGTAGCATCTGCGTGGCCATTTCACATTCAAACAGGGGCAAGGTGCTCTGAAAAACTAATGAGAGCAATGCAGAAGTCTTGTTAGGCTGCCCTCAATAAAACAACACTTGTCATTCAGACGAGAGGGTATATCATTCATCATTGCTGGGTTTACCTGCCAAAAGAGAGCTATAAGTTTTCTTTTTTCCATCCACAAATCTTGAAGTTCACTGTGATCCGTCTAGCCAGTTTCTCTATGGGGGAAAAAAAGTGTTTTGAATTTAGTAAATAATCCTCAGGAATATTTACAGAAGATACATAAATGCCAACACCTCCTCTAAAGATATAGTTCAGTGTCTTAAAATCAACATATGTCCAGGGGTTGATTGGTTGTGAATATTCTCCCTAAACAAAATCCCAGCCAGGCAGGCCAGCAGGGAGCTATGGAAATAGTGAAGAACAATGATCTGCCTTCATTGCAAGATTAATTTATGAACTAGATTTATTAGGTCTTTTTTACTGAGTTACTGCATATCCTACTTCTTCCTGTGTCAATAGCTGCGTCCAGGGAGAAGGCAAAAAAAAAAACCAAAAAAACAAAAAAACAAAACAAAAAAAAAAAACCCAAAACAAAAACAAAAAAAACAAAACAAAACAAAAAAAAAAAAAAAAAAAAAAAAAAAAAAAACAAAAAAACAAAGGACCCAAAGCCCCAAAGCTTGGCACCACTCTGCACATGCAAATTCAATATTTGCAAATACCACTGTGAAGCTGGTTTCACTTTCTGTTTTGTACCCAGAAGAAAAAAGACCAAAGTGGGCAGTGCAATTGAGAGGTAAGCCCTCTCCCAGGGCATCCTCAGCACAGCTTGGCATTTTTCTCTTCCACATGGCAGCTCAGCCATGGAAGATGCTCCTGCCCAACACCCCTTGTTCTCCACTGCCTCGCAGGGAGCAGGGACACAGCATGAGAAACTGGAATGGTGTGCTCAAAACTGGCCTGAGATTGTAGCAGAAATAAAAAATAGCAGGAAAAAATGAAATTGTGCACATCTTGAGCTTCAGGTTATTGTCCCCTGCTGTATGCTGGGTGCTGCTGGTAGCCTTTTCAGGACATAACTGAGTGTCCTTTGCCTGTAGCTCTGCAGTCCCATAAAAAGATCCATTTCTTGGAGACTCTGATTGCACATAATTACTCTTTCCCTTTCTAAATTGCAGTTTAGAGATTCCCCCAGCTTCTGTGCCTGACAGTTCAGGAGAATGATCTAAAGTCTAAAATCAAATTACAGACAAGTAATACAGTAAAACCACCTTAATGTAGTATAAGTATAATGTTTTGCACATACCTAAGAAATATTCCTAGCACTGTTAGATCAAACATAATAAAATTAAGTTATGGACTTCTACAATCACAGCAATTCAGCATCTTGTCCTTGGAACACAAAACAAGAGACACTGAGATATTAGCCCTGATCTTCAAATCATCTCCAAAGCTTTATCTATTATTGTTGAGGTTTTTGCCTGCATGCTGTGCTTTTTTTGGTATCTATTTATTTTTTCTGCTAAAACACAGATGTTTGTGCTGTATTGTATTCATATGAACCAGCCAGATAAGCATTCAGCTGCTCTGTGCATGGAAGTACAATCATTTTGCATGTAAGGCAAGGAAAAAAACAGCCCCTGTCAGCTGAAATAGCAAAAAGGAAAAAAAGAAAAAGAAAAAATAGGAGTGTGTGTGAACAAGCATTCAGTGATAGACGCCTTATCACTGAGATTGATCTCAGAGATTTTGGCCCCTTAGCATGAGATTGATGTGGAACAGTTTTCAGTTTTGACATTGTGTTGGACTCATCAGAGATGTTGCCATCTTTGCAAGGAGGGAAAGCTGGTGTCTGCCTCAGCAGGCAGCAGAGCAAAGCAGCAGAGGCTCGGGGAGGTCTGATGTGTCTTCCTTATGGGATTTCTCTGCAATACTTTCTATTGATCAAATGTTGTCTTTTCCCTCAAACGCCCTGTGCTACATTTGCTGTTCTTGATCGTTTTTGGGTTCAGCTCCAAACAATATTTATTTGCCTTTAATTTCAAGGATGTTCTGAGAGGTGCAGGGATCCCCCAAATACTTGAGGAACACTTGGGGAATTGGCTGGATGATAGTGTAGGCTCTGCCCACACACAACAGGGGGAAGCAGAGCTAAAGTCTGGGCTAACCAGACATGGGTATTTAAGTAGTTTAATTTTGAACTAATTTTAAAATAATGGAATTAGATTTTCTATGCTCCTAATTCTGCCTGAGTGAACAATAGAATCAAATTCCTTCAGACCACGCACACTGCGATCCCAAATATTTAAATAGAATTAAGTGTCACTGAGGGCTGAGCCTGCCCATGTAAAGCTCTGGTGATCCTCAAGTGCCCAGGAAGGGGAACTCAAGGCATCACTTACATGGGCACAGAATAGAACAGAATCAAGGCCTTTATGTTCAGTAATTTTGACATACTAATGCATTCAGCTCTCAATCACCTAAGCATCAAAGCAATTAAGCTTTGGTTTTCAGCAGTGCATCCTAATTGTGCAGTCTTCTCTGCAGAGATAGATGATCAAGCTCACATGGCAGTGCAGAGCTCAGGACAGGGATATCCATCTCCCACTCAGCTCCTGCCTCTTGGTTCTCCCTGCAGAGACAGTGGTTGGTGCTCAGGGACACATACCCTCGACCTGTTTCCCCTTCAGTGTCATTGATCCCATTATTGGTACTGTCTGACCTTGAAACTCCCTTTATTTTTTATTTGTAAGCAGATTAGGAAGAAAGCTTCTTGGAGGGCTTAAAGGACTGTATGCTAAAGATGATTTCTACAACCTGATATGGATTACCATAGTTACTCTGCCTGAGCATGGCAGCTTTCCAACTCCTCTGCCAGGAATGATCTAAAAGCTTTTCTTTTATTGTGTCTTGAGGTGAGAGTCTGGCCTTAAAAAGCTTTCAGAATTCTAATTCTTCCCTCCAGTTTGTTGGCAGGGGGAGTCCAGGGCCGCTCCATCTGATGTCTGATATCACTGATAACCTACAATGATGCGCTCGGGATCTCTGATTGTGCATGTCCAATCACTTAGTTAATTGAGAGAGATGCAGCTCATGGCATCCCCATTATCTCTGCAATCTCTTATTCCTCCAGCCTCTTTCCAGGCATACTGTTTAGGGTTTGTGGCACTCCTTCATGGAACATGTGCATTTGCTAGGCCAGATCTGCAGTTAGCAAGAGCAGCAGAATGTAAAGGGCAGTCTCTTGAGTCTTGTTATCTTCTTATGCACAGTAATAGCACAGTCTGCATGCCATTCATGATTTTTATTTAATAGAGTTTCCTGGTGTGTATTTTAGGATTCATTTAAAAATACATCAGTGATGAGCAGGGTAGGAAGAAGAAACTGAGCCAAAAATTCTCTCTAAACCCAGACCAATAACTGTCTTCTCCTGCCTGCAGCTGACATTTAGGAGTATTCTTAAATCATTTTAAGTGATTTTTAAAAATCACTTCCGAAAAAAGGAGTCTGAGGGAGAGACTATGGGTGGATTGCCTGATGCCAGCATGAGTAGGGTGGAGAAACTGGGTCCTAAGTTAATGTTAAATTAATGTTGATAAGTGATTAGAGGGAAACTGGAAATGGCAGACTGTGTGTGGAATATCTCAGCATTGCTTATGGCACTGTTTTAATGATGAAAAATCCAGGTTTCTATATATAGCACTGATTTATTCCTTGGGATTTTAACTGGGGTTCTTTCAGGATTCCATGGACTGTGGCATGGACCATCCTGCTGACCACATCTGGGCAGGGAACACTTTAGCACTTTTTCTATTTATGTCTCTATTTGGCAGGTCCAAGACTGGGACAAACCCGTTTCTCTTAGTCTCAAATTAATTCTTTATCCATGAGACTGTTCTTTATCCTGCTGTACTGTCTGGAAATTATAAATTATTGCTGTAGATAACAAATACTTTCTTCTTCTTCCTCTCCCCTGCTTAGTCCTTTTTTGTAGTGCTGTCCTTCCTGACTTCAATAGTTGGGTTAAAGCCTGTGCAGAAACCTAAGTCATAGTGAGATGTCAGCACGCAAAGCCAGTCCAAAATTCCTGGATTGCTGCTACAGACGTGCTGCACATTCACCCATCTCCCTCCTGAAATCAATAAGGCTCTCAGCAGAGCCTTCTAAGGGGTCCCTGCAGAGCCTTCACTGTAAGTTTTCTGCTCTGATCCGTGCTTTTGGCTGAACATCCTGAGGTGCTGCCTGTGCTGCAGCCGAGGCTGCTCAGGGCAGGGGCTGCCAGGGCTGCTTTAGCCCATCAGGTCCACCAAGCCCAGCTCAGGAGATATTTTAAATAACATGAATATTTAAAATGAAGCAAAAATCAAGCCCTTGAGCATCCTGCTTTTCCAAATTGTGAGAGCTGTGACCAAATACAGACACAGGTAGTTTACATAATTAAAAATAAGCCTTCTTTTCTTTTTTTCTCCTCTTCCTTTTCCAGCAGCACCCCATTTAATGCCTGTGGCAAGATTCATCACCTGGAGGCTGTTTTTTATGAGATTTGACAAAGATCATTCAGGAGTCAATATTTTGCCAAAAGCTAAGTGATAAGTCTAGTGACTTGCATATAATTACTCCTTTTCTTTTATGTCTTTCTTTTTTCCCCCCTCCTCTTTTCATTGGGGCTTTGAGTTACTGACAGCAGAGCAAATGAGCTATGCTCAGGAGGTATAAAGGCTTCAGGTTTGTACTTTGCTCACTGCCTAAGCTTCATTTTGCATGATTTCTGAATAACAGCAGGAGCATAGAGACATTGTCATGCCTTTATGTACAAAACTCACAGCTCTCCACTGAGGTTTCCTTGTCATTTGATGAGGAAGGCAACAATGGTTCCAGCAGGACAAAATGAACTGGTTTAAAGGAGCAGGGTATGGAATGGGCAAAGGGAATGAGGCTCTCAGATATCTTTAGGCTCCTTCAAATAACCTGGGCTGGATTTTGGTACAAAGGTGAATTTTGGCACAAAGAAATCTTTGTCTTTGTGAATGGACCTTAGGCAGAAACCAGCATAAAAATCCTCTTGGCAGCTGGCTCCCTTCCTACATATGATCACCCTTCAGCCCATAAAATTACAGCTCTAGCTTTGTACCAATGTAGTTAAAAGAGCAGATTTATCTGGGGCCCTAAATCAGAAGCTGATGTGCAGCAGTGGCTGTGTGCTGCCAGACCCTTGCACGAATGCCCCAAGTCACAGTTGCTCCATTCTGGTAAAGATGTTTCTGAGATCTTGCAAAGAAATTTATATTGGAGATTTTTGGGTTTATTTGTCGGATTTCCTGACAAGTACTAGTGAGGCTTTTTAAGCAGGTCACATGTGAAGGAGTAGTAAAAGGAACTGGATACTGTGGCCTGGGTCAGACATCTGGTCCTATCAAAGCCCAGTTTGCCTGTGAAACCTTCAAAAAGGGAGAAGATTCAGTCCTGTCTCCCTGGAAATAAAGAGTTTCCTTGTGACTGAGTTAATGCTCACAAGGTGGTATGAAATGTGTTTATATTGATTTCCAAGAGAATGTTGTTATGAGGAAACATTTTCAAAGACTCAGGGCTGGTTAGTTTGCAATCATTTTGTGGTAAATAATTCAGGAGCTGATGCAAAAGTAAATTAGCAAGTAGTCTAAACAGCATGGTTTTGTGGCAAACTTTATCAAAGAGACCTAATTTTTACTCTCTGATTATATTATGAGTCTGGTAGACAAAAATGATCCTACAAATTTAGTGCATTTAGACTTTGTGAGGTGTTTGACTTGGCAGTGAATGGCATGCTGATTAAACATTAGCACCATTCAGTAACATTAGAATATGCATTAAATGCATAACGAAGTGCCTGGCAGAGCTCAAGGAGTAGCTGTTGTTGGGGAATCAGGACTAAATGGACCTGTGGTTTCTGGGGCACCTCAGGATAAAGTAACAAAACTCTCTGTTTGTATCAATGGTCTATAGCAAAACACAAAATGGAAAGTTTTTGCAAAGCACTAAGAACTAGAGAATGGTAGGCAGTGAAGAGGAAAGGAGGCTGGCACTGGGGAAGGTGAACTTTTTGGTAAAGGGGATGAGGAACCCATCAGGCCCATGCTGGTCTGTGTAAGGGCACAGCCCTGCAGGCTGGAGCACTGGGAGTGCTCATGGGATGAAGGGAGCAGTGATCCAAGAAGCATCTGCACATCCATCCTGCTGTGATGGCCTGACAAAGGGAATTTATGTGGCCTTTAAATATATAAACAACGGAGTACTGAAAAACAGGAAAAGAGGTGATCTTAACTTTTATTGCAGGGCTGCTAAAACCCCAAGTAGCAAAGGTCTCAAGTAGCAAAATATTGAGTCAAAACTTTGTAAGGATATGAAAAAGTTGGAAAGTGGGTAGGAAAGAAAGGCTAAAATTATTTGAGGGTATGATGAAATGCTTTACAGTAGGAGGACTGAAAGGTTCAGTGTGTTTCATAGACCAAAAAATGGTCTGAGGTGATTTTTTTTTTTTTTTGGTGCATGAGTCTGTTCTGGGAAGAAAATAACTCTGTCCTAAAAGGAGAGAAAAATAAAAGAAGAGCCCATCTCTGAAAGCTGAAACAGATATAATTAAATGAGGTGTGGGGTTGGTGAGAGTTTTTGGGTTTTGTTTTATTTTAACTGGGAAGTGATTTTTAGTCATTAGAGCACATAATCAAGAGAACAAAATAAGAAAATTCTTTGCTTTTTGATGGCTCTAGGGTAAGACCTGCTGCTATTCTCCATAATTGACTTTTTTTGGGACTTACAGCTCTGTTTTATTAGAAATAGTTGAGTAAAATACACTGGTCTGTTATAAGGTCAAAGGAAGATCTAATGAGTCTTCCTGGTGTTCAACTTGGTGACACTATAACTGGGGATGAACACAGTGATATTAAAAACAGCCTGCCCCAGTCTCAAAAGGAAAAGCTCTCCCACTGTTATTAGCTGCCTGGTGTGTGACAGTTGTTGTTCATACATTTTTAATGTTTTAATCTGGAAAGCTCATTGACATTTTGTTCCGAAACGCACGGTGCTGCTCCACAAAGGAGGACATTTGTTCCTGCAGCTGCACCATCTGGGCAGGAGAGCAGCAGGGCTGCCCCAGAGTGCTCTGCCCAGCCCTGCAGAGGCTTGCCAGGGTTCCTCAGGTGCTGGGATTGCTGCACTGCCATCCACGTGGTTTGTGCTGGACTAATATCGAGGCTGTGCTGGGTGGCTCCAGCATGGCCAGGATGCTGCTCTCTGCTCAGAAGGATCAGCAGCAACAGGCAAGGGTTTGACAGAAGGAAGAGATTGATGGTGCAAACCTGGTTCCAGCATCAAGCCTTAAAGATTTGGAGGCAAAAGGAACAGGTAGAGTTATGAAATGTGTCAAGAAGTGTTTCCCATCAGGAAGCAGTGAATGAACTGACCACAGCTGGCCCAGTTGTGTCTGTACCTTACCCATGGTGCAAGCTGCTGTGTCGGATATTAAAGCTGACCTTGTGCTGTGCCTGTTCTCAGGAGTGCATGTTCTTCAGCTGTTACCCACCCTGAACATAACCCCTTTTTATCCCCAAAAAACCAAAACCCAAAGCCAAAACCAAACCAAAAACCAAACCAAAAAAACCCAAACAAACCAAAAAACATTTGGATACAAATTATGCAGTGCTCTCACTCCCAAATCCCCACCAGGCAGGAATTGCTGCCTTTTCTCTCCCCCAGGCAGAGATGGAGAAAAGTTTTGTCTTAGATTGACCCAGTTCCACCCTCAGCATAGGGGATTCGTTACAGATTTCCCCTTGTTCCATTCCTGCAGTGACTTACCCATTTCTAGCAACTAAACCCCAAATGCATCCACATGTCACGTCGCTGGCAGTGCCACAAGGTGCTCCAAGGCCAGTGCCTCAAAGCAGGGAGGAGGGAGTGGTGCACAGAAGCCTCTAAATTCCAAAGCAGAACTATAAAGAGCTGTAATTGTACCCATAGTAACTTCCCTGCTATAATTCTCAGCAGGAAAACAATTACATTGCAGCAGTATAACCAGACAGACATGCTGTAAATACAAAACATCCTTTGGAAATATATGCTCCACATTCTAAATACATTTAGAATTAAGGCAAACAACTCTTTTCCAATTGGGATTCAAGGCAGACATGCCGAGGGGTTTGGGATTTTTTTTTTCTTCCCCCTTATGCTTCTACTTTTCTGTTTAGCAGACAGATAAAGGTGCTTTGTTAGTTGATATGTGGATGGCACTCTCAGGCTGTTGTAGGAGAAATGGCAGGGGAGAGCTCACCCTCACACTCAGTCCCTCACTCTCCCCACTGCAGCTGGCTACTTCTGTCCTCCTGAGAAGAAGTGAGAAGGGGGGATTTGGTTGGTTTTTGGCACCAGAGAGGACAAAGCCAGAAGCACAAAGCCAGAACAGCTGCTGGTGCTGGGATGCAGCAGCTCGCTGAGCTGGAAGGCTCAGCTGGTTCAATACCCTCAGCGTGCTCTGGTCACTAGGGGAGGATAGAGGATCACAGAGCTCATGGGTCATGGACACAGCCCTGAGGAAAATGGGAATGCTGCAGGGTCTGTCTGCCTGAGATCTGCTGCTTCTGCTACAGCAGAACCCAGAGAAGCAGCTGGATACAGAAAGGAAAGGACCTGTGCCTTGCTTCCTTTATGCCTTTATTTGGTGGCAGGACTCAGGTTTGGTATTTGGGGCACGTTGTCTTTCCCCAAACATTCAGGATTTGATTGATGGTCATTTTTAGGTGTTAATATGTTGATCTGCCAGAGGTTATTTTAAATTACTGAGCTTGAAAGATATATCTGAACTCTATATAGAGAGCCTAAAACATATATAAATGCAGTGTTTTAGTGTCTTCATTCATCTTTTGAGGGATTTTATGCAGCATATGTTCCTACACTGCTCAAAGAAGTAAAATTTGGCTGTTTGTTGCTGCCTAGTCCAGCCCCTCTTGGAGAAGGATAACTGGGCAGGCTGGGAGAGTTTTTTAGTTTCTACCATCCCTCACCCAGTTCAACAGGAGGAGATGGGGCAGGGGAAGCAAGGTCCTAAAGAAATGTGTTTGAAAATCTGTACAGTTTTCTGGGAACAGGGATATCTTCTCTATATGTATTTTAAAACCATTCTCCTGCAGTATGCTGAAGATGATGGTTTTATAAATCTACAGGAAGTTTTTTATTGGATAATTTGGGAGGGAAGATACAAGTTTAAGTGGTTGTGTCAGTCAGGGTATGGCTTGCAATGTTTCATGCTGATTCTGGATGTTATTCAAGTTATTGTAAGGTATTGCAACACCTTCTACGTGTCCACCTTATTTCCACTGATCAGTGGACATTTTAGCATTGTCTTTAATAAGACAATGCTGTAGAATTTAAGGACAGTAGGGTGAGTTGAGGTTAGGAATGGTGTGTATCCACCACAAATGGAATATTGCCCAAGGCAGGAGATTAGGCCAGTGCTTTCTCCAAAGACAGGAACAACAAAAAGTTCACATTTAGAAAGTAATGATACAGGACAGAGAGAGGGGAGGAAGGAATAAAAGAGAGATCTTCCAGAGATCACAAAGCCAAACCTAGCAGCACTTTACTGCAGCTCTCAAAAGTTTAGAAGTGAAGCCCATAACAGTGAAATGCATGGCTTGAGGGCCAGAGCTAAATCAGGTTCCCAGCACAGAGCAGGGGCTGTCCTGCAGATCTGTTTGTCACTGCAAATAAAGGCTGTGAAACCAACACAGGGGAACAGAGCTGATGTTTAACAGGCACACTACAGCCACAAAGCTACTTCTACCTCCTATCTGAAAGCTTATTTTGGGAATAAGTGGTAGGTTTCTCCATGCTGGCAGGTCAGAAACCTGAGTTTTCTCTACATATGCCCCTTTTCCATGCTCATCTCTCTTGCTGTGAGTAAGTAAGGGAAGACAGGCTGGAGATGGAGCTTTAGAATTTAAGTAATTAAATTTCCATTTCCGATTTCAGTGAAAACAGTGGTTTGCCTGTACCAGAGCAGGAGCTTCTAAAAGTACAATCACTCCATGCACGTGCAAAAGTGCACAGACATGTACACACACAGGTATACACACCACAAATACAAACAAGCATCGTTCTGCTGTGCACTTGTAGAGCTTCTGGTCTGAAACGGAACATGAATTTTCCTGTGTATTGTCTTCTTTACAGTGTCTTCATTGCAATGATTTGATTTGCTTAGAGCAACAAACAGCACATGGGGTAGGTAGGGAAATAAGCAATTGTCTTTATGTTTTGCCTATATATATACCATTAGCTCCACACAGAACATGACTCACCAGCAGCAGGTGTCCTGCTGTTATGTTCAGCAGATTAGTAATGATAGGGAGGGGGCTGCTCTCCCTATATGGCATCCCAGAGGGAACCTAAAAATAGCTCAGACTTACAGCAAAGTAAAAGTATTTGTGGGCTTTGAACAAAGTCTGCTTCTGAAGGTAAGAATCACAGCTGATCTGTTTAATCTGCCATTCCTTCTTTTTTTTTTTTTTTTTTCCTCCTGTGTGAAGCTGCCTTGGCAGGGAGATTAGAGTTATAAACAGTTGTCTTCTGTGTTTATAGAAACAGGGTGGGGATTGACCAGCTAGAAATCAGTGTAACAGCATTTGCAGTCGAGGCAGAGGCAACAGGGGAATGTGTCTCTGTTAGGAATAATTGTCTTTTTTCCCCTCCCTTTTTCTCTCTCTCAGTTAGAGAATCTGAATGGCATATGAGCAATCCCAGCATGTGACTCTGCTCCAAGGAGCAGGCGAGCTATTGCTGGTAGTTACTCCCACCATGAAACAAGTCCAGTAAGCAAAGTTGTCTGCAAAGTTATTGTAGCAGCAGAATTTGAGAAGAGAGGAACTGCTTGTATTTCCAAGGTGCGTGCAAATCAGGGTGCTGCGTGCGCTCCATGGGAGTGTGGCTGAGGAGGTTTTTCGTTTTTTCAGCCTTGCTGATAGATGTCTCTGTGTCTCTATGCTCAAGCATATTGTGGGTAGACAACTGGCCAAAAGGAAAATACTGCTTTTCAGAGAAAATCTATGGAGGATAACTGTATGTATATTATATTTACATGTGCACCTCCACATCTGCACCTATGCATAGAGATCCTGAGCTGCTGGGCTGCAGAAAAGCCCCCCAGGCTTTTCTTTGAGCCACTGCCTCTGTGCAGCACAGAAATGGAGTTGTAAGGGCTGAGTTGCACTGCTGAAAAATGAGGTACAAGGGCTGCTCGTTACAACAGAATAACCTCACGGGCTGTGATGGATTTCCCCTGACGTTTTCGAGTGGCATTGCCAATACTGAAAACAAGCAACTTTGGTGTTGTGGAGAGGGGATGAAAATCTGACAGCCCTGCACGGGGGGGGGTCTGAGGACAGCGCCGTGTGCCCCACACAGGTGTCAGCATGTGTGGGCATCCTCGCCAACAGCTGCCATCCCCTGACTTTGAGCCCCCAGGAGAAAAGGATTTTCTCTGTGTGTCTCCTTCTCTGCCCTCATTTAGTGCTGGTTTTGGCAAATGAGATCCAGGGGAGTGAGCACGGCGGGCCTGGCTGTGAGCCCACCCTGCTGTGGGGTGGAGGTGGCACTTGGACCATGGTGGGGTCTCACTGCCTGAGCTCCTGCAGTAGGTGTTGGAGCCCAGCAGAGTCATTCCCAGGATACCTGGCTGTTCCTTGACTTAGGGCTGATTCCTGGCCAGGCCAGTAGCTCCCTTGGCTTTTATGGGGAAGATGGCAGAAACAGTCTAATTTTAGCTCCTGTTGTTGCACCAGCTTTTCCTAAAATCAGCATCAATGGCAAAACCTACATTAATTTGAGTGGGAAAAGGACTGAACCCAAATGAATATACGCTGGCCTTTGTAATTATGCTTATTAGCTGATAGGGAAGGAAGACCTTATTCACTCAGTGCATTTCTATGGTTGCCTGGCTGTGCTCCAGTGATGCACCAGCCTGTGAGCAGACGGGCTGGGAGAGCGGGATGGGAGTGCTGTATTCCTGCACGAGGGGCTGGAATTCACTGTCATCCCCAAATGATTAATTTCAAACTGCCCGGTAATGGGGCAACACCCACAAATATGGTGGGTAAGATTTAGCTCCAGGTGCTTGTTGAAAAACTTCTCCTCTTGAGTCCAAAGTTCAAAATCCTGATCCCTGTGAGGAAAGCATGTAGGGTTTAGTCAGTGTTAAACATGGCATTTTTAGACTGGTAAGAAGCATGAAAATTGAAGAAAACAGCTGAGAAACACAAGAGGACAGGTCAGCTTGGCTAAGTGCTGGGGATGGACACAGACTGAAAACAAATCCTACTTGGCAGCACAGAGAATCTGCTGGGGTTGGCAGTCTGAAACCTGTCCCACAATAATTGTTTTCTTTTCCAGTAAACCAATGTATTGATGAGGATAAGCAGGAAGGATGGGTCTTGATGGAGCTCTGCAGGGTGTTTTACTACATTTCTTGGTTTAAATGGCCAGTGGATGTTCATGTGGTTTTCTCTGCTAAGCAAACTGGATATGACAAAAGACAATATAATTTAGGGCTTTTTTTTCTCTTTTTAAAAATGAAATGCTGCATGAGATTTCATATGCTCACACTTGCATACTTATGGGGCACCCCAAAAAAAAATTCCATTGTGCCAGTTCCTGTTTAGCACAGACACAATTTTGCAACTTCTTTTAAATAAATTCTCTTGACAAAATAATATTATGGCATACTGAAACAGATCAGACATTTCAATAGGAGCATGCTGAACGCACACACCTGATATCTTGGTGATAGCTCAATAAACAATTCAAGCAAGGTAGGCCCAAAATGCCACAGAAATGTAATGTTGGTTCTGACCCTTCCATGAGTTCTCCAATGCCCTTGGATGTCCCTATTTGCTATGAGAGTGTGCACAAATGATTTGCATTTGAGAGGTCTTTCTAGCTTGTTTATTCCTCTTAATTCTTGACAAGGACATCAAGATGCAAACTATGCCAGGAGAGCTCATAGGAAGGAGGCCACCATGGTTGATGCTGTCAGTAATCCTCCTGCAAAGATTGGAGCAATTCCTTGGGCTGGTCTTTTGCTGGCCATCTGCTTAGCATTCCCTGGTGGTGCTTGGGTTTGGATCTCCGGTTTGTTTGTCATTTCAGTCTCCCACTTTATTATTTCCAGAGCCAAGTGAACTGCTGCCAAAGCCAATGCAATGAGATTGCATTGTGAGCTTTGTGACATGGTATACTTTTCTTTTTATCTTGAAGCCTCAGCTCCTGGAATTAGTTGATTATGTTAGAATCCCAGCATTCATTTAAAAAAGGGAAAAAAAAATAAGAGTGGATCTCTGCTCCTCAAGGACCAAGGAAAAAGCTTGAAAAAAAGGATCTCTGCAGACTTAGCAATCACAGGCTAAATGAAAAGAGGCTTTTTTTTTTTTTTTTTCCCTCAACATCAGACTGTTTTACAGACAATCATCCTATTTCTGAGTCTCTCACAGTTTTTGAGTTCTGGGTGCTGGCAAACCTGAGTAGCAGCTGTTCCTTTCTAAAGGCAGGGAAAATAAGTAGAGTAATCTGTTAAGAGGAGCAGTTATTTTATCTTTGCCTGTGCTGCATTTCCCTCTGGCCCTGCAGCCCACCCCTGCTAGTGGTCAGATCAGCACTGGGAACCCTTTGCAGCACCTCCAAGAACCACTCATATCCCAGTAAGTCCCAGTGAGAGATGGAGGGACAAGAGTTTGTGTTAACACAGGACTGTGATTCCCTTGAGGTCAGGAGCAGCAGCTGCTGCTGTCACTGACCCCATAACTTTAAATAATCTTAGCTATGGCTGTTTGTGGCACATCTGAAATGTGATTAGGGCTTGCCCACTTCTGGGGTACACACTGTCACTCTCTTCCCAGCTTGGGGATATATTTGGGATAAAACTACTAGAGCTGGGAAGGGTCCATCATTTATCTTTCAGTTTGCCTAGTGGACTGTTTTCCTATTTTTATTTGTCTGTGGGAAAAGACAGGACACATTTTAACAAAAATATGTTTGTTGGTCTGGATTTTTCATCACTGTGGGCTGAGGCCTTAGGGAAACATATTTTTTTTTATTGCTTTTTTCCGGTAACTAAATGGAATTAGCATTCCCTGCCATTGCTGGCCAACTGAATCCACTTGCAAATCAGTGCAAGCAAAAGACAACACCAGTTATGAAGTACTAAAAAGGGAAGTATTAAAATTAAAAGAATAACAGAAAAGAAAATGAAGACCCATAGGCCAAATTTGTTGCTTGATAAAATAACTTGATAAAATTTACAGTGGTTGATACTTGCCAGTTTTCTTGATATGCTTTTGTTTTCTTTTGGTCTGTCAGATTTCTTCAGTAATTTTTTTTAATCTGGAGATAAAATGAACTTTTTTTTTTGCATATAATGTACAATAGAAATTTTGCATATAATGTACAACAGGTGGAAGGTATGCATGTGTGAAGCTTTGGTGTAGGGTTATATGGTGAACTCCCTGTTCTTTAGTTTGGAAATAATTTTACAGACCTTTGATGAACCAAACCTGGTACTTCATGGGAATTTTAAGGGAAGGGAGGGTCCCAGGCCCATAAAGGGAAAGGAACAGCAGCAAGTGGACATGTGATGTAAAGCTCTCCTTGAACACAAGTTTAACCTGTCCTAGCAGCTACTAATCAGTAGCTACTGAATGTATTGCAAATTCTACCTTGATACTGAGCTCCAGAGTAAAGCGTGGAAAGAAAGCACTCATTGCCATCTGCTAGACCCAAAGCATGCATATGGTTGCAAAACAACCAACTTTTTGGAGTACAAAAAAAAAACAATTTCCACTGATTCCCTCTCCAACACATGGAGCTCCAAGGGAAAAGGAACTGTGTAGCTGCTGGAGCCTTTGTACCACTCCGGGTGGCCGAGCTCCTGCTGCCACTTGGCTGCTGGGCACAGTCTGCTTGCTAAAAGGCTTTGGCAGGGAGAGGGATGGGGGGGGGGAAAAAAGGAGAAGGAGGAAAAAGTCAATTAAAAAAAGGAGGAATGGAGAAAGCAGTGTCCACAGTAGGGCAGTGAAGCTGCTGAAGGGCCTAGAGCACAAGTCTTATGAGGAGCTGGGGATGTTAAGCCTGGAGAAAAGGAGGCTCACAAGAGATCTTAGCGATTTCTACAACTACCTGAAAGGAGGCTGTAGCCAGGTGGGGCTTTGGCCTCATCTCCCAAGGAAAAAGCAGTAAGAGGAAACAGCCTCAACCTCTGACAGGGCAGGTTTGACAGGATGTAAGAAAGAAATTCTTCACAGAAAGGATAGTCAAGGACTGGAACACATTGCCCTGGGAAGTGGTGGGAGCCAGCATCCCTGGAGGCATTTAAGTGATGTGCAGATGTGGTACTTTGGGACACGGCTTAGCGGCGGGCTTGGCAGTGCTGGGGTAGCAGCTGGATTTGATGGTCTTGATCGCAAAGGTCTTTTCACACATGAACGACTCTGATTCTGCGAAATGCAGGGGGAAATGGGGCAGGTGGTTGAAAAAGGGAAGGGGGCAGGAAAAAGGGAAAGGGGGCAGGAAAAAGGGAAAGGGGGCAGGAAGAAGAGCGGCGGGAAAATGGGAGGGAATGGCGAGAAGGGGAGAAATAAGGAAAGGGAAAGAACAGTGGAGAAAAAGAAAAAAAGTGGGGTGAAAGAAAAAAGGAATAAAAGGGCGGGGGGGGGGGGAAGGAGGAAGAAAAAGAAGAGCCATCTGAGGTGCGGGTGTCGCTGCCGCGGGCGCGGCGGGCGGAGGCGCGGCCGGGCCGGGCCGGGCCGGGGCGGGCGCAGCGGGGCCGGGCCCGCCTCTCCGCGCCCCCCCGCGGGCCGGGGCGCCGCGGCCGCGTGTCGGGGGCGGCGCGGCTGCTGCGCCGCGGCTCGAGCAGCGCCGCGCCCCCGCTGCCGGAGCAGCCGCTCCGCCGCCGGCCCCGCGCTCCGCCGGCATGATCTCCTGAGGGGCCCGGCCCGCCCCCGCCCCGGTGAGTGCCGCCACGGGCCGGCCCCGCGCTCGGACTTGGCGGAGTTTCGGGCTCTGGCCGGCGCTGCCCTTCGCGGGGGGACGCGGCCCTTCGGGTGCTCCCCGCGCCCCGGCGAGTCGCGGTCGCGGTTCCTGCCGCGCATCGCTCCCTCGCATCGCTCCCTCGCATCGCTCCCTCGCATCGCTCCTTCGCATTCCTCCTTCGCATCCCTCCTTCGCATCGCTCCCTCGCATCCCTCCCTCGCAGCGCGGTGGCTCCGTGTTGGCATTCCCGGAGGGAAAAGTGTCTCTTGGCAGCGGCGGACGGTGCCCGGCCCTCTGGAAGGCTCGGCCGAGCTTTGCGGGGGATGCTCGGTGTCGGCGCGGGCCGAGGCTCCCGTGGGGAAGGGACTCTGGAAGTGACCCTCGGGCTGGGGCTGCCGGGCTGGATGTTAACAGCGGGCATGGGGAGGGGGGGGCTGCGGAGAGCGCCTTCGGCACCTGCGAGCAGCAGGTGAAAACGGGCACAAACCGGGCAGAAGCGCTGGGAGCCGCGGGGGATGCGGCGGGTACCGCGGGCCAACAGGTGCGGTGGTGCCGGGAGGGTTTTCCCCACCCCGGGCGGGTCCCGGAGCCGCGGGCGGGTCCCGGCAGCCGCCCCGGAGCCGCGGGGCTGAGCGCGGCTGCGGAGCGGGGCGGTGGGAGCCCTGCGGGATGCCGACTCGGAGGTGCGAGGTGCTGCTTACAGGTGAGACCGAAGCTCCGGTGCTTTCCTGCATGGATCGGTGTTTTGCCCCCGTTGGGAAAATGTATCCGGTAATGCAAACTTTCAAAGAAAAGGGATTTTCAATGAGAAGCTCCTTTCCCCGGGTTTTGCAGAATTGCTCGGGGTTGTTGGTTGTTCATGATGCAGTTTGTTTTCTGGTGGTCTTCTTAGGGAGTAGCTAATGTAGAAGATGCCTTTTGGTCTGCAGTATTAAGAATGTTTGTTGAAGTGTCTTTGCTTTAGCATTTGTGAATTTCATGTATAATATGTAATAGGAAAAGAAACAAGTCTGGTATAAATATATATCAGACTAGGAAAGGGTATAAAACCCATGGAGCTAAGTGCTTCCTGTTAAGTCAACTTTTAAAACAGCTTCTCCCTGGGCAGTAATTCACATTTTTCAAGGGGAGAAAGGATGGGTGCAATTGAATTGTTCAAATTAAATCAAAATGAATTGCTTAATATTCAGAGGAGTTGATGAATGAACCATTAAATCAACACTTGCATAGCGTTTCATTGAAAAGAAAAATGAACAACTCTCCATTGTGCGCTGGGCAGAATAGGTCAGCCAGTGACGTTGCTCCATCAGTGTGCTGACCTGAGTCCTCCTCCTGCTAACAGATGTGTTTGCTCGGTGACATTCCATAGGCATGGGAACGAGCTGTGTGCCCTGTGTGATGAGGATTAGCTTCTGCTGTAAATGACTGTAATCGTCCCAGCCTCATCTCGAAGGAGAGAAATCCTGGTTAGGTTTCATTTGGCATAAATTAACATAGTTTTATTGACTCCTCATGTTGATGTATGTCTGTTGAGAATTCACTCCTGTATTTCAAGCTGGTTTTTTGTTTGGTTCCTCCCCCAAGGAAGGGCTATATTTTTGAATGCCAGTTTGAGGAAGAAATTATACTGATAAATGGAAAAATATGGGTCATTATTTTGAAATAAGATTCGTTGTAGTAAAAGCTGTTTTCAGAGCATCACCTCTCAGAAATACAGAGGGTGAGCCTTGCTTCCAAACCCTTTGATTAGCCTAGGCACAACTGTTGCAATAATCTTCTTGCCTCAGAAAAATTACCATTGTCTTTGCCCCTCGAAGTCCTTGAAATCCTTGTGTTGGAATGCACTGTGGATGTTGACTGTATCCTTATTGTGCTTTCTGGAAACTTCCAACACTTGGAAGAGTCATGGATAGTACGCCCCTGATGCGTACCATTTTTCAGCTGCTTTTTTTTTTTTTTTTTTTTTTTGCTTTGCAGGTAGCTTAGAACAGCTAATTTTGCGGAAAGCTTTTAAAACTGAAGAAGTGACAGCTCTTCTGGTTTGTGCATGTAAACTGAGTATTACAAAGGGGAAATTACGGAGGTGGGTTCTTTTGTTTGTGGTGTTTTTTTTTTTTTTTTCCTTTAATGCTCAGAGAAACAGATTATCCAAGCTCCAGCTGAAGGTGGGATTGTAAATTGATTTAGGACTTGAGAAAGCTCCCTGCCTACAGGTCATTTGACCAAGAGAGAGAGTTGGTGTGCAGCCCTTCAGACAGGCGGGGGCATTTATTCAAGTGTTTATAATTACACAGAAGTGTGTTATGTAATGTGGTCTGCTGCTGTTTATTTTGGGTGATGCATATGGACCCAGCACTCCTGTACAGATCCTTGGGGTGATGGGTGCAATAGGAGCTGCTTGGACGTATGGGGAGGTTTTGTGAGGAAGCAGACGGACAAGTAGGTGTGTTTTCCTCATGGGAGAGGAGGTTCTGGATATGGAAATGCCTTTAGATAGTGCCTGATGATGGTGTGCATTTTTCAGATGTTTTGCTGTTCTTAAAGGCCAGGGTAGCTGCAGGTGTTTTTGTGCACCAGCAATGTCTGGTTTAGAGTAGTTTTCATTTGCTTCTAATCATCCTTAGGAATAAAAGAAGTAAAAAAGTTTTTCTGAAAACCTATTGTGCCTTGTGAGGTTATCCTGCTGTTTCTGTTTCCTCGCTTACTATTTTTCTCTGAAATCATAATGCATTTCTTTAGTTCTTTTGATAAAGACTTTAACTCAAGCTTACTGGAAAATGGACGCTCTATACTGAGAGAGTGCTGGCATCTGATTGACTTATTTTGGGAATACTGGAGAAAAATATACAAGATTCACTTTCATTGATTAAATCCTCCAGGGCAATCTTGTAACACTGCAGTTCTCTGGGTGAAAAATTAACTTTCTTCATTGTCTGCTCCTGCTTTTATTTCGTTTGTGTGAATCCCAGGCTCTGTTATCAGTTAACATCAAGTCCCCTAGGTGTGCTTGGAGTGGAAAGTATCTCAGTGTGAAAGCTCACACACACTGAGATACTTTACAGATGCCTCGATCCTGTTGGCCCTACAACAGTCACAGAGGATTTGCACCAGCCCATGGTTCTTTTCACCTGTGAAATGTTTCCTGAGTGATTGTAAAAAAAAAAAAAAAAAAAAAAAATCAACAGCTACCTCGATGCTTTTCCAGAGGTTTGGGCAAGATAGCACTTTAGGTGCAGCTTAATGACAAACTTTGATTTATGAGGTAACTGAAAATGTTTGTATTGTTGGATGTGGAGTGAAAGCATAGGAGCTTTCTGCATTTCATCTGCAGCTTTTCCAGCAAAATGTACAGCTAACAGCTTGTCTCTCATTGATTTTAATAGCAGATGTCTGCTGAATATGCCTGGAGTAGTTTGAAAACATACCGACTTTTTGGGGGGCAGTAGGTTACTAAACACCATAAAGAAAATTGCAATGTCTACTTAGAAAACCTAGTAGGTTTTAGCTACTCTTTACATTCTCCCCTTGCCTGGGTTTAAGATGGATCCTGTGGGAAGGCTGCTATTTCTCCTTTTGGGGGGAAATGTTTAAAAGAAATAAAAGTATGCTTTCCCCCACCCACTGATAAAGGGCTGCTGTGACTCCTGTATCTGTTTTCCCTGGGAATTCTTTGCCTTCTTCTTCTCTACCTCCATCAGCTGCTCTCAGTAACAAGTCACGTCAGGTGAGCTGTATCTGACTTGTTTGGAAACGTTTCAAAAGGATCCCATTGACATTACCAGGCAATGGGTCACGCTTGAAATCTTGCCATTCTGGTGTTAAGCCTTTTCTTTTTTCTTTTCTTCACTTGCACCTTGATTTCTGACATATTTTTAGCTGCTGTGAATTTGGATAGAGCTAGAGAAAAGGGATTTGGTATTGGGTTGTTTTTCTTTTTTTGTCTTTGAAAAATAGGGGATTTTATTTTTTGCTAAAGATGGAGCCCTAGGGTGATTATCTGTTTTTCTGCTTAGCAAGGAAGGATAGTGGTTCCTCATAGAGGTGAAAACTTTGTAAAATCTCAAGATTGCCACTCAGTTTAACCCTAGAATCTGATATGGATATTGGAGGTCTGTTATTTTTATTTTTTTGAATTAATGATGCTTTTACGATTGTGGTGCTGCACAGAAAACTCCATGAATCGAATGCATTGCAGAGTGGTAAGCTTGGTAGTATTGAGCTATGGTAATATACCTGTTATTTCCCTTCTTGGTCCCATAGGGTTTGTCAAGTTGGATGCTGAAGAATTACCATGAATGCAGAAGAGCAGTGCTGGGACCACATCCAGGGATGTGTTGCCCACTGTTGGGATGAAGCAAGATTTGCTGTGACCTCCCAGCAGGTGAAATGCTGCTGTAGTGGCTTCACCTCTTCCTTGCATGGAAGCCATGTGAGCAGATAGTCTCATTTCTTCTTCGGCAGTGTGGCAGCAAGGGGAAATGATTTAATTAAAAGCTTCCTGCCTTCTCCAGGGGTTTCCCTGGTCAGTCACCAGCTGAGGTTCTGGTTGCACCAGCCTGCAGTTGAGCCGTGGTGTCGGCAGCCCCAGCCCGGCTCAGTCCACGTCTCTGTGGGCAAGGAGGGAGCTGGAGGCTGAGCACATCTCTCTGTTCCTTGCTTTTTTTCTGCTGTTAGCCTGAGAAATAAAGTTTGTTCCTATGTAATCCTGACACGACTGAAGAACCTCTTGCTGCAGGCAGCTCTGTCACTCTCTGTAGTGCTTGGATTGCTCAGCAGAGGGAGAAGAGACCATAATGCTGAAGGCACCCAGAAACAGCCAGTGCCACGTTTCTCTCACAGACAGCAGGGAGAAGAGTCCCAAAGCCTCCCTCCCTGCTTGATTTTTTTTTCCCCTCTTTTCTTCTTGTTTTGGGGCTTGGAGCTAAGCTGTGATTTTTCACTTCTTAATCAAAAGTAGCTGCCTCAATGTGTAGGTAACTGGACTATTTCAGATGGCAGAGTGGGTGACTGTGATAGAAAAGATGAGTCCAAATCCAAGAAGCAGCATGCTTGAAAAATCTCATACATCCAAGCACTTCCTAAATATTCAGAAGCTTTCCTAAATACTTCTGAAGAAATGTTGGAATTGACCTTTAGTGACTGAAGCTTTACAGCACATCCAGAGATAAACAAAACCAAACCCTTTGAATTAGTTGCAATTCAAACAGCAGGTAAAGCCCATGACTCATCTCCAGGTCAGATTTTTAACTGTCGTAAATCAGTGCAGCTCCATTACTTTCCTAGGCACTGTGCCAGTGCTGCCACTGGCTGGAGGGCTGGCCTGCTGTTTTTGGGAGGGGATGAAGTTTGAACAGAAGATTGTGAGATTGTGACAAAGTTGTGGAGTTTTGTTTGTTTGGGGTTTTTTGTTTGTTTGGGGTTTTTTGTTTGTTTGGGTTTTTTGAGGATGGGAAATATACTTGTTTAAAGAACAAAACCTGTGCTCAAGCTAATAGACAGCATTGCTCAGTAGAGATTTGCTCCCCTGTAGCATATTGTGAGAAGATCCAGGAAAATTAGACATTGTTTTTTTTTGTCAGAGATGTCGGTTTAATGTGATAAGAAAACAGTTGTTAGAACGCTGCCAGATAAAGCAGGATGCTAAGCATGAAAGGGAAAAAACCCAATGAGAAGTTCTTGCAATTTGATTGAACAAATCAGTATTGTGGAGACCTGGCTCGTTCCCTGTTGAGGGTGATGTGCTCAGCTTTGGGGCTGTGCTCTCAGAGCAGAGTGTTAGTGCTCCTCCAGTGCTGAAATGAATGAGGTGCTGTTTACTGAGGGGCTGAGGAGGTGGAGCAGATGAAGCTGTTGGCCCTGGTAGAGGAGCTGCAGTGGAGCAGGCTCCAAACTTTCCTCTGCACAAATCATGACTTGATGGCACTGGGCACTTCCTAAATAAATGTATTCTCTTAAAGCATGAGTCAACAGCCCACAGAGGGTGAAGATAAGGGTTTTAACTCTCTTTTAGACAGGGAAATGTGCCTAACAGGCAAATGTGGAATGTGCAGTTAGGAAAGCAGAAGGGGCATTGTTGAGAGGTGCTGGTCACCCAGGGAGGACCAGTTGATGAAGGCTTTCCCATCCTCTGCGCTGGAAATCCAACCAAGCCCAGCTCTGGGTTTCCTTTCCATATTCTTCCCTTTCCTCCAAACCAGTTATGAAGAAGGGTCTGTGTTCCATCCCTGCCAGAGACCAGGCTCCATCCCTGATTCCAGCCCTACCTGCGTGGGCTCCTCGTGCTCTGCTCAGGGCAGGCAGAGGGTGACCAGATGGAGCTGATGCTGTTTAACAGCCCAAGAAACACCTCTCTCCTCAGGAGAGTTTGTCTCTGCTGGATAATGAGCTCTGCTTCACTCGGGACTTAGTTGCTGCAGTAGGGATCAGAGAGAAGCACAAATGAGGATGCAGCACTGGGCACTTCCTACAGCCTCTTTTCTACATAGCAAACAGCTAATTAACTGGGAGCTGTTGGGCTGCTGCTGGCCTGGCTTCCTGTGGGAGACTCTTGTGCAGTTTGTCTTGCTCCAGTAAGTTTTTGAAGTCTTTCAAAACTGTGCATCGCAGCACCGCCCCAGCTTTTATTCTGACTTTTAGGCTTTTGCAAGTGTGACATCTGATAGTGGAGCTGGGCAGTGGAGCTTCAGCTGAAGGAAGAGTTGTTCAGGTATAAAATGCATAGCCATGGGTTGGGGTTTGAGAGCCTTTCCATGACTTACCCAATAACCTGCCAGTGTCTCTTTTTATATTTGAAGTACGAAATCATTTATGCAGACACCATAAACGTTTTTTTGGGTGGCAGCATGGGCAGCCTCGCTCCTCTTGCAACTTATTTTATGGCTATAAATGGGATGTAAGTGGATTTTTTGCCTTGTACTATCTATCTGAAGGAGGATAAAATTCACTGTTGTTACTGTCATGCTCAGGTAAAACAGTAACCCTGAATTTGAGCAGTTTTACCTTATGAAGTTCACAGATACTGCAACTTCAAAATTTTATTTTTTAGTATACATGACTTCTTGAAGAAGTGAAGCCAAAATAGACTTTAAGTCAAGAATTTACCTTACTTAACCTGACTACACTACAGAAGAATCATAGCCCTCACAGGGTTCAGCTCAGTTTTCTGCTTACATGTTGCTCCTGAGAGCTGAATTATTTTGAAGGTTTTTTTTTACAGAACTTGCACTAGTGGTTTGCAGGAAATCATTAGCTGTATTACTGTTTCAGTGTGGGCACTGGGAAATCCACTTTTATCTGTTCCTGCTTACCAGTGTGCTGCAAAAGGCTTGCCTTGCATGTACTGAAACATGATTAATTTGGGGGAGTAATGATGAAGCTGCAGTGCTTTGATAGGTTGATTATTTTATGCTCTGCCAGAAATGGATACTTAAAAGAAGATATTAGATCTAAACAAGATATTCAAGAGCCAGATACTGGTTTGAGTTAGCTAATAGGGAATAGGCCAATCCTACTGCCACTCATGTCAGTAAAAATACTGAGAGTGAAGTCAGGCATGCAATAATTAATTACCTTCAGATTATGGTTTTTGAAGGTGTGACTAAAAGATTTGAAGTATTGGCTGAATTGTCTGAAAACTAAATCTGTTAGATATTTTTCTCTTTTTTCCCCCTCTTTTCTTTGTTCCTCTTGTTTCTGTCTGGCCTCAGCAATGAATTTCTTGCCTGCTGAGCAACAGGTACTTCTGAATTCTGCCCAGGCTGGTGGATGTGGCAGATGTGGCCCTTATGCAGGCTGATGTTATACACCATTGCACGCTTAATTTCTCTATTTGAAAGTAATCTTGAAGGTGGGTATTGTATTGGTTTAGGGAAAAAGCACCTACACACTGATTCCTGAGTGTTACAGTAATGAAGTTTTCTGGAAACAGGTATTTCCTGAAAGAGCTTTGTGAAGTCAGAGGTGAATGATTTTAAGTATCATGTTTAACAGTTGTCTTATTACTGACATGGAGGATATTATAGTTATAATCGTTGAGTCAGATACTGAAAAATGGTGCACTTAAATGTCTCCATTGTTCTTACTATCAACAGCACTGTTACGAACTGCCTTCACTGAAAGGTTGAAAGGGGGTAGTGCCTGTGAGGCTGAACTGGTGTTTTTGGGAATATAGTTAAATCTTTTGAAAAATAATACAAAGCATGGGAATTTTATAAATAGCAGAAGTGTTTCTTACATGGTTTTGTGAATTAGTAGTTTCTATGTAGGAAGTAGCATCAGAATGTCAAGCAAGCCAGGATTTTTGTCATTCTATTGTATTTTTGGTTCATAGAGAGGAAGAGGCATTAAAAGCTATGGGGGGGATTAAAGAACTAAGTCAAAAATGATTTCTGCAAATTTTACATCCTGGGCAATTGGTAGTTGGTGGGGGTGGAAATTAGGCTTTTAGGGGTAGGGTCTAGTATCAACGTGTTGCTGATGTAACAGAGCAGCTGCCTCACGTGACTGGCTCCATCCTTGCCTGATGTTTGTCCAGGAAAATAAGATTTGATTTTCAGGTGGGAAAAGGCTGTTCTATCATTAATGACACAAAACCCCTTGGTCTTCTTGTGATAAGCAAGAATGTTCTTACAGGGATCAAAATACTTCTTTTTTGGGTATTCTATTTTCCTTCACTTATTATGGGAAGCTTCTGATCTTCTTGAGCTTGGCTTTTCATCTAGTTTGGACCTGAATATTTGGGTTACAACAGCATAAAATGTCTAATGGACCTGGGGTGCTCCAACCCAACCTGAGCCTATTATCTGGTATTTTAGATGTTCAGTGCTGTGCTTATGTATACTCTTTATACACAAAAGTTGGTTTTTTGTGAAGGCAAAAAACAGAATGTGCAGCTTTTCATATGGAAATAGAAAATAAAGTGTTCAGCTAGCTTGAATCTGTCCTTTTTGGGATAGGAGATTGCTCTGGAGGGTGTTTTTTCTTCTCTAACTTATGAAGCAATTTGAGTTCAATCTACTCCATAATTTCAAGCCTTGTATGATATTTCCCATTTGTTACCCTAATAAGACCAAAGGTAAAATTTTATAGCACATTGTGAACTGAATGGTCAACGTCTTATTAAATATCTTTGCTTCCAGGGCAGGTGGAAATGAGAGAAGTCTCTTGCAGATCACAGCCCAATTAATACAGTTTATCTAAACATGCTCTGGCTTATCCTACCAACACTTCACAGGGAAGCAGAAATTGTCCTTTCTGTGTGTTCTACCTCACAAGGAAATAAGAACAATGCAGGTGGTCAGACAAAACGCTCATGTAGCCCAGCATCCTGTGTGTGGTATGGATCACACCTGATTGTGTGTTGGCTCTTCTTCAAGCTGTAGATGCATTCTGATGCTTCTGATGCATTCTTAGCCAAGTGAAGCAGAAATAATTTTGGTCTTCTGATCCATCACATCATATGATGTCTTCTTATGTTTTCTTTTAAAGATGACATAAGCAGAAATAGATGCATTTTTAAAATGCAGATAAATCATGAGTTTCTGACATGGTATTTTGTATTTCAGCCTTGATACCTTTCCCTAGAAGTTCCAAAATTATTTGCTTATTTTTGGGTTACTGATGAGCTGATGTTTCCAGAAAGCTGTCTGTGTGACTACATCTCTTTTCTGCATTAGAACAGCTAATTCAGAGCCTGTCAGTCTATTTGGACAGTAATACTCCTTTATTTCAGTGCAACATTTTGCATTTATTAACATTTAATTTATGCTGTCATTTTGCTGTCCAGTCAACGTCTGGAGAGTCTTCTGCAGCTTTTGCATCAGTTGTAATTTTGCCTACCCTAATTGTTATGTCCTTTCAGTATAGTTTGGCATTTCATTGCCTCTCTGCCCCCTTCTCAGACCAGTAACAGATATTTGGACCGGTACTTAGCAGAGATGCTGAGGTGATGTGTTAACAGCCTCTCATCGTTGTGACAAATTATGTATTATTTCCTTTTTTTTGTTTTTTTTTAGTTGATGATCCATAAGATACCCTTGTTTTCTCTCCCACCATAGCCTACCTTTTTAAAGGCTCTTTTAAAGATTCCTTGAGTCTGTTTACTGAAGGGTTTGGGAAAAGCCCCATGTACAGCATCAGCCACCTGCATGTCCCTGCAGACCATGTCCCCTCATTCACGTGCGTGTTAACTCCTTCAGGGAATTCTGACAGATTGTTGTGCATCACTGCTCTCTGCAAAATATCTGACTCTTTCCAGGTATATCATGCACCCACTTGTTCAATTCTTTATTATATTTTCTATCAACTCTTCTTGTATTGAAGTTAAAATCAGTGGTCTGTATCTTTGAACATTTGGCTTTTTAATGAAATGTTCAACTGTGGGAAGACAAAGAAGTGGAGTATGTTTTTTTGTGTGATATTTTGTGGGTATTATGTTTTTTTGGGAGGTTTTGTCCCTCTCTGAACTGTAAGGTTAGAGCTTTGTTCAGAGTTGTGGGGTCAGAACCAGAAATCATGGAGATGAGGCAGTGCCACATCACCACAGTGTTACCACATTACACTGCATGACACTGCCAAATTTCACCATGGAAATTTTCAAAGCAGCGCCCTGGGGTTTACAAGATCGACTTTATCAATGGTAATAAGCTTTAATCTGTTTATTGCAAGGAATAAATCAAGCACTAGAACTAATGTGGACTGAAACCAAATGTTGTATTACAGCTTTAAGCCTTTCTTGTATATACAATTATCAAGACATGGGGCTTCTTCATGCCCACAGAAGGAACTTTAATTTCATATTTTAAGGGTTCCAGAAATAAATTTACAAGTTGTGAAGATACTTTTGTTTTACTCTGTGTTCATTGCTCTACAAAACCCTAACAGAATGCCATTACTGCAGGCTTCTGACGCCAGCATTTGTCACTAGCTTTGTGTTGGGACTCTGTTTTATAGAAAATGTAATGTTAGAAGCTTATCTATATTCTCAGCAGGAGAATCTGAAATATATGTATGAAGTCGTGTAACATAAAGCTGTAGGAGAAAGCTGCAGCCCTTGTAAATACCCCCTCAAGAAGGGCTGGCTGGCATTCCAGGATCTTTTTTGTTTTGCACTGTGGGTCTCTCCTGAAGTGCCAGGTTGTGGTGGGTGCCTGTGACCTCATGTGCCAGGGCTGAGGGAGGTGCCAGTCCTTTCCACTGTGGCAGGAAAAAGCATTTACTCACTAAACTGCCATCTTCTTCACCAAAGCTTAGGGGAATCTTGTCCATGGGTTACAGGACTGTCAGGTGTAGATCAGCACGGTCTCCAAATTTTGTCTCATCAAGAATTTTGTCTCTGGTCCACTATGGTGACCTTGCAATTAAAGGGGTCATTTGTTGTAGATGAATGTACTGTCCTCTTAAAGATGAAACCTGGGCTGCCTGTCTTGTGAGTGAGCAGATTTTGAGGCTCCTGTAATAGCCTCAAAATCTTGTGATAAAATTGAAACAGACGGTCAGTGGAGGACCTGGACAGAAAATTAAATTATATTTCCACTTAATTTTTTTTGTTCTCCTTTCCATTCTATCTGGGATTTGCTGTGCTTCACTTGCAGTTAACAGTAAAAAAGCTTTTGTCATTTGTGGAGCAGCTGGGTTCTCAGTCCTGAGCCATTTTAGGGTTGTGGCACCCAAAAGGAATGAAATTGCCACAGTTGCAGTCATTTGGTCTCGAGAAGGCAGAGCCCTGAGTGTGACAGTAGCTGGACATGTTGTTTGACATTGCTCTTGGTGGCAGGGGTAAGTTTACAAGTGCAAACTGCATTCTGCCCTTGTGCTGTGTCCCCAGAACTGAGAGGGGTGGCTCTGGCCACTCCTTGCTGTGCCAGGTCACTGCTGGTGCAGCTCAGGCAGCCCAGTGACATTGCTCCTCGTGTTTTGCAGTACCTGAAATTAAAGCCTGGGTTTATTCCAAATGGGTGGCTGCTCCATGGGGCATCTTTCCAATCAGAGAGGCTTTAATCTGGTGCCACCAAAAGATCTTTCTTTTTAGCTCCACACACTGCTCCTATGACATTGATTGAGCAAAATCCTGTTTTCTTTTCTGTTTTCTCTCACCTTAGAGGGAGTCATGGGTTTGTTTTAAGAGGACTCCTGAAGACAGAGAGATGGAAAGAAAGTCAACAGAGGCAATTGTGGATCACAAGAAGCTCAGCTGAGCTCAAGTTACAAATGAACCTGCAATTGTCAGTGCTCTATTTATGCCTCCAGCCAGTGTTGGTCTGCTCCATTTATTTTCAGAGCTAACTTCTTGTCCCAGTGCTGTGCTTATGATCCCCCATACAGGTGACCACTGATTTAATTGTCCCTTTGTACAGAGAGTGGAAATACTATGGGCAGGTAGGAATAAAGCCTGAAGTGTGACTCATTCTTGAGTGAGGTGAGTTAGAAACAAGAGAAGGCAGCTCACCTGCTTCTGAGAAGGTCTAGAGCTGCGTGGGAGCTGAGAGGAAATTCCTGCTGCTCCACTCATGGAGTTGGAGAGAGCCCAGTTTGGGTCAGCAGGGTTACTTGTGCAGACAGTTCATGGTGCTCGAGCCTTGCTGGTGCTGCAGTGGCATGGAAGGGCGACAGGTCCCAGAAGCATTGGCATCTGTGTGTGAAGAAACCCTCCAGCTTTCCTTCCTCAGACTTGTGATGTCTTACAGAAAAATTTAAATGCTTCACTGGGGAGAAACCACTGAACTAATTTTGATCATTGCAATGCCTTGATTTCCCACCTTGAAGTGTGCAGGGCTGATGGCCACATGGGTGTGAGCAGTTTCTTGTTCCAGGCTGCCCAGCTGTTGGCAGGGCTGGGCAGTGCCTTGGTGTGAGGTGTGTGGGATGTAAGCTGCTTTTGAAAGGTGCTGCATGAATATTCACTGTGTGCCAGGTGCTGGAAGGTGCCTTCGATCACATCTGATCTCTCTGGGTTTCATTGCTCTTGTATAAATAAAAAATCGTTGCCTCAGGTTTTTTACACAGCAGGGCTGATATTGGCAGTGGTACCTTGTTAAAATGAAGGAGTGTCTGTCTCATTACAGATAATGTGAGCCCAACCTGCATTTTCTGCTTTGTGACAATATACTGCACCAGATGAAAGTTCAGTGAGAGTTATGTGCAAGTTCAGAACTTTATTACTGTTTCTCAAGAACTGAGAGTGTTTATTAGTTGGGGAGAGGTGAGAATTTGATATTTACTTTCTTTTTAATTGTACAGTAATATAAGAGTTGTTGCAAAGGATAGACATGCCAAGGAATTACAAATTCTGATCGATGACTGTTTTTCACAATGCGATTTGCATCGATGTTCTCCTTAAAACAAGTTCTCTGCTTTTCCTTGTATGCATCCTGTCAGCATGAAGTTTGCTT
This sequence comes from Vidua chalybeata, assembly GCF_026979565.1. Lineage (NCBI taxonomy): Eukaryota > Metazoa > Chordata > Aves > Passeriformes > Viduidae > Vidua > Vidua chalybeata. Next base: position 13,463,509 of record NC_071544.1, read on the forward strand.
TGTTCATGTTTATAGCAAATATGTAACTTAGTCTGTATTATTTTTAGAGGCTGAAAGATGAAATATGTGAGTATAGTGTGCTGCAGGTAGTAAATATGTAATTTATGCTTGTGGATGGTTCAGGGTATCGTGTACTTTGGTAACAGCATTGCCCTTGCCAAAAATGAGACAAAACTCTTGAAACTGTTGTCACTACAGTTAAGCAAGAATTAAAAACAGTATTAGGTGTTCAAATCCCACTAGCATTTACTAAAAGCAGCATGGCCAATAGCTGTAGACACATGCAAGTTCAGATATCTAATTTGGGAGCCTCAAGGCCACATACAGTCACCAGAGCTGCCACAGGGTGATTCAAAGCTCTGAATTTAGAGCCTGATTCTCTCTTCTTGACTATGTGAGGAATTGAGTTTCTTGACTTAATGTTTAAATTAGCTGCCTAGATCGAATTGATTCTCCCACCTCTCCTCTCTGCTTGCCTTTTGCTCTTTCCTGACTCCTTTCTCTTGTTTTTATTTTTTTTTTCTTTTTGGAAATTATCTAGTAAGTGATAATTTATATGGATAGTGTTTTCAAGTGATGGAAAATATACCTAAGGAAACTGAGAATGGAAGCACTTTCCTCTTTCTTGAAAAATTGCATCTTGTCTCCATTTTGAGCCTTGGCTTTGATAGTTCAGACACTGAAGCTCTGCTAGATGAGGGAGCCCTGTCACAGGAGATGTACTTCCCATGTGCAGGAATTACCTAGCTGTAATTAGGTTCCTTCACCTTCTCACTCATAAATAAAATATCCTTACTTCCTTTATTCTCAGGCATTTGATTCTGATTAATAACCAAGTGTGGTGACACTGTTAAGCTGCTCCAGCCTCAGTGGATTTTTATAAGCATTGTGCCAGCACTCTGCACTAGTGGTGTATGTAGATATTGTGGGAGAGATGGGGAAAGTTTTGATGTTAGTGTTATGGTTTGAGAGGGATTGGGGGTCAGTGTACATCCAGTGTTGATTGTGCACTGGAGAGAAATCCCAGTGCAGTGGGGATTGCAAGAAGCCCCAAAGGGTAAAACAGAGCACTTGCCACAGGGAAAGCAGCTGGAGGGAGGAAGCATGGGTATCTATCACAGGAGTTTCCTCTTACTTTTTGTCTTGTCTTGCTGGTGGCATTGAGACACTTCCCAGAGAGAAAAAAGAAATGGAGAAAGATACGGGATGATTTTTTTTTCCCTAGGTTTTTTTTGTCCTTCCACAGAAGCCAGAATTGTTTTTGCTGTTTATAACTGAGATTTAGTAATGCTGTTGTTTCTGGCTTGCCAGCTGGAGAGACTCAGAAGGGAGTAGCTCCTCTGCCCCAGCCTAGCTCTGCAGCCTGGGCTCTTTTCCCAAGGCAGGAACACATTTCTGGTTATCCCATTCTCAGTAGTGGCTGAGCTCTTCTTCTGTTTGCAAAGACAAGAGTTCCTTTTCTGTCACACTCATTTATTTTGAGTCGAGATAGTGAAATCCCAATCTTCTTCTGTGTTTCCATCGGCCGGGATGACAGAGCCGTCATGTTCAGGGGAAGGAGGCTCAGATAAAGAAGCTCTGGGTTCCTGTGCCTGAATTTCCCCCTGCACAGGGCTCTGTCCTCTGCAGTGGAGATAGAAGTGTAAGGAGGCAAAACCAAGATTCCTGAGCAGGCTTCAAAATGAGCAAGCCATTTCTCAGTTTCCTGCCCTTTTTTTTCCCTCCCCAAGGGGTACAAAGGTGTGGAACAAGCCATGTGAAAGCTTATGTGCATTTCAATTGAAACCAGACAAGAACAGAAGTGAAAGTTAACGTGGAGTTTTATAGCAAAGCTGAAAGAATAACAGTAGTGTAATTAGGATCACAGAAAAGTCAGCACACCAAAAATATTAGTATATCAAATCAATTAATGTTATGCCAAAGACGACCAGTCCATCCTCTGGTTCACTTTCTGTTTGCATCCTAGCTCATGCAATTTTCAGGAGTTTATTTTAGCTATTTGCATGGATTTTAATTTTTTGGTTGCTTTCAAAACTGATTTAGGCTAGACAAAGCTGTGCATTCCCTTCAGTAATTTTTTGCTAGGCATGCCTGGTGTTTAGTGAATAATAATGATCAATAACAGAAAATTAAATCCAAGAGTTGTCTGTTCCTTTGTCTAATTAACCCTGAGAATTATCTCCCTGTGTTACAGCCCTCTCAAGCAGGATGAGTGAGGGGCACAGGTAGCTTTAGTAATAACATGGCACAAGCAGCTTAGGACGTGTTTTGATGGCTCTTTAGTATTTTGGATCAGTAATACTTTTTTGGCAGCATCGAATGTGGGGAATGCATAATCTCTCTGAACAGGCAATTAAAATGACTTGGATGGCAAGTTCCTCTCCTTTTTCCTCTTGAGTGTGCTGTACCCTTCCCATCAAAGAAGTTGTGTCTTAATTGGCAATCCCCCTGCATCTGCTCACTCTGTCGCCCCCCACAGAGAGGCACAGTGCTTAATTAAAAGGGAGTTTGTGTTTGTTTCTCTCTGGAATTTCACTTGTGCTTTTGTAGAGGTTTCAAAGGCAGGTGCGTTTATAGAGACCTTGCTAAGTAATTAATCCTGAAATGTTATTACTTTAAAAAAAGTAAAAAAAGAAAAAAAAAAATCTGAATTCACAGGAGATGGGAAGAAGCCCCAAAGTTGCCAAACTTGGTGTGGGTGTCACAAAGGGACCCACCAGAGGAGCCAGTCCTCCTGTGAGGGTGGCATAACCACCATGAAATGTGGTGGTTTTGCTGCACCATTTCTCCAATGTGCTTCTCCTTGTGAAGGAGTGGCTGTTTCTGGAAGTGGCAAGGTAAATCTACAATCAGAGAAACTTTAATTTGTGCCTACTCAAATGAGCTTTCCATGGGGTGATGTGTTCTAATAATGAAAAATACTGAAATCAACAACTTATTTCTGCTAAGCCTATGGTTTTATAACTCTGTCTCGGGCCCTTTGGAGTTATGTCTGATCTTAAACTCTCTAAATTACTTGCAGAGGACTGTATACTTTTGTCATCAAGGTTTTTGTTGAAATCACTGCTGAAGTGCAGTGGGATCCCCTGGGAGAAATGTGAAGTTCTTCACTTGGCTTCAGATACCAGTGGTCTGGAAAATACTGCTTTTCATTTTAAGAGAAAATGACCTGGATGAGGTTCCTGGGAGTAGCATTTTCCCAATGCCATGTCTTTTTTGCTACCTCATATCCTTCCTCTTGTTCTGCCCAAAGGAAGGCACATTGCCAGGGATCCACTGGCTGGACTTTGGGAACTGCTTAGGGAGCACAGTCATCCTGCCAGGCTCTGGCTAGGACTGGAGTGACCTTGAGCTGGGAAAGCTGCTCTGTACCCACCTCTTGCCCATCTCTTCTCAAGGCTGAGGGCTTCATCTTCTGCCATGCCAGACATTCTGTGGCTTCAGCCCTCTGTGAAGCTGAGGGGTCTTAGTATGTCACACCACTTGGGTTTAGAAAAGATGCTTAAAATCAGAGGATAAAATATAGAATCATTCTGAATTGGATCACTTCCCCCTCTCTTTCCTCCCCCTGCCAGTTGCTTGTTTGCCAAGGCTGAAATAAGGGCAGTGGTGGCACAGTTGTGACTGGTAGCAGTGGCATATACATATTTTATAGACTCATAAGGGACAGTGTTGGAGTTTATCTTGCATGAAACAATGCTGACATCTCATGATTGGAACCATGCTACATAGATGGGCAAGGAGTAGTCGTGCATAGCTGTGACTGCTCTGGCATGGTTTGAAATGTGCAAAGTTGGAAATGTCATTTGAATAGAAAGCTGCTGAGTATTTGGGACTGACTCAGTGATGTCCTTTCACGGTGACTTGCAGGGTGCTTGGCACAAAGCTGTGGTTTAGTCCCTTCTAGACTTTGGCAGTGCTGGACCATGAGCACAGCGTGCTCAAGGGGACAGCAACAAAATTAAATAGTGAAATTGAATTTATGCTGGTGGTATGGGCCAGAAATAAAGCTGCTGGATAGATCAGTGAGAGTTGTAGTACTTACTCTACCTCCACTGGTTCATTAAATACAATGAATCTAAGCAAAAAAGGTCACTCTCCTGCTTTCCCTTAAGTTCAGAGTACTCTTGCTAAAGTGGGCCTATATTGAGCTCTCTGGTGTGTGGTAGGAGCAGGGATTGGAGCATGAAGTAGAAAGTATTTAGATATGATGTACTGTAAGCTGTGTTTCTGCTCCCCTGAGCCAGAGAATTTAACTGCATGTCTAATGTAGTTAGTGCAGAGGCAAATCAGTCCCTTGCTGTGCTCATTTGGGTGGGGAAGGAGGAAGACAAAAAAATCAAAACATGAATTGCCTGAAATTTTGGTGGTATTTTCAGGTTTGTTTGATTCCTAGGAACTGGCAGGAGAGGGTGTAAAGAGACACTCTTCTGGAGTGGAAGTGCTATAAAAGGAATAGGAAACCATTGAACAAATGGATTTTCTGTTTGCTTTATGCACTCTGCTTTTCAGTTCCATTAGGACACATTAGACTCATGAAGGTGACCAGCAAAATTGTCTTGACAAAGATTTCTGCAAGGAGATAAAACTAAATAAGTTAGCAAAGAGTGACTCGAAAGACCTTACCAATTACCAGTTCTTCAACCTCCTTACTTAATTTTCTTGTGGAGCTAATGTGATAGGAGGAGGAGGAGGAACACACCTTCATCAGAATGCTGCACAGGAGAACAGGGTTGCTATTAAAAGCCCAATAATGACTTGTATCGGTTTATGCAGATTTGCTCTGCTGGGTTACTCTGTGCCTGGCACTTGGCAAAGCACAGATAACATTTAAATCAGGCAGTAAGTGTAATTAAGTACTACCCTTCAGCGCATCTCTCCTTTTAAGACATTTTTATACACCGTGATTTAGAATATGACAATTGGGTGAGATTAAAGCAGCAAATTGTGCCTATAAAACAAGCCCTGAGAATAGCAAGGGGCTGTAAAATTTTATAAAGGGGAATACAGCACATGCCTCCAATCCGATAAAACTTTTGTGAGCTGGGAGATTAACTGTGAAATACAAATAAGATGATACAGTATGCATAGCATTCAGATAGTAAATTACTTGTTATTGTAACAACTTATGCCTTCTACCCAGAAGAATTTCTTACTTAACTTTTCCAGAAAATCTCACCATGTGAATGATTTATTAACTCCTGGAGGTGTGGAGGGAAGGTGGGAATTCAGACAGCAGTGATATCCCTGTAGGGAGAGCAGTGGTGTAAATGCAGTGTGAAAGATTGTCTGTGCTGAAACACATGCAGTCAGGCTTGTGATTGGTTTCTTCCTCGGCTTCAGTGGAGTTGTATTTGCAAAGTGAAAAAAAAATCCTTCCCTTATTTCAAGTCCTTAATAAGACCCATTGGAAGGTTTTCTTGGGGAACAAAAACGTTGCTTTATGTGAGAAGTCTAAAATGTTGTTTTCTGTGGGCATTGACTATGTTTGGCTGATTTGGTTCTGCTGCACTTTGAGTGCATCTGAGCATCTTCATCAGCTTCACTGGGCACACCTGAAAAAAAAAAGGCTGTGAGCCTTTTAGAAACTTCTTATTTAATTTGTAACTCTCGGATCTAGAGTGCCACAAGTCACCTCGACACATCACACAGTGAGGTTGTCACTGATAGCAGTGAAAGGCAGAGACTCAATCCTGTGATATCACTGGTCCCAGAGGCTTGTGCTGTTCATCAGTTGTTGTGTTATGGCATTGTCCTTCACAGTCTTATTGATCTCACATATTCTCCCTTTCTTTTCCGTTCACATTAATCCTCCCTCATTCAGTCTTGCAATGCTTTTTTTTAGATTTTTTAAACTGATTTCTTAATTACCCTCAATAGATAACTTCATTGTCCTTTATTAAGAGCCACAGAGCCTGATGATACTCAGCTTAAATGTCTGGTGAAGGCATGCAGAACCCAAAAACCTGTTCACTTCTTCCCAGCTGTATTGGCTGTACAAAGAAATTGTGTTGCATTGAGCCCGTTGCATGTCAGTCATGTTAAAAAGGAAGATTGTGGATGTGGAACAGGGAGGAGGATGATGGCTGGATTTCTTACTGTCTGTTATTCTCTGATCACCTTTGTTCTGCATAAAAGAACCCAAACAACTTTATGACACTTAGTTTTAATGATGTATTATGTAAGGAAATAGTAAAACTGGAAGGAGAGGTTTGAATTATTCTGGAGGAGAGTATTACATTTCAGTAATAGGACAGTTGGGTTTTAAAGGCTGAGCATCACTGCATTACGAACAAAATATAAGGCCAAGCCATGGACAAATAGCAGTGTGAGGAAGGAAATGGAGAAAAAGTAAGTAGGAGCCTCTGAAAATGCAGCTGCATGGGCAATCAAGCATTTTGGGGGCACATGTCATGCTCAGCTCTTGTTTTGATTTGGGAGATGTTTATATGTGTGTTGCTTTTATGCTTGACTTCCTTTTGACTTTCTGATTTATTATTCAGTACCATATTTATGTTTCAGATTGTTTTTATATTGTTAGGGAGATGTCAATACTTCTGAATCAACGTTAAAAACATTCAGGTTTATAGAAATGTTGACCTTTTCTTCTTGCTTCGTTTGAAAAGTCAGTTTAAAATGGCAAGGTTTTGTACAGAATGGAAATTCCCTTTTCTGGGTGAAGCAGGTGCAGCCAAAACAGGTGTTTTTGTCCCACCACTGGTCTCATCTTTCATCCTATCCTGTTTTCCTGGGGAAGACAGGAATTTGGTTCTCTGTATCCTGTTGCTGCTGGATGTCCAGGAAGGTCCTGGGTGCGTTCACTGCTGCAGTTCCCTCAACCATCAGTGTCTTGCTGAATCAAAACCAGAGCAGTTAAAACATTTCAAAACATCTGTAGGAAGTCATTAGCATAGAAAAGACTTCTGCAAATGGAAGTCCCAAATGTTCTGGCGGTGTTCTGACAAGCTGTCAGCGAGCAGCGCGTCTCTCCTGGTCCCGCTGGGAGGGGAGCTGCCTCTGGCACCCCTGCACCACGGCTGCTGCAGGCAGAGCCCCAGGGAGCCCCAGCTCACACTGGATCTGATCCACCTCGGCCTCCTAACTTGCCCAGTAGCCGAGTTCCAGCTCACTGAATTGCTGCTCAGGGGAAGTTTTTCCCCATGTGATGACGTTTTTTGTGATTCAATTTTTGCCCATCCCGGTGTCCACACTGCTTCGCCTTTTGTTTGACTGATACGAACCCACAGTCTTTCATTAGATGTGCTCTAATAATTGGTGGTAATGAACTGGTCTCTGGGATTTTGCCTCTACTGTCCATATATTTGTTGGTAACTATGGTCTGTACCAGAGAATTACCTGGCCCGTAGTGAACTTCAGAGTGACCTGGAGCACCACTGAAATGGCAAGCTGAGAGTTGCCTGCACTGACTGGTTTGACTGGGACCAGAATACTTCAGTATTTAATTTATATCTTTATTTTTACCCAGGTTTTGCTGATACCTCTTGTTGCTTAATCTACCTTTCAGAAGCATTAGCTTAATTTTTTTGTGTTGGAGCTGGTAGGGAATAAGCACAGAAACTAGTGGAATATTTGTTCTATTTGAAATGCAAAGGGCTTCATCTCAAAATTTGATCTATAAGCTGTATTTGACTTATCTATATACTTTAGTATTAAAATTTGTTTTCTTATTTGAATAGGTTTATGATTGGTATATTGGGATGGCCGTGCTTGTTGATTAAAAACCAGAAAAAGCAAAATAATGTATTTTTTTCTCAAAGTAATGCTTATAATTTTTAAAGTTTACATTTAAAACTCCTGAAAGTTAACCAAATGGGCAGAGGTTAAATAAAGTGAATTGCTCTGCTTTAACTCCAGGGAAAATGTGCTGCAAGTAGGAATGCCAATATTCCACCCCAGGAAGGGATTTGTAGGTCCAACCCTGTTGACATTAATGGGACCCAAGGAAGCAAATCCTCTGCTCATAGATGGGGAAAATGGAGCTCCGAACTGAAAGTGCTGCTCAGCAATGCAAATGGTTATTTTCAGCTTTCCTGAGCAAGAATGTGAGCACTTCTGTGTTTGGGAATACTTTTTAATACTACTCAGCTGTGTTGGTGCTCTGACTCCTGCTTGGGCTGAAGAGTTAAATTAAATGCATTTGGGATGCTCTGTGTCACCTGGGCCATATGAGGAGATACCACATTAATTATCCTCTGCTACATCAAAGGAGCTTCTGACTTGTGAGTGATGGACTGACTGAAACTCCACAGTGCTGATGTGTGGGGCTGTATCCCAGATAACCTCTCCTGCTGCCCTGAAGCCATCCCCTCTCAAAGTGTTTCGTGGCTTCTTGAAGCAGTTGTGTTGCTGGAGTAAAGACTTGGGAAGTGATGGTTCTGAAAAATGTCAAATTGTCTCACATGGTCATTCCTTTACATATAACAGCGATTTGTCAGGGATTCTTGCTTAATTAAAGCTTTAATTAACTTAGATCAAGCATAAGTGTTATATTATTTTAAAAATTTAAGAGGATTAAGACTGAAAATACCAATGGCTCAGGTGTTCTTTGGCTGAAAAGCCAACAGCTAATGTGATTTGTCGTTGTGAGCTGCACTTGTCTCATACAAATTATTTTTGTTCTTTCATTCTCTGTAGCATTGTAGGTTTTGGCAGGATTTTGTCCTTTGAGATATTTCTGCATTAAATAATGTATTCCATTAAAACTTCAATAGTTTTGTAGCTTGGTTAATAGTTGATTTGTGGATTAGGTAAGAGGTAAATACAGGAAATAAATATAGAGGCATGGTATAAAGTCAGAACTTGAGGAAAAAGTTAATCTATTTTGAGATCTATGCTTCAAAGCTTTTGCATTAAACCTTTGTGCGCCTCCCCAGTCCAGAAAAAATACTCCATGTTTGTGGGGGGTTTTGTTTTTTCTGAGTAATTCTCTTTACTGTCTGCATTTCAGTGATAAAAGCTGTATTCAATGCTAGGTTGTGAGTCCCTTGAAGTCACTAATAAATCATTTCTCTTAAATATCTACTTTATTACTTCACGGTCATGCTAAGACTGAATTCTGTAATCATGTAAAAACATATGTTTCTGGGAAGAGCAGTTGGCAACAAAATGTGCTGCTGGATCTTCTCTTCAGGGCTTGATGATGCTGTGAGGAACTGGTTCAGAGGAAGGAAAGGAAGCACAAATGAATATGGTATTTGCATCCTTAACAGTCTGCTTTTCTTTCTTATTAAACAAGAGAGTCAAATGTTCATTGAGGTATTATGATATTATCGTGTATTACCTACCTAACCTGCAAATGAAAGTGATGCTGTTGTTCTCTAACCTCTTTTGAAGAATCTGTGTTTGGAAATGTGGGTCATTAAAAGCCCAGAAAGTAATCCAACAACCCAGACGAGTGTTTTGGCACACTTGGCTTCCCTGGATTTTATTAACATTAGTTGTTACCCACCATTTCAAGACAAAATTATATTTATCTTGGAATTTCTGATCGTGGACTATTTTAGCAGTGCTGGGTTAATGGCTGGACTAGATCATCTTGAGGATCTTTTGCCACATAAAGGATTCTGTATCTGTTTCAAATGAGACCCTCTTAAAACATTTTTCCTGTGAGATTGAAGGCAAACAGCAGTAGGTCTGGAGAAGCATCTGGCCTGCTATCTCCTGTGCTCTTTTTCTGGGAAAAAAAAAAAATCCTTGTTACATGCAGGCAAAACATCAGCATCTTGTACCTTTTCTCATTTGAACACTTATTTATGCAGCCATGTCTGGGCAAGGAGACTTGGGTGGAAAGGAGAAGAAAGAAATGTATATCTCAGGGAAGCCTTGAAATGTGAGAGGATGGAAGAGGCACTAGGTGTATTGGGAGAGATAAAATGCAGTGGAAACTCATTTTGGAATTTACATCAGTGCCATCACACCTGAAAAAAGAAATTCCTTCTTGTGCTGTGTGCTTGCTCCTCGGGCTGTGCCTCTCTGGAGAGGCATCTGGGAGAGTGAGCATGGTCTGTGTGTCTGTGCAGGTCCTGCTGTGCCACTGAGAGCGAGCCACTGGCGTAGGAACAATATTGAGAGCCTCAGCAATGTGGATGGCTCAGATGGATTTCCTGCCTGGAGAAGTCTGAGCGAAGAGTGCAGCAGGTTATCTGTTTTGTCTCCAAGCCATACTTATTTCCTGTATGGAAGTGTATTTCATAATCTTCAGCTGAAGTGTGAAGTAAAACTGCTCCTACAGTTGGTTCAAAATAAATGGTTGTTTATTATCATCGTCACTGCACTAGGGCTGAGTGGTCAACATTTCTGGGAAGTAATGTTTGGTTAAAAAACCCTCTCCTTGAATGTGTTGAAGACTCAAGAGTCAGACTAGCAAAGCCTTAGTATGTCTGTGCTTAATACCAAATCAAGCAGACCAAACTATTCCTTCTTCTGTTTATCAGTGAACTTGTATCTGTGTTTCTATAAATTAAACAAGTTGTTCTTGTCTGATCATTGGTGCACACAGGGACCAGCTGTTCTTCTTCCTCATCTTAATCACTTTACACATTTGATGGTGGTTCTTTCATGCTTTCCTGGGTTTCTCTTTTCTATACTGCTCGTTTAGTTGGTTTATTTAACATGAACATTCCATTTAGCATGTTGCTGTGTTTGGAGTGCCTTCTACTGTGCTTTCTGTGGTTTGACCCTATCTTTTAATGAGCAGTACATGAAACTGAACACTGTGCTGCCCAAAATTGCCTCAGTGCTTAGGAGATGCGTTGACATGAAACATGGCTTAGATGACTCCTATGTAGTGTTTGTGGTAGTAGCACTTAAAAAAAAAAAAAAAAAAAAAAGTGATCCTAAGCACTGCTAAGGATTTGAGCTGTAGTAGTCCAAAGGCACAATATTGCACATCCTTCAGGCAGGAGAGGGTCTCCAGAAATTTAAATCTCAGGTAGGAGGTTGGATATGTCTTTTAAATCCAAGCACCCATATATTTTACACAATACAGATCAGAAAAAGTCACCGGGCAATTCTGTTGTCGGGTTTTTAATTTCTGCTGAAGACAGACCACAGTGTTCTAAAATACACCCACCCTTTGCTTAAACCAGTGCCATGAAGAAACACTTCCAAAAGGAGCATTTAAAAAAAAGGGAAGGGGAAGACATCCCATCCTTGCAGTTATTCAGTGCCTGTCTGTACCCTGTGGGGTGGCTCAGGACAGCTGGCAGTGTGTTAGCAACTACACTGATCATAAACTGAAGAGAAATGGACATTCTTGAGCCAAGAGAGCGTAACTGCAAGTATGTTTATTTTTGGAGGGATCATAATGCCAACTGGCAGAGCAAACTTGGCTAGGTGAAGGGTCTGGTGCAGCTGCAATAAAACACAAGGATACTGAATTTAGCAAAGGAGCAACAGGAATTATCACTACTATTGCTGCTGGGGAGTACAGATGCAGTCTGGCATTTTATCAGTATAATCTTTGTTTCAACTTAATGAATAAAATTTAATATAGGGAGTTTCAAATAGCTGGTGCTGGATTTATATCCAGAGTGCAGGTACATTTAATTTCAGTAAGTACATTGTGCTTCTCCTCATCGTTTGTGTAATTTGAATGTTAACTGTTTATCCGTCAGGTTTTGATCTTTCAGAGAATTTCTCTGGCATAAATTATATGTTACGATATTTTCTTCCTGTGTAAGACTCTCCTCAGATAAAAACATGGGTTAGTTTTGAACTGCTGGTGAAATATCTGGATTTGTCAGATGGGCAGAATTTGTGCAGTAGCTCATATCAAAGACTGGAATCATACTGTAAATTTTTGTTCTTATGTTTTGTCAATAATTTGGACTTGACTGTGGTTAATGCAGCTCTGCACAGTGACAAGTAAAGACTGGATGGTGACATGCTGGCAGTGCTCTGTGCCATCCAGATGAACGGGCATGGCACGACCCACTGCCCGTGGGGAATTTGCCATCTCTGGTGCTGGAAGGTGTGGAAGGTGTTCCTGTGCAGGCTGGTTTAGGGATGTATGTCTGGGATTGACTGGAAGGCAGCTCCAGTCATGATGCACATATCACAAGCTGAAAACTTGGCTCTGAACTGCTGCTTAAATCTACTTCCAAATTCACAGTGGTTCTGCAAAGCTCTAAATCTCACCGATTTCCCTGGGTGCACTCCTCTGCAAAATTTTGGGTGAGATTGCTCCCTGAGTCAGTGGAGCTGAGCAGATTGCATGAGGATGAGACACCTGGCTGGATCTCCTCCAGAGCATGAGGGCTGAATCCTGGCAAAGTTTCCCTCGTCTTCACTGGGAAAGAGTGTTCAGGGAGTTTGCTGCAGTTCTGACCCATCCTTAAAAAGGATAGTCAGACATAGAGGAAGTCTGCTCACACACTGGAATCCCAAGCAGAACAGCTGCTCTCTCCTAAAGAAAGGAGAATTGCAGACCCTGAAGGCAGAGTGGCAGTCTTTAGGAAGGATAACCAGCTTTTGTGTTAGCCATCATCAGCCCAGAGGGGAGCAGTTTTTGCAGTTCACCTCCACTTCAGCCACTAGGTATCAGTGTATGGATTTAATTGTAGTTCAGTTGATGAGAACATTAACTGAAGAGCCTGTAGGTACAGCTCACACATTTCAGGTTGAAAGAGCACGTTTTGTAAAATTCCCACCTAGCTGTTCCTGCCTGGCAAGTTCTATAAAAATATTTTTAGACTCTTAAAGACTTCACAGTCCTCTTCATATGTGAGAAAACTTCTTTAAGCAGACCATTTTCCTAATGATAGCCACTCTATGGCACTCTGCTTTCAGTTCCAAACGGCTCAAAAAATGCATTTTAACTGCATTTCATATGTTTTAAATTCATTATTGATACCTTAGAGCATTCTGGAAAAAGACTTTCTCTATAGTGCAGATGGGGAAGAGAAGAAAAACACCTAATAATGAAGCATTCCTGTGAATCCAGTGACAGTATGTGGTGTCTGGTTTTGACCTCTTTTAACCCACATCCCTTTGCTTTTATCTTTCTTTTAGATTCTCCTCTTTTCTTCAGTAAAGCTCATCACAGGAAGAGCTTTGGAGGAAATATCTTTTGTAATGCATATCTTTGAGTGGAGGGCTGGGAGGGAAGTGGTGTGGGATGTGTGCCATAGTGGAAGATCAGCACTGGGTTTATACCAAGCTTGCAGTCCTTTTTAACCCTCTGACTACTGGGTTTCAGAACTTGGTGTGTGTGGATGTCATCCTTATATTTAATGTGTCAGCCTTTGAGAGGTTGGAAATTATGTGTATTGCTGATTATACTTATTTATTATTGTATGGTGGAGTACTTTTCCCAATGCAGTTACTGCTCTTTCTTCACGCTGGCATCCATGACAAAGATTTTTGTTTCCTTGTGCCTGTTCTTGTCCTGGTGCACACTGAGAGATGCTCGCTCCCTTTACAATGTCCATGGGAGAATTTGTGGAGAAGAGGCCTTGCCCAAAGCTGGTTATTGGCAAAGCCAAACCCCTTCCATTAGGGAATTCACTTGTGCTGGTAACTGTGGGAACACAGGAAAACATCATGGCCAGAGAGCAAAGCTCCTCTAGTGAGCGAGTCCCTGCTTTCCCATGAGATGTGTTGGAGGCACAGCTGTCCTTCAGCCTGTACATGTTTTCAGCTTGGTCAAGGTGCAGCTGCTGCATCTCCCAGAGTCCCAGTCAGTGCTCAGGGATCAGTCCAGGAGGGAAGGAGGGAGGTCTGGTGCAGATTTAGGTCCCTGTGTAGATCCCAGCCCGAGGGGATCCCTCCTGCACCCTGTGTTCCACCAAGGTCTTTTTGTTAGTGCTGCACTTTCATTCCCTGCCTTTTGGCATGCTTAAATCAAATTAAAGGCAGGAGCAGAGTTCCAGCAGACTTCTGGTTTAGGTCTGGTCCTTTATCATTTGCAGTCTAAAATGCCCTGTAGGAAACTAATGCTTTATGTAGACCAAATGCAGTCCCATTTGCTACACAGATAATAATAAACCCTGAGATTAGTGAAGGTTCTTTTCTGAATTAAAATATCACTTTGGGGAAAAGCTGTCTTCACTTGCTATTGTGCACAGTCAGTGTCTTTTCCAGCTTGGATTGCTGCCAGAGCTCTGGCTTAGGGCCTCCTCCTGACCCTTTAGAGGTTCTTATTAGTGTTGCTTGGGTTGCGCATGAAGAAACTGCAGAGTGCTGTTTGGGGGGATGGGATTAATAAATTCTTGAGCAAAGGTCTGGTTTAATGGGACAGTGTTGAGAAATGGAATAATTCTTGAACTGTGGATTGCTTTCTTTTAAATGTGGCTGTGGTAACTTGTTATGCTAAGAATTCTTTCCTCCCCCTCCTTTTTTGTTTAACATACTGTAGATACTAAGCACAATTTTGGAACCTAGACCCAGTTCAGTGTAACAATTCCTTGGAGAAGTATCTGGCCTCTAAAAAGATAAAACCTTAAACCCCTCTTGTGCTGTTTGGCTTGTTAACTGGCCTCACCCCTCAGCTGCTTCCCTGGATCTTTACCCTGGGGCAATGCTGCAGTTTTGAAGCTAAGAGAACACTGAATGTTTTTTTTTCCTTTCTAGAAGAGGTGTACCCATCGCTGACTGCACAGTCCATGAATAATGCATGAAAGTTTATTTGCTTGTGTTTGGGAGAGATCTTCCCTTCCCACTTAACGTTGGTCTTACCCTTCCTCTTGCATGTGGCCCTTTTTCCTCTCCTCTGTCCTCTTTGTGCACCTGAGCAGGACATGCATTCACTTGCTTTTGGGAACTGAGGACTTTCCAAGCTCAGTGTGAGTTTGACTTGATACACATATTTTCCATCTTAACCTGTTGTTGAGGGCACTGAACCACTGTGGTGGTGTTGAGCAGCACAAGGGGGGCAGATATTCCCCTGCAGGGGAATGAGGGTGATTGAAGAGCATCTAACCAGTGAAAGTGGGAAAGGGCTGTGGCTGCAGGCACTGCCTTCACAAGAGATCTGTTATTTTCATTTTGGCCTCGAGACTGATGCACATTGCAGGCACTGGTACATCCTGAACATCAGATTGATTGACTTCTTGGAGATCCACCTGCATTCCAGCATATGGAACCAGCACCTTTTCATTTAGGTGGCAATCTTAGCTTCAGTGTGGATGAGGGGAGGCTGTGACTTTAGAGCCAAATAAGTTGGAGAAACTCTTTTTTAGTATGTGCAGAATTAATTTGATTGATCATATTTGACACCAGTCAGGGAAGAGAGAGGTATTCAGGCTGAGAGAGCAAGAACACATTCCAAGTTGGTTTTCTCTTCTGTATTCTCTGAATATGATGAATATTTTTTCCCCTCAGCTGTCGCAGTCTTCTAATAAATGCTTTCCCTCCATTAAATTTTTAAAAATGAGATTCTCTGTGTAACAAAATCCACAGTTTAAAAATAACTTCTGTGATGTACTTTTATGGTGGCAATTTCAAAGCCTGTGGAGATGATGCTAGAAGATGCTTCTAATCTAATAATGAAATTTGTATAGCACACTTGGAGAAGAGTAGCTGGAATCAGCTTATTTTTCTTTTCTTGTTTTCTTGCTTCTTCAGCTATTTCTGATATCTTCCCCTTTTAATTGCAGGACAGGGCTGAGGAATGTAGAATTATAGCTGTCAGAAGAACTAGAAGAAAAAGCCTGTTTCTATAATCTTGCAGCTTCTTCTGTTTCAGAAGCCTGCTGGAATCACTGCACCCTCATTTCAGAAAAGAACAGCATAGTCTGCTTCATCTCTAACTGCTGTCAACTGTTTAAGCTTTCCTTTCTCCAGCCCTCACTCAGAACATGTTTTCAGCTCAGCCAGAGATGTTACTACTAACTGATGAACAAACCTGAATACTGAACGTGGTGAAAGATTGACGTTTTCAAAGGTAATCATAGAAACTCTCCATCCAGCAGCTGCTGAGGCTGCTCTGGATGCTGGTACCCCATCTGATGCCAGCAGTGAAGAGCCTGTACAGTGTCAGTTTGAGACAAGTGGCTGTAAAATGGCAAAAACGAAGTTTGATTTTCACGACACTGTCATCATTTGTGTCGAGCACACTTTCTTGACTGGGAGACTAATAGAAGACACCTTCCTGCTAATACCTGCACATTCAAAGTGCTGTAGTTTGAAAAACTCCTCTTGCACAAAGCTTAAAATACCACATTAGTAAGAAACTGTCCAACCAATTGAACAAAGTTCATCAACTGTTTTTTTTTTTTTCTTTTTTTCCCATTTTGATGTGTTTCTGGAGAAATAAATATGACAGATAATTGCTTTGGCACAGAGGGTAGGGGTTTATGGGGAACTTGTAATATTTGAGATGAGCAAAAAGGCCATTGCTGCATTTAGAAAGGCAATTCATTTAAGGGGAATTAAGCCCCTAACCCAATTTGTTTCTCTGGAAACACACTCTTATTTCAGAAGCTTTGCTCAATGCCTGCAGTGCAGGCTCTGCTGTGGCTGTCACCATTCTGTGTTCTGCTGGCCACAGCACTGACACCTGGCCTCTGGTCCTGTCTTCTTGACCCAAATCTAGCACTTTACGTTTTGAATAATTCAACTTATCTACTAGATGTAGATGTTGAATTTTCTCATGCTCCCATCTGCAGGAATGGCAGAATCGAGTGGAGGAGTCCAGACTCCTTTCACTCATTCTCACTGTGGTGGGCCAGCCCAGTCCCATGAAGTAGCAAGTGAGGTTTTTCTCTTCTTGAAAGCAGAATTTACATTGATTTTGTTGCTGTGACTTGATATAATTTCCTTTAGCTGGGTTACTATTACTTTGCATACTGCCCCAATTCTCCTCTTGTTTCTTTGGAATTTGAACTTCTCTTTTGCTAAGATCTTCCCTCAAATATGGGATGTTTTCTGCTGGATGAGGTCACTTAGCAGAGAGCCCTGTCAGCCCTCACTGTGCTGGGAGCAGATGCTACCTCAGGGGCTCTGGGTTTAATTGTTGTTTGCACACACTCAGATCTACTGACCCTGCAGCACACAAGTGTGAAGAGGAATTGAAAGGCTTACACTTGTGCTTGACAATGTGGATTTTTAGTGTGCACCACAATTAGCTGCTTCTCTGAAAACAGGTGACATTGGGACACAGACTCTTAAATCCCACTACTTTCTAGGGTGGCTATTTCCCCCTTAATTGTCATTTTGATGAAAACTGCCCTGTTTTGAGAAACAACTTGATTAGCCACCCTCTTCCAGTATTGTGTAATTCCTTTATCTGTATTAACTTTCATCTGCTGAGAAGTTTGAAAAGTATTTTGCTGTAGTGACTGAAGTGGTGGTAGGACATGAGGCTTTTAGGTGAAGTTCCAAGTGGTTTTTCACCTTTCTTAGAGCCTTGCTGGATGGGAGGGCTGAGGGTCTTTAAGGAAGCAAATGCATTTTCAACTGCCCCATTTTTTACTTTTAAAAGTGTTTCTCTCAATAAAGCAGTGGGCTGTACATCTGTTAATAACATTCTTACATGGAAACAAGTGCTCAGTTACACCTCAGATAGAGAGGACAGATCAGCTTTTTTGAGGTTTGCTGCCTCCTGTGAACTCTGACACAATCTGATTTAATTTGTAACAGCAACAACTCTCAGTGTTAATTACATTTACTCTAGGGACCAACAACTTTGAGGTTGTTACTATATTCAGTAATATTTATGAGCTTAAATACCCAGAAGGAGCTCGTGTACAAATCCCATGAACCCCCACAATGAAAAAAAACAATATCAAAACTGTAAAGCCTTGTCTTTGCATTTTAGAAAATGTTCCTTTTGCTGTACTTCTACGTGTCCTAAGCTATTTTCTACATGTAAAATTGGTCGCTTTAGTAAAGTCCCCATGTGACAAAAAATCCCCAAACCAAAACAAAAACCAAAGAATTAATCCTAGACATCAGGGTAACAAATCTGAAGGATTAATACATATTTCTGAATTCAAGTGTTACAATTCAACATTTGTAGTTTAATTCATACTTTTTTTCCTGGCCAGACTGAGCATTTTTATTCAACAACTGCTCTCAGAGTAGGATTTGCTGAGCACTTGCAGTAATAGTGACACTATTTTATTTCTGCCCTGGTGTTCTGGGACCACATCTTGGTGTTGGAGGCCACATCTTCCCGGAATTTTATACAAGAAGCAACAAAAAAGACCATTTATCTCACAGAGCCACGACTTCACTGCCAACTTAAAAAGAAGAGCCAACAGATTCTAACTTGGATTAAAAGTCAGCTGCGAACAGAGGCAAATATTCCCGTAGGCACAGGGCACCTCTCTGAAGAGAAATTGTTGAAAATGCAAATGGCTGCAAGAGAGTTCAGTGTGATTGCTCCGTGTTTCACAGGCGCTGTGGTTTCGTGTGCCCCAGGTCAGCTCTCAGGAGATGAACAGCCAAGATTTCTGATTTCTGGAAGACCCATGGCAGCTTTTCACATGCCATCTTCAAACTCCTCCCGTTTGCTTTGCAGGCAGAGTCACTCTTGTGAAGGATTCCTTCAGGGGCCTGGATAACAGATGCGAGCACGGCCCCCTCGTGCAGCCTGACAGCACAGGGCAAATACTAGAGAAGAAATGCAACTTCTTTTTTATTATTATTATTTTTTTTCTCCAAGCTCAGAGCTGTCACATTAGCTCTTCCAGTTGTAAAGGCATCCTAGACAGGACATCACATCTTAATAATGCCAAACATCATCTTCACCATAGCTCTTAAAAGTAGGCAGGGGCTCATAATCAGTTCAGACTTCATTGGGAGGCCATCAGCTGGATGAGGAACAATTGACCTTTCAGGAAGAGCTGTACAATTAGTGGAAAGCTAGATAAAGGTACAGACAAGATAGAGTGAAATTGGAAAGCAGCATATTTGTATCAGATAAGAGCAAGAGGGTGCTGGGATATAGGTTCTCCCCATCTTCAAGCAGAGAAAATGCATCTGAAATCTACTTTTCAGTAGGTGGGTTCACCATAACTGTATGCCCAGAAGAGTGTGATAAAATTAATGACTGCACTTCTTCAGTTTGATGATAAATCCATGTGGAGAAACCAGTCACATACATGCAACACCATTAAACTCTCTCTTCTTACTGGCTTGACTTGACAAAGTTTCCTATGTCCCTGCTTCACATCCAAGGCAATCCAGAAGTTCACAGAAGCTTACTTAAAATTGTTACTGAGTTTTGTGCCTCCTATTTGCCTCTCATTTCTTGCTCAGGGCGTAGCCAATGAGGACAGATTTAAGGAGCATGAGGAGATCAGGGTGAAAGCACAGGAAGCTGAAATTTGGAGTCTCCAGCTGAGAGACTCTCAGTTTTGGTACAATGTAAAAGCCAAAATACCCTGACCTGTGCAGGGCCATTGATTTCTTTCAGAGGCTGTTGTGGTCCTAGGCTGGAAAGAGGAAAGGCAGGAGAAGCAAACAGGCAGCAGGAATGATAGGCAAGAGTGATTCCACCAGCAGTACTTAATGAGCAAAAAAATCATTGATTAGCTTAGTGTAGTGGGCAGACTAGAGAAGAAAAGCTCTTGAAATGAGACCTAGAGCAAACTGTTTGCAAGATACCATTAAAGTCTGTCTGGTTTTTGATCCTAAACTTGAAGAAAGTAAAGGAAAGGGATAGTTTGAACCAGTGGTCTGATGCCTTGAAAGATTTCAAGTTGAAGTGGAGGGGCGGAGGGGCACAGATGGAGAGAGGTACACAAGTACTATTCATGACATTTTATCTCAAAATGTCAAGTGCTAAAGCTCTGGAAATATGCTTACATGGTAGATGCAGCACTGCATAATTGAAGCCCTGTGAGAGTTAAGGAAATCTGTACTTTCTGGCCTTTATTTGTTTAATAATAAAAGCTTTGTCAACACTGTATGTACTGCTGAGTACATAGGGCACTAAATCTCAGTGCAAAGTGCTGAGGTTTCAGGGATTGAGCAGAGATGTTCTCCATGGCACCTTTCCCTTTGATCTCAGAGACTGACCTTTGGCAGCCTTTGCCCTTACTTTACATCTGTCCTGTCTTTTCCTGAATTCTGGGTACAAGCACTGATGCCATTTTGCTCTGAAACAATATGTGTTGAGTTGGTATACGTAAAAAATGGTGAAAATGCTCATGTGTTGAGTTGGTATATGTAAAAAATGGTGAAAATGCTCATCTTTACTTTTATCACTGAGGAAGCGTGCATCACTGGGTGTTGAAATGTTAAACCAAAAATTCTGGAAGGGTCCTAGCTCAAAAATCTGTCCCAGAGGCAAATGAGTCTTTTGTTTCTTCAGCTCATTGGTACCCCACAAAAATGTGCCCACATTTCTACTGGAGTGCCCTTGAGAGGGTCTGGCCTGGAAGCTGGTTCTGGATATTCCCCACCCACTCATGTTTTCCCAAGACTTACTGACCCCTGTGCCACTCTTGGTCAGAAACTGCCCTCCAGAAATGTCGCTGGGCTGTCGGCAGAAATCCTATACAAGAGGAACAAACGTGTGGGACACACTTCCCTGGTGTTGGAGGAAAGCCTGTTTGTGTCAGCTGCATTAGAAAGATTCTTCCAGAACAGTTCATCCGTGCGTAAAGTTGCCCCTATAAATTCTGCCAGGGCTGAGGAGCTCAGGGAGATCTGCTGGCAACAGCACCAGCAGCTCTTTCCTCCACCCAATTTTTGCAAGGTGCTGGAGGTCAGAGAGGAGCAGATATGTAATTTGCTTGTCTGAACCAGTTCTTCTGCCTTGCTTAGTGTATTTAGAAAGTTTTCATGCTGTGAACCAAACTTCCAGGGACAAAATATTGATACTGCAGAATTTAAATGGGAGAACCCTTCTCCCCACCCTGTAATTTGCCTTAGGCAGATAAAGGTGGGGAGAGAACTTGTTGCAGGCTCTCCCCTTTGGAAGCTCTTCAGCATTATAAATCACAGGTACACTTTGCAGTGGGCCTTCCTGGTTGTTTACCTTTAGATAATTACACACAATGGGCTATTTTTTCCCTCTCTTTTGAGGAAAGTACAGTGGGAGTTACTTTGGTTTCTTTGAATTCGACCTTTGTCAGCTTTGGAGGAAAAAAAAAAAAACATTTTCTCTTAGTCAAAGTAAATTAGGTGTATTCATTATAGCAACTCAGAGGATTAAGCACAATTACTGGGTTTTTTTTCCTCAAGGTAATGATTTAATTGCTTTGATTTTGTTCATATCCTGAGGAAAAAAAAATGGTGATAGTAGAAGAAAATGCCTTTAACTATTCTTTTCCATACAGTGTGTGCTTCTGTATGCCTGGCAGAACTCGCCTTATGCTAACCTTTTCCTTCTAGTGCTCTACTTAGAAATTTCACTTCCTAAAGTTTTAAGGCTTTGTATGTGTTTGCAGGTGTAGGTGTGTATGTGTATATGCCAACATACAAAAATAAAATACATTATACAAACATACATAAATATATGTTTACATAAAAATATTTTTATGTATGTGTGTCTGTCTATATATGTACACACATATAGAAAAATAAAATAAATGCTGGCTTTCCCTTTAACTTTGAAAGTGTTTTGTTTTCTTTCAGCTCCAGCAAACTGGATTGAATTACAACTGAATTGAATGCACTTCTACAGCACCTTCCCTCAGGGATCTAAACCAATTTTCTCACCATTGCTAAATGCTGAACTTCCCCTGTACCCTCACAGAGTAAGTAGGATGCTGCTGTCTGTGCTCTAGGGTAGGAAAATTAGGAAAAGTGTTGAATGCAACATACTGGAAAAGAAAGTGCTAAGATATTTAGCTCTTGGTTTTGAATATTGTTGTGTGTTTGCACAGTTGTACTTTTCTGGGGAAGTGGAGACTTGCAACGTGTAACCTTAATATGGGAAAAGGAAGGGCAGGGTTCACCCCTCTAGCAGTGTAGCTGTGTGTTTGGTCAGTGTTGGGCACAGCTTTGGGATGGAGTAGGAAGGAACAGTAAACATGTTTTTGAGAAGTATGGAGTGTATTTCTGACTTGACCCCTGGTCTCTTTTAGCTTGACCAGTCACACTGTGGGCTCCAGCTTTTGAAAAAAGCCATTTAGAAGTCAGTTCAGGGAGGAGAGGGGAAGAAAACAGCTGCAGTTCTCAGGTGCTTGTCCATTGTAACCCCTGGCTAAGGCCAAGGGAGCTGCTGCCCTGCTGAAAGTGAGCAAACTCTGCTCTTATGTCAGATCTGATGCAAAGGGTGACAGGGACAGAAGATTTGCCTCCTAGATTTTTTTTTTTGTTCAGTTTCTTGTGCGGCCATTCTGTGTATTTAACAAACAACGGGAAGAGTGTGATGATACTCACCATCCTTTGGTGGTTCCTCAGTGGTTGTGTTCCTAATAAACTGTAAAAAGAAAGCTGACTGCAGGAAGGTTGGTGGCTAGGTTAATATACACTGTAGTGGAGTCATTTAAAATAATCCAAGCAAAGAAAGGAGATTTATATAAAAGTACATTTCCATTACTTGTGCCTCTGGCACAGTAATGTCTCATCTAGCATAGCAAAAAGCTAACAACATTATTCTTGTTTCTCTCTGTAGCATCCATAGCCTTTAGTACTGCTATCCTTTGTTAATTTTCGAAAGACTAGTTGTTAATTAAGAGACACATTTGACTCAAAGGCAAGTCTTGACTGAAAAGAGCTCAGAGAACGTGGCAGGAGTCTTCTGTTTTGGGGTTTTTAAATTATTTTTAAAGCAACATCTAATTTTGAGCATGTCAAGATCCAGTTAAAATTTTGATGAGTGGGATCCAAGCTCCCATTGATGTCTTCATGGCAATAGCATTTGATCTCTTTTTCTTAGTGGAACAGTTGGACAGGTCTAATTTTTGGATGGGTGAAAGAAGTCCACTTTAAAGCAAGGAAAGCAGACTACAAGTACAGTTAGGTTTTTGTTTCCTTCCTCCCCTTTTTTTCCCCAGAAGACTCAAGATCAGTCATTGAACACCACAGGTATGGCAGCACATTTAAACCCACTTTCATCTACGTTTTTTGTCAGGGCTTAGCACCTGGTGAGGACAAAAGTAGAGTTACCACTTAGCAAAGTCTGGCTGCTTGATTTGGTACTGAAATAGAAGCAGCCTCCTAAAGATCAATCCCAAAGAGCCAAGACTAAAGTGTTTTGTACTCCCATTACTTTGAATTTTTCCTTACTAAGGAGTTTGGCATTGGGATTGCTTAGAGAGCCAGGCACTCCTTTTATGTAGGTCCATTAATTTCCATTCTGCTAAATGTGTATTCCTAATTGCAATAAGTCAATGTACCCAAAGAGATCAGAGGAAGGAACTGATCCAGAAGGGGGAAAACTTGTTACTGTGTGCTTTGAAGCTGTGAGATTGAGTGACCACATCATCTTGGCTGTGACTTCAGATGGGTAAAGTGAATGTATGGCTTTTAAGAGATATATGGTATAATTAATGATTAATCAGGGCCCTTCGTTTTGCATAACGTTCAATTCTGCAGTCAAGGCTTGTGTGTATAATGAATGGTTTTTATTTTCTTTCTTCTGCAACTTACCTTTGCTGACTGCACCTCTTTGCTCCCTGATGTCTGTAAGCTCTAATAAATTGAGGAGTTTAGGCAGACAGTTCCTTAGGCAAGAGCTCTCCCTTGGCTGATGATGCTGGTGAGACCTGCCTAGACTATAAAAGGCTCAGAAAAGGGGACAGGCTTTTGGCTGGAAG
Organism: Vidua chalybeata; assembly: GCF_026979565.1. Classification (NCBI taxonomy): domain Eukaryota; kingdom Metazoa; phylum Chordata; class Aves; order Passeriformes; family Viduidae; genus Vidua; species Vidua chalybeata. Next base: position 13,487,187 of record NC_071544.1, read on the forward strand.
GCATAAGGGAAGTGGAACAACTTTTACATCCCTCCTTCATCTATTTTCTTGGATATTTAATTGGCATTAGGAAACAGAGCAGGTCATTGGATTAATAAACATAAATAATACTGTTTGAGTCAGAGATACCCTCAGGAATTCTCCTGTTGGTAGTGCTTGTACTGATGTTATGAATTCCAAGATATTCAGTGGTTTTTAGAAATATCTTCGCTGTCAGAGTGGTGTGATAAAGCAAAAATCTGAGCTGTCATCCTAGAAAAGATGCTTGCCCACATATTTGGGGAGAACAGCCTGAAGATGTGAAGCTTTGGATTTGAGTGCACAAAAAAAACTCACCAAGCAAATATAAAGACCCCCACAGCTTTCATTCCTGTGGTGTAGCTGTCCTGTATAAATATCCAGAAAGTACTGGCTTATAATTTTGTGTTTATTAAGAAAATACATCTTTCACCAGCTCCTGCTTCCTTGCTCTCAAAAGCCTGCTTGACTCATGCTTAATGCCCTAATATTGCAGGTCAGATAAGAGATCCTATATAACACAGACCATTGTCATTTCCCAGGCAGTATCTGCATCAAGCCAACAGCTTTCAGTTGACTGGAGAACTTGGCTTTTTTTCCTGTAGTTACCTAGAGACTTGTCCCTTGAAAACATGGTCAACAGCTGCTTCTCTTTTGTTTATTGCTTCTCCCCCTTGCCATTTTTTACTGGCAAGAGCCTGTGACTTGAAAGGGAAGGGGTCAGAGAGATGAGAATTGCTGGACTCCATATCCTCACAGAATTACCAGCTGTATGGTCATGGGAGGAAGAATCATGATGATCCTGTCATCTTTACAGAGAAGAGAGGATCCACATAGAACCAGAAAATTGTTTGGGCTGAAATAGATCTTAAAGCTCATCTTATTCCAGCTCCCATGCCATGGACAGGGATACCTCCCACTATCCCAGGTTGTTCCAAGCCCTCTCCAACCTGGCCTTGGACACTTCCAGGGATGGGGCAGCCACAGCTTCTCTGGGCACCCTGAGCCAGTGCCTGTGAACCCTCACAGGGAAGGACTACTTACTTCCTTTTCAGCTAAACCTGTCCTCCTGCCACTGAAGGCCATTACACCTTGCTCCATCGCTATTTGCCCTTTTCCAAAGTCTCTCTCCAGCTCTCTGAGTCCCTTTAAGCACTGGAAGGGGCTTGAAGGTCTCCCCAGGGCCTTCTCTTCTCCAGGCTGAACAACCTCAACTCTGTCAGGCTGTTTTCAGAGCAGAGGTGCTCCAGCCTCATGAGCATCTTCGTGGCCTCCTCTGGACTGACTCCAACAGGTCCATGTCCTCCTGTGTTCAAGAGTAACTGTTTGTAGACAGGACAGATCAGTTAAAGTTTCTATCCTGTTCCACATATTACTTTTAGTATGCCATCCAAAAAATCAGATTACAAACCAAATAGAGTAGAGGGAACGGCAATGGCAAAAATTAGAACCTGGTGGTTGAGCCTGTCACAACATTCCTGCCTTTTTCTCCTGCTGCACAGGGAAGGGAAAACACTCCTCGTCCATTGGGGATGAGGTGAGAAAGGATGGGCTTCAGTTGCAGCAAGTGAGATTTACTTTTGTGACAAAAACTTTCCAGGATGAAATACACCATTAGATTGCTTATGGGGGTTGTAGCAACTCCATCCTTGCAGGTCTTTAAGAAGATGTTAGAAAAGCATCTGTCAGGAATGATATCTTTAGAGCTATTCCTGCTGTGGGGTATGGAGATGGACCAGATAACCTCTGGAGATCCCTCTCAGCCCTGTTTTCTATGAGCTCTAATCCAGGACTTTTCATTACTCATCCCTTGGAGCCCCAAAGATGACAGGACTATCACACTTCATTTTTACCCTTACACAATCTTTTTTGCTGGATGTTTTTTACTCATTCAATGGTCTGGCTTCAGTTACATTTGTCATATGATTCCCTTACAGCCTCTGTATATTAATTTTTTTTCCGGTCCATGCTCTTTAGGCCTTTTGTTTCTGTTTTTTAAATGGACCTCACCAACTTCGAAACTTTCTGAAAGAAAAAGTTGCTGAAATGAAAACTTAGATTTTTTTTTTTTTTTCCAAATTAGACAAAATGAATTAAAGCTGTTGTTAACTACTAATGTCATGTTCAGTGCTGCAGCAGACACAGGAATAGGAACTGCTGGTTTTGCCTTGTTGAAGTGAGATAAATGGGAACAGGAGCAGATGAATGAGGTGCCCAGGACAGAGGCTATTCTGCTTGTTTGTCCAGGGCTTGGTATAGTGTGGCACTGAGCTGTGAGTGAAGAGCTGCTCTAATAACTTTATTTATGGTGGGAAGCACTCGAGGGACCAGGTACATGTGTACAGTGTGCACGAGGTGCTGCTGTAAGGTATCAAAGAACTAAGGTTTGTGCTTTGAAGTGATAATGGGGTGATTTAAAAACACTGTGAATTAAAAGATAACCAAACCAGTGTGATCCTGTGAGTGCTGGGTTTTTATTCAGGAGTCACAGTGGCAGTAAATACCCTGCACAGTCCTCTCTCTCTGACACAGCTGGGCATTTCACAAGCTGGTGTGAAACACTAAGTTCCCATTATTTTTGCCCTTTTTTATGTCTTCCTGACATGGAATTAAATTCATTCTGTTATTGTTTTGTGATGATTTTTAAGTGGTTTCCTTGCAGGTTTGTTTTAGGGCTTCCTCGACTCTCCAATTTGGATTGGTAAAGTGGAAGATCTCACAGTAAAAACAAAGGTGTCAGGCTCGAGGTAAACAAACGTCCTGTTTTATTTCATTGTAGTTTTCCAGTTCAGCTCCAGGGTGCATTGATCTGAGAAACAGCTGTGCTGATTCTGCCTGTGGCTGGGTGCAATTGCTCCTGCCAAAGCTGGGCAGAGGAAGGTGCTTGGAGCAGTCCCTGCTGTGGGGACTGCCCCGCTCCCTGCTCTGTGCTTGGAGAGAAGCTCCAAGCAGGAGGACATCGTGCTCCTTTCCACAGCTGCCCACATCTTCCTTGGCCCTTCTGTTGGCCTTCTTCATCTTCCTCTGTGGCTTAAACTGACAGAAGATGAGAAATCCCTGGGGGCGTTCTGCATAGGGTAGTGATTCACTTGGATGTTTTACATTCCCCTGAATATTTGATGTCCTTAATGACTGTGAATCTGCAGCAGTGGAGCAGAGGGGCAGTGCCATGTGGGGTGTGACAGGCACAGAACTGCCTTGGGACACCTGTGCTGGTCTCTGTTCATCTCTGCTACATGCTGTGGGGTTTTCAAGTTTAACTTGGGTATTAGTATTTAAATCATCATATCAACCCTCCCTCCTCTGGACTTTTAATAAAGTTTCCTAATCCAGTTACATTATTTTTCTGAGGAGCTGACTTTGTTTTATAACTAATTATTTTGTGCTCAGCTGCATATTCTGAGTTCTGTTTGCTTCATGGCTGGATTTGATGCATTCTATTTAATTATGCATTTTTAACGTAAAAAAAGGAGGAGAAAACTCACTTTGGGAGCTCTGAGCTGCAGGAGTTGACGCGTTTGCTTCAATCTGCCTGCTCCCTCTAAAGGCTCTGGAACCCATGGACCCCTTCAGCAAAGTTGTGAATGCAGAATTGGAAAAGCTTGTCTTTATGGAAACTTTGATGAATTTTTTTCAAGGGGTGACCAGAGCTGCTGTGTTACAGAACTGTCAAATACCCTGTGTACAGAAGCCCTGTCATCTGAATTTCAAAGTCAGAGCCATGTTTTGAGAGGCTTGCCCTTTTCATCCTATCTGGTCTGTGGGGGTGTCGCTGCGGCTGAGCCCTGTTTGGCCATGTAAAAGCAGCCTGCCAGGCTTCCTTTGCCAGGGACTTTGAGTTTAAATATATTTCAGGCCTTTAAAAAGGTCACTCAAGGTTGCCAGCCAGAACCCGTGTCTTAATTCGGTGCTGTTAGAATCAGAGAAAAATAAAATCCACAATCTCAGGCTGGAGGGCAGGGAGTGGTGGAATTATCAGAGGCTTTATAAACTGCAGAATATGCTCTCGTTGCAGATTTCTGCTGTGGTCTGAGGCGAGCAGGAGGATCCCTGGGCAGCAGGAAGGCTGCTCAGGCACTGCTGTAAGCTTTGGGCTCTGCCAGTGGGGGTCTGATTGCTGCTCTGGGGCCTGAAGCAGCTGCTTTCCTTTGCTTGCTGGGAAGTCAGGATCACATTTTCACCCTAGCTGTTAGGTGCTGTATCTTTCCAGGTGATTTGTACCTGGCTCCTTGGGCTCCCCACTGCTGTATATTTGGGTTTTTGCTCTGCAGCAAGGCAGAGGGGAAGCAGGAGTTGTGTGGGAGTTTGGGGTCTGGATTAGGGATTATTGCACTGCTGGCTGTGCCTGGTGGGGAGGGGGAAAAGCTGAATTTGAGGTCTCAGTGGCCCATTCCCACCCTCTGCTGATGATCCCAAGCAAGGGTCCCCATCTTTCTCTTGCTCTGTGTCATCTGATATACTTAACTGCCCCACTAAAAAATTTGTGTGGACTCCTGCTAGACTAATAGGTTTGTTTTTCCTTAATTCCTACTTGTAATACTTCTGTTTGTTCTCTTATTTGTAGTCTAACATGGGTTAAGAGTGGAAGGAGCTGACATCAGCAGTTTGAAGAGCCAAATAAAAGATTTCTTATAACAGTAATCAGCCTGGCTGATTTCCCAGCAGCATCCTGGCCTGCCAGGGTGTGGAACAGCCAGCACTAGGGACCGAGTCTCTTTTTCCACAGTTGGGCCTAATTTAATAATGCTTTGTCGAATTGCATTGCAAGTTTGATTTTGGGTTTTGACTGGTATCTTGGAATGTGTTATTCTTTGTGACCTGGATAACTTTATATTTGTTTAGTAGTATTGTGCCAGGAGGGATTGAATTTTGTTAGCATCTTTACCAAATAATCTGATGAATGTGAAAAGCAGCTTTAATGTGATTTCTCATTGATTATTGTCATATAAAAGTTCTGTGATTTGAAGAGTAATAACTTTGTGCTCACTTGCCATCTTATAAGTAGGCCTTAGTTTTAATCTTGTAGGTTTTCAAAATTGAATCAGCAGAAATTGCAGAAAGTATGTTTACATTCACTTGCTATCTTACTAATGGATTTCAGCTTTATCTCTCTGATTTTCCAAATTGTTTCAGCAAAAATGATGTCACCAGGATTTGATGAAAACATTACATTTCAGTTTAGTTCTTTTCTAATGTGTTAAATTTTCATATGCCAATGCAAAAAAATTTAATAATATTAACCTCTTACTAGATCCTTATTTCCCAAAGTACTTTGAAAGCTTTGTGTTAAGTTTACTGTTTGTTTTTTTTTTAATTAAAATCTTGGCTGCTAGTAAGACACACTTGTCAATTAGTAGCTAATTGCTGCATTAGTTCTGAAGTTATAAATCAACTTGGAAAGTAAATTTGGTATCTTGTACTACGCAGCAAAAAATAGTTGTTGCAGTAGGAATGCTGTCTGCTAATTCACCTGTCTCCTTTTAGCTAATCACTGCATTTATTCATGTCATGCATTTTGGCTGGATGATCTCCATCTTGATACAATAATGGCTGGAATGCCTTTTCCCCCTCCTGAAGGCTGGTTTCTGTGGAGCAGGTATTTGTCCCAAACAAGAGGCACACGAGTAAATAAGCCTTTAGGGCAAGCACATAGGACTATTAATTTATTTCTATTACTTTTATTTTGTTTAGATTTCTGTAAGAGTTTCTTTTTGATCTCTTTTATTCTTGAATAATGCAAGGAGCATTAGTAAGAAAAAAGTTGACTGGAATGTGATGTTTTTTCGATAAAGTTATACATCCCTAAAATTATAATCTCAGGTGAGGTAGTGCATCAGTATGTTTTGACTGAAAAACCATATTTACATCTCAATTTAGAGTGAAGCACCACAAGTCCCTTCTCCTGCTGTACGTGTACAGGGCTCCCCAAATCACCTCTTTAAATCCTTCCTCCTGAAATTGCAGCTCTGTGGGTGGCTCCTGTGCTGTCAGTGGGCTGCGAGCACCAGTGCCAGGGTCCCCTCTCTTGGAGGGGTTATAGGATCAAAGTTGGATAGCACAGCAGTATAACGTGGTACTATTTCAGGAACATCTCAGTTTTTCACAGAGGGAAAATCGGTGGTAGGTGAGCTGCTTAGAAGGGCTTTTCACACAGCAGAGGCTGAAAAATGTCTGAGAATTTTTATAAGAAATACAAGTTGTGTTTCGCATGCAGGGAGCAGCACCACCCCTGAAGCTGTAAATTTTTGGAAGTCCAGTGCTCCCCAGCGCCCAGGTGTGCCTTCAGCTGGCTTTACCATTACCAGAGCAGGAACCAATGAAACCGCCAAATCCTGAGAGAGACTTGAGGAGATTTCCAGGAGCTCCTGCCACATTTCATGTCTCCCACGCAGTCACGTTGTGGGAATGGTGCAGGCTAAATGCCTGTGCCTTGCTGCTGCTGGCTTTATGCAGAGCTGGCAGATGCCTTCCTTGCATCCCTCCTGGGAGCCATCCCCCTCCATGAGCTGCCTTGCTCAGAGTTCACTTCAGCAGCCTCTGTGTTGCCCTGTAACTCTGCTTTTGTTTTCCTTATCACCCTGAGTTTTGCCTCTCCGTTAGCAAGTTGAATAAAGAGAACAACAATATAATTGGGCAAAATGTTCCTAAATTAGCATTTCAGTTCTTGCAATGGGCGTGTAAGGGAGGGGTGGGCGCTGACACCTGCGGGAGTGCGTGGCAGAGAGGAGCACGGAATGGGAGCAAGGTCAGGTGAAGCTAAAATGATTTAAGCGCATGCTTTCAAAAGCAAATGATCATTTTGGAGGTAAAATTTACCACTTAGGCTAAAAGTTAATGTGAGCTCTTGCAAGCTGTAACAATATCCTGCCCTTTATGAGGGCTGCCACCACTTACTGAAGCGAGATGCTGAAAGCTTCCCTTAAGTGGCTGCTAGGGAAGTCAGTGCTGTAAACATCAGTGAGGTCAGGCTGCTGACCTTCAAAAAGAGTTTTCCCTTCTGGAGGAGTAACTCCTGAAAAGGCAGTCTGCTAACGAGATTTTGGGTGTTTTATAGTGTGCAGCGTCCATCATGTTATAAATGGTCTCTCCCTGCTGCGGGCACACCCTTTTTCATCCAGTGTGCATGGGAGTGGTTGATCAGCACCTTTTAAAATATTAGTGTGGAAATGACGTAGCACAGGTGTAAAAGTCTGTGAAACGATTAAAGAGGAATTATTTGGGGGAAGGAAAAGATGACAGCTTTGTGGCCAAAAAGAGAATGTGACTTGCTAACATTTTGAAAGGTGTGAGGCTCTGCAGGTAATCAGTTTTGTGAAGGTTTCATTATATGACACAACTCACTACACAGCTGAGCTTAATGTAGTAATAGATCAGTGTTCTTTCTTTCAGGTAGCGATGCTATTTAAGTAGAACATTCATTATATCATGATAACAGAGATCCTCAAAGAGCTAAATAATTGAGGCCGGGTGCTGGAAAAACAGTGAATACACATTGTACTTTTAAAGACTGCTATTGTGGAAAGCCACCTAATTGCATTCTGCTGCAATTAATAATCATCTTAACGGCTTTGAATATTTATGAACATATAAAAATAAATAAGAAAATACACAGGCTAGGATAAAAATTTGGTTCATAAAATTTTGTTGCTGGAAAGTAATTAAGCATGCCTCTAATCACAGCATCATTTTTCATTGTGGATAGGTTTGAGTGGAATGAGAAAGTTTGGAAAATGAAAATGTGACTGTTCCATAAATTAGCTTGTATGAAAGATTTAATATCACAGATATTAAAAATCAGGCACCTCCTTGCTTCTCATTTCCCTGCCATTGCCTGTTTTGACCTGGGATGCCCTGAGTATGGAAGGGGATCACTTTTCATCCCCATTCCACTCTGAGATGGGTGGCAAATCTTTTGGCTTCCATCTTCTGGTCTGTATTGAAGAGGAGGTCACAATGAAAGATGAGAGCATCCTTTCCTGGCCTTTAAACAAATACTAATAACATCTGAGGTTTTGAGATTAAAATTTGTCTCCTGAACATGCAAATAAAAACATAGAATAAGACCACAGAGAGTATTGCTTGAAGTTTTGGCCCAAGTGGAATTTCTCTCTGCTTATATCCATGTAACTAGACATGAATTTGACTGGCTGAAGTTTCTCTTCAATCTGCACAGTAACCACTTGCTCTCATTAGGGGTTTTTTCTTCTTTACAGGCCTGTGCATTGCAAAATGTTCCTGCTTTGTTTTGACTTGACCTTTCATAGTCACTGAAAATCGATAGACTTTAATGCATTTATCAGATAAGGAGGATTCTTGGGATTAACATGCAAGGTTCAGTGCTGGAGCAAGAGGAGAGGGTAAAGAATGGAATATTCCTGCAGAGCCAAGCCAGGCTGCTGTGGCTCCAGGAGTGCTCTGCTCCTTTCTAGTTGGAGCTGGTGCCTGCCTGCTGATCCGGCAGCCCAAGACCCCATTGCTGCCTTCTCTTCACTCATGACCTTCCTTCAAAGGAGGAAGCTTGCTCAGCTCTCTTTTTCTTCTTTCTTTTCTCCTCTGAAGAGAAATGACTTTTTCTCCTGCTCTGGTTGAGCTGTATTTGACTTTGTAGGGATAGGGAGTAATGGGACTTCAAGCACAGCTGGATGTCATTTGGGCTGCAAAAAACATTGAAGTATTTACTATGAACTATGCCTTGTTTCTAAGAATACACTGGCTTTTGTGACCTGATTGTTTTAAGTAATAAGTTTTGTGCAAATTTTGTGCTCGGTTTACTGTTCCATAGTGTTCAATCCTTTCTGAGTTTAGCTGCCCATTTTTGTGCAAATCTCTGGTTTGCATGTTACCACAGGATGGCTGTTCTTTAGCCTGCTGCCATACAAGAGCCTGCATGTGATGTATAGTTTCAGGTCCTTTGAAGAGGGAATAAGAAGTTTGGCTTACTATTTTTAAGTCTTTATTCCCAAATATGAACCTATTAGCTCATCTCTGCTGAGTGGCAAGTGTAAATGATATTGATTTCAGCAGGTTGCCTGAGATTTACCTGATAACACCAGTTTATGTACAAATACATTACTTTTTTTAATTCAGCTAATGATTTTGAACAGAAATTTAAGGTAGGCTTTTTCTTTAGCATTTTATCAACCTGTGATGAACTAAAACTAAAGAACATGGAGATCCTTGCACATCTTTTCTCTCAATGTCTGTCACTGGGCTTTTTATGCCTCTTATTTATGGGTGCTAATTAGGAAAGCATTATTCTTGTGTGTTTAAAGCCAGTAATTTTCTCACTAATACTTTGTAATGCCTCTTTGAAAGGACTGCAGATTGATCCCCCCACCTCAGATGAAATAAAAAGTAACACTCAAACACAAAATCTGGGCATGACAAGCTTCTTATGGCATGATCTGCTACAACATATTAAAACCAGAGTTACATATATGAAGAGTTTTCTTTCAATGCATGACAACTCTCACACAATTGTATCTTGATGTGTCAACATGCATTCAGATCTCAGCATATTAAGAATGATTTAGAAGGAAGCAGTGTCAAAACACATCGATCAAATTGTGGTGTTGCAAGATTTAATATTTTTTTTGTCCCCTTAGCTGCTACACAGGGAACAATGCTTTGTGTAGGTTTAAAAAAATAAAAATCTACCACCCTAAGTAACAGTGTAAATAAAATCTTATACTGAACAAATCAGAAGTGGAGTTTTATAGCATTTTTGCTTTCTTGGGACATAATCATGTCTAATCTGCAATAACAGAAGAGCAATAGATATGCACACAGAGGCAGTTAGATGATCAGTAATTGATTGTTTTCTTCTTAAAGAGCAAACTTCTTGTATACCAAAATGTGAGAGTGCTTTCCCTTTATGGGTCAGCATTGATTGTACATAAAACATGTGATAGAGGGTTTCTGAAAATGGTAATTAAAATTGTAGGGTTTCAAAAGTGAGCATTGATTATATTTCAGGGCGTCTCAGTTAAAAGTTAAAGAGTAAACAACAGAGTTTTCAGCTGGAATGCTCTGAGGCCTCAGGACAAGGAGGGCCTTGAAACCTCGAGTTCTACCTGTGTAGTTCTAGGCAAGAGTAGAACATCACACCTTAATTACATTTGAGAGGAACTTACATGCTTTTCCCCTTTACTACTTCTAGCAATTTTTAAGTGATTAAAGCCCTTAATGAAGCAGTTACTGCTTCCTGTGAAACGGGGCTTAGGTGCCCAAAGGGACCCCTCTGGTGCCGGGCTTGACAGGCAGGCAGGGAGAGGGGACTGGGAGGGGATGTGCTGCCCCAATGGCAATAGCTGGCCTCAGATGTTACTCAGGTGGGGCATATCAAATATATTTTTGTGCCTCCTTTTGAAAGCTTGGAACTATGTGGATCAGCCATCCTTTGGTACATATCAACAGGACTCAGCAGAATTATGCCAATTTATACCACATCAGAAAGTAGCAAGGGGGGATTGCAGTAATTTGTATAACTCCAACTGCATGCTGCTAGAAGCAACACAGAATGTTTTAAAGATGTCTTATATTCTGTTACCAGGAGACTGTGTTTAATTAAATAAAAGTACATGTTGAAGTTACCTTATTAAGCACTTGTACAGAAGGTAAAAAATAAATTGTCCCCATGTGGTGAGCCAGTACTTTGATTGTGAGAATTACAGCCTTGTCACTTCCCTTTAAGTAGGTGAAAATTGAGAGTGCAGGTGTTTCTAGGAAACTGTACTGACGTGATGTAACTCTTACTGTTGTTAGTTTCAGGGCACAGTGCTTTTGCTGCCCAAACCATGCTGTCAAAAAGTCCCAAAACGTGTTTTGGCTTTTGATGGCACACAGGCAAAAATAATGTCAGATTGTTGATCTTGAATCACTGGATCTTGAATCACTTGAATCTTGAATATCTGCCCTGAAAAATTTACATCAGTAATTTAGAGCCCAAATGGGGTCATATCTGGTTGCTAGCCTACTCCAGACAAGCTCTGTTTTTGCAGGAAAGTGTACCAAGCAACTGAAGTTTTGCCACAAATGAAAATACTAACTGCCTTTGGAAATTAAGTTATTAATAGTCCTTAAATTAGTGTTTTGGCTGCTGGTAGTCCTTGCCTTGCCTTGCAATAATGGACATTGTGACATCCCTAATAAATGATCAGTTTAGCATTATGAGCAGCATTAGATGATCAGAGAAGAGTAGCAGGATCTGAAGTGCTCACTTCTCCTCCATGCACTTCTGCTTGTCCAGCAGTACTGCACCTGCATTGTTGGGAATGACCTTGACTGTGAGGTGCTTTTAAGCAGCGAGAGTTTGCTGCAGAAAAGCTACATCAGCCCAGTTAATATTCCTGTTTTCCACCAACAAAGATGAACACGAGGAGCCTGTGGCACTTGAGGTATTTTGACCTGATTGTTCACAAACTGTGTGGTTGATCACTGGACTAGAAGACAGTGTCATCCCTGGAAAGGGACTGGGATGGCTTTAGTGCCTTTATATCCCCCTCCTGTCATAGCAGGTGTGTGAGGAAAAAGAGTTTATCACCCCCAGGTTTGCATTGAGAGGGTAAATTCCTGTCCTGTAAAACTTGGTGACTGTGGGGAAGCTTCTCAAAACCTGTCTTGCTGCAGTCAGGGTTTTATTTATTACTAGAAGCTGGGTTTTATTTATTACTAGAAGAGCTCTAGAAGCTGCAATGGAACTGCTGTGTTTCATTATTAAACAGCAGAGGTTTTAGCTTGGGTTTTAAACCTGGTGTTTTTAAGTCTGCAACCTCTCATCTGAAGGACATGCTGAGAAGGGCTTCCTGCTTTCTGAATTAGTGTTTAATGTGTGGGAAGTGTACATCCCAATTGAAGTTTGTCTTCAGAAGCTTCTAATTAGGACAGAATGATTTGCTTTTTCAGGGGGTAACTTTTGGGTTTCTAGAAATAACAAGACAGCCACAAGGGTGATGCACAGAAGGTATCATAGGTTACTGTCATCTTTGCAGCTATCAGAAGTGTTTTGGTGGAAAGAAAACCCATGTGTTTGAATAAATAAATATTTTTTACCTAATTTATGGTTTTCAATCCAAAAGAAACTGTCAAGTTTGAGGTATAATGATTGACTTTTTTTTTTTTTTTTGTTAGCAGTGGCATGAAAATTTTCAGAAAGACTGAGTGATGTTTTAAGCTACTTCCCTGTAGGATGCGGAGCCACTTAGGTGTTATTTTCCATATAACTTTATACAACAAAGCAGGAGAAAGGAGGCAGGAGAGCCAAGTGTAAAGTGGCCTCTCAGGGGGTAATGATATGGTATGCATTGCAGAGAAAAAGAAGGCAAGTGTTTGCAATCACTGCAGTCAGTCTATGATGTGTGAATAAAGACAAGAATTACCCTGTGTCTGGTTTCCTGTCCCAGCTGAAAGGCCGCTCATGCTTGCTCACAGCATTTCATTTGGTAACTAAGTTTTCCTGGTCCTGAAACCTGGGTGCAGAGGGGACACCTTACAGCTGATGGTTCCATTTCACAGGGAGCTGCCAGCAACTGCTGGGCAGACTTACACAGGAGATAGTTTTGTATTTAGTCTCCTTTCCAGTAAGAAGAGCAGCATGTTATCCCAACCCAGGAAGTGTTCAAGGCCAGGCTGGATGGGGCTTTGAGCAACCTGGTCTAGCAGAATGTTTCCCTGCCATCCTAGGTGTGATGATATTTATGGTACATTCCAACCCAGACTGTTCTGTGGTTCATATGATTCTGTGTTTGTGGATTGTGGAGTGACCTGTCTTCCTATTTTCCTGTTTAACATCTGGAGGCACCTCGAGCCTTCTAATCCCAGAAGGTGTGCACCTGCAGGAGATTTCTGGAGACTCGGGTCTTGCACTGGCAACATAACCATGTGTGGGAAGCAGCACTTCAGAACCTGAAGTGTTGAACACTGAAGTGAATGAACACTGGAGTGAATGAACACTTCAGAACCTGTTGAGCAGTGAAGGTCTCCAGGCTGGTCTCTGTGGCCACAGAGTGGTCAGTGGGGTCCTCCAAGAGGCACTGGGCTCTGGCATGCTTTGCAATGAAAGTCTGTAAAGCGAGGAAGGATTTCAAAGCCAAGCAGCAGATGTGAGCCTTTGGCTTTTGAATTCATTGTTACTCCCTGGCACCGAGCTCCTCTGTGTCAGAGAGGGGAATTTAGTGCAGGCTCTAGTAGGTAGAAACACAGAGCCTTTCTGTTTCTGTATGAAGTCACCTCGTCGAGCTTTTGGGCTGGTATGTTGGCAGCAGAGCAAAAGGCTGTTTATTCTACATGACTCTTAACAGTTTTGGAATAGCTTCCAAATGCAAATCCATGGCTTGTTCCTCCAAAAAGCCAGTCAGAATTTTTTAGCTCATCTGTCAGTATCTGCTCTGGCTTTTATGGGTCAGCTCTGAGAAGCCAGTGTGATTAGAGCACCGGGTCTAGTCTCCAGGCAAGTTTTACAGCTTTGTCAGTGGAATGTAGATTTTGCTTATAGTTTTAAAATATTATCAGTATACTTTTGAAGACCTTGTTTATTTAGCTAAGCCACTTGCCTGGTCTCAAAGCTGACAGAAGAGAATCTTCCTTCCTTCCCTTCTTGCCTTCTCTGTGTCCTCCAAATAGACATAAATAATGCCCTTTTTCCTCAGTCTCCTAAAAATGTAGGTTGCATTTCAATGAGAACTATGAAATTGCAGGTAACTTCTGTTCCTCTCATATTTCCTTTTGCAGAGCAATTTCATGCAATTGCAGTCTGTCTGTGGGATTTGTTGATCCTTGTAGGATGGAATGCCTGTAATCCCTTCTGCTTTTCCTCCCTTGGAGATCCCTTGCACGCTGTCTCTGTGTGCTGCATATCAGCTGTAGCAGATCCTCTCTCCCTGTCGGTGCTGGTAGCTCCCTCCTCTGCAGTCTGTTACTGTTCAAAGCTTTGAAATGATCAAAGAGGAGGATGAGGAGTAACAAACTGCTTTAACATTTGTTCTGGCAGGGATGCAGTCGCTCACATGAGGTGTGTTGTGGGGCACGTGCTCTGGAAGGTGTAAAGTGTTACTGCTGCTGCTTTGACAGAGCCACAGGGAGTCTGATGCAGAAATAAAGAAATTCTTTCTTCCTATTGGCCCCTTTTGATATAGTGCTCCCCAAGATCTGCATTTCCCAAAGTCTTGAGCTTTCATTGGCTTTAAATTATTCCCCAGCTTTGAGGGGAGGAAGGGCATGACCAGGATTGTTAGACAGAAGTGCCTGAATTTTGAAATTTACCCAAAACCTTTTTTCTGTTTGGCTTTTTAAGACCCTTGTTTATGGAAATAGTTTTTCCTCATAGGCTTCTTTTTCCTCTGGAAGATGAAACTGCACATTAAGTAATGTCACCCATGGGAGCTCTCATGATGGTTATTGGCTTCCTTTGAAATACTGAATTGTTCTCTGTTCCACAAACTGTGATGCTGGCAATAGGGATGTGGGGATATAGATTTTTGCAGTAGTGTCTATCCAACCACTGGTTCAGATATTGTTGTTTTATTTTATTTTTTAATTCCTCGCACATTGGCCTTAGGAAAAATGGTAATATCTTCTCAGTCTGAAAAGGACCCTGAACAAATAGATGCTTTTGAAGAGCAGCAAAATGTGATGCCGTAGTTCCTCCAAGCAGCTTTGTAGGTCAGATCTGCTATTTCTTTTCAGCTCCATCTGGGAGCAAAAGCAACAGGTAAGCTTCATATATGTAGCTTGAATTAAGAATGATAATTTAAAATGTAAAATAACTTTTTTTGATTAATTGATGCGTGTCTTTATTAGCTCAGTAAATAGAACCTAAAAGAGCAAAACAAATCGCTGCTTTGGCATTGTAAAAGAACTTGCTTCTACCTTGCTTAAAAGGAATTTCTGTGAAAATAATCTGCAAGAAAAAAAAAGCTACATGGATACTTCAGTAATTCACAGTGAATATGAACTTGTCTACTAGCACAGGTTTCATCTTGTGGGAAAAGAAAATTGCAGCTGATTTATGATAGAAATATGAATGTCAAGAAGAAGGAATTAATAGAACAGACAAGAAGGAATTATTCATTCCAGGAATGTGCACTGCTCTTTTCAAAGAAAAGTTTTGGTTCAGTTATGTTCTGCTGCTTCAGCCTTCTCAAAATTCATGTATGAGCATTTGGGCTTTATCTCCTGGATAAGATTAACAACTCTTCTGAGTAAAAAACTACATCTGCCTTATGGGGGGTTCCTCATTTTAATGGTTCTGTCAACCTAACAAGCTCTTGACATATTTCCTCCCCTAGGATAAATAATTAATAATGATTAAATATGACAGTTTGGACAGTTGTTTTTGGCCTAATTCAACATCTGAAAGTTGAAAATTCTTTTGCTTGTGTGGTCCATTTACTTTTGTCTCAGTCATGGACTTTCTCTTGTGCTGTTGTAAATGAGCACCATTGCATCATGTTTGCAGATAAATGTTTAATAGAAATTCTTATGTCAGTGTGGTTGCCCAGCAGAAAAACATTGGGTTGTTCTGGGATACCTCAAGGGAGAACAGAATACTTTATGGCATCTGATGTCACAAGTTACTTTTAAATATCTTGACTCAAGTACTTTAAAAAAGAAGTTAGAAAAAAAAAAAACCCTGAATTACCTGTTTCATGGAAATCTGTCTTTTGAATTAGGTCACCTGTACTAAGCTTCCATAGTCTAAATCTGTATATCACACATGCAGTATTTTATCTCGCCCAAACATTATGAGTGAGGGGGAAAAATCAAAGACCATTTTACTCAGCCCTGGCTAAGAGAATGTGTGTATGATCCCCAGCCTTCCTCTTGGAGGCTTGGTATTAATGAGGGGTAGAGGGAGAGAGAAATCAGTTACTTAACCTTGAAAGAAAACCCCAATTTCCCTGAAAGAAAACGCAGTAGGTGGTGTCAGCTGCATTCCACTTTGTCTCGCCAGATGTTTGTGGAAATGGAAGTGGTTTCAAGTGTCCTTAGGAATTGTGTGATTGATGAAATCAGCCAAATTCAGGGATGGGCAGGCATCTTTCTGCAGCTTGTTTTAGAACTTGATTAATACACAGATTTCTTGCCTCCTGTTCTCGCTGTCATTAAAACTTCTGAAATTAGTGGGAAGAAAGTGGCAACTTTAGTTTGAACTCTGTTCCTTTGATGCTGTATATGAAAAGTTCTAAATGTACTGTGTCGTGTACAGGTTGGTCAACAGGGACTCTGAACTTGTCAGAAACAAAAGTGAATTAATTTTTTTTTCCTTGAATGTTGCAATTTTGTTTCAGCGGTTGTGGGCTCTGTCATAACAATTGCTGTGGAGTAAATTATTAGTAAATGTTAGGTGCTAGTGGTGATTATTTCAAAGACAGGGTAATCTAGAAGAGACAGCTTGCACAGGAAAAGCAGTCAGTCATATTAACTAAACTGGCAATAACTGCCAGAAAACATCATCATCATTTTATACCTCTTTTGGTCATGCTGTTGAACTAGATGAACTATGTCCTTGTTTGTGTTTCAGAGAAGAAATCTGGAATACAATCACTTCAGGGAAATGCAAGAGCCTTGATTTATTGATGTTATTTTATCAATTTTGCACAGGTTTTATGGGGAGGAGGGAAGGAAGGAAGATTAGGAATTTGAGATGAAGACAGAAAGAAATAGCAACAAATGCCTGTCACACCCAAGAGAACTAATCAAATTACTGCCACGAAGGAAAATTATATCATTGATTATGAAATTTGAAATTGGTGCCTAGAGCACTAGGAAAGCTGACAGTGTGAGCCAGTGTGTTTAAAAAGGAGACTGGGTGCAAACATATTGATATGCTTTTAAGGAGAAGGAATCTTCTGCAGGAGGGCATGGTGTCAGTAATTTATGGGCATGAACAAAACTCTGCATCAGTGATTTATAGTGTCAGGCGGGGCTATTAATGTGATTAGGGTTCAGAGTTTAATTTACTCCCCTCTTTAAAAGAGAAGAATTATCTACTGTAAAGACACACATGAGTTGTTCTAAATGGGGTGTGAGGACCCTTCTGGGTTGAATTGGAAGAACTGTTTTAAAGCAGTCAAGAGATTCAATTGCATGTTCATTTTTCTTAGATCTGTGGCATCCATGAGGAGTCCCTGTAGGTCCCACCACTCAGGACAGAGCAAACAGTGGCAGGTCTGGTTCTGTCTGGGCTGGTACCAGTGAATTTTGTTAGTTATTTACATATTTTCTTCCTAATCTATGAGAGCTGTTCTTTTGGCACAGATTTGAAGTTATGTGACTGTCTTAGTTTGAAGAAGAAAAAGAAAGAGGTGCTTCATTCTTAGTGCCAAATGTCTTAATTCCTGCTGAAGATGCTAAGACCAGAACCACCTCTTGTTGTGGCTGTCTTGGTATCCTTTGTGGTAACATGAGTGATATTTGCATAGTCTTCATAATAGTTGAAGTATTGCTTGCAGGAAGACCCCAGGAGCTAGACATGGCATCATCAATGATTTATAAATGAGAAATGAAGCTCAGAGAAAATTCTAGTTTTCAAGGTTGTGGAAGCCAGAGGCTCTGGGGAAGAGGCCTCATCACCCCAGAAGCAAGGCTGTGTGGGTTAAAAAAACGTGTCTCATTGCTTCTGTCATTAGGAAATCCATTTGCAGTCCCAAGCTGCAGTGACTCTAGACATTCACCACCCAGTTCTCTAAGTCTGCTTTTTGAGCACAGTTTCTCTTCCCTGTTTGCCCTGCAGAGCTGATGCTTGCTATCTTGAGCATCCTCCTCTTTCTCAGTTTGCAGTTAATCTCTCCCCACTCATCCCAGCCTGTTCCTCTGGCTGGCACAGAGCTCTCATCTGTGGGAGGGCAGTGTGATTTAACAGGGAGGAGAGAGAAGCTGAGTGCTTTTGTCTGTGAGTGATTTTTGAGCTGTGGGTTTATTGCCATATACACCTCACCTTGCTTAAAGTCTCCTCTGGAATTCTCTTCCATCCCTTGCAGCTTTCTTTAAACTTTTCTGGACAAACTTCTTGGCTGCTTTTTCCCCTGCTGCTCTGAGTAAAACTTGAGGCAGATACAGTGCTTTTCTGTGACCTTCAGTATCACTCCCACAACTGGTATGAAATACCATACAAACCTTGATGCAATTTTCCACGGCTGCTATAGGCAAAGTCTCATATTGATGGAGGAGCCATGGGGGATTCTGATTGTGCTGTTTTTTCTGATTGTCACACTGGCTTAAAGATAAGTTATGCTTGAGGTCATCTGGCTGTATTACCCTGTGCATTTCACTTAGGTATAAAATCATCCATACCTAGATGCTTTTCTATTCTCAAAATGCTGTAGATGAGTCTGGACTTAAAGGTTTTCTATGTAAGGTTGGTCCAGGGGAGTAATTTGTGAGGCAGGAACCTTACTGGGAGCGGGAGAAGGGATTGAGTCTGTAGAGTGAGAGGATTTCAGGAGCTGGTGGGAACTGGATATTGGATGGGGAAATTCCTGCTGGGAGTCTGGGAAGGTATTTCAAGAATGGGTTTGGATGGAAGTTGAAGTACTGGTTGGGTGTGTGAGAACTGTGGGTACTGGGTGGGGTGGACACCCTCCAGCAAATGGAGAGGTGGAACCATCAGATTATAGCAAGGAAATAATTGGGCTTTGTGTGAAGGGGAAAATAAAGAGAAGCTAAAATGGTTCTTTTGGTCTAAAATGCTTGGTTTGAAGGCAGCCAAAGTGATTGCAACTTTCAAAGAGCATTTTTCCCAAGACGAAGTTTCAGCTGGCACAAAAGCTAGCATTTGACATCTTTTTCATATAATGATTATATTAACAAAAGCAGAGCTCGCTGTTGGCTGCTTTTGTAAAACAACTCCAGCGTGGCTCTTCATTCTCTTAACTCCTGCGTGCAACTTGAAGTCAGCTCAAAACTCCTGCTGGAATGCAAGCAGGTCAGCTCCTCTGACGCAGTTAGAGTATTAGAAAGTGCTCCACATGGCTTGACAAAGGCTCTTTGCAATTGTTCATTTCTGTTGCAGCAGGCAGTTTTAATACACTGATGTTTGCAGCAGTCTCATGTTTAATGTTCTCATCCCACAGGCAGCGAGAGAAGGATTGCTCAGGCATCTGCCCTGAGATGCTGCTGTACAGCCTAAAAAGCCCACAGTTACTAGGAGTTCCCTTGTAATTAGTGATGTTTTAATTGTTGCTGCAAATACTGGCTTCTGCTGTTTGCTGAGGGTTAGGCATTCTTACAGCAGTGAAAATAGACCTCACTCACCAGAAGGGACTTGAGGAGAGCCTCTGTTGAATTGTCCTGATATTTCTGGTGTCCTGATGTGAGGCTGCCTTTCCTCAGACTGCTGTTTGATTTCCAGGTTGTGCTATGGTTGTAATTTTCTTTAAAGCGCCCAAGCAGAGCGTGCTTGGAGAGAGCAATCTGTGCTCTCCCTTTTCCTTGTGGGATGCGTCCACAGTTAAACCTCACATCTTTATGGGAAATCCCTAACACCTCTTAAAGGCTAACATTCCTAGTTTTTCTCCGGTGTGTTGCATGCTGTGTGATTTAAGTAGCAATCCTGATTTCTTTTGTCTCTAAGAAGAGTGCAAGGGTTAGGGCAGTACTGTGTAAAGAAGGAGGCAATCTGTATTTTAAGCCCTTCCACTGACACAGCCTGGTGGGGTGTGTATGTGGGAGGAGGTTTCTAAATAGGAGACTTGTGATGTGAGGAATCCTAGGAGCCATGAGGATTGTGTAAATGTTTGCTCTTTAAAGCAGAAATAGTCTGCTTTCTCTACTGAGAGAAATCACTTTGCTTATGAGAGAGCACAGTTTATTAGCTGTGGTGACTGGAGATGAAGCAAAGGGAAGGGACTCATTTTGTAGACTTAAAAAAACAAAACCCAAAGGAACATTTCTGCACTGTTCTGATTTATTTTTATCATCATGTTGTCTTCATCTGGTTGCCATCATTCAGATACAGCTGAGTAGAGGTGTAGGGAAGCACAGAAATTTTGAGCAGAGCATAAATATGAGAATGAACATTTGTTTCATTACTGTGAACATAGCCTGGATAGGTGAGAAAAAGGAATGTGAGGTAAGTGCTAGACATCAGCTTTGTTATAATTTGCATTTTATTAATAAATATTCTTGGAAATCATTATCCTTTAGCCCCTTATTGAAAACTACTGCTGAGACTGTGTGGGTCCTGTTTCTTACTGGTATAAATTGGTGTAGCTGTATTTTCCACTAGTCTTGGAAGCTACTCCAGTTGGACAGGGAAAAGTTATCTCTCTGTCAGACTGAATGGCAAAACTGAGCTTTGCTCCATTTTGCATATCATGGAACAGATAGCAAGCCTTTAATTTGGTGGAGGAAGGCATGTGAATAACCAACAGCTCCAAATTAAATACAGGAAAATTAAAAGTTGGACACTTCTGGATAGAGAAAGCCTGGGTAGAGAAACTGTGTGTTGATTGTAGATTTTCTTGCTTTTGATATGCTCAGATCATGACAGAATGACTTTCTGGGAGACTTTTGGTTGGACTGAATGTATGAGCTTTAATACAGGGGGGCTGTGGGAGACTGCCTTGTGTGACTGGTCAGATTAAATGAGCTAATGATGTGTTGTGGTCTTCAAAAGCCCTGATATCCTGTGCAAGCTATCTTGCTGTTGATGGTGCAAGATTCCAAACCCTCTGACAAGCAGGTGAATGTCTTTCTGAGATTTGTTTGTGTAGGCCTTTCAAAATGTAATTCCACACTGTGAGAGAAATCTTGGTTTTGTGAAAAAAAATCTTGGTTTGTATTAAACCTTAACAGAGGCTTATTAATTAAAGCTTTCTATTTTTTTTTTTTTTTTTTTGGTGTATGATGGATGGAAAATACAAAAGCAAATCATCCCCTGACTGCAAAAAGGGGGATGGTTCTGAGTGATTATTGAGCAAAGAGGTGAGGTTTTGTAAACTCACCACAAGACAGTTTAAGGAGAAAGTATGACGAAAAACAAAGTTAAAAAACAAGGGAAGGGATGTGATGGCAATCTGTGTCCCAGTGTCGAGTTCCACCTCTGAATGAAGACTGCTGAAGTGCTGGGGAAGTCACGTAGATATCTGCTGTCCCTGGCATGGAGGAATTGATGTTCCTGCCCATAGCTGATGTTTCTTTAGGATGGCCAGAAGCTCCCATGGCAGCTGCTCTGCCCTTGCAGGAGACTGGAGGCACTGCTGGGTGTGTGCTCCACACACTTTTGGCCTGGAGAGATCATTTTCAATAACTGTTCTGGGTTTGTTTCTGAAGAATTCTAAATTTTCCTCTGGAGCAACTCAGTAACAAAGTGGCCTGATGGGCTGCTGAGCACCTGGAGCCAGGAGGGTTAGAAAAGCTTACAGGGGCAAAATTGTATTTATTGAAGATTAATGCTAAGGACTGCTGTCTCATTCTCCCATTTCAGTAGGAAACCAAATTTTGTAGGAATCTATATTTCCTGTCTCTGAAATCATCAGCTTTTTTTTTAATGTTATTTTATTTTTTTTTTAGGATTTGTGTGCTTTCTAGCTGCGCTGAAGCGACCATTTTCAAATGGTGTAAAAAAAAAAAAATCTTGGTAGGGTTTTATATAAAACTGTACTAGTCCCACTTGTGTACCCTGACTGAAAATGCACCTTTCCTGCAGTTCTAGGCAAAACTCAGGAAATTCACCAGAATTTCACACAAGGTCTACTATTACCTTGTTCTTTCTGCTCATTGAGGCTGACCCCTCACCAGGACAATATCTATCTGGGAAGGGACCTCCTGGGTCATTAGGTCCATTTTCCTGCCATCATGAGCAATCACATCACATGAGCCCTTTCATTAACTGACCAAACTCCACTTTAGAGGCAGGAACACTTTTTGCCCCTACTACTTCCCCTGGAAAACTGGAATAGAACCTCACTGTGTGATGTCCAGCAGGTATTTATTCACAGCTGGTTTGCACCCCCTTGTTTCTATGCCAGCCCTGTCCTTCAGTGTAAATAGGCTTTTTCCCCCTGAGTGTTTGCTTCGGTGGTGTACCCAGGAGCAGAAGTTCAACTCTTCCCAGCTTTCCTTTGGTGAGGTCAACAATCATCCTCTTAGTCCTTTCCACCCACTCCAGGGATAAAAATCAAATTACCCACATGAGAAATTCTTCTCAGCAATTGTTAATACTCTAAAGAGAAAAAGGCAGAGGAAACTTTAAAGGGCAGCTGAACTGAGAATCTTTTAAACTTCTGTCTTGTGGTCTTTGTGAAGAATGTCATCAGTTTTTTTGTTTCATTGAAGCTGTGGCTGTTGAAAACTTCCAAGCTCAGCAATATGAAGAACGTAGGGGTTTTCATCCTAGAGGCTCCTTAAGGAAAAATTCAGAGGAGAGAATACATATTTCTCATGTAGCACAAGTAATTTTGGAGGGAATTGTGGAAAATAATGCTGGATATGGTGGTGTGAGGTGTCATTGTAGACCTTGTGGCAGAGATACTCCTTATGAAAAGGGTGTCTGATATTTCGGTGTGATCCAAAAGAATCTGGGCTCTCCCTTTACCACCTGTGCTCAAGATTTTATCTCTTTTTAGATATGCTGTAGCTGCATATTTCTTTCTTCTGGTCAATAAGAAGTCTAATTTCAAACCATTCTTTGCCAGGCAGGTGATAATAGCTTTAAATTTAAAGAAAATGATGAAATGACTGAACAAATAGCTTTAAATTTAAAGAAAAGGATGGAATGACTGAACAATTTAGTACACGGAAAAAAAGCTGGAAGAGAGGTGGCAGTGGGGGGATGATGGTGAAGGTTTGCTAGTCATGATATAGAAAAAGCTAATAGGGGTACTGTTCATTCTCTTTCATAATTGAAGAATCAGCACTGTATAAAATTTTTGAATTACTTCAAAAATACAGAGCGAGATTATTCCTCACACAGAACCCGCTTCTGGAAATCTCTGTGGAGAATAATCTGTTAGGAGAAAGTTTCTGCAGGTGAAAGATGTGGCTGTGAGAAATACACTGGTGGTGCTCATATGAAGAGAGACAACCTCTGCTGCCTCAGGAAGCCCTGGGGCCACAAGTTGGGATTGTTTTGGAAGAAGATGGTGTTTGTATCCCGTTGTTTTTCCCAGGTCAAACAGTAGTTGACCTGGTAAATACTTGGATGACTATGTTGGTTAATAGGTCCATTTAAATGCTGCTGTGTGATTTTTTTTTTGTCTAACATACAAGTTGGCCCTTGTCTTTCTAACTGAAGGTTCCAAAAAAATTCAAAACATTCTTGCTGAGACATCATAATAAGTTTTATAGGAAAAACTGATGGAAGAATTAGATGAAGAACCCTGAAAACATGGAGAGAGGAAGAGGCATTACAGTTTATATTTAAGCTCATGCCTCTATGTTCCATCATGGGAAGATGTTTGAAAAAAAGCTGTACCAGAGCTCTGAAGGGTTCTTCATCCTCCAGCTCTGAGCTCTGGCAACTGGGCTGCAAACTCCTTGAAACCTGAACAGATGTTCTGGTACAGAGCTTCAAAGCTTTGAAAGGCTGTTTTCCCCACATGCCTTCTTATGTGAGGAGACTTTTAAGAGCTGCTGAACACATTTTATTACCTCTTTTACAAAAGCACTATCCACAAGGAAGAGGCAGGCTTGGAGCAGTGGTGGGCTCAGACGTGAGACAATAACCACGAAATGCAGCTCCAGTTTGAGAAAAATGGAATGGAAACGAGGGAGAGACGTGTCAGCCTGTTCAGGACCCAGAGGGGACAGAGTTTGGAGATGCTTCAGTAGCTCTTTCATGAAGATAAGTAAACACGGGGCAGCTGTATTGGCTTTGGCTCTGCCACATTAGATAGAAGAATTCCTAATGTTGGGCAAGAACACAAATGAATAACAACCCAGATGTTCTTCCTATTGCTTTATGTGCATTTAGAAATGAATCTGACAGTGATGAGTGCAACTTGAGAACCCACAGAGATCTGAATGAGTAAAAATGTCAGGAAATGGCAATAAATGGGGCTTATCCTGTATCCTTTCAGCCCCTTCCCAAACACTTTACTTGGTGTGTGCTGGAGGCTGTGCTGGGCTGGTGCTGCATGAATGCCCAGGAAAATAAAACCCCTGTTTTAAGTATTTATCAAACTTTAAAAAGTTAAGACAGAGGAAAACATCTAGAAATAAGGGACTGAGACATGAGAAATGAGATCCAATTCAGTTGAATTACAGTGTTTCCAACCTGGAAGTCTGGGGTGCTTTTCAATACCTACCATCTGTTACTAGAACAAGAAAAAATAGTGCAGTTTTGTTATCATAGAATCGTTAACAGTTCTGATTTTTTTTTTATAGTTTCTGGGGGGAAAAATATCAAAATCCAGGTGCTTCTCTTATTAGGACTTTGTTTTTTTCTGCAGCCAGGAGCAGACCAAATCATTTTAGGAGGGCATCATGCAAAAATTCCCTTACTGTTCCTCATTGCAATTTGCAGTATTTGTTCTCCTCTGTTTAGACTTTTGTTTTCCTTAAGGCATTGTAATGAGTTGGGAGGTTTGGAGTGGGGAAAAAAGTGAAATATTTTTATCATGACAATTCTTCAGCTTAAAGATCTGAACCAATAATAATTTATTTTTTCCCCAAAGGAGAATGCAGCCCTTAATCACACAACTGCCAGAAACTATGGCCCAATTTTTAAACTATCTAAGGCAGCATGGAGTTCATTTGTGAGGTCAAGATCTACTTAAAAGTAATGGCACTTCCCGTGGGGAAAAACACTAACCCAATTTGTGAAAGTTATTTTATTTGATGGTCAAATAAACTAGATAGCACATCAGGAATAGGGTTCCTGGCTGTGATGTGACATACAGAGCAGCATTTAGGCAGAAGGCTTTGTTTTTCCTATGAATGTATTGATGGATTTTCATGTGGATGTTTGACTTCTGAAATCATAGCTTTGGTATTCTGAAAGACAAATGAAAACTGTAGGATGAAAGAACAAAGCTAAACCAGCTCCAAAAATATAGGAAACATGGCAGCAGGAGGGTCCACTCAGGGAAGATTATAAAGCTTCACATTGCCAGAGCCTCTTTAGCAGCTCCTTCGTGTTGTGGGTTTGGCAGGAGGAGGATGACAGGGCTGCCAGCCTGCCTAATGATCTTCATCTAACATTTACCTTATTGAGAGGGGAATAATTCTGTTAAATTAACATCCTAGCATATTTGCTGTCCAGCTAGTTGATGAATTAAATAGCCTGAACAAAACGTTTCACGACTCGTTTATCCATAAAAAACGCTGAATTTTCCGCATGAAAGGGAGTGGCTTTTCAGCAGCTGTGTGCTGTGATACCCTGTACCCCTTATCTGCAAAAATATGTGTGTTGGTGTGTAAAAAGAAGATGTTTAATGAGGCTTTGGGAGGTGGGGTAGCACGCAGACAGACCCTGCTCTTGGGCTCTGCTGCTTGGCCACCTGGCATGGGCGTCCTGCTCGGAGGAAGCGCAGACTGTTAATGACAGCCCACGCGCCTGTGACACTCGGATCCCTCCATCCATCAAAGCTGGCACCCCGTGCCAGCCCAGCCAGCTGTCCTCCTCCATCAGTGTCCGAAAGTGCCGCGCCGAGGGCCGCAGGTGCCAGCTGCCAGCCCCAAGTAACCGCTGGGCCTGCCCCAGGATTGAGCGTATTTAGGCAGCCTGTTCAGATTGAATTGTCTGTCCTGACAGTCCCTTTTGAGTTCCTTTGGAAGAAGGAGAATAAACAAATTGCAGGCTAATAGGCAAAGCAGCGCATCTCTAATAAGAAATCAAAGCCTAGGGCTTTACACTCCCCAGTTGTGTGACACCACCATAAGTGCCAGTGGCAGCAGATGTTGCTGAGGGTGCAGTTGACTTCTTCTGCTTGGTTTGACCAAAATTTGTAACCTCACAGTGAAGTCTGTGGTTCATGGATCCACCAACCCACTGAGAATTTATGTCACTTCTGTTGATGTCTGGTGGATGTGCCAAAGAGGACATGAAGGTTCAGTTTTGTGAGAAAATGTATTATGAAGATGCTCATTGGAATTGAATTAGAATTTTGATTAATTGCTTAATTATTTATATATACTTACATAATTATATTAATTCTAATAGCAATTAGAGTCTCAATGTGCAGCTGTGGAGAGTGTGGCTGTGAGCCCTTAGCTGAGGTTTGGTTGCTGCTGCACACCTGAAAAGTCTCCATGTATGACAGGCCCACCAAAACAGGGTGAGCAAGTATTTCAAGTGATTTTTGGATACTTCTGCATCCTTAAGCCTTGACGACTCCAGATCTTGAGCATGTCAGGCTGGGGAGCCTGTAGGTATAAGAGGCTTACATGGGCAGTCAGGCTTTTACAATGGAAATAGGTACTTCAAGGCCAATAAACCAACTTCTATTGCTGCTGTAGTGCCCAGACTGATACACAGTCAGCAATTTAAACTGTTTTCACAGAGTCAGTCTGCTGCTGTTCTGGATTCCAGTGGTTCCAAGTGCAGCAGTTTGCCCTTGTACATCTATATTAAGGGTTTTTTTCTCCTCTTATCATCACCAGATCCTTGTCCTCACTTGATGTTTTCTAGGCTCCTCATTCCTATTCTCCAGCATGTATGAATTTTCTATTATTTGCTTGCTGAATGCAATCACTTGCAATTTCCCAGGTTCAAAAAAAGAAGTTCCTTTGGAAAAAAAAAGTAATGGAACATCCTCAGGTTGAAATGGGCCCTGAGCACAGCTGATGGCTTGGGGACTTTAATTTACTAAACGTCAGTGGTTTGATGGCAATTCAACATGACTGGTGATTGCCTGCATCGTGTTACTGCTGGGGCTGAAAAGGCTGTTTACTTTTGGAAGACAGAAAGCTCAGCTGAGCAACACAAAGAGCAATCTTCTGTGACCTGCTAATAATTTTTTTTCCCCAAAGATTCCCCAATTGCCGAGGAGCACAAACCCCTGGAGAAAAAACTTCTCTTTGCACATATGCTTGTTTATATATCTGTTACAAGAGGTCAATCCAGAAAAATGGTGTTTGCAAAAGAACACTTTGTATCAGGAGTTTTCTTTGCTGCAAAGTCATCCTTAATTTGGCCACTGCAAGGCTTTTCCTTTTCAAGAGATTTCTCTTACATTTATCATCCCAGCTTGACACAGCACTGAAATATTTCTCTGTATTTCTAATATTTGTTGTGGTACTACTCAAAGCCATGAGTGGCCCAGTACACGTTGGAGAGCAATGGTTCAAAAAGAGAAAAAACCCATCTGGTTCTCATTAATTTGCTGAAATGATCAGAACATTTCATAAGAGAGACTATGCTGCATGTAGAGAAGATAGTGGCAGGGGCTCTTCATTTGTGCAAGTGGATGCAAACTCACCTGCCTAAGAATGATCTTGTTTCTAAAAATGAATTTGAGATCTAAGGTCCTTAGATAACATCAGACTTGATGGACTTTTATCTGTAAACTCCATTTCAGGCAGTGGCATGTTCTCTTCCTCCCCCTGCCAGGCGGGTGATTATGAAGGGAAATTTTTTTTTTTTTTTTTTTTGTGTTAAAAAGACAGCTAGGATCTTGCTTATTATTTAAAGAAAAAAGTTAATAATTTAGAATAAGATTTTTAGACATGTATATGTGCAAGTAGAGCAGCTGAAACTGAGACGCACATCCACTGTGTTTGGGTCAGCAGCCCCTGAATGGCAGGTTTGGGAGCTTTGCACAAATTTCTGTATTTCTGGCGTGCTGCTTTCCTTTTAGCGTTTGGCCTTTAGGCCTTTTCTTTTGGGCTTTTGTGCATGCAGAGCAGAATTTGTTGAAATACTGGTGTGTGCACTCTGGGCTTCTCCAGCCTTCCAGGGCCCATCAGTGTTGGACAGAACTCACATCTACTCCCTGCTGCTGGGAAATCTATCAATGACCAGCTTGCTAAGGATGATTTTATAGGTTCTGCAGCTGGGGTGTTTAAAATCAGATTGCTGTCACATTTAGAAACATTTAGCACCACTGGACTAATGAGGAATAATAATTTAAAGAGGCTGACTAGATTTAATCAGTTTGTGGGAGATGAAACTTAATCAAACAGAGCAGGTTGAGGAGGCTGATAGAGCTGATGAATTTGAGTAGATAATACAGACCTGCCTGAACATTTTCTGTCCATGGTTGGTTTATAATAGTAAAGTGTTTGCAAAAGTTATCAAACAATCAATAGGTATAAAGCCCTTTGTATGAGGAAGCTTGCAGTGGAGAGAGAAAATTGCCTGAATTGAAATTCAAAAGTAGACATTGAAGGAGATTTCTTTCAGTAGGGGAATTGTAAGAGTTAATTTTTGGTATTTTTTGTAATATGTAAGAAAAGAAAATTGGGAAATACCTTAAAGAAAAATACCCCTGTGAGCTGTATCCTGCTCAGATCCTGGGTGGCTGCTCTTGCTGCAGCATGTACTTACTGGAGAGCCCTGGCACGTGTTTTAACTTCCCTGACCTTTGGTTCTCCATCTGTAAAATTCATGTGCTCAACCTTTCCTACTCTGTTTTGTCTATTTTATGTGTTGTAGCTGGAGAAGTGTTGACTTTCTAAAGAAAGACTGGCTGAGGTAGATGCTGTGAAATGTGTGCTACGGCAATCTCTGCCTTTCTATTACCAATCTTCCACCTTTATCTTACCCTCAAGCCCAAAAAACATGGACACCCCTTGCCCAGTCCCCCCTTTTAATCAAAGTCAAGGACAGGTGCAGCATTAAGATCAGAGTTTTGTGACAGGTAATCTCTTTGGTACTAAATATTTGGGTTGCTTTAAGTGAACAAAAAGTAACTGCATAAGCTCATAATTTGAAATCCATGCGTGTTTAGTAGGAGCCTGACCAATCCTTTCATGTTTTCAGTGGAGACAAATTCTGCCTGTGCTTTCTTCAGCAAAGGCAGCAATTGTAAATATTTTTCAGCTTCTACTGAATTAGTTGTAAGAGGTCCTGCTCTCTGCCCACCTCCTTCTGGCAGTGCTGGCAGAGCTTTGCTGGGCTTTGGAGGAAGTTTTGTCTCATACCTCTCCTTAAAGAAAATCACATAATCATAGAATGGTTGGGGTTGGATTCCAACCTCCTGCTACGAGCAGGGACACCTTCCACCAGGCCACGTCACTCAGAGCTCCATCCTGGCCTTGGATACCTCCAGGGGTGGGGCAGCCACAACTTCTCTGGGCAAAATGAAGACAACAGAAGGACCAAATCCTGAGAGGTACTCTTAAAACATTCGGAATTCAGAGTGCCTGAGATTTTTTTTTGTTCCCAGTAAAAACCCTCTTTCAGCTGAAGAGGCTGGTGGGGAAATAGAAGGTAACTCCCTTCTCTTGCCTTAGGTCAAGTCCTTCATGCTGCTGGAAGAAAGATAAACTCTGTGAACTGTTGACATCAAGGTCTCCTGTAAAAGACAAATATGCCATAGGAGCATGGTGAGAGGAATTGGATTGGGATAGAGATTTTTAATCAGCAGCAGGCCTGACAATGAACTAACACCACAACCTGCTGAATGATGGAGAGTCCTGAAATGGTGGAATATTCAGTAAATGCTATATTTTGTGTAATGCTGTAGCCGTTGCTGAAGCTGTGGCTTTGCTCTTTTTTTCTTTTTTTGCTCTCTTTGTCTTTTTTTGCGCTTTTTTTCTTCAGCCAAGATCATAAATGCCTTGTTCTGTTTTGGGTTTTTAATATGCTTTTGTCACAGTGCTCAGAAATGATGGGGCTGCATGGTGACTTTCTTTAAATCACTGTGCTTATGTGAGAGAGTTGGTTGCTAAAAACATCAGAAGTTACAGAATATTTTTTTGTTGTTACTGCATCAGTAATATGAAGCTCTGCTTGAAATTAAATCTTTATTGTGTCATAAACTGGTGAAGGCTGTCCTTTTTCCATATTTCAATCCAAGGTGACCATGGATTGTGAATCCAATGACCATGGTCATTGTGAATCATGAGGGAAGATGTGGCATCCCTGCCTTCTACATGCAGATTTGAGGTGCAGAGAGGTCTGTGGCCAGCTTATGGCATTTGCAGTAAAATCAGACTTAGCTTAGCTTTAGCCAGCAAAAGTCTTTCTTTCTTTTTTTTTTTTTTTATGTTCCCATTGTAAATGTTGAAAATAAATGCACCTCCATGCAGTGGAATTCCTTTATCTTTGACTTCTGTCTTAGGATATAATGAAATGTACACTAGACAGGGTGGTTTTTCTCCACCGACTCCTCAATAATCTCTTTGGATGGAGCTCTAAGAAACCTGGTCTGGAGAAAAGTGTCCCTGTGTGTGGCAGGGGGGTCAGAACTAAATATCTTTAAGGTCCCTTCCAACCCAGGACATTCTGTGTTTCTGTGACCCCTGTAGGTGGCTAAATGTGTGATGAGCCCCATCTTAAGCAGAACAGAGAATGGACTCCAGTTCCCTCCTGAGTTCCCAGTGAACATCACACTCCATTTTTCCACTCTGACACTCTTAAAAACAAGTGCATTTTATTACCAAAATTATTTAAACATCAGGTGTGCTGTTGCAACTTGCAGTCTTACCTCTGTGAAGTCACATTTTCCTGCCCAAAACACCCAGTTTTAGTCCTGCTTTGTATTTTGCATCCGCAGGGAAGAAAGGTGCCACTTGTGTCAGTCTCATTTTGTTAGGAGCGGTGCACATGTTCATTTGGAGTTTTCTTCATGTTTCTAATGGCAGGCAGCATGCAGAGCTAATTAATGGTGTATGGGAAGAAGTCACTGATGAGGACAGATTGAATATCTTCAGACAAAAAGAGCTACGGGTCTCCTGTTGAGTTTAAAGAACAGCCCTGCTGAACCTTTGATACACAACCAGATGCAGCATGTAGAAGCAACCAAATCAAGGGTTAGAGGGGATGAAATTGGTTCAGTTAACTCTTATTTTCTATGTGTGGACTTCCAGAAATTATTACCTTGTGGGTAGCTAATCTAAATACAGTGGTGTTTTAATTTTTTGCTTCCTAATTATAGAGGTCAGTACAACAATTTTCATTATCTCATTCAATGTTTTCTTGAGGTGGATGGAGAGATTGGGATCTTCTTGTATTTTCAGCATATCAACCTATTTTGATGCCTTGCAGTGTAGAAGTTCAGCAGGGAGAACCAAAGAGTCATTCTTACATGGGGTTCCTAATAGTAATACTCTGAGTTCAGGTGGTTTTAGCTGTTTTCCTTTCATGGTGGGAGTATCAGTGTAGGCAGAATAGTTGCTGATGAAGAATTGCAGAATTGAATGGTTCATGCTCAAAGCAGCAGCTTCTCTGTTTAAAATGAAAGAAAATAAAAGTATGAGCAGACAGGAAATGCAAAGGAGCTACTAAACCATTTTGATTATGCTAGTTTTCTGCTTTGAGTGTAGAGAGGATAGCATAGAATGGGACTTGAGGTGGATTTCTTGTCCTGCTGATCTGAGGTTCAAGCAGAACTGATTGACAGGGAGTGATTTATGACCAGATACACATTTCATTGGTAGGAATATTTATTATTTTCTTGAATAGAGGAGTGTTTTTCCAACCTACAGTCCCTGAGACACAACTGTGTCCTTGTTGCACATCCATTTCATGAAGGTTAGAGGTGGTTGCCCTTGATCTTTTCTACCAGATCTACTCCATGGCAAGTGTCTTATCTTTTTTTTGGTGGGGAATCCCATTGTGTTCTGCACTGACAGCTTTCAGTGCTGCAGGCATTTCAGCCTGGCACAGGACCTCCATTCACATTTCTGCCCAAATCCTTGTCCCTTTGCAGGGGGAGGAGGCTTATAAGGAACACAAAGATGGGGAGGAATGATGGAAAGGTTTTCATTTCCAGGGCTGTTCTATGCCATTGCATAGACTTCCTGAAACAGATGCTCTAGTATTTGTTCCAGCCATCAAACCCAGAAGGAAATCCCTAATTTGGTGCATGATTTCTTTCTAATTTTATAAAGTGAACATGATTCAATACTGAATGAAGGAGAACAATGTTACTCCTTGAAAACTTTGATTTTGATATCTGCGTAAATTTGTACTCTGAAGAATTTTCTGCCAGGATAGCAAGTGGCCTCATCATTTGCTGTGAAGGATGAGAAAGATTTGCTGTTGGACTCAGTTCAGCTGTGGGGTTTTGAGTTAATATGAGATTTCTCCTTTTGGGACAATGTGCTTGCTGTACTTCCTGCATTGGCTAGTCATTATTGATATCCCCATCTTCCCCCTGCTCCCTCCTTGACTCCTTGGGAAGGTCATGTGCCTGGGATTTACAGCCCTTTTTGGTATATGGTGACTGTTACAGCAAAGATGGATGGGAAGGGAAGCTCTTGTATGTTCCTCTGCCTGAAAACTTCCTCAAGGTTAGAGATCATGGGTGACTTTTATTGTTACCTTTTCTGACAACAGCCTCTCAATGTGAAATAGAAACCAAAATAGAAGAGTGGCAACTAACTGGAGACAGACCTGAAAGGATTGGCATGGGATACAAATAGCTTATTGTTTACAGTATTTGTCTGCTTAAAGCCCACTTCTCTCTTGAGAGCCTGGCTTACTTAAAAAGGAATTGCTGCTCTGGGAGAAGTTTCCTATATCCTAACTGTGTTATAGAAACATGTTGTGAAAGCAGTTGCCATGAAATTGAATTACAGGTGTTGCATTCTTCATTGCTTAAATTGCTCTATTATATCACAGGCCTCATCGTTTTGTTTTGAACAGATAACTGCAATTTAGTAGGAGCCTAAGAGATGATGGTATTAGCAGTCAGGGGTTGTTTAAGGCTTCCTTAATGATGGAAAATTGTTCTTATCCATTTACCATGTGTTGTCTTTGTAAAAATGCATGTGCAGTGAATGGAAAACAAAAACGGTTCCCTCATGGCATCTTTTTGCTAAGTTTGTTTTTATATTTTTCAGCTTGTGAAACAAACCCCAGTAGGTTTTCAGATTAGTCAGGGCAATATGGTCATCCATATGTAACTTTGACACAGCTCTGATACATCACATGGTGGCAGTGGATGAGGTCAGATGTTTCACTTCATTCACTTTCAGTTTGCTGGAATTAAGTACATGGTTGCTCAACCTAAAACTTCCCAGCATTTCATGGAATAGGGATTTTAAAGATCCTTCAGGAAATCTTTTAAAAATAACTCTCAGTGGTGAAAGCAATTATTGGTTTAGGCTAGAATTTAAAATCATTTTGTCTAGGTTTGTCTAGGTGTAGATTCCTAATTGCTGCTCTGTGTGCTGCTATCTCCCCAGCCCACTCAGGCCCAGTTGCCTTTTCTTGGATGTGCTTTGCAGTTTACCCTGGAGCTTGATGTATGTGGATTGCTGCATTTGGCTTGGAAACAGGGTAACTCCAACAGAAAAGGGATGCTTGCAGAGATCTCGGCTTGAAAATTAACCTTGCTTCCCCTACTTCCTATCCAGGTCTGTATTAATCTACAAAAGACACTCTGTACTGAAATTCAGAAGTAAAATCTGCTGTATCATGTGGCTCAGAACAAGCTTTATCAGTTTCCTCTGTTCCAACCTGTTAATAGTCTAGAGATCTGGTAAAGTGTTACATATTCCAATTTCACAGAGAAAATGAGGTTAGGAAGGACAGGGAGAGGTCAGTTTGTCCATCCCTTGCCTGAAGGCAGGACCTGTTCTTCCAGGTCCTGCTTTATCCTTGACAGATGGCTGGCTGACATGCCCTTAAAATTCCTCAGCCATCGAGATTTGCTTACTTGCTTCGAGGTGTCACTTGTGGAAAGCCAATTAAATCTGCTTCAATGGTCTTATTTTGCCCGTGTTTCATCAGCAATTAGGATTCGTTTTCTTGCTTGTTTCAGTTTTTTTTATATACATGTTTTTTGCATGTGTTTTTGTTTTATTTTCCCCTTTCCTGCTCCTCTCCTGATTTGAAATGTGATTTTTCAACATCTACATTTAGCCAGTTTATGTGTCAGGCCTCTGATGCTCTGCCCACTTGGCTGAAGGTAGTATGCAAGTTCACTAATACTTAAAAAATTTCAATTTCATGGCAATCTTTAAGAATAAAACAGGGAGTGGGGAAAACTTTGGAGCAAGTTCTTTTGAATGCGTATTTTTGCTGACAAACCTTTATAATGATGCTTTTAGTAAATCTTTTTCTCTTGTCTCTTGAAATGTGATATGAGAAAATAAAACTCCTTCACAAAGTTCTGTAAAAAATTAATGTGTACTGTAATTTAGAAGATAGATCACTGGAGAGCATTTAAATGTTATGTTTTTGTTTCCTGCAAATTTTATTTTAAGGGAAACCAAATACTTAGTAAGGACTGTTTCAGAAATCCAACTAAGTGCTGCTGGTACTAAAAGAATTAAGAGAGGAGAAATGAGGGGCACAGACAGCACAGCCTAATGAGGGGACATAAGCCTAATGATGCAAAATTGCAAATTGCCCAAATTACAGAGCACTGTCCCCTGAATGCAGCTCTGCTTTTAGGGCTCTCCAGAGCTGCAGTGTGGGCTCAGGATTCAGACGTGCTGGCGGTGTCGTGTGCCTGGTGCCAGTCCCAGCAGCCACAAAGCCTCTGTGTGAGTCCAGCCAGGGCTGCCACTCGGTGAGCTGGTGCCCTGTGCTGACAGAAACCTTTCCAGGCTCTGAACTGCCCTGCTGCACCAAGCTGCAAGTGGGCAAGGTGGGCAATGAACCTGTGGCATGACAGGAGGGAAGTGGTGTGGTGCAGTGCCACAGATGCAGCTTCCCTTGCCCAGCACCCCCTGGATTCTCTGCTGTTGGAGGCAAACTGGTTGTCTTGGTTGGACATTGACCAAACTCCAGGCACCCACCAAAGCTGCTCACTCACCCTCTCCTGCCGCAGCTGGGCAGAGGAGAGAAAAATTTAGTGAAGGTTTCATGAGTTGAGATGAGGACAGGGAGAAAACACTGCAAGGGCAAAACAGCCTCAGCTTAGAGGTACAAAGTGAGTTTATTACTAACAAAATCAGAGGAGGATAATGGGAAACAAAACAAGCCCTTAAGAACACCTTTTCCCCAGCCTCTCCCTCCTTCCCACTGACAGCTCAGGGGGACAGGGCATGGGGATTTTGGTTGCTTCATCACCCGAGGTTTTCTTCTGCTGCTCAGGGAGAGGAGTCCATCCCCTGTGAGGCCATGGAGTCCCTCCCATGGGAGACAGCTCTCCATGAACATCTCCAGAGTGGGGCCACTCTCACCAGCAGCAGCACCTGCTGCAGCATGAGTCCCTCCCATGGGCAGACAGTCTTCCCAAAACTGCTGCAGCGTGGGCCACTCTTCCACAGGGTGCAGTCCTCCAAGGACAGGCTGCTCCAGCCTGGAAGCAGGGCCCCTGTCTCCACTGGGTCTCCCACTGGGTCACAGCCTCCTCCAGCATCTACCTGCTCTGGAATGGGCACCTCCCCCAGGGGCTGGGGGTGGATCTCTGCATCCCCCAGGGGCTGTGGGTGGATCTTTCATCCCCCGTGGATCCCCAGGGGCTGCAGGGTCACAGCTGCTTCACCGTGGTCTCACCACAGCCTGCAGAGGAGTCTCTCCAGGTGCTCACCAGAGCACCTCCTCCCCTCCTTCTCCACTGACCTTGGTGTCTCCATGTTGTTTCCCTCACATGTTCTCACCTCCTCCTCCTCTTCTCTGGCTAGGAAAAATACTCCACCCCACTTGGTTTTGATTTCCTTCTTAAATATGTTATCACAGAGTCATTGCCATCATCTCTAACTGGCCCAGCTTTGGCCAGCAGCATGTCCATCCTCAGAGCCATTGGGGGTTGGCTCTGCCAGACATGCTGGAAGCTTCCAGCAGCTTCTCACAGAAGCCACCTCTGTGGCTACCAAAAAACCAGGCTGTGCAGAGCCAGCACATGGGTGCATAAGTGATGGTACAGCTGCAACTTGCCCAGCACACGAAGGCTCCTGCTTGCAGCCAGGGAAGCATTTGGGGCACCTGCTGCACTGCAGGGTGAGTGTCCTAAAAGGGCAAAGGTGTTTTGATGGGACAGCAAAGCTAGAGCCCAGGGCTGCAGATAAAAGAAAGGTGGAAATGCAGGTTTTTTTACAGAGGAGTGTTTACCTTCTCGCTGCCTGCTCTTCCTGACCCATAAAAGCTGCCAGCTGTGGTGTCAAGCTGATAAAATGTTCACACAGCTCTAGCCAGAGCAATGAACCATAACCAAAAAACTGAGGGATTTTTGTTTTTTTTTTTTCCATGGCTTTTGCCAAGAATTCAAGCAAAAGTGTAAAAATATATTTTTCTCACTGGTGTCACTTTCTACTCCTAAAATCCATCTGTATAAGTATGTCTGTCCTACCTTTGGGGTGCTGGTTATTCCTTCTCCTTTAGTTTGTACAGGTCAAGGATGAAACACAGCCTTAGCTTCAGTTCTATAATTTTGATAATAGTGAGATACCTGATTGTCTTGTGCAGTCTGTGTGCCTTAGAGATGTCAAAACCAGATATTTCTTCTGCTGATGGCTGATTGCTCATCTGAGTAAACTGGAATAATTCAAGGGAAGTCTTAGGTTTCCTTTAGAAATAGAACAAAGCATTTTGCATCGAATGCAAAATCATTTGAGATAAGTGATGAGATTACTCAGTCAAAGAAGAAGAAAAACTGGGAGGGATATAATTCATTGTTTTATTTTTTTGAAGCTGCTGACATGACGTGAGAGTTGCAAATGCAGTCTGAAGTACAAATGATCTGCAAAATTCCCTGATAACTACCTGAGAATTCTCATTCCATCAGCAACTTCTATGTTATCATAAATGAGACAGCTTGAAAGGTACTTGTTGCGTTTTGTATTGCATGCAGAAGTCATTTACACTTCAAATGATCTAACCTAGATTATTTTTGATGTTTTTTTCCTGCACAGCTTTCATAAGCAATGGAACTATGCTGAATTACTACTCTATAACATTTAACAATTCAAGAATCATGGGGTGAGGAGATGTGGCAAATAAACAGCCTGGTGAAGCTGCTTAGCAGCTGGGATTGTAAAAACAGGGCTTCAGCGAGTCAGATTGGGATGTCTGATCACCTCCTAAAACTGACAAATGTTTAGATTTTAATTGTAATCTGTTTTCCTGCTCTGATGACAGAGCTCACAGGGTGAATGTGTGTTTGTCTCTTGGGACCCCCAGGCTCAGCCCCAGTGGCTGGTTTCCATCCAGTGTGGATGGTCAGAGGCATGAATTCAGGAGTGAAGGAGGATGAGCACGGAGTCAGCTCTTCATCCTGGAGGTGAAATAAACCTAAGGGAGTCTCTCCAAAGCTCCAGGGCTCAATTCTCAGCTGCTGAAAACCAGCACAGTTCAGTATAACTGGGGCTGAGGATCTGTCCATGTGGCTTTATCTGTGCCTGGTACAACAGATGATGAAATACAAATGCATGTTTAGGAGATACGGGCTGTGTGTAAGGATGAAGCAGGAATGTGCCTAAAAGCCTCCTAATCTGCAATTTGTTCAATTCCTGCTATTTATGTCCCCATCACCATTCCAGTATCTCTGTATTTATCTGGAAGACTCTCCATGCTGAATATAATGAATGTACAGAGGTCCAAAAAGGCCTGGAATGCTCATGGATGCAGTGTTAAAGATAATTATCTTGTGTTTCTAGTCCAGATGCAATCCTGGAAAGCATGAAAACAGCTTTGGGATGTACACTGATGGTGCTAGGAGAGGTCAGCAGGAGGTAGATGCTCACAAACTAATTGGACTTGTGGGATTCTGTTTTAAGGAGTGCCTTCATATAAAACAGCGTACGTACGTACCCAGGATGTGCTGCTCAGTTGTTTCCTAAACTGACAGTTGTTTTAAGATAAGAGATGTTTTTATTTCAGCAAAGCTCTTTTTCTCCAAGTCCAAAAGATCCTGGAAATTATTATCTCATGGAAAAAGTACCTTGGGGTATGTGTGTGAAAAAGGTGATGTGTTCTGTAGTGCTGGCAGGGTCACCCTGCGTGCCTCAGTCTCCTTTCTGAATGCTGCTTGTGAAGGAGAAAAACTTGAAATGCAAAGGATGTGAGTGGCTGTGGGTTTTATCTAACACAGTACAAAGTGGCCCATGGTGAGCTGAGGGAGGTGTTGCTACCTGGGGGAGGCTCTTCATCCTCCTTGTGTGGCTGGAGAGATACAATTGCTGTCTGTTGATTTTTAATGAATATTCATCAGCTCTGTGTGTGTGTGGGGAGGGTTTTATAGCCTGTCACTGCAGCCTTATTTTAGGCATTAGGGAGAGGAGGCAGCTCCTGGGTTTGGTGTCTGATGTTGGGCAGGATAAAATACAGCACCCTGTGAGCCTGGAGGGGCCAAAGCTTGTGGGGACTGAAAGGGAGCCCTGCACTGCTCAGAGAATGCCAAACAGGGAGTGCCCAAGGACAAGCAAACATAGGAAAATAAAAAGGAATCTTGAGTAGGCAGTAAATATTATGCTTAGGAGGCTTCTCTTCTCATCCCCTAAATTTATGGCCTCAGTACCTGGCATTTTCCATCTTGCATCACTATTCTGGGCCTGCCTAGGTGATTGTGTGCTGACCTTTTTCATTGTTTATAGTTCTTGCATGCCAGGATAGTACTAATAGGGTTGTGGGACACATTTTAAAGCCCCCCAGAGTTGCTTTTTCTCTCTCTTTTTTTTTTTCCCCATGATGGAGTTACCCATTCCCAGTACTCTGCTGGTCTCTCTGAAAGGCCCTTCATGATTCCCAGTGCCCTTCTAGAAACACCTGCATCCTCTGTCCTTGAGATGTCTGGAGACATTTGGGTTCTGCCACCTTGGGCAAAGCTCCGAGTTTTGGGAGCTAAGTGGGGATACAGTGTAGATCCTGCTGCTGGCTTTTATTTGGATTCGTGTTCTCTGGACTTCAGTGTGCAAGATTTAATAGTCCAGCCTAAACTACTTGTCTGGGTGTCCCTTTCAGTGAGTGGGCAGGGGTGGCTGCAGCTGCTGTGTTTGTTGAACACCCTCTCTGTGCTCACTGTTGGGCATAACCAGAGTGCTGGTTATGGGAAAACAGCTCCAACACCAAGGGGTCCCTACTCTTCCCTTCTGGGCTTCACCTTCTGTGGCACAAAGTACAGGGCAAAGTAAATTAAAACCAGAAAGTTCATCTTGAAACAAGATTGCTCCACTGAGTATTCCCAGAGCCTTGTAATGCAGACATAACACTGTCCTTGTTGTGGAGAGGGAGGTGCTGGGGTGAAGAAGGGAAGAATGGAAAAGAAAATTGTGTCCATAAAGCAGTTACTGAGGTGGATGAGCCAGATTTGACATGTCATACTTGGCCTGTTCATTGAAATAGGTTTTGCTGTGACGTTGTTTACAGGATAACTTTGCATCTCAGCTGATTATGCCCTTTCTTTTTGTAGTATCTTGTATTTGGATAAAAATGTGCTTTTTTTCTTTTTTTTTTTCCTTTGGATTAACAGCAAATCACTGTTTCTTTGTTAGGTGATTGAGAAGGTTTTAATTTTCCATGCTGAAAATCACCCAGCAGCTGTTTAAATGAAAAATGTTCTGTTTTGTAAGAAAAACAGAACAACCTAAAAATTACCAGTAGCTAAAAAGTACACACAGCATCTGTTGTTTAACTGTATCTGTTTTGCAATTAACAACAAACTGTAATAACATATCAGCATTTAGCTCCATTAATTTTATTTCTTTTTTTATATTACTTTATTATTCTTTCAAGTGGGTTCTGCAAAAGTACAAAAGATGCTCACAATACGTAGTGAATGAATAGGCAAATATATAAGCATATTATAACTTTGTGTAAAGTCTGTGGGAGATGTATTTTCCGTAAAATAAACAAACTGAAAGAAAATTGTAACACTTCCAGGAAAAAGTATATGAGCAATGATTAGACTCACACCTGTTCAGCCACTAAAGCTTAATTGGTTGTGATTTTGTGTTTGAGAGCTTCATATCTCACTCCTGTCCTGCTGTTCAATTTGGGATCTCTGTATTATTATTTTCTTATTTCTCTCTTGCATACAGAAGGGTGTTGTATGAGTTATTACAATTCAATATCATATCAGCCCCTGAGTTTAGGTTTAAAGCTTTTTCAAATCAGTGTAAACTGGCTTAAGGTTTTAAATATAAATGATGGAGGCAGCTCCTTGGGCACATTCCCAACCCCTTGCCCTGCTGTGGAAGGACATGGATGCAGGCTCACAGGTCTGACTCATCTCTTGCCTCTGGCACTAATTTAGCTAATTAGTTCAAATATACCACCTGAACTTAGATGAACTCCTGTGGGCAGGTAAAATCTGGGGCTCCCAGTTTTATTATGCACTGCTGACATCCGTGTGTGCACAGTCTGATTGACTGTAATTTTTATAATTCGTGAAGCAGAACAGGAGACCCTTTCCATGTATTCCACTTGC
Organism: Vidua chalybeata; assembly: GCF_026979565.1. Lineage (NCBI taxonomy): Eukaryota > Metazoa > Chordata > Aves > Passeriformes > Viduidae > Vidua > Vidua chalybeata. The sequence goes on from NC_071544.1 coordinate 13,527,569, forward strand.
AGACAGTTGATTGAATAGTTCAATCAGCTGTTGCTTATATATATCTGCAGAAATATCCTCTCATATGGAGGACACTTGTATCAAATGGAGGCACTTAAGCTGGTATTCTGGCTTTTACTTTTTCCTTTTTCTCCTTTTTTTTTTTTTTTTTTTTTTTTTTTTTTGTGATGGGAAGATGATACATCGTGTACATGTCTCTGTGTTCCACAGTATTAAGTGGAAGATCTGTTTATAAATGCAGCTAATGAAATTGGGGACCGTGTGGCCTCCAACCATTTAAAATAATGGCATGAGCAATCTCACTCCATTACGTTCGAGTGGAGGCAGTTCATGCTAAAGTGCTGGTTCCCTCAGGAGCCAGGGAGCCCTGGCTGAATCTTGCTTGCAGAATGGCCAGTGAAGACAAGTTTGTTGCAGGGCAGATGACAGCTCTGACTCAACAGAAACTGCAGTGCTCAGGGGAAGGGCTGCCTTGAGCCTGTTAATGCATTTTTCTTTTTCTTTCAGTGCTGTCTTTGCAGCAAAGGCAAGTGTCCTGTGTTGGTGTTTGCCAGAGGCACTGAGGTGCAGTGGTGCCAGCAGGGTTGTGCTGGGTGATGCTGCTCTGCTCTTGGCTGCCATGGCTTTGGGCTTTCTCCTGCCAGCTCTGTGGCCCAGAGCAAATAGTTCCTTTAAGATGGTGGTTCTCCAGCATTAAAAACTCTGTCCTGTCTTCTGGCATATTTTTAGCAGAAGACTAATTTAAATTGGTGGGAATTTTCTTGACTACCACAAGGTCCTTCTAAGAAGGGGGATGACTAGGCCATTAAGCAAGCAACCCTCCTTTTTTACCCTGTTGTAATGTGTTTCAAAACACAGAAGTTGTTGGGAGATGCTTAACAAATGAGTTTTGACACAGGTTGATGAGCTGATGTGTGCTCTGCTGCAATCTGTCTGTCTGGAGCAGTGCCCGTCGCTGCCGGGGTGTTGTTTCTGTGAGGAGACAGCCACACCATCCCCTCGTGGCCACTTGGCAAAGAGAACTTACTTTCTCACCACCACTGCTAAATATTCTGGGGATGAGAAGCCCGAAAATATGTGATGCTCTTGCCTTTGGCTCAAGATTCCCTGTGGGTCCTGAGCCTTCTTTCTGTTCCTGCAGGAAAAGCTCTTGGGGACTGTTTCAGCACGCTGGGCTGCTGTGCACCAGCCACCAGCATGAAACATCCCTCGTTTTGCAGAGGAAAAATAAAATTGCTCCAGACAAAGGCTTGTAATATTTGAATATCAATACATCTGACAGAAGTTGCAGCTGCATGCATATCAGGACAGGGCAGTACTTGACTGTAGCCATGTAGACTGAAGTGAGCTCACAATTCAGTAGAACGCTACAGAAATGGGCTTGCAGGGTACCGGCCTGTATCGAGAGGAAACAGGAATTCTGCAAGACAAATAGCAATTCCCAAATGCTTATCTAGCACGAACACATTGAGCAAAATAAAGTTGACTCTTTCAAGTGAACATTTCATACTGATGAGAAAACCTGGTGACGTCTTCAGTGGTGGAAAATAACCAGAAAAGGGGAAGTTTGAGAGGGAGAGAGGAGTGGAGTTGTAGATGCAAATCTGTAAGAGAGACAAGTCAGCTGCAGCTTCTTCCAGACTCTCTTCACCCCTCTTCCATCCCTGTGGGATTGTGGGCAAGGGCTCATGTGATGTGGGCAGCAGCTGGACCTCCATCCCCCTGGACACAACGGATCACTCTGCTCTGTCTTGTCACCGTGGTTGCTAACTTCGTAATTTCTGTCTTGACATTGTGCAAGGCAGCCTCAGCCTTTGGAGAAACTCTGGCTGTTATTTTACATCTCCAGAAATAACCCTCTGCACATCCAGGATCAATCTGAGACTGCCTTTTATGTGTGGCTTTTCCCAGCCTTCCCACAGTTTTACAGGCATATAATAATTTTACCAAAAGCAACGTTGCAAATCCAAGGAATTCAGAGTTAAGCTTAAGTACATAATAAACCTCAATGAGAGGGTTATTTTGCTGTACTGCTCTATCATACTGGGGAATTAATTTATCAGAAGTGCAAGAGGAGGTTGGTGCTCCTCTCTCCCACGTAGCTTAGAAATGTATGGGTGAATGTAGTGGTACTTCTCAATTTCCTGAAACTGGAGTGTGATGGGATTTCTTGAGAATGCTGAAGGACTTCTGTGTGTTTTATTGAAAATGGCACATGAACAATGTCCCACAAACGTGGTTTGCAGTCTTGTGTGTTTCACTGCCAAGCTTGAAGCTTTCAGCCTTGAGATTCCCTTTGCAAGTTTGTGAAGGGAGAAGGAACACCTGGAGAAACTTGTGATGTTCTGAATGTAGGGGATGTAGTTTATTGGTTCAGTTAGCCTGGCACACTCACTGGGGTAAATCCAAAAACCATGATGGCACATGTCACATGTCGGTGTGTGGACAATATTACATTTGAATGCCATTTGAAAAATGTGATTGCTCTAGTGCATAATTGCAAATCATCTCATGCTTTTATAATTAGCTTTGCTTGGATAAAATGTAATAAAATACAATATTTGTCCTTATGCGAGACAGTTGATTAATTTAATCACAGCTGTGATGAAGAGCTCATTTTGCTTCTAAGTTTCTTTCCAGTTTAGTTTCTTTTGCCTTTGAAGATGCTATTGCTGCTGATTTGGGGGATCACTTGGAATTCCTGTCTTGTGAGAGGCAAGGCAGAACACTGAGGAATACAAAGTCTCTTGAAGCTGATTCATCCTCTCAGATCATTTTAGGATTTGGATTTCACTTGTGTTAATGACAAGACTTATTAATAAAATACATTTCTGAACTGGTTCTAAGTTTGGTGTGGCTTGAATCTGAGCTTTGGGTTCAAACCTGCTCAACCTATTAAGTTTTGAGTTATAAATAACTTTTTTAACTAATAATTTTTAAAGAGATGGAAATATAATTCAGTATCCATATAATCTGCTACTGTCAGTTTGAATATTTGTAATATTTAGCACACCATGCAAATGAACTTGGGAGTTGGGACTGAAAAATTCAGTGTTTCTGTGTTTCTTCTCTCAGCTGGGCAGGTAATCTCCCACTAACCCCATGAATTTAAATATTAAACCTAGATCAGATCCCAAGGCTTTAATTTTTCTCTGTTGGTGTAAAGGCTTCATTTTGACCTGATGGAAAGGTCATAACTCAGGGCAGCAGTTTCCCATCAGTGTCTTTCAGGGGCACTCACCTTTCTCTCTGTCGTGTTTTGTGGTTTCCTCCCATTTCACACTGCTTGGTTTCCGATCTTCCCTCTGTCCTTCCTTTGCAACCATCTACTTTATTTTAATCTTCTTGACAGGACCCTCTTATCTGTTCTTGCCAAGCTCCATTTAACCAGGGCTGCCTTGAGCAGATTTGTCTTTCTGCCTTCCAGTTTCTCCACAGGGCGCGCCGTGAGCGGGCCCCGAGCTTCCGTCAAAATGTGTTTTTTTGATAATTTTAGGCTCTTGCATCCAGAGTTTTGTTCTCCAGGGAATATGTGAAACCTGGACATGGCCATGGGTGGGAGGATCTGTTGTTCCTGTTTTCCACTCTTCCTCCAAACCCAGTCCTGGCCTCTGTCAGTCTGAGACCTCCTTCGTTATAGAAAAAAAAACCTCAAAAACCAAACACCCACAAAAAAACATGCCTTGTGCCTCCTGCTGAATTCTCCCCATTTGTTTCACAGACCAGCCTGGCCAGTGGCTCTGTTTGAGTAGTAGAAAATGATTTTGTAGCAGTGAATTATTGCAGGGCTGGTGGCCAGCAGCCTCTGTCTGAAGCCTCTTTTTTGGAGCATGTGAAGATTTATGGGCAGCTCAGCAAGTGCTGAGCATGCTGTTGTGTGTTGGGCCAGCTCACTGCTCTGCACGTGGAAGCATCTGAGCTTAAGGTCTTTTTTAGTATCTGAAGTACATTCCTTGGGGAGCCTGAAGTGCTTAAAGTGTTGGGTTATTTTTTGTCTGTTTGTTTGGGGTTTTTTTAAGCATCTAAAAATACCATATACTGAAAAGGATGTATGAAATTAAGAGCATTTATGTTTTCTTTTTCTCATTTTTTAAATTCAGAATTAGAGACTGTTTAATTTTCTTTTCTCCCTTGTGGCTGAATCTTTCACAGCAAAAAATTGCACTTTCTCTCCTAAGTCTCCTCATTCCACATATACCTTTGAGTGATAATTTTCATCCTTTCTTGATAAACAAAGAATTTTCATTTCAGGACACATTTGAATGCTATTTTAAAATAAAATTGATTTTCCATCTTTACGTAATTAAATTGTGTGGTCAGAAGGAAATTGTATTGGAATAACAAGCCTGGTGTTTTTTCCTCGTTTTATGTATGTACTTAAAAAACAAAACAAAGCAAAACCACTAGCAAAATATTGCTTGAAGGGAAGCTGTAGTGTCTGATGCAGCAAAGGAAAAAGATTTATTTTTTATTCTGTTGAAAGAGAGAGGTCACTGAGACTCTGGCACCGAAGTTGCCTTGTGTGATATAGATTTTGAAATTGCAGTGTGATTCCTTACTTTTTAATAAGCACAGAAGTGCATGACAACTTTCACAAATCAGCATCACTATCCAGTGACCTCTGTGGGGGTGAAAAGGGAAGAAAACCTCATGAGAGTAGGATGTTTAATTGGGTAAAACATTGTAGCATTTAAAAAATCTCTGACGTGAAGTTCTGTAATCTCAACTGGTGCTATCCACACTTGTTTTATTTATTATGTTTAATACCATTGTAATGCATTAAAAGGTATATAATGGGCTGCTCCTCAGTTCTAGTTGTGTTCTAGTAGCTGTTTTCTTTATTAATATAAATATTAGCTATGAGAGGGCAAGTGCGCTTTAAATTTCTCTTTGTTCCAAAGTCTATAATTAGCTGAAGTTTATCCTTTGCTAAGGGGAAAATATTGCATTTGGGCTTTTGTTTCCCTTCCATATTGCCCAGCATTTGGCCAGAGCAACCTGTTGTGGTCCAGCAGCCGTGGGGTGTTTTGGATTTGTCAGATTTTGTATAATCAGAGCTGTCTAGCAATAATGTCAAACTTTTGCCTCGGTGTGACCAGATAATGGGCAGGTCCACTGCAGTAAAACCTTTACTTCCACCTATTATGAATGTGAGCTTTCTATTTCTCCAGTTTCCCCTCAAAAAAACCCCAAAAAGACAAAAACCAGAAAACAACCCAATGAACAACAAAAAGAAAAAAAGATCTTTTTGTGTATGTTTTAGCACAGCAAACTTGCTGATGTGCATTTGGTCAGTCCAGAGGTTTGTTTAGCTCCCATGAAGTGCACTGAATGGCCTGATTTTGGGTGGCCAAAGATACCTGCCTGCTCTGAGTTTCATTGCATCTTTTTTCCTGCACCCTGAAAAATGGAGACTTCAAAATCATTTTACTTGCCCAACTTGTAAATTACATTAGGATTGGTCTCTGAGCTAACACTGGATCTTGTTAGGTGCTTGGTTTGAACACATTTTACGTGTGAAAACATGCCAAAAAGTCTTGAACGTGAAGAAAAACAGGTGCTTCCTTGCAATACTCAGTTATTACTTGAACTTTGTGGATCATACTGGTTCAGTGTAGGGCAGCAGCAGCCTGGCCCTGGGCCTGCGGACTGAGGTTGAGTATTGGCTGTTCTGAACCTGTCACAGTCAGAAGCTCACTGCAATTAAAGTCCCAAATGCTTAATGAGATGCAGGCAGATAATACTGTCTGGCATTTTAGATAATACTCAAGATGTTGAAAAGCTTCAAGAGGAATTAAGGGGAAAGGATGGGCTATTCCTGTTGAGGACAGAGTGATTGGTGAGGGGATGCAGCTGCATCCCAAGTGCAGTGGGTACCAGCCCTTCCCTTGCCCTGTCTGGCATTGCTGGCTTGGACCAGATGCCTGGGGAAGTGGCACATCACAGCCATCTGCAAAAATGACATGATTGTGATTCTCTGCCCCCTGGGGATTTGTGAGAATAAATCTGATGATGATGAGGTGCTTATGGGTACAGCAGTAACAGAGCCCTTCAGACAGGGAGGTGGGAAGGGGCTGGGAGCAGAGCCTGGAAAGTGGCTTTTTTTTTAAGCAGCCGAAATTTCCATGCGGGAAGTTTGTATCCACACAACAAGATTAAACTTGGTGCCGATTTCATCTGACAAAATTGTTCCTGTTCCTTCAGCACTGCCCTGTGTCTGTCTCGGGGGAAAATCAAGCACTGAATTTTGCCGACTGCCTCATGCTGCTCGTTCCTCCAGCCCCATCTCAGCCCTGCAGAGGAGCCAATCTTCTTCCATGAGAAATCTGAGTGTTAATAATTTCTGGCAAGTGTTGTGCTGAAGCAGACAATTCCCTAACGCCAGCCAGGCGTGTTGAGGAGTTACACTGGACAGGGCAAGGAAAACACTTCATTCATGTTTGAATTCCTTGCCTCTCCACAGCCTCCCAGGGCAGCCGCGTGAGCCAGGGCAGATCCATTTCACACGGATGCTTTCCTTTGGAAATGCCTCTGGTGATGGTCTGGTATGCAGTGGTGGCTGCTTTTTCCTGTGAGAATACCCCCTGGCTTGAGATTCAATATTAAAAAAAAAAAAAAAATCCTGTCTTTTTTAAGGTGAATGAAGTGGTAAGGATATCCAGATTTAATCTTGTCTCACGATGGGGTATCTGCTCCCTAATGTCATTTGGTCAATGGGAACTGTGGGCAGGTATATTCATTTGGGCATATTCAACATGTTTATTTGGTAAATGCAAGCCTGGTTAGTTATTTTATTGTTAGCTTTATTTTAAATTAGACCTTCCCTTTCCCTCTGCCCTCAGTATTTCCTATTTTTTTTTCTCCAATGTTTTTAAATTGTTTTGCAAATAGATGTAAGAAATTGGATAGACTGGGAAAAAATGATTTATAATAAAGGAAAAGTTTTGACTGTGTTTCCAGTACTGTTTTATTTAAAAATCACTGGGGAAAAGAAAAGCAAGGTGGGCTAAATATTCCAGCATTTCCTTGTGATATTTTTCAATTTAGAAAGAAAGGGTGGTTTATAACTAAGTCTCACTTGGAATTGCTGCTGCTTGCCTGAACTCCGTGGGGATTTCTGGAGTGTGGTTGCCCATGCTACATAAGGATCTCCCTTCCCTGACAGACAGGAGATGTGTGAGAAATTAGTATTTGTGCCATGAGAATATCATTAACTATGCTGCTTGCATCTGGGAAGGCCTTTTTCTATTCTTCAGGGACGAAATGCTGGAGCTCTACCCTATTGATTCACCTCTCAAGCTGAAGCTGCTGTGGGGTCAGCAGGTGTGTGTGGGCTCAGGGATAACGAGCTGCAGGATCCCACTTAATCCACAGGAGCTGACCGTGGGTAAATATGAGGTAGCTCAAGGCTACTTGACTTAGGTTTAGGAAAATATTTGTAATCACAAATGTCTTTTTAATATCAAAATTTTCTAGGCCAAGGAGCTTCAAGGGTTTGTGGAACTGTTTCAGGCCTGCATTTCATTGCATTAAGTAGGATATAAACACAAAATCGAGTGTCTTTTAGTCATTATGTTCTCTGTGCAAAGGATATTTTTGTGATATATACACTTAAAGATTGTTGAAAGCACTAGAATAGTTCTATTTTGAAAATATAACATATTCCATGCAAGAAGAGATCAACACAATGCTGTTTAATGCTCTGTAAATATTTGTATATAAATAGAATAATCCTTTTTTAAACAAATAACTCCGAGGAGAGTAGATTTCCTTTGTGCAAAGATTGTGCACGTAATAGTTTTCACCTACCAGTTTAGCAGTGCATTCAGCCTGTAATTTTATTTGCCTGAATTGTACCAGGGACAATGGCAGAAGAAGCTGCCAGCACTGCTCACTACATGAAAACAGCAGTTCAAACACTCACAGGTATTTTGCCAGTGACACTTTCCCTGTCTTTTCTTTCTCTTTCTAATGGATCCCTGATGGAAATTATTGTCCAGTTTTCAGAAGGGCAGTTCATGGCAGTTCATGCTTCACTAAGAGGTTTCTAGTGAAGTTAGAAAAGCTGTAAAGTGAGATCAAATTTGACTAAGCAAAAGAATATTATTTCACAGCTAAACTAATTTTTTAAAATAATGAGATTTCTAGATGCACTGCATTCTAAAATGGATGCCCTTTAGATATCCATAATAAAATAGATATCACTAAAATTTGTGTTTAGTGATACTTAATTTTTACTTCCCTCTTTTTATTTAGAACAAGTGAAAGTGACACCTTGCTGTAATATTTCCAGATTGCTGCATTATTCTTATGAGGTGGAAGGGTGCTTTGTATTTCCCCTGTCAGTCCTGAAAAGCCACTGTTAATGACTTAAATTAGAAATAATTTTCCTAAGCACCTGTAGGAGTAAATCTGTGCGTCAGAGGCACTTCTAGAGATCAGGATCCAGCTTTCTGCACAAAGTTCTCCCATACCCAAGCAGGATAATAGAAGTGATTGATGTCTGAGCTGAGTTGTTTGGGTTTTTTTAATTCTTCTTCTCCCTGTAATTTCCTCTTGCTCTCACCTTATGCCATACGAGGTGGCAGTGAAGCAGCTCTCCTAGGATCTAATGTGAGATATTTTCTCAGCATATGGTGAGAGTTTGAACTCGGGGTGTGCCTTGAATACCATAAATGCTATTGAATAGAGGTATTGGGATGACTGGAGGGAGACACAGTGGGGCCTACCCCAAAGGCAAAATCCACTTGCTGGGATGCTTCTCCTCCTCCAAACCAAGATGACTCCTTAAATCCGTTTGTTTATTTTTATTTGTGTTAAAGAATAATTGTTAGCACTGAAAATCAGGTCTGCAACATCAGCTTTGAAACAATTCACATCCTGGAAATGAAGTGTGAGCTGGAGCTGGTAGATCAAAGCCCAGCAGTGAGTGCTGGTGAGGGACAGAGCTGGCAGGACACACATGGGGACACAGCTCCAGCAGCTTTAAATTAGGTGAATTATTGTTCAGTTAGAAAGTCCCAGGGCACTGCCTGTGGGGTTTATTCTCAAATCCTGGTGCCCAGCATAACAACGTATCTGCTTGATGTATGGAAAGAGCTTGCTTGAATATCCAAAGAAAGCAAGTATTGGAGAGCACTAAAATGAGCAAAATAAAGAGCCTCAAGTGGAACATCACTGAAAAATCCAAAGGAAGGGAAAAAAGTTTGGTGAGGAGCTGAAAGACATGACTCCCAAGTATTTCAGTGATATTCAAAGACCTCATTTTTTTGGCCAGCTATGGGCTCACTTTTAGTTGTTTGGAGCCCACACTCCGTGATCTGTCTCTGAGGGGCAGGAGCTTATGCTTGGCTGATTCTCCTCACGCAGCTTGAAGGAAGCAAACAGCTCCAGTGCTGCTCTTCTGGGCTTTGGTGTGAAAGTTGCTTCTTTTCCTTACAAGATTTATATGCTGCCTTCAGACACACACTGGTGGCTTCCTGCTGAAGTTCCTGCTTCTACATCTCCCAGGTGGTAGAAATCCACATAGATTTTTTACCTTTAGTTGGGTGATGTAATTAACATGAGCTGAGATCTAGCCCTTAGGGAAATTCTCAGCATTTTAATTTGAGTATAACTTGAAAGACAGTCATAGATAAAATTTAAACTTCTTCTTTAGGAGTGGTTTTTTTTTTGTTAATGCTGTTCCCATTTTCTTGTAATCCACTTGGACATGAGTAAGCACAGCAGAATAAATCCCACAATGTTGATTGTTTCTGGAAAGGGATGCTCTATGTTGACTAAGAAAATACTGAATTATTAAATAGTTTTCTAAATATGTTGCCTGTCAGAATAAAATAAATGGGATGGTAGATGCAGTTGTTACACTGAGGCTAAGACCTGAGATCTGTATGGATGGATCTGGATGGAATAGGAATTATTTTTATGCAGAACAACAGAAAGAGTGTACGAAATGCTTCTGTTCAGTAAAACCCTTGCTGAAGTCACCAGATTTGGTGTTAATTTTTATGGAAATAGTTTGTTATCTTGCACTGAGATTTTTCACCAGAAAGAACCTAAATTTTGTCTCAAGCATGATGCTCAAAAAAGCTTTCTAATTTTTAAAGACATGAAAGACTTCTGTTTATCCTCATCTTTAAAATATTCTCATCTTATTCCCATCTTTAAAATAATATACAAAAATAATCTTCTATGAAGGGCAAGTTAGAGGGCACAGAGGATACTGGGAATGGAAGCTTATGTCATAAGATACCTGCCTCTAATTAGCAAAACCAAACTCATCAGTGGCCATTAAGACTCTGGATGCCTTTCAGTGCCTCCTGGAATTGCCATTTTGTTGGCCATGTATTCTGTGGTGCCTCGGGACCATTGTTCATTTGCTCCCATTAATGCCCAGTTTCCCGTGTGCCTATCCTTTAACCTTACATCCAGTTGTTAACGAGGCTGCCTGGCAAGGGGCTGTGTTGCTTTGATTTTTAAAAGTGTTAAATTTTCTTTTATAGTTCTTTTGAAAGTTTTAAAGTTCTCATAAAACTTCGTCAGCCTTCTGGTGTTTACATATTTCTACTGGAGTTCTCACACACTGTTCATGTAAATAATGATTGTTTTCTATTCTTTGTGGGAGGAGAGAATTGATGGACTGTTGGTTTGACCAGTGTGGTTGCAGAGGTGGTAATTCCATCCTCCAATCCACAGTCACCTCTGGAATTCTATAAATACCAGATACTCAAATAAAACTTACTCTTTTTTCTCCTCTGAACTTACCAAGTGTCTGTGTACTCACTTCATGTCCAATAGCGACATCAGTAAAAATATGTAAACAAATCAGAAAACTGAAGAAGTTTTATGAGAACTTTAAAACTTTCAAAAGAACTATAAAAGAAAACTTAACACTTCTAAAAATCAAAGCAACAGGGCTGTGGTGTTTGGAACTGCTCCTGGTTCTCCTGGGAACCTCCTTGGCTGCCTGGCAGAGGTGCTGCTGTCACAACAGCCAGAGATTAACCAGAATTCATTTCCTTGCAAGGCTTAAGGTGAAAAAGAAATTTTTCTTTAGATCAGAGGCGAGAACTGTTTTCAGGTTTGTTTTGTACATAGGACCTGCTGTCTTCTGGGATGATTTGGGCATTTTCATCCAGCGTCTTCCTTCTGCTGGTGTCTGCCTCCTTTCTGGTTTGGGCAGGGGTCCTTGGTGCTCCTTTGTGATGTGCCACAGGGAGGGTGGTGTAGCTGGGAGATGGGGACACGTGCTGGCTGTGGAGGGACAGTGGGATGGCATTGCTGCTCCTCAGGGACCAGGCTCAGCCCTCTGGAGCTCTGCATTCCAGCCCCAGGCAGAGCTCACAGCTGACAGCCACGTTATTTTAAAAGCATGACTCTCTGCCATCCCCTTGCCATGGAATGTTGCTATTCAGGGTGCTTTGTGTCCTGGTGTAATTATATCAAAGCAGGGAGATTTGGTGGTAGGGAATAGCATCTGTAAATTCTCGTTGTTTGATGACAGAATGCTGGAAGGGCCTGGCAGTGCCATGCTAATTGTTGTATGTGTTTAGTAAAAGTGGCTGTATGGTAAGTGTCATCTGAACATTAAAATCATATTATTAAATATGGATCTGTGCAAGCTGCTAACTGCTTTTGATCAGTTCATATAAACATGATGCATCCGTTAATTGTATTAAATTTAAGTAAATTTAACAATTAATCTTCATGTAATTAACACTGCAGTTTTGACAGCCTATCATTTAGTGATTGTTGTAGACTCTTTTAGGCAGTCAAACCAAATGCTCGTGATTTATTTATCTGTATATTTATATATTTATTCATTTATTTTCATTGCTTTTTGAGAGGACATGTTTCAGGGAAGGAGCTTATAAGGTAAATGCTGGATAAATCATTTGAAGTGGGTGTGTAGCTAAAATACTGCCCTGATCAGCTGATCTGGCTTTGAAAGCATCGTGCTGCATTACAAGTACACAAGAATCTTTCGATTTTTCTTTGAAACTTGTTGTTCACAGAGACTGTCTGGCAAACAAGCCCATTCCTACTGCCTAGGGAGTAAGTGCAAAGCTACAGAGTTGAAGAAAGCTTTATTAATCCAACCTCTGGTCCTTCAGTCTCATTGATTTTTGACATGGCTACTGTAAAACCACTGGCTTTTTCTTAATTCACTGTTCCTTCAGCTTCTTTTTTTCCTTTCCTTTTTTCTTTTTTGGTGATCAGCTGAGGCTGAAAGTCTCTGGGAAGACTTCACTGAATATTAAAGAAACAGTAATTTAAATTACAGGGCAAAGGTAATAAATCACTGTGCTTGGTACTCATTCTAAACTTCATCTCATTTAGAGACTTTTTTCCATGGTGACAGAATTAAAATATTAATTTGGTTTTCAATGATTCTCTTTCAGCTGCACTTTATGTTTCTGCCTTAGGTTTCTATAGATTGTGTCACTTTAAAAAATGTACCACTAAGGGCAGGGGTTTAATTATCTGATTTGCTTTTCCATTTAAACTTCCAGAGTGATTTTCATCTAAAGATCTTATCTGTTCTGTATTTGATTATTGGATGTAAATCAATCACATGGAGATATTTGTATCATCTGTCACATATGTTGGAAAATGACATTCAGAAATCAGAGTTTGCTGCGCATTTGGAGTTATCCCATTTGGATGCAGTACAGCTCAGGAAAGTTAATCCACTCTGGTTGCACCACTGCTCTGTGGAACTGGGCTGGCAAAGGAGAGCAAAGTGAGGCTAAATTAGCTCCATTAAAGTTAAAACCAGTTACATAGGATAAAGTATTTCTGTATCTTAAATCTCCAAAAATAAAAGCATGTTCCAAAGTTGTACCTCATTGTGATGAGATGTGGATGATCTCAGGAAAGGAAGCAGGATTATCCTATTCAAAGATCCATGGAGTCCCTCAGGAAATACACTGTGTACATATTTCCTTGTAAACTCTTCAATCCCTGCATTTCCAATTATTCAAAAAAGCAAAATATGAACTCTTTGGTAGGGTTATGCTGTGATCCCTTTGGGCTTGTGCAGTCATGAGTAATCTCTTGCTGTGTAGAAACTGGACATTTCTCCAGCTGGTGCCACATCTTTTAGTCTTCCCAAAACTAAATTATTGCTTGAATACTAAGTGTGATGTAAATCTCTAAAGTCTGGTTCTTCTCTGTGGCAGACAAATGGCATGTCCCCACAAAGTAGATGTTCCTGCAGCATCTGCTGCAGTGATTGCAAAGTGATGGTTGATTAATTCTCTTCACATTTCCAATTGGTTTATGCTGTTTCAATGTCCTGCAAGGCTTTTTGCTCCAGCCTAGATGGAAAGTGGAGCATTGCCAGTTGCATGTGATGTAACAGTTGTTGACCTGCATCTGATGTCAGAGGCCAGAATCTGATGTCAAAGGCCAGCAGAGTCTGTGGAGATGAAAAATGGGGAGGGAATAGTTGAGATACAGGACAATGGCATCATTTTTAGCTTAATAAAACTCACTGGCTGTAAAGATTTCACCCCCAGGCTACTCTGCCTTGGAGGATTCTGTGTGCCCAGGGTGCATGCCCAGGGTCTGAAATACAGACTTGGCTCCTGTGTCCCTGGTACGAATTCCACAAATGATGAGGACTTCTTAATTAGGCCTATTCCACAGGAGCACTTATGCAATGAATTTTCTGTAAGTAAAAGTGTAGTACAATAATTGTGATGCGTGATGGGCGTGTTTAGATAACCCTCCTATTATTTTAGGAAGTGCAGTACTTCAAAGAAAACTTATCCCAAGGTGTCCCTTAAACTTTTCTTTTGTATTACCCTCTGGATTACTCTCCTATCTTCCTCCTTTGATATGTTAATTCAGTCATTTTTTTCTACCAGGGCTCATTGCTCCTGCTTTTTTTCTTCTTTTTTAAACTGTAATTTAATTTTGTGGAGAGTTAATGCTTATCAGTCTTGTTTTACTAGTTGACAATTTCTGGGACCATTTTTCTTCTTTGAAATGAAAGTCTGTGTACTGTTCTGCCTGACTTTTGTGTTTACTAATCCGTGTTACTATTTTTTAACAGATTTTCCTTGTTACTGTTTGTTCTTGGTGAAACAGCAGCACTAATTTTTATCTTGGTTTTAGTTTGAGCTGTTTGGATCTCATAATGCTTTAGCATAATTAAGAAACATATCAAAGCTGCTGACTGAAAGGTTTTGTCAGTCTCTCTTCCACACACATAACTTGTCAACTTTGAAACTTCAACCAAGATTAGTCAAATTTACCCACAATTCATGAAAACTTGACTCTGGTGGGAAACAAATGCTTAGATTTGAAGCAAACTAAGCCTCAAGCATTGGGAGCTTCAGTTTCTCAGCCAAAAGCTTCACCTGTCAGTTTTCAGGAAAGCTTGTACAGCAGATGAGATCTGACTTCTTTTCCATCAGCTATACAGCAAATGGTAATGAATTAATTTACAACTCATTATTTAAGCCCTTTGAGCAATAGCTTTAAAGATCTGTCTGCTGTTGTCTCAAAAATTAAGCACCCAACTCTGCCAGCCGCGTACAGTCCAGATGATGCAGATTCTGCAGGGCTGCAGTTTGCTCACATTCAATTGTAAAAATCTAAGTTTTTATCCCTTTCTTACTAAGCAAAGCTGATAAACCAGTTCTGTTGTTTATGCTTCAAATTTAGAAGTCGTATGGTTTAGCAGGAGCTTAATTATATTTACTGATGAGTTCAGCCAGCTCTTCCAGTGGGTTTTTTCCCCTGATGGCACTGCAGAAACATGCTGGCAGTGCAGCTGAAAATATCCCTGCTCAGTTCCTTCCCAGCAGACACTGGTGCCTTTATATTTCTGATGCATTAAAATAGGAGGACAGCTTCAGCCACCAAAAGAAGAGGGAGAAGGGAAAGCCCAGGATTAGAAGTTCATTGCCATGTGGCCCTTGGTGTCACTGCGATGATCCCAGTGAGGTGCTGCTGTCTGGGGACTTGCAGGGTTTGTGTGGTCACAGGGGGGGCTGAAGTGTAGTATGTTAAATCAGCTTCAGTGGATGCCAGTGCCAATCTGTCCATCTGCATGGAGTTACCTCCCTTGGCTCTCTGTGGGTTTGCTTACATGGAATTGGTGGCATTTACCTCGTTCTTAATTATTTCACTCATTTTGATCTTTGCTGTGAGGGTGGGGAGGCCCTGGCACAGGGTGCCCAGAGAAGATGTGGTTGCCCCATCTCTGGAAGTGTTCAAGGCCAGGTTGGAGAGGGCTTGGAGCACCCTGGGATAGTGGAAGGTGTCCCTGCTGTGGCAGGAAGGTTGGAACGAGATGATCTTAAGATCCTTTCCACCCCAAACCATTCTGGAGTTCTTATTCCATGATGCTGATGTATTTAACAATACTTTTCAGCTCGTTAGAACTGTGCTGTGTCTTTGCCTCCAGGCTCTTGAATAGCAATTAACAGGATCAGTACATAATGAGATACTCTCTGTATGTTGAACGTCCTTCTTTTCTATTTATGTGTCTAGAGTACATCAAATGAAATTCAAACCTCTTGGGTGACTGTTTTTTCTCCCCACTCTTGTGCTTTTTCTTGGTGTTTGTGAATCTTGGTCTCCAGGGATTATCACTCATGCTGATGGAATTAGGTGTCTGTGGTCCATCAGCCCCGAAATTTTCCACTGAATATCTCTTTATAAGACTGGCTCACCATCAGAAGCAAAGTTGGACAGGCCCTGAGCTTTGGGAATATCTTCACCTATCTGAACTGCCCCTTTTTGGCTGAAGCTAGATCCAAGAGCCAGCTGTACTCAAAGGCAGGGAAAGTTTGCATCTGGAGATGGATTTCAAGTCTTATCTATGCTTGATTTTCCCCCAGCTCCTCTGTGAGCTCCCCTGTACCGCTGTGCAGTCGCTCTGACAGGCAAGACAGAGATTTTGTAATTAGGAGCCTTCCATCATATGGCGTCCCCGCTGCGTTTCCTCGCCAGCTGTCTTCCCGGGGCTGAGGAAGCTTTGCTTTTACCATGCTTCACACAGCATTAAACTGTGTAGAAAAGGCTAAATATTGTAGGCCAGATGCTGCTTTCCCTTTGCCTTTTATCAGCCTAGAGAATAATCTCACTCCTGGGATGGCACTTTGCTCCTGTCAGCCGGTGCCTGACTGCAGAAGGCTCCTGTTCCTCCTCGGTCCTCCTTGTCCCCTGGCCTGTGGCAGAGAATTATTTCCACTGTGGGCTGATTGCTTGGGACCACCTTTTCTTTTTCATTTTGGGATATTTTGGTGGGATTCACTCCAGTTGCATCACGAAGGCAAGCAGAATATGTAGTGTTTTTTATTTTTCTCTCATATATATATATATATTTTTTAAGAAATCCTTAAAACAGGAATGGCAGTGGCATCTTTTAATATGACTGGAGCTAACCTCTCTAATTATTTATCTAATGAAACTGAAGTTTTCTGCAGAAACCTGCAGTTTTCTGTGTTCTCTTTCACAACACCAAGAGACATTCTTTGAACTCCTCCCCATTTCCTTCTCCATTTCTATTTGGAAATGCTCCTTATCTGCTTTTATCCTGCGAGGGAGGAATTTTTTGAGCCTGAAATGAAGAAGCAGCCCCTAAGGGGACTTCAATACAGAGAGGTTACAACTCAGACAATAATTTGGGTCAATTTAAATGGCATGTGGGTGTGGGTTTAAATAAATAGCTTTAACCTTTAGCTTACTGATGGAACTGAAAATAGATACAGGGTTGGGCACATAGGAAGAAATGTGCCATTGCTGCCAGCATTACTTTGAATAAGTAGATCTCTCTTCAGGGCTGTCAAAGCAGCACCTTTGCCAGTAAGAAGCAATGAGATATTTTTCTCTTTTTCCTTTTCTATTTTTTAACCAGCAGCCAAGTCTAAAAGAAGCTCCTACTCTTTTTTTCCTTTGGTGGTTTTGTATTCCCAGGCTTTCACTTAGCAATTTTCTTATATCACCTAGACTTTTAATAACATTCATGGATCCTTGTGGCTATTAATTTGCCCAGTTAAACCTATATGTAGACTTTGCCTAACCAGTTATGTCCTAAAGGCAGGAAGTAGAGCATGTGTTGATCTTACTCCATGTTTGCTGTGTTTCAGCCAGGAACTCTGTGAACTGCTTTTCCCCCACCTATTATTTGTGGCTTAAGAAGTAGAGAAGAGCTCATGGAATTATTTGCTTGGTTTAGAGGCCAAAAAGTGGTGGACCTGCTCTAGTTCAGTAATAGTTCTCTCTAGGCTGAGCTCTGTCCCTGCTGCCCAGGTAGTAGTTGTGGAATAGGTATGAACTCCTGTACCTCACATCTTCAGGAGGACAGCAGAATTATGAGCAGAATTTATCTACAAACATGTATCTGGTGAAGAAATATGAACTTCATTGTTATTTTAAGCTCATACCAATATGAAAATCTGATCCAGAGTATTGTAATGTGGCTGCCACTCACTCATCCACAAAGACTTGAAGTCAAAATTTGCAGGCAGTTGGTGGGAGGGGAGAAGCAAGTTGTTGCTTTATCTGAGGAGACTGAAAAACCTTTTTGAAACTCAAATGAAATAAAGAAACCCACAAAGCAAATGTAACAAGAATTTTCTTCATGTATCCAAGCTGATGGGTGATATTTTAGCCCTAAATAACAGCGTTGTAAATGTTTGCTGCTGGATCCTCCAGCCCTAACCCAGTCAAGCAGCTGAGTGCCCTTGCTCTTCCAAGCAGCAGCTGCATTTTCTTTTCAAAGATCAGTGGCATTAACAGCAGTGCAGGTCTCCCACCCTCTGTAGAAGCTCGGCAGCGTGGGAATTGCCTCAGTAAATAAGGTGCTGATAAAGAACTACCAACTTTAGATCTTGTAAAGGCAGCGAGGTTTCTTGGAGGAGTACAAAGCTATTTTCAGCTGGTGATTTGCTCTCAGAGCATAAATGTAGGCATGATGAAATACGCAGATAATGTTTCATAGTAACCATCTGATAGCTAATAATGGTAAAGAAAAATAGAGTCGTAAGTTTGGCGTGGGCTGCAGTTTTAGTACCATTTCCTCCTGCAGGTTGTTACTATTGCCTGTACCTGCTGAGCAGCAGATACGTAGTTGCAAAGCGTGCCAAGGGCAAATAAATTCATTTTCACCTTTTATGCTTGAACAGGTTGTTACCCCACTGCAAACAGGTTGCAGCCTTGTGTTCTGTAAAATGTACTGCAGTGTCAGCCCTGCGTAACTGCGTCACACCACGGAGTGCCACGCTCTGTGTGGAGACAGGGAGATGTGGGGCATACATTTCCATAATAAACCACCTTAAATTTGCCTACGCAAAACAGATTTGGAGTGATTCACTAATTTTGCAAGGAGCCTCTTTTGGAAGAGCAGCACAGTTGGTCATGGCATTGTGATTTCATGTTTTGTGGCTGTGGGATGAGCTGTGGAGTTGCCAAGGCTGGGGGAAAAACTGTGGCAAGGTGCCACCAAGGACAAAGCTCAAGAGCTGAAGTCCAGAGGGCTGGACTTGATTTCACAGCGGTGAGTCCATTCAACATGAGTGATAAGGAGTGAAAGGGAGATGCTTGAGAGAGGTAGAGAAATTCTTCCTTTTCAGGTTATCTGCCTATTCTCTGGTGAATCAAATGAGGAAGAAAACAGCCCAGGTGGTTTAGTTGTTGTGTAACTGTTTGCAAAGGTTTCTCAAACTCTTCCCTGAAGCATCAGCTTTTGCTGCTGCCTGATTCAGCTTTATGGTCTAAACAGAGCACTTGTCTGATCTGCTATGGCAAATTTCAAATTCTGAATATCATACAGAATAATCCATAAGTAAACAGTGATATTCTCTGTAAGGCGTTCAACTTCCCAGGCCCTGGGCATTTTTGTGGTTTTACATGCATCCCTTTGAAACTTCTACTCTGCTGATCAGTGGAGAATTTAAGGATCTGTCCAGCTGAGGAATGCTGGTCACTGTGAGCACTGAAGGCCAGTTGTTGTGTTACCTTCACCTGAAGTTCTTGTATGAAGAATGGTCAGTGTTCTCTGCCCTGATAAGAGCAGTATTGACCATGCCCCTACACCCGTGTGCCTGTGAGGAGCTGCAGGGAGCAGTCAGCTGCCTGGGAGAGTGTACATGGCTGTGTGTGCACAGAGGGACGAGGGCAGCCTGGCTGATGCCCAGCATTTTCGGTTACCTGTGCAGAATGTAAAGGCAGGTGTCTGTGTGTTCAGCTGGAATGAGTTAGCACAAGCAGCAGAAAAGGTGAATGTTGCAGAATGCCCTTGGGGGACTGGAGCACCCTGCAGTGACAAAACCTGTCCTGGCTACACCACCTGATGTGCAGGCATCAGCAGCAGCTTGCCCTCTGACACTGGGTTGGGATGGGAGGGGTGAGTCTGGGCCGAAGATGTTGCTTATTCATGTAACAATTTCTGTCAAATAGGCACTTTCTTGTTAGTTTTTTTGATCTTTTTTACATACCCTAATTATGGATACAGTCTTGACAAAGATGATAAAGGGCC
Source organism: Vidua chalybeata (assembly GCF_026979565.1). Lineage (NCBI taxonomy): Eukaryota > Metazoa > Chordata > Aves > Passeriformes > Viduidae > Vidua > Vidua chalybeata. The sequence goes on from NC_071544.1 coordinate 13,547,064, forward strand.
TCAGGGGTTATAAAACAGGACGCAAGGTTAAGAAAATTATGTTTATATTCATTAGAATAGAAGAGATTAAGAGGGGTCGTGACCAAGGTGTACAAAATCCAAAAAGTATTGAAGAATAAATGATGCCACCAGAATATTTAAAAGGGAAGCTGTGAAGACAGGGTAAGTGGAGAGCAGCTAGCATTTTGATTGGAATTGGTTGTGGGACATTTTTTCAAGGGTGTTGCTCTTGGTGAGGAGAATTAACTTGTGCTGATCACTGGGCCATAGGCAGACATCTTAGAACACAGATATGTTGTTGGCCAGAATTATAGGACACATCATGTAACTTCTTTTTGGAATGTCTGAGTGGGTTGGGTTTGGGCAGAGAGTAATGGATTAACAAAGGGATTCACCTTCTGAGCTTGTTTGGAATAATGAGCTGGGGTGCCAGATGTTGGAAGAGGGAAAGCCCCATGTTTTCATATTGAAAATGCTTTGTGCCAACTTGTTAACTAAAGCAGTGCTGTGGAATAGAGGCTTTTGGGGGCTCTATACACAAAGATAATTTTGGGGGAGAAGCACAGCAAAGAAAGCTTTTCAGTATTGTGTATTGGTACAAATGGGACAAACCAAAGGTGTGTGGCCAAGAACACCACCAGCCACATAGGCTAAAATCAGAAGGACATAGAGGCAAAATCAGCTATGGCTATAAAAGGTTATAAAATGTCTTAAAACGCACTGGAAGAAAGAGGAAGGCAGAAGTCCATCAGGAAGAAAGGGAAGCAAATAAATGGACTAGAAGAGAAGACAGAAATACAAAATGCCATTATTTTGCACTGCTCTTCACAGAAAGGTTAATAACTGTGTCAGATCTGTAACAGTGTTCCCTGTAAAAGGGCTTACGAGCAAAGGCAAGAACAAGATAAGGAGTATTTAGGTAACTGTGATATATTTGGGTCAGTGTGGCCTTATGAAATGTACCCACTAAATCGTTTACAACTCTCAGAAGCTTATGGAGAATAGGGAAATTGTCAGAATTCTGGAGGAAGGCAAACATAGTACCTGTCATCACAGAGGACACTACAAGGGAAACAGAGATTTGTAAATACCCAAGAAGTTACAGAGCAAATTACCTGTGAGCACACACCTGTGAGCAGCACGTAGTAACTGACATGCTTTAAGCCCAAACTAATCTGATTTCTTTTTCTGATTGTGTGACTAATACCCAAGAGAGGAGGAAAGCAAAAGCACTTTGTAGCCAGGAGTGTGATGCTCACGTGAGCATCACGTTCTCATACCTGAGAGAAAGCTCAGACTTGTGACTGTCAAAGTTCTTGATCAGTAGATCACTAAATTTCTTTTAGCAGAGCTTCATATGCCCAGGTAGCAAGGATTTCACTGTGCAACACCTATCACTGGCTTAACAATATCTTAAAAGAAGTATATTAATGTTTAACTCAGATGTTATTGGACATTTTAGCCATGGGGTGTGAGCAGTCTCTGCCTTAATAGTTTTGATCAGTTGTTTGAATGATGGACCAAAAAGTACAATTCTCAAGTGTGGGTGAGCCCCAGTCATTAGAGATGAAACCCAGTTGCACAAATGGAATTGTTGTATAGGAGCCACTGCTTCAGGTGAGCTCAGGGGATGTGCACCCTGAACTGAGGGGTGGCTGCTGTCACATGGTGTTCCCTACGGATGTGGACAGCTTTGGAGGGAAGCAACAAAACCAGGTCTAGTACCTCTGTTATTAATCTGGGGTCTACTGTACTGAGAAAATGCTGCAGCTTTACTGAGGGGAGCTTTACTTGCATCACATGGAGAAGTACTGGCACATTCAGGACTCTTTCAGAGCAGCTTCTTAAAACTTGAGTCATGGCCTCTTGTTACCAGACTCAAAACAGGTTGACACTTGCCTTCATAACAGAACCAAAATTTCACCGTCTGTATGACATGGAGCAATTCATGCACTGGTAAATCCAGTTACAGTCCTGATTTAGAAAAACACTGAAGCATCTGCTTAAGTTTTTGTCTGACAGGTTTTAACAGGTGCTAAAAGCTCTGCCCTGAATGAATTACTTTGCTGAATCGAGACCCAATCAAGCATATGCTTGTGTTAGGAAAAGGATATATGCAGTGCATAAGTTCTCTGAAGGGGGGAGGAATATACATTAGGATATTTTTAAATGTCTATTTTTGTATATGCTTTCTCTCTGTGGAAATTGCATAGACTGCAGTACCATCCTCTTTGCTCTCTCTCTCCAGCATCCCTTTCCCCAGTGCATTTACTATGAAAGAGCTTTGCCGTGGGCCACAGCCTGTATTGCAGGGGAGTATCACATACTGAAAACTTACCTAACATCCTGCAGAAATGTGATGGGTGGGTGGAGGATGGGGAGCTAGAGGTAAGCCTTGAAAAAGTTTTCCTAAAGATTATTCTTTTTAAACACTTCTCAGGCTTTTGCATGAAGATTGCAGAGTAGGCATTCCAGCAGCTTAGACGAGCCCTGGATTTATGCTCTGTAATAAATGTATCCATAGGGTGCTGCGTTGTTGTAATGATAGCAAATGACAGTAAAATTAGGAGAATTAATAATGACCCAGCTGGAATAATTTAGCACTGTGATAAGTAAACTCTAACCTAATACTCAGCATACTGGCAGAACTATTTACAAAGCACATTGAATGCAGGAATCTGGGGGGAATCCTCTATAGAAAACAAAGTGAAACCCTAATCACAAACAAATGCCATAGCATGTCATTAAGAGGATTAAGTGCCTTGAAATTGATGTCTAAGGCATTTTGGTTGATTGTTGCTAAAAATGCCACATGCTTGACAATTATTTTCTGTTTGCCATCCTCTCTCCTGCTAGTAGTCTGTCATGCAGTATTATCCTTGTTTACCACCCCTGCCTCATACCAGGCCTTTATCTGCGAGGTTTGCAGCTTCGTGCCAGAGCTGATCTGGAATTCACAGTCTGATGTGTTGGCACTGGTTGGTGCCAGACCATTAATACCTTGACAGCAAGGGAGAGGCCAGGTTCAGCAAACACTGGGCTGAAACCGAAGTGGAACAGCACAAAACTTCTGGAGTTAGCTTTTAAAATAAAAATGCTTGGGTTTTAGTTTGAAATACTGTATTTTCCCTAAGAAATATTTGTTACATTAGAGTTAACAAAGTTCTTAAAAAAAGTTTAAATTTCTGTGAAGCATTTTACAAATAAATGAGTTTTATATAGATTTGAACTCATAATAGCTTTCTGAATAATTAGTATTTCTGAAACTTTGACCTTTGATATAAGTAACACATTTTTAAAGTTAGAAAAATTTCTTAGTCTGCCCTGCTTAGTGATTCTGAGCTATTGCCTCACTGTTCTGTGCTTTGCTGAGAGGAAGAAGCTGCAGATGTATTTAGGCAAGTCAGATATTTCTGAGGGGAAGCCTGGAAAGTAGCAGCGTTGTGTGTGAGTGAGTGTCACCATATGGATCATTTCTGATCTGCTCAGGCTGTCAGTGAAGGAAGTGTTGCACCAAACTCCCAGATACACGACAGGAGCTGTGGTTGCTTCCATGGCTGTTGGATGTGTGTGAGCTGATTGCAGCCCTGAGCAGAGCAGGGAAAGCTCCAGCTCTGATTTAAATCTGAGAATTAGTGAGGTGCCTTGCACCCTGTGTAGGTGGCCATGGGAATTGTGCACATGGAGCCTTCACCTGCAGCCCCTGGGATGTCCTGGATGTGGGCATGGACCAGCTCCAGCTCCAGCCTGATTTAACATTCTCACTTGAAATATCACCCCAAGTCATTCTGTGGGCACTGAATTATCCTGTCAAAAAATGTGTCTTCAGCATCACTGGTTGGGTGTGAGTGTGAGCAAATTCTTCTGGCTTTTCCACTTTTGTGTCTTGTAGCCATGCAGTGCTGGGTTACACTGAGCTGTGCTGCTTTTGTAGTCAGGGAAAATTGGTATTGAGAGATACTGGAATGTCTGCCCTGTTGGTAAGACGATCAACGTCCTGCATAATTTGAGAGAAAACAGAAGTCTCTTGTAGTGTGAGAGCGACACATGGACAAAGAAACCTCAGGTTTTCAATTAGAAGTTTTGGGGTTTGATTTTTCTTTCCCCGTATCAGTTTTATAATAATAATAATACCACCAACAACAATACTAATAAAAATAACTGTCCTGAATCCAGCCATGTGAGATGCAGATATTTAAAGGTTCAATCCCCCAAGACTGGGCTGCAGGCAGCTGCAGAGGAGTTGCAGGAAAAGAAATAAGGACAGCAAAGTTTTAAACTGTGGTTCAACCCATTCCTTCTCACTTAAGATGAGATGCCAAATCCACTGACCTACTGCCTCTCTTTCATGGATGCTTCTGCCCTTCCTTGGGAATATAATTACAGCATGGCTGGGAGTTCAGACTGTGATCTGGATGTAATCATCCTGTATTGAGGACGCCTGAATAAATAAATATTGATTGAAATCCTGGTTACTGTCTCCATGAGCGCTGCCTCAGGGCTGGCTCTTCAGGTTAAGCTGTGCACTCTGCAGACCTCACTCAAAGAGGGTTTTCACCCACAGGGAAGATGAAAGTGACAGAAGCCCATCCTGGCTCCTGCTGGTGGCCATGGTGCTGCAGCTCTTCAGTGATCCTGCCCCTGCTGGGAAAGTCACATATTTAAGGAGCATAAGCAGGAAGGGAAGGTGTCTGCTTGGTGAGACATTGCCAAATGGAATTAGGATTTGTGTCTAGACAGCAATCAAAATTAGACTTTCATCCTACATCAAGATAATATACAAATTGTTCTGTAAGCATTAGTAAGTTAATTGTATTACTTTGGGGATGCATGCATAAATAAGCATTGAATATATTTGCTATCTTGCAATAGAAATGAAGCTAAAATACCAGCAAAGGTGGAGATTCTTCACTACACTACTGGTTTTTCTTAACTCTCCTGTTCTGGCTGTGAGCTGGATTATTTTGGTTCACTGCTTCCTTTTTCTGTTGATTTAACCCAGTGTAATTCTACATTCAGTGAGTATTTAGATGACCAGGTGAGATGCAATCTTCATAAATTATTAAGACCAATGGAAGTCCCTCACACTGCACAAAGGATTTTGGCTGCAGAGCAGTAAAGGAGCTTGCTCTGAGTCACAGCTGCATCTTTATAAAAGAGAAAAAATTGAAAAAACTAAATGTAACAGACTATAAATGAAAGAAATGTAGTTATATATCAGAACAATCCATTAAACATACACAACCTGCTGAGAGATGCTACAGTATCACTCACTGCTCTGTAAGTCAGTACATAAACTCATTTTTAATTTTTTTGGCAGACTTATGAAGCCAATTATCCTGGTAATAAATATTCAGCTTTAATGGGCAAGTAAATAATTAATGTTATTGCCTTTGCAAATTTAGCTTTTCACTTATAAATTAGCATAATTAAAATAGTAATGTTTCAGTACGCATTTTACCAGCCAAAATCTAAATCAAGCAATTAAACTGTAGGTTTTTCACATCAAATGAGTTGAGTTTATAATGATACAAACTGTGGGCATAAATCTGCTTTTCATGGTCAGATTCATTATAGAAACATGAAGAAAAATTATTCTGCAGTAGATGTAATCAAGTATATTATTTGAAAAACCATTAATATATACTTTAACTACTTTTTGTTGTCCTTTCACAGTGAAATAGGAAGGGGAAAGCACGTTTCCCATGAGTCTCTGGCCCAGCAATAATTGCCTGTGTGTAATTGTAATGGCCACTGTATAACGGCTGTCAGTGCATAGTGGCTGTCACATCTCTTTGGATTGACTGGAAAACCACAATGCACAGTATGGGTATGAAAAGGAAAAAATTACTCTGTAGTCACTAACTTAAAAAACTCCAGTCTGAGTTACACAGACTGAAAATTTGATCATGCACTTTTCCTCCTCTACTTATTGTTTTTTATTTTTTGAGAGGAGCTTGTGCTGTCCTCCCGTGTCAATGTTCCAGCTTAGTGAGCAATCAGAGCAGAAAAGCTTTTCTTGACAAGAGGAGATGAGTTAGTAGGAATGTGCAACTATTTCTACTCTGAATGCAGCTCAGAGCTGGTGAAATTCAGCCCTTTGGGTAGTTGATCCCCAGGAGCAGAGTGTGAGGCTGTAACTTCAAGCTGGCTCAAGGGTTCAGGAGGTTGCATCAAAATTTCCGAATTTTCTTGTGAGACACAGTGAAACTCTATGGCTTCTGAAAATTAGAAGCTTCAGGGGCATCAGACTGTAGAACTCGAGCCTTTCTCATTTTGTTTTTAAACTGGGGATGTCACAAGAGCATTTCAGTTTGTATGACTGGTGTCAGTTTTTGACTCTTAAAGACTACATTTTGTTAGAAATGGAAAAGCTCAGAGGTGACTCTGACATTCATCTATGGACAAGGACACACACAGATGAAAACTTGAAGTCTGAAAATTTGCTCAGAGAAGTCCTGAAAGCTTGTACTGAGAACCCAGAGCTACAGACATTTCTGGTCTTGCAGTCTCCACAGATTATAATTTATCATGGGCTAAGCAGCCTATTTATAGCTCCTCAAAATGTTTCTAAGAGCAGCATTTTGCAAACTGCCAAAGGTTTGCAGATTTGTAATGAGAAGAATTCCTCGATGCACAGACTTGTCCAAATCCAAACCTGCTCATTGACATTTCTACAAGCTGTGATTTCATAGTCCTCTCGTGTTCCAGTACCCTGTGGGCAAATTTATCCCTGCAAAGGTCCACTGAAGTCACTGAAGTCACACCAAAGATAAATTCAAATCAATGAATTCTAATTTAGTGGTGTTCAAACTGTTTGCAGTGCTATGCAGATAGGTAGCTATAGGCTTTTTTAAATATCTAATTGTTTAAGCTTTAGTGGACTCAAAAAAAATGCCTTTGAGCTGAATTTGTGCTAGTTGTTTTAAATACACGCAGAGCTGCAGGTGTGGTTTGGACAACAATATTATCTGGAGTTTTAGAAGCATTTTAAAAAGCAGAAGAGCACACTAGACTCTCATGCATGATATCTGTGGGTCCATATTTCCAGTGCTATTTTAACTGGACACAGTTAGGTGCTGGTGTGATGAACTGTGGGTGGGAGAGCAGCGATGCAAGCACCTGATGGCACAAGCAGTTCTCTTGTAAGCACTGCTAACTGTGTGTCACTGTGCACCTGTAGGAAATACAAATTTTTATCAGTGGAAAGGCCAATTTCTATCTCAAACGCTGCCCTGTTAAAAGTAGTTTTAATCTGTATTTAAGTATTGTACTTTAGCCATGTCTAGACTTAGATGGGGTTGAGGTGCCCTGTATGGTTTCTTTGCCAGTGGTGTCTAAATGAATCTTTTCATGACATGCTAAGCTCTGCCTGGGTTTAACAACATATTTCTGGCTGGGTCTGGCCCTGGAGTCAGCAGCCTTGAGCTGTGTCTGACAAGAATCCAGCCTATTCTGTAACAAGGGTGTTCTAAACTCCCTGGCGTTTGATGGTCCCCTTTTAGCTGTTTTGGTTTTCAGAACAAATCAAAGATTGCTCTGAGGCACCTGAGCACTGAAGGTACTTCAGGCACTGCTGTTCAGGCAGGCACTGCTGGGAACTGTATTTTTGCTCCTTTCTTTAGGATTTACAGCACTTTTAAGGCAGCGTTTCCGCGCGGAAGCACTGTCACATTGCCTTATTTTATGGGTGAATTAGAGTATTGCAGGTACTTGCTGACTTTGTCAAAATCCAGCAAACCTTCTCTCCCTGAGAGCAGGCAGCAGGAGGTGTTTGCATGGGTGAACTGGAGATCTCTCCCATATGGAGGCTGAAGAGGGGTGTCTGTGTGTGTGTGTTTGGAGAGGAGGGAGAACATTAAGGGAGTTGTGGTTTGCAATTGCAGGTGCATTGTGGCTGTGTAGTGGAAGGGCATCTTCAGGGGCTTGCTTTTCTTTCTTTGTTGTTCTTTTTAACTTGCATCAGCTTTTCCACACTCCTGACACTTCTTGTAGAAAGCTTCAGCATCCTCCCACAGCCCCAGGTGTGCTCTGGCCTGTTCCTGGCTCCCCAGTGCACTCCCCAGTCACCTGCTCACCCTTTTCTCATCCCTGATGCTGTGCCAGGTCACATCCTGCCCTCTCCTGTGTCCTCCTGCTCTGTCCTTCCTGCTGAAATCAAGGTGCCTAAAGGCTCTAGGGCTTTATCAGGCTTCTATGCTGGTTACCAGTTCAAATTTAGTTTCTTTCTCTTCAATTGTACGACCCACACAGACTTTGCCTCACCAATGAGTTAAGGACTCTGCCATCCTAAATTTGGAAATGAAGCTTCTTAGTGAGCTGCAAAACAAGGTAGTGTTGATGTCGGTCACTTGGGGCTGGAGAAACTTGTTTCAAGTTTGTGATGAAGGGACCTGCTTGCACCAGTAAGTGTGAATGTGAGACCTGTAGCTTAACTTTGACACTAAGATGAGTGACAGGATTGTTTCCTTGTTAGATTCCCATTTTAGGTTCGAGTAAGAGGAAATCCACTTAGATCTTGTTCCATCAGTGAAGGCTGTATCACACAGCTGCTTCTGGTACAAACCTGTCAGCTCTTGTTGGGAGACCTGGCTTCATTTCATTACTCGATTATTTTGATGGTCTGTCTGGTTAAATGGAAGCTCGTTGCTACTCACCACTGAAGTGAGTTCAGCATTGCTTTCCCCCCCCCCCACAAATGTGCTTCCAACCCTTTGAAAGCATTATTTGACAAGGACATATGCATTGCAGTAACTTCATCATTGCTTTCAATTGAACTGGCAGAAGAAACAATAATCTGCTGAAAGAGCTTCAGTACAAGGGCAGATGTAAACATCTAAGGAGCCCAAGAGATCTTATTTTATAGTCTAAGCAGACTGTAATAGTAGGAGTAATAATAATAAAAACACTTAATAGTGTAATGCAGCGTTGGCAGCTGGAGAGTTAGACAGTAACCTGCAACTTAATGCTTTTGAACTTGGGAAGCAGCTTTGGTTAAAACCAAATACCTGCTGAAGAAAGGAGTTTATGTTATTTCAAACTGAAAGTATTTCCATGGCATTTCTTGGGTTCATTTTCAGAAAGTGTTTACTTATGTGCAACAGCAGCAAAACCTGTTCAGTGTCATAGCATTTCCTAACACAGCAAGATATTAATTACACTCTTGAACCATAATGTAACATTGATGCTGTTATGATGGGAATAGTTCCTTCTACAAGGGTGATTAACCACTTATTTCCTTTTACCTGGACACCATTAATTTGCACTTGGATAACAAAAATCAATGCTGATCTTCAGCAGCATTACAGTATTGTGTTGTATTAATCTCACTCAACATATTCTTCATTTTATTATTGCCTGCATTCTTTAATTGAATTAATTTCCCATCACACCACCAGCCCCCACCAAATTTCTAATGGTGGGTGTTATCACTTAAATTGCAGCTCTCCTATTCACTATTTATTTTGTTGGCAGGGAAGGGGAAAAAAAAAAGCCTCCAAACAGCTGAGTGCCAGTAGTGCTGATGACTTCTGTTTTATTTATGTTTTGCACTGAGCCATGGTGAATGATAAAGTATGTCTGGGACACGGCTGTGGGCAACACTCTGAGTGTTATAGTTGGAAAACTGCCAGAGTTGCATTGCTACCAATTTTTTACCATTAGCCTCCTGGAAGGAAGGATTCAGAGTCTCACTTTATTCCCTTCTTCACCCGTGTCACCTTTGCAGTAAATTCATGTGAGATCTTCAGCAGAGATGGAGCCGACGTGGTGAGCTATTGCTCCCACAGCTTCCCCCGGGACTGGAGCTGTGAGGAGTCAGGAGCATCCTTTGGGCTAACAGGGAGCTTGGCTTGGAGCTGGAGCCTGTGGTGGGGTTGTGCTGATGCTGTCCTGCAGCTCAGCAGGAAACTCTGAGCTTGATCCCGAGGAAAAAGCAGAAAGCAGCAGTTGTTCCCTGCTCAGCTGTGTGGGGACTCGTGTCTGAGGCTGTAATTAGGAGATATACCTGCTAATGAATTGGTGTAATCCCCTGCTGTGCTCTGAGTCTGCTGGGGGATCTCTTTTCCTGCCTTTGCAGAGGCAGGTGACCTTGCTAAATACTTAGCAGTAAAAATGTGTTTTCCTTTGCTTGTTTCACAGCCTTTCTTCTGGCTCTGCCAGTGGAGCTCTTCTTTATTAATTGAAATACTTGCTCAAGTTTAGTTTCAGGGAAAGAGGGAAGTTAGAAGAATATACATGAACATATTCCATATGTGTCGTATACATCTACATGAATACACACACGTATGGAATTCTGATTTCTTAATGGCCATGCTAGCAATAAAAACAAAAGAAATTTAATATTTAAGCAAGGAGTTATATTTTCAATTATTTTTCAATTATTTTTATCTGTCACCAGCCACTTAAAATATTTAATATTTTCACCGCCCAACTAATTTATTCAATTGCAGTTTGGTAGATTGTAATTAATATTTGATAAGACAAACTAATACTAATTTGAATATCTACTACACTGTAATATTTGCTCGCAGATGTGTTGTTTAGCTTCTAGATACTTCTTTTTTGCCCTTGCTGAGGTTGCAAATGCTCATCAGTATTGCCACAAGGCCCAAGATGCACCTTAAGCTGTTTGACATACAAATCTAAGGATGAGTGTGCTGGGTCAGAGGAGGGTCCAGCCAGCTCCTGTCCTCGCCCCGACAGGGATCAATAGCTGATGCCTAAAGACAAGAATTAAGAAGAGGGCAAAGGTACAGCAAGGCTTCCTGAGAGACAGAAAGTCTCCCAGACTTCATTGATTTGTGGCCTGGAAACATCCCAAGATAGAAATGGTGTCTTCAGATTTAATATTTGAGCTTATTTGTTACATCTAAAGTATATAGTTATTTTGTATAATTCATGCTTTCCATCAGCAAAGGACTGAGATTCCTCCAAGGGAAATACTCTCTTTTTACTGGAAAAATGTCTTGTCTGCCTTTTCTGATTAATGAGAACATCCATATGCTGGCTTTTGTGAGTGGAAGATGGATCTGATACCACTTAACTATGTTAACTGAATGTAAAAATCTGAAGTGGTGGGATAATGAAAGTAATTTGCAGTTTGTCGTCGTGTTCCCTGTGATCAAAGACGAGTGGGGGAGCACAGCAACTTAGAAACAACACAGCCAGACTGTGGGATTCCTAGGACATGGAACATTTTTTGCAAGTTCAGACTTGGTTTTGTTTCAGGTAGGAACAGTGCCAGCTCCTACAGCAGGTGCAGGCTTAAATGGATGATTTCTGTGTCAGGGATCATATGGATTTGGGTTGGAAAGGACCTTAAAGAGCATCCAGTCCCACCTCCTGCTATGGGCAGGGACACCTTCCATTATCCCAGGCTGCTCCAAGCCCTGTCCAGCCTGGCTTTGGGCACTTCCAGGGATGGGAAGCCACAGCTTCTTTGGGCAGCCTTTCTCACTCTGCAGCTGTGGGGTGCTCCCGAGGCTCTGGGCTCGGCAAGAGCTGCCCAAAGCCAAGGAGGTGCAGGAAGCATCTTGGCAGCTCTGTGATGGGCTCTCCAGGGTCTGAGGCTGTGACAGAGAAACCAGCTGGACACTGACCATCAGGTCAGGAGTGACCTACTGAATGTGAAGGGGTTTTTCTTCAAAATTGTACAGGTTTGGGCAACACAAATAGCATACCTTTTTTTTTTTTAATTATTTTTTTTCTTCTTTTTTTTTTTTTTTTTTCCCCATGCATGGTTCTGAGCCAACACAAATTGTAGCTCATGAGGGTTTCCATGCATTTATCTTTTGTAGCTTTTTACTTTGTTGCTGACTGGGATGGTCCCTGGCCTGGCTGCCTGCCTCTGTGTTGTGTGATTCACATCACCAGAGTGTGGAGGAAGCACACTGCCTTCACACTGGAGCATCTACACTTTGCTGCTCCCTGGAAACCTGGCCATTGATTCAATTTCATTAAGTTGCCCTGTCTCAGTTATATCATGAGACATGGGAATTGTGCACACTCAATGCATTTTGTCATGAATAAATTGTTTTCACATCCACACCTCCCATTACTTCTTCACATTGCTACATATTCCTTGGCAAACTGTACTCAACAGGAACATTCACAACCCCACCTTTCCCAGCCTGAGCCCAGGCCCCTGCACTCAGGTTGCAGTGATGATCTGGTCCTATTGCTGTTATTTCCTCTGCTCAACTGATGCTCTGGTTAATGCACAAAAATGTAGCACTGATTTTCTTTAGTGACTATTCTATGTTACAATTTGCAAGTAGAAATGAAAAAGTAATTGTAGCTGTGGTCTCCAGAGATAAAATCCCTTAAAAGCAGTAGAATTAGGTCTTACTGCTGCCTGCAGATCAAACTGGTGCAGCATCAGCCATTCCTGTGTGCACTCAGCAGCCATTTCAGTTGGCAGTCTGATTTTTCATGGTTGGCCTGGAAGAGGACAGGAACCAAAGGTCCACTTTTGTCCTTCATGTCGGAGTTCAAGAGAGGCAGGAAGTCTGCAAACGTGTACAGCAATCACAGGGCTGAGGTCTGCCACCCTGACTCCTCTTGTGGGTGTCCCCCAAGCTGTTGTGGAGCCTTTAGGGGTGTATGGAACATATGAGGTCCAGTAAAGTAATTAGTGCTAAATAAAGTAAATTTATTTTATTGTTCTGATTTGTGTGACTATGTGTGCTGTGTGGACTTCAACAAAAGAAGAAAAAACCCATTATGTACATTTGTGTGTGTTGTAAATCTATATAAAAGGCACTATGATGCTAACTTCCAGTATGCACAGTTTCATATGCTGGTTGCTGAAATCTTCCTTCTTGCAAGCCCAAAACCTAATGTGTTTTCCAAATAGGTGTAACCTGTTCCTGGGTTCAGGGTTTCTTGTGAAAGTGTAATGGGATTTTGTGGTACTTTGAGCTGTCACGGGCTTTCTCCTCTGAGGGAAACCTCTTGTATATCTGTTGGTTTTTCCCTTTGCTTTTTCTAAAATTCCTAGGCAAAGTCAGAGTATCTTCATAGCTTCTGAGTTAATCTTAGAAGAGCATCTCTGGGTGTGGTTGAAGGATGTGAACCATGGATATATCTGACATAGGGAGCTCAGAGCTTGCTCTCCTCAGTCCTCACCTGTTTTGTGCTGCTGTGCCCAGTTTTGCTTCACTGGCTGTATTATGGGGATGGGGGATAGGATGATCCTTTGAGTGTTTCCCATCTGCCAGGGCTTAGGGATGAGCATTTGCACTTCCCAGTGCTGCTCCCAGGTTGCTGCTGGCTGGTAGTGCTGCTGCTGGTGGGCGCCTCCATCGCCGTCTCTCACCCGGTGTCTGCAGCGAGGCCCCACATCCCTGCTCAGTGCCAGGGTCTGACCTCTTGGAAACTCTGAGCATATCTAGCAGTGACAGTGGGCTACAAAATGTGATGATGCTGAGCCCCCTGCTCCCAGAAAACCCCAGGACATTTCCTAGTCTCTGACAATTGCGTTGGAGGCAGAACTTTGGGAACTGCAGTGTGTTGGGCTGGCAGTCACGACTTCCCATCTGCTGTGAGCTTCTAAGCTTTGAATTTCTTGAGTAAGAGCCATTTTATCGTGCAGAGTATTAAGACTGAGGTGATGTCTCTGCTTTTAATATGAAAGTCCTGTTATTCTTCAGAAATGTCATAATGAATTAAAATATTCCCTATGGAGAAGTGCATTACTTACTTTTGTGTTACAATATTGGACTGGAATAAAAAGCGGCCAGGCTGTCATTCATTTCCTGGTCTAGGGACACTATAAAAGTACTGTAAAGCAAGAATAGCTTTGCACCACATTTCTTGAATTCAGTGATTGCCCTCTGAAGGTGCCACACATGATGGATTGTCACAGACTCTCTGTCCTGCCTTGACATTTCATTCCTATCCAATGTTGTCTTGTGTTCTGCTCTGAATCTGCCAAACAACTGACCCTAGAATTTAATGCCACACCTTCTTCTCTTTTCTTTTTCTGAGCAGCATCCTCTGCAGCTGAGGCTCTGAAATACTGGAGGACACTGCATCTTCCTCAGGGACACGGGCAAGGGAGAGCTGGATCCTCTGGGGGGCGTGGAAGGGAATTGTGGTTGGTGGTCGCCTGAGGAACTTACCTTCACCCCAATGTTGCTCTGAAACCAGTCGTGTCCAACAGTCAGGTTTGGTAAGGTATGTATTTTTTCCCCTGCTCTTGTGTTTTTGCTCTTTTCTGAATATCTACATGAGGGGAAAACGGAGCATTAGCAGCCTTTGAGTTTATTGCTGTATTCATGCCATGCTCATACTGTGTCTGTAAATAAGCTTTGCTCTCCCTGAATTTAGAAAGCGTTCACCAGGAGTGAAGTGTTTTTATTGTCTTGGGCTTGAGGGGGTGTCTGTTCATGTGAAGTTCTTTATTAAACGAAATGCTTGCTGATGGTTGTGTGTTGCTGCTGGTGATGGATACTTGGTGATAGGAATCCATGTTTTGAAAATCCCACTTGTTGTGTTTCACTAATGACTGTAATTCTGAGGGTCAGAGTTGGGGAATATAAAAGGAGATGAAGTAGCCCATTTGTAATTAGCCCTGTGCTTTTCTTTGTGCTCTGTATGTTCTCACTGTGTGCAAAGGATGGAAATACCACTACCAGTTTCCTGTATAATCATATTCCCCCTTTGTTGTGTAGCACTTAAAATTTTTGCCTGTGTGAGTGTTCTTGTACCCACCCAAATGTTGCCCTGGCTGTGCTGGAACTGTAGCAAGGCAATCTGCAACCATTTTCTAACAAGAAACTGAAGGCCAGGGCATATTGTTGATGAAGATCGTGCTAGATGAGATTTTAAGGTAATACAGTCTCTGATTCTATGGCTTCTTTTACCTAGGTCAAGTTATTTCTGTGAAGGCAAAGTTTTCTGAGTAAAAAAAAACCCCACCAAAACCAGAAAACAGATTTAAAGCACTAGTTCCCAGATCTCAGTAGAGTGCTATCAGATGATATTATCCTTTTTCATTTAGCACATAGGTATTGACTTCCTTCGTATGACTGAACCAGCACTATAATCTTGTTGAGAAAAGTACAGCAGCAATATAACACCTGTGCATGGTGTTAGTGGAGGAGCAGGGAAAAGAAGTCAAGACTTTCTTAAAAGCCTCTAAAATAAATAGCAATGCAGGTGAGTGTACATTACATCTCCTGCTTTTGATCTGGTTGCACTTGTCATGTTAGCTCTGGAAATTGTGGGCTCTAACTCTTATGCTCCAGCAGAACTCTGCCAGTGTCTGGCAATTGCAGGGAAAAGTTGCTTGGAATAGCTTAAATTGGGTGCTTAACTTTTAAATGTTGAGGGTCAAGAAAGGTCTGTTCCAACCACAGCATATGCTGTTAATTTGTGCAGGAATTTCAAGCAAACAACACGGTTGCCAGGGCAAGGTTCCCATCATTACAGCACAGCACAGCTCTGCTTGTCTGCCTGCTCTGGTTTCTGGAAGAGGAGCTTGTTAGACATTGCTCCTGCCTTTATTATCCTCTTCACTCCTGTTTATTTCCAAGCTACTGCTCTTGTGATTATAACACTTAAAAAGGAAGGTTTTAGGAGGGGTATTTCGTAATCAAGAGAGCTTCTTGACTGTCACAGAGAAAAATTTGGCATTGTTAGAATATAGAAATCACAGCAGTTTTGTTTATTCCTTGTTTGGGTTTGAGATTCCTGAGTTGAAATATGTAAATCTTCCTTGCAGTGAGGGTGTGAGTTTTGCTGGGTACCCAGGGTGTCCCAGGGTGTGTGAGGATCTGCTCCAGAGATGTTGTTTGTTGGTGTGACTGTGGTGCTGCTCCTGCCTTGGGTGGGGGGCAGTAAATGAGCTCCCCTGTCATTCCTGAGCCAATCCAAGTCTCACTGTAAGGTCTATATAAATATGTGAAACTATTATTAAGGCATTAAACTCTTGGTTAGTCTTTGATTATACTTTTGCATTTTACTTCATTACCATCGGATCTAAAACTTGGTTCTTATTTAAATCTCGCACTTCTTGAAACTTCATCTTTAAGAAGAGCATTGCACTTTGAGAAGGTTGTGCTAAACTATAAAGATTTGGTCAAACTCTTGTTGCTCACTTGAGTAGATGAGGCCTTTCCTTATTGATTCTCTTCATCTCAGTACCAGAGTACTTGACTGCCATCAACTTTATCTGTTCCCACAACACCCTTGTAAGATAGAAGTGCTAGTTATCCCCATTTTGTAAATGGTGAATAAGAAACAGAGTCACTTCTAGGTCACTTTTAAGTGGCAAACATCTGTCCCTGATTTTCAGGCAGTCTTAGTGCACAAGCTGCATCCAACACACACAGCCCTGGCTGAGCACAAGATTTAGTTATGGATCTTTCTGAGGTCACTGCTCCCACCTAATCCAGTTTCTTCCACGTGTTCTGCTCTCCCAAGTAGAGAGGGTTTTAATTAAGTGATTACAGTAACACTTAATGACATCAGGACTCAAAGTTTCCCTCCTTATCTCTACTGAAAACTGAAACATCTGTTCAAATAATGAGCTGAATTCATTCATCTTTGCAGCAGAGTGTTTGCTCACGTGAGACGAGCAGATTCCCTTTTAGCAACGTTTATGAAATTGTGCTGATGGTAATTTTATTGCATGAGGAATTAGTTTAAATGGATCCGCAGATAATGGGCAGAACAGTAGTTTTTCTCTGAAATTGCTCATTTTTAGATTAGTAGAATCTGGTTAGTAAAATGCTCTGTTCGGCTGAAAAGGCACATTTAATAAATATGTAAGAGAAATTTTTAAGTAGCCATTAAACATAGTTAATAAATTTTATCTTGCAAGTAGAATTGAAAAAAAAACTGTTCATTTAATGTGTTTTATGGCTCTCATAGCAATTAATTGTCTTCATTACATGAACATAAATCCTTAATGTAATTCACCTTTTTCAGAATAATTGCTATGGAAATTTTCCCTTTGCTTTGTTTAGACTAGTAATATTATTTCTCTTTCCTAAAAGTTGAATCTCAACATCACATTTCTTTACCTTTTCCAAATGTTCTGTAAATCAGTTCCGGTTAAAAAAATCTCTTTGTGCCCCAGGCCAGTGCAGGGGTGGTGTTGCAGCTGTGATGCTCTGATCAGGTGAAGCAGAGACTCCAAGCCCTGCTTGACCTGCAGCAGAGCAGTGGGCAGCTCTCCCTCTCTCATTCATTGTATTATGTGGTCTGATGAAAACTTACTATTTCTTTCTTCAATTTTTTCTTGTTTCTTATATGATTTCATTTATTAAATCAGGAAAAAAAACCCTCTGATTTTATATGCTTGTGGGTTTGGCTCTCACAGTAAGACCCTAATGCAACTTTTCGGTGTCTTTGCTGAAGGGAACAGGTGGCTGCGTCTGAAAATTTGTCTGTAAAATTGTCCTCCAACCTTATTGTGGGAAAATTTTAGTTGGCGCATCACAAGATTGCTCCTTGAATTCCCAAAATTAAATTAAATGCTGTATTTTGATTAAAGCCTTTATTCCCCTGGATTGAATTTTGCACACCAAACAGGACAAGAGGACAGCATGCTGGATCGTGTTTTATGTATGTTTTTTTTTTTTTATCAGGGAACAGGCTGAGCTTGTTTGCATGAGTAACATTTATGCAAATGTTCTCTGGACTGTTTTGCCAGGGTGAGGAAATAAAACAGCTATTATATTTGCAAGTTTTTGTTGCAAGATCAGCAGGCTGGCTGGTAAGGTATCAATTCCCTTGATGACGCCACTTCTGCAGCCCCATTCACTCAGCTTCTCCTCACAGGGCTTTTATTGAATCCATCAACCTGACACATATCAAAGCACAATTTCTGATAACAAATATCTTGTTGTAAAATGAATTAAAGAGGTGATAGCAGCGGCAGAACCAAGTTGAATTTCTGAAAGAAAATAAGAAACTCCAATACTAACATGAGATTCTTAAGATACCAATCACAGAACAGAAATATAATAGTCCTTTACCTGTTCTCCTGAAGTACTGAGAAGTCAGTGTCTCTGTCTGAAGTCATTCAAATGGCCTTGCTCCTAGGCTGGCAGATTGTGGCTCTGCCTTCTGCCCTCTGATGTTTGTAGTGGTGCTTCAGAGAGCGCGATGAAGCTGGGGTTTGTTTTCTTCTGGAGACCTTTCCCCTGCGAGGAGCAGCAGCCTCCTTGTAATTACTCTGCACTTCAGTTGTGCAGAGACCTGGAGACTGAGGAGTGGAATTGCTGGCTCTGAGTGCTGCACACGTTCTTTCTCTCAGAAGTCAAAGCAGTTTGGAGCCCCTTGTCCTCTGCAGAGCTGCAGCTTGGCAGCCCATGTCTTAGGCAGAGTCCAGCCAGGGTGGAAAAGGGCCTATGTTTCTTTGGGCTGCAGATGTTTTGAAATCAGCTGGCTCAAAACCTTTGTCTGAGAACAGATTTTCTCTGTCTTCTTGCAACCTTCTCCTATCTGTTTTGATCTCTTCATCCTGCTTTTCTATTCCTTTTAGTTTTGCATCTCTCAGAGGACAAGCAGTTTCTGGCAGGGCTGCCTTTGCACTGGTACTGCTCTCACTCTGCCCAGGCTCCCTTACCTCTGATTTTTGGCTAGCATGCCCTGTAAGTTGCTAGCTAATAATAATCATGCTTTTTGCTCTGTGGCAGGCCTGCTTTCTGGATAAGTATCCACTGACAGTTTGCAGCCTAGCAGAGAGGAAGAGGAGGGCAGCCAACAGTTGATGTGGAAAATTAATTATGAACTGCCATCCTCCTGCCATGTAGTTAAGGCAGCTCTGCATTGCAAGCTTTACATCCAGCTGTGCATTTCCTTCCTCCAGTAGTGGGAATGCTGCCAGAACAAAGCTTAGTGGAGAATGTCTCTTATGGGACTGATCACTCAGGATGCTCTGGAGCCTTTACTGCTCTGCTTTCAGCTGTGACACCACCCAAGGAGTAATTTTTTACCTTTTGTTGGAGGTATATTTAGCTTAATTGTGCATCCAAGTTGATAAAGATTTGTGTGTGTGGTGGGGGAGTCACCCATGTCCCTCTGCAGTCAGGGAGCAACATTTTTGTGTTCCAGTGTAGAGGTGTCCTGGTAACATTCAGGTTTAGAGGAGCTGCAGTGTTTTATATTTTCATCCTTCAGGATGACATATTTACTTCATAATGATCCTCAAAATCTGGCCTTGTCCATGGAAGGGGGGAGTTTGACAGGCACCAGGCAGCCCTGGGCATGTAATTACCCAAAGGAGCAGCTCTGTCCCTGGACAGCCTCTGTTTTAATGATCACAGGGGCATCTGCTGGAAGCCCCAGCACCGTGGGCAGTTCAGGAGCTGTTGTGGTCTCATAATTGAAGACTGGCTTCCACTGCCTTGAGCTGAGCACTGCAGAGCCAGCACAGCCTGGTCTGAGTGCCAGAGATGCCCTTCCTTAGGGAGCCCTTTAGGATATATGAAAGAGTCTGAAAGAGGGAGGGTTTTGGAAAGCCCTGACAAATTTTAAGTGGCTATTTGGGGCTGAGCTAAAGAAATGAGCACTTGGTGTAACTTTCCTCGATGAAGCCTTTGTTTAGTTCAAAGGGTATTGAAGGGTGTGATGGAAACAGCCTTGCAAAGCCACAACAGTAACAGGTGTGAGGTGTTATGGAAATACTTTCCTCTACAACAGTGTCTCTTCAGACCAGAAAAACACTTTTGGCTGCTCAGGTTTTCAGTTAAGGTACCAGTAGTCTCCACTTTGTACATTTTTATTACAAAATTCATTGTCACAGCTGCTGACTGATTTAATGGTTAACTGAGGGGTGATCTCTAAGAAATACCGAGGATTTTGTGAAGGGCCAAATTGCTGCCTGGTGGCAGTCACTGACTCAAATCATGATGGTGTGAGCCTCATCCTCTTCCTGAGCTCTGCCCCCTGATTGACATAAATTCTACTTTCTTTCTAGCACTGTCATGCTGATTTTTTGCAGCCAGGGGACTGTATTTGGAAGCACAAAACCATTGCACAGGTTTAGATGTGCTGCAAATAATTGTGAATGTCTAATGAAGGGAAGCTAAAACATACTGAAAATGTTTGGAAATAAGAGGGAATGTGTGCAGCCAAGCGTTAGCTGTGAATGGAGAGTTCTTGTTGGCATCGTTTAATGGGAACTTTCCAGCTCCGAGTTTCTGTGCTGAATATGTAGATAACAGCAAAACCAAAAAGGCAGGGTTGCTGTAGGCGAATGGAAGGAGCCTTTCACCTCTGGGGTAGAAGGGACAATGAAGTGAGCAGCATTTCTCTTTATGGCTGACACCCCCTCAGTCTTTGCCTTCCAGTTACTGGGAAGGGGCCAGCAGAGACCCCACAGCACTGGCCTCCTCTAAAGTTGTGTCTTATTCCTTCACAACACCAAATACCATCTGTTTTTTACTCCTGGTTGTGCAGGAAAAAACAGGGAGAATTTTTTTTTACCTTTTTTAATTTTTTTCCATTTATATCTCTCCAGCCTTTGACATGAGTGGCCAGATGCCTTTTTGTCCACCTCAGACAGTGGTCCCTGATCTTTGTGGAGATTCCTCTTCCTTTCTTCCCAGTGCTGCTGTGCTTTCCAGTCCCAATGCCATGTGAGAAGGAACACTTCACTTGTATGTTAGATGTTGTATAAAGACTTGGGCTTGGGCAACCATCAAATTGATGTGCACTCAAGCTGTGTTGTGATGCCATCACCCACGTGGATGGAGAAGCTGAAAACAAAGCATTCTGAATGGAAAAGCACCATGAGGGTTAGGACTGTGCCATTTCCCTGGCAGACCTTGTGCCTCTGTCAGGTACTGGAGGTTCTCAGCTTCCCTCTTTCTGCCCAGTCATATTCTGGTGGGTCTGCACCAGCATGCTGGAAATGTGACTATAATAAAGAGGAAGAGGAAATATAAATATAATAAAGATAATTCATAAGTTTTCTACAAACCCTTTTGCATTTTATGTTAGATTGGGTGGGAGAGGTGGTGCTTGATTGGCACTGTGGGGTAACACCTCCCAAAGTGTCCTTGAGTTTATGACTGAGGTAGAGCAGGTTGTGAGTCCTTCTCTGCACTGTTGTGCTGCCCCCAGGGGTGACACCAAAGCACAGAGGATCACTGCAAGTTTCCCCTTGGAATGCTCTTAAAAGGGGGCAAAACAACAACAATAAAAAGTCTTTTTCCTTAGGAAGGTTTGTTGGCACCTGCCCTTGGCTCGGGAGCACGGGCACAAGGGGTTGGGCAGCCCTGCTCTCTGCTTGCTTTCTCTCTGGGAGGAATTTCTAGTTGTTAATGATTAATTCAAATGTTTCTTGTCATGAGTACAGTCTGCAGAGAGTGATAAATCTGTGGTGGGTTAGAGGTGGAGGTTGCTCAGTGCTGACAATTAGTTTGAGCCACAGGCTTTGCTTTCATTGGCATTTTCACAGAATTAACCTGGACCTTGTCAATTAAAATCCAGACACATTTTGATGAGGGACATCTTCTTCTAATGATAATTGTAATAATATCACTTTTCTTCATTTAAAACCTGTCAGGCAGACCATGTTTCCTGGAAAATAACTGCCCAGTTTTCATATTTCCTAAATAACTAGGAAGTATCTTTCAGTTTTTTTGAGCTGACACTTCATCACCAATAACTAAAAGCATATGAGGCCAGAGCTGTTAATCTTGGAACACTTACCAACTTCAGTCAAGGTAATTTGACTTTATCTGCTAAAATAAGCAGGTTTATTAGCCTTCACTTTGGAGGCTAATAAACATTTGATAATTGCCTCAAGTCATTGATGGGGATTTATCCTATTAAGGTCTTCTATTTGACAGTGTAGCTCCAGAGCATGTCCTAGGCACTGATCCATTTCTGCAGCTCATGTGTTCATTAGGTGAAGGAGGAAAGGTTGATTAAGGAACTTGTCTGAGTTGCACAAGAAGTCTGCAGTAGAAGTAACCCTGGAAATCCTCTGTCCTTGTATATTAACTGCAGTGTTTTTTTAATGTGTCTGTAAATACATTTAGAATCTCTTTCACGCCACAAAAATGACTATTTAATAGTTGCAATAGGATGGGGTATCAGGTTTCAATTAGAAACCCATTGTGGTTTTATTTTAGCATAGCATGAAAAATAAAAGAAAAGTGAAAATCATGTTTAGTTTTGCATGGAGAAATACTTTTCATTTCTCTGAATGAGGGTTCATAAGTGAAATCCTTCACAAATAGCCAGAGTAGGGAAGCAAAAATCTATATCAAGTAGAACTATCCTTGCAGCGTGTCTGATCTGAGCTTGTCCATGTGGGTGAAAAATGCTGCACTTCTTTATAAAAACTTGCTTCTCCTCTGGTCCTTTCTGAGAGGTGTAGAAGAAGGAACTCTGATCAATTATGAGCACCTCTAGGTGATGCCATAATATAAGTAACAATAACCCACCTTATTTCTATAGCACCTGGATGAAAAATGTCATCAGTTGTTTGTAACAAAACTCTTCTGTTTGTTTTGTTGTTTGTTCAAAACTCTGAGCATAGCATGGACTCTGAGTAGGAGATCCAGGCACAAAATACTGCACTGAAGAAAGACTGAGGAATGGTAACTGAGAACTAAATGGGCTTGGGCCGCTGTGCCTGTATTCTAGAAGTTTATAGTTGTGCTTTCAGTCAATGCAAAGAGTAATTCACCTCCTCTGTGGCAGAGCTTTTCCTTTCCCTTTGCAGTATGAACTGGCAAGCCTGTAATCTGCATTCTGGTGCATATGGAAATCACATTTACAACAGCATAGCTTGAAAGCTGTAAATATTATCAGATACTTTTCCAGTGAGCCTTCATCAACTGAGCTGTGTATCTCACTGCTGTCATTTTTTTAAGAGTGCATTAGGGGTGATCAATAAAGCCTGACCTACCTTTGCAAGTAAAATAGGCCTGATTTTAAATGGCCAGACTTAAAGAGATTAAGGTTTGCTAAGAGTGATTTAAAGTGCAAGCAAGGTCCATTTGCATGCCATTTCTTTTCCACTTTTGAGGTTTGAATTGCAGTGGAAAACGGGTCATGATGGACATTAAAACATGGAAGTGGAAGCTGATGCCTTGTTGAGCATGTCTTTATGTAGGGGCTGCCTTCCTACTCTGGACTTCACTGTGTCTTACTTAAAACATAAAGTAATTCCTGGCTGTGGAGCACACCTAACTGTGCAGAGTGAAGGCTCCGTGAACTTGGACTACAAACAGTATTTCTTGTTTGGTGCATTGATTTTTGGGAGATGACCAAAGAGGAAAAAAGAATGCGCAAGAAACAAACAAACATACACAACATAATAACAATATATATCTGCTGTTTAACCCTTGGAGTACATTGTGGAAGTGGAGGCTGGAAGAGCAGCACTTCCCTGCAATGCAGGTCTGGCTGGGCATGAGGAAGGGGTGGATTGGTGCTGTAGAGCTTTTATTTCCCCACCTCATGACTTTTAAGCATTTAATTTAAGAACCTGAAAGCCATGTGGAATGGTCTTGTGTCATGAAAGACAGGTTTGGTTATACAAATGAAATATTTAATTGCCTTAAAGTTAGTCTGAAAGGTGTTGTAATAAGCAGGTCACTGAGTCAAACATGCTGAAATAAAACCCCTGGCAGGAATGCTGTATCCTACAGACATTACCTCTGTTACAAAGAACTGCTTGAGAACATTTTAAATATTTTTGTGGCACGTGTTTGTCATAACCAGCCAGCTATCGGTCTGTTGGGCTAGTTCTGATGACTGTGGTATGTCGAGCGGTGCCTCTGGAGATTCCAGCTGAGATTGGGTGTAGTACATGCATTTCCCGATGGGGTGTCTCAGTTTCACAAGATCACAGTGTGCCAGCTGCTCTTCCTCTCCTCTGCACGGTTCCTACTGCGAGCAAGAGGAGTGTGGGCTCAGTGAGAGCCATCACAAGGTGCTCAGATGTCTCCATTGTTTTACATGGAGCTTGTGTTGGGTGAGTTTTGGCTTTAGGCTTGTGTGTGTACATGCTGATACTCTGTTGGGCTAGTTATTAATAAGAATTATCATTAATTTTGTCCCTAAATGGTTTTATCTGTCTCTAAGGCCCTGGTTTGAGCCCTGCTATGCTCAGTGCTGGGGGGTGAGGTTGTACATGACAGTCCTTGGCCCAGGGAGCTTCTGTGTGAAAAATCTGAGTGCAGTGGGAGAAGGAGACGGGATTGCCAGGCAGTGTGGAGGCGACAGATGGAGCACAGCGGTGGAGATGAAGGATGTGCTGAGCTTCCTGTAGCGGGGCATCAATGATCAAAACTCCTCTTTGTTGTGGTGCCTGTACAAGGCTCACAGCAATCAGGGATTTGGTTTGCTGAGACTAACTCCTGCCTTGTTAACTACTACCTCTTGATTATTTCTGTCTATATCCATCTGCTGCCTCTTTGCTGTTAGATCTGCAAATTCCTTAGGGTTCAGACAGCTTTTTCTTTTAGTGTTTGTGCACTACTGAATTCCGTGGGGTTCTGGCCCGGGGTTAATGCTGGGAGCTGTTATCAGTGGCATTTGCACATGAAAAATAAAGTATTAGGAAAACAATTATTTTCACGTCCTGATTATCTTTATTTGCATTCCAATATCCTCTGAATCTTTGAAACTGAAAACATTATTTAAATGAAAGATACATGATTATAATTATTGTCATAATGTTCTGTAACCACAAATAGGTCAGCGCAGGAAATGCAATTTTTTTTTGGTGTGTGGTTGTTTATATATATATATAAACACACATCTGTATTTGTCTGGCAGGTAGATTTTATCTTACAGCCTCTGGCAGTTGCTTTCCTAGATGCTTATTCATATTTAATTGAGCTTCCCCATGCATTTGCATACATAAATACACACTTGTTTTTAGCACCTGTTTGCATATTTTAATTCTACATTGACCCTGAGGCTGCTGGCTTTGGGGTTGTGCAGCCCCAGGTAGCTGGGTGTTGCATATTGCTCTTCTTCCCCAAGCCCTGAGCCCGTGTCACACTGACCTGCCAGCTGAAGTTTCCCCTGCTGGCACCATGCCACAGCCAAGTGCTTTCAGCTAGTTCTCAGCTATAATCCTGAGCTGATTTCTGGGATGCAATTCACTGCCACGGTTATCATATCAAAAGGGGAGTGATTTACATTTCCTGCACGTCTCCGTGTTGCCAGCCCCGGAGGATGCTGCAGAGAGAAAGTTAAGGCAATTTGATAAAATAAGGAAAATGAGTCTATTTACAGCGTTGCATCTTACTCTGTGGAGGAATTTGATACAAAGTTGGCATTAAGTACGAATTTAGGCTATGCACAGAGATTATTTTGGGCACTTTTTTTGGCTCCCAGGGAAAAAAATAGGGAGATTGTTCCTGAAGACTGAATGCGTGGAGAGCTGTGTACTTGGCTTTGTGTGCCGCAAAATAAATCTTTATCTTGATTTCTTATTGTGTTGCCCCTTAAAGTCTCTCTCTTCTCCTGATATTCATCCAGAGCAGTGTCTGCATAACATGTTATCCTTGGGTTTTGTCTGACCCCCTCAGCCCTCTGCAGTTTCCTCACTGAAAAGGCACTGAGCAATCATGCCAGCATCATTTGTACAAAGTGAAACACTTTATGCTGAGGTATTTTAAGCACGTTCCTACTGGAAATGCCACAGGAATGGCAGGACTGCAGCGTTTGCTGCTGCTGCGCGTTCAGCTGCCAGTATTTGTATGCAGAAGCACACACAGTGGTGGCTTCCCATTCATTTCCTCTGTATCAATTACTTATTAGTAATCCACAAGCCCAATTAAGGAACTGGAGGTAGGATGTAATGCTGAGAGTGTGGCCATGCCTCTCCTGTTGGAGTCTGGAGAGGAAAGGGACGTATCTGGTGCAGGTGACAGCTGGTGCTGTTATCTCTGAGACAGATTCCTGTGGTCTTGTCCAAATTTGGCTTAATTTCCTATTTTTTATGAGCATCTTTCTTGGCTGTATTGACTGTGCTTTGATGAGGGGTTGTTAAAAGGGGTATTTAAGGAGAACAGGGCAAAACAGTCTTGGATTTACTGCACCTTATTTTGGTCATTTGAGGTTTTGATATTGTATACTTGCAGTTGCAAATGCAAAAATATGTGCCATAAGTTTCATAAGCTTTCCAGAAATGGTAGCAACTCCTCTGCAGGGTTTGTAGTCCCAGGTCAGGGTTTTTTTTTAGGAATTGGTGAGTAGAGGTCAAAAAGTTCAGCTTCAGACTGTTCAGGACAGGGTATGCTCTGCGTCTCATTTCACTTCTCTTTTCTTCCTCACATTTCAGCGAAGAAATACTTTGTTTGTGCCTGTGTTTTACCTGCCTTTAAAAGCTTTGAAGCTTTGCGTAGTTCTCACTTAACTTTAGCAAATCCTTTAAAAGCAGATCACAGACCAGGAAAATATCACCTCACTTAACTTTAGCAAATCCTTTAAAACTGACCACACCAGGAAAATATCACCATGTCACCTTGATTAGTTTGGGTGCCTGACCTCCTCTTCCTCCTAACTTTGACTACTGCTTCTTGTCATCTTTGATTTCATCTTTCTCTTTTCTGCTTTTCCCCCCTTTCCCTTTACTGTCTGTGAAGATTTGCACTGTCTGATGCTATCACCTCTCCACACTGCTTGAATCCCAATGCAGGTGCCCTGGGACGAGATTACTCTCACCCTTCAAACTGATACGTCTCTTTTAATGTGTGATGTCCAAAGAGAAGATCATTCCTGGATCCTGGGAATTAAAACTGACATGTCCACATGTTGCTTTATCTGGACAAAATGTAAACTTAAGTGGAAGTCAGATGACAGTGTGGGTGCTTGGCTGGCATGCAGCAAGTCAGGGCACTTTCCTGTGCAAGTCATCACTGATGAAAAGGGAAGCTCTGCATTTTTCTTCTGTCCCTCTCATTCTTTTTTTCTCTCTATTCTACTCTTTTTTTAAGAACTGATTTCCTTAGGGAGTTGTTAATGCTCAGGGCTTTTTACCCTGACATTTCGGACAATGATGTGACAACACAAGTGCATCTATTACTCTTCCTCTGGAAGCTGACTGAAGCTAAGGACTTGATGGATAATGGCCACATTTTCCAGGAGCACCTGATGTACATGTGAGAAGAATGACTGAGTGACCTGCATATAAAACCAGACTATGTCAGGCACAAAGTCTGAGCACAGAACCAGGAGGGAAGAATGAGAACATGAACCTTTCATCATGAGGTCCTTAATTTGCTCCCCTTCTCTCTGTTGCAGAAATCTGGTGCTGTGTTGAGGCAGTGCAGGTTGTGATGTGGGAATGTGTAATCTCCTTCATGGGAAGGGAGGGCAGAGGGGAGCAGGCTTGTGTGGCATGGGCAGTTTAAGAGAAGGAGGCTGCACACCTGGAAATGGAGCATCACTTCACCTTTGGTTGCTAAAGAAAGCTGATTCTCCTCTGCCTTGAGTAGTCAATTTACAAATTGAATATAAAACAGCACTGGCTGGATCTTGCATTCTGTGCTGCTGTGGGGGCCCTTGAGGGAGAAAGGAAGAGAGCTGGAAGCCCTTGGGGCTGGTTGAAGCTCTGGATCTGGAGTCACAGGCCACTGGAGCAGGTGAGGTGTGCTGGTAGGATTCTGTACCCTTGGTGCTTTGCTGAGTGCTGTAGACCTTTTGCTGAAGCAGATACTGCTCTGCTTTATATTCTGCCATGCTGACTTGCTAAGGCTGATTTTGAACTCATGCAGCTGGGAAGGGATGGGGAGGAAGGGGGGTTACAGTGGCAGGGCTGGGTGCTCCCCCCTCGCTGTTCCCCAGCACGTCACTCAGGCACAATCCTGCTGACCACTGACTCGTGTTCTTCCAGCTTCGCTCTCTGCAAGACAACTATGAGAAATGGTCAAGGGTTCAAGTAGTTCTCGTGGAACTGGAGAAGGAGAAGTGCAAGAAGGAGTTCAGGACCATGTACATTTGGCACCAGGAGCCCAGGTGTGCAGGGAGTGCATGGATGGCAGTTCTGCCCTCAGCTGTACCGGCTCATGAGCAGCAGGGTCAGGAGCTGCCAGAGTGCCCAAACCTTTCCTTTGCTGATCTGCTCTGGGGTATCATGAAAGTGCATTTCATTATGTACTTTCTTCTTTTAATGACTTTAATAATTATTAGGTGAGCTTTTAGGCTCAGGGAGTAGCTCACAGGTGAGGCGTGCGGTACTGAAGTCCATTGCATGCTTGATGTTGTAGCAGCCCAAGCTACAGCCGTGCCTCAGGACAAGAATGTGCTCCAAGCAGACCTTGAATGTTCAAGTTTCATGGAGGAAACACTCATAAATATTTGTGAACCAACAGGAAGTTGCAGTGTGCCAAAAATAACAGAAAACAATAACAAAAAACCCCAGAAAATTACAGAAAAAAATAACATAGTGGGAAAACCAATCTAAGGTTGAGTATCTGTTTCTGGAACATACTTTCTGTGAATAAATTCCTCGCTTCTCTGTGCTTCAGATTTTCCATCTTGCCAGGGGCACTCCCTCACCCTTACCTGGGATTTGGGGAAAACTAGAAACTTGCCAGATGTGAGGTAGTCAGGAGCCACTCTGGAGACACCAAAGAAAATCAGGCAGAGAAATCAGAGTGCTCTCTGTAGCAGTGCTTGCTGTCATGCTTGTTCTTCAGTTTGTGTAAGGCAGAAGTGCCTGCAAAGCTTCCTTTTCTCTACCTAATGTAGCTTATAATTGCAGTAACAGTTGCTTCACATGGAAGAGGGTGCTGTTGTTTCAAGTAACAGAAAAAAGCCCATAAAATATTCTCCAAAGAAATTATGATATTCCATGTTCCTTATTAGAGAAGATTTTGCCAAGAAATATGTGCCTGTAACAAGGAGGCTGATAAACATCTCCACTGTCACAGCATTAAAACATAATTGCCCCGTGGTTTCTTGATTATCTCCAGCACAGCTGTCATGTTGCCCCTTTGAAAAAAATGAACCGACATCACATCCACAAACTTCAAAAGGTTTTTTGGTTTTTTTTTTCTAGAGACAGGTAAAATTACTTTCAATTATTTTCTCTGGTGTTTTTACCAAACTTGTTGGAATATTGCACTGGAGTGGGGACCTGTTGTTCTACATCCCAAGTTAAATGATTGTTCAGGTTTCCTGTCACACCTTGGGCATTACCCCAGCAGGACTCCTGCCAGGATTCTGTACCTGCTGCCTACATATGTAAGAGTATTATTTATTAGCTGTGGCTGGAACAGGGGCTCTGTGTTCCCAGGATGTAATCCTCTCTCCCACTGCAGGAAAGGTGCCCTCAGAGCCCTTGCTGCCTCCTGTTGTGGTCCCTGTGAAATGGGAGCAGTGATGTTCTTTCATATTGCTCCATTCTGGAACAATGAGTTGCTGCTGTTCAAAATGAGCCCATTTTCCAAGAAAAAAAGAAAGGAAGTAATACAAGAACAGTAAAAATAGATAATTTTCTGAGCTTTCAGCAAGTACAAACCTGCTTCCCCAATAACTGAATATAAATTTCCCTCTAATTGCGGGTGTTTTGAACCTGTCTTGGTCCTTAGAATAGCCTCTGATTGGTAAGGAGGATTTTCAAAGCATTAATCACCCAGTTCCCTGTGACTTTTGGCAGGAGTTTAGTGGCTGATTTCCCTTTGTGGCTTTTCTGTTAATCTCTCCTTGACCTCTTCTCCAAGCAGACACAAGGGTGACACATCCAGCCTCTCCCAGTTCCAGGGTGGTGGATGTCCATGGACAGCCCCAACCATGGCACCAGCGTGGTTCTAAGGCTCAGTGAACCTGGGCTGAGCAGGACTGTTACACTTGAGCTCTTTAGGTTCTTTTTAATGCTTAATTTTAGGTTCAGTTGTTATTCTGGGCTCCTACGAGAGTTAAAATGAGATTTTTACACTGGCCAAAATGATGGTGAAGGTGAACACTTCAGAACTGGGGAAAAACTTCAAAAGGCCGAGTATTTGGTAAAATAGAGGGGGTGTTGCTGGCAGGGGTGAGCTCAGGGCAGGTTTTCTTGCAGGATTTTGGTCTCACAGTCTGGTCCAGGGCTGGTGGAGATGAGGGGATGGGCAGAGAGCCCAATGTCTCACCTGGATC
This sequence comes from Vidua chalybeata, assembly GCF_026979565.1. NCBI lineage: Eukaryota > Metazoa > Chordata > Aves > Passeriformes > Viduidae > Vidua > Vidua chalybeata. Next base: position 13,577,136 of record NC_071544.1, read on the forward strand.
TGTACCCACACAGCTTTTGGAGCCTGCTGGGGACAGCCTGAGCATTGCTCTCTTACCCTGATGCAGTGGGAGGTTGCAGATGGCAGAGATTTGGAGAAACTGGTTTAGTTTGAAAACAAATCTCTGTCTCTCCTCCAGATTATTTCTGTTTATTTTTGAAGGGGGAAAAGCAACCAGGCATCTAAAAACAGCATAGCCATGACAAGTTGGTGTTGCCTGGCCTATTCCAGAAGGCTTCCTTGTGTGCAGTACAAAGTGTTTCTGTTTGTGCAAATGAATTACTAAAAAAGAAAAAAGCTCATAGCCTTTTGGAAGCCATGCTGAGACTGAAACCGCCAAAGAGGGAAGGAGGAAAATATCCCCAAATGGCTGAAATGGTGCTGATGCCTCAGGATTTAGCTTTTATATTTTTCAGATTCTGTGCTGCTTTAGTGTGTGGGTCTGGGCTTCATATTAAGGGACAGCAAGCTCTCTTTCTTCACAGAGCAGGGAGACAAAACAATTCCTTCTCTAGCTGGGGACCAAGGACAGATGATCCAAATCTCAGGCCCAAGAGCATAAACAACATGGGCTGAAGAGAGGCATACAAGAAGGATGGGACTTTATGGGCTGAAGCTGGAATTGGGCAATTAACTCCCATGTGCGAATGGACCAGAACTTTTAAAAGTGTGAGACCCCATGACTGGTTGTGCTTTTTGTGACCATTTTGGGTTCATCTTGGGTGTAGCCCTGGCTGAGCCCTTGTGCTGCCCAAGGTGGATCCATTGAGGCCTCCTAATAAATCCCTACTTTATTCTTTAACTCTGTCTAGTCTCTGTTCTAGGTCAGCCTTGACAAGGCATCAGTGCGTGGTATCACCTGGGGGGGAGTGGTGGCTTGAGGGGATCACAAGAAGTGTTTGCTTGGGCATCAGAGTTGGGCTTCAACCAACCAGCCCACCCTCACTGAAGCTGGAAGGAGGTTTTTTCCTATTTTTTTCTGAAGGTGGAGAGGGAACTGACACTGCTGGAATGAGCAACCCCCTGCATGGGCTGGCAGGTGCCCATGCAGGGTGAGAGGGAGTGTGAAATGCAGCAGGGCAGCAGCTGGCAGACATGGTGATAGCCCTGTAAAGGGAAATGTTTGCAGGTGAGAAGAGATGAATGTGTGGATGTGCTTGTAGGATCCTTGTTGCCGTGTTATCGAGGATCTCCAGGGACAAAGTAGCCACTCATGTGTGCAGCATAAACAGACACACACTATGTATAAATAATGTGTGTAAGAGCAGCTTCTGAATGCAATTCCCATCATTATTTAAAAACCTGCTACTTAGGCAAATTATTATAATTCCAGTGACACTAACTAATCCATCAGTAATTACGATGGGAAATGGGAATAAATTCCATGGAAATGATCTGGATATTTCACCCATCCAGTTGTACGGTAGTCTTCTTGAAAAATAAGCTGTCATTTGCCCAGAGGTTTTTTGGAGGGCTGTAATTTAGCTGATTTAAAAAAAAATGTAAAAAAAAAAAAAAAATCAGGAAAATCCCCCTGGAGAGCTCCATGTTGGGTTGAGAACACTTAAGTTTAGAATAATACAATTAGTAGTGCTTTTGCAGTATCTTCTCTTAGCATAGCTGATTATGTAAATACCGATAATAATTCCATCTTCTCTTGGCATCAGTGGCATCCTGTGAGCTCAGTCCTTCCCAGGCTCAGTGAAGCCTCATGGCTGCTGTTTCACCAGAGATGCTTTTGCTGCTCCCTTTGGAGAGCTCCTCTATAGCATTTCCATCTTTCAAAACTTCTTCCATGAGTAACAGGAACTGCAGATGTGTTTACTAGGGCTGGGGGTGTTTATCCTGGAGAAAAGGAGACTGAGGGAGGATCTTATTGCTGCCTACAGCTGCCTGAAAGGAGGTTGGGGGAGACTGGGGGGATCAGTCTGTACGAAGTATCCAGTGATGGGATGAGAGGAAATGGCCTCAATTTGTACCAAGGAAGAATCAGGTCAGGATTTAGGAAAAATTCCTTCACCATAAGAGTTGTCAAGCACTGGAATGGGCTGCCCAGGGATGTGGTTGAGTCACCATCCTTGGAGGTATCTAAAAGCTGTGTAGATGGGGCACCTGGGGACATGGTTTAGTGATGGATTTACCTCCAGCACTGAGGTTGTTCAACATACCTCAGTATACTTGCCTTGAAGTAAACACAATTTGCCAAAATAACAGTGGAGTGTTGGGAGAAACAGCTTGTGAAACCCCTTGCATGATGTTCCAAGTGCTGGGAGCTTTAAAATTCACCCTTTTTGATCTGCCAGCCCTGTGGCCAAGAATCCTACATTTTTACGTGCTCCTAAATATGCCAGAGGAATCAGCTCCCCTGTACAGGAAAATGTGCTTTGTAATACCAGTTTCAGTATCTTGCACAGAACCTGGTAATCAAGTGAGTTTGTTCCTTGGCTTTGCTCTCTCTGGGGAGTAGATTAAGATCATCAGACGTCTTTCACTGGCAGCCCAAAACAAGTTTAAATACCTGTGCTGGAGGAGTGAGGCAAATGCAATTCCTGCCTTACACTGCGTGCCCCTATTGAAGCAGGTCACTGTCAATGAAAAACTCTCTCACTAACCTTTAAAAATGGGTTTCTCTGTAATTCTGGTTCTGCTGAAGGGTAAAGCTGTGTACAGTAATTGAATCGGTGGGGCATGCAGACTGAAATTTTGTGGGATGAAATTACGGGGCTGTAATAGATTGTCTCTGTTTTCCCCACTCTTCCCTCTATTGTATCTTTTTTTCTCTGCTTTACCTTCTCTTATTTCTTGGTGTTGCAATTGGTATCTGAGAAGTTTTAAGTGGTTTAGTGGGGAAAGCTGAAGTTGTGATTCAGGAAAATATAAATTTTCAATTTGTTTTGAACTCTTTACATCTTGGAGCCCTGGTCATCTCTGCTGGCTAAATTATGTTGAAGCAAACATCTTGTTTAAAAAACCAAACCAAAATCCTCAGTAGAGTGAGGACACCTCTTACAGGCACTGCCAGAGAGACCCTGAAATGTGGGGGAGGAATGCTGAGATCCCTCTGTCACAGGAGGAGAGTTTTGGTTGCATTCAAATCCTTGGGACCTCCATGCTGGGTCTGCAGACAGGACAAATTCCCATTTGAAATTTGTCAGTAAGAATGTGCACTGCTGTTTCTTCCTCCTCAGATTTTAAAACCATAGAGGTGTTTGTTTTTTTTTTTTTTGCCTGCTGTAAAATAGAGGTTGTTCAGCTTCTTGTTTTAGGATGTGTTCCTTTCCTGATAAGATGCTTGATTTCAATGCCTCTCTCAGCAGGCAAAATTGCTTGAAAGTTTCTTGGAGCATCCAAGTTGGGCCAGTAGCAGATACTGTCTCAGTCAGTTCTCTTTCTCCCCAAACTATTGTAATGCCTCTTACATTTTTTTTCAGCTATAACATACTTCAAATGTTCTATGATTCTTGCTAAAATATCCGAGATTGTTGAACAAATATATGACATATTGTATTCTTGAACAAAACTGTGCTTTCCTTTTCATTTTGCTTTTTCCCCCTTTTTGTTTCAGCTGTTTGCTCATATCTTTCCAAAGTCAAAAGCCAAAACCTCACCTCAGCAGTGCCCCACCAGACCTATGCTGACCTAATTTCCAGGAAGCCCAAAATTAAATCCCATTTATTCAGTAAGTGCTAAACCAACAGAATCTGCTTTCCAAATACCAGCTCAATTGTGGATGTTGGAACAAGAGATTGAGGTTCATCAGGGTTTGTCTGGGTGAAATGAGAATCAGGTCTCAGACAAAGTGGTGCCTCAAACAGAGGTGAGAAAAGCCCCCAGGGGACAATTCTTCAGAGCATGTGGCTTAGGACTGCAAACAAAGCAACAGATTTTTGATTTTTTTTTTCCTTTTTAGGTCAAAAGTATGCTATGCTTTGTGTTTGGAGGAGAAGTGGTTACACACACACACAAAAAAGGGAAAAATTTAAAATAAACAGTGCTGTGATGAAATTTCCTAACTACAGCAGACAATGTGTAAAAGCCCTGAACACTGAACAGTTACATGAAGGAGGCAGAAGACAATCAAAGTTGTTTGTTCCTTGACAATACTTGCTGAACCACATTTCTCTTGAGTCTTGGCTTCTCAAAGCCTTCAGCTGCTCCTCTCTTCCACCTCCAGGCTCTGAGGGCTGTCCTGCATCAGTCCCTTTGGCCACTGGCCATTGATCCAGCCTTTCCAGAGCTGTCCTTTGCTGCCACTGGCAGAAAATCCCAGTGCACAAACCACAAATGTTTACACACAGCTTACTTGCAATTCCTTTTTAAAAAGCAAATTCAGCTGTGAGATCTTTTTTTTCCCCAGGATTTCCTGGGAGTCTGCATTAGGATGTAGAAGTAGGGCTGAAAGTTTTAGATCCAGCAACTCTCCTTTCATTAGCTAATGCCTTTTATTTAGCAATAAATAAATAAATAAATAAATTACAAATCCATCCTTTTTGGTCTTTCTGCCTCATATGCCTGTGTCACAGCCTTTTTTCCATATAATTAATCAGCCCATATCTCTCATGCAGCTCTGCTTGTCAGCAGGGATTAAAGCCTGACAGTATTTAATCATCTTCTATTTCATAGAAAACTAACACTCTCCCTTTGCTTCCTCTTCCCTCCTTTCCCTTTCATTCCTTCTCTTTTCTGGCTGTGTAGCACGGTGTCTGCTCTGTCTAAAGTTTTTATACAGGGAGTGACAGGTATAAAATTCCTTTTTCTTCTTCTGTGACCCATGTAATTCCCTCATGGGATCATTTGCTGTGACATTTTGGGTGTACTGTGACCTACCCTGTTAGCACAGAGGCCCAGCACATGCTGAGGCTGTAGGAGTAGGTATTGAATCATGTTTTACTGTTATTTTTTCCCCCCCAGGAAATAGAGTAAAGCTGTGAGCCAAGTGGGTTGAATAACTAAACCAATTATTATTTCATGTTTCTGGGGCATTTCAGTTGTTTGTTTTGAATATATGTGAGCAGCTTGGACATTGACTTAGATTAATTTTAGTAATTTAGGTATCTCATTAAATTATGGATCTCAGTGTTAGACCTACTCACAGAGATACCTTTCAAGGGTAATCAAGGGGTGGAAATGGATCCTGCCTTTAGGCAAATACTTCTATTTCAAGGTATAAATCCCCATGGATAGATGACTCATCTCCTAGAAGGGCTTCTTTGTCTCCATTGATGCTTAAATAACTTGTCCAAATAGAGATATTTTCATCATGGATGTGGAGGGAGTTAAGTTGCATGGTGAGGTTTAAGTCTTTGCCACTGCCACAGGAATTCTGTCCCAGTCTGGGGTGCGGTGAGAGGCTGAGGGAGCTGTCCATGGTCCCAGTCCCTGGATTTGAGGAGTTCCAAGGAACTCTGATCTGGGTGCTGTGACACACTGAGGGATGAACCTGAGGGGTTGGCTCTCTGCAGAGAAAATGCTCTGTCTCCTTTTCCCCAGAGCATGGATTGCTAATTTCTCAGATTTAAAACAATCACTCTGTTAATTTAATTAGACCCCCCCTTTTGGCATGGATGATGTCAGATGTTATAAGGTCTGCAGATCGAACGGATTGAATGTGTTCTGTTTCATTTGAATTTGTAGGTTAAGTAATGTTGACCCTGGCTAGCTTTTATAATGGAGACTCCCAAGAAATCCCAAGTACCATCAATGCAAATGGCATTTTGCTTCCCCCACACCAGATATAATGCCCCTGGAATATGTTTGCTTTCTGCTGCTTTTCTGACATTGCTGTATTGATGGCTGAAAATTGGAAGAGGAAAGGAAAGGGAGAGGGAGAGACTTAAAACAGTTGAAAAAGCCAATTATTTTCATGTCCTAGGTAAATGTTTTCTTGCTGCAGGAGAAAGTTCTATTTATAACAGGGTTCAGGTGCTGAGAGAGGTCATAGGAGGTAGCAGGGTAAAACCTTTGGCAGATGCTGTTGAATCCTAGAATATTCTTTTTCCTAATTCAGTTAAGAAGACTTCACCTTCACTGATTCTTGCTATAGGAGGCAGCTTATTGTCTTTGGCCTCTTTTACAATCAAATAGTGGATGAAATGTTTGGTTACAGTTTTGACAACAAAAGTAGAAGAATAAATCACAATTGTTGATGAGAATTAGGGGTTTTTCTTCATTGACTGAAGTGGTACAGTGAACAGTGGTGCAGTGAAAACATAAAAGAACAAACAGATCAAAAGACAGTGAAGAATGTAATATTTGCTGGTTGCTTTCAGTTCTAACATGGGCAACTTCAGATCAGCAGACTGAAAATCCATACCTAAAAGCAGCCAAGTGGCTCTTAAATGGAATTTGCTTGTGCCAGAAATCTCAGGGACAAATGTTTGTTTTGTGTTGAATGGGCTGTCAAACTAATGATCAGAATAGATCTTTTTGGCCTCAAACCTTTTTATCAATACAGATTCTTCATTTTTCTTCCAAGACTGGCTGAATGGATGTTTATATTTTATGGGAAACAGCAAAACCAGCAGGCTAAAGTAAAAGCCAACAACAGTACAAGAAGTTGGGGCTTTTTTAAAGGGAGGATTTATGATGTTTAAGCCTTGATTTATTCAAAAAAAGAGCACAAGCAGTGGGTTTTAAGCACATTTGCCAAGGAAAAAGCGGTAGAAAACTGCAAAATAAAAGCTAGGAAGTGATAAATGCAGACATCATTTAATGAAGAAAATTAATTCTACAAGCAGAGTGATACAGAAAGGAAACATCCGTTATTGAGGAAGGGGCATTGAGGCAGAGGACATTTGTCATCTCAAGTGACAATTAGATGAGCTCCAAAAAGAGCAGGGTAAAGGAGGTAAAAATATGCAAGGGAAGAAAATGAGGCGAGGAGAATTGAAGGAATACAGAGCAGACTTTTTCAGGTCTGTTGGCCTGATTTATGCTTTTACACCCTCCTTAGCATACAAACATCCCTGAAACGAAGAGCCTGTTTTGCTCTCATTATTGTACAGTCCTGCAAGCACCTCGTCAGGTAAATCTGCTTGGCAGCAGCGTCTGAGAGCAGCTGGGGGACTGAGCAGAAGGTGGTTCAGCAAGTGAGAGGTGAGCCATGGGGGATGCCTTGTTCCCTGCCTGCTTTCCAGAGGCTTGGGCAGGAGGCAGCAGCAGCCAGGGGAGAGATGAGCTCTGCCCTGAGCTCAGGGCCATGCCCAGATCCGTGCTCTGCTGAGCAAAACCCTCTGCAAAGACTCAAGAACACCCTGGTCTGTCCCACTGTGCTGAGCTCCACTCAGTACATTCACCATGACTTGCCCTACTGAAAAAATCAAGCTCTATTTCCTTCTGTGGAGAGCTGAATAGAGATGAGAAGATCCTGGTTCTCTTGGGGGAAATTCCTCTTCACAAGTTATTTCCTCTCTACGTCTCTGCATTTGGGTAATGCAAGACCTCCCCTGCACCCCACGGGTGTTGTTTCCACAGGGGTCTCAGGGCATTGTGTGTCATAACTTCTGCCCAAATACTAATCTTTAGAGAGGAGAGGGCTTTATATTTTTGCTCTCAGCATTTTGCATTGGCAGAAGAAATTGGCAGTCTGGTTTGAAATAGAAGTGCTGACAAAACGGGCGAGTTTTCTGTTGTTGATGCAATTCAGATGATCCTGATGGTTTCTGTCATCAAGGAGCTCTTGTAATTCCCCACTTCCCATGGACTTCAGATGTCTCCTGTGTTCACTGCCAGGTCTCTTCCATTGCCAGAGCCCTTTTGACCCATTTCTCTATGGCTAATGTCAAAGGGTAGCCCACAGCAGAAACTTCCAGCAGTCCCTTTGCACAAAGCTCCTGTTCTGGGGGCCCTCTCATTTAGTCCAGGATGAATAATTCAAACCCAAGCTGGGCAGGATGTGCCAGCCAGGCTCTTGTTTCTGCAGTTCCTTTGGAAGAATACCTGCCTGATAATCAAACCTGACACAGGTACTGGGATGTCATGGGGAAGAGGGACAGGGAGGCATCAGTGCTCCCCAGGTGTGCACTCATGCCTCAGGTACTCAGTCCTGAACAGGTATCAGTACTTGAAAAGAAGTCTTTATCTACTCTATAGAAAATCAGGCAGGGGCATCACCCATCAGGCTGTGTCAGCTTCTAGAAATTCAGTCTGTTTTAAAGATTTTATTGAGAGTTACAAGTGGAAGCAGATTCCTTCAAGGTGAAGGTCAGCTCTTTATGGATATTTTTTAGAGCTTGCTTCTTGTTCTTGGTATGTTTGGGGTGGTTTTTTGAAGTGTTGTATGAGTAAACTGTTAATGGTGCATCTGTGTGTAACACCCTTTCAAGTGGCCAAGTTTGGCAGGAATTGAACGTTCTGCAGAAAAAGGGGCTGCTCAGTCCCAGGTCAAGGAGGGTTTTAAGCTCCAAAAGCTGAGTGATCTTGTGTCAAATACTGTGCCTGTGGTTTTGATCCAGCTTTCAGCAGTTCTGTACCTGTGATTTGTGCTGTAAAAGAGGCAGGAAGGTTGAAGTTCCTGTGGTTTTAAAAGTCAAACTTGGCCCAACTCAACAAGATTCACTTAGAGCCCTTGGGGCTCGATTCTTACAAACTTCTCAGGACTGCAAGCCATGAACCTTCCTCTTCTTTTGGGATTAATAAACTTACAACTTTTGCATGTGAAATGCTAGAAAAGTGGAGTTATTAATTATTTAGTTCTTTGTATTTTTTTAGTCAACCTATATTACCAAACAAAACAAACAAAACCCACCAAAAATTATTGCTTTAGGCACATTATACAGTAGGAAATATTCAGTCTTGAAGTCAGCAGCTGCTGACTGTGATTGTCCTGTATGGAATGGTTACAGGGAAGATCTGTGCTTGTGCCATGGTGCTAGGCAGGACAGGTTCTGTTTTTTTGGCAAGTGGCAACTTCATGATCTCTCTTCTGTCCAACAGCTCTAAATAAAAGAGAATAATCTTTTTGAGCTGTTAGACTGGAGCTGGTCTCCTCTCTGTGATACACACCACAGGCAAAGGTTCTGTGGTCTGTGGCTCTGCTGTTTCAATCCTTTATACATCATTTATTTCAAATTAGTGAGACTTAGCAGGAATCCAGAAATTTGCATCTGCTCCAGTGTCAGGGCCAAATAGGCAAAAATGGAGCAAAGCCACAAGGACCACTAAGAATCTGGGTAGTATTGCTTAAATGCCATTACTGCTTTCAGGGAATACCTTTATTCCACTTTGTTAGCTGCACCAACCCTGTGGCCAGGCACACAGGAGGATGGGAGCTGCCTATGGGCAGTAGGGAGAGTATTTTCAGCCCTGGGGGTTGTTCCAGAGCAGTGCTGAGTTACAGACACCTCCTGAGGATCTGCCCACTGGCTCTGTGTCATGCCAGGAGCTGCCTGAACAAGGCATTAATTATCCATTCCTGTGCATTCTTGGTTCCAATTAATTTACAAGCTTAATCTTTCAGTTTGGTTATGCAATTTGCTCCATGAAATATCGCTTGTGCTCTTTCTAGTAATGAAAACCCACAAATAATCCCCATGCCCTAAGTACCTGTCCCCATTATCTACCGCGTTCATAAGCGCTGCTTGCAGAATTGTTTTGCCTGGTTAATGTTTGATTTTGTATTTATTCTAATTGCCAGTGCTGCTATTTTAGAAGTTGCCAACCCATTGGTGGATATTCTGGTTTCATCCTTTTTTTGCCATCCCCTACAAGCTCCACTTTGCTTGTTTTACAAAGCCATTCTGAGTTCCTGTGCAGACACAACTGCTCACTGGGGCTGGCCCCCGCTTCCATATGGTGCACATTAATCACAATTCAGCTATGTAAACACAAACTTGCATTTCATGCTGCATACAGTTGCCCAGCTGAGGCTGAATGAAAGATTTCATTTTTGTAAGTCATATAAACACACCTGAGACTCTGAACTCAGTGTAACGTGACTCTCTGTTCTATAGAACACTTTGCTAATTAAAAATCTGCTCTTATGGTTGATGCTCGTTTCTTTTTATGAAGCCCTGGAATGCTATTAGGCAGGTCTGGAATGGTGATGTGTGGTTTATTGTTTCTTCTTAAAGTTGTTTCCTGCCTACTTTGTCTGTGTTTCCATTGTCTTGAAGAGTCACTCTTTGCTTTTCATTTATGGTTTTCACAGAGTAAATCTGCAAGTATTGTTTATAGTTGAAATGTTCTCAATTGTATATTTTCTGAACAGCTTGGATTTAATAGCTGGTTTATGTTCAGAATAAACAAGTAAAAAAAAAAAAAGTAAAGGGCCATGAATCAACCGAAAGAAAATAAAAACAAAGTCTTTAGATAAGTAAGTAACAAGGCTGTATGCCTTTTAACTCAGAAAATTCATCAATCCTTTTGTCCATGTGTACACTCATCATTTTGCTTTGATTCATGTGTACTTCAGGGACTCTGATGCTTACTCTAGATGGGAGCTATCAATAGAGCTATTACAACAAGACAGAGGAAACACAGCCTGTCTCAAGTATTCAGCTCTTTGGGATTTTTTCTAAAATATTGCCAGTAGATAAGCTGCAGCATGTTACTCAGGCATAAAGTTACCCAGATTTTATAAGACAAGGGTTTAATATAAAATAACATTGTAGGCTGCAAAAGCAATATTTAATACTCATATAGCAATATTTAATACTCACATAGCAGGGAATGTGTGGTTACAGGGAAGGGAGAGACCCAGAGGTCATTCTGTCTCTTATAGATAATTATTAATGAAGAACAGCTTGAAAACTTGACATATACAAATATAAAACTTCTGATGTGTCTTTCTATACTGGTACTGTTTATAAGATCTGCTGTGACCAAGAGAGACTCCCACTTTTAGCAATTCTTAAGTGTAAGCATGTGAAAAACCTAGTTTTGATCAATACTTTTTATGGCAAAATTCATAATACAAAACAGACCCTTTATACAATTCAGAACAAATAATTTAGACTGCAAGCCCTGAGACAATTTCTGGTTAAGCTTGGTTGGAGGATAATGCTGCAACATGCAGAGTGGGCTTGTATAGCACTGGCATTTAACTATAATCATAGGAGTAGATGGTTGAGAGTCCAACAAGAGCCACAAGCAACTGAGTAAGTTGCTGGCAAGAGGAGCTGATGGGAAGGACTGCAGTGATTGCAAATGAGGCCTGACCAGGAGGTAATGTGATTAGTGTTCTCTAAGAGCAAAGTACGTTGCAGAAATTAAATGAAGCCTGGAGTGGGGTGGAGGTGGGGGAGAAATCCCATAAATTCTCCAGATTCATGTCATAAGAGCTTTAAAATTTTCAGTTGTGGGTTGTTGGTGTTTTTTGGGTTTTTTTCCCAAGCCTTGTGCTGAGGGTATGTGAGCATTATTGTAAGATTTGAAAGAATGCTGAGGTTTTGATCTTGTCATGACTGAGAGTCCTTCATAAATGTCAGAGTTGGTGCCTGAAAATCTGGGACGCTGCTTGGCTGCTTCTCTTGTGAGAGCTCAGCTAACGAGGCCACCAGAGAGCCACCTCTGAGCAGTGGGGTGGTGGCCCTGCTGCATGGAGCCTCTGGAGAGGGAGGAGGCACCTGAGCTGTGATGGCCAGCAAACTGCCAGGCCTAATCAATCACAATGTCTGGCATTCCCACCACAGGAATGTTTTTGTGATGCCGGGCTGTTGTGGTCACCTCGTCCTGTCCTGACTCTCAGGATGTGGGGAGCATGTCTTGAGGTTTTGGTGGTGTGTCCTGCCTGCTGCATTCAGACTTCATCAGAGCAGGCAGGGATGACCAGAGCAAGGCACCTGGAGGGGCCATGTGGGCACTGCAGCTGGGGCAGAAGCTTTGTTGGCCTCGTGAAGGTTTTAATGCAAGTCAAGCCACAGAAGCAATGTGACACCAGCACATGTCTGACATCAGCAGTCACCAAAAGCATGATGTGCCTAAACACACAGGAGATGTGATAAGTTTTTCTGGATGACTTTTTTTTTTTTGACGTTTCATAAACATGCAGCTCTTTTAAGGCTCGCTAAGGAGTTTGCTTTTTCAGGAGCAGTGATTAAAAATTTCCACAGTGTATTTGAGAGGAGCAGGAGGGTTGTTACAGGAGATCCCACCAGCTGCCACTCACATGCCTGAATAACTGATTTGCACTGGAGCTTGGCAAAACTGTTTTTTTGAAGATACTGAACAAGAATAGTAACTTTTTCCTGGTGTACCAGGAAATTATATGCATAGGCATATATTGATGACAAGTTTCTTCCCTCCAAACTACAGCTGTGAAAGGGCCAAGCAGTTTCCTGGTTCAGCAGGACACAGAAGCCCAAGTCTTGGCACACAAATAATTTCCTTGAGTTCAAGAAAAGTTCACATGTGCTTTAATTTATATGCATAAAAGGTTTTGGGCTGAGTTGTGGTCAATGATGACACCAATGTCCTGCAGACTTGTTGCTCCCCAAACCTCTGCCAACATCTGTCTCTACTGATCCTGAGAAGCTCAGAAGAAAAATCCTGTGTTTGAAGGGTCCTCAACAGAAATTCAGATGTACAGATTAGGAAACCACTTTTCTAAAGCCCTAGAATGCCACTTTTCACTGCCTAGAAATTGGGTGCTTATGTTCTTCATGGATTTTGGAAATGGCAGATGTCAAGCAGAAATTGTGCTGGTGCTATAGTAGAAAACTCTGTTACTAAAATGTACTTTCCCCAAGAGAAAACAGGGTTTTCCTGAGTGCTGTTCAGGGCATAGGTGTGGTTTAGACAGGAGAAACACTCTAGGAAACAGCAGCACAAATGGGTTTGTGTCTCACAAGTATCACCTCCTGAATGTGACAGGAGCCATGTAACTCTTGGTAAATCTATTAAAACATCTGGAGACCTAACTGTAAGACAAGAATGTGCAAACACCAGTGAGTTGTGTATAGAACAGCAAGAATAGTTTTACAAACTAAATAATAAGGCAGCCCTTTGCCCCAGCCTGCTTGATCTGTACTCTCTTGCTCCAGGTAAATCAGCTTGAGCTCAAGTACACAAGCAGGACTTTCTAGATTCTGTCCTGCTTTGTAAAATTAAGTGTCTGGCTGTTTGTTTAATTAAATGGTGGTGCATGGCTTTGTTTTGGAGTTTCATGACAGTTGATTTGGAGCATTTTAACATCCATTTTGAGGTGTCATTTATTGTAGTATCCCTGAGCATTCAGGCCTCACCTGGGATCTGTCTGCTGGCCTGTGCTGGGCAGGTTGGTTCAGTTTGGGTTTTGGGGACTGGAAAATAAAGCCGTGGTAGTTAGACAACAGCAGCCCTATTAAACCATCGAGATCTGACACTGTGGCTCTGGAATCCCCAGAGGATCAGGAATTTGGGGAGAAGAATGGGATTCAATCATTCTGGCACTAGCTCTTGTGTCCCTCATGGGAAAGGAGCACACAAACAATGATTTGGAATTTGTTTCCACTACAAAATGGATCCTTGATCCCAAGGCAATAAACAGTAAAAAGGCAAGCAGCAATGAATCAAATACAGAAGCTCATGCTAAAACAAAACGTGAGATTTCTACTGGGAATTTTGTATGGCTTTTCAGCAGCAGAATCTGGAATGCATCAAACACTTGTAGTATGATATTTTTAACAATTAGAAGTCCAAATATATGCAATTACCAACAGTAGGACTTCTGTCAGGAATGACTGCACCAAGTTTAATTTAATGTACTCAGCCTTGTAATTGTTTTTTTTAATCTTGCTGTGCCAATGACAGCGTTTTTTTGCTTTGTAGTTTTTATGTTTTGTATCATTCACAAATCACACATTTAAGACAGTTTTGTTTTGCAACATCTCTGAAATGCTGGCTTATAAGCAAACCAGTCCATGCCAGATTATTTTAATATTGATAGACAGTATCAGCAGTTGAGTTTAAGATTCGTTCCTCGTGCTGTTTTGTTAAGGTTTAGTGGGACTAAATCACAAAACATTGCTTTGCTTGGAAATTGAATTGAAAAGATCCATCTACAGTAGGATTACTTGTTTAGAGAAAGCTGCTCTTGCATTCTGAAGATTTTGGTGGTTTTTACTTGTAGTTTGGGTGCCTGAACAATGCCAGGCAAATTTGAAGTGCCTCAGTGCTCTAGCACTGTGCTGAACTGGGATCTTGCTTGCAAAGGATATTTTCATCTCCACTTCCCAAAGCTGTCTTTCTCATAAATAAATAGGAGATAAGAAAGCAAACTTGAATTTAGAGTTGTATGTAACATTAATTTTTTATGCACTATAACCATGAGCTACTAGACCTGCTGGTGACAAATGATGCTGGTGCCTGTGTGTTCTTACTCAATCTTTTGAGGCTGCATATGATTTTAAGGATTAGTCTTGCAAACAGGGTTGTTTTCTTTTTCATTTTTTTACTTGTTTTGCACTGAAACACTTGCATGTGCATTCAGGATATTGCTTATTTCATTCTGGCACTTTTAATATGAAACTTGCAAGATTTTTATCCTGGGCTTGATGGATGATTACCTGTGTTGTGTGTACAGCCAGTGTGCCAGGGTTTTGTGCTGGGGTGGTGGAAGTGCCTTTCAGCCTTGTGCTCCTCATGAGCCTACAGCAGCTTCTGCTCCCTTGTAGGGAATTAGAGAAGGTAAGTAGGGAAAACAAGGGCTTCTGACAGGATTTCTGAATACAATCCCTTGGTCTGCACTTTCTTTGGAAATTTTGTAGGGTTTTTTCAGGCAAATCAGGTTGATCACTACTGACTGTGACTTCTTTTGTAGAGCAGATTACAGGGTATTTCAGCGTGTAGCATGTTACAGTGCTTGAAGTTAGCTGGGTAATGATCTGCATAATCTCATATATATGCCTTTAGCAGACACACAGCTGTACACCTTTAGCTTGAGTTGCTCAATGCATAACTCTCTGTATCCTCAGTCATTAAAAAATAAAAATTCACTGTGATAAAAAATTCAGTAACTCCTGGAATCTGGAATAAGAAGAATTACTGTTGGACATACCTTGCAGGCTGTGTTTCAGATTTTAGGGGAAGTCTGGCTCATTGTCTTTCGTGCTGTATGTCAGACCTCTGACATTAATCCTGTATGTCTCCTGGCAAGTATTTCACATTCCAAAAGGCTTTTATGCCTGGGGAAAAAAAAAAAAAGGGAAAAAATAAAGATCCAGGAAAAAAAAGACAATTGCAGTGACACAGGTTAAACTAATAGAGAGTAGGGCTTAGAGGAGGTGTGGAAGTGTTTACACTCCTGTGTGGCAGTGATTCCTGCCTGGACAATGGCCCACTGGATCAATATTGCTGTTCTTCAGCAAATTTCCCCTCCCAGCCCTCTGCACACCCAAGTGCTGAATTCCTCTGCACATCCCTTCTTGTGCCTGGGACAGCTCAGACTTCCATCCTTCTGGATGGAAATGAAACCCCCAACATTCCCACTTCTGCTGTGTTTCATCCCCACTGGCTGTTCATGCCCTTAGAAACTGTGGAAAATCCCTGGCTGCAAACTGGTCATGCAGGGGCAACAAACCTGGCTGAGGGACTGCTCCCTCCTGCAGCTTTGGCTAGAGATGCAGCTGAGATGGCCAAAATCCTGCCTGACCTTGTCTGCAAAGAATTCAAACCTTGCTCCCCTGGTCTTGAAGGTTTTGTGTTAAACTCTTGGGGTTTTTACACTCTTTTCTCCTGGAGTAATTTTCTGTGCTCCTTAATTTTCCCTTAAAGCAGGCACGGAAATGTTCTTCTTTGGAGCAGTGAATTTATCCTCTTGCCCTGATCTGGTAACTGCCCACTGTGGGTCTTCTTTGTGGATGGAGGAATTCACATCTGCACTGGGAAATCCAAATGACTGTGTTTGGCCCATGGCTGGAGGTGTATTTGGAAGGCTCATCTTGAACACCAGAATCTGTTCTGTTTAGGTGTGCTGCATGCCAGTGGGTGTCAAAGTCTTTAGGAGATTATTTTCCCAGCTGGGCTTTTAAATGCAAGGTTTTATTGCATTTTTGGCAAAAGAAAAATGTTTTTTGTCAAAGAAAGATGAGGGCTTGTGGTCTCATTTTGAGTCCTAAACCAGAGGTGTGCTCATGAACATTCCATGACATAGACAGTGGCCAATTTCTTCAATGTATGTTGACTTCATTCTTCAGTTGTTAATGGAGAGAAATTTTTTAAGGCAAAGCGAGAGTGTGTGTTTTGACTGACTGTATCCAGCAGTGGTATTGGCTCTCAGGAGGCAGGAAGAAATTCCCAAAGCATCTGATATTCTGGTACCTGCTGGTATGGAGCTGTTACCTGTTAGCTACCGAGTGTCATTGCAGCAGGGTGCAAGACCCTCAGTCTTTAACACCTGGACATAAAAGTCTCCAAGAAACACAGACTGCACTTTTTCTAAGCTGTAGGTCCATCTCCCCAGTGTGTATTTCTGTGTGAATTATAATCAAAGTCCAAGAACTGGCTAGTGTTTTGCTACCTTCTGCTGACAGCTTTTGGCTTTTTTGGAAATATTTTAGCTTGGCTCATACTGTGGCTGTCGCTGTGATTCAGAGCCTTTGGAAGCAGAGCTTCCTCTTGTATTTGTTATTTGCTTAGCAGAGCTTTGACTTTATGGCTATGTATTTCAGAATCTTTTATGCCAGGGAATCATTTATATTTCAGAGATATGGGAAGGCACCTTGGGGCTTGCTGCATGTCTTGTTTTTTAACCTTAGCCCAGTGTGATATTCTCTCTAAAGAATATTCTCACGTAATCCTGCAGGGAAGGATAAAGGTAACACAGTTGCCTGGCATTAAAACTGTAAATCAGAAGTATATAATGACAAGTCTGAGAAATGTACTAAAAATAATAACAAGACAGGCTTGTTTCTGAACTGTAACAGCCATTACACTTTGCTTTGAATTTTGACTTCCATCCAAATCTGCACCCACAGCCCTCAGCTGTGTGTCAAGGGGCTGTTTGCTTGTTCTGTACTTCAGAGGAGCTGACTTAACTTTATGTGCTGGTCCAGATGTGACTTCCCCTGGGGGTATGCCTTGGCCAGGCTGTAAAAAGATGCTTCTGAGAACCCAGAGAGAAATACAAAGCTGAAAACCTGGCCAACACTGCCTCAGGGGCATTCCATTCCCTGCAAGAAAAGCTGGGACTGGGGAGGGACCATGGCCCATTTTGTATGACGGAGAGCATGAGGGTGGCATTTTTACAAGCAGAAAAGTTTGATGGAGTTAAAATTTAATTTAAAAGTTACATGGACAAATGTGGTTGTGAAGTGATTACAGGGAGGATTTCTGGGGGAAAGCTCAGCAATGAGGCTTTCCTAAGGATTTTGGAAGCTCTGTGTATAGTTCTGATTTCCTTCTGGAGGTTTTTGTCGGAGACTGTATCACCTTGACAGACATTTTTGAGATAGAGGAGGCCCATCTCCATCCAGGACAGGCTCACCTGGGTCTCATCAGGGCAGTTATGGTGGAGAATGGGTGTAGCTTTCTTCCCTGGGTGCTGGAGAGTGGGACAGGGGGACTTTTCCTGGGGAAGAGGTGTGGACTGCACATTCCATTATACTTCAAGGTCGTGCCATTTGTCTAGCAGGAAGAGACATAAATGCCTAATTTATGATCTCATTAGAGGTGCTTGATTCACATTGGCATTCATGGGCTCTGAGAAGAAAATGTTTGCATTTAAATCTTTGGCGAGATTTGAAATTAAAGATATGTGAAATGGCCCGAGAATCCCTTAAAGACATAAGGGTGAATCATACATTAAAATAAAGGTCCTGCAACTGCTGACATGGGGAGTAGATGATCTATTCAAGGCACTGTGGCTTCTCCTGACCCTCCTGTGCAATGCAAAACCAGCCCAAAGCAATGCATTCCCTGGCAGCTCTGACAGACAGCACTCAGTCCTGCTCTGTGGCAGGAGCCCCACAAAAACACAAAGCAGACACACTCAGGACTTGGTATGGGCTGTGGAGGGTGGTTTATTCAGGGATTCTGGCAGTCAGAAGGATGGAGAGGTGAGGACAATACCTGCTTCAAACCTCTGTAATCTGGTGAGGGAGTTCAGTGTGAACAGATGTAGTTTGTACCTAGAAATCTGCCTGGAGTGATTGCATAAAACCTCTTGGTGTCAGATGGGAAGGTACACACACACACACACAATCCCATCTTGCTTTCTTCTTCTTTGACGTAAGTGTTGAAGATTTCCAAGTCTGGAAAATTGGCCATTCTGAGGATGAGAAAGCAAGAAAATGATCAAAGCAGATGCTGGACATGATGATAACATAGTATGGTCCTAATAAATAAAGTGCTAAATAAAGTGAGAACTTTGACTGCTCTGGGAGAAGAGTTGCCCCAGCAAGCCTCAAAGGCAGGCTGGCTCATTTAACCATCAGCCTAATCAACTGGCTCATTCTAATTAGCATGAAGGAGTGACTGTCTAAAAGCTGCTTCTTTCATATGAATCCCTCTGTTTTGACAACTTCTCTCTAGTGCCTGGTGAACTAAAGCCAGAAGACCAGGTTGGCTGGCTGGGACAGTCCATGCCACCCTCTCCTGCCTATATATGCTTAATTTCCACATCAGCATAATTAGGAGGTGGCTACAGATAATGGGTGGAATGTATTCCCCTGGGAAAGTGGGTAGAAAATCGCAAGTTTTGAGCAACTTCCACCCATGCTTCAGGAGGGGCTTGCTGACAGAGCAGCTGATGGCATGGAGGTTTTAATTGCCATCCAGAGCCGATGATTCATAGGTTTCTCTCTTCCCATTCCCTTTTCCTTGGCAGACCCTGGATATCCTGCTGACAGCTGAAGCCAGCAGCTCAAACCCCGAGCTCTCACCTGTCCTTCAGAGCCCTCCCAGCCACCTCCTTTCCCCGTTGATGTTGGCAGCTCCCCGTGCACGCCGTGCCCACAGCAGTGCTGTCCCTTCTCACTCTCCTCCCTCTCTGAGGTTTTGTGAAATGCTTGTGCTTATTTGTGCAGCATCTCTGAATGTGCCTTCTCTCCTCTGTTTCTGCCACAAACTCCAGCACCCATCTCTGTGGCTTTCCTGACTCTGCATTGTCTCTCCACAGGTGAAGTTGGGAGGATCTACCCCAGCCTGCATTCCCCTCCCCTTTCCGCATTTCTCCACACCATGAACTGGTGCTGGGTAAGGGGACAAACAGGCAGTAAGGAAAAAGGAAACAATTTTTATTTCAGAAGACCACAATACTCTTTTGTTATTCCCATAGGAGCACAGGCTTTTGTATTAATCCAAACATGAGATTTCCTGGGTTCTTCATGCTTTTGTTTCACTTCAGTGACAGACACTGCTATATTGGTGGAGGTTTTTAGCAGAATATGGGAGAAAAGGAAATGCAAGTTGCTCTAAGTTTGTCCTGAAGTTCACAAATGGATATTGCTGCCTGCTGGGGGGGCTTGAAAGGTTTGTGTGAATGAATCACTTAATCTTTGAGATACTTAAGTAAAAAAAATACAAAAAATCAACTGGGAATACTCCTGTCCTCAATTACACACATAAAACATATTCAAATAGCCGTAGCATCTTCAGTTCAAATCCTACCTTATTCCTACAGCCTTAGGCCACCATATTTATGTTAAGGATTTCCCACAGAGGCTTGTGCAATGCTCAGTGTAATGTCTGCAGAGAAAGTGCAGAGTTTCTGGGTGCATTTATTTGCTACTCTTGGTCGACCATAATTTGCATAATGACATCCATATTAAACTCTAGCATGAGTTTGCATTAGTCAGCAGGTGTCTTTTATTTAGAAGTATCTAAATACATTTTTAATATAAATGAGAGGCAGAGAAATCAGCTTTTTATGTTTCCTAGAGTTGCCAGGGTAGCAGTTGTAAAATATAGCAAATCAACAGTGAGATCTGCAAGAATGAATACAGACTATGCCCAGAGGCTATGGAAGGCACCAAGACATATTTCAGGCTTTATCAGGAATGAGGCAAACATTTACACAGCCCTGAAAGAGCTTCTGGCTTCTCAGTGAACTGCCACAGAATGGTGTAATTAAAAGTTACATTCTGTTTGAGCCTTGTCTCACATGCAGTAACCAAACACCATAATCAGAACAAATTAATGCATTTGTATTCTGCCACCCTCTGAAAAAGATGCATTGCTTGGCTTATAGCTTGGTCTTGATTTATTAGGTCTAAGTTCAGAGAGTGGCACAAGAAGTGAGTCAAATTCCTGCAGGACCTGTTGCTCACAGGCACTGGTGCATGTTGGGTTTTTTGTTTGTTGTTTTTTTTTTTTTTTTTTTTTTTTTGTTTTGTTTTTTTTTTTTTTTTTGGTGAGCTTCTTATTGCTTAGAACAAAATTCCAGGTTGTTTTTTAAAGCTGCTTGGAGTGTGCAAACAAGATGAAGGTTAAGCTGAGGAAGGGTTGATCAGGACATGGACATGCACAGGTCACTGAGGTTGGCAGCTCCAGCTCTGATGTGACCTCCAGGTGCTGTGGATAAAACCACAGGATTAGTAACAAGGCACACACTGAGCTGAGTGTCCTCTGACAAGACAGAGAAGGGGAAACAGAATTTCTATTCAGGGTATCAAAATCAACCCTTGAAGCATAGCATTGCTTGTTGATGGCAAATAATGGAGCTGCAAAAATGATTTCTGCACAGGAATGCACTGTTTGGCTTTGCTGCAGACTATTTTCTCTACCCATTTCAGTTCAAAGCTGGGATGTGATGACCATGAATTATTTTGTTTGGTATAGGTAGGAGTTTCCTGAAAAAATGGGAAAGTGGAAATAGAAATCAAAAGCTAATGTTTTTATGTCAAAATTATCCTTATAAGAGAAAGTAAATTGTGCATAATCCAGCAAACTTTTAGGATATCTGGTAAAGCAGCAGTCCAACTCTGTCCTTTCTGAAGGACACACTGTGGCTCAATGCACTGGCATTCATGAGTATCCAGAAATGGGCAGGAAGATGTAGGCAGTAGTGTGTTTCCAAGTGTTTTTTCAATAAATGTGAGACATTCAAATTAAAATAAACCATTCAAAAAAGTGGCAAATGTGCTGCAACTGTTGGAAATGTGTGAGAGTCTGCAGTAGGCACAACAAACAGTTGGCAAAATAAACAGTGTCAGGCTGTGGCTGATGATTTTGTGATTAACAGCTGCCAGTTGTTTGAACAAAGATCATTTTTCCACCAAAGTCTTGCCACTCCCTTGGGAAGGGCTTTCTTACTTGGTTCCAAGTTTACTTTTCAGCCTGATTTCTGTTCAAAACAGTCTGGAGAGCTGAATTTAGATACCAAAGGCTAAAACTGTAGGTCAGATCCAAAGAGCTGGGACTCCATTAGGGGAGTTTCTGAAGAGGATTCTGAGAGCCTTCTTGGGTTGTCTCTCCATGATCCTCCCTCACACCCAACCACACGCTGTGTCCCAGCTCCAGGAGCAGAGATGTGCATCTGCAGCCTCCTCTCTGATCAGATTAGCACAGGTTAATGATCTCCAGCCTCTCAAAACAGCAGCCTCCTGACTTTTGGTGACTCCAGCTGCTTCACTGGTGCCTCTTTTCCTTTATTCTTTGTCACTTTACCCTGCCTGGCTTGTCAAGTCAAAGCTACACGAGCCCCTCTGAGGAGGTACAGAGTAAACTTACTGGATGCTCTGCCCAGGGGCTGTGATTTATTTGTCCCCATGTGTTTATTAAATGGAAAATTGCCTCGCTTTTCTCACCACGTACAATGCCCACGTACTTCATTTCCTGCCAACATTTCAAATGCTGGCACTTGGCAAGCACACCCAGCTTCTTAAAATTTAGGCCTTGGAGGCAAAAGTTTTTTGAAACTAACAGGTGCCTCTGAACTTTGATTTAAACTTGTAACTGTCACCAGGGTTTTGACAGATGGGTAATGAAAGATCAAGACAAATGCTGGTAGGAGTCTTTTGAGATGTGCTGCTATTAGCATTTGCTCTGAGCACATTTTAAAGGGAACATAAGACTAACAAAAAATGTAATGTCTGTTAGTCATCTCACACTGGAGAGCTCCTGCCAGAGAAGGTGAAATGTCTAACTTAGAATTGATGGCAGGGGATTGGTAATAAAGGAGAGGCAAAGGGAGGCACCAAAACACCAGCTGTAACCCTGTACCAGGAAAAGAATAGAAACAAAGAGACAGATCGAGTCTGAGTTCTCAGATTTGGGGCTATGTCAGTCAAAAATGAGCTTCACGGGGTACGGGCTGGGAAAAAACACCTGTAATGAGGTCTCTGCTGGATGTGGTATTAGCTGGAGATGCTTGGGACACGGTGAAAGAAATAAGATGTTTCTTAGAGTGACTGTTAAAGTTGTCAGTGGAGAGTGGTACAGAACAATGCAGATAAGCTTCTTAAGCCACCCCTGGATTGCAGCTTAGTGGTACCTCTGCTTACCCTGGATCTGGCTTTTTACATATTCTTTAATATAATGCTTCTACAAGGGCTCAGAGTGTGATATTTTATCATGCTCTGGTAGCCCCATATTCCATAAGTAATGAAGTGCAGGTGGAGTCAGAGGGATTGTCTTTTGTGGAGAGAGTCACTCCACACAACCCACTCTTCTCTGCTGTTGGATTTCATTGCATTTCCCTTCCACAGCACTGAGATGTCTCATAAGCTGCTAAACTGCAGCCCTAAACAAGGCAAGTAATTCCTTTTTGTGCCACCTGTGTGTGTCACCGATAACGCAAATCCCCGTGTGCCAGATGCGGGGGGGAGCGAGCCAAGGGATTGATGCTGTGCAGTGCTCTGCTTTTTCTCCTTCCAAAACCTGCCCTGCCCTGTTTTACCCAGAGAATGGAAAGAAATGGACTGGGGGACTGTGCTGAATTGTGTCCTCTCCTGCCAGGGACATGTTGGAAAACCCTGAGGAAGAGAAGGCTCAAAGCAACACCAGCTCCTGCTGGGGGGGTGTGTGGGGGTCCTCAGTCCCCAGGAGTGAACATGAGCCCCTCCACTGAATCCCCTTTTTTCCTTCAATGTGTCTCTAGAAGTATCCGAAACAATGACAAATTCCACCACAATAATTTTGCAAAAGACACAGGCTTTTTTTTTCAGTTCCCTCCTCCTTCAGTGTTTCCTGACGTCTATCAGTGTATTTTCTAACACTGTGTCTGTCATAAAATAACAGAGCAGGGTGTGAAAACCTTCAGACTCTGGGAGAAGTGCTGGAGGTCACAGGGTCCCCTCTTTGGGGCTATCACCATAATTCAGAGCCAGTGACACCCACAAATTAATTGCCCTTTTATTGATTCTGAATTGACTTCCTTAATTAAGGAGAGTGCCACTTGCTTGCATGATTGCTCTTTTTTCACTTTCAAATTATTAAACCAAAAGCTTGGAAGTGAAGTCATTTGCTGTGTATAAGCTCTTCCCTGGAAAATATTCTGCAGTGTTTAACAGACTTCCCTGCCTAAAGTTTTTATTTCCTTCCTCAGTTTAGATTAATTGCTGTGATTATTTTGATATAAAGTGCACTGAGATGATGCACTGAGCATCTGGGGCTGTTGAAGCAGCAAGGGGCCCTGTCTGTGTGGGATATTGTGATAGAGATGCTTTCCTCAGAGGGACCAAAATAACTGGAAACTTGCAGAAAAGCATTCCCTTTTCACACAGCTTGTCAATATGTTAAGTGCTCTGGAGACAGTGCTTTTATGCTTCTGTAGACATTAAATTCTGTACATTTCCTGGGCTGTGACAGTCCTGGTTTCAAATGTTTTAAGCATTGAATGTGCTCAGGGTGATGGACCCAGTGGTGGAAACTCAGCTGAAGGGATAATGGTGGTTCTAGAAGGAGGAGGGTGAAGTATTTTTCTGGAATACCAGCCTTTGGTCCTTCCCTCAGGCTGTTCTTTGCACAGAAGCTTAAAACATAAAGCAAACAACAGAGATTTTGGAAAGGGAAGATAAAAGCCATAGTTAAAAATTTGAAAATTCCCATGTAATTTTTCCTGGTTTTTCCCCACCAAATGTGAAGTGGTGGCAGTTTGGGTCGATTCTCATATGGGATTTTCCTCTCTTTTTTCCACTTGACCAAGCCCACAAGGAAGGAGGTTATGCTGAAAGGAGTGATGTTGGCTCTCAGGCTGCAAGGCTGACAGGGATTTTATTCCTTTGAAAGGTGTTGAACAAATTGGAGGGGGGAAAGCCACAAAAATATTCTCCAGACTGCTCTCACTGACATCCCCCATGCAACAACAGCAAAGTCAGAAAGCCGTAGTTCTGGCAGGATAGAGGGGGAGTTCTTTGGGGAAAAGTTGAGGTCTGGGGTAAACATGGAGCTCTGTGAAGCTGCTCTTCAGGGAAGCAAGAAAAAAAAAAGTAAAACGAAGAAAAAAAGTCTGTCATTGCCATCTGCTCCTGGCATTTCTGAGCACGCAGTACCCCCAGAACCTCCAACTCCCATGGAAAAAGACTTTCTTTTGCTTCCCTTCTCTCTTTGCTGTGCTGCTGCTGGCATCCCACTGCCTCTTGTTGTTGGATCTTCCATGTGCTCCAGCTGCTCAGTACAAATAATTGCTATGGGAGGAGCACAGTGCAGGATAAAGCTGTCCAGGGTCACCTTCCAGTGTATTGTGGCAGCCTTAGAGACTGTAACTAAGGAGAGGAACTCGTGGTTCTGTAAGATGACATGGAGCAGGTTGCATGTCCTGGTTAACTGGGAAGTTTTAGGAAAGCCATCGCTGCAGGTGATGTGGAATTGGGTGGTTTTTTGCTCTTCCCATCTGCAGGATTTAACATCAGAGCAGCCATTTACTCTCTGGGGACAGATCAGGTGCAGTCCCTGCTGCTTACTCTTTGTCAGAAGCAAAGCATAATATTCCTGCTTTGAAAATGAAAAGTATCTCTCAAATGTGTTATTCATTTTTAAGAGATAAATACTGGTGCTGAAGAAATAATCGTAGTGCAAATATTTTCAAATCTATTTCCATACATAATAGCTTTCTGAGTGTGTATATACACATGTTCTTCACAGTGAATATATATTCCAGTTAAAATTAATTTGTACAGTCATAATGGAGCTATTGTGGTTATAGGTGATTTGCTTCTTTAATGGTTTGAGTTCTAATAGGGTAAGAAAACCATGGGTTTGATCTTCAGTGAGTGCAAGTTGGTGTAGCCCTACATTGTTATCATTCTGGACTTGATATTCCAGAGTGAAGGTGGTGGCAGAACAGCATCAAGAGCATGAATTGAGCCAGAGGGAACAGGTCAGGTCACCCTCCCTGGGTTTTGTCATGGGGTATTTTCAGGAAATCTGGGCTGGATGCCCAGAGTTAGTTGGAATTTAAGACAGTTTGAGGAGGAAGAGAGTTGTTGAAATATGCCCTGTGGCTGCCATCACCTTTAACAGCATCTCAGAATTACAGCCATGACTCAAAAAAGCCCAGTTCTAATTCTGGTGTCTTTTTGAGGCTCCTCTCTCCCCAGCTCAGAATTCTGTCACCAACTCACCAAAAATCCTTGTTGAATTTTTTTCCTCTGAAGATATCTTGTAGAGAACAGAGAGTACAATCCACATGTGCTGCAAAAATTCTCTGAGGTTATACTGCATTGATGGCACAATCCATCCCAATGCAGCACCTTCCAGAGGAAACCCAGCAATGCCAGCCTGTGTTTGAGAGATTTCTGCAGAGAAAACTGTGAGGGAATGCAACTGGACCAAGAATCCTCAAGAGGGAAACAAATCCCAGCTAAAGACAGCATAGCTGGCTCGTAAAAAACAGACAACCTTCTCCATATTTATATATGTTACTAAACTTACCCGTAGCAAACACAGGTGGAGGTCATTACTTGTTTGAAACAGTAAGGAAAGAAATTGTATGCACCTATTGGGTATAATGCAATGAGAATGTGCCTTTTTCCTTTCCTGGTGGCTGAGCTGTAACAGAGGATCAGCCTTCCACAGCTGCTAGCCAAAAATTGCACCTTTGGGTTAAACAAGAAAAGCTCTCACTTTTAGGCTTTAGTTCCATAAATTATTGAGTTGCTTTGATAAATCCATGTGAATTCAGTAAGCTGCTTAAGTAGGCACATCAATGAGCTTTAAGCAAACATCTCAAAGCAGATGTGGCTTTATGGACCCAGGTTAAAGGGTCTTGTCCCCCTTCTCCCATTAGGATGGTGCAAAACATCTCACAGGCAGCTCTCTCTTCTCAAACACTGGTGTGGATGTGCTGGGTTGGCTTTGTGGCACTGTCCCCCATCCTGGCTGCTGTTTGGCTCTGTGGAACACCCACTAACCTGCTCTGTTCATGGAGGGATTATTCCTAGAGACAGAAGAACCATGGTGCCAGTCTGGATAAAGCACAGAACATTTCTACTTTTATCTGTTACTGGAAGAGGATGCTGACACACGAGCAGCAAGGAGGATGGATGGAATGATCCATCCCAGGCCATATGCTCCTCATTTCTGACAGTCTGTACTTTGCAAAGACTTTCTGAGCCAGCAATCCTGTTTAGAGCACCACGGACCTGCCGTCTAAAATTGTGTTAACTCCCTTTGAAAACCATTTAAACTTCTCAATAGTTCACGAGCTTGAAAATCATCCACTGGGATGATGGCTTCGCTAATTACAGTGGTCGCTGCGTTTTAAAGGAGCACAGTTGCTTTTGTAGCCAGGCAGAGACTGGAGGCTGAAAGCAGGCAGGAGAAGGGCAGGGCTTTGCCATCTGCTCCTGCTGAAGTCTCTTGTTTTGGGTAAGTGGCCGTCCGGTGCATTAATGGCCCCTCGTAGCAGCGCAGTACCTGGCATCATTTCTGGCTAATAGAAAATGTCACAGTGTAAGCACCGTGTTCTAATTGCATTGGCACATTTCCATCACAAGCATTAATTTAGTGTAATGCTGTTTGGGAATCTCAGTGAATTGCTGACTTGGGGGGCTTGCCAGCTGCTGGAGGTTCTGTGCTTCTCCCCGTGGTGGTGTGGCTGTGCTGCTCAAGCAGGAGGAGCGCAAGGGCTGAACTGAAGCAACTGAAAGCATTTTAAAATAGCAGACAGATAATTTTTACAAGTGGAGCCAGGGCAGGAAGAAGCAGTGCCAGTTTGCATTGGGAAAGAGAGCAAAAACCAGAGGGTTTTGAACACTTTCCAAAGCTGCAACACTTTTAATGCAAGCTGACACTAATTCTGGTGTAAGCCATACGAATGCCAGCAGATCCCGTGTGTTTCACCAACATCAAAAGTGGCAGAGCTGCATGGAAGGAGGGATGATTTACAATCAAACAACAGCAATTATACCAGGGATACAGATTACTTTATAATGACACTGAGCCAAGGCCACATGTCAGTGCATTAGGCTTCCAGTTCACATCTAATCATAAATCTTCAGTATGAAGGTTATAAAACTCTTTTCACCAATATTTGTCTGCCTGGAAAATCTATGAAGCATTAGCAGCAGCTTAAAGCTATGAAGAGGAACCACTCAGATTAATTTACATGTAAAATATATACAGTACAAGCTGCAAAAAAGATCTCTTGATGTTCTCCCATGATATAAATATTTGATGTTGTTTAGATTCCTTTCCTGTTCTTTTAGGGAGGGTTTTCTACTCAATTAGAGTTGGGTGGAAACACATTTTCTGCCCAGTTTTGTACCAGAATCATGGAGAATGATCAAAATGAATTTGATTTTAAAATTAAATTTGTTATTGCAAATGAGATTTATAGATATTTTCTCTTTGGGGAATATGACACTATATTGATTTCTTCAAAATAACAAGTAATGATTTGGACTATTAGAAGCTGTAAGGTGGTGAATCCAATTCCTGACAATTTTATTATTCCATCATTCTGAAAAGAATTTGTTCAGCTAATTCTTGTTCTTGCTGATACAAAGTAAAGATTGAAGCCTCTGTAACTTGATGGTTGAATTGACATTTTCATTCCTTAAGCTATAATAGAATGGACAGTACAAATTTCTCTCTAAAGAGTTTGCTTGTTTTTTTTTTTTTTGTACTACAATTGAAATGGAGTACTTGTAATTTGTGTATTTTATATGTACATGTATACATGTATATTTATATAGAATAACATAGTTACTGCCTGGTGGAAGTCCCGACTTTCATGGTAATAATTCAGTGATTTTAAATATATATACCATATTTATGCAATGCACAGGAGAGAGAAATTCCTGAGTGTGTGGTACAGTCAAAATCAGCTGTGCAACAGTGCGAGTCTGGTTCCTGCTTTTGCACTTTTGCACATTCTTGTAATGATCCAGCAGCCTCCAGAAAAAAAAAAAATCCCATTGCAAAGAAACACAGATAAAAACAAAAAGGAGTTGAAATTACTGATACCTAGCAATTACATCCAAATAATGATGATTCAAGTAACAAGCATATAACTACATTTCCTGGCACCAGCATTTCCACTATGGCAAAACAACACTTTAACAGCGTTCCTAATCAGCATGTGCAACAAAACAGAACCTCAGCTCAGTGCTGCTTAACTGGGTGTTTTTTTTTTTTTTCACAGTGTTTCATAAATATCTTTAGGAAGTGAATCTGATGATAATAATTATACTACTGCTGTATGCAGCTAAAGACTTCTTCCAGAATAACAAATAACCTGTTAGAAAATCTCTAAGAGCTCCCCATGCCTGCCTACACTAATAATACAGTAGAGCTTTGTGTATACATAGGCTTTTTAAAGGCACTTTCATGTTAATTATCTAATTAAGCCTTACAATTCTCTTTGAAAGTAAGTAAGTATGATTATACCTATTTTATGGAGGTGGAAGCTGGAAAATAAAGGCTTGATGTCATTTCATCTAATGTTCTTTGACCTTCCCTGGCTTTCTTTGACATTGATTAGATTGACTGGAGGGTTTAGGTGGGAGCACAGGCACCCAAGATTCCCCTCTAGGTAGCAGAGGGAGCAGAGAAGATGATTTAAGCCACGTGAGCTCTGTCAAGAGCTGTCCTGGGATCACTCATGGCACCAGTGGGATGTTAGGTCTGATCTCACTGTCAAAACTGCCTAACATTTGTGGGGGGAGAAAAAACCCCAAAGTCCAACCAGCAAAGCTCCCAAACTTGTTTCTAGCAGTGCTCCAGCACCCAAGCTGTCTTCAGCATCCTCCTCAGCCAGAAAAGGTCCCAGCACGTGCAGGGTCCACTGGCATTGCAGGTGATCTGCCTGGTCAGCAATGAAGCCATCACACCAGGGGTTTGTCACAGGGCTGTGACAGGGCTCCTCACCCACTGCAGCATTGTGGGGCTGCAGCTTGAGTCCTTCAGTGCAGTGAGAATGAGGAGATGGGAAGAGAGAATTCTCTCCCTCTTTGTTCTCTGGAGTGTCAGCATTCCCCTGCCTGTGAGCTGGGATCTGGTTGTGAGCAGCAGGGGATCCCTGCGGGTGCCACAGGTCTTGCTGCAGTCCCTGGGCTAACTTCAGCACATGTGGAGAAGCTGTTCTTCAGCCAGGAATCTCAGGCTGTGCTGTGGTGGGTCTTTGGTGGCACTGAGTTTGGCAGGGAGAAGCATCTCCAGCCCTCCTCTGCTGCCTGGCAAGC
Organism: Vidua chalybeata; assembly: GCF_026979565.1. NCBI lineage: Eukaryota > Metazoa > Chordata > Aves > Passeriformes > Viduidae > Vidua > Vidua chalybeata. Next base: position 13,606,615 of record NC_071544.1, read on the forward strand.
CTACCCAGCTTGTTTCACTGTTTGCAGTGTTGTGAAACAACTTGTGCAGGCGTCTGTGGAAGTGTTATGTGTATAGCAGCTGATGTGGTTTCCAAATGAGTATAAAAAGCCCTAAGAACAGAAATGCTTATCATAAGACAAGAAATACGTTTGGTAGATGATAGTTTATAGTGACATCTCCTTGATGGAGTGGTGTGCAACCTTTCCTGGGGGCATGGGCATGTGATGCTGAAGGAACAAACACTGTATTTAGGATCAGCCTTTGCTTTCCTTTACTGTTTTGGTGGAAACTTCTTGATTTCCCCTGGCTGCTAGTAGCACTGAAAGCTCTTACAGGCAAAGTACAGGCTGTGGGCTACTGCCTTAATAGCTGTATTTCCTAAAACTTCCCTGTGCAAATTCAATAAATAATTCATGAAGTGATTGAGGCTGATAGAGCTTTTTCCTGTGCTTGCAGTGGTTCAGACATCACTTTTATCTTTTCTAAGTCCAAAAGTATAGTTGGGAAGTGACTTCACTACTTCACAGGGAGCCAAACTGCTGGAAATTTAGGGCTTGGATGCTTAAGCAAAAATGATAACCAACATAATCAGGCTGTGATTGAGGCAGGGAAGTGCAGTGATGGAGGAGGAGATCCAGAATAACATCTGTGTGTGGCCAGGGAGAACCACTGTAGCTGGGAGTCAGGCTGTGAGCAGTGGTGCCCCCATCCACTGAGATGTCCCTGCTGGGGTGTTTGTCCCTCTGGCAGGTGGGTTTGAGGCAGCAGTGATCTTCAGCTGCTCAGTCCACTTGTGGAGATGAATCAGTGACCTTCAGTACCTGCCACTGTCACAGCAGTGAGGCCAGGAGAGGGATGGAGGGAAAGTTGTCCACTCTGCATTCCGTAAGGAAACGGGGCATTTAACAGCACTGCTTGAACCTGCCAGGTATATTTATTTACTTCAGTCCACACTGAACTGTTTCCAGTAAGGAAAAAGTGAATATTGTACTGAAGTTCTGTTTCAGAAAAGCAGGTAAGTCTTAGAGGAGGGGCTTCTCACAGGGCTTGTTAGTATTTGCTGTTCCCCTGAAAACCTCAAAGGAGGCATCTGCAAAGCTGAAAGAGAGCAGAGCTTTTCAGTTTCCTTTCAAGTGCTGGCTGGAGGGGAAACCACAAGGACTTTCCTCTTATGTTGACTGCTGTAATGATGTGCTGTACTATTGAATTTTCAGGTCTAACTGATGTGGATCAATTATTTGAGTTTGATGGGCCACCTGCTTGGGAAACTTCTGTAGTATTTATGAAAGACCTGGCAGTGCTCTCCTGGCAGGAAATACTTTTATATTTGCTCCTGTAGAAGTGCTGTCCAGGTTGAATTATAAAATGTACCAATGCCATGCTGGCAATGGGATGTTACTTGGGTTTTCAAGTTCCACAGTAGGACTTCCTCAGTGTGTAGTGCAGGACAGATAATTAGCTTAAGGTGTGTGCCAAAACTCGAGACCAATTAGATGTTGCACATAAAAGCTCCTGTGTGTGAGAAGCACTCGAGTCTGTGTCAGAGCAGGGTAGGTGCATTGCAGGGTGTCACCCAGAGGTTGTGGGTGGCGCTGGCAGCTGTGAGAGTTGTGGTTTTGCAACAGCCCAGCCAGCTTTTATCAACACACTTCCCGTGGGAAATGCCATCCCTGCTGCTCTGCAGCAAGCCACTCCTGCTCCTGCAGAGCCCTGCCTGCACCTGCTGCTCCTTTCCAGGTGTGTCCCTGCCAGTCCTTGTGTGCACAGAGGGGATGTGCACCACACTCCTTGTCTTAACAAAGGAGATGATTTTGGGTCTCTTTAGTTATACCTGTGTAGTCAATGAAATGAGCACTGTGGAATTGTTCTTACACAGTTTTTTTTTTTTATTCTGTGATTAATAGCTGGGGCAGAATTTCTTACAGCTGCCCAACATGTGAGGCATCTGCAGTTTCTCCCAGCACTGAAATTCTTCAGTGCTTTTCTTGTGCTGTGACAAGGATTTGATGGCCATCTTTCCCCACAGAGTATTTCTGACCACAGCATACAAATATTTTAAATATTTTATTTAGAAACACCTGGATGCTTTAACCAAAAGAGAGATTTCTTTGGGATTAGGTTCATGAATTTAATTAAAAGCTATTAGTTGTTGTGGTTTGATTTTAGTTTTCTTGTTGGCTAAGAAAGTAGTCTTAAAGTATACAATTATCTTTTCTGAGCATGCCTGCTTTGTTCTTCCTGTCTTTTGAACATTCTATTATGTTAAATACTGTATTTTGATTCACCTTACGACTGGATGACTCCCTTTGCAGAGTATCTTCCTGCACAAGGTGCAGTTACAGACATGTGAAAATCCTTGAGTTTTTTAGTTTTCTCATTAAATGGAACCTTTGTACTCTTGGAAGTTCCAGCATGTGGAGCTCAGACTCCTTTAAAACACAGAAGTGGAAATATTTACAGGTTTAGATGGGTTTTTTTTAGTTTGTTCAACTTCAAAGAAATTGAAGAAGGGTATATAATGTATATATTGCTGGTTATTTGTAATTTTCCTGAAGGAGTAAAAGAACGTGACCAGATTCCATTTTGGCTGTTAGGGAAGCCCTGAGACCACGTTAGTGTTCCTGACATTTCATCAGAGCACTGATTTGGCAGCTCCTGACATTTGGATCAGTGACTAAACTTGTTTCCTTGTTGATAGCAAGTCATCTGCAGTTAGAGCAAAACACGGCTCCTAGACCTGACAGATCTTCCTTTGCCTTGAAAATGAATCCTAACATTGCAAGGTCATTTGAGAGCTCTCACTGGGAAAAAGATTCTGCTCTTAACCCTTATCTGGGTCAGTACTTCTTTACATTTCCATGGTCTTTACTGGGGGATCAGAAAGTGCTTTATAAATATTAGATAGTATTAGATAATCTTTCTGCTGAGTTTGATAAAGCAGTATTTCCTTCATTCCATGCTTTAGGCTTGGAGTAGTTAAGTGACTTGCCCAAAGGTAGAGCTGTGGATAAAATTTATGCTGATACCAAGTTGGCCTTTCTGTACTGTGGTATTTTGTTCAAAGGGTACCTTAAGTGGCTCTACTGATTCAAGAAAAATAGCATATAATATGCTGCATAAACAAGTTCAGGAACTGACAGGAGGGAAAGAGAATTATTATTTAAACAGAGGACAGTACATTATTTTTTTTTCAGAATAAAGCAGAAGGGGTAAGAACACCTGGCTGCTCCCCTTGACTCCCTAGCACTGGACTGAGTGCAGGCGTGAGCAGGTCCTGGTTAGTTATGGACATCAAGTGATGCTGTAATTCCTTTTTGCAGCACCAAGGTGTGTAGTCCTAATCCTGGCACACATCTCAGGCATTTCTGGAGAGCCTGAGGAGTGACGTTTCATAGTTACTCTACTAAACTCTTTTTTTTTTTTTTTTTTTGTGTTTGGTTTGTTTTTGTTGTTGTTGGTTTTTTTTCCTACAGAGGCAAAAAGATCCTGTAAAAGCTGACTTTTTAATCATGTGATTCTGATCTCACATATCTACATAACAATCATATTCTATGTTCTCTGTTCTACTGGCTTCACCTCAATCAGCCTCCTTACTGATGCTTCATTGGCAGTTTAGTGATGTGGGATGGAATTCAGCTCAGCACGGGATCATCGACCTGGAGTGAATGGCTCCTCTCAGCGTGGATGTATTTTTTCTGTAATATATCACTTTTGCATCAGTGATTCTCCACATGACCTCCTTGCTTTTGATTTCCTATTTGCAATATCAGCTTTTTCAGACAAAATCAATGATGAGCGGCATAATTAATTTTTACATGTTTTAATTAAGTTTTCAGCTGCTCCAATGCTTTTCATTATCTTAGCACGATCTCTTGCTGCTACCAAACATTACAATGAAAAAACCTGTTGATTAAATAAATTATTATTTAAAAAGTCCCCTGCAAGTTGTCAAAGTAATTAAAGCTCAGCGATGCAAAGTGAATGTAATTCCTACTGCACAAAGAAATGTCAGATAGAGCAAGGTATTTAGAAGGTCTCAGGAAACTACAATAGCTTGGGGCAGGTTCTGTCAACTCTGCCGTGGTTTGTGTGGCACCTCATCATGCTTCTGACATGTGGTGCCATTTATGTTTTCCCAGTCATGAGGCTGAAGGAGCCATTGATGCCTCCAGGAGCTGAATTTTCAAGTTGAACAGAGATCACCATTTTTAATATGGGATGGTACAGAAAGGTTTGAGTTCTTGACAACTTTTGAAACTTCACTTTGCAGAGAAAATACAATATTTAACCTGCTGCTTGATAGGAGAGAAATTGATGGTGCCTTGTCTCTCAGGGGTTTATTTTTAGAGGAATTCATCTTACTCTATTTCACCGGTAAATTAATCTGTTCATTGGGTTCTTGGGTAGAAGACAGACATTGCTTGGCTGTTGCCTGCTTAATTATACCCTGTAATTTTGATTGACAGTGGAATATGCATTGAAAAGCAGCTGGAAGTGTCTGTCAGCTAGTTTAGAAAGTGGTGAGGAATCTCTGCCTCCTGCAGTAGCTGCTTGCTGTGCTAACCTAGGCCAAGTGAGAGGTTGGTGGATGGCTGGGGGGCAAAAGCAAGCAGCCATCACTCTGTTCTGAACAGTCAAAAATTTGATGTTTAAAGTGTGCCACAGCTCCTTTCAGCAAACCCTGGGCTCCCGCTCAGAATCTGAGGGTTGAGCATGAAGAGCTTGTGTTTCTGTGTAAGGAATTAATTGGGATTTCTCTCCGCTGGAGTGCCTGTGAGGATGCTTTTGCTGGGTTAAATTGAGATTCTTAGAATGTGTTTGGCTTTTATGTGTGGCTTCTATAACTGATTCTCAGTATTTTAGTAAATTCTGTGAGACTCCAAATCATGAAGGTAAAGGTACTTTCAGGGCCTTTGGGCGGGTACAATTTGGGAATGGGGGAAAATAGAATGAACCCATTTAGTTGAAAGCTGTGAGCTGTAAAAGGAAAAATACTGAACATTAATAATGGTGTGTCAAGTTTGAAGCCATTAAAATGGCTGGGAGACAGTTTGTGCAGGGCTGAGCTGGTGCTTTCAGGGCCATGTGCAGATATGTGGGGTTTGCCTTGTCTTCATCCCCCATTTCTCTGTCCACGATGTTCTGCTGCTGCTGCATCACTGTTCTGCCCCCTCTTATCACACCAGTGTTGTGGGGGAGAAGGAGAATGAAGAGACTGTCAAAACTGCAATATTTTTTGCCAGCAGCCTCCATTTCCTTATTCTGGGAGTTTCACCCCAGGACAGCCTTCCCAGTGGTGAAAGGAAGGGCGTTTTTGCATTTTTCCCTGTTTGCCGAGCAGCTGTGAGCCAGTGACTGGGGAGAAGACAGATGGAAATGAAAAACTGGGGAGAGCCCTAGTGAATGTCCCCAGCTGAGCAGACTTGCCCAGGCCAAGGTCCTACAAGCAGGGATCCCTTCTTTGGTCAGCATTATCCCGAGGTTTGTTGCCAAAAGGGAACTGGAGAGGGAGTGTGTCCACTTGTTGGGATGCTCTCATCAGGTCTGGTGCAGCAAGGAAAGGAGAATGTGGGCCATGGGGACAGCCCTGGGGGCAGTTCCAGGAGGTGCTCTTTGCAGCTAAATCACAGCTCTAGCTCTGACTGCAGCTCTCCTTTTCACAACTTCTAAATGGGCATAAAGTGCCATACAGAATAAACAGGATTCTCCATTCAAATCAAGGAGTGTGGCTTACCAAGTGATTTAAAAAACTGTTCTTTCAGAAATGTCTGTGCAACATGACTTGACTGATTTACCTTATAATGGCTCAAAGCCAAGAACATAATGAAATTGTGAGCAGAAGAAATTACTCTAGTGCTTTTTCCCTTTTGCTATCTGCTGATTTATTGGAAGTGCCTTTCATTCAAATAACTGTCCCATTAACCCACGTGCTGCCAGAACCCTGGGAAAGAAAAGAAAAGCCAAACAGAAACAGTGGCTGCTCTGAAGAGAAGAGAGCCAACAAGCTTAAGCATTGTTGCACTGTGTGTTTGCAGTTTTGGAGGCAGAGGAGAAAAAAGAAGTTTATGATTTCAAGCATAACTGTTACTCTGGGAAGCTGGAAGCTTAAAAGCCCAATGGATAGGTAATAAAAATTTTGTGATGGCATGTCTCAGCTCTTCTGACATGGGCTGTTTAAATCCTAGACTTGTGTTGCAATAATACTGAGATATTCCTCCCCACTATTGATTCTCTGCCCAGTTTGGGGCTGCCTGTGCATCCTCTCGCTGCGGTTCAGGAACGCTGGGTCTGGATCTTCATGGCTAAATTTCCTGAGTGTCAGGCAGGCTCTTAGGGCTGTAGAGATGGGGCTGAGGACCAGCACCATGTTGGTGTGGACTTGTGGCTGTGATCTCACAGAAAACGGGCAGAAGGAGGAGAGGAACTCAGAGAGGCTTGGCTGTAAAAACTTGCTTCCAGCTCCTGAGGGCTGCCTCCAGTCCTTCCTGTGAGAGACAGAAAATAAATTGCTGCTGTTCAACATTTTATTTGCACTCACAGAATATTCATCCAAGGAGCAAAGAAAGCACCAAAGGAGTGTGATGAGGGCTGTTTTTTTTTCTTAGCAAGCCAGTAGGAAATAATGCCAGAATCAGACACAGTGGAAGATTTTTGACAACATGGAAATTCCTCTTTGTGCACTGCCAGCTAACTCCAGCTCAGTGCAATTCCTCTCACCTTGAATCAACAGCAGCTCCTGGAACTGCTGCAATTTCTTAATCAGTGGCTATTCAGCATGGCTTCATCACTGAACCTTTCCATTGTAGACACAGACCAAGTGTAGCAACTAAAAAGCTTTTGTTTCTGCCCTTCTGGAAGAACAGAAAGAGACAAATACTGGCAGAATTTCTGGGTAGTGCCTCTGTTAGTTGGTATCTGTAAATACTTCTGAAAACTGTGGAGGTTTTTTAAAGGGGTAAAAATAAAGGTAAGTTTAATGCAAAGAGATGGACTCTGTGTCCATGGCATGGCAGTGGCAGATTTTGCACCTGCATCTGTTTTTCAGTTTTGAGACTGAACAGGCTGTTTATTTCTGGTGGATGTCCAAAAGGAACATTGATGGATAAAACCCAAACTTAGGATTGGAAAAGTACATTCTCAGGTGGAAAACTTTCTCCTAGGAAAGCAACTGTGTTGTTAAAGTTTGGCACAACTCCTTGGGGTGTTGTTTGGAGCTGGCTATAAGTCAGGGGCCATTTGGGACTAGAAGAGAAGTAGAAACCCCTTTACAGTGATCAGGCAGCCCTTGGAAACTCCACATACAGGTAAAGATTGAGATTAAATTGTCAGTGCAACCACTTGTAAAGCTCTTTTAGTTTGGACTCATTGATCAAGACAGGGCAGGTTGAAGAGGCCCTGAGACAATGTGGAATTTGACACAAAATAAGGGTTTGTTTTTTTTTTTTTTTTCATTGCATAAGAGAATATCAGCTTGTAAGAGAAAAATGGCGACAATTCAAAGTTGTGTAGCTAAATATTGTGCCTCAAAGTTGTGTTGGAAGGGAAATTTCAAAGATTATTCTGCAGCCTTGCCAATTAAAATAAATGATAAATATTTGCATTCATGGGTGCCCTGGAGTCCTTTCTCTAAGAAAGAAAGAAAAGGTAGAACAAGGTTTGGGATTCAGTACTTACTAAGAAAATAAAGACCTGGGGCTGTGCACAAGTACTCACTTAATCCCTGTTGTATTTGTTGTTTCTTTGACACTTCTCTCTGTTACTTCCACTGATGTCTGGTAGATGGCATTAGCGTATAACAAATTTCTGAAGTTCTTTTCTTATTGGAGGGGGTTTGTTTTTCATCCATTTTACAGATAATGCTGTCTTTTTCTGGCTAAGCACTTTTAAAGCATTTTTTCCACTCAGTGTTTCAGTTATGATTTGACTAAATGCTTATATTATTCAACATGCTTTTTTTCCTCCTCCTTGTGCCATATAATTATTATTTCTTCTAGAGGGCATCAATCACTGAGAAAGAAAAACTTGATATTTTCGGCTGACTCTGAATTTGGAAGCTCTGTTATATTGTGCACTGTTTATATGCAGTACCATATTTATTTCATATTCTCCTGGCTTAGAAAGGGGGATGGTGCTCTGAAGGGAGAAGAAAAATTTCTCACACAGAGAAAAAAAAATGCAGATACTCAGAGTAGGAAACAGAGGTACTTATATATAGGGTTGAAAACATACTTGACTGCTTTGCAGAGAAAGAAACTCCATAAATATATTTTGTCTTTTTTTAGTCCACATAAGCATTTTTAGCTAATTCTGTGTGCTCCAAGAAAATTAATAGGACTTCCATGACAAGGGGCCATTTTGCATAGGAAAACAGTCAGTCCTAGGGATTTCCTTAATCCGGACCAGGAGAAAGAAGTTTCATCCATGAGTAACCTTTGGCAATAGGGTTTATGGGTCTGCCAGTAGCTCTGTCTTCATCAGTGCTCCCTGGGAAAGACATCTTTTGTGCTCAGATATCTGTATTTGTCCTTGCTTTTAGATTCAAGAAGCAGGTAACATTTTGAGCAATAGTTTTGACTAAATGCTGGTTGAAACACATTTGGAGCAGTGGGACAATTTTTTTTCCCCCTACATTCTCCCCACCATAGAAATAAGACTTATTTCCTTCATAAATAACCAGAAGAGTTATTCATAAATAGCAGAAGGGAGAAGTGGAGTGCTGGGGAAACAGTTTTGTGGACACAGTAATGATTTTAAGCAATCCTCAAGAGGTATCTGTTTATGCAGATGATCCTTTGCAGATCAGATGTGCTTGATAGCAAAGGACTAAAAGATGATCAAGACATCTTTGAGGTTAATTTTGTATAAAGACTATATAAATGCAAAACATGCTAAGCACCAGGTTTTATTCAATCTATCTAATTATGAGCAACTAATCAGCATAATTTTCCTGCATTTTCAACCACATTTCCTTAAGATTGAAGTATTTAAAGCAATTATGAAGAAATGCCAACACCTAATTGTGACAAATTTTATCTTTAAGGAATCCTTGGGGTTGTCTTTATATAGAAATGCAAATAATTGGGGACAGACAGGGCTAAGCACTCTCTGGGTCCTGGTGTAAGAGGCATTATGGTGGTGCAGACTCACTGCAGTGAGTAAAGAGCTGAACACAGGTAGCCAGCTTTCTTTTCTTCTCTTTTTAATACTCCCTAAAGCATGTTGGTTTAGAGGTGTTTCAGGACCTGCAAGCATTCCCTTGCTTCAAAACACAAGGATAAGGAAAGTGTGTGGGTTCATTTCTGTCCTTTTGCTGGCAACAACCTGTAACTTCCAGCATTAAGGTATCGTTTCTCTTAAGTGGACACCACCAGGGCTTCCTCTCGAAGAAAGATGGACTAATTTCCCATGGGCATCACCATCTGAAACGTGCTGGCCTGCTGTAGCACAGCAACAGGCTTTTGCAGGTGGAGGTGTCCTTGCTGGGGCTTCTCTGCTGTGTTATTTCCCCTCTCTGCCATCCTATCGTTATGGTGGTCTTCTCCTATTATTTGCAGGCAGGTTGTCTTACAACTGTTATTGCACCTTTCCTTGGCCTCTGTCATCTCTCACAATTACTGAAATAGTGCTGATTGTGGGCTGCTCTCCAGTACAGAAATAGCATGTTGTTGTCATGTAGAGCATTAAAATTCATGGACTGTAGCCTGTCTGTTTCTTGCACTTTCTGGACAGGCCTGTTAACCTTTGAGAGATTTGCTGTTCAGGTCTTGCTGTACAATAACAAAAACAGGGAAGTGAGAAGAAGCCCTGCTGGGAGAAAGTTTATGTGTTGGGATGATGAACCCATAAAAATCGGTGACTGTTCCAGACCATGCTCCCAACACGTGTTCCCCACCTGCTCCCATTCAAGCCTAGGAACTACCTGAGTGATTTAGGTTAAAAGAAAGGCTCAGGCTCTGCTCTTGTGCTGCAGGCAGATCAGTTTAACCTCCATGTGGCAGCCAGGATGGAGACTTCTGTGCCACCGTGCCAAGCTGCTCCCAGATTTGTGTGATGATGATGATGATGATGATAAATAGCTGCAGGGGTGAGAGGAGGAAGCTTTGCTCAGCAGCACTGATGTGAGCACAGCCCAGTGCTGCTCCTGCCAGATGCTCTGGAACTGAGAAACAGTTGCTGCAGAATTCACATCTAACCCCACTGCTACAATGCATTTTTTGTGGCTTAAATATCACACTTCTTAAATACATGTGTTTATTTTCACAGACAGCTGAGGGTAAATACTCTGCATTGATTTCTCTTGTGCTGGTCTCCAGTAAGGTGAGGGGTTGCAAAAACACCCAGCTACTGATTAGAACCGTAGAATCACAGAATCTCCTGAGTTGTATGGGACTCACAAGGATCATCGAGGTCCAGCTCCTGGCCCTGCACAGGACAATCCCTAAAAATCCCACCCTTTGCTGGTGAGCACTGTCCAAACGCCCCTGGAGCTCTGGCAGCCTCGGGCTGTGCCCATTCCCTGGGGAGCCTGGGAGGTGCCCAGCACCCTCTGGGGGAAGATCCTTTCCCTGATACCCAACCTAAACCTCCCTGGCACAGCTCCAGCCGTTCCCTGGGTGCTGCCACTGTCGCACAGAGCAGAGATCCCAGCTGTCCCTCAGGAAGAGCTGCAGTCCCTGGTGAGGTCTGACCTCAGTCTCCTTTTCTCCAAGCTGACCAAACCTGGTGACCTCAGCTGCTTCTCATAGAGCTTCCCCTCTAGACCCTCATCTTTGCATTTGCAAAATGATTTAATTTTTCACTTTGCATATTTCCCGCTCTTATGGAGGGGGAGTTTACCAGCTTGAGGATGTCCCTAAGCCACAGAAATGGAGAAGGCAGGACAGATCTGGGAAATGAGAATAAGACATAAGGGCACTTATTAAAAAAAAAAAAAAAAAAGCAGAAGCAAACTTTTTAAAATAAACAGTTAGTGACTTCATAAACTACAATTGTAAATTTATCTCTGAGTGAGGCATAACATGAAAACTCTTCTACTCTTTGAGAAGCATCCACAGAAACTTTTGTCATAACCTGGGGAGAAATGTGGGCAGGTAAAATCCCTCACTTTTTTGGAACATCTCTCTTACCTCCCTGACAGCTACTTTGCCCAAAAACAAAGTTTGGATGAAAGACAAAAAGCACCTCTCTCTCCTTTCCTCTCCTTGCCCTCTCTCCCTTTGTGATTCTTATTGAGTAATACCAAGAAATCCAGGAAGGTATTTTTAGCCTGAGGGAATGAAGAATTTAGGGCAGAAATGATGTTGACATTAATCACAGCAGTGATGAAATTCCACTTCAAAATATACGAATGTGGCAAGGTTTTCCCTGTGTCCTACTAATGAAAAGAAGATCCTGTCGCTGCCAAACCACAGGATGTTTTGCTCACGCAGAGGAGTCACAAAATGAGCCTCTTATTTTTCTGCCATATAGAAATGAGTATTGCAAGAGGAACTTCATTCCATTCCTCTACTTCTGCAGTGAAGATTTCTGCAGCGTGGTGCTGGGAGGGGCTGCTGGGGTCACTGTGCTCACAAGGAATCCAACACCATAACCATAAGGTTGTAGGATAAAGAGACAGTCCCAGGAACCAAATTGTATGCTGGCTCTGTGGAGGAAGGGACAGGACATTCGATTCTCTCTTCTGTACTCTGAAGTGAACAAACATTTACAGCCACCTTTAGCATGACTCTTGGGGTCACAGATTTGGGAGCAGCAGCAGCAGCCCTCTGACATTGCAGTGAGGGTCAAACCTCACCAACTGCTGAATCAGATAAATGTTTGGAAGAGGAGAGCAGACCAAGTGCAAATGGTTTCAGCAACTCTCTTGGATGTTGCAGCCTTTATGGATGCTGTTGAACACACAGGAAATCCTCCTAGCCCAGGCTCCAAAACCAGCTTAGGTATAGGAGAGCACAAGGAATCCTCTCAGAAACTGAGAAGTAATAGCTACAGAAATAAAGGGATTTCCCAATTAAATGGCTTTTTACCCTTTGCGACATCCTGCCAATAACTGAAGCAGAGACACTGAGATTGAGAGGCCTTTGAGTGTATCTCTGTAGAGAAATCCAGGTGTAGAATTTTTGCACAATGGCTTTTTCGTGATCCTTGGAGTACACATCCTCACCAATATGCCTCTGAGTTCTCTGGCAAAAGTCAGGTGTAATTACTGACATACAAACATGCATTTATTTCTCAAGCCATTGCATCTTTTTTCCTTCCTTCTGACACAATCTCAGTGTAGCTTAATTTTCTAAGCAATTCGCTTTTTAAACCTTCCCCAGTATTCTCTGTTGAAACTCAAAATATGTGAGCATGTGTGCATTTGTTTATATACCAGCATAATCATTCTTTAATGTGCTACAGCTCCAAGTATCTGCATTCTGTCAGGAGCTGCTTTATGAACAGCACGTGCCTTAGCACCTCTTGCAGAATATAAGCAGAGAGAAAGAATTTGCAAAATTTGGCCAAAGTTTGCTCACTATTTTGGTTATCAGATCTCGTCTCCTTGCTGTTTGTTCCAGAGCAGATGTTGTACATCAGGTTTTAGAATCAGAGAATGGTTTGGGTTGGGAGGGACCTTGAAAGGTCATCTGGGCTAAGCCCCCTGCAATGAGCAGGGACATTTTCAACTACATCAGATTGGTCAAAACCCTGTCCAACATGGCCTTGAAAGTGTGCAGGGACCTCTCTGGGCAGCATGCTCTGGTGCCTCACCACCCTCATTGTAAAAAATGTCTTCAGCTATCTATCTTCAGCTGTCTAGTGTGATCTGGATAGTTTTAGCCTAATGGTGAGAGCCTAATGCTGCCACAGGAGGAGGAGGAGGGCAAGAGTTCTCCTTTGGTCAGATATATGGATGAAGGTCACTGCTGCCCATCTCAGGGGTCTCACAGGATCATGCAGAAGTGTTGCTGTCCAGAATGACACCCCAGAGCTTGTTAAAACAGAAGGCTCTGTCCCGGGCTTCTGACGGGCTGACAGGCCACCTCGTTAGTGTTCTGCAAGAGTCCTGCTAATTGCTTTGAGGAAATACAGATCTGCTGCCTACGGAAATTGTTCTGTGGAGCCAAATTTGGGACTATGGGGTGGTGCTAAGCTTTGTGATATAATAGGATACCTAAGTGTAAGTACAAGCAGAGCTTCTTTCTTGACAGAATAAAAATAGTCTGGTTGGAAAGGGAAAGGCTGTGATGAGCACAGGCTGCTGAACAGCTCTGCCTGACCAGAAACTGCTCTGCATCAAATGTAAGAGTGACACGTCCATACTCAGAAACTCTCCACTACAACAGACCTAGCAGAGAAACTGAAATGTTCCCCCAGAAGATGGTTATTGCAGGCTGAGGTGATGATGTGTCGTGGTCAGGCCACATATCTAAGCAAAGCTCAGAGAGCAGCTCTGTGCCTTGAACCTAATTTCTGAAAGAGCGAAGCCTGAGGCTGCTCAGATAAGAGTAATGAATTTGGATACTGTTAAGACTTTAATAGTAGAACAATTATTGGCCTTGCCAACTGAATATTTGCTCTTATATCTGTATGGAATTAATCTTTGCAGTGTTTTTTTTTTTTTTTTTTTCCCTTGTATTTCTTATGCCAGAGGAGTAGAAGCCAGGGACATGGCACATCTTTTTGCTTGGTGACACCCATCCTGCTCCCTTGTCGTGCTGCAAACGAAGAGACTCTATTGTTTGTAAATTAAGACCTTTCTGATCATTGATAAATAACCTCTGGATGGGAAGTACGACACATGCTGGCTGGAAGAACAGGGCTCTGTAATGGTAATATTGCCTTGAAATTACAGCCCACGTAGTTTGAGAATTATTCAGGATAATTACATTAATGTTGCCAGAGAAATGAAAAGGAACACTTTCCATTCTACCTATTAACAAGCTCTGCTGGCCTTAAATTATTTCTGAGAAGAGCCTGAAAATGGCTGAAATCATCAAAATAATTACAAAGCAGCAGTTGGGGTAGAGGGCTGGGCTGGGTGAGGTCCTGGCTGGCTTTTTTGGCTGACAGGTAAACACTGCTGCAGCTTTTGTGGGGAAAGGAGCATGGCACAGAGCTTTCATGTTGGGAACACTGCAGGCTGCAAATGGGCTCAGGGACTCTGCAGGTTTGGACCCTAAGGAGAAAGGAGCCTTAGGAGCAGGCTGCTCTCAGTGTTGGTGTTGCACATCAATGTGTGCACAGGGGAGCGTGAGCCTGCTGTTGTTCAGGTGTGCTGGGTGCTTCCATCCTCCACCCTCCCTTGCTGACAGCTCTCCTGAGCCTGTGCAGTGGAAGGCACTTTCGGTGATGACTTTGATCCTTGTCTCATAGCAGCAGCAGAGATCTGAATGTTTCTGTACTCCAGACCCTGAGCAGCAGCTCTCTGAGTTTGGCCTCTCATAAAAGCTCAGTCCCTTCTCTTGAACTCGTGTTGTGTTTGTGGCCTTGTGCAAGCAACACTGACTCCTGCCCTGACCTGCTGCTGCCCAGCTCACCTGTAACATTACTATTAGACCAGGACTTCTTGTTGTGTTTCCTTTGATCTGCTTATGTTATTGCACTATTTGCTAAGTCTGGGATGAATAGAAGGGAAAATTTAGTACTCAGATCTAAATCACTCAGTGTCATGGGTATCAAGGTCTCCAGGGTCACCTCTGCTGTTCCTGGAGTTTCTCATCTGCGTGAAATTTAGAGCATCCTTGGAACACCTGTCTACAAGAGCAGCTCTGTCCCTCTTTCTCTTTAGTCTCCAAGAACTTGCAGATCTTGCATCTCATGACCAGTCCTATATTTACACTTCTTTCTAAAAAGTAGCCATATTTATCTCCTGGAAACTGGAGCAGTGGGTGAGGATGTGGGGGGATGCAGCCACTGCAGGTCTGGCTGCTTCCAGCACACAGTCATGTTCAAACACACACACACATTTCATTTTCTTCCATTTCCTTTTCACTTGTCCGACAAGTCCATCTCAGCCCTGTGTGATTACTTGATGACCTGTGTGCCTTCAGCACTCCCAGCACTTAAACAGGGTTTTGCTCCCTGCCATCAAGTCAGACTCTCTCCCTGCACACACACACACACACACACACACACACACAGAGGGAAGGGTTTTCTCCCTTCACTGCAGCATTCCACCCCTACAGCTACTGCCACTCCCTACAGAAGTTTGGGGAACCCTCTCCTTGTCTCATTGCATTGCCCTCCATCCTCTCTGCATGCTCAGGGCTGGGTGAATCCATCAGGAATGCCAATAGCTGCTTCCCTCAGCTTGCTGCTCCTGACCCAAAATAGTTAACTTCCTAATCCATCAGCTCCCTTAATTCTGCATTTAAGGAGATGGAGCTGAAATGAGTCTTGGCTTCTCCCTTTGCACATGGGTACTCGAGAGATCTCTTAAAAGGCTCCAAGGCTGAGGGCAATTTAAAATAATAATAATTTGGCAGATGATTTTTTTCAGTTGAGACATTAAAAATACTTAAACATTTGTATTTATTCTATTGTGATACTACAAGAGATTTAATGGATTTTAAAAGAAGTTATTTGGAAGGAAAGCTCAAACCAAGGGATTGCTTAATTATTTCAGATAACAAAATTTTCATTTTGACTTCTTCCTCCACTCCAGGTCCAGCCACACCTACGTTTACATGCTGATTCTTTCTGCAAATTTAGTTTGCCCTGAATTTTTTAGGAAGATTTGGGGAATGCTTGAGAGAGTTCCTGGAAATCTGCACAGCATGAAAATCTCAAGTTTCATCTTGTATGCAAATAGATATTATTTGTTAAATGAAATTAATTATGAATATTGATAATTCAGCAATAAATATTAAATAAATTCCAGCTGCTTCTAGAAAATGCTGTCAAAATTCAGGGCAGGTATAAATGGTAGAGAAGGAACTTTCCTTCCTTTCTTTTGTAGGTCTCTTCATAGTGTAGAAATTCATGGATCCAGGTGGATTGGATCTCCTGCACAAAATGGAAGTCCCTATGTGTTGCAGTCTCCAGCTGCAAAGATACTGAAGCTTTGAGGGGGGTTAATTTGTTTTCATTTTCCCAAAGAGCTTTAGTAGGTTTTTTTAATCCTCATAACCCTGCCAGTTCTGAGGAATAATAGCAGTTACACAGATAGTTATGTCGACATCAACTTAAGGTTTATGCTTGCAAGGTTCATATATTTTTGGTCGTGCTGGCACTAATACAAATGATAGCTCAATAACAGAAAAATAGAACAGTCCCTGAGCCACAGTTCTGATGCTTGAAGCGTCTTTAAACCCTGCACCCAAATGAGAAAGAGATAAAAACAACCTACTCAAAGTGGCTTAGCTTGAAGGAGCATTTTATGTGTTACTTGATGACAAAATAGTGAGGCATTAATGCAGTTTACAGTAAGACACCCCTGAAGTTATCAGTGAGGTTGGTGTGAAGCCTGACAGATTTAATGTAAATATTTATAGACTTGGCCTACTAATTATTCCAGTGGAAAAAATGCAGTATTAATGCTGTCACCTCCCCGTGTCTCTACCTGCCAGCATGCTGCTAGCTCGCATAAATATTCTGAAGATAGAAAGTACATCACATAAACAGAAGAGATCATTTAGATTTTTAATAAGGGATTAAGTTATCTCCAGCAGTGGCTTCAAGCCTGTGATCCACAGATGTATGGGAGGCCTGAGGACTATCCCCAAGGGAAAAATGACAAGTTGAGAGGGGGTTTTGGAAGGTATGTAGGAACCTCTCTCTGTGAAATGATTACGGGGTAGGCACCATCTTTGTCCAATATTTAGGGGTCCACACAGCAAGAAAAATTTGAAACCCACTGATTTACTGTATTTATGTAAAGAACTGAGTAATCTCAAAGTGCTGTACTGCCACGTTTTAAATGATTGGACTAATGATCCTGCCAGAGCCAGGCTGCCATAAAAAGTCCTGGACCACAAGGCACCAAAGCATGTGCTTAACTCAAACCACATGGCGATCCACTGAAGTTACTGCCTGCCCCATCCATAACTGGTTTGCTGAATAAAGACCACAGGGAAATTTAAGACAGAAGGCACAGACTGCTATCATCTTGCAAACAGCTCTGCAGATGCCTGGTTGTCTTGTACAACTGAAAATCTAATTATGTGAATCTGCAGTTCATATTTTTCTGTTTCAGCTTATTTATACCAAGAGACTTTGGTACAGGCACCTTTGGTTTCAGCTGTTACTGGTTGCCAGCCCAAAGAGTATTACCATGGCTGTGGTAGTTTGTTGAGGAGACTCTGAGCTGCAAGGACAGTTCTTCTGATCTGTGATCCAGATTTCTGCTCTGGCACAAGCTGACTCCTCACAAGCTTTGCAAATATACGTGAAATGCTATCACCAGTGGTTGTGTGTGTGCTCACCTTTTGTTTGAAAGTCTTGCAAACTGAGGCAGGATGACCGTGTGGTTTCCTCCTGTCCTGTCTTCAGCAAAATAGCATCCTAGTCTGGATCCATCCCCTCTGATTCCAGCCTGGGGGCTGGTCCAGGCTGCCCACATCTGGCAGTACTGCTGACCCACGTGTGGCTCTATGCAGAAAGAAGGAAACAGCATTTTGGTAGCAGGGCAAAGTGCAGGCAAGAGCCAGGCATGGTGTGGCCACAGCAGCTCTCACAACAGCCTGGATGGATGAACTGCAGGCTTCCCATAGGGGCATCCCACGTGGGGTTTGTAAGATCTCACTGCTGATGCGGGAAAGGCAGATTCCTGTGGGTGAATGAATCCCTGCCGTGGACTGAAGCCGCAGCCAGCGGAATGCAGCAGGCTTCCTCTGCCTTCAGAGAGTGCTGGATCAGAGCTCTCTTTACTTCTAATCACCACTGCCTTTATCCCATGTAAACACTTCACCTGCCCACCACACCTCTGCAAACCACAGAACAGAATAACCCCAAAGAAGTGGAGTGCACGGTTTGAAAAGGAGCATTAGGAGGGGAAAATCTCTCTCTCTCTCTTTAAACTGTCTCTTTTCTATATTGTTACCTTGACAACTCTGCTGCTGTGTTTCATCTTTGGTGGGACTTAGCTGTGGTGGAATAAGGGGGACATCCATGTGTGCTTCCACATCTACTCCAGCTCTGCTTCACAGGCACATGCCAGGCACAGGGCATCCCGAGCTGCAGAGCCCACGCTTGCTGCCTTGACCCATGGTGCTGTCTGGAAATGATTACAGATATTAAGAACTGGGACCCGTTCTGATTAAAGGTATAACATTATATCTTCTATTTCTTTTCGTCAAGCCAGTGCCAGAGTGGTGTTAATGCTCTTTAAAAGCGATGCAAGGTGCTTAAAATATTTTGGGTTATAAAGGTTAGGACAGCTGGAAAGCAGAGAGGGATAAAAGTACTCAAAAATAGTTGTATTATTTTTAGTTATAAGCAGATACAGGAGTATGTGTCAAGATTAGGATACAGTTCTGATGTGCTGAACTGAGTCTAGAGATGCTAAAAATATGCTTTCTTTTCTCATAGTTTTAGAAGAGATAGAGGCAGAGGTAAGGGGATAGTAGTGGTGAACTCAAGTTTTATCTCCTGTGCCTTCCTTGCTAGTTGGGTTTTGGCAAAGCTGGCTGTTCACCTGGGTGCCCATGACACCAGCAAAGCACGGGAGGCAGGGTGAGGTGTTATCATTGGGAATGGGATCCCTCCCACCCCCTTCTTCCTTCTCCAAAAAAAAATCTCCACCAACATAATCCCTTTATTCCTTTTAGCTGAAATGGCAGCGAAGGCAAGGCAGGCAGGCTCCGGGGTTGGGTGCGAATGGGGGTGTCTGTGTCTGAATGTGTGCAGGGAGAAGGGGGCTTTTAATGCACAACACATGTGTTCTCAATTGCTCGCTGGAGCCAGCCCAGTAGCTGTAACTTGGCCTGACAAAGCCTTATTGAAGTACAGACAGTGTGGTTTCAAAGCAGTTAGAAAAAGAACGGGAATGCTGTTCAGGAAATTCTTCAGGCATGGGCAGGGACTTGGCTGCAGTTCTGCTGTTGGAAAATCTGACAGGGGCAGCTCATGAGCACAGGCCAGGCCTCGTGCTGCTCTGAACGCTGAGCTGCATCTTCCCCAGGCTCCTGCACCCTCCGGGCGTTCATCCATCCCAAGGGAGAGGTAAGAGCTGCCCTGCTCCGTCCCGCCAGCGCCGCGCGGATTTGCCTCCTTTTGTGCCTCTGCAAAGGGGCTTCTTGCTTTCAGACTGCTGCTTAGAGCAAAAAAAAGAGTCAAGAATGGGAAGTTGTGGCATATTTGCGAAGGGTTGGGAGCAGCCTGAGGCTGGGTGGTGGTTTCTGGCTAAATTTGTGTCGATAGTAAAGCTGCAGGCAAAGCGACGCCCGCGCCGCGTCTCTGGCTGAGGGAATGCTGCACCCAAATAATCCCCAACTTTTTCGTTTTGGGGAGTAAGTGTGTGCATAACCTGAAGCTACTGAAAGGTTGGCTCTGGACCATGTGTCACTCAGATATTTGGATGAAAAATGCGACTCAGTTACAGTAAATACGTTTATAAGTGCATTGTATTGTAGTTGCTTAATGAGTTGAAAGCATGTTTGTCTGGAGGTTGTTTGCCAATTCCTGGTACAGCGAGCTTGTGAAGAGAGGCAGCAACTCAGTAATAATCATTGCCTTGTGATTTGTCTGCGTATTTTTTTTCCTGTCTCTTATAAAGCATGAGCAAACTGCAACAGACAGCACGGTCAGAAGCCACGTAGAGATTAGAAGGGAAAACATTAATTTAGGGGCTGTTCTATCTGCAACTTCTCTTCTGATTTGCGTTTCTTTCCCCAAATAACTGAAGAAACATTTATGATGAAAAGCTCACTCCCTCTTTAGGGACCTGCCAGATTTAGGCAATGTTCTCTCATCCTTTTAGTTGCAGCATTAAAGCTTGTCTTGCCTTTGCAGAGATATCAGCACCTTATATGGCAGGCTTGGGCTCGGGATTCGGGAACGCGCGTTCGTCAAGGGATGGAGGTGTCAGGAGGAGTCTGCCTCGCATCACCTCACAAACTTCCTTGCCTCTGCCACTGCCTCTGCCTTGGATTTTCAGAGCTGTGTTATTTGATGTGTTGAAAATGCTTTTCTAGCTGTGTTTTGTGGTGGTGGTGTTGTTGTTTTTTTATTTCCTTTCAACAAGGAATGAATTAAGGGTATCAAGTGATGCAGTGGGACGGTGTTAGGAATCTCTGACTGGCTCACAGGAGCAGACACACAGTTTGCTTTGCCTGCATCCAGCAGGGCTCAAACAGTCACTCGTCTCGGCAACCCCAAAATTCAGGGAGAAGGGGAGCTTCCTCACCAAAGGGCAACAGCTCCAGAATGTGGCAGGACCAGAGCTTTCTCCCAGTAATGCTGCTGAAGAGTGTTAAGTTTGTTGGAGCCAACTGAAGACTCTGTGGGTTTGGGGTGCAGGAAGGGCATCCTACAGGAGACATGGATGTACTGTGGCTTCCTACTGAGGCTGATGAGGGGCAAAGGGAATGAGAGGAAGGACAGAGATGAGCTGTGAAAGGGGGAGGCATATGAGGGAAATAAAGAGCCTTGATAAGCTCAAAATTTGCTTTGCATGAAATACACCTTCAGTGAAAATGCTGTGTTAAATGAAGGTCTTATATGATCTGGAACTTCTTGAGCCTTCACAGGCTGCCATCTTACCATGCAGACTTGGATCTCTATTGCTTTTCTCAGCAGCTGTTAGTTTAGGCAACCAGTCAGCCTGCTATCTTCTTCACTGCTAGCTATAAGTTTATTGTTAAACAAACAAAATAAAATTCAAGTTCCTGCCTCTGATCATGCAGCATCCCACCTCCCAAATCTGATTGCTAGCATTGAGGAGCCAGAGATACAAAGAGGCTGGAATATGTCCATCTTGGCCAGCAGCAGCCAGGGCCCTGGGAGCTGGTGTTTCCTCCCTACCTTTGGCAGCTCCTCCCGAGCCTCCTCAGTGACCTTTGTGCAGCTCCACCGGGGTCAAGCATTCAAGCTTTGAATCCAGGAGGACTGAAGAATGTGTGCATGTGTGGGCAGAGTGGAGAGAGCCTCTTGATTTTGGAAGCAGATAGCTAGGAGAGCCATTAGCACACCCTAATGTGTGTATCCCTTCTCCTGGTCCTTCCCAGCAGCAAACCAGAAAGAGAGTGAGCAAATGGATTAGCACAGAAGGCACATCATGTGGAGCGAAGATGGAAGATGCAGCAGAACAAGTTTTAACTTGTGTGAGCAGGAGCACTGCAGAGACTGCACTCTGGATCCTGGCACATGCTCAAGCCCACAGCTCTCCATTTCTGCCGTGCTGGTTGGGTTCCAGCCGTATAAATCCATATTATGATCCTGCTTTGCACATTCCTACAAGCCATATCTCTTTTTTTGGTGCTGTGGGGTGAGAGTGTGTTGGGGCAGGAGTCTGCAAAGTGTCACCTCCTGTGGCTTGCTTTCTGATTCGAGCTCAGTTGATTATATCCCTCTTGCTGTTCCCACAGCCTCCTGCAGTCGCACCTGCTGCTGGCTATTTTGGTGTAGTTCTCATATTTGTGTGCCCTGCTTTGAGACACTCTGGTGGGAAAGAGCTTTTCTAAACTTGGCACTGATGGACAGAGTCTGTGAGTGCTTCATATCATCTGAGTGGTGCAAAGGAAGCAGCGTGTGAATGCAGCAAAGCTGGTGTGGTGTTTGCATGCAGCGTGAATTTTTTACCACAAATCGTGGGGCATTTTGTGAAAGACATTCTCTGTTGACTAGCTTGATACATAAAAGGACTCACTGCAGAGGCTCTTGCTTCCTTGCTAGCTTTCCATTTTCTTCTTAATTCTGAAAAGAAAGTATTGAGACAAGCTGCCTATCAAGTAAAAAGTGTAAAATTTAAAAGAGACTGTCATAAATAAAAAAGCAGATGTGTTTCTGTCCTTCTCAGAGAAGAGAAGCAATAGTGACATCACGTTGTTCACAGATTCTTGCAGCATAATAAAATATCACTTTTGGCTTAGGAAATGCAATTCAGAGATGGAGCTGCCTGTTACTTTGTTTTGTTCTGGCAAATTCTAATAGGTTTAGAGTTTTACTGTGAGTGTTCTTTGAATGCAGAGAAGGGACAGGACAGTCCCACTGTTCAGCTTTTGGTTGAGTCCATCTGCTCCAAGCTATTGGTTTATAAACTGAGGTTCTTGCAGTACACTTATCCTCAAGCACATTTGTTGTCAAAGTGCTGCCAGCCCAAACAGCTGGGGAAATTACGAGAGCTTTCAAGATGTTAGAGGTGGGGAGTAGCCTGGAGCATTGAGGGATCTGAATGAGATGCTTTACCAGGATATGAATCCCCAAGATCTCCCCAGCTGCCTGTGCTGAGTCCATTTTGCACAAGATGCAAGAGGAAAGAGAACTGTTTTCCAGTGGACTGGGCAGAGTGTGCCCTGATGGAGTACAGATCAAAAAAACCTTGTTGATGTGCTTATGTTTGCCAGAATCAGGCCAGATGTTTGACTAACACTACATGTGGTGTAGCCCGCTGAAAGAGAGTACTCATAAAAGAAAAGAACATTCCTTAGGATGATTCCTTTTACTTTTTGTCACTCTGGCCATGTATCACACAGCAGTGATACCCGAGAAATGGGCATTGAGTGGTGATGGTGTTCCCAGCTCAGGGAAGAGCTGCTCCTCATATGGAGGGATAGGCACTGTTGACAGAAATAGAGGGACAAGCAGAGAGCAAGGATTTAAGCTTTGGAGACACCAATGACAGTCACAGAGGCCAAGTTCATGGCTTAGACGGTCCTGGAGAAAAGTGCTATGAGATCTAACTATCCCAGCAAGTATTTCATCACGTGGGCTGTTCCCCAATACTCAGCCCTTGCTGGCCATGCTGCAAGTGAGAAGTCATTTTTCAGAGCCTGATCCTTTTTATAGAGACCAAGGTTGTGGTCTGACCCATGTGAATGGCCATAAATCAATTTTGGGTCATGCTGCTGGTGGATTAATGGACCTGGGGGTGTCAAACTTGAGAGAGTTTTATGGGGAGCGGAGACGGAAAATGTCTTGTTGATAGATGGCTCAAAACACTCTTCTTCACGCCAGATTTTGTTCTCAGTCACACTCCAGCAATGCCTGTTCTTTTGAACCTGGTGGATACTGTGCACTTAAAAGACAGAGAAATTAAAGAGGATGAATCTGTAGAGCATTTACAGCTAGTGAATACAAGTACGATGCCTTCCAGTGATATGACAGAGAGCACCTCTGAAGGTTTTTAGGGCTTTTTTTTTTCTCCTCATTTCAGCCCAAAAGAAAAGGTTTTTGTTTCAGAAAACAAAGAGAAAAAGAAGAGGATGTTGGTGATATGGACACAAAGAGAGGGCACATGTGGGAGATGTAGGTCCAAGACATGAGGGAATTTGAACCCCCCTGTCATCTCTGCAAACATGTTCCCATCACCGTGCTTCAGGTCAGCCTGGGGTCAGATGCTGCTGGTTTTTCTGATGAGGCTGTTACACCTCAGTTATAGGCAGGCAGGCTGGGAGGGGAGATGCTGTGTTGGCTCTGCAAGGCTCAGGGCTGTTCCTGCTGCAATGAGCTGATTCCGTGAGCTCCAGGACATTTCCAGCAGCAAACTTCAGGAGGGCCCATAAGACAGAAGCTGCCTTCCCAGACTGCATCCTCTTGTAGCTTGAAATTGTTCTTATAGGACAATATATCCCTCAAGAGCTGATCAAAGAAACCCCCACAGCAGAGAAATATTCTTGATTCCTTGTGTAATACCTCACCCTACTCATGGCCCTCACTGAGCCTACAAAGGCAGCGTGGCCAGGAATGTCACAGTGCCAGTGTTTATGTGGGAAAGGTGTTAATTCATCCCTGTGCATGTAAAACACTTTTCTGCCTGAGGAATTGTTAACGTGGGTTGCACACCCTGAGCGTGCTGCCAAGAAGGACTTGGTGGAAGGAGGGAGGGAGGCATGGAGCAAAGATTTGCCCTAACTGATGAGGTCTGGTGTGAATTTTGGAAGCTCAAAGCCAGCTCTGCTTTCTGGTGCCTTTCAGCTGAGCCTGGTTTAACTCTGGTGAAGGAAAGTGCTGAAGCTTCTTTGCAGAAGCGCTGTGCGAGCAGCCTGTGCAGATCAGCGGGCGGGGGTGACAGGGCTCTTCCAGTGGTCTTAAAAAAGCTAATAAATCTTTCTTGTCATGGGCCATATCTCTAAGGTATGCTAAAGCAAAAGGATTAATAGCTTTTCTAAGTGGACTGGATTTTGTCTCAGGCCCCCAACACTGCTTGTTTGCAGTGTTGGTGTATATAGGGACTCGGTGTACAGCTTTTGTGCAAAAACTTACTACTTTTTTTGTGCAGAATCAAGAGCCCCTTAGTGAAATTCCCACATTCCAGGCTATATTTTTATAGCCATAGTCATGCTGTTTGTAGCTAAATTGTAAAGATATGGCTGCTGCATTTTTTTCTGTTGTAGGTGGGATTGTTCATTCAGTGGTGGCGATCCAGTGCTGTGCGCATGTCTTTAAGCCCTCTCACTTTAAAGTTTGACTTTTGGAAGGCATGCTTCTTTTCCAGTTTCTATATTTGTTTCAATAGTATCTTTTCTCCACTGTTACAGAATTAAGTGGTGGTTCCTAATATTTTCCTGAAGAAGAAATGAAAAATCCTATTAAGCATCAGCAGCCTTTCCTCTTAGTTTAGTAACTGAAAGGAGGGAGGTGTCACCAGCAAGTGCAACCACTGGATATTCTTTCAAAGCAGTACTTTTTTGTCTGGTGTCTTAATTCTTTTTAATGTTTGAGTCAGGAAAAGTTGCCAAAATTTAAATTATGACTAGCATACTTCTCCCTCCCACACAGTTCAGATTATTGATGGTGGATATAGCTGGTTCCATAGGTAGTAGCCTTGCAGACTTTCTTACTCTGCTCATTTGTTTAACACACCTCAGCACTCTCTGTCCATCATCCTGTCTGCTCTCCCTGAAGAACTACAGACATGAGCAATTTTTTGGTAGTATTTACATTCTGGGGGGAAACACTAGCTAGAAACCAAATATTGCTTAAGTGTGGCTGTGTGAGAGTTTGTATAGAAAGAACATGATATCTCCAATTGCCATGTTATTTTCTTGTTATGAATTTATACTGTATTGCTAAGTCTTGCTCATCACACATGTTGTAGTACTTTAGTTGCTCTATCTCTGTTAGGGCAGCTGTGAGTTAAATATTTTATCAGAACTAGAGAAATTCTCAAAACCAGGCTACTGTATGGATGCAAGTTGCTCTTTGTGGTTGTGTTCTGTTGCTATAAATTCTTTTGATGTTTGGAAAGTTTTGCCCCAGCTGGATATGCTATTTTCTCCATCCTAGAAACTGCAAGTAAAGAAAAAAAGCAGTGACAGCAGTAAAGAGATATCGTGAATAAACAAGTTTTGCAATAAAGGGATATTTTAGCTGGGTATTTCATATTGTTTCTCCTTGGTCAAACCTTTTCCATGATTTGAGAGGGTTAGCAATGTAATTTATTATTTTTTTTTCCAAGGGAGAGGCTGCATTTAAAATCTGCTCTCCAGGATAACCTATTAAAATATTAGGCAATAAAATCCTTGACTGTACAGTTGCAGCTATAATTTCCCCCAGGTAGTGGAAACTCTGTAATTTATTGTTCTAGTTTGTATGGGTTGGCGTGGTTGTGGCAGTGTAAAAAGATCTGCTTTGCTCCAAGTCCATCTGTTTGTTGGTGTCCCAGCTCCCGTCCCTGAGCAGCATCTCATTCCTAAAACTGCCTCATTCCAGACATGCACATCACGCTCCCACAGGGGAGCTCACACTGCTCCCTCCTGGGATGTAAATTTTGTAATTCACTGCATACAAACATCAGTGCCAGCAACCCTGAGGAAGACACTTGTGGTGTTGAATCCGTAGTGCAAGAACGTGTTTGGTGGCTTATCTGTCTAGAGTCTAAAATGCAAAACATTCAGCAAACTCTGTGTTACTAGAGATGAACTCCTCAGTCTGTGCATTAAAATAAGCTGAAAATGTAAGCAGTGATCCCTGGGGAAGCCTGAGAAAGTGGCTTTCCTCAAAATTTTTTTTTCCTCCTGAAAATGGAGGGTGAGAACATGAACCAACCTTCCTTCCTTCCTTCCTTCCTTCCTTCCTTCCTTCCTTCCTTCCTTCCTTCCTTCCTTCCTTCCTTCCTTCCTTCCTTCCTTCCTTCCTTCCTTCCTTCCTTCCTTCCTTCCTTCCGAACTGCCTGCCTTCCTTCCTTCCCCTCCCTCCCCTCCTAGATACTTGGGATAATTGTTAGGGATGTGGCAGCTGGAGAACCTTGCTTCAGCGTTACTTTTGTAGGCAAGATTGGTGTGTAGGAAGAAGAAAGGCAAACATTTCCCCTTTGCCTTTTTGTCTTTGCTTGGAAGGAATGATTTTACTTGAGATTATATTTTATTTTCTTTTAAACTAAACCTCTGAGAAGTCATATTGCATCTTCCAAACAAACTGCTGAACTCAACTGCTTTTACCAAACGCATGCAAAATTTTCCCCTCATGATCCTTCGAGGCCCTGGAGTGCCTGCCTTGCAAAACCTGGGGCGGTGAGCAGAGTCACTCCAGAGTGATTTCCATAGGATACTTTAGACAGAGTGCTTACGTGTATTTAGAAGTGCATTCATACACATTTAACACTTCAGATTCTCTCTTGGTCTGTTGCTGCACACATCAGGCAGAAGGAAAAATAACCAAGGTATCCAAAGAGCTGCTGCCTAGCTGGTAATCTCTGCAAAAAACCCCAAACCCTCCAAGAGGCACAGACAGAAGCAGTTTTTATCCCTGGCTTTCTCCTGGCCCTGAATACACGTGGTTGTCTCTTTGTGATCATTTCAGATGCCTCAGGAACAGTACCCGCACCGGAGCACCATGCAGACCTCGGAAGGACCCCAGGTATACAAAGTGGGGATTTATGGCTGGAGGAAGAGGTGCCTCTATTTCTTTGTGCTGCTCCTAATGATTTTAATCCTGGTGAACCTTGCTATGACCATCTGGATTCTGAAGGTTATGAACTTCACAATTGTAAGTAGGGGTTACCCTGGAAGGTCTGGGGAAGATGAGGGAGGGTGCTGGTCTTTCTTCTGAGCATGACTTCAGATACAGCTTCAATAATGGGGTGTTTCATTGCCATGGACAGTCCTTTTATAGAGAGGAGCACATGTACACAGTGATCCTCTCTTTCTGCTGGATATTGCCAAGCTGAGGAATCAGCTCAGCACTGCAAATCATGTTCCTCTTACCTGCTGTATATGTATATATACATGTATTTATGTAAACAATATACACCACCCATCCCAAACTTTCAATTATAAAGTGTTTTAAAATTAGTGAAATTGGTTATTTTGAACTTGGATGTGGAATGGGTTTGACTTTTTCTGCTTTTCTCTGTGACCAGGAAGACAAGAATCTTGATTTTTTTTTTTTATTTCTTTGGTAAAATTCATGGTGATATAGTTCTGGAAGCTTCATGAAATAAAATGTACAGGGTATCTCCGTGGCTGTTGTACTTAGGTGGAGCATGTCCTTATCCTTGTGTTGCTGTGCTTGGTGCACATCAGTCCTGGAGCAGCTCCCCCTCACTGCAGAGAGTCCCTGGCCAGGGTTAGCTTTCCACTTCCAGGGCTTGTGAGCCTCTATATATGGCAGATCCTTGTTCTTCACTAGATAATTTGACTAGGCAGAGTGACAATGAAGTTATCAGTCACTTCTTCAAAGTAGTCATTGCCACCTTGTTCAGATGAGATTATTCATTTAAGATTGTTTGAGTCTTCAGGAAAAGCCAAGTCTGAGGCTTTAATCCTGGTTTTACTTCCTGAAGGATTTGTAAAGCTACACTTCCCTAGACAACTTTCAAGGATCTTCCCAGCTAGGTTCTGATATGAGCAGCATGTTTGAAGTCTTTTTGGCATTTCTTTCTCTGCTTTGGTCTTGTGCAGTCCCAAACAGCTGTGGCCTGCATTATGTCATTAATGGGCCATGAGAAGTTGAATAAACAACCTCTGGCTTCCTGTACCCAGCAGATAAAATGCTGTGTCAGGGGAACGTGCAGTGTTGATTTTCTCTAACCAGGTTGCTGTCAAGGTGTGCAGAAGATTGCAGTGCCTGTGTGCATAGGGAGTGAGCAATTATAAAACAGTAATCCACAAAAAGCTCCTGTGAGCAGGCAAAGAGTGGCCAAAGTGGAGCAATTAATGCTTAACCAGACCAGTTGTTTAATCTTATGAAATGGATGCTGTTTTGATACCCATTTCATGCTGAACTATGGTCTTTAGATTAATGGAGTTGAGAAATAGGTGTTTCTGAGGTGGTGGAGTTGATCATTCAACATACAGGCAGTGCTGTGGGTATCAACCCGAGAACAAAATGAAAGGATTTCAAATTATCACTTTTCAGGAATACAGCTCTATTTCTTTCTAATAACATAACTTCAGTCCCATGCATTTTTGCTAATTGGTGGTGGTCAGTCAGCTCTCTACGCATTGCTTGGGAAGTCAGGTGAACATCTCTGCTCCTTCTCCATCACTGCCCTCTCATGATGCACTGCACTTTGCAAGCCAGGTGCTCGAGTGCCATCTCCTAGGGACGTGTGCAGACACCTCCCATTTCCAGCAGCTCTGTCCCCCCCACTAGGATACAGACTGGCTTTTGGAGGCATGCACTGATCTTCAATTTCTTGTCTGATTCTGTTTCCTTACTTGCCCTCGGATTACTGGGGATTATTCCAGCGTAAAGTATATTTGTGTATGGCTTAGTTAATTCATATCTACTAATGCTAGTGGATGATGAACAGCATTTGGTGATAAAAACACAGGTGGTGCTACTGAGTCCTGCAGTGGGAGCAGCTTTATGGTTGTAGGCATGGCCACACTAGTTAGGGTGAGTGTTTCTGGCACAGCCAGTTGGAAATAAATACAAGAACTGGGCATGTACAATGTGAGTCTTGCCCCAGTATGCCCCCATTCATCTCCTGATCTCCTGCTGCTCCTGCAGCCTCACCAGCTGCTTTGGATCCTGCTCTGCAATCCCTCCTGCACCATTCCCTGAGGCTGAGAAAACCACTTGGCTAAGTGAGTTTTTAGAGGCAGACTTTTCTCTCTAAATAACAAACGTAGGAAAATTATCAAATGAGCAGATGCAAATACGGGAAAATCTTTAATTTCCTGTTCTGATAAGAGGAGCTGAGAGTCCTGGGGCAGAGGAGTGGTGTGAGTAGTCAGTAAGCAATAGCTGCTGCTTAACAGGTCTGAGTTACCCTAGTGCTTGCAGAACAGAAAGGAGAGGAAGGTCTGTGTTTCTGTTCTTCTGGAAAATGTAGTATTTCTAGCATCTTCCTGGCCCTGAGCTCTCCTTCCAGAACCCGAGTCTGTTCAACTCCACAGAACAGTCCTGGCGCTTACCAGAATTTAATGATGCTCATTATAGCCAATAAGTGCTCACAGTATTTTAATGAGCACAGCAAACCTGCTCAGGAAAACTCAGGGGTGTTTTAAATGCTGCTAGTGGGGAGTGGAGAAGGGGGAAGGAGATGAAGCAAGACAATCTCAGGATAAAAAAACCTCCTCATGCTTGCTATAGCACTATCCGTCCACTCCACTTCCTTGTCCAGCCCTGATCTCCCTTTCTCTGCCCTCTGCCTGCCCTCCTGGCTTGTGCTCCTGGAGACAACTCCTGTGAAATCAAGCCATAAACTTCCAATCAGTAGCTTTTAACAAGCAAGCATCACTAATTTATTCTAGGTTTTGGTTTTATTTTAATGTTCAAGGCTTAAACAAATGTATGTATGGCTATTGCCTCTTGCACAGGGCTGTCAAAGCAGTGTCACACCTGTGTGGGGACAGCTGGTCCCTGTCTGCTCTGTCCTCTGGCACAATCATTCATGTACTCTTTGATACTTGATTTGTTTCAAATGCCTTCATCCAGCACAGGCTGTATAAAAAACAGGCCTAGAGGGGACTCAAGTGTCACCTGCCTGTCCCACAGCTGGTTCCCATAGCCAGGTCCATTTGCTGTGTTCAGTTACATCAGGGCTGAGCTGCTCTGGGGCTGCAGGAAGCTCTGGGCAGGCTGCTGCCTCTAAACCTTGCTTGGATTTGTAAGGCAAACCACGGAATGAATCTGGAGCAAAGCCACCAATTTGGTTGAAACCCAAATGTACCCTGAAGGTGGCCTAACCTAATTGAGGTAGAAACCACCACTCAGCACATCCAGCACTCAACTTCCTGATGGTACTTAGATAGAGAGTGCCCTGTTTCATTCAGATCTTGGACAAGGCTGGTATTAAGTCTGTGGTTTGCACATACTGGGCTTGGGGAAGTGATGTTAATGCCTGTGGGCTGTGTGTGTGACTGAGCCACTCAGTCTGCAGGTCCCACGCAGCCACGGCTGCATCCTGCAGTCACACCAGTGTGGCAGAGGGCTCACCTGCAGCTGTGGTGGGCTCAGCCTCCAGCTGTGGTGATCATCATGTCCAGCTGTGGCAGTCTAAACCTCCAGCTGTGCTGGTCTAAACCTCCAGCTGTGGCAGGCTCAACCTTGAGCTGCACAGAGCTTGGCTGAGGTGGGCACAGCCCCTGCATGGATTTGTAGGTCCCAACTTAATTATAAAGCAGGAATGAGAGCTCTCAACAACTTTCCTCTTTCTGGTCCACCTGCATTAGCAGCCAGTGATGCAGCTCTTTAGCAGCAGCATTGCCCGTGACTGTGCATATTAGCACTTGGATATTTTATGCTGCACACCAATGATGTGCTGGGGATCTCTATTTCACCTATTACTAGTGAGCTTAAAGCATTTTTAAAAAAGCTTCCTGTTGTATTAGTTTCTGAATATTACAAGAAAAGATGTGCTTACATAAACACAGTAAACCAATATCTTTATTTTAAGCAGTCCAAAGCTAGAAAGCTCTGATAATGGGCAATGACAGTGCACTGACCTCTTCCCACAAGGGTAGCACACAATGCCTGGTATTTTAAATGGTGTTAGGAGTCTGAAGCACCATTAGTACCCCTTTATAGCCTGTTAGGCAGCAGGCAGAGCTTCAAACAGGAGACATGAGGACTGTGTCCTGTTGTGGCTGCATTTAAATATCAACTGTATCAACAGTGTAGCAACTACTTGTCTGCCCATCAAACCACATAGGACTCTTTGCTTTTCCTTTGCTCTTCCTCATGTTTCTATCCACGGCTCCTGTTGCTTGTTATGGATTGTATTTTCTTGGGGCAGGAGCTGTTTGCGTATGTAGTCTTACATACCGGCAGGCTCTACTAGACTTTAAACTGTAATAAATAGAAAATAATAATATTTTCCCCCAATCAGTCTGCAAGGCATGAAATTCCTGGAGAGCTGTCTTCTAAGAATCATCCAAAGGAAAGGCTTCAGATTAGTTTTGTAAATAAAATATTCTGCAACTTGGTATTCAGGAGTGCCTCCATGAGCCAGACTTAAGAGGTTTCTCCAAACTGGGAGAGCACCATCCCTGGAGATGTTTACAGATGTGCAGCTGTGCTAGTTAGGGACAGGGCTTAGGGTGGACTTGGCAGTACTGGGTTAGTGGTTGGCCTCAATGATCTTAGAGGTCTTTTCTGACCTAAATAATTCTGTGACTGCATGTGCTGCTTCCAGGCCTGTGCAGGCTGCTTGTGCCATCTGTGTGTGCAGCTCCACGGGGATGCAGTGTGGAATGGGCAGGCAGTGACCCCTCCTTCCACCTTCTGTGGGGCACAGAGAGGGGGGCTCTTCCCCTCCTGGCCCAGTCAGGCTCAGCCTGGGGGTCCCTGACCACAGCCCTGCCACCTCTGGGTTCTCCTCCCATAACACGAGGTTTGCACCCTTTAGCATGAAGTTCAGCCATATTTTATTATTTTAATTGAGCAGGAACAAATTACTTCAATTGTTCAGTTTTTCCCCTTTTTTTTTGCCTCAGGCTGCATTCATAGCTGAAGGGGTCTGGTTTAGCAATGTTGAATGAAATGTTGGCAATTTAGAGAGACAAAATGCTGCTGTGGATGGCACAAATGCTAAATATCATTATTATCTTGCTTTCTTTATTAAAAGTTTCTAGGAAAACTGAGCTTTTGAAATTTGGTTATGAACAGTTATTTCCAATACAATTACTCCCTCTTGTGTGTAAACTACCTGCCACATTTCAATTACAGGAAAACAGTGGGGTAATAACACAGCAGTAAAGATGGATTAGAGTTAGGAAAGCTCATTGCCCTAGCTGGCAGGATTCTTCTATTAATGATTTAGGGGAATAGACTTCGTTCTAATTTTTTTTTTTTTTTTAAATCAGAGATTGGCTCAGAAGAAAATGACTGTTCTGTTTATGTTCCCTTCTCATGATTTCTCTGGGGTCTCTTAGGTGCAATGGTAAGGCCAGCATGGGAAGGAATTCTGATCAGCTTTTCTGTTTCTGCTGGTGTAGCTGTAATCAGTCAGCTAAAATTGGCTGGAGTTAGAATTAATATTACTATATCCTTATTGAGGAAAGAGTGAAAGTCTTTTTCTTCCCTCTCCCCCTTGCACACACGCATTACAGAATTGTGCACTTTTCCCATCCTAATTCATGTTGCTCTTTCTGTAGTACAAGTAATTGTTCTGAGACTGCATGCTAGAGCTTTGTGTGTTTCCCTCCTTTCCCCATTCACTTGGACTGCATCATCTGATATAAAGATGTTAATCTTGCAGTGGCCTGACAACACCAGCAGTGCTGTGAGTGATTGTACTATTAAGTGAAGAAGTTCCTATGGGTGAAAACCTTCCTGGCTGGAATATAGCAGGAATCTTGGCACTGATATCAGAGGATCAAGCTCTTCACTGTAATGCTTTTTATTTGCAGTTTTCTTTACAGCAACTTCTAATTTCTTTCCTCTAGGTTGAGGATAAAATGTGCTATGCTTTTCTTTTACTCTTTTTTAGACACCTGAATTTCATTCCTGGAGGGTTTCTGTTTCTGCATGAAAAGCAACTGGGATTACTTATCTTTTTTAAAGATACATATAGTACTTCTTACCTTCACTCATTCGGAGTTTAGAATATTATAGTCAGTTTAAATAGGATATTGTGTGAAGCTATTGAAAGTTTGACCCCTTCATTGCTGCATCATCCAGGGCATCAAGGATTTGGTAGTGGTGACTTGTTGAGTTAAAGTGCATCAGTTTCTTCTAGTGTTACACCTTTGAAACATTGGTCTCTCATAATATTTAATTTTTATTATCCTAATAACCACACTTTCTCAGGCAGTACAAACACATAAGGCTTTCTTCATCCTTGTTACCGAAAAGTGATGAAAGGTCCCCGTATTTTTACCTCTCTGTCTCTAGTCTCTGCTGAACCATTGAGTTTTTAGAGGCCTGCCATGGCATTGGATATGCTGACAGATTATGCTGTGGGAGCAAAAGGAATAGTGAAATAATAAGTCTTCTGCTCGTGCCACCAACCTAAGCTGCATGTGCTGCACTGCAATCACTTAGGTAACTCTGCGGGTTTTTTCTTTGACAATTGCTCAAGGCAGTCTGGGGGATACAGAATATTAGGATGGCAGATTGCCCTTTTGCCTCAAATATTTTGTGTTGGGTTTCACAAGGAACTGAGGTTTATGGGACTGTGCTTCCATCTTGATGGACAGGATTCCAGCTCTCAGTTCTCAGATGTTTCTGAGCCACTGTTCATGCTCAAGTCATCTGAACAGAACTATGCATCCAGGAGAAACAATTATCTCAGAGATACTTAGTTACTGCATTTTTCAGAGGCAGAACAAAGAAGTTTTATTTATTGGTATCTCTACTGTAAAAGAAGCTGCTGCATAAATTCTGTACTTACTACTTGCCAGGAAGGAAAGATGTTATAAATGTCCCCACAGCAGAGAAATGTTTTATTGGTGCTGTTTTCCTACTGGACACCAGAGAATTTAGCCCTGATGACAGGACACATCCCTTGGTTATTAGCACTTCTGGTTTGGAGGGAACTCAGCAACACCCATCTCCTCACACCTGCAGTTCAGTGCACATGTGCAGGCAAGCCATCATCTGCCAGACTTGCTGTGTGGGCCATGCTGAGACTCAATAACTGGTCTTGTGTATATCCACAGCAGGAAAATACCTGATGACATTAAAAATGCATGATGGCTTTGTTTGATGTCTCCAAGAACAGAGGGATACAAATAGCTGGGGAAGGGAGAAGAGTGGCAGGGATTTGGGCAGTTTGCAATGCGAGGTTGATCATTTGGTTTTTGGAATAACCCTTCATTTCCAGGCATTTCTGCCTGTGAGCAGAGGGCCCTGTCTGCTGGTGCCCCAGGACCCTGCTGTGATGGGGGGAGCACGATGGGAAGGGTGAACAGCCCAGGAGGAGCTGCTCACTGTGAGGTGGAACAGCAAGGAGGGCACGGGTGGGCTGTGCAGGGAGTGAGTCATAAACTTTTGATCCCAGATCCTCCCTCCTGCCACCTCCCTCCAGAGGAGATTGTTCTCAGCTTCTTTCATCTGAAGAAATAAGATATTTCATCTTAGCATTCATCTCAGTGCCAACAAAAGATCTTCAGACTAGCAGTTCTGAAGCGGAGAGAGATTTGTCTCTTAGAGAACATGTAAAAGGTATTATTATAGATGTGCAAAAGAACAAAAACAAGCTCACTGCTAAAATGTCGATAATCAGTTAGTTCTCTGAATAACTTACAACCCGATCCTTCCCCATATTCTCACAGTGCAGGAGAAGAAATGATTTAATTTGGGAATCCACACAGAAGTGATGTGCCATGCTGAGCCATAGAGTCAGTTTTCTGCTGCTGCTTTCTCTTGTTCCTTGCTCTTTTCTTTCTTTCTAAGCTTCCCAACATCCCTCCTGAACTCTCTGCACAGCAGAGAGCAATGGCCTTCCAGGCTTTCAAAACCTAGCAGCCAGTGCTGGAACAAAAATACAACTCCTCTGAAGCACCTGTTCTGCATGGTTGCCTTCAGGCTGAGGTGCTGCTTGGAGTAGCCTCCATGCCTTCCTCCTCTTGTCCTGGAACTGCAAAGCCATCAGCTTTTCAGAAAATCTTTCTTGGCATTCTGAGCCCCTGCTGTTGGAGCATAACCATGGAAAGGGAAGGGAGGTGGGTTTCTCTTAGAACTGTAAATGGCTGAGGAAAGTCTGAAATACTGAGGAGCAGAAGTCTTCCTGTGCTTTGTGTGGAGCTGGGTCCTGCCTGCTCACTGGGATAAGCTCGTGTTTGGCTAAAGAAAGGTAAAAGAGAAGTGCCCTATTCTTCCTACAGTTGTGTATTTACTTTATTTACCTTCTGCAAGTGTCTTCTGCTGTGATGACTGAGGGGTTTGAGGCCAGAACTGCAGCCCTGTGCTGTGCAGAGTCTGCCTCTCCCCTCCTGCAGGGGGGGAAATATTATCCCTGTATTAGCTCTTCTCCACTCCCATGCCTCATTGATAGATGCATTTAAAATACGTGCTGCCATTTCCTGTGCCTGTTCTTCCAGAGCTCTGCAGTGGAGATGAGCTTGAATATATCACTCGAATTCATCATAGCTTGAGTTTTAGTTCTGGCCATTTCCACCTCAATTGCATCTTCCCCTGAACCCATCCTGCCTCTGCTGCCATGGCCAACAGCAAGATGGACTGAGGTAATTATTTGTATTTTGTCCTGTTTCTGAGGGACTGCACTCCAGTGCACTTGCATGAAGGACAGCCTGTTAGCACTGAAATGATGTGGTTGCAGTCAGATTTAGAGAAGAGGAATAGTTTCACGCAGGTAATTCAGCCTTAACCTCTTGAGTTCTCATTACTTTGCGTCCACTCAGTGCTACTGCCCACCTCTTTCCTTTCTAAATGAGATCCAGTAACTAAAAGAGAAATTATGGCAATTTTCTATATGAAATTTGTGATTATTTGCATTTAATTAAAGGCTTCTCTTGGGAAAATGAAGGGCAGCTTAACCTCAGAGAAGCCTCTACATCTCCAGTAATTGCTTCTAATTGAAGTGCTTTGAGTTTCCATCCCACCACAAAAAAAAGGAAAAAAAGAAAAAAACCCTCAAACCTGAAAAGTTCACTCCCACACATAGGGTCCCTGAAAATTATTTTATCCTTGTGCAATTAAGGTGACTGAGGGTCCTCACAAATGATTCTTCAGTGTGGGCTAACCAGCTAAAATTAAAGTTTCATTACTGCAAAGGCTGGTTTGTGGTGTGCTGACGAGAAATCCAAGGCACAGCCTGTATTCCTGAGCTGCTGTGCTGACAGACACAGATGCAGGGGTGCAGGTGCACATCTTTTGCCTAAGTGCTCCTGGTGGTTTCTGGTTTTCTACACTTTTTTTTTACTTCCAATAGTATTTTGCTTATTATTGGCTAAACCTTTTTGGCTCAGTGTGTCCTGTGAAACTCAGGAGAAGGGTTTTCTCAGCTGGAGGTGTGCAGAGCTAATCAGCAGGAGAGCTTTTGGGCTTGGGAACATCTTGGACATTTTCCTGCATCTCCACCTGTGTGAGCCTCAGTTTTTGATGTTGCAAAAAGCGTATCCTTCTCATGCCAGCTCCATTCCTCCTGCATCCTGGCACATGGAGTGTGTCCCTAGAGCAGGGGTGGCATTTTATAAACTGCCCATCCCTGGCACAGGCATTTGGAACCAGCCCTGCTCTGCCCAGGGGTTGTGGTGCCCAGGTCCGTGGTACTGGGGGCTGTGGGGTGCCTGAGGTCCCCTGTCTGGGGAGAGGAGCAGGTCACCTCATGACAAAGCCACCACCTCCACTCAAGCAGCATTTCCATGACACAAATTCTGCCTAATTACAGCTATCAGCATTTCTGTGCAGCTCCTGGCAGTGACATCTCTGCTTGCACCCTTTGCTGCTGTTAAATCCCTCCTTGTGTTGTGGGTCTGAAAACAGGCCTGACATAAATAAAAGTTTGTATGCTGTAGCAGCAGACATGGCCATCTTCTGCTGTTTGTTCTTTCCACTGAAGATATCAACGTTGAGAAACATGAGAGTGTTCTGCTTTCCTGTGTTCTCACTTTGTTCATTAATGCCTGGTATCACACAAGTCAGCAGCAATGTGCATCTGATTTCTGCTCTTTATTTTCCCTAAGGTTCTTTTTAATTTTCACAGAAACACAGAAAATCTCTAGATGGACTGAAATCTTTTAGAGTGATCTCTGAGATGGCTATGGGTGAATTGTCAGAAATGGGAGCATCGTTGTTTGTCTTTTTTTTTTAAGTTGCAGCTGCAGGTAAACACATGAAAATATTAGTGGCCTGCCTCTCTTAACTTCTTAGCAAGCAAACATGCTTAGAAAAGTACACCTCTTCATTTCAATAATAAGGAAAAAATGTTTTAATTTTTTATGCAGAGTCCTGAAGTACTTGTATTTTGTGTAGGTGCAAGTCATATAGATGTGTGTAGGTGCTGATTTTGATTCAGATTATTTAATAGGGTGGTATTGTTTCTGACAACAAATATTAATCTTTCAAAACAAGACATTAGAGAATTTTGTTCTAGGAAATGGGGAAATCAAATGTCTTTTATAGTCTTTATTTTCTCTAGTATAGTAGAAAGGGAATTCCTGCTAGTTATATATTTGTGCTTCTGAATCAAGCACTTATTTACTGGGAGATGTCATCAACAGAGACTGATGGAAGGCTTGCAGCAATGCCCTGAGCCTTGTGAAGGGGAGGAAATTCAGCCTGAGCAGCTGATGGCTGAGTTGTGGAAATACCAGGTGGATTTACAGAAAACTGCTTTGTCTAGAAGGGAGAACAATTCACTTCACCAGCAGGTATAGATTGAAAGGCAAATTTCATCTTTATTTGAAGTTTCCTATTGACCAAAGATATTTGTCTGTGTTGGTATGATAAAGGACTCAGCCTTGTGCTTTGCCCAAGAATCAGACTGGATGTTAGAAAGCTGATGCGTGTAATTCTTTTCTTCTTCCCAGTGGAGCTACATTTACTGCTATTACACCTTTTTTCTAATAGGAAGCTTTTGTGCAGAACAGTTTGCCTTGTCAGTCCTTTTTCTATTGAGCTGAGAAATTAAGAGCTTTTACATATTCAGGGTTGAAATAACAATTCTCTGTACAGGAGGGCTGAGGCCAGTAAAGACCCTGTTGTTCTTGCCATTCCAGGAGCTGGGGCATCCTCCGCTCTCTTCCCACCACCACTGTGGTCACTTTCCATCCTCCCAGCTGCCAGCCAGGGCAGCTCATAACAAATTTGCACTCACCAAAATGGCATTGAGAGATTTCCCTACAGAAGCAATCTGCACAAGGGAGCAGCTTTCAACTTGAGGGCAGAAATCTGTGCTGTAGGTGGGGTCAGAACCCGGGGTGGGAAGGCAATTAATTTCAGTTTTGCTTGTAAATTATGCTAAACAGACATGGAGTAGCCAGTCAGTTGTTGCATGTCTCAGTTCTCCTCTTGCAGGGATGTAAATGGGTGGCATCAAGTTGGGGTTGCACAGTTATAAGTGAGGGAAGAACAGACTGGCAGCATTGAGCTCCAGAAGGCAACTGCAAAGGACAGGGATTAAACTTCGAAATATGGACAGTGTCTGGGCAATTCCAAAGAAGAGTCCATCCTGGTTTGGAGGTTTTTTGGAATTACTTTTCCTCCCTCATAGGCAATAGAAGAGACTGTTGCTTTGGGTTGGTAATAATCTGCAGGGTGACACGTTAAATGGGTTTCACTCACCTACAGAGTTTGTCAGTTTAAAACAAATACATAGATACTGTGAGGATTTATGCAGTACAGAACATATACAGACCCCAAGAGAGCTCTAAAGACAGAAATAGCTAGAAAAAATAATATAAATCCGTGCTCTGAAGTCTTGCAGAAACAGGCTTCCACTTTTGGAAACATGGCATAGGAACCTGCAAATGGTGGACAATTACACCCCTGTAAATGAGAGTAAACTAATCAGTTGTGCTCATTTCTCTTTCCTTTTCCTCATTGCATGTTTTCCTGTTTTTGAAATGAATCCATCCAGTAAGAAATGTGAAGTTAAATGGCTGAACTCTCTGCTCAGTCACAGTTCTCCCTGAAGCTCATGTTGGCTGAAATGCTCACTGAGAGCCGGCGTGGAGAGATGATGAGATCCATGGTGGGGAAATGACCACCATCCATCCAAAATGTTTTCAGCAGCAGCACTGGGAAGGGAATACACTGGTGCAATCTGTAGCTCTTGTTTCTGTTTGAAAGGTCTCTAATGAGCCATGTGTGCACTGCATTTCACCCTGGGAAATCCCACTGAAATCTGGCACTCGCGTTTCATTTCTTACGCTGCTATATTTAGGGCAGAAAGCAGATCTCCCAGCGTGGCTCCTTCTGGCTTCTAGAAACCCTGCAAAGTGTCTTAGTAATATACACTAATTGCTTACCAAAGCTGCCAGCTCCCTGTGAAAATCCTTTCAAAAGATGGGAAGTGGAAGCAGAGCGGTTGCCTGCATTTTGTGCAGGCACGTGGCAGCAGCCAGTTGTCGTGTCTGTGCCATGAGGATGAGGGACAGATGACCTTGATGGATGTGATGTTGTCTTCATTACTCACAATGAGTGTGAAGGCTCACACTCAAACACTGTTTTTCTGCCCCTCCATTTTCATTCTGTGGATGAGGAGTCCAATCAGAGGTGTTTCCTTTGAGTTCTAATGAGTAATTAGATATTTCTTAAACCTGCAGTCAGTGGCATTCTCAGAGCATACATATTCCCTTCCTCTGATGTACTTATTTTTAATAAGTTCCCATATTTCTTGACCTTAGTTCCACTAAAAGTCATTCACAGCCATGCCAAGTGAGGCATTCAGCATCACCTTGTTACAATACAAGCCTCTCTGTTCAATACAATCTCTTTTCTGTGCTGAGGCCTGCCAGCCCAGCTGTACCCAGATACCTGCAGTTGAAGTGAAGTGTTAAAAGAAATCTGGTGCCATGCTGTTTTTCTGTTGTGGGTAGGAGGGAGAAGCAATACATGTCAGTATTAGCAGTGTAAGGTGAGAATATGGTATTTTTATATTCTGGTATTTGGAGAAATATTTTAGGTATTTCATAGCCTTTCCATACTTGTCTATATAGGAAAAAAAAATCTTTAAAACTGAAGAATAATGGAGTGACTACAGTTTGGTGGAAATGACATTCAAAATCTACTAAATTAAGCAGAGAACATGTCCATCCCAGCAGCTTTCTTTCACAGTTCTTTGATAGGGATATAATTTTTCTGTAATCACTCGGAAAGATGGTTGGATATTTTTTCTATTAAATTCTGAAGGACTTGAACCTTTTCTGGCTTACCTTTGCTATTTTTCATGTTTATATACAACAGTACAATGCATCAGCATTTTTATACATTTCCCATATAAAAATGAGCCATGTTTATAGAGGCTGTCAGACTTTCTATTCCACAGAATAACTGGAGCATCGCTGTAAGCTGACACCAGCCTAAAAATCACATATAGTTGCTGAAATGTCTTATTTTATAGCCCTGTTCCTGTTTAATAGCTTAGCTGTGCCCATTTCTTAATTTACCATCTCTGTCCAGGAGTGCATTGGTGTCGGGGGATGCTCTGCAGAGGTTCCAGGGTAGCTCTGCTGTTTTTGTGGGTGCCCTGATCAGCAAAGCTGCCTGTTGGGTTAGGAGCTGCCCAAGCTGTGATAATTAACTGGTGAGGTAAACCACTCTACACTGCTTTAACCTTCTTTCAGCAGGTTTCTCCTACCAGGCACTGGAATATAAAATGATTGCTTCTTTTCTCTCTCTCTGCAGTATTTATCCTCAGGAGATTTTGGATAGGTTTTGCCTATTACAGACAGAGTAAATGCCTATCTGGAAGCTATCTGGTATTCATAACCTTAAGGCATTTAGGAAATCATAAAAGCTGAATGGAATTTTTTTCCCTTTTTTATTTTTGTCTTTTTTTTGGTTTTTTTTTTGTTTGTTTGTTTGTTTTGTTGGGTTTGTTTTTTTTTTTTTTTTAAGATAATAGCTCAAAGAGCTGAAGGCACTGCTTGCCTTTCAGGTAAATTCCATTCAGGATGATAAATTATGGCTGAACTGAACCAAAATGTTCCTAATGGCCCTAGTCAAAAGGCCTATTACAGGATGTCTAACTCACTTAAATTCCTTTTGGCTTTAAATTGTTAATGATTAGGTGTTTTAGGGCTAAAGTGATATACACTTAAAGGGCACTTTGCTTTAAGGTTAGCCAAGCTGAGCACCTCAGGTGAGGGACCTTCAGGCAGAGAAATCAGGATGTTGTCTCTACAGGTGGGTAATTTTGAGGGAATATTTGCAGGACACCAGGCAGGCAGGTCTGTGGAAAAGGAAGCAGAGGAACATTCTGGAGCAGAGAGCAACAGCAGCTTTGGCCGGCCCTTGTGGTTTTTAAATTTCACTTTTGACACTGCAGAGAGAAAGTTTATTTGTCTTTGGCTATGATATTTGGAGAAGTAAACATTCAGTGATGTCAAAGGTGTTTTCCCAAAGGAACAGCTGGTCAGCTGTAAGGCACCAGTCCTGTGCTGACTGCAGTTCCTTGGGTTTAAGTGTGGTTTTGCAGCAGTGAAGGTGCCAAACCTGTCTGGTAGTCACAAAGGTTTGGGCTCCTGTCCAGCCTTGTGCTGCTGACCAGTGAGCAATGCCACGTGTTTATCTGGAAGGATGTGCAGTTATGTTGTAGAAATCCCCTCAGCATTGTCAGCTTTAGGAACTTCTCAATTTCATAGATTTTTAATGTCTCCTGACAGTGAATCACAGAAAATTCCAAGTCACTTCACACAGGCACTTATGGGACCTGGGTACTCACAGCAGCCTTGCTCACATGGATATTAATGTTCAGTTTGGCTTTTTTTAATTAATGGATGAGTTTATTGGAATTGAGTTTTGCCTTCTAATCCTTTTCCCTGAGCATTATCAACACAGAGATCCAGCAGCTGCACACGCTGCCTTCTGCTCAGCAAAATCAGAGGTGACCTGAAGATCCAGTCCCTGGATCAGACTCACACTCACCTTCCTTTTTCCAGGGCTTTGGTTCAGGGCCAGCAAGCAGCACATGCAGGAAAAAATGCCAAGCAGAAATACCAGGAGTGGCCCCCTAATAAAACATATGCCCCTGCACAGTTGGCTTGCAGAAAAAGCTGAAAGGATATTTTCCAAAATATCCACATTGCTCCTCAGGCTGCACAGTCAGCTTGCAGGCATCCAGGACCATAACACTGCCATCTTCTGACATTTTTATTGCAGAGTAAAGGACGAATTCTTTATAAATTTCAAAATACTCATTTTCCTTTGGTTTTTCCCCTCTTGGTGATGCAGCTCCCCGCTGGGGAGTTTAAGCAAACATTGTTCCCTGCTTGTTTGGGATGCTGTTAATGGGAATTCCTGGCCCAGTGCAGACGTCTGGCTCCTCCAGAATGTTTCTGTTCCCTGCTGTGTCGCTTCCCCTTTGATATCTGATGAGTCAGCAGGTCTTTAATTGCTCTTCCTCTATTGAGCGTTCTCTCGCTCAATACATTAAATATTTGATTGCCCCAGGTCTCCAGACAGAGCAGGGCACGCAGGGGGATTTACAGCTCCCAGAGCAAAGCCTGTTGCCCTTCCAGACAGTGAGTTTGGCAGCTCAGCCCGAGGCCATGCCTGGGAAGCCTCGCCTGGAGCCCGGGGGGACCACAGGGATCTGAGCAGGCCAGGTGGTTTGGGATGCTGGGGGGCATTTTGGGATGGAAGCAGCTGTGCTCTGTAAGGCTTGCTGCATGAGAGTCTGCACATCACCAGGGAGGCCCCTGCATGGCCAGGAGGCGAGTGTGGCCACATGTCCTGCAGCTCCCAGAACTCCTTTTTTTTTTACTTTTTTTGAAGCAGCAATGCAGAGATACCCACTGGAATACTCCTGCGCTTGGTGGATTGTGGAGTGTGTCTTCAGGGACATAGTAAGATGGTCTATTATAGCAGTAAAATTATCTTCTGGTTACTTTCTTGGATATTATGCATGTATTTCATACTCAGTGAGCTGAAATAAGGAGTTTTAATCGTGTTTTCCAAGTGTTTTAGATGAATACACCATGTAGGGACAATCTCTGTGCCTTGCAGAAGGAAGCCTGGCTTCCAGGTGGGGCTGTTCCCTGGGCAGAGTTGGGCTTTCATCCATGCAGGTGGCTCCTTGAGAGGGGAAATCCAGTGCAGCATTCACAAGCATGCTCAGAAATCTGGGATTTGCTGATGGCTGCTGCCTCCCTGCTCTAGGGAGGAATCACTGCACACGATGCTGTGTGGGAGTGTGCAGACTCTCACTGGGGGAAAGCAGCAGCAGTCCTGAGGATTGTCAGCAGTGTAGGCTTGAGGCAGGAGCTGCAGTGCAGTCTGTGGAGGAGAATTTCCCAGATGTACCTCTCTGCATCTGCCTTTGGGCTTCCTCTTGCTCTGAAGTCTCAGAGCCTCCATGTTTCTAGTGGAGCGTGGAGTTGGGAGTAGAGCAGGAAGAAAGGCTGAGAAATGCAGACAGCAGCATGCACTTCACACACATTCCATCACTTCATCCCTGGTGGGTGGCACTGGAGAGAAGAAAGACCTTGGTGGGGATAATGGGGGAAGGAAGAGCCCTACAGCCTCACTTTGTTAATCCTATTAGCCTGGTCCTAATATAAGAGAAGCTGCTGCAGTGCACATGCTCAAGCAATGAGTTAAAAAAAAAAATCACACAAGTTTCCCTCCCACTGAGTCAAAGAGAAGCAATCTCACTCCCACTGAAATGAAGTAAATGTAGCTTCTATTAGAGCAGAGCAGTGAGCACCAGAACTATCATTTTGTAGAGCAGACCTTTTAGACAGACCTTCAGATTAAGAAAAATAGGTGCAGAATAAAATTCTGTCCTGAAGGAAAGTTGGCAGTACTGCAGCAGTGAGACAGAGGAGCCCTGTGAATACATAAGTGGTGTTTTCCCACATTATTCAAAGTGCCCACTTGCTGAGCAAGTGGAGCAGCAAGTTCTGGGCAGATGAGGAATGGGGAGAGAGCAGTCCATCCACACAGAGCCTTGACTTCTGCCAGGCTGTTAATATCAGGGATGTCTGTGACCTTCCAGTCAAGCAGGGGAGAATAACTCTTCAGCAGTCAGGTTCAATCCAGCTAATGTTTCCAAGATTAAATGCATACTTGCAGACTAGATCCAGCTGCCAGTTTTGAACCCTTCCTGTCCGTACAATTTTCAGCGTTCAGGCTGCTGC
Source organism: Vidua chalybeata (assembly GCF_026979565.1). NCBI lineage: Eukaryota > Metazoa > Chordata > Aves > Passeriformes > Viduidae > Vidua > Vidua chalybeata. Next base: position 13,650,856 of record NC_071544.1, read on the forward strand.
AGGTTTCGAGCTGTGGTGCTGTATACAAGGAGAGAGCTGGCAAGAAGTGTGAGAGAGCTTGAGAGGCTTCCTTTGCTCTGAGCAGTGCAGAAAATCCCCACTGTGATGCCTGGAGAGAACCATCCTGTGCCTCAGTACCTGCATTGCACAGGTGCCCTCCAGGTGCCCTCACCCTTCAGCCACATCCAGCTCTCAGGAGCTCAATCCCAGTGGTTCTGCCAGGGCTGTGGAATGTGTCTGAACAGCTTTCAGGGATGAGATTGACCATTGTGGCCCTGTGGTGCTGCAAGGCTTTATTTTTGAAGGATACCACTTAGAGGTTTGAGCAATATCTTCATTAATGGAAACCAGTTGATGGTCCAGCCCTGTCTAAAGGTTTGAGCACACAAGGAAAGCTTGGTGACTGCCAACTTTCAGCTTAGGCTACAGCTAAAGGCTTTTACAGCAGTAATACACACTGTGTTCTAGATTGGAAAATCAGGGAGTTTGCCACTGTACACAAACATCTCTCACGAGTGGATTTGTAATGGAGGTGGGCTGAGTCACCTACTCAGTGCCCATGTCAGGGAAGATTTCCATAGAGCCAGTTTACCTGTCTCCTGTTGATAAAAATAATTGGAATTATTGGAGCTTCAAAGCCGTGGAGAAAGTAATGGATGACCAGCTGCACTTCAAATGAAAAAGTAATCTATGGAATAATTGCTGCCAGTCAGCCCGAGCCCAGCTGTGAAATATTAATGGGTTGCTTGATCAGTCTATACAGAGCTCTCAATCATCCTCCTAGAGAGCAGCAAACCCAGCAAACAGCTCAGGATTTGTACTCAGCCAGACTATTGACAGGGGCAGAATAAGATGTTCTAATGTGGTATTTGCTGGAAGCGAGTAACAGTTATTGGGTGCTAATGGAAAACTTTTTCATAATATTTATGTGTTCAGAGATGATCTGTCTTACTCCTCTGCCAGCACCCACCATGTATCTCGCTGGGGACAAGCAGTGGCAGCCTGTGGACAGCACTGCTGTGAAACCTGGCAGCCAGTGATAGTCTAGGAGGAAAAAAATACATTGAACAGAGGGTTTGCTATATTTAACAGTGACCTGTGTGCCTCAGAGCCTGGTGAGAAGGAAGCTGCCACCCTGATCCAGCCAAGCTCTGCACTTCAGGTGTGTGAATGCTCCTGCTTGCTTCAGAGAAACTTTGCATAAGCTGGAGCACTTTGTGAGATTGAAGTCTACTGAGTAGGAGTTCATAAGAAAAAAGAGAAAGAGCTGCACTGGATTTCTCTTTTGGAGCCCTTGAACTTAAGGCAAGTTCAGCTTCAAAAAAGGGAGGCAGCCAGAGAGTGAACAGAGGCTGCTTTGATTAGGAAAGCTGCAAAGTTCTGATTGTCCCATGAGATGTGGGCCTCATGCTGCATTTGCTAATGGGAATTACCTTTTCTTTGGTGTCTCTTTGTGTACCCCCTCCTGATCACAGCAGATCTGAGCATCTCAGTGTCCATCCTCCCACACTGCCTTGGTGTGGGCACAGGACAGTGCCAAACCTCACAGAAAAATCTGGTTTATCTCTGAAGGGGGGTTCAACTTTGGGATTGGGGACTGCCTTCACTCTGTGTTGCAGAAGAGCAATGCACAACTTCAGAACTCCTGTTTAAAACTAGGAAATGAGGGATTTGGATCTCTGTAGTCTTGATACTGTATAGCTTTGAGAGTGGATGGTTCTTGACTCCCTGAGAAGCAAGGGGCCCAGCCATCACCCTGGAGAGTGCAGGACTTCCCCTTCTCCCTGCAGCTCCAGAGCTGTGTTTTTGTGTAACCTCATGTCATTCTCTGGCCCTGTTTTCTCCTTCCCAATCCCTTGCATATCACCACTATGAGATTTTTTTGGAAGGGACAGCTTTCATATAATAAAATACATTATTGTTACTATTAGGTCTGTAATTATTACATTTGCATATCACAGCAAAACTAGGCTCAGATTTTAGAATTAACCAGTGGACTCCATCCTCAGCAGTCCATTTGTTTGACTGTGGAGCAAATAGTACAACACAGAAAATTTTGCTCTTCTGGACAACATGGCCTGGAGGAGCAGAGTCTTCCAGGGCCTGCAGGACAATGCCAGAGAGCCTGTTGAGCCACATGTTTAAGATGATTGCTTTAGGTATTATTGCATTATAAATAGCAGCTAATAATAGTAGCATAACAGCAAGGTTCTCAGCTGATGTAAATTGGAAACTGTAATTCCGTAGAAGTTAATGGAGCTCAACTGATTTACACTAGTTGGCTGTCTAGACCCTAGCAAATGATTCTAAATCTGATAAAATTAAATGAGATTCAAAGCTCTCTCACATAAGAGAATATTAAATCCTATCTCTGCTGTCAGACTTCTGTGTGGCTGTCAGGCTTTGTAGCTGGGACTTTAAGATCCTGTTTTAAGTTCTTGATTTTATTATTTGATATTTTTTCACTTCCCTTTTATTTTGTTTAGTTGGCTAAATCTTATTTCCCAAAAAGGAGAGTTAGAAAAATTTTGAGGCATCATTAGATGCCATTTATTGGTATTAACGAGCTGTTGGCAGAGATCTTAAAGCCATAGATATTTGTGTCCTTTACTTTCAGTTCAGAATGCAGACATTGAAAACATCTGTTCATCACGCATCCTGGAGAGGTCTGTAACCTCAGTGTTTTTCACTTGTCCCCAGGAAAGTACTGTAAATTTTATTTAATATGACTGCCTCTAGTCTATAAATTAAAAACAAAAAAAAAACCAAAACAAAACAAACCATTTTCAAATGTGGTGGAATTAAAACTGAGCATTGAATTAGTTAATGACAAGCTGTGGGTTGATTTGAGGCATGGATCAACAAGGTGACAGCTCCTAGGGAAGGGGACACAGTGGTCAGAAGTGACGAGCTGGGAGATCTGGGAGAAATTCACCCATTGAAGATTTCTTGCATTTCCTGGCACAAATGTACAAACCATGGTTCCTTCTCCTGGTTCTGCTGCAGGGATCCCAACTGGCTTGAGCACTTTGAGGAGCAGGCTTTGGAAATCCTGGCTGGTTTGCCAGAAGTGGGGTAGGGGTGGCTGGGCGTGGGGGCGGGAGGTGACAGCTCGGCATTGCCTCGGTGCAGAGCAGCACCTCTGAGCACGGCTCTGCTGCAGGGGTGGAACTGGCTTTGCTGGGTGTGAAACTGATGTAGTGATGGCCCCGTGAGTCCTTGTGAGGTGGGACCTGTGTGTCTGAGTCAGAGTCACTGGGAATGTGAGGCTTCAGTGCAAAGCTTCCCTGAGGATTGGAATGACTGCAAACAGCCACAGGCAGGATCTCTAAACAAGTCCCAGCACTGAGATTACTCAGAAGGGTGGAAAAACCTCTCATTTGTGCCCATGCTGCTGTGAGCAGTTTTGGGCAGCTTTCACAGATGTTGATGCGAGGTAAAACACCAGAAATTTGTTTGAAAACAAGCGTAAAGCTCAAACCATAGATTTGTTTTCTTCGGTACATTACTGCATGCTGAGGTCTCCACTAAAGCAGAAGGTAAATGAAATCATCAGCATCATCTTCGCTGAGTTTGATTAAAAAAGGTAATATGTGTTTAAAAATTCATGGCACAGACCCACAGTTGCTCATGCAGCCATGCATGGTGCAATCAGACAGACGATGTTTCTTGTAGGAAACTGGCACTAAAAGTTGCACCCATCCTTATTTGAGTTAGAACATCTTGGTGGAGCTTCTTTTATCTGTTAATTTTCTCCCTGAATTCATCTTCCCAGTCAGCATTGTACAAGCAACTTCCCATTGTATCATTTCTTTTGGATCCATTCATAAAGCTGGAATCTCAGGGCAGACTTGAAAGAGTAATACATAGAAAAATACAGTCCCATATATTTTTCCTAATTCTGGTAGCGAGCTGAGAAAATCTGTATTTTTTTGAATATTGGAGCATTGGATTTCCCAAGACATAAAAACATCCCTGGTTGTTTCTTGCTGTAAATCAGAAGTGGCATCTCCCTGCTGGCGTTGCTCCTTCAGCAGTGGAGGAACTCCACACTCTTGGGGCCAAACAGCTGCTGCTTGAACCATGTTTCTGTTAAAATCCTCCCAATGTCGTAGTTTGTTGGTGAGCAAAACTCATAATTGCTGCCAGTGAATTTAGAGCAAACAGCAATAAAATATGTGTGTGTAAAAGAAAACTTCATCTGCAAGCCTCATGGGAAAGGAACCCTGCATGGGTCTCTGGAAATTATATGTTACTGGATTTAGTGAGACTAAGCAGAAATGCAGCAGCCCTGCGTGCTCAGATGGTTGAATTGCTGTGTGTGAATAAGGGTAACAGGATTTGGACAACACTGGGAGAGAGACAGGGAAATTAATTTTCTTGGTGTGCTGCCTGTAACTTTCAAACAATTCTGGGAGACTCCTGATAAGGGCCGGTGAGACTTGTTCTGGGAACAAAATGATGTTAACCAATCTGTGAGTAAACTCTGCTCGGCACTCCACTTGTCATTATTCAATCTGTCCTGACGAATAACACAGATAAAAGGATGCTCTCACTCCCTTGATGCAGAGGACTGACACACACAGTGAATCATAATCAAGCCAGGGACTCAGTTCTTTCCCTTTTTTTATTATTTTTTTTCAGATAAGAGAAGCAGTTACCAGCTTTTAAATAGCATCATAAATTATTTGTTCTCTTCTGGCAAAAATGCTTATTTGCATCTCGCAGCGAAAATCATCTGGGCTTTGGCGAAATTATTTAAGACTTGTTTTAGTGTGTGTTGTTATGTTTTGCTTATCCAAGCTCTGGGCCAACTGTAATTTACTTGATATTAATTAGTCCAGAGCTGTGAAATGGACATATTGAGCCAAACTGCTTTTCTGCTGTGTTACCCAGGTTTAAAAAATGAATCTACAAATGCCCAAATCTCTGTCTTTTCCTATATTTTACATCAATCCAAGTCCAAAGTTTTGCTTTGTTTGGTATCATTTCCATATAGCTAAATATAGTAAATATATTAAGTAAGCTACTGCTTCTACTTACTGCATGCATTTTAAGAAATTATTTTTTAGAGCTGTGTATAATAAAGACATTCCAAAGAATGCTTTTAGGACTTCTAATGGAACTCCAAAGGCACATTTCCTCTTATTTCAAGTGCAGTACAAGGGCTCCTCTACCATCTTCCTGAAAAAGGAAAGAGGTGAGAGGAGTCAAACACAACTCTTAGAAATCTGAGTAAATGTTCTTAAATGTGTTGCTGATCAGGTTTTCCTGGAGCAGCAATTGACTGTGCAGTCTCCATGAAGAGCTAACATTGGCATCCTCGTGTGCTGGTGGTGTTCCCAGGCTGGCTCCAGGCATCAGCTCCTGCTTTCCTCTCCCTTTTGCCATTGTCCTGAACCCTTGTGCAGCCCTCAGCTCTTCTGAGCTGAGCCTAGAGAAATAAGATACTCCATTAAGCCACCCATTAAGGAAGACATTGGCTTTTTTTTTCCCCTGTGGTAGAGAAATTGTATATTAATTCGTCTAGACCAAAGACATAAATATTTGATTTTCATGGAGTCACCATATTAACAAAAAGTATGCAAAGTTCACTTTTGTTTCATTAGTTGCAATAAGCTAAGGCAATTTCAGTTCATAAACACAGTTTTTGATTGTACTGGCAAGGTTTTAAAATACATTTAAAATCCTGTTACTTGAAATCTGTAAACAAAATATAGTTCTTTCATCTAATTTACGTTGTCAAGAGCAAAGTAATTTACATAAGAGGGTTGATAGACTATCAGGAGCAGCTATACTTTGAGAGAGAAAAGCCTATTAGATCTTAATCCATCTGATAAGCATATTACTTCACCAAAGCCAAACTACTTTCGTATTCTCTATAAATAATTCCATTTAGTGTAATTGATTATTTTACAGCAGGAACCAAGATAGATATTGTTGGAGGAGAATCAGCCTATTAGTCACGTTTTGGAAGTTGTTCTGGAGAAGTCAGATTTCAATAAGCTGGAGGTCTGAGAGATTTGAGGGGAGGATTACCAGCCAAGTTGTCATTGTGCAGGTTCTGTTCGCTCCCAAATATTGGCTGGGCTGTTGTGCTTTGCTTCAGGAGAGCAGGAAGAAGGAACCAGCTGTAGAGAGATGCAGGGAGGCAAGCACCATCAGTGCTGGTCTGGAGCTGGGTTTTACCTTGGAGGGTGTCAGACAATCCATGCAGAAAAGCTCTGGGTTGGACTCGATGATCTGGGTTGGACTCGATGCTCTTTAATGTCTCTTCCAACCTAGTCACCCTGTGAATTCTGTGAATTCTGTGAAATGCTGCTGATGGCAGTGACGCCTCAGGATTTAGCTTTTATGTTTTTCAGATTCTGTGCTGCTTTAGTGTGTGGGTCTGAGCTTCATATTAGGGGATGGTGAGCTCTCTTCACAGAGTAGGGAGACAAAACAATTCCTGCTCCAGCTGGGGACCAAGGATCCAAATCTCATATAAAACAAAAAACCTGAGGCAGCAGCAGAGTGTGTCAGGAATTGTCAGTGCCTGCTCTGGGGGTCCTGGGTGGGTACCCAGCAGTCCTGCTCAGGATGGATGCTGCAGCAGTGTTGGGTGTCTGGGGCAGATGTGAGTTACAGCGGCCTCACTGCACTGCAGCAGAACTTATTTTAGTTTTTTTTTTTTTTTTTGTCCATCTGCTTTGTCTTGCTCCTTCCTTCTTGTCTCTGCCTTTTGGGTTTTGAGGGTTTTTTGGCTTTTTTTCTGCCTTTGTGTTACTTTTTTCTCCCGGCTGCATGATTACACATTCACCTTTTGTTTGTTGCATTCCTGCAGCAATTGGAATCCCACACTTCTCAGTGAAATGTGGTTCTGCCAAAAAGCATGAAGCCCTGTTTTGTGTGTGAGGATTTCTAAAGGTTCTGTTTAAATGAGCATAGGTAAAATCCACATGTGCTGACATTTCAAGGTTACAGAAATCCAGAATTGGTTTCCACACTCAATATTCAAACTTCAGCTATGGCAACAACTCTTGTCTTCATGGTGGTGGGCTGTCACAGCAGGTTAGTGCACCTTGAGCAGAAAATAATTGGAAAAGGTGGTTTTCCTTGAGGGAATGCTAAACATATTTTTTAATTGTAGCATTAATAGGCCATTGCCTTTCTAATTCAAGCTGTAATGCACGGGAGGTTTTGTTGTGCCAAAGGACCCTCCATCATGATGTACTTGCCCCTCAGAGCAGCTCTGGAATAAGGTGTAGTTTTGCTGAAGTTCTGAAAGCTCTTTACTAACTCTCTTTAAGCAGATGAAGAATTATAATTTGCTGTGTAATATTTCTGTAGAAAAGTAAGGGGTTTTTTATTTGCATAAACTCTGAAGGGCTTCCAGAGCAGAGTGAAAGTGAATGTAATAGTTCATTACGAACCAGGGAAAGGAGAAGAATATGATGTGGTTGAAGGGTTTGAAATAGGATTTTTTTTTTTTCTTTTCCATGGTAATACTGGTGTTGTGCTGCCCACAGACTCAGCAGTGCTGGAGACTGAAGTTCATATTCCAAGTAGGTCCAGTTATTGGAAAGACACTGAATGAGCTTCCCCTGCAACTGTGGCAGCAGCTCAGATCCCTCTAATGAGCAAAAAGTGGTTCTGGAGAAATAGTCCCAAGTGAAAATACTCATCTGAATGCTAACCAGGAGCTGGCTCGTGAGCAGCCCATGGGCTCTTTGCAGAAGATTTTGTCAAATCATTATCTGTGCCAGATGAAAAAAAAAAATTAAATAAAAGGAAATTGTTCTTTTATTTCTGGGAGTGAGTCTGTCCCACCTATCCCTGTACACAGCACCCTGCACAACATGTTCTGGAATCATGGCATACCCTGAACTGTGACAGGCTGGATTTTGGTTAAGGCTGTGCTTTATTCTCCACCAGAGCACATCCAAATTGTGGGGCTGACTGCCCAGAGCCCCTGGTTCATGCTCAAACCTGAACTGCAAAGTGAATCTCATTGCTGAATTCATTTCTCTCACTCTGCTGCTGTCTCTGAAGTGCATTTCTTTCTTTATTTGTATATTTTTCAAATGGAGAGAGTAAAACGTCACATATGAAAAAGATGTACAAGTTCAGATTTCCAGGTAGTAGAATAAATATGAAGTTTGATGAATTTGTACCAGAAAAATTCTTGAATGAAGGCACAATGTAGACTTCTTTTGAGAGTTGTGAGGTTTGGTTTTGTTTATATTGTAGCCAAAGCATGAGAATTTACCTTACAAAGATTGCTGAGGAAGAAGGTAAAACTAATGTATGTGCAGGGTGTTGTGTATGTGTTGCAGGCCTGTCTAAGGCTAACACTAGGTTTACTTGTTCCTTAGATGTTTAGATTTTTGAACTGTGGCTTTCAAGGAGGGGGAAAATTTCCCTCATCTACAGACAAGCATGCAAATATAGCAGCTTCAATTACAGACACAGATGTGAATAGATATGCACATTTTTGTCATGAAATCCTTAAATCAAGCCAAAGGAAACTCCTCATGGTGTCAGTTTGTAGCACCTGCTTGGTGGCATCCCACAAAATTACTGTGGCTTTTCCTTGAAAGGCTTTTGTGCTCCATCCTGCAAGGAAGGACAAACACGATAGAGTGACTGTGATTATCAGTCATGGATTTATGAGAGCACTTCGATGGATTTGATTGGGATGAATAGGGAATCAAAAATCAATTAATGGCTGATTATTGTTTCTTCCACAAATTGATTTCAGGTTTTGGCAGCCTTTAGGAAATGTTCTGCCAGGTGTGATGAGCTTAGCAATGTTAAAAAATAGGCAGGAACAGAGTCTTCATCTTATGGCTCAGTCTTAAATACCTAAAAATACCTGAAGTGAAACATGAGAATAAATCACACCTTTTCCATCTTGTGCCCACTTTCCTTTTTTTTTTTTCCTTTCAATCTTAGACATCTTTTCTTTCTAATTGTTTGTTAAAATGCATGAAATGGGTTTGGATGTGGATCCTTCTTTTATACATGTGGTCGCTGTGTTTAAGTGCTGTCTCTCTCAGTGCGATTTACAAAAGGGTTCATTATCAGCTTCCAGAAACATGTGTCACTGTTATTCAACCCATCACCATGCTGAGGGATTGTTAGTTGGTCCCACAGACTGTCTGATCTCTGGGATTATTGTTGGAAGGACAAAAGGGAGAAGCTTGAATTGCAGCACAGGAGGAAGAGGCGAGGGTCGGACGCGCTCAGGTGCTCAATGTCTTCCGCAAACTTGGAGCCTTTCCTGCAATTCAGGGTAAATTGGAAATATTCTGTGCAGGTGAAGACATCTTTTATACCCGGAGAAATGAATGCACTGGATTCTGAAGGGATTAATGACTCCAATGTGCTTATAAAGAAAGGAAGTAAAAATATTTACTTTTGAAAGTATGGGAACTGAGGAGTACTGTTAGTAGGGAAAGAGAGGTCACCAGTGAGAGCTGAGAACATGTAAATATTATCCAGCAGCTCTATAAATGACAGTAGTTAAACATGCCTTTGGAGATGGGTAATTGTTAAATACTCTCAACTCCTTTATGAAAACTATGAAAGGTTTTTCTTTCAAAAAGGGAGGAGGACAGACATCTTTATAAAACTGCATAAAAGCAGGAAGGGGAGTCTAGAGTGCTACACTGTCTCTATGTGGCTTAGGAGGTCTTCTTTTGTATTACTTGAGTCAAAATCTGAGGAAAACCCTATGCTGAATAAATAAGTTTTGGCTGAACTGATTAAGGACTCAAAGTTTTGAACTGTAAAGTGCAGTGAGCACAGAAGGAGAAACGGGGATTCATTTTTGTAGCGTGTGCAAATTTCACAGTACGTGAAAAGCCCAAAGCATTTTCTTGTGCCTGTATATTTGGTGAGTTTGAAAATAAGGCTGTGGGCAATTTGAGGCCCTCAGCAAGGCAACAGTGTCCAATGGGGCAATTGTCCACAGTGGGGCAATGTGTCCCCTGCCCCAGCCTGCCTACCCCAGCCTCTACTTGCAGGTCACACGTCCCTCCCCTGAGTTGCAGAGGTGGCACTCCCAGTGCCCAGGCAGATACAGAAATACTTATTCACAAGTTATACTTCTTTCTGAAACTTCAGCCAGGAGCAAAAGTAATTCCTCAGTCTAAATAACTTTGAAATTTTGATGTTGCTGTCCTTTTGGTGGGTTTTGTGATGCCATGTGCGTTATCTCTGCTGCTGGAGGTGCAAGTACTGAAGCAAAACATGAAAACATGACTATTGCTGTTGCTCATCCAGATCAGCTCTAAATATGGGAATATTTCTGTATTGAACAGCATAAAATCACATGATTTCTAAAGGGAAATGGTTTTGGTTAGTTGTAAAAACAGAAGAAATGTGTGCATTTACAAAGAGCACACAACATCCCTCTTGTCAGAGGCAGGATGTGGGTGAATGAGTCTGTTCCCAACCTCAGGGAATTGTGTTGAGCTGGTGGAGGTGAGGCTTTCTTTAGGTGCCCCACTGCTGGTAAAGCCCACCTGAGGCAGTCTGGATGTCCCCCTGCAAAGCCCTCAGTCATATCTTCAGGAATTTCCATGTGTGAGCAAAGCCCAAGTAATATTCTGTGCAGCTGAGTGGATGTGTCCACCAGAAATGCAAGGGAATTCATGTTCGGTTAACCCTGTTTAACTGCAGAATACTCATTATAGTTACCAAACTCTTACCAGACACTAAAAATATGAGCAGGCAGGATAAAATATCTCAGCAGACCCCCACCAATGCAACTGGCTGTGAGGAGTTACCTGTGTGCCCAGGTCTTTATTGCACAGACATAAATGTGAGTTTTTCTGGCTGCAAACACCCAAAACTCAGGCTTCCAGTCTGATTTTTCTCTCAGAAAGTTTTGACTGCAACCTTTGAAAAGGGACAGGCAGAACTATCAATTATTTAAGAAAGATAATAGCCTTTTGGGGACAGGGGTAATAATGAAAGTAATTACTAATGAGGTTTTGGCAGATTAAATGGACTCTCCAGATGATGTGAGATTTAGCTCTTCCCTGTGTCAATATGGGTAGTGAAATATTTGGATGTGTTTTTCAGTGATATCTGTCAGCCTCTCCTTTTTACTTCCCATGAAGCCATTTACCTCAAGCAGTCCATGAATGAGAAAGAAAGAAAGAAAAAAAAAAAAAAAAGAATTAGTATGTAATGTAAAAGCCTGGACTGTTACATTCCTGCAGTGTCCTCAGGGTTTTGAGGCTCAACTCCTCTTACTTAATAAAATTCTGGATGTGAAACTTCACTTTAACACATCACATTAAAAAAAAGTTTGGAACATTAACTTTAAGTGGAGTCCCTTTAACAAGCCCATTTTTCACTAACTTTCTTTGCTGTGGAAACATACACTACATAAGTGTAGAATGAAAGTTTTTGCCCTGTGGCAAAGGGATATTACTTTTACTACTCGAACTTCAGAAGTGAGGCTATAATGCGAGGCAAAAAAAAAAAATGAATATCAATGTCACAGAACAGCCAGAATGATCCTGCAGAGCTTTTTTAGCTCTACATTGCTGATGGCATGGCTTGATAGGAGAAGCCAGCAGCTGAGCTGTGCAGGTGGGGCAGTGCCCTGCTGCCTTTAAATGTGGTTGCTTATCAGCTCTGAGCTTATAGCATAAAGTTTTGTGTTAGGTGGGGTGACACCACCAGAAATGTGTGTGCTGGAGTGCCAGAGCAGGTCCAAGAGTTTACAGCACCCAGTAAGTCCTGAGCCAAGTTTTTAATGATGCTTCCCTTCATTATGAATTGCTTTTCTTCCTGATTTATGCCCCATGGTATATATATTATTGATCTCTTCTCTTGACTTCCCTGACCATAGAGTGATTTGTCTTCTCTTGCTTTCCTGACCACTCACAGAATGTGTCATTATCAGCTCCTTGTCTCATTTTCTCTTTCTTTTCATGTTTCTATCCTTCCTTTTTTTCCTGCTGTTGTCTCATTCGATAACTCCCAGTGGCCTGACTTGCCAAAATCAACAGGATGGAACAACCCTTTCTTAATATGCAGTGATGTAATTAAATTCTTCTGTTTTACAACTAACTTGAATAAGCTACTTTTTATACAGAATTGATTTTTCTCTTTCTGGTGACTGATGGTAGAGTCTTAGCTTTTCCCAGGTTTAACATTTACACGACCTTTTGAAGGTTCAGGTTCCTCAGAGGTCTCACACCCCCTGGGGCTCCCCTTTGGGGCAGTGGTCACTCACTGGTACTCTTGCCCAGCCCACACCACTTCAGTGCTCAGGGAGTATTCAATAAACGAGGTTTGTACTTAATGATTAAGAGATGAAGCATCCATATTTCCTGGAGAGATGTGCATAAAATTTCAGTGAGGCTGTCATATACTTTCATCAAGCTTTGGAGACCATTTTGTTGCCCAGCAAAATATATGTGGTGCATTGTACAGGAGTTCTGGGGTATTGCCACCAAAAAATGCAGCCCATAACAAAAGCTGTGTGTCCTGTCAACCTCACCTGGCAAACTCCATGTCTGTCAGCTCACACAGCTCAAAGATGTTCAGCCACATTTCCACTGAGATCTGCAGAAATGTTCTAGACTATCTCAGATCACTTTGAATTAATGGAGTAATGAATTTAATTAAAATATATTAATGTCACATTGGGCTTTTAGCCATGATTTTAAGAAATCACAGAGGAATCAAACTGCCAACATTTCTCAAAATATGTCTCAGACAAGTTGGAAGATATAATGAAAAGTAATTAGAAGCACAAAAAGAAAATGAAGTGGGGTTACCACCACTGGGATAGGCCACTGGCTTAAGGAATCAAGAATATTACACATCTGATGTGAAATTTCCTTTGCCAAGTTTCAGGTATCCAAAGATAGAGTTCAGTGAGCACATCCCATAGCAGGCATCTGACTTGGGCAGGATGAATTGCTCTTGGTAGCTGCTTTTATTTTCCTTGGCTCTGAAGTTGATCGGAGCACCTCAGTGGAATGGTGCACCTCATGCTTTGGTGACTCATGTTTTGTGAAGGTGTAATGTGAGTTTGAAAGGACAAGAGCACAGGGAACAAACTGTTCCTCCCAAACTTAAGAGCAAAATGCCATCCAAGTGATTTGGGCTGTGAGTGCCTTAAACCTTATCCAGGTAAAGAAAAATATGAAAAAGCCTGACCTGATGCTGAAATTTTACAGTTGTCATTAAAATCCCAGTTTTGTCTCTGTGCATTTAGGTTGATTTATGGTGCCAAGGGTTTTGTTTCAAATGGTATTAATTTTTTCAGATTTTCTGCAGACTTTTGCAAACTTCAGTGCTATTTTAGTGTTTAGTCTCACCTTATTACAGACCCACAGAAAAGCCAAACCCCAGTCCAGGCTGCTTTGACATTTCACAGTGGTTTTGCTGGTGACTTTATTTTGATCTGTGATTCTGTGATTTCAAAGATTAAGAGCTTTAGAGTTGTCAGCTCACATTGTGGGTTCTAAAAATCCCCAAGGTGCCTCCAGCTGGCCATTTATACAGCCCTGGGAATGCCCCTGATGAGCTTCCTTGGATATTAATCCCAGGCTAAGTAGTTCACACCTGAGACTGGATGAAATCTGCCAGCTGGTAGTGAGCAGGTCCCTTCACCATGAACCATCTGCACAGCACTGAGAAATGAAGGTTGGAATTGCCAATTGTAATTGCAGAGCTCAGAAGCAGCAAACTGAGCAGAGTTATATGAATATTATGATCCCAGAACTCTGTTATCTGCTGGGTGCATCCATATCGATAAGTGGTTATTATTCTGTCCTAGCTGGCTGACATTTATGGTTTTCAGGATTTAGACTGGGGCTTTCAGTTCACTTAAATCAGATGTCTGCAAATAAGCATCTGTTATGTTTTAAGTTTCACAAAGCCTTCCTTTCAAACCTGTTATTTTCTCTGAATCAAATGCTTAGCTCAGCAGAGCCTGAAAGTGAAAACAAACTCCAAATGGTCTCCACAGGATATTTTGTGGAAAAAAAAAATCTCTTTGAAAAGATAAGAAAAAGCCATGACTGGGATAAAATGCATGTATCAATATTTATTATTTATCCAGAGCTTTCTAGAAAACAGTTGTAGGCTGCTAAAGTTTACTGCAGAAGTCTTGAGTTTTAGTTTAGGATCTTTATTAGGCAGGAGGATAAATGATGTGAGGAAAGACCATGGTATCATGCTTTTCCATTTCCAAAGTTTTTGTAAGTTGGATGGGAGTTTTTCTTGTCTGCTGCAGGTGGTTGATATCTGGTGGTCTTGACAAAAGATGCTCTGAACTTTTTGCCTCAGTTTTTTTTTTTTTCATATTCACTCACTACTGGGAACTGGGGAGAAAAAATAGTCTGAAGTGATGCTGAGAAAACCAAATGAATCTTTGAAAAAAATCCTCAGAGGCACTTTCTCGCCCCATGCAGATGTTGGATTTCATATAATGCCACACATAAAACAACGTGGAAGTTTTCTAATGTTTTGAAGGGTTTCTAGGAGAGGATGAAGGAAGAGATATTTTCATTGAAGCATGACATTTAGTGATGCAAGTTCTGATAGTGAAAGAGCAAAGCAAAAAGGTAAAACAGCTGGAGAATTTATGATAAATATTTTTCTATAATGGATTCACTGGTACAGGTTTTCCGAGGCCTTATACTAGATTTGCAGTGCAGATTGCAATAATTATCACCAAAGATTTGATTTATACACTTGTGGCAGTCACTGTTTTAGACGAGTTTTAATACAGTGTATTTAAAATTTATTTATCTTGATTTTTTTTTTTTTTAATTTAGCGTTTTAGAGGCAGATGGGGGTTGTCTGTATGAGACAGCAGTCAGGTAAAAACCAGCGTGATCTCATTATGCAAATAATCAATACAGTCACAGTATTAGCATGGTCTATCGAATTGTCTTCAAGGGCCTTCTCTAATTGTCTCTGCAAACTGAATTAGCAAGATGGTTTCACTAACATTTTTCTTTTTTTAGTGGCAGCTGCCTACCCAATTATACATATTCATTAGCTCTGGTATGATTTCATTAACCAGTGTACAGGAAGTGCCTGTTAAGCAACTTGTGCTTATGCTCCTAGACAAGCAGTGATGCATCTTCTGGTGAGCGTCCTTAGCAGCCCATTGGTCTGGAGAAACTGGGTTTTACTTATATTTTCAATTTGTCATTACTCGTGAGCAGTATGAGCCGAAGGATAAAATGTAAGAAGGTAATTAAGCTGGTTACTTTAATTATTTTCTGTTTCAACTGTCCTTCAGAACCACGAACCTGGCTGGCCAGGCAAATGAGCATTAATGAATGAAGCCACATAATTAAAACATCTGTCACTGTCCTAGCGGGTCGATTGAAGGCCTGGATTGGCTGTGGAAAACCAAATAAGCCAGAGTTAATGTTCTCCTAATCCTTCACCTGTTGTGGTGACAGTGATGGGTAGCAAACATGCACCAATGAGCAGTAATGAAGTCGCTTTTAGATTGGTTCAGCGCAGGTTTTTCAGGCTAATTAGGTAGACAAAAATGTTAATTTAATCAAAGGAACGTGTATTCATTAAAGAAGTGCATAAGATAACTGAAGTGGAGAATTAGCTCAGTCAAGAGGTAGGCAGTAGCTCCTGACTAAATTGTCCAGATTATAAAGAGAATGATGTATTTATTTTTAAATGTTTAAAATATTTTTAAACTATTTTTTAAAGATAGAAATCCATGGTTTGGTCTCTGTGTGTCAGGGGATTTATACCAGGGATCAAAACTGTCTCCCTCTGTTCCTGTACGTTGTGTGGGGGGGAACCGGGAGTTCAGGACTCAGAAAGGGAAAGCAGGGAGGGAATGAGATGTTCTTTCTGCATTCCAGATGGCACAAGCCACACTATCACATTATTGCTCGAATGAGCCCATTACCTTCCTTCATGGGACTTGGTGTAGCAGTGATGTAGCATGGCTGGGTTTGTCTCATTTTCCTTGGTCTTCTTTGGGCCCTGACCGATGTGCAAGGCACAAATTGAACAATTTTGTTCATACTGTAGATGCACTGAGTGTCCTTTCGGGGCACATTACGAAAAAAAAAAGCAAGAAATACAGATTTTCAGCTGTTAAGACGTAAAACACAGTGAATTACCTTATCAGATTGTATCTCAGCTAAACCCAATAAAAAGGAAAGATGATTCTCAAAGATCGCATGGCTGCGGTAGCACAGAAAATAATTAAAACATTGTATTAAAGGCTTGTTACAATTTTAACCTTCTCCAACCCCACATTCTATTTAGATTTTGGATTTAGATAAGCAGTGCAAATGACAGTTTATAGTTGGAGAACGAGACCATTTGGGTGCATTTTAAATATGGTCCTTGATCCCAAAACTGGCTGCCTTTAGCTCTCTCCATGCCACCGCACAGGGAGGTTGATGCTGATTGATGCAGCATTTCCCAGAACATGATGGTGTCTGTAATTGTACAAGGACACATGGTGACCCACGAGAAAAACATCTGGGAGCAACAGATGTGGGAGCAATCTCAGTGTTTCCCAGTTCTGAGGGATTGGACAGCGCAAATATTTGAAACATAAATATCTTAAATAATTATATATCATTAACTGTGTAGTGCTTTAGATGAAAGAATAATTATCACCTATTGCTGTGGTAGGTTGTATCTGTTATATTTCTTTTTATGGCTGGAAGTCTTTTATCTTATTCCTTCCAAGAGGATGGAGAGTGTTCAGTGGGGGTTATGGACCAATTATTTATTTCTAAATAGAATGTGTAGTTTGTTGGTTGGTTGGGAAAATGTCTGGAGAGGAGGAACATTAGAACACGCTGGCATTCATGGATTACTTTGCTTTATAATATAATTTTCAGTCTAATGGTTAATGGGACTGTTTTAATTCTTTTAATGTCTGTTGTGCTGTGAAGACAAGTTAACAATTACCTTTTTGATGGTTTGTTTGTTTAGTCCATAGTTTCTGGAATTGGTCTTCTAGGAGAGCAGATGGTAGGAAGGAGATTGAGGTAGAAATTAAGGTTTCTTGTTATAACTAACAGTTTTTATGGATTACAATAGAGGTTTCATTTCTGTGGTTAACCAGCATAAACAGTTTTCATTAGCATCTAAATTTAACATAATTTTCAGGAACATGCAAGTTCTGGTAACTGAAGATGATGATTGATACTGATCTAACAATGAAGGAAGAAACAATTAAAATGCTGAAAGTTAAATTTGGGAAAGAGATGAAGATGAAGCTTTTAATTTGGGATAAATGAATCAACAGCATGCGTGACTTTGAAAATGCTTTTTTTTTTTTTTTTTTTAATGTTTATGAATAAATGATGCAGCTGTACTGTGAGGTGTTAACAGAGCCCATGTAATTGGGACATGCAGGCAAAGCAGTCCTGAAGAGATGTCTGGAGCAATCCAAACTGGTTTCTTGGTCCATATAGTGAAATATAGTTAAATATAGTTAAATATGATGCTTTGAACCGATCATGGCATGTGCTTCTGTTCACAATCATATGAATCATCTTGAGAAAGACGATATTAACTAATTGCTTGAGTTTCAGCTAAAGGCACCTGAAAAAATGTGTAGATTTGGCTGTAGCTCCTGATGGTTTGCAGGTTCATCTCCATGCACGTTGCATGTGGGAGCCAGGTCTGTGGCACTGGGACAATTCCCACTGTGTCACTGGGGGGACCTGAATGGGAATTTGTTCCTGGGGGAACTGCACTGAGAGATCATGTACACTGTGAGGGAGGATGTGCTGCATGGCTCTGGGGCTCTGGCAGAGGGAGCTGGGGTTTGTTTCCTTTGTGTTTTAGGGGGTCAGAGACACTGAAAAGATTTTCAGGAGACAGGTGTCCCTTAGCACCAGCTTCCCAAGGGGCTCTCATGGGGCGCAGAGGGTGCTCATTGGCTTTGCACACCTGGAAACTTTCATGTTCTTTCATGCTGATATTAGAGATTGGCAAGAACTGGTGGTGAGGGGAGCGTTGTGTTGGATTCACTGCGAGCTGCTGTTGCTTTTTGGCTGCTTTAGCAGTGCCAGCCCCGCGTCCTGCAGCTCAGCACAGCCCTGCCGCGGCCGCTCCGCGGCTCGGCTCTTCCTCTTGGCACGGAGCTGCCACAGTTCATCGCTGCACCAGCCAGGAGGAGAGGGGCAAGGAAGTGTGCTGGCAAAAGGGAGCCCTGAGATCAGTGGCATGGGGAAGTGGAGGATGTAAGGGATTAAACACGGCCTTCATGACTGGGGCACATCCCAGCTCTCGGAGTCAGGACTTCTCAGCTCCAGGAGCTCGGTGAGATGTCTCTGCTTGCTCACCCAGCAAGGGAGGCAGGGTGGCAGGGGCTGGAGTCCATTCTGCAGCATCCAGGATCACCTCCTGCCCCAGTTCTCTACATCTTCTTGCAATGCAGCCCGGGGGAGGGAAGAGCTGTGTTTTCCTTCTGATTTCTGTCACTCCAGTGAGCAGAAGCAAAGTTCATTTTTCCATGGTTCCATGGCTGTTATCAGAGCAACTGATATTATGGTTCTGTGATTCAGAAACAAAGAAATCTGCTGCTACTTTTATATGTGTTTTGTTTTGTTTTAAATATACTCCCAGAAAAACAGCCTATTTTAATGCTTCATTTATCCTTCACTTGTTTTTCTTCTGTCTCTTCTATTCCTGTTGCCCAGCAGAGAACCATTGGTCTGCTGAGATGAGTTCAGAGCCAGTGGTGCCACCTCTGCCCATTTCCCAGTTAACAGGGGACACCAAAACCAAAATTTTAATATTTTTCCTCAGATTGACAAGGACCATAACTGGGAGAGCTGCAAGCTGCTCTGGCAGCAGTTGGGTGGGCATCCACACACACACATATCCAAAACCAGTTTCACTTGTTTAGCAGTTGAGAACTTTAACAAGTTTTCAAAATCTGCAAAGCTTCTCTCTTGGCATGGGCTAAAGAATATTAGGAGGAAATGGGTGCTTATGATATCTTCACTTTGTTGATGGTGTGATAGAATTCTCCTCTGGGGCAGAGAACTTTTCATGGGGTGAGTTGGATGAGGAGCTGCTGGGATGCGATCCCTTCTTCCATCCCCAGCTCACAGCAGAAGCTTTAGGGTGCTCATTGGATATAACAACTTTAAAAGTTCTCAATGATTCATTTTTCATCTGATAGAGGTGCCCAGGAAGGGCTCCATTAGCTTAAGTAAGAAATGCTGAGTAGAAATATATTCTAATGGAATTTACCACTTTTAAAAACATTTATTGCTACAACTTTGTCTTTGCTTTTAGCTCTAATTTTTTTTTCTTACCTTTAATGTGGAGTTTATGTTAAATTTAAAAAAAATTTACATTAGTTCTTTTTTTATGAAGTTGCACCCTAAAGCCCTAACTTCTATCTCCTTTTCAAATGTTCTGAAGGTATTGATTACTTTATTTCTTTTAAATACATTTCAGTGTTGGGGAGGGATGCTGGCATATTACTCATTAGCTGCTATGCTTTATTATTCAAAAGGTTTTGTTTCTTCCTGTGATGGCTGCCCAAGGTCTTTGTCAATTGTTCCTTGCTATTGTTTATCAGAATTGCTGTAGTTTGTGAAAAGAAAGGCTTTGGCTATGCTGCCTTTCAGTTAGCAGAAGCTATAAATATCAAAACACGAAATGGTAAGGTACTGGTTTGAAATTTCTACTAAGAGGCTGTCAAAAAAAGTCTTAAAAACATTTGAAAAGGAAATAAAAACCCCCTAAAATTTACACGTCTTTCATCATGAGAGTATCATCCTGAGATAATCAGGTCAAATATAAACTGCTCTTTCCACCTTAATAAATGGGTTGTTTAAAAAAAATGATGACATGGAAAATCTTTGGTCAAGTGCAGTAATAATAATAATAACAACCAAGTGTGCTTTATTGCAAGGAAGAAATGTTATCACTCCAATTACCCCATATAGGAGATTTGAAAAATCCTAATAAGAAACAGTTTAAGCGTAGCTGTGAAGTTATTATTTCAACAATAGATATAATCAGTTACCAGCAATACACAGTATGGCTTAATTAATGGCTGAAGTATGTGAAATCTCCGGGGGCCTGTCTGCACTGGTGTTTAGGGACATATTATAACTCAAGGTAATTGAATAGCAATTAAGTAGAGTTAATGAACGTGCATTCTTGGGAAGACACACAACAGTTAATGGATCAGCCTGGAATGAGCCACAATTAGACACACACCCGTTTGTTTTGCTGAACAAGCATCTACTGAACGTCCACACCAGGATACATAAGGCCATTAATTAATTTGAATTAATAGACATTGGTCTCTTCTCCCATTCCAAGTGAAAGACACTGTCGGTGATGCAAGGACAGCTGTTGATGTTCCATGGCTACACCAATTAAAGATACTGCCCCTATTAACCATGGCACATAACTATGGGTCTTTAAAACAATGTGGGCAATAAACAGGAGTTTGAAGTCTATGAGGTGGAATTCATGTTGCATTAGAGAGCTAATTGTACTAAATTGGAGACTGGCTTTCACCAAAATTTCATGCAATGAGGAGGAGAAAGGTCATTTCAGCAGTGCCATGCCTGTGCTCCCCTTTCCCTGTCAGCTTCTTCCAGATTTGGGTACAGGCAGCAGCTAACCACTGAACCAGGCTCTGCATCTGTCGGTTGAAACTGATTGCCAAATATTGTCTCTTTGTTCTGAAAATAAAAGGCTGTTTTAGGCAAAAATCCTTGGGTGATTATAGGGACAGATAAGATTTTTCTTGGAACTTGAAGAACACAAATATTTGAACACAGACCCAAACGCTGCTAGGAGCCAAAACATGGAGAACTCACAGATTGAAGTGACTCTTTCTGAAAGATTTATAGAGATCTTAACGAGACACTAATAATGTACAAATTCAATAGCCAGAGGAAAATTTGAAAAGTAGATGTATATGTAAGTTGTTTGCATTATCCAAAAGTTAAGTAAACAAGACTGTATTTTTCAGTGATTTAGGAATCTCTGCCTTAATCCAGCAAACAGGAAATTCTTTAGAAAGCCAGCATAAGATCCAGCAGAAAAAAGAGACATTAAAAATTAGATACTATGTAGGCAAAAAAAATATTTTTGGTGATACAGCAAAGAGGAGGTCAGTTCATTCAGTGTAAATGAGAAACTGCTGCAAGATCCCTCTGAAAGTCTGGTGCACCCGCAGGCTGGGCTTGTTTCTTCAGTGATGGCTGCATTTGCTCTTCATAACCTCTTTTAAGTAAAATGTGGTTTCACTGGAAAAGGCCAGCAGGTAATGAAAGGATGACAAGGGACCTGCAGGAAATGAAACAGCTCATGTGGGTGAATTTGTGGTGTTGTGCAGTGCAGTTTTATGTGGGGATCCACGAGGTCTCTTACCCAGATCTCAGTGCAGTGTGGCACTGATGGAGTTTGTGGTGCCTCCACCAGCTCTGCACCCTGGGGGTGTCTGGGGGGCCCTGGGCAGGACCACGTGTGTGCCACGTTGGACTGGCAGGAGCACTGGGCTGCAGCATCCAGTGCCAGCTGCCCAAGCCCTTGGGATGTGTCCAAATTCATCCTGGAGAGCCTGAGAGCCCTGTGTGGCCGTGGGGAGGGTGTGCCCATGGTCCCTGAGAGGACCATCTCTCCATTCCACACCTCTGCAGAGCTTCCCTGTGAAGTTCCAGCTGGAAGGGTCCATCCAAAAGTCCAGAAGTCTGGACTTGGTTCCTCTTGATCCATGAATTATTGTGTGGGGAAAAAAATCTCTTAGCAGAGTCCTCTTTCATGTCACAGTAAACAATGTAGTTCAGAAGTGGCAAAGTTTTGTTTAAGGGGCCTTGGCTTCTCTTTGGGACTTTAACCTTTTCAAAAATTGAAAAGGCAAAGGCTCCAAATTAAGTGCTGCTATAAATTAACACAATTAATGTGTTTCATTTCAGCTACCTGCACATCATTCAGGGAGCTGTCTTGAAAGAGACAAATTAATTACTAATAAGAATTCTATACCCTACTATCTTCTCTATTTACTGATGTTACTTTCCAACGCTTTTCCAGAAATACTCAGTCTGATATTTAACAAGGGAAGCTATTATTATCTTAAATTACATAAGATTTTCTTCCCTCATGGTTGTGATAGAGCAGGACTTTAACAAACTCACTGCAGAATTTCATACTGGATATGGAAGAGTTGAACAAGCTGAGACAAAAAAATATTGAGATCAGAGAAATGCTGAATGAAGGAGGGTTTGAGTTAAGGATTATATTTTTGTCTTTGCATAGCCTCACTGTAATTTCAATATTTCTATGAAAAATTTGCCCTAGACACATCAATAAGCTTTGAAAGTACAGGTTGTTAATGAGTTGCAGCTGAATCCCAATTTTCTTTCTGTTTATTTTTTTGAGTAGTAGAAATACTCCCTGTGTCTATATAATTAGTGTTTTCATGTTTGTTTTCCTTCAGTAGAGTCTGCCTTTTGAGATACTCCTTTGGTTCTTTCATCATTTCACAAAAATTTAAATTCTGCCCAAAATAACTCAAACTATCCTTAAGTTGTATACAGAGGATTTTCAGCTCCAAAACAAGTCTTTTCAAGCTATTCTTAAAAAAAGTCTTTCAAGTTACAAAGACTTCCACTGCCACTTTTTAAGAACAGTGGGTTTTTTTCTTTATTTTTATATTTTATTTTGAAAAGGACGCTATTGGCCGTGAGGAAATACTTAAATAAGCCTTTTATTTAATAGAAATACCCTGTATTTAAGCAATGTCTTTCATTTTTAAGAAATCCTAGGACTTCTGACAGTGACATTTTGACCTGCAGCATTTGCAGCTTGCATTTGGTAACAAAAGTTGGGAATAAACATTATGACATAATCTCTGAGCTTTAGATGAATAAACATGGTTTTCTCAGGAATGTCTCCTACAGCCTACAGCAACTTAGAACACTAACTGAAGTAAGAAATTCTTGTCAGTCATTTCATAATTTAGAAATTGTTTGATAAAGCAGAAAGCATCCCATAGGAATGCATTCTGGTGAGCTGGTCCCATTACCCATGTTAGATATTTATTCCCCATTTTAGATATCTTTTGAAGATTTCCTAGAGATATGCAGAGTATTGCACTGCTTGCCAAGATTGCTTATGTATTTAAGACCCCACCAATAACTGAAATGAAGAAATCAGATTTTTTTTTAATAAGCCTTGAGTGAGAAAAGAGCAGTGATATGTAGCCATAGCTATGAACTATACATTTTTTACAGTGTCAACAAAGACAGACTGGGAAGAACCAGTTAGAATAATTAACATTTGCACTAGTACTTCTGCCTTGCTAACAAGTCACTGACCACATTTAGCACAGTTACTCTAATTAATAGTCCCATTCAGGAAAGATATTTATAGGTGCAGTATTTTATCCAAGCATGTAAGGACTTCACAAGGTATCCGACAGCTGGCATTGAGTAATACATTCAAAAGCATATCCCCAGTAATCCATCTCAATTCTTTGTTTATTACCTTTGCAGCTTTCTAGTACTTTTGTCAATAAGATATTGCTTCCAGCAGTTCAACTTTATTCTTACATTAATATCCCAAATTTATCATAGGGTTCTAAATTTCCTCTGGTCACCAAAATGTCCCATTGAGCCATTTAAGCTCCTGGAAACTCCATTCTTTATTGGTAGCCTGGGAAAAATATTTTTTGCCCTCTGTCCCTGAGTGTTTTGAGATTAAATTCACTAATGTTGTCAAGTTAGGTCACCAAGGAAAGCCAAAACAAGAGAGAAAAATGTTGTTCAGGATTTAGGGGGACAGGAAGGGGAGGAGGGGACAGAGGTGCAGAGCTCCAGCCCTGCTGTCACAGCTGAGTCCTGGGCAGAGCTGCAGATGTGCAGAGAGGGACTGAAATCCCATGGCTTCAGGCAGACTGAAGGCAAGGTCTGGGTGCTCACCAAAGGACAGCAAAGGGAAATACAAGTGTTAGCCTTGGCATGTTTGGCTCTGTGCTTTCTGCTCTTTTAATGGATAAAGGTTCCTTCTCCAGCAGTTTTGGGCCCTAACCAAGTGCAGCGGTTGGCAATGATGTGTCACTATCCCCCAGAGGTCCTTTTCCTTGGAGAGAAATATCTTATTCAGGCAGTAACAAGCACAGGCTGCCACAACAGCCAAAAAGCTGTAAGAAAAGTCTGGGTTCCCCTCAGAGCCCTGACTGGAACATGAGGAAGAGCTGAGTTGCCTCTTGCTGCCTCTGAGCCAGCCCCACTCTGCCTGCAGAGAGCTGTGTGGAGGAGCATGGCAGTGACCAGAGCCAGCAGCACTGGCTGACCAAAAACCTTTCACCAAGCCCATTATTTTAATGTTAATTTAACATTTTTTAACTTAGCCTGATGCTTTCTCCCACCTCTCTGCCTGCAAGCATGCCAAGCACTGGGGCTGCCCTGTGGCACTGGGCTGCAAGGGCTGCATCCTCCTCCTGTGCTGGTTTGTTTATTTTCTTTGCAGAGGTCCCAGGGAGCATAACCAGGGCCTTCTGACAAAGCTTGCAGACACCCACTGGAGAATACAACGTGTTTAAATTGCTGGCAGCATGTGCTCTGCTCACCCTTGCTCATTCTGCCAGGCTGGAGGGGAGGGAGCATCACTTCTGACTCATGAGGGTGTTGCTGCTAGGCTGTGCCCAGGAGCAGCATTTGGGCTGCAGGAATGCTCAAAGGTTCTTCATGTTAAAGGAGATCCAGATCTGAGACACTTAATATTTATTCCGAAAGATTTTGTGATTTAAATAATCTTAGTGCTGCTGGAAAAGATTTTTGAAGCTGAGGTGAGGTTGCATGCAGTGGGTAAATTAAAAATTATGCAGGTTGTGAGTCACTGCATTTGTTTCTGCTGGTGTCATGTTTCAGAAAGGAGCAGAATAAGGAGGAAATGCTAATATCCCCAAAGAAGACATATTTCTGCAGTGAAGGGGCACACGGAGCTGTGCTCTCTAAAGGCCAAAGCACAGTAAGAGCAATCACTTCCCTGTGGCTTTAAGACCCTCTGTTTAAAAAAAGTATTTTAAAAAGCTGCTGTCTCTTGCTCTGTTGTCACTTGCTGATGCCAGCTGTATATTTTTGCATGTGATTTTTGGCTATTTCAGGTAACCACCTGACTTTCACTCACGTAATATTGTACTCCTGAATTCCACAAGAATCTCTTGGCATCTGGCAAAAGTCCCCTATGACTCAGTAAGCAGCCACTCAATAAATAATTTGAAATTAAAAGCATCCCACGCGTGAGTTCTGGATTAAAAAAAAAAAAAAAAAAAAAAAAAAAAAAAGCTTTAGTGCCTTTATTTTCCTCAGAAAGTAAACAATGGGGAAATTATCTGGCTGTTACTTTGCAAATGTCTCATCTACCATGGTGATAATTTTAGGTATTACATCAGGAAGTGCTGTCTTGCAGGAGGCTTCTGGATTTGGGTTGATGGCCAGCAAGTTCCCAGTTCCCTTGCTGTTTAATCATCATTGATTTTAGTCTAGTAAACACTTCTGAATGTGCATTGGAAAGCTGAGAAGAAGACAAGGGGCATTAAGCATAATGCACCTTCTGGCAAGGAGGCAGAGGGATGCAAACCGCAGGGAGATGAGAGAGTAGCTGGAGTCTGAGTTCCTGGCATTTGGAAGTTGCTAAAATTAACCTGTTGTTTCTCATGAGCAGGATATTTATGGTTCCTCTGCTGCAGCACTGTCACACAACAGGGTGTGAGAGACAAACCACGGTAGTGCTTCCCTTGGCAGTTTTCTCGTGTGACTCTTGGTGGACACCTGACTTTGAGGGGAGCCTGGTCTAGGGGGGGTTGAAATGAGATGATCTTTAGGATCCCTTCCAACCCAAGCCATTATTTCCAGCAGTGATTTCCTCCTGCTGCTCCAGGGCCAGGTACCAGGTGGGCGTAAATTGATGGAGCAATTTGAAATCAATATCTGCACTCCACGGATCAGATTCATTCTTTGCCCACCATTCGTGGCGGAGAGGGGCCCTAAATATACTCATATATTTTCCTTTATGAATAATTATTTACTGGCAATTGTTCAAAAAGCAATGGAAGCAATATCCTTATTTTAGCCTCTCTGGGAGCACTTTCAGTTCTCTCATTTCTTTGCCATCCCCAGAGCCTTTCTTGCTAAAAAAATGTCATAGACACATTGTAGATAAGTGTGGAAGACAGTTAAAATTATTTTTCTGTATATTCTGATAGTGAAAGAGCAGAATAATATATTTTTTGACAAATAACAGCTATAAAAATTCATTGGCGCTTCTTTGGCCATGAGGGCAGTTTCTGAACCAAGGGACTATGGATTCCTCTTAAAAAAGAGAATTTGATTTTAAAGAAAATCTCCTTTACCTACCTGTGTAAATAAACTGAATGTGCTCTATCTTCTATCTCTTACTGAAAGTATGAGTCTTGATTAAAAAAAAAAAATCATTAAGATAATCCCTGGAGTCAGTCTATGTGGATATTGTTGGAATCACATTTTAAAAATATACCTTATTTCATGATATCTGTTTATTGACTGGAAACCTGTTTGTTTTATTTTGGAGTCCTGTTGCACTTTAAGTGCAGTTTGCACTGAGCTCCAGGTTTATTGCAGAAATCTGAAGGCATCCAGAAAAGATTCCTAAGTCACCTTAGCACAAGAGAAACAGTCCAAAGAGACACTGGAGACAGTCCAAAAAAGGCCACAAATACGATTCAGGGACTGGAGTATCTCACTTATGAGGAAAGGCTGAGACAGCTGAGACAGTTCAGCCTGGACAAACAAAAGCTCAGGGAGGATCCCATCAATGTATACAAACTCCTGAAGGGAGGGTGCTAGAAGGACAGAACCAGGCTCCTTTCAGTGGTGCCAACTGAGAGGATGAGAGGCAATGGGCATACACTGGAGGCTCCCTCTGGACACCAGAAAATGCTTTTTTACTGTGATGGTGACCTAACACTGATGCAGGCTCCCTCTAAGAGTGACTTCACCCACAGCAGCGGGTAAGAAGCACTTCAGGGAGTGATTTGGGTTCTAGATGAACCCTTTTGCCATCTTCTCTCCCCTGACTCCAGAGGTAGCATGGGGTGATTATCTGCTAGTGCAGGCTCACCAGTTAAATGCCTGATACTGGCTGACTGGGGGCTCAGAAGTGATTCATTAAGGTGCATTGAAAACTTTCCTCCCTGCCCACCCTGCTTTCTCCTGGCTTCTGGAAACAGAGGAGGTTATAGTGGAGTAAATGAAGAACTGAAAATACACATTCACATCAGGATTACCCCCCTTTGGAGGCTGGGGCTGCCGTGGCAGGGAGTTTCTCACACAGAGGTGGGGTTTGGGAAGGTCAGTGCAGCTCCAGTCGGTGTCCCCACAGCCTGTAAATCCATCTGCTGGGATGGGATCATCGCAAGTGCCCGAGGGATGGGACTTGTGAGAGTGGTCACAGCCCTGCTGGGTCTCCTCACCTGTGCTTTGAGCTCTCTTGGGGGTTACTGTGAGTTTTGGATGGGGCTGGAACCACAGCATGTTTACATGGGCCTCATTTCTTTGCCCAGACCTGGTGTTGTGCTCTGATTAATGCCCCTGAGTTGTTCTGGCATGTTCACCTCAGACAAAAATGACCCAATAATTGGCCCCATTTCTGGGAGCTCACGTTCAGACACTCCACAGGAGAGCTGCTGCTTTCCTCCTCACGCTGTCAGGCCTCAATCTGCAGCTTCATTGCTGGTAGGGGGAACTGCTAAATGCTGTGTTAGTCAGAAAAATATTACTTCAGACTGTAAGGGCAGAACACAAAAGGGATCCACTAAGATAAAGGGAAAAAAATTTCCTTTTTCTCTCTGGAAACTTCTTCCAGCACTATAAAGATGATTAGTCCAATCAGCCTTGGTGTAACTTGGAGCAGCAATGCCACAGAGGACTTCGTGTCCAAGATCTTTATAGTCTGAAAAAAGAAGTGTTTGTTCTGTTCTTCATTGGTGATTGACAGATTATCATAGTTAAGGAGCATTAGGCCATAATTTATAAGAACTCTTTCTGCACCCTCTACATCAGTGAGTTTCTATGCTGATTTTATTATTAAATCACTGCATTAGAAGACTTCTTGTTCCTACGAGTATAAAAATCTTTTTTTCCCACTTCTGAGCGAGCACAAATTTCTGCAGGATGGGACTTTTCCCTTTTAGTTAGCATAATTATGGCAATGAGCGGGACTAAAAAAGATGGAGAATTCCAGGGACACATTTGGAATGTATGTTGATGGTAAGATGTGAAACCTTACTGTTTGTCTTGGAGGAAAAAAGCAGAAAAGTACTCAAGAGAGTGTGTCTCATTTTATAATGCTGCAGTGCCAAAGTGCTCTGCAACAAGGAGTTGGAGGGGTGAAAGCCAAGTTTCCATCTTTTCCCTGTTGTACCAGTGGAAAGGGAAATTATTACCCTAGAGGGGAATTCTGTATATGATGGTTGAGTTGTAGTAACAATGCTGGGATTCATAATCACTTCTCCAGAAGGTCTGCTAATCTTTTTCCTTGCAGAAAGTACTCTCAGATGGGGTGGCTTAATTCATCGAAATCCTGGTTTTGTGGTGCTACACCTGACCATACTTTGAATAAACTCACTTTGCTTTGGAAAGAAATACCTCCTGCCTAGAGTAATTCCAGCACTATGCAGCAAATCCAGAGCTGAGTTTTCTCCAAGCTCTGGCTGAAGGATTTGTTTAGAAATTGTTCCAGCGCTAGTTTGGAATTGTTTCAAGGGGTGAGATTTAGTTGTTTTGGTTGGTTGTAACTTAACTGAAACAGTAATTGGAAAACCACATTTGAGCCTCTTCTTCCTGCTCATTAAGACTTTTCTCCTTAACTTCCACTAAAACAAATTTATCAGTGTCTTTTCCCTTCCACGTCAGCTTCATGGGGCTCTTTAACTATCTTTTGTCATGAATGGTGTTGGCTCTGGGGAGCAACTGGAAGGAACAGACAGAGGAGAAGGGTGCTGTGGATTTCCCTGTGCACAGGGAAATCATCCCTAATGCCCTCCCTGATCAGGTGAGCCTGATGGGAATGAAGCCAAGATGTTCTGCATCAAATCCCACTGCAGTGGCTGGGATGCCCTCTCAGTGCTTGTGCTCTTCTTGTTGCATCCTCTCTTCTCATTTTCTGCCTCTGTTTCTGCAGTCAGTCAGAAGAGCTCACAAAAAAGCAGGAGTTACCATTGGAAAGCAAGGGCTCTGAGCTTTGCAAGGGCTTTGTTTGGGCTGAGTTTAACCATCATGGTGTGCAGGCAATTCCCTCTGCTTGCACAAAATTGTTTCCCAAACCACCTGACTTTCCTGTAGCTGTCCCAATGGGAAGGAGCTAAAAGTGCCTGCAGAGCTCACACTACTTCAACATCAGCTTGCAAAGGTCTTTTTCCAGTGGGTGACTCCCACAGCTGGTCTGTGTTCATTTAAATCCATGTCTCTCCTGTGACTGATGCCTGCAGCACCAGAGATTATTTAGGGCTGTCACCTCACAGGCTGTCACAAGGTTCTGGATGGAGCCTTCTGCAGGGAGCAGTGAGTTAGCTGATTGCTGCTCTTGCTACATCTGTAATGTTGTTTTGGTGCACTGCATAGCTGCAGGATTTTAGCTGTGCTTCACCAATGTCTCCCTCCTTCCCTGGAGAAGGATAAGCTCTGTCCCACAGTGATCCAAGGCATTTGGGGTCACTTTCCTTCACCCCCTGAAGTCTCAGCACAGCTCTTCCTGCCCTGTGCCTATCACCTTTAGAGGCAAATGCTACCAGGAAGGCATCAGACAGGGACATCTGAGGTCAAGAAGCACAGGAAGAGGAAGGTGGTGGCAGTCATGGGCATGGGACCTCACAGTGCAATTCACAGCATAATCCTGGATCTGTGCACACAGGGGTAGGGTCATATGTGCTGTGTAATGCTACATTGCCTTGGTTTTCTCTGCTGTCCACACAAACTTGAGTCTGTACTGAGGTCTCAAAACAAAGTCTTATGCCAGAGGAAGAAGTTTTCACACATTATCTCCTTACCTATGTTGCTCTGGACCAAGCTGTGTAACCAGATTTAATTTTATAGGACTGGTGCTGCTGGTAGGTGGCTTCCATAGGAAAATACTGCTGCTGATCCACAGCTGGATACTGGGATCCTTATTAAGATGATGAATTAGCTGAAAAAACTGAGGAGAAGGAGGGAGGGCAGATGCAAGTAGAACAAGTTTCAGGCTGTAAAGAACTGGCAATGATGTGTTCTGTACCTGGAATCTGGAAACATTTAATATCAAGTCCAAGAGAAAAGGACAGTACAGATATCTTCCCAGGAGGGGAAAAAAAAAAAACAACAAGGTCACTTGCCTTTGCTGAGGGCTTTTTCCCTAACTTTGGATGTATTGAGCTGTGTAATAACTTGCACATATCTGGAAGCAATGCAGAGCACAGCAATCAATAATACAAGCCACGATAATCAGGTGTTTCAGCCATCTGACACAAGCAGTCTCCAAAGATAATTCTCTCCCACAGGACATTGCTGAACATAACTTCACTTTATTCCTAGCAAAAAAATAAATGCTTACCTGCTGTGCAGAGACAAACCTTGCCAACCATGCTCTTTCTGAAAACTGGAAAGGGGTGGAGGTGCAGGGAAAACCAGTGGGAAACAACCACTGGAGCTGGTGGTGGCCACCAGGAAGCTGGAGCAATCTCCACCAATGTCACCCATCACCAGTGTCCTTAAAATCCTTAGAAAGACTCAGTGAACAGGGAATTTGTTCAGCAATGCCAGGAGAGCAGAGGAAAGCACAGAAGAGGTTGAGGCTGCATTCTGTGTTTGTAAAGGACAAAGGATCCTGGCACCAAGGGACACAGTGGATGTGTGTCACTGTCACCTTTGTTCTTGAGTAGGTTAAGCTGCAGCTGAGCCCAGCCTGGTCTCATAAAGCTGCTCATGAATGAGACAGCACTGGAACTTCCCCCTGCCCCTGTGTGGCATCAGTCCAGATCAGTGCAGCCAGCACCAATCCCAGGTATTTACTGTAGAATTACAGCAAAGTTTGGGTTGGGAGGGACCTTAAAGACCATCATGTTCCACCCCTGCCATGGGCAGGGACAGCTTCCACTACCCCAGGTGGTTCCAAGCCCCATCCAACCTGGCCTGGAACTCTTCCAGGGATGGGGCAGCCACAGCTTCTCTGGGCACCCTGAGCCAGGGCCTCACCACTCCCTCAGGGAAGAATTTATTCCTAATACCCAATCTAAGCTTGCTCTCAGTTTTAAGCCTTTAGCACAGCAGTTACATGTCTCTTAGGGTGGCTTTTTTTTTCCTATTTTGTTAGCTGGATCTTTCTGCTACCAGCCTTGCATTAAAAAAAAAATGTAAAATTAAAGTAACCCAAATGGTTAAAAAGTAAAACAAACACAAGCTGGACTTTAGCCACTTGTGTGGCCACATTTTCAACCAAAAGGCAGAGAGGAGCTTTGGTGATCAGACACCATCAATGCTGAGCTCTTCCCCTAACAGTAATACCATCATTCATAATTTTCTGTAAATATGAGATGCTTCTCAAGCTACTAAAATCCAAAATTCCTTTCTCATTCAGCATCACCAAAAAGACATGTATGTTTTTCAGAATTGCTATCCCCTTTCAACCCAGAGCAGTCAGCAATAGCACATAAATTTTTATGCCTGTCCAGTACAAGGCACTGCATAAAAAGAGAGGGGGCATAAGTGATGTAATTGATGTGAAAGTTTCTGCCATGCCCTCCCAAAAAGCAGAAAAATTCACTGCAGGTGATGAAGGAGGAACTCTGTGCCTCCTGGGAGCTCCCACAAACCAGGCTTGTGCCTGCACTATAAAGTCATTCACTCTGCTGAGGAGTCTATTAGTAAAAAGGAGAGAAACAATGATTTTCAGATGGCAGAGTATGAAATAATCAATACTACTCCTTATTCACAAGCAGAAGAGTGGCAGATAAGGATATATACCAGTCACAGACACGGTGTTTAATAAAACATCTTGGTCTTTGTCACTCTAGGCAGTTTTCTGCTACATTTTATAGGTCACAGTCCATGAAATTTCATAGGAACTTTCATATCTATTCTCTGTAGCAGAATATGACATTTATTTGTTATTAAACCATATAATTTAGGGAGGATGAGGATACTTTATCCAAAACAACATGTGAAGTAGTCTTTCTAACAATGATTTCTCTCTAATGTATCTGTATTTTGGGACCTCTGTATAATCCTGTGAGCTTCTTAATTTTTTTTTTCTAATGGGAAATAATAGAGGAATATAATTTTATAGTGATTGGATGGTAACTGGCCAAGATATTTGTTAAACTCAGGGTACAACCTTTGCTTGTTTTTTCACCTGTTGAGCCAGACTGTCACCACAAAAAACTGTCAGCTTCAATCATGAGAAACATGAGCAGTGGAGAGTTAATGGTGGTAAGTCAGTGCTAAGCATTGATCCACTCCCAAACACCTGGAAGGCAAGAGAGGATTTGTGGTGGGCACAGCTTTTACTGCTTCTGGCAGATGCAGGAGGAGGGAAAGGTGAGTGGAGTGGAGGTTGAGAAGGATCGAAGATTGAGAAAAAAGCATGGGGAAATGCCTCTTTCTCTCCAATCCAATGGGTTTCTAAGAGGACACACCAACTTTGATTAATCAAATGTGTCCTTGATGTTTTGGTTGTAGTACATTGTCCCATAGGCCTGTTACCTCTCTTGGGGTGTGTAGAACCTGCTGTCAGCTAAACTTCCCTTATGTAGGTTTTTTATATGTAAAAATCCTTTGGACCACTCTTGGTAGACAGAGGGTGAATGGGAGAAAGAGAAACACACAAGAGAAGAGTGGGATTCTGGATCCGTGTCATTACAACACAACAGGGTTGTGTGTCATGGAAATTGCTGGTTTGCCACAGCTTCAGTGGTGGCTTGAAAAGTCCCTTTTTATCCCTAGGTCCATGTTACTGGAAAAGTATTGCCCCACTTCAGCTGAGGAGCCAGCCCTGGAGGGGTCAGTGCTGTATGTCCACGGAGCTGGTCATTCTTGCAGCTGGCTGGGGCACAGAGCAGCTTGCCTGACCTGCAACTTCTCTTAATAAAACCAGAGAAGACACTGCTATGTGAAAGCCCTCAGGGCTTGTAATCTTACTGAGATAATCTGTTTTGGGGGAAAAAAAACCTGTAGAGATTTTTTTAGCAGCCCACACCATGTGAGGTTCTGTAGATAGCTGTAATAATTCCTGCTCGCTCAAATCGCAGAGCGCGCTGCTATCAAAATTTAATCTGGGCTTTTTGGTGCATAATCATATTTCACTCATTTTCCTCCATACTTCTGCTTGGGATAAATGAACCCCTTCTGTGCCACCACCAACCTAGAATTCATAGGCCAATATTTTACACCTAGGGCCAACAAATGTGGGGAGTGGCATTTTATGACCCATCTCAGTAGCATTTGCAGCATCTGTCTCTCAAATTTGCTTACAGCCTTGAGTTCAAAATGAGATGACAGCGGTCACTTTATCAACCAGCATCACCTTTGTTCATGAGACACCAGGATCTGGCAAGAACAATCTTAGCTTGGCAGGGAACTACCTGGGAATGGCACTTCTTGGAATGGGAGAACCTCTGGCAGGTGACCAGTGCTGCTGCTGAGCCGTGCGACGTCTCTGATTTTCATCCCTCCACATTCCAGCCTTTGGCAGCAGTTCATGGAAATCTGTCTGGGTTAGATCTCCACTCTCTTGGAGAGACACTGATTCCTCATCTGGGGCTGGAGGTGCTCTCACAGTGGGAGGAAGAGGAAGTAGACAGATGGTGTTTCAGTTTTGCATCTGGATTGGAAAGCATGCTAGATGTATATCCAAATACTCGTGGTTTTCCTGGTCTCCTTTTGATCTTTTTATGCCTTCTACCCAAGTTCATTCCCCTTTCCTATAAAATCCCCAAAACAGCTGTTAGTCATGGAAGTGCTTGTTTTACTTCCAATCATGGTGATTTCAGTCAGTTTTTTGCTAAAAGGTATTCTTCAAACCATCTTTTTCTCAGGACAAAACAGTTTACCTCAGTCCTTGCAAACTTTGACAATCACCCTGAATCTTGGAAATAATACCTTACATTTGATATGGTTTTGATTATAGATGTACCTCTGTAATTCCCTACCCACACTGTTTCTTACACACCCTTTCTAAGCAATTATAGCCTAAGTGAAGCTCAATCCCTCATCTTAATAAAAGTTAGAACTTGCATGTGTCAGAGGTGAAATATATTTT
The DNA here is from genome assembly GCF_026979565.1 of Vidua chalybeata. Taxonomy (NCBI): domain Eukaryota; kingdom Metazoa; phylum Chordata; class Aves; order Passeriformes; family Viduidae; genus Vidua; species Vidua chalybeata. The sequence goes on from NC_071544.1 coordinate 13,685,131, forward strand.
GGTACAGTTCTCCTCTGAGTGTATCTGTACAGATATTAATCACACATTCTTTACAGGGATTTGCTATGAATGAGCAGGTATATTATTATATTATAAAGGCAGGCAGTGAATATTACAGTGAATAGTTTCCTGTTAACACAGAGCATCACTGCCTCTCTGTGAGCTGAGAATGACTTAGCTTAAAGGAACATCTTTCATCTGTGTAAATGGTTTACTGGGGGGCATTGCAGATAGTTCTGAATAGAATTTTTTTTTTTTTCCCCACAGAAACTGAGCTACAAGGATAACACAAGTAATTGCATTCTCTAGTGCCTCCCAGTGCTATACATGTTATCTTCAATGGGAAAAAATCAGCTATTGGCAGCCTGGTGAATTTAGTAATTGTAACTAATAGGGTTGTTTCTTTTTGCCTGTCTTTCAGGATGGAATGGGGAACCTGAGGATCACAGAAAAGGGTCTGAAGCTTGAAGGAGATTCAGAATTCTTGAAACCTCTCTACGCCAAAGAAATCCGATCAAGACCAGTAAGTTTTTGGGAAAGGGACAAGTTTGTTTCTGTAGCCCTTACAGAAAGAAACCGTGAAGTGGCAAGGTGATGTGGCTACTGGATAAATTGCTTTGGCCATTGGCCTCTCTATACAGATGCAGTTTGGGGAGTGAGGCTTTGAGGGCTTCGTCCAGACACTGCATCCTCTGGGCAGTTCCAAAGTTGATAGCCATGTTACAGGTGTTATTTCTGAGGCAGAGGGATGGCTGGCAGTTGTCACTTTTAACCAGTTACAGCTTATCTGGATAGCAGAGAGGTGGTGCCTTGGCACAAGGGCCTGATCTGTAGTTCATTAGCACAATGAATGTTATGTCCTCAATCCTATTTCATGTTGGTTTAAAAATATGTGTAGTTAAAATTCAATGCTGCTAAGAGTGACTGCATGACAAAAGTGGCAAGAATGTTAACTACTGGAAATGAGGAAGAACGCAAGTGTGATTGAAATAGCATTTTCATTGCAGCACTTTGTTGGCTGTTGGTGACTTTTGGTCTTTCTAATGCAATCGTGTATATCCTGAGCAGCTTTAAAATAACTGAAACAATTACAGTTTCCAGGATCTGTGTCAGAAGATATCATCTGTCTTGTTTCCTGATCTAAAGTGTTAATTTGAGTCAGATACCAACCTTCCCCTTTGATAACAATGGCAGATAGCTACTTAAATAAACTTAACATCCTTTTATCTCAGCATTTCAGTGTTCTTGTAGAAATTGGAACTTGGAGCATAATGAACAAAACAGCCAATACCATACCCCATTTAATTATTGAAGGTTTTAACCTCTGTAAGATGGCTAGGAATTCATTTGAACAAGCATAATCATTCAGGAAGAAAACTTAATAAGAAAACCTTCATATCTATAAATGCTTTCAGCCCTGAATTAAAACAGAACCTGTAAAACCTTACATGTCATTCACCTTTTAATATAAAATATGTGGGAACCAGGTGCAGCAGTTGGTTTGATAAATAGACTGAAAAATCACTACCTACATTTCTTTTTCTCTAGTTACATTGATGGAAATAATATTGGATTGCTAAGAGAAGTGAGAACTACTTCTTGCTACTGGGGAGTTTACTGTTTTCATGTTATCATATTGATCTACATTTTAATACATCAGGGGGTGCAAAAGGTGTCCCTTTCCTGGGGCTGTGGAAGTAATTTCCACACACCATTGACAGATTACTGAGTGCAAGGAACAAGAAGTGTAAGGTAAGGCCTGTGTGTGTTCCTTGCTTTATCTTCCATCCAGGATTATTTTTGCTGTAGCTGCCAGCCACAAGCTCTGATCTGCAGTCTGGGGGGCTGGAGCACCCCTGCTGCCATCAGTAGATGAGTCCTGGAAATTGTGTTAACCACACAGTTACACAGACCATGCACATTGTTCCTCTGGCTTTGGGAATAAACTGGAATAGCCTGTGCTGGCTTTTAGGTTGCTTGTGGTAACCCTGGAATTATTTTTGGGCTGGGGGCAACAGCAGAGAGTGCATTCAGACAACTTCTGCTTTCCTATGCTGTGTGTGAATTTGGTCTCCTGAAAGCAAATGAAAAGATTCAGTCAACCAAAGGTTTATAGTTACAGAATATTTGAAAATATTGCTAAATAATCAACACTCAATCTTTTTAAAGAACAGTAGTATGATCCCAGTTGTCTTGGAGGGAAGCGTGGTAGCAGTTCCTGAACCTGATGAATATTGTTAAAATGAAGTGCCAAACTCAGAGCTCAGTAACAGATGAACATCCATACTAATTCTAGAGTGAACTTCCCTGGGTTTTCAGAAGTGCATAATGAAGCTTTAAATATGTGAAGAGTAACAGAAACAAATATGATAAATAGCATAGTAAAGAGCATCCCAGAAATAATCTAGCATATACAATTTTTCATATGTTTAATTAAAGAACCTAAGAGTTCTGTACAGTAATAAATAATGGTTTCACATAAACTCCAAGGACTTTTAGATGCTGGTTATTTATACAAGAATTTTTTTTTTTTTTATAAACTCAATAAATTAAACTTAAGTGTAGTTCTGTGTAGTGGGTGAAAGAGCATTGCTGCTGCCTGGAAAGGACAGGGAAAAATCACTTTTCCTGTAAGTGGCTGCAGTCCCATGAGCTCTATGCCCTGGGTTTTCCCACTCGTGTGTCTCTGTGGTGCTGCTCCCCCATGTGCTGCAGGGCTGCACACAGAGCTGAGAAACCCCTGCCAAAATATCTCCAAAATGGGAATTGTGATTATTCTTGAAAGCCTGAATTTCTCACTGGTGCCTCTTCTTCTCTGCTGCATCTCTTGAATCCCAGGAAGTTGGTAATTAAAATTACACACAGACTTGTTTTCCTAGGAGTTCTGCCTTCTGTTTTAATGATAGTTTTGGATTTCCACTTAAAAGTGGATTTCTTTTTCAAATTGATTTGTCTGGAAGGGAAGATCAAGGGTTAGAGAGGAGGAAAAGCCCTCGAATGTCATCCCTAAAGAATGCTGGGTGGGCACCTCTGAACTTCTGCAGTTTGTGCCTTAAAGAGCCCTGCTAGGTCCTGCTCCCTTCATTACCTTAACAGACAGAGCAGCTGCACTGAGATGTGCTTCTCATCCCAACTGAAATTCCAAATTTTAGCAGAAGGATTGGATGGATGTGGTTTGGCCCCAGGCAAAGAAATTAACTGACATGAACTGACTTCTTAAACCTGCTTCCAGCCAGTTTCTTTCTTCATCTTACACCCCAAGATTTGCTTTCTTTTTCCCTCACCCATTCAAGAGTGACCCCCCAAATCCCTTCTGCTTTTATACAGAGAAGAGGGTCTCTGTTACTGCTGTTTTCCACCCTAGTCCTGACTCAGTAGTACTGGATTTGTAGTATGGATTAGTAACCTGCTTTCAAGCACCAGAGCTTGCAAAAAAATGTAACCTTGCCATTTTACAAGCCTAAAGTTTATCTGGAAATTAATGAGTGGGTGGTAGCAGTGTTTGCACCCTTGTAGCCTTCTTTTAAAGAAAGGAGATGGTTATGTTTCCTTTTCCCAGAGTGTTCAGAGCATCCTAAGCTCCCAGCTGAACATACTGCACACTGAGCAGTGTTTTTTCCTTGCATGGAACATGAGCATCTTGCTGCCTTTAATTAAGAAGATAGCTGGACCATGAAGTATTGCCTGTGTAAATAAAAGTGATTTGTACTTAGTCAAGGAGTTGCATTAGGAATTCTCACATTTCTTTACTTGCAGATAAATTATGAAGATTATTAAAAATTGGAAGGGTCATCTATAAACCCATCTGTAGCTCAGCTGTACTGTCACTCTCAAAATGTAGCTGTCTTTCTAACTGTTGTAATTTATTGTGGACTATCGTGTGAACCATCTGCTTGCTTATAAATCAGACCAACTTTGACTGAAAGTTGTACACAGCAGTAGAAATCGTTAATTTTTATGTCCTGGAAAGTAGTGGCAACAGTTTAGGGGACTTCAGTCTTCATTGCCTTAATTGGAATAGAAATTTAAAACTGGAAATTTTCCTGCCTGTGTTGAGATGAGCTGCTAAGAAACAAGTTGCTTGCAATTTAGAGTTAGCCCAGATTTAGCTTGCTTAGTGCAGTTGGGGTTTTTTGAAGCCTGGCACATCCAGGTCTGTAAGGAACTTGAAAGGGGCAAGACACAGAAGAAGCTGTGTGCATTTTCCATCCAGATAACAACAGAAATAAAATCCTGTGCTGTGATTGCACAGGAAAATCCAGTGAATTACTTCTCTCAGGAGCTGTCTGACAACCAATGAGATGATAATCTCAGTTTCAGGAAGCAGAGAAAAACATTGCCATGATAGGATTAGGATGGGTTTGCCCTTTCAATGTTCGTTCCAAGTGCATAGATAGGGAAAAAAAATAAACTCAGTTTGCAGATGTTTACACCTGGGCTTTATTTTTCTTACACTGAACACTTTTAAAGACAAGAATATGGATTTGCCTGAGAACTTTGACTTTGCTTCAGTAAAAAGCACTTGACCTCCCTTAAGCTCTGTTTCAGACTCTCCTATTGATGGGTCTGAGAACACAGAATTAAATGTGGGCATCAAGCTTTCTACCTGGGGGAGCTCCAAGCTCTGCTGTTGCACAGATACAAGGGATGGCAAAATTTTCTGAACAGATTTTGAAGAGATTATCAAGTGTCTTTTTAAATAGATCTCTTAGTGTAGGTAGCCAGTTTCATGCTGAAGGTCTGCTTCTGGTTATTTTCAATCAGCTAAAAAAAAAAAAAAAAAAGTTTAAAAGAAAAAACGGACACATCAAAGCAAGAAAGAGGCAAATGACTGTGTGTTTTTGTTACATTCCTTTTCTGGGCGATGTTAGAGGTCCCTGTCCTACTCAGTGTGGCAGGGAGTGTCTCTCTGAGAGCACTGTGCTTGCTCAGGTTGTTGGAGCAAACCTGCCCTCATTTGAAGCCATGGAAAATAACTGGTGACTCCAGTGGAAGGAGGGCTGGGGCTGTCACTAACACTTGGCTGGGATTCTGTTTGGCCAGAAAAATTCACAGTTGTGTATTAGGGCTGATAACTGCTATTCCCTTTACTGGTGTTTAGTTAAAGTTCTTATCAGAATAAAAGCTAGACCAGCGAGTACCTAAAATATGTTTCTCTGTTCTTTGCATTCTCCCCAGCCAGTATTTGAATGATAGAAATTTTAAAGGAAGCTTTTAGGAGTGATAAATAATTATTTTGCCAATGTACTCGTCTCACTATGTTCAGTTCTGGAATAAGAGTGCTATAATTTAAAAGCACAGAGGCACTTCTGTAATGGCTGTATTCTTTGGTGTTATTTGCTCTGCAGGTCTGCCTGCCCCCAAGCTAAAAATACTGACTGCAAAACAATAAACCATGTATTTGGATTAAACAGTGACATGTGCCCACAGTGGGGCATACCTGCCTCGTAGCCATAAATACATATTTATAAGCAGTATAACATACTAACTTGGATAAAAAGTGAATGCAGATGGCAAGATAATTGCAACTGTGTATGAGGCTCAAACTGTGTAGTAGAAATGTAGCTTTTAAATAGATAGCATGAAAGAAGGTTGCTATTTTTTGAGGGAGAGGACAAAATAATTCCTTTTCTTCCTTTGTCAAAGTTCACAGAGAAATAAAAGGACATTGATTTAGCTCCTGGTGATTTGGTCTAGCAAAGTGCTTAAGGGTTTCAGCATGTTCACCGAAACCTCCACGGGGTGGAAATGAGGAAGTGCAGTTTGTCTCACCGTGCTGCCATCACTCAGCTGTCCCTGCCTGCTCCCTCCACCTCTGCAGCCCCTGCTCCTCCAGCCTTTCACTGTTCCCTTAGGAACTGGTCCTTCAAGGAAGAGAGGAACCCTCTTTGCAGAACGTGATTCATCCGAGCCTGTGAGAGCTCCTGCCAGCTCTGGGGGCGTTGATCTCCTGGCATTGGCCTCGGGGGCAGCTCAGCTGCCACCATAGCTTCAGGAAGAAAAATCTCCCACTACCCAAGATCGACTTCTGCAGCACCTCCTCTGACTGCACCTTCATAGCTTGGTGCCCTTTGGCTGATTTTTGGTTGAGAAGATAACAAATAGAACAAGGTTGCTGTGGATGGCACAGCCAAGACAAAGAAGCTTCTTGCAGCCATGCCTGGCCTCTCCTGTCCTCCCTGCAGGGTTTGTTAATCGTTCCCTGTGGCACCACTCTGGCACTGTGTTAGATTCCAATGTTCTTTGGCTGGAATGTCTCTCAGCCGGGTCGGTTTGAGTCTTGCTTGCCCCACAGAGATCAGCAGAGAGGAGAGCTGGCAGTCTGCAGAGGATTCAGTGAAAGAACAAGTTGCAAAAGGGATCATTTTGGCAGAAATGCCCTCACCTGATGTACAGATATTTTTGCCATCGCCATCCAAAGCAGATTTGAGTCCATGGACAGCAGCAGGCTGTGAGTGCCCAGTGGGATTTATAAAACTGATATGCTCTCCAATAATAAATTCTATTCTGTAGCAATGAAATCCAGAGAGCCTACTTCAGTCTGAACCTTGGCTGCCCCAGCGCTCTGGGGGCAGTTAGTGGCTCTGTGATATTTCCAGTGTGCTGAAGAGGTGACAGTTAAGTAAATTTTACAGCAACTATGAAAATATTTCCCTTTACCTTCATAGTAAAATTGGTCAGAAGTCTCTCAGCTTTGAATTTTGCAGGGAATTGAATTTTGTAGGCTGGCTGAAGGACTATGACAAATAGCATCAGAATTAAATCCTGCTATGCCTGTTCCTGGTTGTTTCTGTAAGGAGCTGGTGTTGTGTGCCCCAATTGAGAGCACAACAGGGAACTGAAGTATCTCACCAGCTCCCAAATCAGAGCATCCCAAAGATGTGCAAGGAAGGAAGCTCTGATGTAAGCAAACTTTAAGAAATAACTCCACAAGTTGCATTTCAAAGCAAAATCTTGTGGAGACTGCCTATGGCATTTTAAAAAGGATTTCATTAGATCTTGCTAACTTGTCATAAGATCTCTTAAATGGAAGGGTAATGGCTCATAACATTTGTAAGCTTTTTAATTTCATGCAATATGAGCAGTGTAATCAACACCTACTAGAGCCAATCAGCTGTGCCCAGTGGGCTACCTACCTCAGCTTTTGTCTGTGTTTGCATTTTGGGTACACCTCTGAGCTAACCCTGGGAACCCCGTGTTTGTGGTTCCTTGCCCTGACATCAGTGCAGGGTTTGTGTCCAGAAAATGTGATATGATCATTGCAGAAGTATCTGGCCCCATAAGGTGCATAAGCACTTTGCACTCAGTGTTTTTCACCTTCTTGTGAGGGAGTTTGGAGTTGATGTGGACAAGTTAACAGCTGTGGAGCTAAACACGAAGGAGACAGAGAATTTCCCAAATGATCTCTCAATGTATTTTGCTTTTTCCCTTTGACAAGTAAAATTTCTCACTTGAGCTGCTTGTGTGAGGGGAGAGAAACTGTTCAGATCATGAGTTTGTTTTGCTGCTCTGATCCAGTTCCCACCTCCTCTTCATTCTAAACATTTGCAGCTGGACCCTATGGCAGCAAAGATGAGTGATGGGCATCCCAGCTCCAAGTGAGCTCTGTGGGCTCTCAGCTTTTGCATTGAATTTTTGCCACAATCCCAGAAATCGCTTCTATTTCAGCTGTGAACAGGAGGACAGTGGGGCACACAGAACATGAGCTCTGGGGACTGCATTTCTCTCTCTGAAGTGCAAAGGCTTTGAGTTTAAGGATTTGCCATGTCTAGACATTGCTGCTGACAATCAGGATCCTGGCTGCTTTGTACAGGCTGAAGTACAAAAACAACCTCTTAGTACTAAAAATGAAAAAGAAATAAAACTTGATGCAGTATGGTAGAGGGAAGATAGAGAAAAATAGAAAATAGAAACACTGAAAGACAAATAGGAAGATCCAATTAGAAAGAAAAATGTTTTCCTCATTTTCCAAGAAGCCTGAAGAGCAGAGCTTTGTATCTTCTTACCACAGGACAGCAAACACTTCTGCAACTCTTCTGCTGATCAAAACTATTTGGGCAGGAAAGTTATGTATTTTGTAAGGCAGGAGTTGACAAGACAAGCTGTGCTGTCATTAGGAAGTGCAGGCACACAGAACTGGTTTTACAGACAGCTCAGTTCTTTGATCTATGACAGGAAAGCAAAGTTAGATTTTCCAGGCTGCTGTACCTGGTATACTGCTGTACCAGTTGCTATACCTCTTTGATGGTTTTATTTCTAAATAACGATGTATTTGGAGAAGGAAGAACACAGGTGAAAACAAAAATTACTTTAAATTTGCTCCATTTCTTTTAGTACAAATTTGTTGAGGGTCTGGGGAAAACTAACTTGCTGCTCTTGATAGGAAAAAGTAACATTTCTTCAGCTTTAAAGATCTTCATGGTTGGAACAGGTTTCCTATAAAAGCACATGCAGTAAAAAGTTGTTCTTGTTGGAGGGTGGTGAAAGAAAGCAGTTTCCATGGTGCCCATGTTTCTGTTGTTTCTTTTTTTCTTGATTTACTCTAGGTTTTCAGTATAACATGTTACGTGTCCATTGATTTCCTCCTGATGTGCTGTGATCCTGACTCCCATGGGATTTTAGGCCTGCTTCCAGCCTGGCCTTAAAATTTTCTGCGGCAGGCTGTATGAAGTACTGGCAGGAGTCTGCTCTGAGTTTTCCCTCTGAAACAGCATAAATAACCTGTGGAACAAAAAGAAAACTTAAAGTGCTTCAGCTCCCATTATTTCTTCCTTGTTCATCTGTCAAGCACAACCCTTGTTTACCATCCTTACATAAAACTGCAGGAGATTCTTCACTTTCAAGCCTTAATTTTTTTGTCTGAGCATGAGTAGAGCTAAAGCCTCCTTGGGTTTTGCCTTTGCACCTCTGAGGTTCCCCAGGGAGTATCCAGTGCTGCTGTCATCCAACTATCCCCAGGAATATCCCTTCTAAGGACAGAGGCACATCTTCCTTTGGAGAGCTTTTCTTTACGGTCTATAAGGGAAGGATTTTTTTTAAAGTTTATTTCAAATTCAGCAGTGATCTGTAAATCACTGCTCATGAAAATGTTGAGGAAATGCCAAGATTTTCACTGTATGTTAGTTGGTGCACTTTATTTAGTTGGATTCTTGATTAGTAATCTAAAACAAGGCACTTAAAATTGCTTTTATGATCTAGGCTTTTTATTTTCTCTTTCTTTCCAGCTGCAGCTTGATATTCTGCTTCTAGTTCCCTCTTCTCCTTGAGCAAAACAATATGTGATTCCAGTGCTTCTCTCTTGATTTAGATAAGGGGCTGATTTGTGATGGAGCATCCAGTGAAGAAAACTGGTGAACATCTGAGTCCTGATTCTCTGCTAAGAAACCAGCAGCAGCTGCAAAAGCTGTGGCACCAGGAATGGGTGGTTACTGATTTGGGGAGAAGCTTTGCTGTTCATTGAATCATCCGTGTTGCTCTTCACAGAGCCTGGGAATTCTTCTTTTTGATGTGCCAGTGCAGACTGAGCCTTCTTGGATGAGATCTGACAGGACTGCAGCCCAGGGCTGCACAGCTGAAGAGTCAGACGTGGTTTTTCCACAGAAAAGCTTCGTAAGACATCAATATTTAAAAACAGAAAAACAAATAAACTAAAGGCAGTGGGTTGATTGAGGGGAAAAGAGAAGTCACTTGTCTGACAGATCAGGCATTACTCTCCAGAAAGGATTTCAGTTTTTCAGGCAAAAACCTTTGTCTTTCTTTTGATTAGGTTGATGGGTAAAAGTGTGAACAATTCATTATTTTTCTTTAAATCCTGTTTTTTCTAGGTGTATTTTGCAGGTTAGGAGTGGGCACATCTTTTCATGACCTTAGAGCAGCTGGTGTGTCCCTTTAGGCAGAATCACTGTTGTGTCCTACATGCAGGTGAAGCCCCCCCAGTGAATGGCCAAATAACCCATAATCCAGACACACACTAATTGCTGTAAGAGGTCAGGATACCTGCTCAGCTGAGGCTGATTTAGGGTCTTGGTGTCCGTGGTTAGAAGGCAGTGAGTTGATGAGATGAGCCACAACAGGTTTCCTCTCCTGCTTTCCATGGCTGGGTGTTCAGAGCCTGTATCCTCCAGTTTCTTACAGATCCATCACTTTTTAAATGAAATAAAGGCCACACAGGGCAGTGGCATGCATGTTGTCACAGCTGCTGGCTTGAGAAGAACCTTTGATTGCATGCCTGCTGGTGCTTCAAGCCATAATATTTTATCTGTATTCTGCTACCTTCTTTACACCCCAGCTCTTCCTGCAAACTGACTTTTGCTCCTTGTTTTCTGAAGATGCCAACTGTTATTTATAAATGATGAGCCTTGATGTTGGTACAAAGCTGGGGGAGCAGGAGGCTTTTTGTTTCTCTCTGCAACGTTATCTATTATGCAACACTCTGAGAGGTGTAGCTTAGGTGAAGCAGAAGAAACAGGAACACACAGGCAGGACCCTTCCTGTACCCTTTGCTGGTAGGAGCCACTGGTTGGGTGCCTTCACTGATCAGTTCTGTTCCTCCAAAGTTCAGGAAGGACTTCAGGAATAAAAACACCAGCAGAAAAATACCTTTTCAAAACAGGAGACAACAGTCAGGCTGAGCCACCCTGCTGATTGCCCAAAGATTAATGGGGGTCCTTGGCTCTGATATTCCTCCCTGGGCTCTGTTTTCCCTTCACACATCCCATTCTCTTTGGCTGCTTTTGCCATTACTCACCATTTCCCCAAACAACTTTCCTGTCTTCTTCCAGGTGTGGAAAAAGCATCTGCTGCTTTTCTGCCAGCCTGACATCTCTTGAAATACCACTCCCCAGCTCCCCAGTGGAGCTGGTTAGGGATGTGTTTTTGCTCACAGGCCCTGTACCACAGCAATACCTTGTGCTCTCTCCTCTCTTCACCCCTGAGCAGATACTCAGGAGTGTCTGGTGACTGGCAGCCACAAGATTCATCCAAATCCCAACACAAACATCCTACTCCTGCAGTTGTGCTGCTGATCACACTTCTGCTGCTGTGCTCTCTCTGTGGGTACATGTGCAGTGTGGCAATGTCCAGCATGATTTAGGATCTGCCCTCCAGATCAGCCCAATTCCACATCCCACGCTTAACTGCATCTGTCATTTTACCTGTTCAAGTGCCCTCTCACCTCAGCTCTTGGACTTTCAGCCTCTCCAAAGCAATGCAGGTTTGCAGTTCTTCCCCTCTGAGACAGGTCCTGTCTGGCATTAACTCACACTTGAACTGTTCCAGCTCTGCAGCTCAGAGCTTGGCCCCTCTGTTTATCCTTGGAGGAAGACTCTGTCTGGTTGTGCAGACCCACAGAGCATCCTTCTTAAAGGCAGCTATTGATCATTTCAGCAGAGGAAACAACGTGGCTGGACTTCAGCAATTCAAAACCACTTTGTGCTGATGTTTCTGTGACCCCATAACCCTGTATCATAACTACAGCAGATAAATCACTTTGGTATCAGAGGTACAGTCATAGGCCCAGCCTTCCTTTCCTGCTCCTCCCCTACAGGGTTAACTGAGCATATTTCTATAATAAATATTCCCACAACAAGGCCTAAATATGGTTTTCATCAATCATTTTATAGCTGCTTCCAACCTGTCACACCAGAGTAGGTGTTTACAGCAGCTCAGGAAAAAAAAATGCAGAAAAACCGCAAATAAAAGAATTTAAATAGAAAAGCTGAATTTTCTACCAGGAATGGTCAGATAATCTTTCTTTGTGTCTTGTGCAATGGCAAGTGGACAGTCTCCAATGAATAAATAATTGCAGATCCAGGAAATGAGATTATTACTCCCATGAAGCAGTTGGAAAGGAGAGTTCACTGTGCCCTTCAAACATATTTCCTGAAGCACAATCCAGCATTTACCTATGGAGCACAGCAAACCTGAAAAATGGGGCTCATAAAGAAGAGCTTTTTAATTGTGACAGGAGCCCAAAAACTGAAACACTTTTATTGCAGGAACATGTCTGGGCTTCACCTTGCCATTTCACAGGCCAGATGCATGGGAGAGAACTCCAGTGGGTAATCACAGAAGTGAGGATGGCTGCCTGCATCTTACCTCCCTGCCCTCACCATGCTGTAATATAGTTGCTTTTGCAGTGTAATTGCTTTCTCTGCAGGGCTTCTTCCTATTGATTCTGCTTGTGTGGATTTAAATGGTTTGCAGGTTGTAACTAGACTCAGGTTGGTCTGCACCTCCACTGCTCTGTGCTAGGCAGCTCACGTGGCAGTTCTGAGAGACTTCAAAGCTGTCTAGATAGCATCACTCCCTGGCCTGCACGTATATATTTGATTGGAAGAGTGGGGCTGGATCAGATAAGTTCAGAACATCAATAAATACATGTATTTTGTTTGGTGACACTTGTTCAATTTGAGTCTTTTTCCCAGGAAGCAGCTTGTGTTGTGTCATTTTTTCGGCGCGCTGTGTAAATGCTCTGCATCTGCAACTGTCGAAGCTGGTGCCATCCCCTAGCAGCACCATCTGCTCGCTCACAGAGTGCTTTTTGCACAGATAGAAAATGTGAGGTGTTACTCATAATTAGGCAAATCACATGCTGTGATCTGTGATTGATTTGGTTCCTGTTGCTGGTTACCTCGCATATGTCTGTGTGTCCATAAGTATTGTCTACATACCAGCATATGGATGCAGATGAATCACAAATCCTTTTTCTCCAATCCAGACAGATGGAAATGTTTTCCCTTCTTCTTATTAGCAGCAGCTGAATTTCAGTCACACCAGGGGCCTCTGCTAGGAGCTTGCCTGTGTTTCGTGCTGCACAGGCACCCATAAGTTGACATGGCCATTTATAATCTCATACAAGAAGTAAGCCATCCATGACATGCAGCAAAGGAAAGCTGTAATTTCAAAGCAGTCTTCAGAGGTATCCACGTTATTAGCCTTCCTGGAGAAAAATATCTGGATATATAACTTGGCATTACGCAGTGCAGTAACAGAATGCCTGAAAGGACGTGTGAGCATTGCAGAGCCCCACTGTCTCTGCTGAATCTGTCTTCTGGGAAATACTGCTGTGCTTTTCTTAGTAGTAACAGTCTGTGCTCTTAAACATGTGCTCACCTCACTGACTAAGATCTTAATTGTTTCTGGTTGTAGTATGGTCCATATATAGTGCTGGTGGTAAGGGAAAGTAACTCAGAAATCAGTAGTTCTGTATAATTTTGATATTGTCTTCTAATGTCTTTTATAGATACTGAAGTATGATTTACTGGCAGTTTTAAAAGATGTTTAAGGCAGGCAGTAGGGACATCAGAAAGGCCATAAAAATGAAAACACACAAACAGAGGTCTGCACGCTTGACTGGAGTAAAAGTTACAAGCAGTGGAGTAGCTGTAGAGTTGGATGATTTAGAATATTTTTAAGCCTCAGCAGAGCTCTCTTCTTTTCTCTCCCTCTCTCCTCTGCCTACCTGCAGTGTGTTTACTTCAGCAGGAGGTCTGTCACCACTGGATTCAGATCATAACTAGGACAGCCCAAGGCAGAAAGCAGGATATAACTTAGCACAAATCCACAGTCCTGCTGCTCCACCACCTCCTTGCAGACCAGGATCAGACTGGAGTGAGCTGCCACTGAAGCAGCAGCTGCAGCCTGGCTGTCCTGCAGAGGAATTCAAGTAAATTGAAATGTTTAGAGAATACTTGGTTGATTTTATGCTGGAAGGGCTGAGCAATGTGCTGAGAACCCAGGTCTGCTGTTGACCTGTTTTAGAGCATTGGCATGGCTTGAGCCCGGCTTTGTTTGTGCAAGGGAGAGCTGTTCACCAGGGATGCCAAATTAATCATCAGCACACGTTTGATTGACTCTGATGTGTCTCCTTTGGGTGAACTCTCAGTGCAGTGAAGAGCTTGAAGCATTTTCAGAGTTACTTGGTTGTTTCACAAGTTGTGCTGCTTTCTTCATTTCAGTCCACTGCCTTACCAGAGGACTCCTGGAGCTGAGCTTGCTTCAATGCTTTTTTCCAAAGCCAGTAATGATCCCTTCAGTCCTACCTACAGAGAAAGTTTTGTGAATGTGCAGCAGCCTTCAGATGTTACAAACACCTGATGTTTGTAAAGCAGATCAGATGCTACAGATTTCCCACCCCTGTGGATACTGAATAGAACTCCAGCATGCACAGTTGCATTTTATTTTCATGTGTATGTCTGTTGGTTTCATCATGTCACCTGTGGTTTTCCTTATATTATAATTCAATGAAGTAAAAAAGAAAGCAGAACAGCAATGAAGTCAAGGCAGATGTAATGCCTTGGAAATTTTTCAGTGTTGTTTTTTAATATCAGCAGACATGGTGTAATTTAATTTTCAGAAGAGTCTCAGCTGCAAAGTAGCTGATTAGGCATCTTGAAGAAGCAGCCAATCTCTCAAAACACTCTGTTCATGAGATTATTACAGGTATTCTTCTAAAGAGAGAAACCCCTAGATTGCCAGAAATAAATCACTTTGAAGGATACAAACCCCCTCGGGTAGCCTTCCAGAAGCAGAACCCAGTCATTTAGATCTCACATCACAGACCTGCCTTCTTTGCACTTCAAAAAGAGTCGAAGATAATTGCTTTAATGGAGCAGAAGGAAATTTATCTTTTGTTTCTATTGTTATGAAAAAGAACTTCAAGAAGTGCAGTAAAAGAGAGGGGTTTGTGGCATTGGACATAAAACTCAGACCTGCACTATCTGTGCCATTAAAATGTATCACACTGGGTAGGACCACAGTATTTTCTGAGCTTCATGGTACTGTAAAACATATGCTGTGAAGGTGACTGAACTTTGTTTGCATAGAAAACAGAACTTGATTTTTTTGTTTGTTTGTTTGTTTTAGCATTTGAACACTTGATAAGAAGTCAGAAGTTGTAACACAGCACACTAAGCTCATGATGCTTCATTTATGCTTTTGAATGCCCAGTGCAGGTCAGGGCTGTGTCAGCTCTGTCACTGAGCCATGACCTGGGCACATTCCACTTGGGATAAAGTTTCCTTCCTGGAAGAAGAAGATGCAAACTACATTTTGTTGCATCTCCACTGAACCTACTGCCTGCTTCCTAAAAAACACCATCTTCAGACACACATCTAGCACATACTGGGGCATTTTAAAGCGTTTGTTTTAATCTGTTTGTTACCAATTCCGTTCACAGTTTGCTTTCATTCTGCTGTGAAAAGCTTGCACTGTCAAATCAGAAGTTTTACTAAGAAAGGGATTTAGTAACATGACCATTATGTTCAGCTTTTTGAAGGACAAAATCAAGATGAAAAGAGACTCAGTGATTAAACAACAAAAAGTATGTTTAAATCATATTAAGGGCTACTTTCAATCTATCACCTAAGGATTTAGCTACATGCCTTAAATTTTTGTGCCAGGAAGCTTCTGGGGAAAATCCTATTGTTGCAGTGGGGATCTAGACCAGAAAAAGAAGGAAGAGCTTTTGACATAGAAACAGTAATGAGTTAAGCATGAAGTCTAGATTTTCTGCTGGTGTAGATGAAGGCCAGGCTGCTGTTCCAAGCAGGATCTTAGGGATGGGGCTCATTAGATACTCCCCAGTTTTTTTCTTCACAGACAAAGGTAGATGCTGTCCAGTGCTTCCAGTTTGCTCTTCAGGAGATGCATGGTGTCTGTACAATGTTCTGTGAGCTTTGCTGAGGCTCATGGTGGTGCCAGCTGCCTGGTCCCTGCAGCACCTCTCATCAGTTCTGAACGGGTTTTGTTAATCTCCTCCTAACTCTCTATTTTAGGGGGGGCAGCTCTGAACTTTTCCAGACACTCTCAAAGGAGTTTCTGTTCTGAAGGCAGGAGTGGGGGAAGGAAGTGCACACCTGGGGACAGGTTCTGGGGTTTTTTGACTGTGCTCACAGCACGTTCTGGAGACCATTGTGGTTCGGAAACTCCGAACCTCAGTGAGGTGTTCCTGGTGCTTCCCTTGGAAAGAGGAGCAAGTGGTATGGGAACGTGCAGAACTGGGTCAGGAAGACTCATTTAAGCATGTCTGTGTCAACTGACCAAAAGTGACAGAGTAAGGGTCACAAGGTCAGCTTTCCTGGCAGGTCAGGGGATGTGCCTGACACCTGCTCTAATGAGCTGCACACCGTGTGGTGTCCTCAACAGTGCTCTGGACCTGGCCACACAAATTGAAACTACAGAGGTGGGACGCCTTTGTGGCTTTTCATTAGAACTTTGCCATTCCTAATGAAGACCATTTCAGGTGCCCTAAAATTATTGCTTTGTCTCTCAGTTATTGGGCGATGAATTCTTGCTGCATCAAACCAGAAAAAACCGAGGTGCAGCTCTGAGTTGTTCCTACCAGTGGAAAATGCAGGGCAGGAAAGTGTCACTGCTGTTATTGCTGTTATCACATGAGCTGCTGGTTGGATTTGAAGGAAGGAATATATTCATTACCCACACAAAACTTCCCCTTGGAACAGCACCCAGGGGTGCAGGCAGGTGAGTGCTGCTTGTGGCTGTAGGCCAGAAGCAGGAGAGCTTTTGCTGGCTGCTTGCCTTACAGAAAACAAGCTTTTGCCCTCTGACAGTCCAGCTGAGCATAGAGCAGTGTTTGCTTCCTGTAATGTCAGTGAGAGGTGGGGTTGAGCAGGAAAATGGTACTCTGAGTGACTTCTCCATAGACTGCTCCTAGATTATGCTTTAAGATTTTATTTTTGCCATTACTTTGTCAAGCCTGCAGGAAATTCACTGTTTCCATTATTACCACAAGCTTCACTTGGCACTTACTGTGTGAAGTCTGAATCCATAGGATCAGATCAAAGCTATTCCTTTTGGCCATCCAAACTACAAACATGCTGACTGTGAGGCATTATTTTTAAATTGCCTCTAAAAATTTAAAAGGATTTCCAAATATTTTTAATAATTCCCTGAAACAGTCTAAGGACATCTGTTAAAGTACTGAATTTCCCTGAAGACAGCACTAGTTGGGATGCTTCAGCTGCAAATTAAGGTTGTCAGTCAAAGGGCTTTTTCTGTTTCTGTCTCTGATCTGGGAGTTTTTAGCATCTCTTCCAAAGTGAGCCAAAGAAAGACAGCTAGTGAGCTGTTCTGGCTTGTTTTGCCATGTGTTTAACCTAGCAAACAGTAAAGTTGATACCTTTTGTGAAGTTTTCTATATTTTACTGGATACCTCTGCTTGGTGAGGAACCAAGCTGTGCAGTTTTGACATATTTTTGTACTTTTCATATTCTTTCTTCTGCAGCATGTGTGCAATGTTTTAATATATTGAGTAGCTGTGGCAAATGCTATTGTGTGTCTGCAAACATTTGAATTATTTCAAGGCACTGGCTCTGCTAATGAGGAGCTGGAGTAAGAGGCAGAACGATTATTTACTCTCCAGCATTTCCTGCAGAGATGAAGAGCAGGTTCATGGTGAGCTGAAAGGACATGACCAGCCCAAAGAGTCTTTAAAAGATGTGCTTGTTTATTGCATGCTGGTATTCCAACTCCAGCTCCATCAAGTGCTATGACAGTTTATGAAAATATTGCTTCTCTACGTAACTGTTTTATTGTGGTGCTGATGCCATACTGGTCTAGATTTCCACCTGCTTATATACATCAGAATACTTCATTTTGTGTCATGGTAACATGAAAGTGTAAAAGAAGGGGAAGGCTTTGTCTTTTCAGTTGTAAATCCTAACTGGCTTTTAAAGCTTTCATTATTTTGTTCTGTGTGATTGAAAGAAGCTGGCATCTTCACCAAGCTTGCAAAAGAGGAAACATTTTTTTTAATGTTCAGTGTTTAAAAGATGTCAATGTTATTTCCTTTGTAAACAGAAGATGATAGATGGAAAATCTGCCGAATTTTCAGCAAAAGGGAGTCATTTCTTCAGTTCTTACTCATTCCTTAATGGAAAAAGTATTATGGAAATGAGAGCAGGCATTGCATTAAGTGCTTCCAATGTTCTTTCCCTGCAGACCAATAAAAACATAACTCCTCCATTAGGGAAATTTAATTTTTTGAAGGCTGCATGAATTTGAGTTCTGAATGAGTGAATGAGATGACTATGCTGGGGTAAACATTTCCAGGACTGATTATGTATTTTAAGCCTTTTCTAGATGGATACCAGCTCTTTCCTTGTCTTGTAGGTCTTCTTCAGAACAGCTCTTTCTGTGACTTTTTACACTGGCTTATCTTGTAGTTCCTCTGTAGTGCAATCTCATATTACAAAGAGCAGCAACAGAGTTTTCAAAGTCATGGGAATTGAACTATTTTTCTTGCCTGAATGTGGACTAGAGTTCCTGGCTTTTTCAAAACACTCCAGCTGCTTGAAAACTCCATAAGAAAAATTCAGACAGTAAAAGTCAAAAAAAAAAAAAACCAAAACAACTTTTCTGTGCTTCTTATGGCACGTTTATAGTATTTACAGCCTCACCTATAACTATACATTATGCAGATTGTAGCTGTCTACCTTTAAAAATACCCTTTATGTGTAAGTGGGAAATGGATATGCAGCAGTAAACTGCTGTTCCTGGGTGTGTTCAAATCAGGTCCCTGAGCAGGGGGGGATCCAAGTGAAGCCATCTTTTCTTTCTCAGCTGTTAACCATAGAATAGGAATAAATAATCAGCTTTAATTTCTAGAAGTTCTAGAAGATAACAAAAATTAGAGGAGAATCATTACAAGTCATTACCACTGATCCTTACTTATAAATTATTAATCATAATTCAGTTTTATATACAGTAATACTTAAGGTGTCCGACACATTGCAGAAGTATAGAAGGATGGCTTGTCTTCATTTAGTGTAGGAGGGGTCAGAGGCACCAAGAGCTTCTGAAACTTGTCCAAAATCCGGAAATGATTAAGTGGAATTCTTTTTTTTTTTTTTTTTAATTTAGTTGTAAATAGTCTAGATGTAGCCAGAATGTTTTAGTTATAATTGATTATATAAACCCCATTTTCCTCTTTATTGATGAAGGACTGATCCCATGGGAACATGCTGCAAAAACAGTGAAGGCAACAAATGTAATTACTGTGAATATTTGGTCACATGTGAGGCTGGTTTTATTTTAGTTTTTTGAGGTTTGTTTTCAGAAAACACTGCTGGGAATTGTTTGTCCATCACTAGAGTGTTCCCTGAAGGCCCAGTCCACCACAGGATGCCCAGGAATTATTTCTGTGTTCCTGTTATATTTTATATGCAGACAACTTAGTCCTGCTATGATCCACAAAAAAATGGCATCTATGAAAATATTGGGTTCATTACAAATTCAGGAGGCAAGGAGAACATTCCTGACCCACATGATTCTCTGTCCCCACCCTGATTATCCATTCTTAATGGAAAAATTTTGGAATGCTGGAAAAAAGACATCGGACATAAAACTTTTCAAATTCTTGCTGATTTTCTTGCTGCTTTATCTCCTCTGTCTATCCTGTGTCTCTGTCAGCTGATGAATTTGATCAGCTGCGTGCTTTAGGCTTTACGAAGAGATGCTGGCGGTGAATCTCCACCTCTCACTTTGGATTTTTGGCTGATTTAATTTGGGGTCACCCCGTGCTGGTGCTGTGGGTGGCTGATAGCCCCTGAGAAACCAGCTGTGCAGGCTGGGGCTGCCTGTGGAAAACACAACTTCCCTGGTGCCTGGGCCGTGTTTGCACACAGGAGCAGGCAGATGGTTGGAGCTGTGGGTTTCCTTTGGCTTCACTCTGCAGGAGAAATAGCTGAGATGGATGCTGCCAGGTCGCTGTGTGGCTCCTGTGTGCTACCAGCTGCTCTGGCTCTTCTCTCAGAGGTGTGTTTAAAGCATAAAAATGAGAAATTGGTAGAACTCTCTGTGGTCAGGTGGGAAGTGGGGAAGAGTTCGTGTCTTGTGTTCTGCAGACCCGGTGGGACGGGTCTGGTCACAAGCTGGCGTCCCAGCCCACGGTGTGGTGGGGAAATGTGCCAGATGGTTCACAAGTGCTTTGAGATCTGAGGCACTGTCCAGATGTTAATCACATTTTCTCCTTCCCAGCCCTTGGGCATGGCTTGCTCATGTGGTAGGCACACACTGTCACCCAGTGGAGTCATCAGAAGCTGTAATTTTGCAGATTTGCCTCTGAAATGCACTGCTGCAGTCAACCACCTTCCCAAAACACCTTTGGGAAGCTTAGGTCAGGTCCCATATCACCTGCACATTTTAAAATAATAGAGGCAATCATCCCTAAAGCACGGCACTGCCTGGGCCTGACAGAGCTGTGGTGTCTGACCTGGACAGGAGGAGTTACTGCAGGGTAGGTGCAGCCCAGCCGTGCCCCCAGCCTCGGGGGCAGCTCCAGATGTGTCACCCAGGCAGCCACCCCCATCTCACACCCTTGGTCTCGTGGTCTCGTTCCAGGGCAACCCACTGTACTTCCAGTCCGCCAGGAACGTGACCGTGAACATCCTCAACGAGAAGACAAAAGTCCTCACTCGCCTTGTAACAGGTAAGGAGGGGGAAAGGCTGCTTGCAGGGATTAAGGAGGGATGAAAGTGGGTGTTCTGGGGTGCTCTGCTGGCTTCAGACAGCGCACGGCAGCGAGCCTGCGTGTCTTGGGGAGTAGAAATGAAAACTTCACTCCACTTTGTAGAAACAAAGCCAGAGACAGGAAGGCCATGCTGGAGAGGCAACTGGCTGGGGTGTCTGATAACGAAGCAGACTGTCATTTTCATCTGAAAGCCAGTCCAGAGTTAGAAATGTTTGTTGTATGACATCAGGGTCAGGAAGAACATACGCCAGGCTGACATTTCTGCTGTAACAAGCACAGGTTTTTCCTAAGACATTTATAACTTGCCTGAAATCTTGAGAACTCTAGAGCCCAACTGTGGCAACTGTTTGCAATTTAAAGTCCTTCTGCTGATGAAGAACTCCCTTTGCACCCAAACAAGAGTGTGTTGGGTGGGGAAGTGGGTGTTTTGTAAATCCCCAGTGCACAGCAACCTTTGAATTGAATGCCTGAGTAATTTGGGTTGAAAGAGCCTAATGCATTATATAAGGAATATGGCACTGTATATATGGCATATCATCTATATTTGATATGGGACAGAGATATATTTACTGAGATTTATGCATG
This sequence comes from Vidua chalybeata, assembly GCF_026979565.1. Classification (NCBI taxonomy): domain Eukaryota; kingdom Metazoa; phylum Chordata; class Aves; order Passeriformes; family Viduidae; genus Vidua; species Vidua chalybeata. The sequence goes on from NC_071544.1 coordinate 13,706,207, forward strand.
GACTGTGAGAAGTATTGGTGTGTGGCAAGGGCAGTAATCTATAAACATGTTTTTAAGTTGAGACTGGGTTGCTTGGTTTGCTTATATAACATCTTGGCCTTTAGTCACAGTATTAAATAATTAAATATGCAGCTTCAGTGAGCAATTATTTAGGCAGCATGTGTGAAACTTGCCTGGAGGAAGGAAATAAATTCGACCCCAGGCTCCCTGATACTCACATTCAGAATGAAGGTCTTCAGTTTGTTGGTTCTCCATGTTTTCAAGAGGGTGTTTGGTTCACTTACGCACCTCTGTGTCACGAGAGTTTGGGATTCAGTGATACCTCCCAGTGTGATGCTCTGGTTATTGAGCTTTTTATGCATTCAGCACCAGCTTTGGTTTCACAGTGGAGGAAAGATGTGGTCCCATGTAGTGCATGCTGCAAGGATGAGTGGGGAGGTGGTTAATAAGCAAGGCAAAAATCAGATTTAAAGTACTGCATTTTCTCAGGGTGGCTGCACGAGTTTTTGAGTATTTCCAGGGATCTCAGCACAGCCCCACGTGTCTGAAGTGCAAACCACATGCATGATTCTGTGTGTCCAGGTGCCAGCACAGGTGACCTGTGCAGGGAAATGCTGGGTAGGGATGGAGTTTTTAAGAAAATACTGGCTTTCAAGTGTTATTTCTCTTGTCTTTTGAGAAACGAGACTGGTCTTGAAGATGGCCAGAATTAATGCAAAGTCCAAGCACCTGCCTCGTGCAGGATGATATTCCAGGAGGGCTGTGGCTTAGGTGGAGTTGCCTGGGTTGTTCAGTGGTGAATTGTCCAAAGTCTGGCCCAGGTCAGTAACCCGGGGCAGCCTCTTTGTAACTCTTGGCAGCCTTTGAGCCACAAACCTGCACAAAATTGCTGTTCAGGTGGCTGATGTTTATCAGACCCCACAAAAAAACACATTGCCAGAGGCTTTCCAGCACTGTAGGGCACAGCAGCCTGTAGTAAAAGCAGCAGAATTGAAATAAGATCTTCAAAGGAAAGTTTTACTTGTCTAAAAACTTTCTGCACTGTGAGAGCATGCCATTTTTGTTGGCCTACACATGATTGAAGGGATCTAAAACAAAACATTTGCTCCTGTACTGGTGTTTGTCTATTTTTTTTTTTTTTAATTGGGCTGTACATGACACTGATAGATTTTTAATCCAGATATGTTTAAAAGCTAGAAAACCAGGAATCTTTTACACAGTAGCATCAGTCCAAGCAAAATGGGCCCAGGAACTCTTGGTGCCTCTTAGACCTGCACCAATACTCTCAAAGCATGGCTGGGTATGTTCATTGCTGTTTCACATGTGGGTCTGTCATTTTGGTAAAATATCCCAGCTGTCCCAAGATCAGTGGTGATTTTATGGCACACATAAGCATTAACAAAAGCATAAGTAAAAATAGTTGAGCGGTTGTTACTTGGGTAGAAAACTGCCCTTTCCTAATAAGATCTGAAAAGCCTCCCTGTTTGGTGTCGCTGATGTAATTTGTTGAGCTATTATTACCCAGCAAATGGGTTTATTGAATGTATGAAGGTACTGTGATTTTCTTATACTTCTCCCTAAAGTAAAGCTCCTTTTCCCTAGGTCCCCAAGCAGTGGAAGCACACAGCCAAAAATTTGAGGTGAAAACCCTCTCTGGAAAATTGCTGTTTTCTGCAGATGACAACGAAGTGGTGGTGGGAGCAGAGAGATTGAGAGTTCTAGGTAAGAATTGTTCATTAAGCCACAGTTTTAATATGCACCTCTTCAAATCTGAGTATAGTTTTGCCTGACTTTCCTTCCTATTTGCTGGAAGCTTCTTTTGGAGACAAAACCTTTATGACTTTGAATCTTTTCCAAGCAGATAAAGGCCAGGAGTTTCTATGTGGGGACTTTCTTAACTTGCACAATTTGTTCTTTCCCCTCCAGAAGAAAACTCCCCAGGAAATGATTTGTCTGGCTGAGTGAAGTAGCTTTAAAACCAGTTTTGGAACTGAACAGCTTTTATCTCCTGGATCTGGGGTGGAGGACAGTGAGGGGCTGCCCCAGGGATGTGCCCATGTCTGCAGTCACTGTGCAAAGGGAAACCCCAGGGTTCATGTTTTCGGTGCCAGCACTGTCACCAGCTCCTCCTTCATTCTGAAACAAACAGCAGGAGGATCTGCCTCCCCAGCTGTGCTGCCTGCCAGGCTTTACATCGGTATTTCCTAATGAGAACTGGGGATACACTCTGGGTTTGGGATGTAGGGGTTCTTTCTTATTTCTTGGGATTTTTTTTTTTTTGTCTTTAATTGGAGAAAAAAAAAACAGTTGTGGCAATTGGAAATTTTGAAACTTTATTTGATAGTTATATAAAATTAACTGTCTGGAACTTGAATTTTTCTGCTCCCCAGTTCAATCCAAGCTCTTTGGTTAGTCTGGGATTTGGTCAGGAATGTTTTCACACAGGACCAGAGTGAGTAGCTCAGTGTTGTTCACAGTCACACAGCAGTGCTGCTGGTCTCTGTGGAGGCACCAATATCTGTTTTATAGTGACTTGTTTTGGATGCATCTTTCCATTCCCAACTGTTCCTTAACTTCTCTTGTAAAAACAGATCAATAAGGAGCTTGGAATTATATATAGATACAGATGGTATTTTATTATTATTATTATTGTTATTATAATTTCTAGCTATTTAATAGTATATTATGTATAATATAAATGGGACTTGGTATCCAACCTTTAACATTTTTTGCTGCCTGATGTCCTGCTGTTGTGGATGGTTCCTGTTTGTAGACAGGGTGGGTGTAGCTCTCTGCAGGTCACTGTTGTTACACACTGGACTAGTTCAGTCACCAGCTATAAAAAGTTAGGTGGGCTTCCCAGGATAAGTGTTGAACTTCACAAAATTAAGAGTATCTTTGTTTGTTTAGAACTTTGAAGAGGCCCATTCAAAATTCTTGTGATGTTCCAGAGTCGGGGACATTTGTAACAGTCCATGTTCTCCAACAAATCTCCCTTCACACTGCACCTTTCAGAACTAATTCATGCAGGGTAGATGAAGTCTGGAAGCAACAGTTTTTAAGGGTTTTCTTGGAGACCTTAAAATAAGAGAGATTTACTTTGTTGATTTAAAAAAAGACACAGAACCTTCTCCTTACAAGCTGCAAGTACTCCTTTTCAGATTACATACTTAGAAAAAATTGCTTTTAAGTTCCTCTGTACTTTCAAGAAACCAGGAATTAATTTTGATAGCTGTTTTAAGTTTTTGCCTTGTTTTAGTCTCCAGAATAAACAGCATCAAAAATCTGCTGATCACTGTAGTGCACTTTGATTTTTACCTGTAACTGAGTGTTTCTTGAAGTTGGTTTGACTTTTGCAGATCTATCAGAAAAGAAAAAACAGAATGATACTGCTGGTGATGTTACATAGCAAGTATTCCAATGACCTTGAGCTGAAATGCTTTCTGAGTTCATTCTTGGCTTTGTTTTTCTCCAGCTTTGCTTCCCCAATCTAATTTTATCTCCAAAAGTGTTTGCCGTGGCTGTTTGCCATGCTGGGAAGTGTTACACCATATGTTCGTGTTTCTTGCAGTGGTTTTGTCTGCTCTGAAGGCCAGTCCGAGCTGCAGCACACAGACAAATTCCTTTGATCATTCTTCTGCTGTTTGGGCTCTCAGGTGCTGCTGGAATGTGTCTGCTGACACCCGTCTAGGCCATGTAAATAATTTCAGCTTGTTCTTGTTACTACTGAACATGCACTTCTTGTAGAGGCAAGTGTGTGTCAACAGCCTGGCATGAAAGTCATCCCACAGAGGTCACAGCAGCAGCTTTCAATATTGCCAGAGACAATAACTCTTTTCTTTGTACGGACTCCAAAGTTTTTTTCTGGAAGTTTGTGCTACAAACCGATGCTGAATCCTTGTCCTGAGAAAAGAGTTGCTCTCCTGTTTTGAAATGAACCCTGCTCTGGGTATCTAGAGGGTTTTTCAACATTAGCAAGGGATAAAAAAGGGGAAGAATACACAGAATTTTAGATTAAAAACAAATGCAAGTAGGACATACGATGCATTTGATGGTGCTTCAAAAAGCTGTGCAGCATGGGCAGTGCAGATTACCATATGAAAGTGCTTTTTATTTGATTTGTATTTTGGGGAGTTATTTCTGATTTCTGAGCATTAAAGGACAGAAAGACAGAGCTGGCCACCTCTGCTTTTCATGTATGACGTAATTTAGAGTACTTCAGTGATTTTATTTGATATAGTGAATCCAGTCAAACCTGTCATCACAGGAGAGACTGGAGGATGACAGGAACTCGTGTCTGAGGGGAAGGGCAGATCTGAGCCCTCTGGCCATGGTGAACCCTGGTAACACTGACACAACCTTGTGCAGACACAAAAAATCCCACCTTGCTCAAGTTGGGAGCTCAGCACTGCCTGGGTCCAGAAAACCCTGAGGGAGCTTGTGTTTGCCTGCAAGAAGCCCTATAAAAACTGAGCCTTACAACCACTCCACTCTGCCCTCTTACTTCCAAGCTCTTCTGCCAGTGCTTGTGTGCGGATGGGATGGGATGGGATGGGATGGGATGGGATGGGATGGGAACACATTCTCACTCTTAGCATCCCTTTCCTCCCCAAATGGAATTGGAGCACCCCGTGGTCTTTTGAAAGATCCCATAGCAAACCTCAGAGCTGCTCTCCTTCCTCAGAAGCTCAGCTCTGCCTTTGCAAGGCTTGGATTTCCGAGGGCCAAATCTGCCCCTTCTCTGCCCGTGGTGCCCTTGGGGGGTGTGTGGGGTGATGTGCAGCCCTGCCCTGCCAGCCCTTGCCCTGGCCAGCAGAGCTTTGGGCAAACCCCACGGACACAGAGCTCACGCCTGGCTGGACGCCCCCGTGGGCTCCTAAACACGGACCCTCGTAGGGGAGATAAATGAGCTGCTCCTAATTGAATTTGTATTTACTCCCTCCCTCCCCGCCTCCCTCCAGAAATGAAACGTGTCTAGACCATCTGAAAAACGGGGCGTAAGAAACACTCCTTAGTTAAAAGAGTATTAAAAATAACTTTGATATATATTAATTACAATTTCATTTAATAGCTTATTGAACGTTGTAGCATTTATAAATAAAAGACAATCATAAAGCATTATTCTGACTGTTAATTAGCTCTATTTATTCTCCAGATTAGTTTTTAAATATGCCCTCTAGATGCCACTTGATACTAATTAACAGAGTTACATTATTATCTCTATAGAAAGGCATTTTTAATTAAATCTAAAGCAATTTAAATTAGCATGAGTTTTTACAGAAATTAAACTCTGGTCAGATGCTTAATTTAGCCTTATAAGACAACATGCCAATGTCAGTTCTCTCAAGGGCCTTGACATCTTTTTTTATTTGAGATTATTTTTTGAAGTTTGTTTTCAGGGAAACTTGCCACTATACTCTGGTGTTTAATATTTATGATGGATTTAACCAATTTTTTTTTGAAGGCTAAATGTTGATGGGAATCCACATGCATTGCAGTGAGCTGAGATAATACCACAAAAGCTACACTTCTGCAGCTTACAGGAGTCTGGAAGTCTGGTTTGAGTGTGGAGGGAGGTTTTTGTGGGAGGTGGGATTGCATAGGCTGGATGTTGTCCCCTTTCAAATCTACCAAGCTTTTTAACCACTGTTAAAATTACTGTTTTGCTTTCCAACAAGCATGGGATTAATCACAACCCACAGGGTCCCTTCTCTACAACAGAACAATACAGGCATTGCTCCCACTCCCCAGAAAATGTCTCTCAGACATTTGGATTAGCATGGCAGAAGCTTTTCTTCTAATGGAGCCTAATAAAGATTTGGCTAAAGCCTTCTCCTGTGGCAAACCCTAACTAAAACAGCTGTATTTAGAGTGGGGTAGGATGCCTTTCATCTCCCAGAATAAAGACTGCAGGAGCAGTGTGACCTGGCCCTGCACCATGGCTGATTTAAAAGTACTTTGATCTCACCAATCTTTCCCTGCTCTCCTGTCAAATAATTGGCCAATAATTCCATTTCTACCTTGTAGCTTCTTTTGCACTGTAGCCAACACCCTTTGGGCAGTGAACCATGTGGAGCATGTCAATGCTGACCACAGGTTAGACTTTTAGGACTGTTAGTTTGGGAACATTTTCTTTGTTCAAGTTTCTCTCCAGCTCCCTGGGACTGCACCTGGAAAGAGGAATCAGCTGTTGAAAGGTTATTGCAAATTTATGAATATTTGGAGTAATTAAATCCAAGGCACATTTCCAGGATTTTATTTATGAGCTGTTTATTAAAGAGTTTAGAGGATTTAGTGGAGGAATACCCACAATAAAAGCAGTGTGGTCCAGGAGTGCATGGCTATTTACAAGAGCATGCAGTGACAGGAGGAAGAGGAATGGTTTTCAACTGGAAGAGGTTAGATTTAGATTAGATATCATAAAAAAATTAGATTCTGTGAAGGTGGTGAGGCACAGAAATGGGTTGGCCAGAGAAGCTGTGGATGCCCCATTCAGGTTGGATGGAGCTCAGAGCAACCTGGTCTAGTGGAAGATGTCCCTGCCTGTGGCAAGGGAATTGAAACAAAATGACCTTTAATGTCCATTCCAAGGCAAACCATTCTGTCATTCTGTGACTGTAGAGAGCTCTTTTAAATGGCAGTGTTGGGGCTGTTGCTGGGGTCCTGCTCTGCATTTATAGAACTCAAGGTGCTGTGGCTTGTTACTCGTGGAAGGGTTAAAAAAGCCTTGCAATAATATCCTTCACTTTGGACAAGAGGAGAACAGGATTTAATGTGGATGTTACTGAAGTAGCACATCTGTGTAAGCTGCCCCAGCTACTTTAAACTTCACATCTACAAACATTTTCAGGATTCCCTGTATTGGCTTGATGTGGGAGCAGCCCTGCAGAGCTGTGGCTGCAGTGCCAGCCTGGTTAGAGGACTCTGCTCACATTTCCCCCATATTAAACTTTTAGGGACTTCTTGGCATGTCCTTTTCAGCTTTTGCTTGCTGCAGTAGTTACAGCAGAATAACTTTAATGACTGCAAGAGTCGTTATATTTCATTAAATAATCCACAGAGATATTTGTCTGGTATCAGTCATTTCAGAGGGTGGGGTAAGCTGGAAATTTAACAGTTTCCAGGAATTACTACTCATTTTTACAGCATGTACCCTTCTTCAGCAGAGATTATTTATGGATCATAGCATGCATGGTTGCCCTTTACAGCAGCCATTATGATTTCCAAATGGCATTTTGCTGATGTGTTTGTGGCAGAGGGAACAACTCTGGTAGCCAAGTGTTGAAATCAGGCCTGACCCAGAGAAGAAATGGAGCTTTCTGGTCTCACCACTGAGTCTGCTGCAGCTTTATGCCTGAGGGTAAATGCCAAGCTTCAGTCTTTGTAGTGTGGATTTTGGGCATTGCCCTGAAAAACAAGGTCTGTAAGTGGCCTTCTAAAAGGAGCCATGGTGCTGCAATACTCATGTCTTACGAAACTGAGACATTTTCCTGCTCTAATCCTTTTCCTTTACAAAGGCAGTGGAGGGGAAGGTGCCTTTAACCCAAAGGACAGGGAACTTCTCTGGGGTACCTCACTGGGATGCCTTGCTGTGCCTCCAGCTGCACCATCAGCCTGGGGCCACAGCCCTTTCCCAGTTCACCCAGTTGCAAATGAGCTCCAGCTTGCTTTGGCTGCTTCTGAGCTCCTTGTGTGCTCTCAGCCAGAGAAAGGAACGAGCCACAGCCAGCTGGGACGGGCATTTGACCTTTTACTGGAGATGTAGGAACTTCTCTAGGAAGCAGCTGCAATACTCAGAGCTCCCTGCCCACAGGTAATTAGGCAGCAACACTAATGCAGTCCTGGAGCAATTGCCAAGCTGTCGTGTAGTGGTTGGTCCTGCAGGAAAGGGGTGGGGAACAAAACGAGGGGAGCAGGGAAATGTGCTGACAAATGAAGATAGCAGGGTTTAGCACTGGCACTAGCCAGGCTGGAAACTGCCTCCACGGTCTTCAGCTCTCAGTTGTGGCAGTGCAGTTCTGTCAGATTTCCTTGAGCTGGTTGCAGAGCTGTGATTATGGGAAAAAATTATGTTTAGCAAAATTAAGGAGTAGTGGAGGGCAAAAACATATGTTTACTCTCGGTGGTTAAAGCCACAAGAAAATTCTTTTTTTTTTTTCCTCTCAGCTAGGAATCATGCTGTTGCTGTATCCGTGTAGAAGCAGGGGTCACAAACTGATTTAACTTGTAATCAGCAGTGACAGAGAATTTAAAAGCTGTATAGAAAAGAAATCTGATTTATTTAAATTGGGTGGGTTTAGGGATTTTTTTTTGGTTTTTTTCCCCAGAGGTTGAGATGCAATTGTTGGATGTTTTCTTTCAAATAAAGTATTTCTCCCATTCTGCAAGGGAAGAAATTAAAATTACCAATTCCTGAATGAATACTTCTGATAGCTCCCATGCTTTAAGGGCAGTAGGTGTGATGCTGTTTTCCATTCTTTTTAATGGCAAATCCAACTTACATTGCTCTCCTTTTTCAAAATCCACTCACCCAGATTGCAAACTTGTCTTTTTATTAACAAGAACAGGCTGTGTTGGGAGAGAGAGATACTGAGGAGTTTTCTTTGTGTTTGCTTTTACTTAAAGTACATTCCAGGCTGAAAGGATAGCATTTATGTAAAGTGTATAGGCTTGGAGTCCAGGCTGAAATGTGTGTTCAGATTGTGTTCCCTTAATCCTGTTTAAGGAAAGGGAGGAATCATCCTCCATCAGATTAATATTGATTAAATGTCACAAGGATTATGAAAGAAACATACTGTACACTTACCAAACACTGAAATCAAGTTTAAAAGTGTGGCAGATTTATATTTTATTTCCTAAGTGTCCTCCCCACTGATCTGTTTGAAGCTCACATAATATTCTCCATGATAAATTTCACTGTGTATTCCCACTTCAGGTGCTCCCCTGAGTTCCTTTGCAACTTTGCACAAGAATGCTGAGAAGAGCTTCAAAGGAATTCAGTGATGACATTGCTATTGTTGAGCTGCAGGAAAAAGTGTTGAAGGACCCCAAAACTAGTCAAGAAGAAAATATCTAGAGGTCAGCATAAGTTGCAGCAACCTTTCTTCCTATGTCTGTTCTCAGTTTGGGTGCGAGCCCGTCTGTTCTGTTCTGTTCTTCCCTTTATATCCTCAGATCAATGAGCTGTGGCAGGGAGGCTGTTGGAGATGGTGTGACTGCAGGCACATACATCACTAATGACCCACTTGCTCATCTCTGGGCTTGCAGCTCATCTCATTGTCTGCAAGTTTTCCAGCTTAAAACCCAGGCTTCATTGATTCCTTGGGACTCTTGAGAGAATTTTTTCTCCTCCACCCAGCAGGGCTGGAGTCACAAGAAGCTCCTGTCTGGCCTAACTCAGCCACAGCCCAGTGCCTAAGGCTTGGCTCACTCCCTGTGTTCATACAGTGCCAAGACCAAGAGCTAAAAATAATCTGTAATAAGAAATAGAATCCATAAAATATATATATATATATATTACATTTTTTATTATGGACACTTTGTTGATGCTGCACTTGATCTCATTATTGCCCTTATTATTCAGGAATTTTTGATTGCCCTTAAAAGAACAGCTCCCCAACACTTAGACAAAAAAGGAAGACAGACAGACCTTGGCAATGAGCTATTTTTATAGGATCCTGGAAAGAAACGTGAATGAAGCTTCATGGCTTTTGTTCAATGCACTGGCTTAACCTAACCAGGCTATTATTGGACCCTGAAATAGAGCTCCTATTGATTTCAGATTTAATGGGATTCAAGGGGAGCAACAGCAATTACTATGCTCACCCATTTAAAAACATAAATTAAGGAAGAATAAGGCTTTTAAAGCTTGGAATTAAAAGAAGCAGTCACAAATAATTTTTACCTGCATTGTATTGGATTTACTTCCTGGGCATCTGTTTGCACACACTTTCTGAGACTGTCACATATTATCCTGGTGAGACCTGCAGAGGAGAGAACCTCCTCAGATGGGTGTTTTCATGAACAAATTGCTGAATGTGCCCTGATCAATAATAGTGGGAATAAAAGTAGTTTATGGAGACCAACAGCACACTATACTCTTGACTTCAGCTAGAAAAAGCACAGCAAATCCTTCTCCTTCCCCTCTCATTTGCACAGTCCTGCTGAACACTAAAGAGAAGATACACTACGGCAAACTTAATCACCAGGTTCATCACAGGCCTCTGAGACCCCACTTTCATTTGAAAGCAGTGATACACAACACTAAAGGTGTGCTGCAGGCCTGTAATTATGACTAAAAAAATACAGAGTGGGAAAGAAATGTGTTGTCTGAAAAGAAAAAGGAAAGTGGGGAGTAGCTGACCAGGTGTATCTACACCTGAGTGGAAACCTGATGTCTCCCTGCATTCTGCTCAGCCCCAAGAGCTGTTCAGCCGATTGCCACCTGGCCCTGACAGCAATTATTAGTCTAAAAAAACCTCTCACTGCATTGTATTTGGGCTCCTCTTCTCTCTCTTCCAGCAGAGAGCAGAGGCAGCCCGGAGGAGGTTTTGTGCAGAGGGAATAGGATGTGATCAGTGTCTTGGCACAGTGGCTGGGTCCCAGAGGGAGCAGGGATTGGCACCAGGGAAGGTGCCAGGACAGTGTCATGCAGCTCAGGCACTTCTGCAGCACGCAGGGAAAGCAGGAGGCAGCTGTAAAAGCTGAACACAGATTCCTGTGTTCCTCTGGTGGAAGCTGTTGTTGGTTAAGATGCAGCTTCCAGCTGAGATTTGCTTCTTTCCTGGGGCATTTGTGCTCCTCCATTTCCAAAGCCTAAAACTGGACTGGAAATGTTCTCTTGCCATGAGACTCTTGGTTTTTGTTCTTGAATGAAGTGAACACATACAGGGGTCTTTGACACCCCATACCTTATGCACTGCAAGGGAGGAAAAAAGCCAAAAAACCTAAAATACTCTCTGAGTGAATCTTTATGGTGATGTAAAATACTTCAGGTAGATCCTGTCATATGCTGTATAAGTTCCTGACTGATTGTATGGAATTAAGTTATTGGGCAGAGAACCAGCTAATGGAAACACATTGATGAAATCATTTTTGAGGGACATTAAATGGGACTTAAAATAAAGCTGAAATGGCTTTATGGATTTTTCAGTCAAACTGTTTATGAACATTTATCGGTGGTAAATTACACAGTGTCAGAAGAGGGAATCAGTATAGTAGAAGCCTCTCTGATATAATACTGTGAGAAAGAATAATTTATTGCCTAGGGATGTACAGTACAGTGTGTTTAAATCCTAATGATAGTATTGTTTTCTTCTGTCTTTGGCTGATTGCACATAAGTTACCCTCAGCAGCAGCAGAGAGTCTCATATGATGAAAAAAAATTAGTACTTTGCAATGAAATAGAAATTTTCTGTATGCGTTTTTCATGACAGATAGAAAATGTTTTAATAACAGATAATTCAGGAAGCAGAAACTGTTGTACAATAGTAAATGTAGGTTACATTGGCTTTATACTCAGTAAAAGAGGAAGAGGGGTAGAGCAGCTTTGATTGAAAAGGGAGATTGTAGCAGCTGATTCTTGAACTGTTGGAGCTGTTTGTTAATACCATTTGCCAAAACCCATCATTTCTCAGGTAGAGGACAGCGAAAATAAGACTAGAGGAATGCAAGACTAGAAGGAAATTGCTGGTCCTGAAAATACTGGCCCTTTGTTCTGAGACACCAGATCTTCCAGTCAGGAATTTGTCACATATGTCATATGGTCTGTCCCATCTAACTGGAAAGCTGCTCCCATTGTAGCTCCTCTTTTGGCTGGAAAACCCTCACTTTCCTTCCCAGATATACCCAGGATCAGTTTACTGCCACTCATCTTGCTGCCACAGGCCCCTAGCCGGGTGATAATTAGCACTGACTCCATGATTGGAGAAGGCTGATCAATTGCTTTATTATATCATCCTGTACTTACTAAGAAACTCAGTAACCCTTCCAGCCAGTCCAATACAGCTTTGGCCTAATTGGTCAATCAATCCAAACACCATCCAGTGGCCAGTTAAGAAACCACCCTTTGGTAAACAAATCTCCATGACACATTCCACATGTGCACAACAGCAGGTGCAACAAGGGGAGATAAGAATTGTTTCTCATTATTTTCTCTGATCTTCTCACAGCCTTCCCCAGAAAAATGCCTGGGAAAGTCTGTGCCTGCTCTCTGTGGCCAGAGAGCTGCTGCCACACTCATCTGAGCACTGGCTCTCATATAAATGTGGGCTTAGAGCCAGTGGTTCTCTTCCCTTGGTGTTATTTACCCTCTGATGTATTTATGCACAGCATGAGTATCCTTCCTTAGCACATCATGCTGTTCAGCCACACAGCCAAGTCCTTCCAGGCTTCTTTTATTGGACAGACAGATTCCTGTTTGTGCAGTCATAACAGTTTTTCCTCTCTGTAGACTCTCCTCTCTGGGGATGAGCAGGGGAGGCACACAATAGTTTGAGGATTCATTGATGATTCTTAAAATAATGTGGTTTCCTTTTTTTTGTGTGTGTGTGTTCCTGTTAGACTTTCTTCTTGCCTTTCAGTTTAATGTTGACTTTGACTCTGTCACGCTGCCATGAATCATGAGCAGCTTTCAGCTTCTATCCAGGGATATTATATCTTGGATGCCTCCAACATGTAGAAGAAATTTTTACTGCTTTCTAAGCACATGACCTTGGACTTCATATTTTCAACCATTTGTTACTCCATAAAATCCCAGTTTCCTTCAGCAGAGCTAGAATAGCCCAATTCAGAGTGACAACAGCACATTTCCCTCAAACTTTCCTTCCCTTTGTTGCCAAAGCCTTGAGTCACAGTTGGATTCCATGATCTGCAGAGTCTTTTCCAACATAAGTGATTCTGTGATACTAAAACTACTAAATGAGGTCACTTCCTCCAGCCTTCACTTTCAACACCATCCAACGCTGCTGCTGTCAGAGCCTGGCTGGGGGCAGCCACAGTGGCCAGAAGCCAAACTTTGACACAAACGTCCAGTGGAGCTGAATTTGTCCAAGGCAGTTTTTCCCTTGGGAGCTGCTGAGATTGAGACTCTCCAGCACAGAATAGAGGGGGGTGGAGGGTTTGAGGTCCAGAAAATTCCCAATAGCACAGAAAAAAGAGGATGGTTCTTTACTGAAATCGTCAGGCAGCAGGGTGAAACCAAAGGGAGAACTTCCTCAGAGTGTTTAATTCATCCATCAGCCCCCTGCTAGAAAGGGGGACAATTAGGATGAGGATTAAGTGAGGTGAGGAAAGTTTATCAGTAGTTCTGATAAACTTTCTCTGCCAACTCAAGGGGCCCTTGGCTGCTGACAGCCACAGCCAAGGGAGGGATGTCTCAGTCCTGGTCCCTCAGCATCCCCTCGTGGCTGATGTCCTGCTCAGTGACAGACAGGTGGTCCTTTGGGGATTCTGTGTTATTAAAGAAGAATATGAATTATACAGTCAAAGCAGAAAGCCTTATCATGGCATTCACTTCAAATTCGGATCAAAGGAGAGAAACAGAAGGGTTTGGAAATCTCATTCCTGTTCCCAGTTTATGAGGGACTTCTTAATGGATCTGGCAAGAAGGGAGACAGGAAAAGAGGGCTTGAGAACTGTGTAGGGAAGGGAAAACAAGAAAATGGAGGAAACTAATACCCAGCTCTTTCATTTTCAACCTTCTTGAAATGACTGCATTGGGGTTTTCATTGACCTTGTTTCCAAAGTTGCTTCCTGCATTTAAACTAAAAAAATGAAAGCCTGGAAACCCCAAGTTTAGGAATAAGTTAATGTTTCTCCTTATTCTGCACGCACTTCTGGTTATGGGCAGGTAGTTATTTTGAGTTTGCATGACTTGAGTATCCAACTTAAGGTGTCTAAAAATTAATTTAAATGCCCAGCATAAAGTCACCATTTAAGCTATGTGCGTGGAAGGGTACAAGAATATCTATGTGCATCTCTCCAGCTGCACCTCTTCATCCTCCTTCCCTCAAAAATCACTGTTCTATTATGCAGATAAGTGCAGGCTGGATGTTTTGCTACATTTCATTGCAAAGCCAAGAGCCAAGGCAATCGTGTTGGATAAAGCAGAGATTTAAATCATTTGGAAACTGTTGAGAGAAGACAGATCTGATAGTAACAACCTTCATGGTTGGCAAGTTTCAGCTGCTTATGACAACTTGTAACAATGAAAGCTTATACTAAAGTTAAAAGCTCAATATCTGTATTGTGCCATAGGATCAGCTTCAATCCCCAAGTATAAACCTTCAAACTTTAGGCTGCTTTTATCACCTTTGTTTTTTTCTGGGTTAAAAAGAGTTGGGTAGGTTTTTTTATAAATGTTAGAGTGCTTGTTTTCATTGTGATTTTTTTTTCTTTAACACATTGGGACAGCTTAGTTAATTTATTTCAGTGCAAAGAAAGTATAGTCATACTGCAGTCATAGGTGTTTCTCACTTATGGCAGCAGTTACAGCAGGATGTTGTCTTGACATGTTTTGGACCATCTCAGAACATCTGTTATTCTGTAATGATGACTTTCAAACTGCACACAGGGAACAGTTACAATAGCATGTGTTAGGAGTGCTCTCAAACTGTACATGTAAAAGTTTTCATCAGGATCTGTAGTTTGCACCAATAACTTTATCAGACTAAAATCTAAAGAAATAAAAAAAAAAATGCCACCAGTGCTGTCTGCATGCTGACACTGAAATTGCTGTGATGACTGCAGGTAAAGAGTGACTAATTGTTCACAGTGTGTCTGAAGGCAAGAACACAGGTTTGAATTTAAGAATATAGGTCATACTTGCTCATTGGCTTGGCAGTTATATATTGGAGAAGAGGAGCATTAATTTATCGTGCACACACCCTGTGTGTGAGGCAGTTAGTGCCACTCTCAGCTGTGTTTTAATTGGAAGTTTCAGTGGGAGCAGGAACGTGATGTTCTGCAGCAGAGTGTCGGTGGCAGCACCTGAGGACTCCTGTGCTCTAGCAGAGTATTTTAAAAGTAGAACAGGTCCAGGAAAAAAAAAAAAACCAACCAAAAAAACCAGCGAGAAGTCCAAAGGATTTGCTTCAAAGTGATTGATTCAGAAAGCCCAGAACTTCTCAGAGAATCAGAGCAGGTTGGGGGGGTTGGGTCACCATCAGTGTCTGACTAAAGTCTCCTCATGTGAGGCTGGATGGCACATGAGGACTCGAGAAGATTCAGTGGCTGGAAGATGAAATTAGACCATTTCAGATTAGATGCACATTTTAAATGAGAACAGTCAGTGGAAAGGGTTGCCAGAGGGTGGCAGGGCTTTGGCTTACAGCAGAGATATGAGGAGAGCACATCTTTCTAGAGAAGAGAGAGCAGGGGTTGATCACAAAATATGGACCCAGTTCAGGGATGGCTGGGTGAAATGGCCCAGCTGGGCTATGCAGGTGGCCATGAAGAGGATTGCAGTGGTCTGGAACTTACACAAGCTGTTTGTAGTACCCAGCAGTTCACAGGTCTAAAGCCAGCCAGCAAATGGGGCAGTGCAGCTTCGCCATTGTCTCTGAGAGAAGAGGGAATGAGCAGAAGTTAAATAATTTCTGGGTCACACATTGAACTGGTGGCCAGGCTGGGACTGGGGCAGAGTCTGTGCTGCCCTGCATGAGGGTGCACCTCCCTCCTTTTCCCCAGGCAGGAGCACAGCCTGACTGGAGGGGATCCCTGACTTGCAGGGATCAAGTCAAAATCTGCTTTTCGCCCTTGAGTATCTCTGAGAGCCCAGCAAAAGAAATGATGTGGTGACATGCATCCAGGTTCTTCCATGAGGGATGTAGCTGGATTAGATGCCTGGTTAGCAAAGGGTGTCTTTTCCAAGCTCTCTGCATCAGTTGGGGGCAGGAGACTCTCCCCAGGTCGGGGTGCAAGCACCTACTTTTCCAGCCAGAAGTGCAGTTTACAGGCAAACCCCACGTGTGATCAAGGCAACCCATTGCAGATGAACAAGGTCTGGCTTTTCTGGGGACAGAAGGGATGTGCAAGAAAGACACGGGGTCAGGCAATGGGTTAAATTGCACCTAGGTATGATTTGACAATCACTCCCCTGATAACAGCTCATAATGTTTACAATTTGTCTTCTGTTTTGTTTTGTGATTTCAGGAGCAGAAGGCACAGTGTTCCCTAAATCTATAGAAACTCCCAATGTCAGGGCAGACCCCTTCAAGGAACTAAGGTAAACTTTGGAATATGGTTTAATGGTAACTCAGTGGAGCCTTGTTGGAGTTGTGCTTACTGCTGGGCATCATTTCTGCTTTTGCATAAGAGCTTGGGGATTCTCTTTGGAAGGCATCACAGGAGAGGATGCCATGGAAGAGAAGGGACCTGCCATATTTACATGTGATATGACCAAACTAAAGGCAATGACAGGTCATGAGAGCAGCATTTCTGCTCTGCAATGTGCTCTGCATACCCTGGGCTCAGCATTTGGAAAAGAAAAATAGAGTAACCTTTTCCTGGTTGTGCAGGGAGGTACTGACGGCTGTGCTGGATCACAGGGAGTAGCAGCAGGCAAAAGGATAATGCTCTCCAGTATTATCAGACTTGCAGAATTGCAAACCCTCCCTGACCTACACAGGGCACAGCTGTGCACATGTGTAACTGCTGACACTTGCAGAGGTGCCACTTGCTGACAGCATTGTGCCATGTGGGAATAAACAGCACAGCTCCTGGGAGCCAGCTCTGCCCTCAAGCTAAGGCTGGGCGTTATATTTATTTTTTTTTTTTAAATAACTTTAAAAAAAAAAAGAAGTGTGGCACTACAGGTTAACTTGAATGACTAGTCTCTGGAAAGATACTAATCACAATGGCCTAAAAAATTATTGACTGAATCTCCTGATATCTTCTGACCAAGAGTGCTGTAGGGGTTTGCCTAATAACTCAAATTATCCTTCCTTAGAAAAAGAGAAAGAGAGAAACACTATAAATAAATAAATGAATGAACAGGAAGGACATTTTGTCCTTAAATCTTGGGCTGCCAACTCTCCTTTGCTGGAAAGTGCTGGGGAAGGAGCAATCCTGAGCCAGCTGAAGTTGAGCACAAGCACTGCTGATTTACTGCAGATGCAGGGGGCTGAGAGAGAGCACCTCTCATGGATTCCCTGCTCTGATACCAGGGATAGTTATGGCCCAGCTAGGTCACCAGGGAAGATGGAGAATCTGCCTTCCCTTGGGTCTGTCTCTACCTTTCAGTTTCCCCCAGGAAACCCTCTAATTGTTCCAGTTTCCCACTCTGGGGATCATCTGTCAGACAGCAGGAGCAGTGGAGGCGTGATTGAGTTTGTTATGAAAGTTTGTTCTCTTCCTCCAGGCAGTGATTTTAACCCTGCCTCGTGCTTTTCTCAGTTTGGGTCTGCTTCCTTTAAAAAAGGAGGAAATGTGGTCTTTGCTCACTGTGACGTGCAGCTGGCAGGGCAGCTCCAGGGCTTGGTGTGGGGAAAAGGAGACGTGAGGGCAGGGAGTGGTGGGGCAAGGCTCTCCATTTCCCTGGAAAAGCCAAGCAAAGCACCAGCAAATGGGTTTCTAGGTGACTTCCAGGTGACAAAGGCTTTCTGGCACAGCCTGTGTTTACTGACATTCTCATCTTAAAAAAAAAAAAAAAAAACAAAACTGCAAGATCATGGTTAAAATACCCAATAGCATCTCTAAAATTTACAATCAAAATTTAGAAAACTACGTTTTGAGTAGTGCAAAAGAGATGCAAGATTTAGCTCCAAGTTTGTGATTATTTAAGACTTTTCTAAAATGGGAAGGGGGGGGAAATCCAATTAAGTGTAGGGTGTTGTACTGGAGGGGAAAAATGTGAATTGAAAGAGCCTTAACCTGACTGACTATGCTTCTGTTCCAAAGCGAATTAAGCTAAATGAAATTGAAATGAATTAATGGCAGTATCCATGCAAGGGATTGATTCAGTATATTTGATCTGCTTTAAATTCATGTTCTTATTTCACTTGTTTTATGTGGAGAGCTGTTAGGTATCTGATTTCCTTTCGAATTAGTGGACTGGGTGAAAAAAATCCTTTAAAATCTGTTGTGGTTTTTGTTTTTTTTTTAAAGGAAAATTATTGAATAGCATTTACCTGGGGGAAAAAAAAAGTCCCAGAAAGTCCTAAAATACTTTGTGTGCTTCTGACAAGTTTATCTTGGCAAAAACAAATGTTTTTACAGCATCCTGAGGAGAAAAGAGCCAGTGGTGGCAGTGTGTAGGGAAAGCAAGGTTTTCCAAGAACAAATGCTCTACTGCTCCCCAGACCAAGATCCATCCATCTCTCTCTACATGTTGGATCACTGGCTGCTTCTTAGGTAAAACGGTGCCTTTTGGGGGCAGTACAGAGTTAATAGTGAAAATAATCTTACTCTGAGGGGAGATTTTTTTGGTTCCTTCCTATTTTGATAGCAGAGTGTGTGCATAAGGTGTCCTTTTTGCCTATTTACAAAGATGCTGCAGTGAAATGGGGCTGGACGAGATGGGCCCTGAGCTGCCACACATTGCTGGGAAAGCAGCAGTGAAATCACACACTCAGTAGTTGGCTTGCCTCTGAAAGACCTTTTTCTGCAATAAATAGTGCTTTCTTTCCTGCTTAGGCTGAACTTCTCAGGTGGAAAGTGCACATTCAGCTGCTGCAGGTGCCCCCAGGCACCACCAGCCTCCATCTTTATCCTAAACCAAGGATTATGATCCGTTGGTGACTTCTTCCTTTGCTCTTGTCAGTGCCCACTCCTGTTCTTCTGTTAGATTTCAAAATGAGGTGGCAGCGACTGTTGCTGTCACAAAGAGAGGAGACCAGCTGCTCCTGTCACACCTGGGAGTCATGTCCTCCTTGCCTTCCTCCTCTCCTGGACAGACAGACTGATTCCCTGGAGGGACAGACAGACTGATTCCCTGGCAGAACGGACAGGACGTGCCACTCATCTCCCCAAGGCCTTCAGTCACACCCGAGTGTTACCACAGCTGACGCTCTCCAGGTGACAGGACACTTGTTCTCACCAGACCTTCTGTCCCTTTGGCTGGTGAACGGTTTTCATAATTCAGCTATATTGCTAAATCAGCTGCTCTTTCAGGTGCTCATCATCCTGGTCATCCTCTTTGCTCACTTTTTAAAACACTTTTGCAGTGGTTTAGGAGAGAATCCCAGTGGGAATATCTGCACAGCCTTTTCCTGACATACCAAGCCCCTCTCAAGGCTCCAAGAATTGCTTTTGTGCTTGTTTGAGCCAGCACTGGACTTTGCTGCAGACAGACTCACACGCCCTAAAACATTCCTCCTCAGTGTCCACTGTGGTAGGAATGCCAAAGCTCATTAATGTCTTGTTTAATGCAGAGTGTAATTAACAGCTCTTGTTTCCTACTTAGGCTCTAGAATATTCTTTAATAGGGACCTAAAAACTAGAGGTGGTTGATACATTTTTTATTCACTTTTGTGAACTTCTTCATGTTTTTACATATTTAAGGTAATTGTAGACTCCTGAATGTATTTGTTGTTGTTCGTTGGGTTCTAAACTGGTCAAAAGCTGTAAAATGGAAAGCAAACAAATCCAAATTAATTTTAAATACTTGGGATGTTTAGCATTGCCATCTGGTATCGTCCCAAAATAGTTTAGGGGGAGGGCTTGGGAGATTTGTTTGGACATTGAAATATTTGTACTCATCTGCACTGACACTTTTTAAAGCAGGTTGGTGCCTTTGACATATGGTAATGTGATTGCTTATGTATAAAAGTTGAATTCAATATGACCTTTTCTCACTGGATTATTTGAGTAGCACCCAAGTAACTTGTCAAGAGGCTGCCTTGAGAACCTCTCCTTGACATTGGCAGGAATCACCTGCCTTTTTCTATTTACATTCCTCCCAGAAACAAACACATGCCAGAGATGCAAAGAGAAGTTGTCCATCAAACACCAGATCAGCACTCGGCAGAGGTGAGGGATAAAGGTTGGACTAGCCAGAATAAGGAAGAAGGAAATAGTTTGAGGGGAGGGGATTAAAAGGTGAAATACAAGATTAAAGTATCAGGAGGATGCTGTTAAAGTGCCAAGTGCTGGAGGCTGGGGACAGGGTGGGGTTGGAGCAGAGCTGCCTTAAGCACCAATGTCCAGGTCCTGCTGCAGCTTGGAAAACTGCTCTAGGGAATTTCTGTTCCCAGAGTTAAAAAAAGAGTCAGACAGCATGAAATTCACTCCATGAGGGGCAAGCACACACCTGGAATTCATCTGCAGATATTGTAGGTTGCAAATGCAGTAAATTGCTCATCCAAGGCCAGGAAGCCAGGGGATGGCTGTTTTTTCTATAATGCACAAATAGAGTTAAGGGAGAATTAATCCCTTGGGCTTAAAGGGGTAATTTTTGGCTAAAGTTAATTATGAAGCACTGAAAGCACGAAATGGCAGATGAAATGTGCTTGCTGCTTGATTTTATTAGTGCAATTCCACCTCACCACGTGGAGTACTGAACTATCCAAATAGTCCAAGTGAGACCTATTGTAACAAAAAACAATTTAAATACAGTGCTGAGCTAACGTAACAATACTCATTTTGAAAAACAGGAATTCTTACCAAATTAAGGTTTCTGTCAGCTGTGTTTCACAAGGCACCATAGATAAGTAGGAACAAAAATAATATTTCTGTCTAAGACCAATTACATTAATAATGATTAAGAGGAGAAAAATTAGAGGAAATGTGAAAAATGAATGGTATAAAAGAGGAAGTAATTGGTGAGAAATGAAAGTCATTTATAGAGAGTAATATATGATACTGAAACACTGTTTAGTTCACAGTGAACACTTGTGGATTCCTGTGAGGTGTCAGCAAGGGGAGATGACCACTGTACCCTTGTACAGTGCTGGTGCTATTTTCTGATTGTTTTACCAGCAGGGATGCAATTTATTTCTCAGTTATACCAGTGCAGTCCCAATAATGTTGATAGTCCTACCAGCTTAAAAGACAACAGATTTTCCTTGGGATGAGCTTTGCCTTCACACTGTAACAAATACAACTATTTTCAGTTACTTTCAGACAGGTTGAGTGTACACAACCATCTCCACTAAAGCCAACACAAACCTGTTGATATACAGCTAAAAGGAGGCAGCAGGTTCCTGGTTTCCAAACTTCAGGCTAATCTCAGTGCCCTTGGTTGAGTTGCTTTTGAATCCTCATCACCTCATTTTCTGATTGAGGACACCACATCTGATCTAACAATTTTCCCATGGCAGCTGAGGCTTCCTGAAACTCTTGCTGTTGGAGAGACTTTCCCAGGGCAGAATTCACACTGATCTTGCAGCCACTTTGCTTTAGTATTGTGTCCTGTTGACATCCCTTCAAATCTGCTTCCTGTTTGTCTCTTACAAAAGACAAGCCACAGCCCTCCCAAGCCAAAGGCAGCCTTTCCACAGCTTCTTGTGTGCATTAAGGTATATTTTTACCATTGGATATAAGGACTGGTGTTCAGGAAGCAGTTGATTGCTGGGGCTTTCCATCTGTCAAAGTATTTCTCTTTCAAAGAAAAGGAGAGGGGGTTGTTGTTCCTTTTCCTTACTCCAACAAACCTTCTCTTAATGGTCTTCCTCTCTTTCACACCCAGCATCAGGAAGGGTGGATTCAGCTCTTGGTGTCCTTTCCTTCCGTTTTTCAGTGGGTGAAGCCTCAGTGTGGATGAGCTGCTCAGGAGGTAAATGCAGAGGTGTTAGTGGGTCTGTGCTGATTTATCCCAGCTGGGTAAGTCATGGCTCTGCCCTGTTCCCTTATCCCAGCTGGATAAATCATGGCTCTGCCCTGTCCCCTGTGCTGCTGGCACATGTGGCTGCAGGAGCCAGCACATTCCATCAGAGCTTGGTGGCCCTTCAAGTTCTCACTGAACTCAAGGAGTGAGAATGGGGAAGGAAAGGGCAGATTTCTAAAGGAAATTGCTGCCAATTGGGATAGAGAGCAGTGGGAATATCCCTCTTGTTTGCTGATTGATGCACCAAAAGATGTGGGAAGTTACTCAGGATTCATCTTCTTCTGCACATAACTAAGCAGCACAATGGCAGCTCTAGCAGTGGCTCCAGACAGAGACCAGTTTAACTTTTCCTGGGCCCTGAGTAAACCCCAACAGCTGAGTTCATTATTCTCTCTCTGCATTTATTCTGTAGGGGTTTCCTAATGCAAACAAAGTCTTTTCCTGAGAGATATTAATCGTCAGTCCTGGCTGTTATCTCAGATTGAATACTTTTGCTGTGTACAAGATCTATATCCTGCCTAGCTGCCTTGTGCCCAGGTTTGTCATTAGCTTTCAACAGCAGAATGTCACTTGCTCCATAATCAGAGCATCCATCTGACCTTCGAGTGCTGCTCACAGAGGTGTGTGAGCCAGAAATCCTCTGGGACTTGAGAGAAACCCCATCCATGTGACAATCTGAACAGTAAGACATGCAGATGTATCCATTTGAATAACAAAAAAGTGAGCTTGTTTGGCTTTTTTTAACTCTCTGTGCAGTACACTGCTAACCTTGAGTAGAAAATAGATGCTAATAAATGCGAGGTCTTAAAAATGTGAATTATTGCCATTTCACACTCCACGGCAGACTCACACTGGTGAAATGGCTTAATACTTAATTACAATGCTTGTCCTTCTTTCAAGTGCAGATGACATTCGTCAGATAGATTTTGCAATGACATCTGTGGAAATAAGTTGTGAAACTAATTAGTTATTCATATAATACAGAATATTGACTCCACACTGATTAAGAGGATGTGGTGACACATCTAACATGATGTATCTGTCGAGTAGGTTAGTCTGAGGTGGTATTTTTGGAAGGTCTTACAGAAAATTATGGAAGTACCATTTGGCCTCTGGAATGCAGATGTTTATAGGAAATGTTGCCTTTCATTTACATTTTGATAATGGTTTGGGAGGATTGCCATGCTCTGGGGTGACACTGTGCCCTGGCAGCAGTACCTGGGCTCCAGGCTCTAAGGGCCATTTCTGGGGTGCCAACTATAAAAAAGTCTGCAGCCATAAGTGCTCTAAAAGCAATCATTAGACAACTACCCAGAGAGATGGGCAAGGAAACTGTTGGGTTGTTTTTTTTTTTTCAGTGCAAATTGGGCAATGTTTTCCTTGCAGCAGGGCCTGGCTGGAGCTGCTGTTCCTTAGGGCAGTCAGGAGATGCTGCAGCAGGAATCAGTTGGTGCTGCTGCTCGAGGATCCAGCATTTGTCATGCTCTGTGAAAGGCCCAAAAACTATTCTTTTATCATAACATTTGTACTTGAGATAGAGCTATTTGTACTGAGGGTATTGAGCATGAAATACAGAATAAATAGAAAGTTGGCAAGGAAAGCACCTTACCCACCTATCACTGTGATCCCAATCCTTTGCAAATACTGTGATATTTAGGATGTAATCATATTCAAAATGACTGAATAGCTTAGAAGAGAAGGAGATTTTCCTTTGAACACTGTTCTTATCTTAAAGAAATGAGAGGAATGTAATCCACTGAGCACCATGTTTGCTTTTGGGTAGAAAAATACATGGTTTTCTTTAATATTTCTCTCTATCCCTTCATACGTCTCTCCAGCTGTGCATCACATATTTCTAAAACCCCAAGTGAAGAGCAAAGCAGACGAAATAAAAATCTTTGCCTTATTCAACAGTCAGTACCTGCTTTTAAGAAGGAATATCTCCCTGCTAAGGCTTCACCTGTGAGCCCAGGAGCTGTCTGGCAGGCAAAGCTCCCTGCTCCCACTGTGCTGAGCCCAGCACAGGAACCAGCTGGGATTTCACCTGCTGAACTGCAGCACTCCACAACCAGCTTCTTGAAAATGAGGCATTTAACACAGACTTCTCATTAACCTGGTACAAAATAGGGAAGGACAGTTCAGACTCTTCACTGCCCAAGTGAGGAGTTCCTCGGGGTTTTGTCTCCTACTGCCCTTTGCTGGTGCCAGAGGGTTTGGCTGGGCCACAGCAATAATGTTTATTAGTTTGAGTGAGGCACTTGGAGCTACAGAAGTCCCCCATGAATAAAAAGGATGTTTTTACAAATACACTAATTGTACTTTAGGCAGTAGTCAGGAATCAATAGCTGCTGCATAACCTTATTAAAGAGAGGGGAAATATGTGTCCACAACTACAGTGGGATCTTTCCTTTTGAAAGCAGTATTTTGTATATACTTATTAAGAGAAATGACAAATGTTCACCGTGCCTACAGAATCTTTATTCTGAATTTGTTTCATGTGGAATAGAGTTGCTTTCTTTAGGCCAAACAGGAGTAGCTCTGTCCTTTCATCATTAATTGATTTTGTCTTTTTCATGTGTGGTGACTGCCACTGCTCTGCTTCTTTTATGTATTCTACAGTATGGATTTATCCCCTGGGTTATTGGGGCACCTCTGCCTGTTTTGTATTGTAATAATTTCTGGCCAAATAGCATTGCTGAGTTCACACTGAAGGAATGTCACTGCCAGCTCTGGAGTGCTGTTTGGAGCCAGCATGTGGCTCATGAGAATCCCTTCCTACAAAAGACCAGCAGCTAAACCTGGCCATTCTTTGCAGAGCCCTGCACAGTCCATGGTTGCTCCCCTGGTCTCTACTTCATCTAGAATGATAAGAATACATTATCAGAGTGTGAGCATCAGCTGTGGGCTGCCCTGCCCTTCCTGGGCTCAGCAGTGTTGCGTGGGGGAGGTCGGTGATCCATCTTGCACCTTGTGTCCTGTGAAGGGAGGAAATGGAAATGCAGAAGCTCCTTTGTGCTGGCAGGTGGATTCTCTTTCTCATCTCCAGTTTAGGAAAGCTGAGAGCCCACGGATTTCACAGCCTCACGTCCAGCTTCTGCTGACAACTCTGAAGCTGGCAGTCCCTGCTCTGCTTCCCAGCTGGTGTTGGAGAGACTCACTGTAAAACAAGGAGCATTTTTGGGTCCATACTTGTGAAAGCACCATGTTAAAGGTGGAGAACTGGTTTGAA
This sequence comes from Vidua chalybeata, assembly GCF_026979565.1. Taxonomy (NCBI): domain Eukaryota; kingdom Metazoa; phylum Chordata; class Aves; order Passeriformes; family Viduidae; genus Vidua; species Vidua chalybeata. The sequence continues at coordinate 13,731,199 of NC_071544.1, forward strand.
AGGCAAAGTGGCAGCCACCATTTCACCTGTCCCAGAGCTATAAATGCACACCCCAATACACACACACAGCCTTGCTAGCAAGGAAAATAATGCCCTATTTCACTTCAGCTGCACAAGAACATCCTTGCATAGAAGAAACCTTAAAAAAAAAAACTTAAAAGCTTTTCCTTCACATGATGCTGTGTGGCTGCGGGGCCATGTGGGAGATGAGGAAGCAGAAATGGGATTGCACCCCAGTAATAGTCCAAAAGCAGATGAGTGGCCTCAGGAAAGCCTGAAAAACACAGAAATACTGTGAAGTTCTCCAGAGAGGAGGAGCAAAAACCCCAGGGTGGGAGCAGTAGGTGCAGAAGGAGAGGAACTTTGCCCCAGCTTAGGCAAACAGGGATGGGTGTTGGGATCTTGGGACCCTCCTGGCAATTCTTGCTCCAGCTGAAACTCAGCTGCAATTCTGTGTTCTCTGCTGAGTTGACCTCAGTTCATGAGTTATCTCCTGCCTTTTGCAAAACAAAAAGAAAAACACATTCTCTGCCTTCTTGCCTGGTTTCATGTCATTAAGGAAGGCTGGCTGAGGACATGTTATAAAGTGGCACAAGGGAATCAAGCAGGAAAGTAAACTGAAAAACCCCAAACTTGGGCCATCAAGGATCATAAAAGACGTTGTAAAGCAGAGAGGAAATGGTCTCCTGGTGAGCTGGAGAACAGCTGATAGGGCTGGATAATGAGGGGATGTGCTGCTCTAAGGAGATGTTCCCTGCCAGTGAACTCAGAGAAAATCTGCTTATATTTGATATAATAAGGGCAAAAAGCAAGACACAGAGTTTACACTGCTAGTGCTGAAGTGTGCGGCAGTGATAAAAATATGTCATGTCCTGTCCACTTTCTTAAGTATTAGCATTTTAAAAGACAGAGCAAGAAGTAAAGTAAAATGTCAATTTAGGGTTTTTTTATTAAGGATTTGCTGTCTTAACTTTAATGAAGGAGTAATAAATATAAATGGATATTAATGGAAGGTTATTAAAGCTGTCTATTTTGATAGAAAATATGCAGTATCTTCTCCTGCAGTGCCAGAGGTTAAAGAATATTATTGCTTCCTAAGGCTTCTGAAATTAAATTCTCTCTTATAGGACCCAAAAGGTATGATTGAAAATGTGTGCATGTGTAATGGTTTGTAATAAATTCATATTGCAATAAAAATCTCTTTAGAAAAACAGGATATCTTACAAGAATCACCTGAGGAGCTCTGTCTAAAGAGGGAAGCTTTTTTATAAACCCTTTTGGAAATTCAAATGCTGCCATAAGGATCACCCAGACAGCACACAGGAACTTGTGGAAAGGTTCTGAGCTTTCAGCCAAAGGTTGAAACCCAGAGTGCCCCGGGATAAAACCTGACTTTAACAGGCTCTTTTCTGGTTTATACACTTCTAATTAATTACAAATGACATTTCTGACAGAGCCTCTTAGGGTACAAAAATGAAGTCCTTCATAACTGCTGTTTGCTTCTTTCTAAAGCCTCCAGACCTCCAAATACCAGATAATCAATTCTTGTTCCCCTGGAGCAGAAGGATCTGTGCTCGAAGCACAGTGGAAAAAGCCATTCCCAGTGGTACAGAGCCAGGAGATTTGGGCAATTCATCTCTGCTCCTCTCCAAATCCAAATCCATGGGTGCAAATCCTACTGCAGTCTCTGGATTAATTCACTAAAGCTTTTTGAACTGCAGAAACTTTGGCAGTGTGGGGTAACCATTATGGTGTCGGTGTTACTAATTATAGGCTGAATTCTGCAGGCAGAGCCTTGCCTTTATTCAAACAAGAGCTCCCATGAAGTCACAAGGTAATGTTGGCCCTACACAGCACGTTGTGCCCCTTGGTCAATTCTGTATAATTTGCCTCAGTATAAATAGATATTAATGGAAGGTTATTAAAGCTGTTCATTTTGATAGGAAATATGCAGTACTTTCTCCTGCAATGCCAGAGGTTAAAGATTATTATTGCTTCCTAAGGTTTCTGAAATTAAATTCTCTCTCTAACGACTCAAAAGGTGTGATTGAAAATGTGTGCTTGCAGTCACACTGTGTGTAACCACACTGCATGTGTTCCTGCAGGAACTGCACATCTGGAAACAGCCCAGGTCCTGAATTCATCCCTGGGACCTGGAAACTGCTTTAGCCTGGGCCTTGGCCCATCTGTGCCCTGCATACTTCCATAAATGCTCAGTTTTATCTGTATGGGATCAAACTGATTCTTTCAAGAAGAGAATATTTGGTTGTTTACTTAGGCTCAGTTCCTCATCTCCACCACTGCTTAATCCTTTACAAAAAATCCCAACACAGTCTTACTGAAAAAATCAAGGGCAACACTGCTAAAGAGATGGAAAATGGAACACTAAATCTCTCCTAGTTACTTTCTTGTTCTTCCCTGCTTAGCATGTGACAAATTTTCTATAAAAGCCACTAAATATGTTGATTTTATGGGTTCTCAGTTGAGCAGTAGGGCACCATTTAATCTCTCCATCCCTTGGCATTGTGCTGAACACTGAGAGAGGAGCAAGCCATGAATTTGTCAGAAGGTTTTTGCAGAGCTCTGAGGTGCATGGCATTCAAACAACATCACACCAGGAGTCTAAATCTATGAGTCTAGAGGTTAGTTACAGATAGAAAGAATAAATCAAGCAATAAAAAAAGGATGCTGTCTTTTAAATGAAGACACTTCAGAGTTCATCATAAACCTCTGACATACATTCAGTCACTCTGCTTGCTGTCATAGACTGAAATATATTTGAAGGTGCCTGCATATTTTATGCTGTAACCTCTGATAAACACATGCACATTTTCAATGATGTTGCATCATACCTTGTGAGCTGATGTGACTTGAAAGGAGAATCACTGCCAGGGAAATGGGAGCTCTGCAGGCAGAGGTGCTCAGAGACACATGAAAGGTGTTCCTGTGACTCACACAGTCTGTCAAAATGTCCATGCAATACCAAAGAGAGTGTTGGTTTCATTGCCATCTCTTGGAGGAAGCTCTCCTCCAGCTGGATGCCAGTTCCCAGTTTCCCAGTGCAGCAAAGCACTGGGAATTCCCTCAGTGGCTGGCCAGGCTGTGGGAGGTTCCAGCACTGGCCAACCTGCCAGTGGGACTATCCTACAATAAACAATTCTACAGCAAAATAATTGCTGGCTTTGGTTTGAATTTCCAGGGGGAAAAAAACAAAGCTCAATGTAAACAAAAGCAACATCTGGCTGCACTTTCAAAGCAATGAAAAGCAAAATCAGCCTTCAAAAGCCAGACTGAAATTCCAGCAGGGCCACTCTAATGGTTCTCTTGCTTCTCAGATGGAGATTATGGCTCTCCTGCAAGACTTATGCAGGTCCAATACTTAAAACTGACCATCCCTTAATTTTTTAGTGTCTGTCAGGAATTAATGGTGTGGCATTGATTTATGGAGCTATCCAGGCCACTTCTGCAGAGTTCCCTTCTTTTCAGAGATAAGTATTCTGGGAAGCTGCTGGTGTGTTTGCTATCCATCAGGACCCATCAGCCACTCTCCATATGGTTTGCTGCAGTCAGAAAAATGCAAAATTCTTCTTAAAAGTGTCATTTTCTACTGTTTCAGAAGTGCAGTTTCTGAGAGATGGATTAAGAGTAAAGCAGAAAATGCAATAATTATTATTAATCTGTATTTCAAAAAGTAACGGAAGACATTTGAGCACCTGAGCGATTAATATTTTTAATCCTTGATTTTTCCAAGTAGGATTGTCCATACTGTATAAATTATCAAGGGGTTACAAGCTGGTAATTTTTAAAAAAGAATTGGACATTTCTGGCATATTCTACAAACTAGAAAAAGAAAAATAGAGCAACCAAATGCAGGAAAAATAAAATAGCTGATGCTTTAAGTGCTTGTGGTCAGTATAAGAATGTGCAGAGTTTGCAAATCTGACTCAGCTACTTGAAAAATGATGGGATCTACTTTCAGTGAAAGGCTGAGGCATGGAGAAGAGACTTGGATGATCAATTATCCCGTGAGAATAGTGCAGTGTCTCCCTGTGGCATGCACCAAACTTCTCGTTAAAAAAACCATGTAATCTTGGCTTCAAAACATGTCAGCATTGCCCTGCTTTTTTAACAGATCTATGCAAATATGTCAAAGTGCTGTATGTAGTAAGGGAGAAGTGATGCCTTGGACTTGTTGCTTTATGGGCTTATCTGTCTTCTGTTGGCATTAAAGTTGACACGATGCCAAACTCAGAAGAGTTTAAATATGTAAATTGGAGAGTTTGGAGAGTGTACAAGGTGTATGGATGGGTAGAGTTGGTGTTGCTTCCCTTCTGAGTAATTACTGATTTATCTTGGTTGACAGAAGATGTATTTTCAATTCCAAACCTGAATATACTCACAGCGAGGGTGAAGCTGTTGTATTTGTGAGGGTTATAACTTTGAGGGAGGGATCTGTTGGTGATGCTGGATTTGCCCCTGTGTGATTTCCCTTCTGCTGTGCTGTGTGGGGCCCTGGGGAGTTGAGGGAGCTGTGAGGATGGACAGGCAGTGCCCTCAGCCAATATAAACATCCCTCAGCTGCTTTTATACATCCTCAGGCCACCAGCACATGCCTGTGTTTTTCCTGAAACTCTACCATTCCTTATATTGCAATAGGAGAGTTTAGAGCTGTTTGAGTTCTTTTTGTGTATTCACAGCCCAGTGAAAGCAAGAGCTGGCTGCTGCAGGGCAGTCTGCATTCCTCTCCCTGAATCCATGTGGAGTGGGATGCCAGAGGTGCCCCATTTCCACACCAAACTCCCTGACTGTAGCAGCAATGACATGAGATCGTGATCAGGGAGGCCACCACCAGCAACAGGGAAAACAGACCAGACAAGTCCCTTTTGTTGAGCAGGAAAGTCCATTTTATTTCTGCCCCCACTCCCCACCCCGTGTCAGGGGGAGCAGGGGGGCAGAGGCCCAGGAGTCCGAGCAAAGCCCAGAGAGCCCAGAGCAGACCCAGGGCCCTGGGGTTTTATCAGGTGTCCCATGGGAGGAGTCTTAAGATCAGATTACAGCCTCCTGAGAATGGGAAGGCTCCACAATTCCTCCATTTATAAATTGGTTAAAACAAGGGGATTCTTGGGAATATGACTTAATGGCTTACAAAACTAAAATGAACATTATTAAGCTGAATTAACAGTAACAGAAAAGCATTTGAGACTTAATTACAGAGAATAAAGTAACAGAAGTGATGATACTGAATTAAATGAGTTAATTCAGTGGGTTAGTGGGTTAATAGTTCATTCTCCTTTGGCTTTTGATCTTGTCACCAGAAGGGGTGCTGGTTTTGGTCTGCTCTTTCACGAGGGGCACAGTCCTTAGTGTTTGAGCTCGGCGTTAGTGCTGGTGTTGTCGGTGTTTCTCTGCTGGATTCTGATGATGATGACTGTGAAGCAAGGAAGGGTGACAGCAGCAGTGGGACAGCTTGCAGCACGTGGCAGGGCTCTGCCCTTTCCGAGGCTGGCGCCCAGCGTGCGGCACGAACCCCCGAGCCTGGGGCTGAGTCCCATCCTCCACCGACTGAGCCTCCTCAGAACGGGAAGGCTCCACACCTGACAGCCCCGAGTGCACAATGCAGAAGGGTACAGAAAGAACCACGCTGGCTTTGGCACTGAGCAGGGACAATCCTGCTACCCTGCTGCTTCGGATGGTTTAGCCTCTCATGTGTCTTGTTCCAGGTGGAAGCATTCCCCATGGATCAGCCGTGCCTGCTGTGAGCGCTGCTGTGCTCAGGCTGCTGTTGGCTCCTCAGCAGTCAGTGCTCTCTGCACAAGCCTGACAGGCCCCACTGGTAGCTCTGACATCTCCAGCAGCACAAGGAACTGGTGAAATTGCCTCAGAAGAGCTCACGGTCTCATTTGCCAAGCCTAGTGCCTAAAGTGCAGCCTAGTTCACTCTCTCAGTGGAAAGCAAATAGAAAAATAATTTTCACAGTGCCCAGCAATGTTTATCTTCCAGGCTGGCTGGCCTGCAGTGACATTAGTGTCCCCAGAGCCTCTGAACTTAATGATTTCCAGTTGCTGCTTGCCTGCTTGAAGTGATCCTAGTCCAGCCTCCACTGTGTTCCTCCTGCCAGTCACTATGGGAACAGCAATCAAAGCTCATATTTATGGCTCTGTAGATGTCCAAGGTCATGGAGCACAGGTCTGGTGGGAGCAATTAAAACAGACCTGTCCAGTTACATCTCTTTAAGCTCTCCCCACATTACACCTCTAACTAGAGCAGTAAAGTTAAAGCAGCATGACTGTCAGGATGTGGCTGCTTTTTAGAAGATATCCTTTACAGAGATAAAGACACTTGGGATGATGTGGAAGCGTGCTAGGAGTGAAGTCAGTATTGGTGGGTAAAACCTTTCCCAGGTTTCATTTCACACCCATCTGTGGGGCAGAGCTGTGCCCAGCAGTCCTGGCAGGTGTTCAGAAAACTCACAGAATTCACAGAATTCACATAGAATCCCAGGTTGGAAAAGTCCAACCCTGCCCCAACATCTCAACTAAACTCTGGCACCCAGTGCAACATCCAGTCTCTTTTTAAACACATCCAGGGATGGTGACTCCACCACCTCCCCAGGCAGGCCATTCCAGAACTTTATCACTCTTTCTGTACAAATAATTTTCCTAATATCCAAAACATATTTCCCTTGATGCAGCTTGAGTTCCCACTGGAGCAGGTCAGCTCTCTGCAGCTCATCCACCACAGGAGCAGCTGGGCTGGAGTGGTTTGAATAAACCCTTTTGGAGAGGCAGAGGATGTTTGCTCTGGGGGTTTTGTGGTTTCAGTGGTTTCACCCTGGGTACTCTGTTACTGTCATCACCTATAAACTAAAAATGGCAAATGTGTATTTTTAGGGTAACAGCAAATGTTGTTTACTCCTGGTGACTTGCTCTATGGCAGAATACAGGGGGGAAAAAAGGACTGCAGGAATAACTGCAGTAAGGTGGAGGGAAGAGCTGCAGTGAACTTAATGTCTGAGGGAGAGATAAGTAATTATTTGGGAATTATTATTTGGGAATTATTTGGGAATTTCCAGGTTTTGTAAGAGGCAGCTGTTTCTCTCCCAGTTCCTGTTTCCTTCAGCCAGGGTCACTTTCTGTTGAGGGACCTGTGTGATGGGACTCATGAACCATTTCCTGTGGTTCTTTTGGGTTTATTAGAACAAATGTTCTTATTTCCTTGGGACCAGCAAGTGAGGACTGGATTCCCTGTTCTGGAGCTGGGGATAACCACTCCTGGCTGCTGGGCCATGGGGGTGGAATGCTGTCACCAGGGGGGCGACAGGCCAGCCCTGGCATGGAGCCCTTGCAGACCTGGAGGGTTGGCAGCTCTAAAAAGATAGAAATGAAGACATTTCTCACAGCCTTTGCCTCAAAGAACAGGAACACCCCAGCATTTTAAGGAGCTGGGAAGGCTCCAAATCCTGCCCTGCCTGGCTGGGTGGCTTTGGTTACTGACACAGAGGAAGACCACAGCAGTAATTTTCATTGGGAAGGTTTTAGAAGTGATGGCCACCCATAAAAAATTATCCACATTCCAGTTGCACTGGAGGAATCTAAACAGAGTTAAGTTCTTGCCTGTTTTATTTTTCCTCCTGTTACCTACCAAGCAGACAATCAATAGTGTTAATGTGACTGCTGAGAGGTGCCATGAGGGTGCAGCCAATTCAGAAAAAGCAAGGCATTCCAGGAAAAAAAATTATACCTTGCAGCTTTGATCGTTCTTGGTTTCTAAGATCATAAAAACCACCCACAATTCATATTTTTCTCTTGAAGTGTTTCTTCATCATCATCATCATCATCATTATTATTATTATTATTATTATTATTATTATTATTATTATTATTACTATGATGTTAGGCAAGTGAGAATTAAGGTTGATTTTAAGGTCCAATTTCCTTTCTCTTGTTGTGTTCCCAAGGTAACTCTGTTGAGTTCTTTTAAGAGCAGTGGGGTGAGATCTGTGCACGTGGGGGCATTCCCACCTCACAAGTCCATTTGGTGAAGTTCCTTGTGGAGGTGATGGCTCAGGACTGTGCTTTGCAGCAGAGGGGGCATTCTGTGAGGAAGTTTTCCAATGAGTTGGCTTTGATACTAGGAAAAATCAGCAGCAAAGACTTGTCTGTTTCAATTTGCTGTGTTGGGGAGAATTTTTCCTCCTAGGCTGTGCTGGGCCATCCCCACCAGGCTACAGGGAACCCAGGGACCACTGGATGTGGTCACAAAGGCACTTAATCTTAGGGCTGGAAATTGAATCCCAGTGCTTCAGCCACAAAGCCAGTTCTCCTACCTGGCTGCCTTTTTAAAATCAAAATAAAATAGTGCAAAATGAATTGAAAATCACAGTCAAAAACCTGTTCTAGGAAGGGGTTATGCCACTGAGTGGTACAGCAGCTTTTCTGACATCAGTTCTTTTTTGGTTTTCAATCTATTTCACTTCACCTCCATTTGACATCTTCCATTCGCAACTGGAATTGTCTTTGTTACCTGCTAAAGAGACATCCAGGGGAGGTTATTACAGTCAAAAGGCAGACTTGGCCAAGGAAAGATGGAAGGAACCTTGCAAGAGTCAAGAAATGTTGAACATAATCTCATTTTGCTGTGGTTGGCCCAAGGAGAAGAGCTTTCAGTGCTTTAAAATGAACAAGGTGAAGAACTTGCACTGTGGATGCCAGCAGCAGCACATGGAACATACCAAACAGCAAAAGGAGAGGCAAAGCAAGGAAGCAGAGCTTCTTGAGACACACACCTGTGAGCAGCAGGGTTTCACAGCTCCCAGTTCCCACCAGGTGAAGCAGGACAGGGCTGTCCCTCCCCCAGCAAGAGGTGGGTTCGTGCCAATAGGGCCAGCCCCCAGCAAAGGGTGAATCGCCACCACCAGGCTCAATAGGCTCTCTTGCACTTCAGAAAAATATCATCTGGCACTTCTGTCTTGAGGGATTGCCAAGCCTTACCTCTGAATGCATGTTTTACTCAGGAGTGCAAAAGATAAAAAGATAAAGAGAAAACAGTTTTGGTTTTAGCTGAAGATAAATTGATGCTAAGAATTTGCAAAACATTCTCTTCCCTAAATTAAAGTGTCCCTTTGGAAGACATGTGTGTACTCTCATTTTCAGCAAGTGGGGCTTTTTTTTTCCTGATCTCTCTATCTCTCTGCTCCTTTCCTCCCTCCACCCTCCCACACAATTCCTTTATTTTCTTCTCTACACAACGTCCCAACCTATTTTGTTTTGCATATTTGAAAGCAAGAAATTAGTTGGAAATCTCAAAGAGCTGTAAGATTTTCTGTTCTACACTATCAAAGAGCTTTGAGCCTGACTTGTTCAAATACTCCTTATCCCTCCCATTGCCCTTCCAAACTCCTCTGTGCCAAAAAGGTCACAAGAAGGAGCCCTGGCCCTCCCTTAAAGTCTCTGTCCATGGAGGCCTTGCCCATTCTTTGGCTTTATTTTAGTGCTCCTCCCAAATCAAGGCTGTGAATAAGTGATCTGAAAGGGGGAAAAATCTTCCCAACTCTGAGCAGGAGCCCAGCACTTTGGAGAAGAGGATGGTGCAGTACTGTTGCATGATAATGGGCTGGATTTGACGAGTCTGCATCATTTCTGTGCCCTTGCACATGCAGACGTGGAGCCACATTGCTGGTGTAACTTGTGACTGTGAAAGAGGCCACAGCCTTGGCATATGCCTCCCTTTACTTTTACAATTTATGCACTTCTCCAATTTTTTAAGTATACTGGGAAAAGAAAATGGTACATCTTCTGCATAAAAATGAAAAGTAACTGAAAACCTGTTATATGCTCTATATAGCTCTGATCAGAGGGGAAAAGATGACTGCAGATTTGTGGTTGACAGCCTTCAGAAAAGGTTCAACAGAGTGTGAAAATTGACATTTAGCAAATAGCAATTCAGTCTTCGTTTTTAGTGGCTCTGCTTGAAATAAATGGCAAGGTTTTAAACAAAATGTTTTGTTATATTGGATGTTGCTTGTCTCATTACTGCAGTTAATTAAAAGGGGGGACAATAAGTCAAAGCCAGAGTCAATAAGTTTGTTAATAAAGATTTAATTTGGTGGAATCATTATAAATTGACTGTACAATGAATATCCATTCATGCCATGGGAATGTGAGTGTCTGAAGGTCCATGAATGGGTTACCCATCAGGTTGTAGCCAATTTGTCATGCTAAATAAGCTCTTCAAATCCACTTAGGCAAGTGTGTACATGTTTCCAAAGGGTATCACCAATGAGTAGATGATGCACAAAGACACACCTTTTTTTTAGCAGGTTTTTTTTTCTTATTCTGCCATTCCAATTCCTTTTTAGCTTTTTTATCTCTGTATTTCTCATTGTAAGTGATTTACTATTAACACCAGTCTATTTTAGAAGGAATAGAATAAATCAGCAGAGAGGAGAAAGAGTAAATAATCACTGCAGTGAGTGCTGGAGGCTGAACCTGAGCACTATCTATGTGAAATTTTAATCCACCTGGCCCTTTTCCTTTATTGCTGACCAAACAGCAGCTAAAACCCCCCGGGCAGACAAACTTCAGAAGTAATTTTAAAGTAAAAATCCAGATTGACATCTCTTCCTCAAGCAGTTCTGATGCAGGGGGCTGCATGCAAAGTCTGATGCTCATGACTGCAATATTTGCATAGTGCTGCACTGCTGCCAGTAATCCTCTCATTGGAGTGTGGGTTGTCACAGGAAAGCAATTTCTTTGCCAGGGATGGTATGCTGGTCTGCCCTGCAGGATTTTCCAACACTCTGAAAAACAGGAGAATAAGATAAAGAAATTGCATCATGCTGCCTTCTTTAAGAGTAAAACAGAAGAGCAAAATCATGAAAGTAGCAGAGATTTGGCCCTATTTCATCCAGCTACTGACTGCACATGACAGTCACCCCAAAACAGAGCACCAGGTACTGTGTATGTTAACAAATACAAATTGTTCATCCAGCAAGTTTTACCTGACTCAAGTATCCATCTTTTCGTCGGGTTTTATCATTTTAGCCTAACTCAGGTGGCTTTTGTCCTGCTGCCACCATCCAGCAGCCTGTATAAACTTCAGGAAAAAGCTGATTGAAGCCTGAACTGTTCCCCCCAGGACAGCATCACTGTCCCTGTGCCAGTGGCTCAGGGTTGCTATGAAATGTGGCCCTACAGCCCTGCTCTGTGATGTGCTCATCTCCTCTGTGTCTCTGAGGGCAGCACTTTGTGAGACACTGGGTAGCAAACGGTGTCAGTGGCCCCGAGGAAGAGCCACAACATTTGGTTTCTGTTTCTTTTTCTCCCCCCCTGGCACCGTGGCAGTGCATCAAATACCCAATCTTAGCAGCCTCTTCTGCAATTCTGCTTGAAAGAGTTTCTTCCAATTTATGCCTTTTCATTAGAAGCTTTCAACCTATAATTAGAAACTTACACCAGCCCAACCTTTGTTTCTTAAAAAATGCATTTGTGGTTTAGGCAATTATGGTAACATGAAAAGTAATTATTTCTCTCCATGTGTGAAATGAACCTGGTCGTTAGTGCAGCCAGCAGCAGGAGGAATTTATTTTCTTTCAATTTGTTTTAATTTGTTGCAAGAAGTTACATAAGAAAATAAATGGGTGGTTTAGGTAGATGAGGCATGTGTAACTCTGGTTTGGGGAGTGCAGCGAGGCTGTGGGCAGTGGGATCAGAGGCACGGCCACAGTGCAAGGCCAAGCCCCCCAGGTTACCACACACAGGTTAGCCATGGAGAAATTTCCAGAGTGTTATTTGAGCAGTTTTGACCTGGTCTATGTAAATGTTCAAGGAGCTGTGGTCAGGTGTTTATAATAAAAATAATCATGGGCCCGTAGGTGCCAGCCAGTGGCATCAGCAGCACTGTGCCTTGGTTAGAGCTCAGCCTGCCTTGTGACAATGTCATTGTCTCTCTCAGTTCTGACTGTGCCCACCACACAGATGGCTCTGGGTGTCCCAGCTTGTCAGTTAAGGCTGGAAGCTGGGCCACCCCAGGTGAGGAGAGGGACATTGCAGTCATCTCTACACTTAAAATAGGAATCATTATTTTTGCACTTCTGAATCCCTTCTCTCTCTGCTTAAACACGTCATCTTTTTAAACCCCATCTGTATTTACCACACATCGTGTTCAACTATCACCCAATTTCTATGATAATTTCCCTCCTTGATTTATAAGCAACAGAAATTTTTAATTATCCAAATGATTTTAATTTTCCCAGCCATACCTCCACTTCGTTGAACATTAATCTTGCACTTTTTTCTTAGACAATCTCCACTTCTCCAGTTCATAATGGAACTAGATCTCAATAGTATTGCACAGTCATTTTTCTCCCTAGATTAATTTGATATCATCTACTTGATCTCAGGTTTTGTCTTCTAAATACTATATTTGGCTTCTGGTAAACTATTCCAGAAATTACTTTAAATGTAAAACCAAAACCAAAACTACCCTAAGACATTTAAGACAACTTTACATAATTACCTTGCCTTCAGCAATTCCTGTGCTGTAGCATGATAGGCAATCACAAAGAATTTACAGTTGTATTTTGACTGCTCTGTGTTTTCCTCGTTTTGCTGCTTTTTAGTGCTCTGAATTAGCCTCAGCTAGTGCAAAGTGTGCTGGAAGACTGCAGCAGGGGATTTGCAGTGTGGTGGGAGGAACCATATGTTCACACCTCTCCTCTTGCTGAGGAATGGCATTTTTTTGGAGGGAGAATGAAAGCTGGTTCTCACCTGCTTGGTGCTGCAAGACAATACCCTCCCTACAAACTCATTTGTCTAGATCCTCTCAAATCTTCTTTTAATATTAGCTGAGCATCTTCCTGATGCTGGCTTTGCCCTCCTTTGTGATGGTTTCACTGCTTTAGTTAGCCTTTCTCACAGAGTTGTGGCCTCTGAAGAGATAATAAGATATGTCCATTACGTAGTCAGAAGAGTATTGTTTTAGCATCAACTCTCTTCAGGAAAAGTTCACCAAACACAGGGCCCATAACTCAAACTGGGTGAAAAATACATGAACCGGTCCATTGGGCTCTGAGATGAAGTTACCAAAACCAGCAGCAGATTTATTACACTGCTGGTGATGAAGCATTCCTTGAAACTGTAAGAGCTCTATTTTAAAAAGAAGAGAGAAAAATTGTAAACACTAGGTTCCCTATCCAAGGAAACAGTAAAGCTTACAAAGATAGCACAAGGGTAGTTCCCTTCTCAACTCCTTTTTCATCTTTCTCTTGGCTCACCTTTGTACAAAATCTCTTCAGCATCTGTGTTGCCCAAACACAGATGAGAAAATTTGTTGCACCCTCTGCCGTTTGAACCACACTTACCTCTAACTCAATTAGAAAATTGTAATTTCCCATAAAGCATCATTAGACCTCTGCACCTGTCAGGTCTCTGACAGATTTAGGTGGGTTTTGCTTGGGAATTACCTGTGGTTTGTGGAGATAGCTAAAATAATTTTCATTTACTGTTCAGTGTATTATTACCTTATAAATTGCATAAGGTTTTGGACCCGAAGCCATAACAATCTCTTTCAGATTATGGCTGCACTGGAATTGTCACTCATTAGATTTGCAGCATAAATATTGGAAACTGTGGTGATGCACGATGTCAGACTAACCAGTATTTACAGTAATAGGCAGGATTTACAATTGGATGACATGATAATAATATATCCTTGTTTACTTCTCTAATTAATGTTTCTAAAGAAAATACCCTGGAAACGTTCCATAAGCAAGATTTATTTCTGTTGATTGAGACTGTAATCAGATGTCCCTATTCAAACAGTAATTGGTGTGCTTCATTAACATGTAATTGAAAACAAGATTTATGTCAATGCTAGGCAATAAATAACAGGGATACATATTTTCTTATTAGTGATGATCTCTTCTGTAAGCTCTCAGAGTACTTGCTGCTTTTGTATTATGCCACTTAGGTCATATTTTGTCAACATCATGGTGTCTCAGAAAAAGACATTGTGCATTTAAAATCCTTTGGATTTTAACCTCTGGCTCTGATGTACCAAGGCCAGCTCCCTTTTTTTCTCTTTCCTGCTTTATATTAGACTCACTGTTCTTGCCATATTTTAGCCTATGCTTTTCCCGTGAAATGGCAAATACCAGTAGGAAGGAATCCTAGTGATGAAGGGGAGAGCTCAGGGCAGAGACAAAACTTTGCTTGAACTTATGTTCAGTTGAGGTTTTCGCCAGGTTAGTCAAGGCTCAACCTGTTGTTCCTCCTTCCAAACATTTTTCTGCTCCAATACAAGTAAAGACAATTTAAAAAAAGAAAAAAAAAACCAAATTCTAAAAATAGAAACCAAGCATGGCTTCTTTACAATTCGGTAAAACCTAATTAACTTCCTCTTAATAGGGAAAAAAACATTATGTTTTGTTCTAGGAGTAGACCTATATGAGATAACACACAAATAATGAAGTAAGAAGTGTAAGTCGCTTGTGATCCCATTGATTTCATTGAAACAAGGGAGTTAATCCCAATGGGTGATCCCACTGATTTCATTGAAACAAGGGAGTTAAAATTGAAAACAAATTTCAGCTGAAGAGGTTGGTTCATTACCAGCAAATTGATGGAGCTCTGTGTTTACTTGTTGACATAATTTTCCAATTGTATGAGGTATAACAGGCACAGTGCTAACATTGGCTAATTTTATGCCCAACGTGAATCTTATGGCTGGTCAGATGGATACCATAAAAAATAATTAGAGTCATTAGAGGTAATGGGCTACAGCTGCAGTAATACATGCTCTATTCTCAGTCCAGAGGTTTCTAAGCAAAATTAAATCAGCTTCTGTTACCACACTGCTGCATCATATGCTCCTCACCTCCTGTGCATGAACTTCCCTTCCCATTTCCACACTGCAAACAGTGTTTGTGCCCCACACAGAAAAAGCCCCTTGTGGGGACAAGTTTGAGGCCATTCCTAGTTAAAAAAAAAAAAAAAAAAAAAAAATTATAAAGTGGCAGCAGAAGGTCCTCAGCTCACATGAACTCCTTTCACATGTTGAGGATCATCCCTCTTCTCTGCTGTAGCCTTTGGTGCAAGGCACAGATTGCAAGTCACATTTGCATCAGTGCTGGACCGGGGCAAATCTTCCCCCTGAACTATTTACATTAAATTTAACTTTTTAACAGAATTATGCCCACTGTATTGGAAGCACATCAGCAGCCTCCAACTTCAGGTGATAGTGCCTGCACATCTTTAATACCTTCCTTTTTTGCCAAAATTCAAAAGGCTGTTCATAAGAGTAAGGAAAATGCTGCATTGTCCTGGAGGGGGTGGAGGGAGGGACAAGAAGGAAATAGATTCCATGGTACTGAGGTGATTAATGTGATTGTTTATGATGAAGGACATGAAAACTAGAAATCTGGGTAAGTAATGATCTTTCCAAGTGAATGACTTTCTCTGGAACCACAATACAATCTCATGTGCTGATTTCCTTTAAATTATTGCTAAAGTTCCCAAAGCAAAACAGAGATGACACTGAATTTTTTTTCTTCCTTGTTGATTTTCAGGAGCACAGAATTCCCACAGAATTTCCAGGGGTTCGCTGCGAGATGCCCACATGCCATCACCTCTCTTTAAACCAGGAGGTGCTTTGGTGGTGGGATGGAGTAGAAGGGCTTAAGAGGCACATTTAGCACTGTCCATTAAGGGTGGTGAGCTGGAGCCGAGTGTGCTCAGGGGGAGGAACAGGACTAACACTATTTTTGATGAAGGTACAAGCCCAGCAGTGCAGCTTGGGAAGGATCAGTTATCCACGTGCCAGCCATTCCTCCCTGGCGATGGTGACTTCCCTGGCCTCAGTTATTGCAGTATATAAATGCTTCACAACTGCTAATGTATTTATCTTCCCATCCTCCCTATGGAGTTGGGAAGTGCTATTACCTCTGTTGCAGAACTAAGAACTGAGATTAAGGGTCAGATTTGTTATGGCATTTAGGTGCTCAATGGGATTTTCAAAAGTAGCTAACACCCGTTGTAATAAGTGGAACTTGGGAACTTGGATAGTTCTGAAAATCCTGTTACTTGTGTCTTTTTTTTTTTTTTTTTAATTTTGGACTTATATAAAATCTTGGGATCCAGAGGAGTAGTTCCCAAGTTGTGGGGAGTCACCCAGACAGGAGAACGTCTCTTCATCCACCTCCCAGGAGACTGCAGGTGGGACAGGAGCAATTTCATGGCAGTAGCTTATCTCAGTGCTGAATTCAGCAAGCTGTAACTGTGCACAGCATTGCATTTACCCTTCTTGCCCAGCTCTGTGAGAGAGGTCAAAATGTAGTCCTGCAAATACTGGAATAAGCAGCACCCATGGTCAATAAAAAGGGCTTGTGTGCCAATTGCTGGGATGGAAAATTCAAGAGCAGGAGCAAATAATGAAACAATCTATATTCATGCAGCCACCTTTCCAGCCTACTGCTCTAAGTACAGGCTTATACCTCACCAGGAGATGGGAATCCCACTAAAAGCTCTGGAGTATCACACTGGAAAACAAATGTTGATTTTGAACAAATTATCTGTTCATCTCTAAATCATTTTCTTTCATTATTAGTCTCCAAATTGGTTCTGCTCTGGAAGGCAGAATTAGGTTTAAAAGCAGAGCGTCTCTTAAATGCCTGCTCCAAATGAAAGTGTTCAGTAAACATTGCTCAAACCCCCAGAGCATAAACTCCTCAACTGCTTTCTCTGGCTTTGCATAGAATTTGCAGCTCCTGGTTTATGGTCAGGTGGCTCAGGGATTCATTCAGGATATCAGAAAATAATCAGATAAAATCCCTTACAAACATATGCCCCTTAAATACCAAGGAAACAATTTTTAAGACCTTCCTGTCCTCCTTTACAGTAGCATAAATTGGGACAAGAGTCCCAAAAAAATGGGTTTACAGCAATATGGAACATGGAGGAGAGAGAAGAGTCAGGCTCCAAAGCACAGCACCAGTACAAAGCCATGTGGGTTTCATTATTGAAAGAGCTGCACTTTGCTGTTGTTGTGTTTTCAAATATTTCTGTAGTTTTAAGCTTCTAAAAAGATCCCTGGGCTTTAAAGTTGTATTTTCAGCGTTAAAGGGCTGGATTTGGGTTGCATCAGTGTGTCAGCAGGATTGCAGCTGTCTGAGGCTGTGATTTGGGGTGGTGGGGTGGGGGTCAGCTCAGTGAGGAGGGTGATGGAGCAGCAGCAAAGCCCTGGCTGTTGTTGTGTCCTTGTCCCACGTCACACCGTGGGCTGTTGGGAGGGTCCTTCGTGCCTCCATGAGGAAAGAAGCTCTGCATGGATTAGAATGCATCCAGAAATCACATGGTTTTCAACAGTGCAAGAGGCTGTTATTCCACTTCTTCAGTGGAGGAGGGAGAATAACTCTGTCTCTTTGTTACACATGAAAGAGAATAAAACTTTGGGGCAATGTTGTCTAGGGCACTCCAGATCATTGGCAGCTTATTCAAACCTTGAATTTTAACTCAGTTTGTTGTTCAGGTCACCTGTGTGCACAGGGCAAGATGTGCAAGAAGCTCCTCTACTGATCCTCCCCCAAGACTTCCACAGATGTCCCAGCTCTCCTCACTCTCCAGTAAAAGTCTGGGACTGGGAGGCTGCTCCTGCACAGGGCAGGAGTTGAGGGCTGCTGCAAAGGAGTGTGTTTGCACTGTGGTGTCTGAACACTGTTTTGTACCTAGGAGATTTATTTCTCAGTGGATGGAAGAGCTAAAAGATTAACAGATGAACAAATATATTGAGACAGCCAGGACATCAAAGAAATTGGAGAGTCACTGAGATGCTGGAGAGTCACCAGGCTGTGTTCTTAGGAATTATTTTATCCTCAGATTACCTGAGCTGTTTGGGGGTTTAGACACATCCTCTGGTGAATTTAGCTACATGATTTAAGATGTAAGTGGCCCAAGCTCTCTGCTGCTCCTCCTGAGGATGCTGCCTGTGGAGCAGAAGGAATGTGTGCCTGCAGCACAGATCCTGGGGGCTTAGAGCAAGCAGAGGGTCCTTTGTTTCTCAGGGAAAACACCAGCCTGTGAGGTACACCAAGGGTGAGAGTGTACAGAATCCCTGGGCAGAAATCTCCAGGGAAAATATGGGTCAGACAGCTTTTTGTCCTCCATACAATCTGCAATTCAGTCAGGCAGGGAAAAAATGTGAGTTACAGCAATCTTAACCTTAGGTTCCTCACATAGGAACCAGCTGAGGGGTGATACCAGTGGAAGGAATCAGAACAAGTTTACATAAAATGTGGCTTCCCTGCAGAAAACAAAAAGCAGCTCAGAAGGGTTGTGCAGAGGGTGCAATCCATGACATCATGCTCATTCCTTAGGCTGCATATGCCTCAATTGCTCCTGAAATTTAGATTTAGTTAAGTCAGCCAGGAAATTATGGATAAGTTTGGGGTCTTGAGGGAAAGGTTCAAAAAGCAGCAACATGAAGACACCAAAAAGAGGGAAAGTCATAATTTGAAAAGTGCCACACAGAGGGAGCTGTGCCTGTGCTTTATTGAACTGTTGGCTGCAATAAATACAGCTGAATTCCCTCAGTCTCCCATAATGTTGTCTCAGTACCAGCAGGAGTCCATTTAAGAGCACACTTACTTGCACAAATGATTATATATATGGAGAGCAGAGAAAGAGCTGCTGCAGGCAAACCCTGAGAGCTGCCCAGGAGAGCTGGGGGTGGTGCTGGGCTGCCCCGTGCCCAGCTTTGCTCAGTGCTGCCAGCCCAAAATTGGCAAAGCAGAGGAGCTTCTGCTCCAGCCCTCCCTTCTGCTTCACCTGAGGAGACCACAGCCTAGATCTTGTGATCAAATAAATGATGATGAAATCAACTAAGAGGATATTCCCAAAGAGGGAGAGTTGGTTTTTTATAACCATTTGCAATACAGAGAGTAATAAGAGACTGTAATATAAATAAGAAAGAGACAAGTGCAACAGAAGACCTAAAAATGGATGATGAAGAAGGAAGACTGAACCTTGTGCTTCTGCACTTTACAGCATTAACCCCAATTGCTGAAGTTAAAGGTCTGGCTGTGTTACAGTGCTGTAACAGGGCTGTCAGAGGCCTGTGAAGTGTATCCATGGTTAGGAGGGGCTGAAGCTCTGCAGAACACATGGTCATGCCTGGTGTGATGTGAGCCTAGGACTGGAGACCACAAATTCTGGGATCTTCAGCCTGATTGTTTTCATTGATTTCCTTGTATCCTTAAACCCTTCTAAACCTCACATTGTAGGAAGTCAGGAGAACTAATTTATTCCTGCTTGAACAGTGGTTTGAGGAAGAGAAACACTTGCACTTGTAGGTGCTCAGCTCTGCTGATATCCTGTTAGCACTGATTAGTGAGAAAGCTGAACCAGAAATAAGAGCAAGCTGACCTTGGGGGTGGCTTCATTTCCCCTTTTCCCTTGGCCCAGCGTAGCAAAGCTGGCATGGAATGTTAGCAGATCAGATCTGTTGTTGCCCTGATTTTTAAAAGTGTTAAGTTTTCTTTTATAGTTCTTTTGAAAGTTTTAAAGTTCTCATAAAAGTTCTTTAGCCTTCTGATAATGTTTACATATTTGAGAGTCAGAGTTCCCACACAATCTCATGTATAAATAGTTTACATATTTCTCTGTAGGTGGAGAGAAATAATTGATTGATCTTTGGACCAGTGTGGTTGGAGAGATGGTAATTCCACCCTCCAATCCACAGTCACCTCTAGAATTCTATAAACACCAAATGTTCAAATAAAAACTTCCTCTTTTTCCTCCTTTGAACTTACCAAGCTTCTGCGTACTCATTTCGTGTCCAATAGCGACAATCTGTGATGGGTTTTACCACGCGTGAACCTTTTCCTCTGCCCATCAGCAGGGTGTGAGGTGCAGCAGGGCAGCCCCACGGGCTGAGCCCGAGCTGAGCAGGAGCCCACGGGCTGTGTGACCCCTCTGTGTTGCAGGCTGGAGTCGCCCACGCGCGCGCTGGTGATGGAGGCTCCCAAGGGCATCGAGATCAACGCCGAGGCCGGCAGCCTGAAGGCCACGTGCAGGACAGAGCTCAGGCTGGAATCCAAAGATGGAGAGGTGAGTGAAAAGCCCTGCAGCAAAGCCGAGCCAAGGCGTGGGTGCCCTGCAGAGCTGCGGCCCTGGGGGTCTCACCAGGCTGCTGTGTTTGAGAGCCTGGGGACAGTGGGCTCTCCTGACTTCATTGCTGCTCTCTCTGATTGAACACATCCCATGCAAATCAGGCTCACTCCATGGCAAAGGCTGATTCATTATTTTTAAAGTGCGTGGATAATAGCATCTGTTGTTCCAGCAGATTTATGCAGCTGTAAAATGCACACTGCTACTAAATTCTTTGTTTCCTTGTCACTTTAAAACAAGATTTACTTGGCCAGCATAATTAAATCTTTTATCATATATTATTCTATAAGAAGAGCTTATTCACTGGTATTGATCGGAAGAGCTTTTGTGGCTGATATTTCATTCTGGAATGAAAGGGAACATTAGGAGACACAGGTTGTTGCACTGGAGAAACTTCCAAAGGGGAGGAGTGAAAATTAAAGCTGATAACATAGAGCAAAAGTAAAGTAGGTGCTGAGTTAAGCCTCTTCTGGTATCACAAAATCATCTGGGCACATGGATTTGATGGTTTTCTCATCCCCTCCTCCTGCCACAGTGATGGAAGACACCAAAGGATGAGGCTGAGGAGCTCCTGGTGGGGAAACCACTGAAAGCCTCATCAGGAGGAGCTGCCCATGGAACACAAACCTCCAGGCAAGAGGGCTCCCACATAAGTTAAGATTTACCTATCTTAGTGTCAGGGATAAAAAATAGAAAGACTTTTTAATTGCAATTTCTCTTATTTCTAAACATTTGCATTTTAAGACAGTCCAAACCTAGACCATGGGTGTTAACAAAAAAATCCCTGAAAAATACCAGAAAATAACCCCTACCTAATACATTGAGATTGAGTTCCACGGCATTTCACAACTTCAAGCACTTGCTTTCAATACTAAGTTGCTTTTAAAATGCATAAATTGACTTGTATTTTCAGGACATAAGATGGGTGGATACTAAACTGGGAGATTCTTACTGTCATTGCTGATATTCTTATTCACCCTGTGTTATTCTGGGGTTCAGGGTATTTTACTGTATTCTGGCTGATACCAGAGCACTCCCCTGCAGCTGCCACATGTCTGAGAGCTGCCACATGTTGTTTGCCTTATGTTGTTTTGTAAGGAGGAATTTAGGACTGTTAGAGCATTTGAGTTATTTTTAATACACACAAAAGTGCTACACATATACATAAAATGTGCATAAAATATGCATAAAATATACATAAAAGTCAGTGCTGGGAGCCTGCAAGTGTAACTGGCAATGGGATCACAGTGACAGAGATCCTGATGGAGGAGCAGGGTGGTTGGGTGGGTGTGAACCATCCATGCTCTCCATCTGACAGAGGGGTACCTCTGATTGGGTCAATCCAAACCTGGGATTGGATTCCTGGGGGTGTCCCAGGAAGCTAAAAGCCAAGAAAACACAGTGGGTACATCAGCAGAAACAAACTGGAGGTTGTGGTAAAGGCAAATAATGTGCCCACCCAGATTTGTATCAGACTTTCCCATCCTCAAACGCTTCCCTACCCAGCTTTTGCATCAGCTGAGCTGTCTAGAGGAAGCTTCTTTAAACACAGGAATCAGAAATAACAGCTCTTTTTTTAAATCAGAAGTAACAGCTCCCCGCTAATTCTCTCTCTTTTTCTCTCTCTCTCTCGCCACCTCTGACTCCAGATAACGTTGAATTCTGCAAAAATCAAACTACCTAACTTGCCTCAAGGATCTTCCTCTTCTGCAGGGTCCAGGCAAAAAATCTACGAGCTCTGTGTGTGTCCCAATGGGAGGCTGTTCCTGTCCCAGGCAGGCAGCAGCTCCACCTGCCAGATAAACACGAGCGTCTGCCTTTGAGAGACAATTTGCAGAGGGGGCATCACAGGCAGCACAAAAGCCAGTTCTGGTCTCACAGATCCAGCTGCCAACTATTTTTACTAGAACACAGAAAGCCTATCAAAGACTTTTTTTGTGTGTGCGCGCGCGTGTGTGTGAATATATATATAAAAAAAAATATATAAGATATATATATATATCCTCTGTGTAAAATGATGTTTCAGTACAAGGAATCCCAGGGTGACCCTGTTACATTTGTGTAGCATTTCTCTTTCCCACAACAAAATTTACTGGTACAATCTGCTGAATTGGATCTGATGCTCCCCTGGACCCTTCTGTATTAAGACAGTGCAATGATCACCCCTCGTTTTTGATCATGTTCTCAGAGCAATGGGATTGCTGGCTGGGCAAGACCCTGGAACCAATGCAGACCCACCACCATCCAAAGGGAAGAGAAGCATCTCTGATTATTTTCGTGCCATTAAATCCATGGCATGAAAAAAGAAATCATTTCAAAAACAACAAAACAGCCAGATGTGCTGTGCTGATCACCTCCAGTGATCCAAGATACCTGAGGTTCAATTACTCTTTAATTATCATCTGAAGCATGGCTCTGTGTTGGGAGAGATGGATGCACTTGGGCAGTAGGAAAGTCCAGACCTTGCTGAAATAAGAAATGTGATTTTCTGAAGGGGTTCAACACTGGCCTGTGCATGGCCAAGGATGCCTGGTGCTATTCAGGTGTGACACATCAGGTCCAACATTAACCTAAAATCATCTCTGTGCTGGCAGAACTGGTGTTGTACTTAGTTAATGGAAGGAACAAAATTGTGAAAGTTTGACTAAGTAGAAAAATTCTGAACCTCTTTTGTTAACAGGTGTCCTGGATCACCCTACAAACTTTCCATTAACACCTTCAATTTTGAACATATTTGGTGTGAAGGTGTGAAGATTTAAGATTTGGACATTGCCTAAATACCTGTAGAAACAGAAAAAATCAACTAGAAACAGAGAAAATCATAAAATTAAGTGTATAATGTGGCTGCTACACCAGAACTTTTGTCGTCTTTCTTTTCAAGATCTACAGTCCAAGGTCACTTAGATTTGGTGGAAACTGCAAATATCAGAGATGCTGACAATGAAAGACTTTTTTTAAGGATTTATAAAGATTGTGACAAAGCCAGATTACTGAAAGGAAGGGCTTTGGATGCTGGTTCCTTTAGAATTTGAGTCCCCAAAACTCTGTGGTTGGATCTTACCGCGGTTGCATTTTTTCCTTATTTTAAAGTCTAGGAGTCACAGGCAGGATAAACCACAAAAATCTGATCTGATAACATCACTTCCACTTCTGAAGTTTTGGAAAATAATGATAAGAGCCCAAATAATTGAAATCTGACCCATAATTTCATCCACATGCATGTAAAAATCCTTAAAAAAAAACCCAAATACACCAATTACAGCAAAAGTTTCCAAGTCACAGTAAATCTCACGAGGACAGCAAGGTTTCTAAGCCACTGAGATGCTTTTGAAATATTACCTCATGTGCAAATAAGACAGATCTGTGCCCATCCCTAGTGATATCTAACCAAAGCTGGTATTCTTCAAGCGATCTTCAAGATAAAACATAGCTGACAGAAATCTTGAAAAATAATTTAGCCCATTCCTTTTTTTTACAGCTTTTCACGTATTTTCTTGTGGTCTCGAGAGTACCAGGGTTTGATTTTTTTTTTTAATTTTTTATTTTTTAATTAACAATTCTGGCTTAATCCAAAACTGATTGGACTCAGAGAAGATTTCTATGGAGTTTAGATTAGGTGTGTTGCTGCCTAACAAAGCAGCACTCCCAAAAACCTTTATTCCTGAATTATTTCCTTTTATTTCAATAATGCTTTCTGATAAATTAACGAATTCAAACTATTTGTTAATGAATGATTCCTGTAATTTTTATGTCTTGAGTCAACGTTTGAATGCAAAGGGTCACCCAGGGTAACAATTGTATTGGGACACAGGACTGTACCATCTCTGTTCAAAGAGGGGAATTGTGCCTATGCCTTAAGTCAATGCACTCAGCAAGGAGAAGCACATCATATTTATCTTGTTATTAAATCTAGTTTATTTGGGGGGAGGGGCAGGAGGGTGTCTTGGGAACTGGTTGTACAATTTAAAACAAATATTGATGAAATACATTAAGACTGTAGGGGCACCTAGAATGATACAGACTTTTTTTTTTTTTCTTACCATGTTAAATATAGCAAAATACTGTGTATGTTACCTCTGGGACCATGGCTGAAGTCCCATTCATAGTACTTCATTTACTGTAGATTTTTTTTCCCTGTTTCATTGAATACTGATCACACACCTCATAGCAAGCGTGGCCCAATCCATAACCAAATCCTGTGTGAGCAGTTTGAAGACGCATGCTGCAGGAAGAGTTCCCTGCCAATGGATCAGATGAACTTTCCAGGCTGGGAGTATTCAGGTGGGTGAGGAAGGCAGGGCTGAGCACAGGGACTGGCCCATCAGGGCTGCTGCATCCTGATTTCTGTGCTCTGCTCCAGACACAGCAGTGGCTCAGTCCTCATCCCTGTGCCACCCTCTGGCTGCTCCCAATTTCCATCCCAACAAATGAATTTTGAGTAGCTGCTTTTCCCAGCTGGGCTCTTGGATGAGGTTATCACCACCTCCTATCACAACAGCCATGAAACTGCTAAGGACATTCATATCTTGATGTGAATTTATGCTGGGGAGCTGTTAGGAAATGACCTTAACATCTGTGCCATCACTGCAGATGCTTCTCTGAGGTGAACAAAGGGTACCTTAATTATGTCTACTGAAAGAAATTCTTGCTTCAATATATTTTACAACCATGTTTCCATCCTAAAAAACATAAAATTATGTGTTGTGTTGAAATGTGGGGAATTGTTTCTAGGAAGAATGAACCCCTGTGGGGACTTGTAGATCATTTGAACACCACTTGAGTTTTAAGACAGTGGTTTGGGTGATGCTGCCTGTGCTGGTCAGCAAGTGGCAAACATAAACACAGGCTGGGCAGAGAATGGGTCAGGAATATTCCTGAGGAGAAGGACTTGGGTTGTTGGTTGAGGAGAAGCTCAACATGACCTGAAGTGCACTCACAGCCCAGAAAGCAATCCTGTCCTGGGCTGCATCAAAAGCAGTCAAGGGAAGGGATTCTGAGCTCTTGTGACACCCTACCTGCAGTGCTGTGTCCAGCTCTGGGGGTCCCAGCATCAGAAGGATGGGGACACATTGGGTGAGTCCAGAGGAGACCACAAAGATGCTCTGAGGGCTGGAGCCCCTCTGGGACTGCTGGGGCTGTTCACCTGGAGAAGAAAAGCCTCCAGAGAGATTCAGAGCCCCATCCAGTGCCTAAAGGGGCTCCAAGAGAGCTGGAGAGGGACTTTTTACTGGCAGGGAGTAACAGGGCATGGAAGAATGGCTTCAAACTAACAGCAAGCAGGGTTAGGTTAAATATTAGGAAGAAACTCTTTGCTGTGAGGGTGGTAAAGCCCTGGCACAGGTTGCCCAGGGAAACTGTGGATGCCCTATCCTTGGTAGTGTTGGACAGGGCTTGAAGTAGCCTGGTCTAGTGGAAGATGTCCCTGCCCATGGCAGGGGGCTGGAACTGGATGATCTTTAAGGTTCCTTCCAACCCAAACCATTCTAGGATTCTATGAAAGCAAACAGGACCGTGTCTCAGATCCCATAGGAAAAAACAGGCATTTTGTTTGAAAAGCTGCCTGCTAACACATCTGGCCATCTCACACTCCACTTGTTGTGGAGTGGCTGACTCTCCTGTTGGACACGTGCATGAGAGTCCCTTCTCCTCCTGCCTTGCCCAGAGATCCCTCACAGTAGTTGTACCTGTGTGGGCTGCTTTTCCCTGAATCCATTTAAACCAGAGCTTCCCTGACCAGAATTTCATCCATGTGCTCTACCTACCACTGATAAAATGCCAGAGACAACAAGGGTTTGTGTACTTCGTTGTGAATTGGGCCTGAAGTTTAGTTCAGCAGAGCATTTGCTGTGTGGGAGGTGGGGTTGATCTCAAAATGGAGTTTAGTTTGTGTCTGCTGAGCTCAGTGGAAGAGATGGTGATGACTTCATGGCCTGAGCTGGGAGCTGGGCAGGTGACAACTGAGGGCAGTGGGAGCACTGCCAGCCCTTGGGGTGGCTGTGGGGCTGAACCAGACCCTGCATTGCAGCTGTGAGCACTAAAACCCCACCCAAATGTTAATCAAGGGACTGTGCCACCAGTGTCAGTGTAGCTGGGGCAGCCATGCAGGATTCATAAATGCATTTATGTGTGCTGGCTCTTTATAGGACTGCAGGACCTTGTCCAGTTTGCTGTAAATGTGACACTTTAGGAAAGGGTCAGGAGAATGACAGTCAGTGCTCACCTGTGACTGGATCCTTATCCATATGTAGTGTGTGACCCTTCTGTCATAGCTGAGGTAGGATGGTTCTTCTAAAGCAAAAAGACTTTGCCATTAGCAAAAGCAGAGGTCCTGATAATGGCTGTACATCTGTACCCATTCTCCAAGTTTCTTTGTGGGGTTTTTTGGCTGTTGGTTTGTTTGGGTTTTTTATTCATTTTGAAGTGCATTACCCCACAGTCAGTGAAATGGGCAGTTAAAGAATACAAAGAAATGTTAACAGTAAAGGACTCAGAAGGGGAAGCCAGTAACCACTACAACAGGTATAAAGCCTCTCCTAAGTATTCCTTTTTAGAAGTATGAGTATGTGCAAGATTTGTATTTGGTTACCTCAGTCATGTGCTGTCTAACAGCTGTGTTTTGGAAGGGTTGCGGGGTTTTTTCTCTTCTTATGATAAACACCACATTGCACAAACAGAAAGTTTGAAGGCATAAGCCTAAAAATACAAACTGCAGTACATGGTTTAGAAAAATGATGGCTAAATAAAAACCCCTATCTAGAAACTGCTCCAAGGTTAAAGGGAGATTCCTGTGGAACTTGAGAAGGCTAGCTCACATCACAACCTAGTGAAAATTCATTTTGTTGTCATAAGATGCTCACCCGTGCACACAAATACACACACACTCTCATATACACTTGTTTACAACAAAAGCCAATTTTCTTTGTGTTTGTTCTTATGGCTTTAAGTTTCACATTGCAAAAGAGAGCGAGACAAAGACCAAAGACTTCAAGAAGTTCATCCCTCTCTGGTTGCCATCATGCCTGAAATGCATTAACTTTAATGGTGCTTTTTCTGAACTGGGCAGGAAAAATGCAGGTGTATCATAAAGCTGCATTTGAGAGAATAAAGTGGCAGGAAGGCTCTAACTTGGTTAACAGGGAGAGGAGGAAATAATATGAAAAATCTTGAAATCTGTGCAAAGGGCAAGGTTACCTGAAATCCAAAATGTGCCAGCCCAGAAAGCTTGAAGACATCATCCTGGGCTGGAAGTATAAATAAACTGAGTAAATGGTGCCAGCTGTTCACTTGAGCATTAGCAGGGCAGGAGCTCCAGTGGCTGCTTTGTGGAGAAGAGTAACTGCTGCAATGATTTCATTTTAGAAGTACCTACAGTAAAAAAAAAAAAAAAAAAAAAAAAAAAGAAAGAAAAAAAAGTTAGAGGCTGTGCTCCTTTTTATGGCTGACATTTTAAATTTTGAAATGTCATCATCCAGAATTCACCCCAGCAAGCACAGGGCGTGTTCCTGCCAAGCTTTGCCAAGCGCTGCTTTGGTGCTTTTTGAATGTGAAAATACCAGCCTTTTTATTGCCCTGGCTGTTCAGGAACGTGATCCTGGCAACTGTTCCCTTTTCCCCATTTTAACCTTTTCTTCCTCTGCTCTGAAATTGCTGTACAGTGTTTTGGTAGCTGGCATCCTGGTCTCAAATCCAGCAGTCCCCAAAACCTGCGTGTAGCAGTGGCATGACCATGAAACTGGGGACTTCCAGGTAAATTCTGCCTGGCAGTTGCTGTGCATTCACAGCTGATGTAGCCAAGTTTATGGCTGTGAATGGAGCAGAGTTAAACACTGACATGGTGCTGAGGTTATTCAAGCAAGAGTGGAGTGAATTAAACAAGGCAGGTAGGAGGGAAGGGGAAGAAATGGGGAGAGACATCACCCTAATCGCAGTAATGCAGTCAACGTCTCTGTCCCTTTGCACTATTATATTTTAAATTAATAACATCCATTTTACTAAATATGGTGGCAATTATGCTTGATCTTTTCATGGAGCTCAGTGGAATTACTGTCACTGAAACCACTCAGAGCTCGGGCTGTTCAAGATTGCTGGGGTGTTGTTTCCATCCACAATAACCACAGTGGCCTGGGGCTTGGATGGAAATTATAGTGAATAGCTTGTATTTAGAAAGCTTTTAAGTCTGCTGTGGTTGAGAGGCCCCTGGTTATGCACATCCAGCCCTGAGGCTTTATCATTTCAGACTCTCTTGTCCTGCCACTTGAATTGTATTGTGCCCTTGTGAAAAGCGACACACGGTATAAAGAACGCAGGAAAAGATGGATATTTAAAGCTGCAGGATTTTTATCTGAAACGAAGAAGGAAATACAATCAGAGTGCCCCACTGAGATTTCCCATCCAAATCACTTTAAACTAGAGGTGCAAGTCCCTTAAAAATTAATTTGCTACAAGTGTCATTCCTGCAGCAAAGTTAGCACTGGTGTCTCTCCCAGGAAATGTCTCACCTTCTTGCAGCTGGAAGCCCTGTGGTGGCTGGGATTTTGTACCACCACTCAGGAGTGATGGGCTGCCTGTTCAGAGGAAGTCAGGTTTCCTTTGAGGCAGCTGATCTCCATGGATTGAGCTTTTGTTAGCTTTTAAGAGGGATTAAAGAATAGGAGGGGTAGGTCCACTGTAAAATGATATGTAATTGTATGTTTGCGTCATTTAGTTGGTTGAAACTTTCCACCAGGAAGATAAAATATCAGGGGCGATTTCTGTGAAAATGTTACATTTACACTGTTCCACCAAACGCTTCAGATAAAAACATGCAGCTTTAGCTAAGCAGTCTTCTCTTCTGAGATTAAAAAGGACTCTTTGGAGCCTCTCATCGGGTCCTACCCAAATGGAAAGTTTGACCATTTCTAGCATATTTGTCGTTAGAGGAACAGGCCCATTGCAAAGCACAAGTCATGTGCATCTTTGCATGTAACAGGAATTTTAAATTGCATTGTACTCTTACATTTTTTCCCCATTCAAAGGCTTAACCACTGATAGGAGATAGAGCCCTCTGAAACCTTTAGTGCTAAATGCATTATCTCTTTCTAAAGCAATGTATGTCCTTTGGTCTTTTAAAAATTTCCTCATAATGGAGTCCTTGAAACATCTTGAGGCAGGCTCACGCTGGAGAGCAAGAGAGCAATTATTTGTGGGTGGTGCTATTTTTGCTGAGGCTTGGATTGTAGCTGAAAAAAAATGTTGCTGTTAGAGCTTCTCCCACACTCCCTTAGCTGCAAAGCCCTCCAGCTGGATCTCTCCAGGGTGGCTGCCTTAGAGCAGGGGGTGACCTCCCACACCAAACCACAGCCTGATGATTTTGTCTTTGGCTGGGTCCTCCTCTGGCCCTGTGCACTCTGTCACAGATAATGAGACACTTTGGCAGCCTTAGTGGTTCTGCAGATGGTACAAGATGATGTGTACCTGCAGCCTGAGTGGGATAAATGATGCTGCTCGTTGTTGGGTGCTGTTCTCACAAGCCTTTGGCCACCTTGAGAGCAGGAACTCCTGAGGGCAGGCACTGCTGGAGGAATTCCCTTTCTTGTCCCTTTTTGTGGGTTATCAGAGCGAGTATGGAAGATGAACAAATCCTGCAGAGTAAGAGTGTGCCAGAAACCTCAGAAAGGGCAGATCTGAGCGAGCAGTGTCCACTGTGTTTGTCAGAGAAGGGCTAAGTGGACAACATTCACACCTGGATTCCTCCCTAGGCCAGAGTTTTCCCTGAGCTGTGACCCAGATCTTGGTCTGGATCTGCCCTGTGTGGTAGTCTGGGAGCAGGGAATGGACTAAGCTGCTGGGTCTGGATTTTGCTTGTGGCTTTGTTTATTTTTTCCCACCCCGTATTTGAATTAGTTTCCCTGCGAGCAAATGCCAATAAAGTTGTCAATATTCACCAAAAAAAAGCTCCATATATGGTAGAGCCAACAGCAAAACATTCAGTGAGAGTCAAAGGAAACCTTGTTCATCTACAGCAGCAGCATACAAGGCATGACTCCTATGCTGCAGCAGTTTTCATCTGTGATGGGAAAACACCTTGTCTGACCTCTACTCTGAAAACCACCAATGACCTTGATCATGTAAACAGGACAAAATGAATTTAAAGTCTGATCACAGTTATGACGAAATTCAGATTTGTTTGGCTTTTTTTTTTCTTTTTAATTTATGTATGTGTGTGGTTGTGTGGGAAAATATAAAGCTTTTTTGTATCAAATAACATCAATCCTTGCACACTCTATGCAAAATTTTGTAAGCATTGCAATAATGCTATGAATTACACAAGGAACTATTTTAACTTTATTACACTTTCTGTATAAAAAAAAAGTTTGTATTTAAATGATTTCAACTGCAATCTTGTAAAATATATTAATAAAATAATGATTGTTAAGAAGGAAAGAGATGTTGGGGTTTTTTTGTTGATCACTGAGTGATCTGTTTCACAGGAGCAAGTACCTGGATGTATTTATGCCAAAAATGCTGTAGAAGATGGAATAAGAATTTCTGTGAATTGCTGTTGGAAGAAAACCTGTAATCAACAAAACAAAGGAATTTTTTCTTTGGGGAAAGTTGAGTCTTTCTTATATTTGTAGATTTTCTCACCCTTGCCCTGGCATTAGAGACTCACAGCCAAGACCTGCTGCAGGCACTGAGGTCCTGAGTATCACAAACCTCTCAAAGGGCATCACTTTCTGGTGAAGAGAATCTGGTGCTGCTTGTGCTCCAAACCAGCAGGAGCTCAGGGTTTTCCAAGAGTGACCAGAGCTGGCTGCACACATCCAGGAACAGATCCCCACCTGCACACAGTGGAGGAAGCAGAAGCTCAAGTCTGCCTGTGAAAAAATAGTAATTAAAAAAAACCAAAAAATCTAAACTCCAAAACAGCAGCCTCTGGACCAAGTCACAGAAAGCCTGTTGGAAACCTCTGGCTGCTTTAATGATCCATCCGTTTTATTTTAATTGGCCAGCTAATCAGCTGCTCACTGGTGACTCTGCACATGCCAGGCAATCACTTCTGAGGGCATTTTGCAGGAGCTGGGTTTTAAATATGAATTTGTTCGCCCTGGATTTTGTCAGTAAATGAGAGCATTGATTGAGGCTCATTATCTGAACAAATTGCAAGATTTCAATCTGCGTGAAAGTTTTTTGTGCCTTCCAAACCCCTCAGAGAGAAAAGCCCAGTCCCCACTGGGACACAGCCAGAATCCAGGCTGGAGGAACACTTGTTCACCAGTTTGCAGGGGCTGCTGCTTTCCAGGCTCCACATAAGTTCCCTCAGTTCTGCTGGGTGGGCAGACAGAGTTTTCTGGTCCCTCACTGGGTCTTGGACTGTTTGTCCTTTAAAAAATATTATAAAAAGAGAAAAGACATCTTTCAGCTGAACTTCAGCTGCAGTTGTTGGCCTGAATTTGGAATTTCCAGCAAACTGACAATGAAATAATTCATGAATTAACCCCCATCAAGAAGCACATTGGCAGGAGGTTCCCAGCCCCCAGGAGAGGCAGCTCTGTGTAGCTGAACAGCACCAGCACTGCCATGGCAGCAGTGGCCAGCACCTTCCCCAGCCCTGGGAACTCCTCAGCACCTGCCTCTCAGTGGGGTTGGATTTCAGCACTGGGGAGTTCAGCAGCTCAGCCTGAACAGCAGCATCTTTGCAGTGCCCCCATGCTAGAAATGTTGGGTGGTACTCAACAGCAGCAGCATCTGCACCATTTTTTTTAAGTCTGGGAAGCCAAAAATAGGATTTGGCTTCCAAAAGCAGCTCCTGGGAAAATCATCAAAATGTAATTTCCTCCCAAGTATCTCGCCCTTCACTTTTTAAGAAGCACCTCCCAATTTTTTCTTGCTTTCTTTCATACCCCTACAGGTGGTTGTTTCCTTTTTTTTTATCCTAAATAGCCAAGATAAACAAAAAAGAATTACCAAATAAAGAATCATTAAGATAAAATGAGTCCATTTCATACTCTGTAAAATGATAACAACTTCCACAGCTTAAATTTTATGTGCAGCTGGGTTTTCATATTTTTCATATGAGTTCAGTACCGACAAGTTGCTGCTGAAGTTCAGTTGTTAAATCTGGGTGATTATTTTTTATTTTTATGAACAGTGGCCAGAAAATCAGCAAGAAGAACTATCTGTTTTTAACAGTTTTTCTCCAGTGCTATGACCTTGATTCTTCTCTCCTTAAACTGAACTGAAAAATCTTCCTCAATTTAGTGATGAAGGTTCAGACCTAAATAGCTCCAGTGCCAAATCTATCCCAGAGGAAAATTATATGGCCTCATTTAATAGAGAAAAAGCATGAAGTCAAGCCAGCAGCAAGAACTTGGCTCTTTTCTGCAGTCATTTCAGGATAAAAAGCTGTGTGTAAGTAGTCTTTAAATATTTGATTCACACTATTGGACTATTGTAATCTACATTACTGATATGATCTGCACTTATTAAAATTGGGGTTTGTGAATAGCTCTGCACATAAGAGCTCTGCTTCAGGCCATCACACAACCAGGCCTGTGTATCACCAGCTCTGGTATTTTCCCTTTCACACCTACGTGGGCATTTTTTTTTGTACCCTGTTTCTGGGCTTGGCTTTCAGTCTCCTGAGCAGCACAGCAGTGCAGGCAGAAAACCAGCCCACTGCCTCCTCGCTGAGGAATGCACATCCCCATCTGCCTGGCTCCATTCAGTGGCTGCCTGTAGGGAGGGGAGAGGCACAAAACACCACTGCCAACTCTGGAATAACCTCCCTGATCTGGTTTTCTGTTCTCCTCACTGCAGCAGAGCTGTCACCAGCCCAGGCTCCTCCTTGGAGCCCCCATTCCCACCTCTCCTCCTGCACACTGCCTGCACCTGGCAGTGCTGGGTTCATGGTTGGACTTGGTGATTTTAGAGGTCTTTTTCAACCTAAATGATCCTCTGAGAGGCCTATTCCCATCCACCCCCTGACTCAGGCTGTGAAACAGGAATATTTTAAATGCCAGCATAACCCACAAGTACACAGAGGTAGGACTGCAGTGCTGCTTGGCATTTCAGCATGTTTTAAAACAACAAAAAAAAAATACATTACTTGGCCTAAACTCTACCTGCAACTTGAGTTCAGCAGCTGAGAGCTCCAAGCCAGCTGAAGGATGCTACACGTGACTGAGATGGGATTTTAATCACTGGATGTGGGTCTTGCATCTGCCTTGCCAGATTGGGAAGACAAGAAAACAAACAAAAGATAAGACAAAAAAAAAAAAAAAAAAAAGCCATTTTTGCATATTTTACCTATTTATACAGGGTTTAATGCTTTTCTGGGAACAAACTAGGGAGGCCCCAGAGCTGAAATTAGCAGTGTTAGAGGTGACACTGGTCCCAGAGGGAGCCATGTTTGCTGTAAGGCCCACCCAAAAAACCACAACCTGCCTTGGGAAACCAGAGAGATGAAAAACTTCTCATTGCTGTCCAACATCATCAGGTTTAGGACTAATAAATGACTGACTGGAAAGTGTGAGTGCATATGTGTGTATGCATGGGATGGGGGAAGGTGCATTGCTGAATAATTTGTTATTTTTGTGTCAGTTGTAACTACTCCCAAAAATCATTTGGGTATTACAACAAACTGCAATCTCAAGAGTATTTGCAACACAGTAATCCTGAAGCGTAGTAACTAAATTTGAGAATAACTATCATCTGCTAGAAAGACATTAAAACATCTATAGCAGAACCAACAGGCTGCAGTGGGAGCTCTGCACACACACAGGATTAACACCAAAAAACGAAAGGAGAAAAGCACTGCCACTTCTGAGAAAACCCACAACCCACCTCCTACACGATGAACTTTAAAGCACAGAGTGCAACATCCAATGAATTATTTATGAATTAATTTCCAATGAGCAGTTTAGCAGTCAAAAGAAACACAAACAGGCAGCGCAGCCCTGCCTGGGGTGACAGCAGGGGACACAGGAGTGCTGTTCCTGTGGCAAGAAGACATTTAGCAGTGTGCATGATGAGCTGCACACTAATAAAGTTTAGAACAAAAATCCAATTCCTAGCAAACACCAGGCTGTGCAGTATCCCAACACAGCCTGTGGGATATGCATGTGGCACGTGCCCAGGCAGTGCCAGGTGACAGCGCTTCACCCCTGCCACACTCATTTTCTGCCACCTAAAATACAAGTACAACGAGCTGCTGCTTAAGGGTAATGATGGGACAAAGAAATCAGGAGATAGAAAGGCCACATCCTGCTTTTGAATGAATTCTTTATAGCCAGGCTGTAGAATGAGCTGTCCCTGCCTGGCGCTGGAATGGGCTCTGCACTAAGGGCTCCACACCAGCAGTGGCCTTTAGCATGACATTAAATTGATGTTTTGTGGGCCTTTTTCCTCCCCTTAGGCTGAGATGCCTCCTTTGACTGTGGCTGCAGCTGAGCCCTGTTCTGCTGCTCTCCCAGCACTGCATGCCAGGCTCTGAGGCTCACACACTGCTGAGCACCTTCCTTCCCCAGCACCAACAGGGAGCTTGGGCACAAATAAACCTGGGTGGATTCCTGAATTGCATTCAGTAGCTCCTGGGGCAGGGACAGGGAAGTGTTGCAGCTAGCAGGGGAACAGAGGCAGGAGAGGCTTGGGAGAAGCCCAAAGCAGAGCAGGCAGCTCTGGTTGGCCTGGGCTGGGCTGTTCTGGGCTTGCTGCAGCATTTCTCATACAGCTCCTGGCTGCTGCAGTTGGAAGAGCTTAAAAATGCTCTTTTTTTTTTTCATTCATTGCCAGAGCAACACCAGAGTCCTGCCCAGTTCCAGGAGAAGGGCAGAGATTGCTGCTCCTCTTAGAGCCCATGCTGCTGAGCCTGGTTTAGATCACTTCTCACACTGGCTTTTGTAATGGTCACTTTTGTGATATTCCAGAAGCCCAGTGTGGCAGTGCACAGTCCTGCCAGCCAGGTGGGGAATGGGTTGTTTTGGTTTTTGTAGCAGTGCCTCAATGGAAACCCTGCATCCAGAGAGCCAGCATTTCTCTGTGGGAAAAGCAGCATCACATTCCTTGGTAAGTCTGACTCACACCCGTGTAAGCTCTGCACGATGAGGTGAAGCCAGGATATCTCAAGTGAGAAGCTGCCTTTTATGCTGTCTTCCACCAGAAAGACTGAAGGCAAAAGCAGAAAGATGCAGTGATGCTTTAAAGAAATTGACTTAACTGAACCAGGTGAAACATTCAAGACATCTGCCCACTTCAAATCCTGTTCCACTTTGGCTGTTGGGTCATTGTTCCCCTCCCAAAGTAAGCAGACCAAGCAGAGCAGAACAGCAGATTCCATGGGATTCTTTTCCTGGTTTCTGCCTTTTTCTTCCTTTCTGTTTTTGTGCATTGACTTCTAGACCTCAAACCTTTTCCACATCCACTAAATCAAATACTTGAGGCGGGACAAACCTGATGAGCACAGTGTGCCAAGGGGAAACCTGGTTTTTTTTCCATTTTTGCAGGACAAGGACACTACAGATAGAACTTGTATCACAGAGAGAGGCAGGAACATGATGAGCTAGATGGAAGCTGATGGGGCCCGTGTGTCCCAGGGTGAGAGATGGGTAGACACAAGCACCAGCTTCCTGCAGGACTGATGGATCTTGATTGTCACTTCTTTCCCTCTCACTTTGTAGCACTTAACAAGTGTCTGTCTGGGGTTTGGAGATGCCATTTGTTCCTGATGTGAGGACTGCCTCCATTAGCCATGGCATTTTAAGGCATGCCCACTGCCATACTTCTTTCTTTCTCCAAGAAGATGACAGAAGAGAGCAAAAATGACAGCAGAAATATTGAA
The DNA here is from genome assembly GCF_026979565.1 of Vidua chalybeata. NCBI lineage: Eukaryota > Metazoa > Chordata > Aves > Passeriformes > Viduidae > Vidua > Vidua chalybeata. Next base: position 13,767,175 of record NC_071544.1, read on the forward strand.
AGCTCTGCTACCCTAGAACAAGTTCAGTCAGTTCACTCTGAAATCAGTAGGTGTTCTGTCCACAGATAGATTTTCACTCATGTTTTTAAGAGATAGAACAGGCAGCTTAATGTGAAAGGGCCAAAGTTTGGCATGATGCGAATGACAGTTTGGATCCAGGGTCAACTGTAGGCAGATTTGGCTCAGGAGAGTTGATGTGGGCCACTCCCTCCCTGAGAAACACAAGGGTAAAACAGCCACCAGGGCCAAAAGGGAAAGGCTAAAAATAAATAAATAAATTAATTATAACAATAAGTATCATCACCATCTGAGAGCTACTGACCTCTAGAATTATACTCTCATTCCTGCTTTGCAGGAGAACTGCCAGGAGGAGTTTATGATAAGCCTTAGAAGGAGCAGGAATGGAGGTGTCAGGCAATTCAGGGTAAACAATCCAATAAACTACAGTTGAGTTATTTGCAATTAAAAAACATTTTTAAGCTGATAAATTCCATTAACATCTCATGGCCTCTATAAAGTGACCCCTAACTGCGTATTAAAGGAGGACCTGTCTTTTTACATTTTCATCTCATAATTAGGTGAGGAACATGTTGCCCAGACCAGCCCAGCAGGCTGAGAGCTCTCCTGCACACCTTACAGCCCTTTGGGCTGCAGCAGAAACCTGGATGCAACAGGAGAAAATGCAGCATGCTTGGGACCACTGAGAACGAGTTCCTCCATCAGATGCAGAGCTGAGCTGATGCTGCAATAACTTTGGTGTTGTGCACCAGAAGTCACAGCCAAGCTGCTGTAAAGTCACATGGACTCCAGCAGATACCTGACTGCAATTACTCACTCAGTTCATGAGGGCAGTTAGGACTCCAGGGTGTTGTTATTTTACTGTCAGCACCTGCACCTGAACAGAAATGTTAAATGCCATGGTGCCAATGCCTAGGCTGCAAATCCAGAAACACTCCAGCAAATCTAGAAATGATTGCTCTTTGGTCAGATCCAGAAAAGAATACACTCCCTGGAGGATTTGGCAGGGGATGACACTGGAACTGTCCTGGCTTATTTGGGTTTGCTCTGTGCAGAGATTAAGTCGTATGTAATGATCCTGTGAAAAGCTCAGTTGGCTGCAGTTAGATAAATGGCCCATTCTAAATGATCCTCGCTGAACTGCAAAATCTAGCAGGCTGTGATTTCTCACCTTGGGTTTTTTTACACCCCTCAAGATTTCTAGCTGTTGGAATTTATCATATCCATGAGAAATTAAACACAGTGCGTGGCTCTAGTGGCAATTTCTCTGTCTTCCCTCAACCCCAGGAGCCAAGTGGAGTCTCCTGGAGTTTCACTCCTTGTAGTAGAAAAGGCAGGGGAGGAATGAAAAAGAATTAAAAAGAAAGACTCCCAGAGGAATTTAAGCTTTTCCTTTTCTGGCATTCAGGACTTCACCCAGCATTCAGATAGAAGATTGTTCTGCCTAGAGTGAGAGTTTAAAAGTGTCAGAAGATAAAGAAGGTCCCTTTAGCCATGCCAAGTGTTTCAAGCCCAAAAACAAGGGGTGCTGGAGGAGTGGGGGGAGCACATGGAAGTCAGAGGTGAGGCTGGAAAAGACCTTTCTTCCACTTAGGTTCCTGGAGCACTTCAGTTCTGGGTTGGGAAAAGGCTGCACAAATCACACAGGAGGTGCTGGCAGTTCACTCATTGGAGCACAAGCTCTGCCAATGGCATCGTTTGGATGTTTAAAGCCCTTGGCTCTAATTGTAGCACTTCCATGCTTGAATAAACAGTACTGGGATTACAGTCATTGTGGAAAATGGGATGGATTACATCCCAGTTCGCCTGAGAGGGGAAGCCAGTCCTGGCTCTGCTGGGTGGGGAGCTGGCAGCCAGAGCCTCTGACGTCCTGACAGCTCCCAGCTACGATTTCCCTCAGGGTGAGAGGGCTCACTGGGGGCAAAGGGAGGAGCTAAAGCAGACCAAAGCATCCCTTCGGCAAATGCTCCATTTAAAGCCAACTTTACTCAGCCTGAGCTGAGGGAATTGCAGTCAGGTCTGCAGGGGGTGGGAAGCCAAGAACTCCTCTGTTACCTGAGAAGGAAGCAGGACTCCTGGGGACCAGGAATATTTCCCACTCATGCAAAGAAATACCAGGCTGGGATTCTGGCAAGAGCAAGACTGGGCTACCAAGACACTCAGCTCTCACTCAGATTATCTCCTGCCTTGTGGTATTCGTTGTCTATAATGTGTTCAGTGAATCCCAAGCAGATGGATGAATCCTGTCACACGAAAAGCCAGAGGCAATGCTTGGAGGCCTGGACCTCCAGGTCTTCATCTTTAGAGAGAAGCAAGTTTTGAGTCTTTGGAAGAAGCACTCTGACTACTGCTAATTACTGAAGCCTTGACATCTGCTGCTGCATGGCAAATGTGAAGGCAGTGTCAACATGGGAAAACAGTGTTAGAGGACAGGCAAATATCACCATTGTGATGAGAATGGGTATTTTGCTTGGCTAGTCTGTCTTTCATGCACAGAAAGACAAAATTGTACGGACTGTCTCCTTGGAAAGTTCCTTTCCTTCCTTGTCAATACTGAGAGTCAAAATTAAACACAGCAGACAAAATACATATAGAATTAATGCAATGTTGGAGCAACATCCATTTGAGCTCCTGTTTCCTTTCCACTTCTGGCCAGGTGGAGGATCCCCTGTGCCCTTGTGCTGGGGAGAAATGAGGAAGCAGTCAACTACAACACACATATATACATACATACATACATATACATATATATATATATATATGCACCCCTGAAATAACCATGACTTCTCAAATAGTGGGAGAGCTGGAGGCCTCCATCATTCAGACTTAGCTCATTCCAAAGGAAAGAAAATTAATTTGCAGCAGAGCAGTAGTAGGACAAACCAGCTCTTTTTATTACAGTTTATGGGGAGAATTGAACACTGGCTTGGGTTCAGCTCCTGTCTCTAAGAAACTTGGGGCTTTCCCCAGAAGAAAGACAATTTGAGGAGATGAGTCCAAAATCATGGGTGCAGGAGATGCCCCATGCAAGACTGCTTTGTTCTGCCTTTCTGCATCAGATGTTACTGCACTGCTCTGGTTTCTGCCTGGAGCCCTTCCCAAGGTGGAAGCTGACACGGAGGAGCAAACACAGCCGTGCCTTGCACACTGGGTAATGAGATGCCAGGCTCAGGGAGCACCTGACAGGCAATGTTTTCCAGGTTCCTGTTAATTACCAATGTTTGCTTAGCAAATAGTTGTTAAAATGCCTCAGTGCACCAACTTTTCTGGGACCACTTTGTATTTCCTAGATGTTCAGCTGGCAAGAGGCTGACAGATGTATTTCTCTGATTATTTTCCCTCTAACTAGCAGAAGTTTGGAGAGGATGATTAGACATTCCCTGCAGTATATTCTACAGCCATCAGGTCAGACACCTCTGAGATGCAAGCAGTTGCTTTCCAAAATTCTAAAGGCAAGCAAGTAACATGAATTTAATGTGGAGCCAGCATTTTCCACCCCCTGGCTAGACATGAAACCACTGTGAAGAGCAGCACACGGGGATGACTCTGGTTATACAGATCCTAATCCTGAGGCTCATCCAAGTGAGTTCACCTTGCTCTAGCCCAAGAATTAAGAGAGATCTGAGTCACCTCCAAGGCAGAATTAACATCTGACATATACTTAGGTAGGACAAAAGAGCTGAACTTCTCCATTGAGGGCCCTGAAACTGCTTGTCTCTGCCAATACCTCACACTCATCTATCAGGGCAGCCACTGCTGGGCACAGACCTGGAGGAGCTTCCTTGGAGGGGGAAACATTTAATATTCAGCAAAGAACCAGCACTTCTGGCTTCTCACTGCAAAGTGGAACTCCATCCAAACTTGCAAATTTCCAGTCTTATGATAAAATTAGGCAGAGCAAACTGAGGAAATTGACTTTGGGACAAATGCATGAAGCCAGGGTCCAGGAAAACATTTGCTTAGAACAGTTCCATGTAAGCCATTTAGTATCTCTGTTCTGGGATTAATGCATTTCATAGGACATTCTTCACTAATATGTACTGAAACAATTGGCTCAAAGAAGCTTTGGATAACCTGAATACTGAACCCTTTTCTAGTTCTAGACCAGTATCTGTCATTTTTAGGAGAAATGCACCTTTGCAGCCCTCTTGCAGAGGTCATCACAGAACTCTTCTATTTGCATCCTACATCATGTAGAAGTTGTTTATCTAAAAGGCTTAGACAAAATGTGGGAAAAGCAGAAGCTCAGGAAAAGAAGAAATGAAGCAGAACCCTCGTGTCATCACTAGAAGATACCTACAGCAGTTATCTTTTGCTCAAGTCTTGCAGCTTGTATTGAGTTTTGAGACACCTAGGAAGAGACAATCTGCATCCCCATGTCTGTCTACAGGCTTTTATACTGCAGTCTGGCCGAAACTTATAAAAAAAACCCTCTATTTATCCAGAACCAGTATAAAATGAATGATTCCTGATACCATGGAAGCTGACCTTCTACCTTAAGCAGGAAGCCTGTCAGACCATATAATTTTAGCTGTCATCTAAAACACATCAAGCAGCAACTTTAACTTCTGTTCACTGCTAAAAAGAGAAGGATAATCCCTCTTACAAAGCTGAACTTTGGTTTCTGAAAACTCATGCAGGTTGCTTTAATGTACAGGTCAACGCTTCCATTTTCTGGATGAGCCATCAGCACCTCTGCACTGAGCAGAGCTTTTGATCTGCTATTCAGCTTTGTGAAACCAGAGCACTTCATTAGTCCCCCCAGAGCTTCCTAAACAAAACCGGTTGAAGACGATCACGACTCAGCACAGTGTTGCATTTCAGTGCAGGTGGCATTTTAATGGTTGAACAGCTCCATTAGCACTTAAGAGCAGTTGTAAGCAAGTGTTCTCACAAGCATTTGTAGGCTCTGCTCTGCAGAGGAACCTGTTAGTGAAGCTGCACAGCTTTGTCAGGCAGTGTGAGAGGTGCTGGGTGAGCAATGGATGGGAGATCCCAGTTCTGAGAGCAGGAATGAAGGGAGGAGGTGGAGAAGCTCTTCTCCCAGATGGCTGAGCTCCCTTTTTTCAGAGGACACCAGTGAAGAAATGTTGCAGTCCGAGGGGCAAATCAGCTCCCTTTAAACTGCCAAGAGATTCACACAGACTTTGGGAATGCCAAGTCCCACACTGAGGGGATTACCTACATTTTGGCAGGCATACAGTGACTGCCTTTACTGCACTTTGATTTCTTCTTTGGGCATATCAGCCCAGTTCCCTCACGGACCCATTAATGTACCTGAGATACAGTTCAGAAAATAAAGTTCCCATCAACTTTGGCCTGTTGTGGAAAGATCAAAGGTTTAATCATTTAAACTCCCTCATCACTGTCTCCAGATGTTTTTAAAAGAGAAAAGAAAAGAAAAATCATAGTCAAGAACAGTTTTGTTAATCTTACCTAATTGTTTACTGGGTAAAAATATAAAAGAGAATTTTAAAAATCAGTTTCTATCCCCTGTAATTAGTGCCTGGGGAACAGATCTTCAGCAAATATTCACAGCAATGAAACATTTATAGACATGCTGCCTAGGTTTACCTACAGATTTTCTAGCCATGTTTCAGAAACAGCATCCAGGTCTCATTAGGCTACTCTGAAAACTCATGACCTGCACATCTTTAAAACTATCACATAAAAAATTCTTTCAAATCATATAGAAGACATGGTAGAGAAGTGTATATTGTCTGAATTTCCAGCAGTAAGTAAGATTTCATAACCAGGCCACAATTTATAGCTGTTAAATTTCTGTTGACTTCAAACAAAAGAGAATTTGGATCTCTGATCATTAGCACAGCAAATGTAAAATTCCTGCAAATGAGCACCTGTCTAGGAAGAAGACTGCTAAAGATATCTGGTTTAGTGTTTGGTTCAAAAGAAAGCCACAGGTGAAAATCCTTCTGGCTTGTAAAATACATTTCACTGAACCAATCTGTCATCTGTGCATCCTGCTTTATCTAACCAGTCTCTCTATTAGCACTCATCACCATGGTATCTGAACCTCTGCTGCTGGAGATGTTATTCCAATTATTTAAGTGTAGCTGCTGACATGTAACCGAGAGCAAAATGTGAGGTTCTGTTAGAAAAATAATGCCCCAATTTGCTGCTCCTTCTTCGTCTAACAGCTCAGAAAGTCCCACTGGGAAGGATTGTTGCTAGAGCTTGCTCCCTGTGGTAGTCTCTCCTTATTGTTGCCCCTGCAGTGCTGGCACAGGAGTTTGACATTGCCCAGCCTGAGTCACATCCCAGAGTGGAGCTATTTATGATGCTCAGTACTGATCAGGTACTGATCAAACACCTCCCAGCTACAGTAGCCACTGCTTAGCTGAACCTCCTGCCTCTCCTGTGCTGGCCTAATCAGTGTAGGAGACAGAGAAAGTATTTTTCTTATGCATCTTGACTCCTTGAAAGCAAAAGCTCCTGAGAAGGAGAGCTGTAAATATACAGCAAAGTCTGAGGGAACTGCTGGTTTGTGATCATGTACAAACTGCTTCTCTCTCAGCAGTTCTCTGGGATTGGGAATACATTTCACAACTGACAAAATATTTCATCCAGACACAGCATAAGAAAGAATTATAAACTATTTCGGAGACTATTCCCAAGCTAAATCTTTGTGTATCTTCTAGTTTAAAAGTCAAATATCTTTCTTAAAATTGGGATAATCAGCACTTCAAGCTTTTCACTGTGGACCCTCCTCTCCCACCAGCAGCTGCAGTTGCTTGTCAAGCTTGAAAGCAGCAGTTGGAAACCACTTCCTTCCACTTCAGCTCTTGTTTCCCAGGAAATGAACCAATAAGGAGATAATAGATCTGAAGAACAATGTCTCACCCAGCTGCAAACAGATCTTCTTCTTGACTTACATCCCATCTGATGGTGAACCCACACTGCCGCCTTCCCCATGCTCACCCAGCATCCAGTGCTTCAAGGGAAGAGTGGATCTGATCTGGGGAACATTAAAAAAAAAAATGGAAGAGTTGTTAGATCACTTGTAAAAACATGTTACAGCAGAGCTCCTTAAACTTCAGCCCCAGCCACTGTTACCTGTGATGGATGTCAGCTTTCCTGGGGATGGCTGAACTCTTGCCTGCCTGTGGGAACTGATTAAAGGATTCCTTGTCTTGCCTTGGCCTTGCTTGCCTGCTCAGCTCTTGTTTTGCCTATTAAATGGTTTTTGTGTCTGACATAGGAGTTTTTTGCCTTTAACCCTTCTGATTCTCTCCCCTAACCGACTGGAGGAGGGATGAGTGGGGCTGAGCTGCCAGCTGGGGTAAAACCATGACACAGGAGGTAGGGGAGGTTGGTGTTTAGGTTGTTTGGGTTTTTTTAAGGAAAGGTTTTTCCTTCTCTCAACAGGATAAAATGCCTTTGCATGACAAACCAGCATCTTGTACGTGCATGTGCACACACCCATTGGTACTACAGCTCTAGGGCTGAGATCCACCTATGAGCAATCCCTTGCAGAGATTTCCAGTCAGACTCTCAGCAGAACAGTAAATAAAATCTGTTTATCCATAAGAGATGGGACTCAGGCTGATCACTGTGAGTTGTCTGGACAGTTCTAGGGAAGAGTAGAATCCCAATTACTGCTGTGACAGAGCTGATCTGAAATCTGTCCCTGACCATCCCTCTTTGGGGCAGCACCTGTCACTAGCCCCATGTCACAAACCCTCATATGACACAGAAGGTGATAAAGAGGATCCTGGGAGAAGCAGCATGAGCCATGCTTGCAGAGCCTTGAGCATCAACCATGGCCATGGGGATGCCTGCTCTGACCCTGTCCCTCCTGAGGGACAGCAAACAGCTCTGATGGTCCATGGCTGGTCCTGCCACATCCTGGCTGCAGTTCCTCCCTGAACCAGCTGCCTGTGCTGAGCAGTAAAGCACCTACAGCAGAACCAGTTCTGCTTAATGTGCCATCTGAAAAAGGAACTGCTTTGAAGCTTTGTAGATCATCACAAGCAGCAGACAGGATTAGCTGCTGGTTTTGTGAATGAGGTGGATTAGGAGATGTGCTGGATACAGCTTTACTGGCTTACAACAAGCTGTCGCTTCAGAATCACTGATTTCTTTCTTTCTCTTTCTGAAAACAAACCAACAACAAACCTGGAACATGTAAGGGCTAAATCCTGATTCTGTCTCAGGCAGCAGCAGACATTCTTTCCCCCAGCTCTCCGCTGGTACAGGATCTGGCCTGAACCCTGGGACACTGTTCTTGTACTCACTTTGTTGAGGAAAACACCCATAAAATTCAGAGTGTGTGTTAAAGGAAACATCAACCCCAACCTACAGCAAGATCCAGCCCAGAATCTCACAGCATAAAAAGCTCTTGAGATATTTTGAGATAAACTAAGACATTTTGACTCACTAAAACCCCCTCCCTCCAATGGCTCTCAGAAAAGTGGAAAGGGAAACAAACTGCCCAGGTTTTTACACCACTGGAAGAATTTCATGGGGATATACTTCTGTCTCAAACCTGGACAATAAGCACAGGTATTGGGTATTGACTGCCAGAGCCATGTTAATATTGATGAAAAGTCATTTATTGCTCACAGCTGATGGACAAGCAGCATCCCCCACAGGGCTGTGGGATTTTGCTGCCCAGGAAATGATGGTTTTACACACACATCAGCCAAGGTTCAACCTGCTGAAGGAAAGTGCCTGGTCTGTTAAAGAATTTGCTACCTGAACAACTTTTAACATATAGAAGTCAAATATCTCTCATAGGCATTAAGCTTCTTCAATAAATAATGAGCAGGAAAAAGTGACAACGTCTTTTAAAAAGAATTTATGAAACCAAAGTGAAGGATCAAGGATTTTGCTGATCTGAATCTTTTTCAGCAGCTGCCTTTTTGGCTTAAAATAAGTACGGCTGACCTTGAAACCCTTCTTAAGAAAGTTTTTCCTTGGAGAAGTCACCTTTAAGTTGGCAAGAGCTGAAGCTCTAATATTCTGTAGTAACACCACCACCACCTCCACTCCCCCAACTGCAATTAAATTCAGATTAAAACTTTACACAGCTGAAAGGGAAATCATATATTTTGGTTATTTCTACAGTTCCTTTGGCAGCTCTGAACATTGTGGGATGGTTTAGTTTTTAAACGACCAGGATTTAACTTTTTCCCCAAATAGAAAACAGCATGGATCCAATGGCATTACAGGGCTGCAAAGATTTCAGTGTAATCACCACAGGTATGTGAGTACAAGTGAAGCAAGACCCCAGATCATGAATTCTGCTTTCATTTATGCACTGTGGAAAGCAGATTTACTTTCCAGAGTATGAAACCTGCCACCACACCTTCGCTGGGAACCAAGGAGATAAGAAACTTTCCTTTTGGGTAAGTTGTGGGTGTTTTCTCTGCCAGCCTCTGTGACTTGTACACTTGTACCATACTTAATGTAGATAAAAGTACAAATATTTTGCATAATTACATGGATGTTAACATTCACAGCGCCCGTGGCATCAGTTCTAATTTAGCAAAGTGAATCAGTTCCTTTCTCTAACAATTCATCACTGCTGTGCCAAACAGAAAGGCTGCAGCGTGCCTGGCTGTTACCACACTCCAACATTAGCAATTCTAATTGCAAAACTCTTTAAAGTGTTACTCTACTGGAAAAAAAAAAAAATCATCTTTTTAAAAACACAGAAGTTTCTCCTCAGATCTCAGCTTTGACACAACACAGGCAGAAATTGCAACAGCAGAATCAAGTTATAATCATGGTGAAAGTGCAAGACTTGTCATATTTTCCTTTCCACACCATTGCCCTGCCTGGCTGGTCTGTTTTACATGGTCACAGATGGTGTGTGCTGTTAATTTGGACCCCATTAGCACCAGGACATGCTACCAGAGCAGAAAGTGGCTGACAGAGTTTTCACCTCAAATATTAATTGAGAAGGCAGAGAAAATTCCTAGAAAGAAGTGGGAAAATGCCTAGAAAACAATAAAGGAAATCCTTGAAAGTCACAGAAAAAAATGCTAGAAAGCACAGGGAAATTCCCCCAAAGCACCACTCAAACTTCTGGAGAGCGGCTGGGGGAACTCTTTGTGATTTTGAGGAGAATTCCTAGAAAACTAAGGGCAAATGATGGAAGGCACACTGTAAATTTCTAGAAAGTGTGGGAAAACCTCGAGGAAGCGTCAATAAAACTCCTAGAAAACCACAAATAATTATTAATTAAATTAATTTGTTCATTTAATTTTCTGGAAAACAACCAAGATGAAGAGCACCAATTGACAGGACCAGAGGAAACAGCCTCAAGTCTCACCAGAGGAGGTTTAGATCAGATATTAGGAAATTTTTATTTCACAGAAAAGGTTGTAAAATGTTTGAACAGACTATCCATGGAAGTGGTGGAGTCACCATCCCTGGAAGTGGTCAAAAAACATGTGGATGTGGCACTTGAGGGCACGGTTTAATGGTGAACATGGTGCTGGGTTGATGGCTGGATTTGATGACCTTAGAGGTTTTTTCCACCCTGAAAGCTTCTATGATTCTATGAATTTAATTCCTAGGAAGTAGTATGACAATATTAAAAAGGAACGAGAAAATTCCTAGAATGCATGGGGAGAATTCACAAAAAGCAACAGGAATTTTCCTGGAAAGCACATGTTGAAAGGCTGAGAGAAAATTTCCTACTAAGTCACAGAAAACAGATCTGAAAAGCAGCTGGATTAAATTCATTAACAGTAGCAGAAAGTTGCCTAAGTGCACGAGGAACATTTCTAGAGAGATTTTAACCCAAGGAATTTCTGGAAAGCACTATGTGAATTCCTAGGAAGACTCCAGATTGAGGAATTTCTGGAAAATCAGGGATATTGCTCTAAACTTTCTAATGCAAGGATACTTGGAAGGAACTGGGAAGTCAACATGGATTTTTTAGAAAACTTTTGGGCACAGGGATTCCTGTAAAGCTGTTGGAAAAGCCTGGAAAACATCCAGATTGAGGCACTGCTGGAAATCCAGGGGAGGATTTAGAGAGAAGGGGTAGACTGGGACAATTCTCAAAAGCCATGGGAAATCCCTGGTCCATTTTTCTGGGAGATATTTGTCCTCCCAGTAGGTTATGGCCACCCAAACACTCCAGGGGGAAGCAGTAAAAGGACAGTCACCCTGGAAGAGGATCTGATAAATATTTTGAGCTGAAAAACACAGGGTAAGGCAGTGGAATCCTCACACACATCCATTTGGGGAAGGACAGCACAGAGCTGAGAGGCTTTTGTGGCTGCTTACATGACATTAATTCGAGAAGTCCTTTGCAGTAGCTGAAGCAGAAGAGAAAAGACCCACTCATCAGAACTTATCCTTTGTGGAGAGCCTGTCTAATTCCTAATGAGGTTTCTCTGTGCAGCTAAACAAATCCACAAAAAAATGCCCTGGCAGAGGACAGCCTCTGTGTGAGCATGAGCTCCTGCACCAGGGTGCTGATTAACTAATGATTATTGTGCCAATAATTAAAAAGACAGCGCTGGGCACAGCCAGGCATCCCAGGAGTCAGGCAGGTTACTGCTGTGGGTGCCTAACATTTTAATATTTTCCCTCTCTTATTTTGCTTCCCTGTGTTTGTATCTCTAGTCTTTTCCTTTTCCTTTTTTAAATTCTATTTGCCTTTCACTCCTGTTTTTTTGTTTGGTTTTTTTTTTTTTTTGTTTTTATATAAGCAAGTCAAAAATTTGGGTGAAATGCAAGCAGGATGGGCTGGTAAAAGGTGATTTTATGGCACACTGGTGCCTCTGAAGTCACAGGGCATCTACCTTGAGCCTGGTACAATTTAGCACGATCTTGAAGTGTCCTCTGTGGATCCTCTGGGAGCTGTAAGGAAACAGCTCCGTCCTGGGCACACCAGCTCTGCCTCCAAATTGCTTTCTGACACTTCTGGCCACTACAATCAACTCCTTCACCTTGATGATTTCTCTGATTCTAGCAGAACATCCAAGCTGCTGATGAAGAGAGCGCCAGAGATTGCACAGAAAGCCCAAAGGTTTGGGGCTGTCGGGTCCTGAGCAAGTCTGATGGCTGTGCCAGGGATGAGCTTGGAAAGAGGGAGGGATGATCCCACCCAGCAGCACCTGCCCCACACCCTGTCTGCAGCTCAAGGGCTGCACATCACTTTGATTTTTTGATTCCCATGTCACACCCTGTGCATGGGGGGGTTGGTTTATGCAGGAGGGGAATTGTGTCTATATTCACATATAAATTGAAAATGTATTAAGCCTGTCAGTTATCCTGGTCTCTGTACATATTTTATTTCTGCTTCATATTCAGCTCTTTCACAGCCACAATATTTTGTGTTCCTTGTATGAAAATTAATAAAAAAAAATTGGATCATCATGAAAAGCTTCATTTCCTTAAGCTAGCAGTGGTGAGAAAAAAATTCCATCTGCTTTATGTCACCTCAGTTTCAATCAGTCAAAAGTAAATTTCCATCAACTCAATCCATATACTTTTCCTCTCTGTTTACTCTCCCTGTACTGCATGGAATCAAGCTGAAGTGCAGGAAGACTTTTATGGGCCTTTTAGATTAGTGCCTATGGTGTTGCACAAAGGCAAGAAATGCATCTCACTTGCACCCTCCTGTTGCTGTCTAGGGAAGCCACTGAACATATTCCACATGCCTCATTTCCCACCTGGATTGATGATGCTTCTCTTCACAGCCTTTGAAATTTACTTACATTCTTTCCCTCAGATTAAGAAACTATTCTGCCTGCTGTTGTTACTTGCAGGCTCTGGCTGGGTCACCTCTTAACATTCCCTTGGATAAAACCTTGAAATATCTCAGCTTCTTCAGCCCAGTTTTCAAGTTTTATTGTTATTTTTTAACCCACTGTGATTTGATGGACAGTTTTGGCCAGGTGGAAGCGACCCAAACCCTGTGTTCCCTCTCTGGCCTATTTGGGATGGTGGGAAGAGATCCCACCATATTTACCTGATAATTACATTGCTCTGCTAATTGCTACTGCCTTTCTCCCACTCCCCCAGCACAGCTCACAAGGGAAAACAAAGCTCCAGCTGGATTTTAAGAAATGGAAGAAGCCTGGCTGCCCAGATTTTGACTGGGAAAACCAACCTTGACCACCCTATAGACATCACCCCCGTGATGGATCCTGGGGATTCTGCACTGCACCTCCAGCACATCAGGCTGGGGGGAGAGGAAGCACTGCCACGGTGCTCAGAGGGAAAATTCTCTGTCCTAACTTTGGGAAGTTTGGCCAGACCTGCTGGCAGATATTCTGGGGGCCTGGTGCTGTGGAGAGCTGCCCCTCCAAGGCGGGGAGCAAGGGATGGACATTGGATGTGAAAGAGCCCCAGCACAGAGCCTGCAATGCCAGACTGCTGCTGCCCAAGGCAGCCAAGCACACACCGTGCTTGTGCAAACACTGTGCAATTCATTTGCTTTTTTTCGCCCAAAGCTCGCTGTTTTTTGCCAAAAAGACTTTTCTGATTTCTCTCCACGCCTCTCCCCCACAGCCATTACATGAAAGTTATTTGCTCTCAGTAATTGAGAAGGGATGGGCAGGGCGAGCAAGCCACTCACATTTTGTTCAAAATCCTTTTTGTGCCCTTCTGGTTTAGTTAAATTTGGTCAGGCTTTTCTGCTGCCCTTTGGACCATAGCAAATAACTCATCACTTCAGATTCGGGACGGTGGAAAGAGAAGGAACAGGAGTGCCACCTGCAGCAGAAAGACTGAAATGTAGGTTCTCCTCCAGCTTCAGGGGTCCGGGTCTGCAGGCTGAGTATCGAGCAGGGATTTCATTTGGTCCATATATAGTTCTGACTTCCAGGGAAATCATCCTGTACAGAGACAGAAAACTCAGTTTTATTTAAATGTGGGAATCTCTCTGTTGCCATTTTCCTGAACCGCTGGCTGAAGGAAGGCAGATGATGGCTTGGCTTGGAAGGGACCCTAAATATCGCCCTGAAAGCATTATTTTCTGCAGGCATCACCGTGATGCTTGCAGGAAATACCAAGTGAGCTCCAGCCAGCCAAGTGCTTGTGGATTTTGGATGGTGCCTGCCCAGGCCAGCAGCACTTTGCCAGTGCCCTGGCAGGAGTGTGTGAGCAGAGTCCCAGGGGCTTCAGTCCCTGCAGCTGGATCCTCCCTTCCTCCAGCAGCTGTGGGGAAATGATGAGCTCTCAATGGCACTGCAAAGATCATCACTTCTGAATAATCACACAGTGGAGTGAAAATGAGTTGTAACAATGAGCAAACCTTCCCATGACACTTCCTGTGCCAGCCCCCCCTCACTGGGGACCTCCACTGATCACACCTGGTTTTCACATTGTCCCCTGAGGTCTCAGGTGGCTTTTTCTCCATCAACTCTTCTCAGTCTTCCCCTAAGAAGGGCTGAGATTAAGACCCACATTGCTCCTCACATACTGAGCTGTAGGACTGTAACTTCTGCCCAGGGCTTTCAGAAGGACAAGCAGGGTTTGCACTTGGAGCTGCTGTCGCCTTAAATCTCGTTTAATATCAATTTGCTAATGCCAGTCTTCTGATTTAGTGCAAACAGACTTACACAGTAACACCTTAGTTAAGTTTTCAATCAATCAGCAGGAAATTAATGGGCAATCACTGTTACACTCTGCACTCATGGGTAGCACAGAAGAAGCACAACACAGCCACAGTGAGAAAAGACACCAGCCTGACCAGATTTTCCATGCACCCCATTATACCCTTTTTTTACCCTTTTTTCTGAAATATAACAGTGCAGAACACTTGAGTTGCCCAATGCCCCAGACAGCCCATCTCTGACCACAGTCTTTGCAAGAAGACATGGTCACAGACAGAATCCCCATGTGCTATTGCACAAGATTTCCACAAGCAGCCACAAACAAACATTCCTTGGGGTTCCCCCTCTGCTCACAGACCTCCTGCACTGCCCCTCTCCCACTGGCACTGAGGCTACAGCCAGCTGAGCTGGTAGGACACAACTCACTTTTATTCACAGGCCAGCACAAATTCTGCTGCAGCATTTGGGAAAGAATGGGCAGCTCTCACAGAGCATCTCATAGAGCAAAAATCCCAGGAATGTGGCAGAGAGCAGCCCACAGGGAAGTCTTGTGGGAAGATGCTCTGATCTGATCACACAGGCAGGATCAAAAGCATGTGCACAGAAGGAGTGTGCCAATTAACTGCCAAAAAAAAAAAAAAAACAAAACCAAAACCAAAACACAAAAACAACTGTAAGTTTCTATAAAACATCTTCTATAAGAAAAATCCCACTTCAGTTAAGTTCAGACATTCTGTAGACACTTGCTAATGGTTTCTCATTAAAGAAAAACACGGGTCATCCCATAAGCATCTTGGTAACATCTGTCTTCTAGTTTGAAAATGTCAAGATGAAGCACTTCAACAGCTTCAGCAGCAGTGTGGTGTGGCTTCTGCACATACATTCCTGTATTTGCTTTGCATTATGGAAAAATATCAACTGTTTCAACAGACCAACCAAACAAAAAACTAACTCAAAAACACAGCTTTTTGTGGTATCAACCTCGCTCTTCAAAGCTCATTTTGAGCAGGAAGAGGTACTCCAAAATCAAGTACTTTTCCAAGTTTGACAATCTCACCTTAGCCCGTGCTCCTAACATGGGGAGCAAACAGGAATTCAGGAGGGAGGACACAAATCTTGTCTAAGCACCAGCTCAGTTTGAGTTCACAGAAGAAAAGCCAGAGAGACAGAAGTTTTTACAAATTCACTGAGGTGGATAGTGCAGTGCTTGCTGCCTTTGTCTGGGAGAGCAGGTCAGAAACAGGGAATCCAGGAGGACATCAAGACATTTTTTTCTTGCATTGAAAGATCTAATACACCAGCATTTGATGGGTGATGGCATAACCTCCTGTCAAAAGCCTCCTTCAGCTCATTGCAATGAGCTTTCCATGATAGCCAATCAAAAATTACTGCACATGAAACTTTTTCTTGCCTTTCCTGAAAGCATCAGAAGATCACATCCACATTACGGCCCTTTTTTACATCCTGGAGGACTCAGGGTGTACAGCTGGGTCCCTCAGATGATGCTTTAAGTCTTTAATATGCCTTTCAAGCATCTGTATGTCTTTAAATGTACCTTCTCCAGAAGCAATTTAAACAGAAAATCGCTTTGCCTACTTCACACAGATGCAGAAAAGAAGACAGCAAAAAAAAAACCACAAAAAACAAAACTACTGCAAAAGAGAAAATACAAGTATGTCAATGAAATGAAAAACCAACACCAAAGTCATTGCAGATTAGTGGAGCACATCTACCAAGCTGATTTTTCTATGAAAACTCCTGAGCAAGCTGATGAATCCCAGCGAGGCTGGAGCAGATCTGTGGATCCTCCCATGGAGGAGGTGCTTGGCAGGAGCAGGATGAGGGCTGGGCTTCTGCAGGGCCAGAATTCATGAGTCTTCTGGAATTTCTTGAGTTGCAGTGAACAGGTGCTGTGATGGGAGCCTGAAAGAGACCCAAACCCCTCAGCCACGAGAGACTGAGAGCTGGCATGAGAGGAAAATGCTGTGCTGTGGTGTTTGTGAAGAGAGGCATGAGTGGGAAGGTGTCAGCTGATGGGCAAGCGACACAGCCCCCATCCTGTACAGACAGAACTGCACTGGCTCCTCCAAGCCATTTGATCACCCTGATTTCCGCTGAACAGCCCTTTTCAATGGCTCAGTTCATCCTGCAAAACAGCCAGGATGTGGCTCTAGGCAGGGAAAATAAGTCAAAAAGGAGCAGAAGTGCCAGAGTGCCCACCCAGGAGAAACTAAATCTCTGTCCCTCACCTCTCATCAAGGTTAATTATCTTGAAGGGATGCTGAAGAGGAAGGAACGCTGGGATGGGGCTGGCAGGCTCCTGTTGGTGCCTATTCCCTCTCCTGCCCTCTCTGAGTGGGAACTGATTGCTGTCAGACCAGTTTGGTGCAGGTTTAGCTCCAGCCTGGAGCCCGTGCTGGCACAGGGCAGCCCAAGCCCTGCCCTTCAGTGTCTGCAGCCTCCTGCAACCCCAGCGCTGAGCCCTGGCTGCCTCCTGAACTCACTTAGGAGCCTCCCTGGGCCTGAAGATGCTCCTGAATTATTCAAGAGGAGAGGTGGAGCAAACAACTAGAGGCATCAAGAAGTGACCTTGGGCAGAGGCACTCTGTCACCCATGGAGAGATCACTGCAGGGTCCTTGTCCCTAATACAGGGATATTAAAAAGATTAAAATAGAATAAATAATGCCTTCCCCACCAGTCTCCTTCATTTCATAGGTTGACAATTTTCCTCCCAGCAAGGTACACTGCAGAAAGCTGGAGCTTTTCATTTGCTGACTGCAAAAACAGCAAACAAAACCTTTGTCAGGAGCAAAACCCGGGGAGTTTTACATCTGCAAGCCATAAGTGACTGGGTTTTTAAATTTAAAATACAGTCTTCAATTAGTACTAATCCAGTTAGTTCCCTAGAAGTAAGATGTAAGTTTGCTATAAATCTTTCAAATGCTCCTGGAAAAAAAAAAAAAAAAAAAAAAAAAAAAAAAAAAAAAAAAAAAAAAATTAAAGCTACTGCTTTCCCCATGTAAGCCATCATTCTCAACTGAGTCATTACAATGTGGATGCAATCTGAGGAGTCAGTGCTGCTTGTTTGAGGGTTGGCCAAGCACACATCCATCTTTTGTTGCAGAAGACAGTGGAGAAGTGAGAGGAACAGATGCAGTTATATAGACTTTGCTGCCAGGAAATGGCAGACTAGCCTCTCTGACTTTGGGATTATTCTGTGCTGTTTTCAGAGCCCTTGTTTTCACCAAAGTTATAAGACAACCGAGTGTCACAGTCAGAAATATCAGCAAAATGACTCCCTGCTGGACCCTCTATTTCTCCTTGTTATTCATGTATTTTTCTTGGACTCCTTTACCTTCTGCAGTGCTAAAATGCCACCCTCTGCACAAATTCAATAGTTACACCCTAGAGCTGATGATCGAATTATCTCACAATTGCTACCTAAAGAGATTTAAATCAAACAGAATATATTGGCTGTTTTTATTCTGAGCTCAAGGGAGCCGCTTCCTGAATTTTCAATCACGTTAAAGTGGGGAATCAAATTAATCAGAAATTGGATGAAGTGGAAGGTTCTTGATCAAAAAATTTATTGTAAAGTTCTCACATGAATTAAACCTGTAGACTGAGGAAGCAGCTGCACTTGGCTTACCTGAACTGAAGGAATTTGTGTCAGCTGGAAATGCAGCAGAAGAGTGGCACCTAATGGCCAAAGATTTTCAGGGAACTGCTCTGTCCCTCCTTTTCTCCACTGCCACCATTCCTGGCATTCCCGTGTTACACCCTGCCCTGTTCTGCACGATACAAACCAAAGGTCTTTCCTATCACAAGTTTTTTTTTTTTTTTTTTTAACTTTGCTGTCACATATTGTGCCTGTACATCTGAAATCAAAACATTTATTTAACAAATCAAAATTTAACTTATCTTCTCCTTCTCCTCCTCTGATGTATTAGTGGCTGCTGTTGCATTGAAGTCTGAATTGTGTGAGCCAGCACAGCCTTCTTGTCCTCACATTTACCCCAAAAATACCCCAAAGAATGGCACAAAATTCCTCAGGTGCTTTCCTCCTAAGCTCCCAGGACTAAAAGTGATCCATGCCCAGAAAGGCAAGGTTTCATCCCTTCAGCATGGAAGGAAAGCAAAGGCAGAGCCAAACCTCCCTTTGCTGTCTCAGGAACGTGCCCAGATTTGCCAACTTTGCAATTGCAAAGTGAGATTTGAGGGGTTCTGGTGCCTAATGATCCTTAACCCGGATGGAAAGGGCAGTGGAGGCTGTGCTGTGACAGAACTCTCTGTGCTCCCATTTCCTTGGGGCAGTTTTTGCTGCAGGTAGTTTTGGCAACAATCTAAATATTAAAACTCCAGCAGCCTGTTCCCAGGAGAAGGTCAGTTCCAGAGGCAAATGGAAACACTGAATTAATCTGATCAATGTTTTATAACGAATGAAAAATTTGCAAATGTATGCTCCATACATAGTTTCTGTAACAATGCCTGCATTCTGTGTCCAGAAACTGTGTCTTATTTTTGCAGAGAATGGCTTTAGATGGAAAGCAGTACTTTTTGTCCTTGCTTGGAGGTCACTAAACCCATGAAATTCACCCAGCTATACCAGCAGAATGCAAGAATCTCCCAAATCTCCTATGATCTAAGGACTGAATTATGCTTTTTTTTATTCAATAGGATTCTGCTCCTGTGACCAGCTTCTCATTAACCCAGCCTCTGGCACTCTTGTTTTGGACAAGCAAACGCACACAGGTTAGTAAAATCACGGGGCAGAGATTTTCTTTTAATTTATATTCATTTGCAGACCTGGAGAGCAACAGCACTATCAGGGCTCGTTAGCAACACAGCCAGCATCATCAGGAGAGTGGGAAGGAAGAAAGAAAGGAGGTCAAGAAACCAAAGAGGCCAAGAAAAGGACTATGAAACACCTCTCTGGGTGCCACCTGCCAGTCTGGCGGGTCCCAGGACAGCTCTTCCCATCACATCCTCCCAGTAACCCACTTTCTTCCCACTCCCACCCTTGCCAAGAGCTACATCTCATGAATTTCCTATTTTAATCACTTAGTCCTATTTTCCAGCACATTCGTCATCTCATTAACAGTAAATGCCTTTATTAAGTTAAATATGAAATCCAGCACTAAGCTGTTCAAATGGGCTTTTAGGGGCATGGACAGGTTTCCTTCTTCCCTCCTCCAATCTTGTAGCATCCATATTCAAATAACTCTTTTATATATTCATGTAATTGTCTGGTCTCAATCTTTAATTAACTGTATTTTTATGGAATCTTGATTTTCCCAATAGAAAGCAGTATTTAATATGGTTCAGTGTTCACCTACCTTTTCATGGAGACAGATGAAACAGTGCCTGATTAATTTTATCCATTAGTTCTCTGTTAATTTGAATCATGAGGAGGGGAAGAGAGGAAATGTATTTAAATGCCCAATCCCTTCTCACAGTTTATCTATTTTGGGGTTCCAGAAAGTGGGCCAAGAACATAGAAATTTTCTAGTTTGTGGTCTCTGACCTGGACCCTGCTGGCCTGTCCTGACCCTTGTCAGGAAATCTTCCTTTGCAGGGAGATACCAAAGAGCTTCCGTTTATTTGATTTCACCAAGGGAAGGTGAAGAGGTCTCTAAAGTATCCACATGATTTTCTATTAAGGAAGAGCTCTTTAATCTCTCAGACAGGGGCAGGACAAGACCCAGTGGCTGGAAGCTGAAACTGGATCAATCCAAGCTAAGTATGGGGAGTCATTTTCTAATTATTATTTTTCTACAAACCAAAGGGAGTAATTAACTACGGGAACATCTTCCATTAGTGCCTGATAGATTTTCTATCACGGGAAGTACTTGAACTACAGAGCGTGGACACATCCAGCTCAATCACACAGGGCCAAGCAGCACGAGGAAGGTGAGTTTTACTTCCAGTTGTGCCACTGGGGAGAGAAACCCAGGATGCTGGCTCCACTCTGGTGCCAGTGGCTTTTTTAAAAAGCAGATTAAAAAGCTGAACCAGCTGAAAAGGAGAAGTACAAAACAATTTAGGATTTAAGAGTCCATGGGATATCATAAAAGTCAAATTTGTTTAGCAAGAAAAAGTCAAAGCCAGTCAGTATTGGGAATGAGTGTTTTCCAAGGGAAGGAATACTGGTGCTGGGTGGAGAAAGGCACAGTAATAAGCTATATATGCTTGAGAAGGTGGAAAATAAAAAGTAAAAATATAAGGGGTTTTACTCTTCATAAAAAGACTTGAGTGGATTTGTCTGCAAGACTTCTGCGCTCACATTAGCAGCCACAGGGAAGCCACAGAGGTGTTTCTGAGTAACAGTTCCAGCAGCCAAGCCTCCCCAAAACCCTGCTGTGATGTCTCCAGCAGCTTTTCCATCCTGCAGGGGATGGGGCAGTTTTTGGCACAGCTGTTTTACTGAAGTCCTGGAATTAAGGTGTTGCCATGTCCTCAAATCTCGTGAAACAGGTGCTGGCCAAGCAAGGAAGGAGTTACACAGCACAGCCCAGCTGCCTTTTGGTGTTATTCTTACTGTGAATCCAGAGGAAGGGAGAGGAATGGCTGCAATTTAGGGGAAAAAAAGGGATTTTCTAACTGATGGAGAGTGATGCTCAGGCAGCTCAGCAAAGTGATGAGAAATCCCAAGAAGGGACTGTAACTCACACCTGCTGTGCATTTCAGGAAGGGCCAGGATGAGAGCCACCCTGAAGGGAAGCAGCTGAGATGGAGGAGGCAGCCTGCTCAGAGGGCTGCTGTGCTGCTCTGCTCTGAGCTGGAGATGGTACAGCCCAGCTGTTAGAAGCAGATTTGAATCCAAACAGAAGTGCTCTGCAGTCCCCTGCAGCATCACTTGGACAAGCCTGGGAACATCCAAAAAAGGTTCCTCCACCGGTGGGGCTGATGCACTTTTTCTGACATTTTAAAACATTAAAATCCCATCATGACAAGTGGGTCATGGCCAGGGAGATGAGGAGCAGGCCCTGGGAAAGACAAGGGCTGTGCCAGGGGCAGATGAGGAACCTGTCACACATCTGCATCCATGCCTGACAGCAATTCCAGCTGATCCCAGTGCCCAGCTCTGGCCCTGCTCTTTGCTGTTGTTCCTCACTAGACAGCAAGAATGACCTGCTGGTTTGCTCTCATATTCTTGGAGACAAGTTTGTGGGATGTGGTGGGCTTTGGGAAGCAAATAGGATTTCTACTTGTATTAAAGTAACACTAACAATGCCTAATAAAAAATTTAGTTCCCATCCTCCCTTTCTTAAAGGGAGGGGAATCCCTGGAATGAAATGTTTGGGCAAAAATAGATGAAAAGAGAGAACAGGCAGAAGTCTGAGCCTACTACATTGGGTCTGTGTGACAGTCTGGGTACCTATTCTCCTGTAAAGCTCCCTAAATATCCCTTGTTCTTCACCTCAGTGGCTGAATGGCAGCCTAGAGCTCTTTGAGAGCACAGGAGAACTCCCTGCTTTCTGTTTTTCCCATGGGATGTCGCCTTAAATGGTGGAGGCTACATCACTTGGAAACTCAGAGAAGACAAAAAAATTCCTGATAACGTTTTGCAGGTAGTAAAATGCAAAGGAAAGAGGAGGCACAAAAGAGTTTACTTAGGATTCAGTCAGAGTATGACCAGCTAGTTGATCATGTTGGTATTATTAATAGAAAAAATTAAAGTACTATCACTAAATGAACAGACAGGGAAGAGTCAACCATGCTAACAGATGCCACCAAATACCAGAGTCAGGAGACAGCTAAATAATGTATTGTGATAACAGAAACACGCTGGTGACCCAGTGCTGCAACATGAAATGAAAAGGAATCAATAGAAAGTAATGACAGAGAATAATACGTGGATTAGTGAGGACAGAGATGGATTTCTGATCCAGGATTTTCCCCAAAAGACAGCTATGTGCTCTAAGAACTATAAATCTTTAATCAGTTCATCAACTTATTCCTCTGTGCATACATTCAGGGCTAGATAAAAGTACCTTCTGCATCTGAAATTCAGGCACAGCAGTTTCTGGGGCTGAGCAGAGGTGCTTGACTACTGGAGTGCATCCAGATCCTGGAGTGAAGGGCCTGGAAGAGGGGCACTGCACAGGGATTAGTGATTGCCTTGGAAATGATCCAGCCAAAGCTGACCATCCACAGAAATGATCCCCCTGCAAGACTCCTGAGAGGCAAAAGGGGCAGGGGATTTATGGGGGTACAAGCTGCTTGCTGAGACAGCCACAGGAAAGGAAAAGGACTTTGCTCCTGGTCCAGAACCTTGTAAATTTGGCTGAAAGGAAAATGCAAAGCAATGGGGGGACAAGTCCAGAGCCCAGACCTCTCTCTCACTGGACCACACCTGTTTTGGCAGTAATGTCTCTCTCTGCCACCAGCAGAACCCAGGAAAGCATTCCTACTCCAGAGCAGCCACCAGCTCAGCCCCTCTGCTGGGAAAAGTGGCTTTAGACTCTCTCAGAAGATTAGAAATTAATTCCTGGTTTCCAATGCATGAGCACACACTGTAACTCATTATTAAGAAGAGATTTTGCCCTCAGCACCGCTTCTCCTTCTGGCAATGCCTTAAAAGAAAGCTGCAGCAATTACATTTTGTGGGAAACTCTTTCTTGAGGCATGACATCACCCTGGGCACCCTGGCTGAGCCCCTTGCAGGTGAGGACCAGCTGTGTCCTCATTTCTGGGTCTCTGGAGGTTCAGAGGTGGTGCAGCAGGAGGATGGCAGTTGACTCTCTGTTAAGAGTGGATTTTATTAACCCACAACCACAAGTGGCAAGAAGTAAAACTTTCTGAGGGCTGGGTGGATTTGATGTAGTAGATTTTGGTATGAGGAGAAAGTACAGTAAACTTTGGATCTCAATTTTTACCTTGCCTTGACCTCACTTGTGCCTCAAATGAGAGTTCTTTAGAAAAACTTCTCTGAAGTCAGGAGATTTATATCTTGTTTCCAAATGGAACAGACTTTGCTGAAAATTTCATGGATTTTACCAGGTCAATACAATTTATGATGAAATAGGAGACGTTTAAATCTAGTTCTACATAAATAGCCCCAGCAGGAAAGTAGTGGAGCCTGATAAAAAAAAAAAAAAAAAAAAAAAAAAAAAATTAATTCATTTTTAATGCATCTGCATCAGAAAATGTAACATCAGCCAAGGAGATCTCAAATCCTTCCTGCAGAGGGTAGGAAAGGGAACACACTGCTCATGCCAGCGAGTGTGTGGGCAGACTCACTGGCTGCACGTTTTCTACAAGGATTCATACCACCTTTCCTCAAGTGACATTCAGACCATATCCAGTGCCAATATTACACACAGTTAACAGAGCACAGCTTGGAAAGTGATTTTCCAAATTATGAAGTAGATGGGTAAATGTGGCAAGAGTGAGTGCAGCAACCACCATGGGTGACGTCCCAGAACCAGGGGGTGAGGACACCAACCTGCTCTGCTGAGAGCATATCCCAGTGTGCTGGACACAAAATCCAGGCTGCTAGGGAAGAGAGATGCAGTAGCAATGTGGGAGTACATGCATTTGTAGAAACAGAGGAATTCAGTTCCTCCAAGGGCATTTGGTCAAAGCCCCACCAGGCTTCCACAGCGAGCACCTTGCACTCACTCTGCAGCAGCAGAGGCTCCATCATTACCAAGCAGCTTTATGGCCATCCAAATCTCTGAGATCTCTGTTCCTCGAACTTGCACATCTTTCAAGAAGAAAAACAGGGATGAAAACTAACTTGAAAGCTGGGCTTTACTGCCTTGAGCCAAGATTCACATGATACCTTTTAACAGCCTTTCCTTCCCCGGATTTCAATTAACTGCTCTGCACCGGAGATTGCAGACTGTCAACTCATGCAAAGACTAAATCCTTTCCTAGAGCTTTTTAAACTATTTTCTCAAGCTCCTGACTGCAGAGGGCTTTGAACAAACTGCTTCCAAGGAGGGAAAGGAAAATGAAGTGAATGGTTTGTTGCAGTCAGCAGCATTTCTCCCAAGGTGCTCGCGCTGCTGCTCTGCTCTGGGGAAGAGGAGCTGTCACATCTCAGTGGACTTTTTCCAGGCAGAGTCATCAGTTTTGACTTCATATTTCCTTGGGGTTAGATGGAAATTTCTCAAGAATAAAAGTAGGAGGCAGAAAGGCACTTACCTATCTACCTATCATACACAATCCGCGAGAGGTGAGACGAGAAGGGACTACAGAATGTTTCCAATTTGCTTCAGAGCAAAAAGAAAGAGCAAAAGAGAACTGAAATGCTTTAGTAAAACCTGACACTCCTCGTTTTTCAGGTCAGGACCAAGATGGAGGTGATATTTGAAAAGGATGCCTGCTTTTCCATGAATTTGTTTGAAAACTAGGTGTTACACTGCAATAACTGATGCTGTGTACAGGTTGGTGAGAAATACAGATTTAAAGAGAATCCTCCACTCTGGGGACACAAAGTGAGAAAATTAGGAACCTTTTAAAAATCTGAAAATTTGATAGACTGTTAAAAGTGACAATAAGTCAACTGAACTATGTTAGCAATTTGCAGGAGGGACCTGAAAGATAGTAGCTGGATATGGGGAACAGGTTTTTTGTTTTGGGTTTGGTTGGTTGGGTTTTTGAAATTCAAAATTTGTATCAGTTTCTTTATATATAGAGAGAGAGTACATGACCTTCCAGACCTGACATTCCAGATTAATTTTTAATTCTCTCATAAAGGGGGAAATTGGAATAAAGAAATAATGGCTGAGAAAACAAAACAAAGCAGTCGCAGAATCACTGTTCCCTCTGCCAAAAAATTAAAAAATCCAAACCTAAACAGCAACAACAAAACCAACACTATATAGAATAAACTTTTAAACCCAAACCAAAAAAGCCAGGTTCACCATGGATGCAGCCCAGCATTATTCCCTGCATTCAGACTTGCAGAGACACAGCCCTGGAGACTGTTCAAAGAAAAATTCCAGTGTTAAAATCTGGTCATTTTTCCATTTCCATCATTGATTGCTTCCAGATAAGGAAATGTACTACAAAGTCACTTGGGAAGTAGCTTTTAACATGCCTCCAAGACTTCCAGGGGTTTAACTGGTGTTTAACTGGTGTTTAACTGGTCATTTCCTCACTCAAAGGTGCTGCTTCAGACCACTGGACTGGGGCAAGGCAACCTCAGCACTGCTCCCATTGCATATCAACATCCATTATTCATTTTCTTGTTAAAGGAGGCTCCAGAAATTCCTCAGAAAAATAGGAAAAAGACTAAGAAAGAGGAACCCATTGTCCCATCAACACAAAGAGCAGGGACAAATATAAGTAGGAGTATATTTACACCTGAATATGTATATATGTCCCCTCCTGAAAGAATGACAAACTGCAGTAAACTGCATCTCTCGCTGTTTTACTGTGTTTTGTCCCCTTCTCAGGACATTTCCATCTTCCATCTCCCTCCCTCCTCCATCATCTTGGCTCTAACCTGGCACAAACCCTTTGCTGCATTTTATATAACTTCATTGGTCTGGCTTTCCAACTGCTTAACAGCCCTTATCAGCAAATAAAAGCCTCCAGCAGCAGATGAGCAAAGTGATTGAGAAAGCTATAAAAACTGAAAAGAGAGAGCTGTCTGTAGTTAAAACAAGCCTCAGCTCCTGCTCCCCAGCCAACTCCCCCACTAAGCAGGGAGGAATAGCAGGTTTATTACCCTCCCTTTGATTGTATGTCATCATTACAGCATTGTTTTCCCACATACCAATTCCTTCCTAGCTCCCACTTGCAATAAAAACCAGAGATTTGGGTTCTTTTAAAAGATTAATGGACACAGCTGCCCTCATATTCTAAACTTGTGGAGTGGCTGGATATCACTCTTGAAATTCCAAATTCTGGCACTTTTCTGCCAAGGCTGGAAGTCAACGATGTCGTGAATTACAGAAGAGTTGTGTGGAGGGAAGGAGGTGGCACTGTGGAGAAATGAGACCTGTTGAGGGACAACTCCTCATAAAGAAACTCCAGAATTAGCAACCCTTTTTGATGAAAACAACAAACAGCAAAAGTAAAAATGGTTTACATAGAGGTTTACAAGAGGAAAAAAAAAAAACTATTTTGCACAGAATGACTTGAGACTTGTCTGTGCTCTGCTTTGAGGGTGAGTAGGAAGTGATGCTCAAAACCAAGCATGAAATCACTGCTCTAAACACAAGAGTTGATTCACGTGGGAGAAAAGCACATCTTGAGGTCTGCTTTGGAGGTGCTGGGTGGCTGGGATGTGCAGGATGAGGGTGGGAGCCACGTGCCCAGGGCAGGTTACACGGGTCAGCACAGGAGGTGCAGGGATGGAGCAGAAGAGAAAAAGAGAGGAGGGTCTTTTGGCTGGAAAAAACCTGAAACTGGGTTACTTTCTTTTGCAGGTGGGAGACAGTTTGTGAGCAAGGGCTGATTTCTGTCCGTCTCTCCCAGCCCCAGGAGGATTGGTGATTGCCCTTGGATGAACCCCTCATCCCTACAAAATGTCCATGCAGAGGCTTGCTGTGGATCTGTAAGGTCCCCAGAGCCATCCCATAGTACCCCCTCGGCTGTCAGGCCAGGCACAGGCTGACAATTCACAAGGAAATACAAGGGGCTAGGCAAAGCCAGGCTGCTGCCAGGGGTTAGGAAGGGCAGGTGGGTGACACAAAGGGCTGGTAGGGCACCCTCATGTCCCCAGAGCTGGGGCTCAGGTCCAGTCCTGCTCACATGCCTGGCCAATTCCCAGGACAGGACAGGACCAGCTGGGACTCCTTGCTGAGGAGGGAAAAGCAAAAGTAAATCCAACGTGACCTTCCCTACAAGCCTGTGTGGGCTGTCAGGACCCAAAAGAAGAAACCCAGACCTGTGGAGCAGCAGTGAGTCTCTTGCCAAGCCAGAGATGCTGTGTTTTACACTCTAGCTCTGATGTCTGCATTTAGTATTCATTGCCACGTCACTGATCCTCATGAATTCCTCCCGTGTGCATGTGCCTCTCTCATCCATTTCTATCAGCATCTCACTGTAATTTATTATTAGTTAAGAATTAATAGACACTTGGAAGTATTATGTTACATTTTTGTCTCCTGGTGCTCTGAAGCATTTCACGCAGCAGATCAAGCATTAAATCTGTCATGTAAACACATTATTTTGTCATGTGATGCATTATGATAGCCCAATACCAGGAAAATGAAAAGCACTTAACGGTTCGTGTTTGATGTGTACTGTCAACAAAACTCAGGAAGAATTTATAGGGTGTTGTGGTTTAATGAGTACCTGTTTAATAGGGTTTGAGTATCATTCAAAAATGTGGCTTTACAGGAGACATGTGATACATTGAATTTCAATGTGAATTATAAAGCCCAGTCTAGATCTCCAGGCTTCTACACTGCAAAGATAATAAGATCCAGGGAGCTGTTTGTTAGCAATAAATCATGACCTGTTCTCATTTTCTCTTGGAATATTCCTCTCTCCTTCATCAGGTTTTATGAAGCTGCAGGGTTCATGTATGGAGGTGCCACCCAGTATCTTTGGTTAGGGCAGAATAACTCAGCTATAGACAGGGGATGAATGAAGTAAAGAGAAAGAAAGAGCTGATAAATAGGAACTCCACCAAACACCCAGTCACTGGCAAACCTGGCAAAGTTTAAAGAAGAGTTTGTTAATGACTTGGGAGAGCTTCAGTGAGTGTGTTTCCAGGTGGAATCTTCACCCAGCAGACTCCTAACTAAAGCCCCTCACACCTGACCAGATGTATCACAACAGCAGCACAAAAAAATGCCAAAAATCTCAACAAAGATGGAATTTCTTCTCCCTTTCTTCCCCAGGATGCTGCTAGAAGTGACGTGCTAGGGTTTTAGCTTGTATATTATTCATATATTTTTAATCATGTAATTCTGTAATGTATACCTCTGGACTCCATATACACTGTTAGCTGCTGCTTTCCCATTTTGGTCAGACACAACAATTCCTCTCCAGGCCTGGCAGTCAAGGACCCCTCACTAACTCAGGCCCTGAAAAATGTAAACAAAAGTGAGTTGGGGGGAGCAAACTTGGGGTAAATGACTTCATTACCTAAAACTAATTGGAATATTAACCCCCAATATGCAAATGGACCAAACTTATAAAAGTGTGAAAACCTGTGACCCATTGTCCATTTTTGGGTGTAGTCCCTGGGGGGCTTCATCTGCCCTCAATGTACCTGAAGGCCCTTCAATAAATATACCTGCTTTTTACTCCCTTAAATTTTCTGGACTCTGTTTTTAGGTAGCCCAAAAAGGCATCAGGAACACCTCCCACAAACCAAGACAAGATACAGTGTGATATGACAAAAAACAGAGAAGAACCTGAAGATAAATGCCAATCCCCTCCTTAGCCCACAAAAGAACCAGCCAAGCAGTGCTGACAGAGGGAGCCCAAGGTGGATCCACCAAGAGGATCCAAGGTACAGCTCTCCTGTACCTCATGGTACACAGTTCACAGGGTGAGAGTCCTAAACCCATCTCTTCAGACAGCTTTGGTTAGAATTCATCAAGACCTGATGCAATTAAATGCTCCAGGTTATTAATACTAACAAGATTTACTGCTCCCCATTTACAAATGATTTGCATTTTTATGCATTCTTTTAGCATGGATCATCACGACTTTTCTTTGGTATTCATGAGGTTGCAATTTGTGTATTTCCATAATTACCTCATCATATTCCCCATTAGATAATGGACCAAGGGCATAAAACACCAAGCAGAATTCAAAAGCAGCGTTGACTCTCTGCTCCACTGAGAGATTGAATGTCCCTTGTCCTTGAAGCAGAGCTCACAGGAAAGCCCTGGGAAAGGGCCCTGCCCCAGCATTGGCTGAGACTTGCAGGTAGAAATAAAATTTAAAATAATTAAAAAAAAAAAAAAAAAAAAAATCAGTGCTTGATCATTACAGCCTCCAGGAGTTTGCCTCCCCACCCTGAGTACATTGACACATTCTCTGCACAGCCCCTCTGGACTAAAGAGGATTGTACCACAGGCATGACAAGCTAAGGAATCACAACCATTTCCATTCCACAGCTCTTAAAGCAGGACACAAGTGAGAGCTGAAGAACCAGAGCCAGCTTGGACAAACAGTCCCCCATGCCAGCACACTGTCAGCACACCCCCTAAGGGACAGTTTGCACCCCAAACCACACAAGTAATTCATCAGTGCACTGGAAGGAGGGGGAGGAAGAGAGGGAGATGAATTTCATGTACATGGAAACCTTTTTGTGCACTTAGGGATGGAGATGAACAGATTTAAAATTAACTGGCTTAGTTCACTGCTGGGCAAGTGATCTAAAATGGCCAATAAATAATTCATCCCAGCACCATCCATCACTGTGCAGCCCAGTCAGTGGCACAGCCCACACTGGGGGCTGGCTTGGAGAAAAGAGACAACTTAATTCAGCACAAAGTAAAGAACCCAAAATCCCATAAATGATTCATCCCTGGATTAAAAGCTAGAGATTTCTCCATAAATTTCTCTGCCCTGCATTAAATATGCAGATGATTGCGTGATGTTTATTAACTACTGGATGGCTTAGTTAAGGATGACACCAGCTCTGGTGTTTGAGAACACCTTTGAAGCCATGAATCTTCATTAGATGTGCATTTAAACATGAAAAAGGGTTACCTTCCAGCATTCAGTGTTCACTTACATCAGTAGAACTACAGAATACGTATATGAAATAAGAGAGTCAGGCCTTAGTATACTCTGTTTTAGAAAACATAATTATAGAAAGGATTTATTCCTACCATACACCTCTTCTCCTAGGTATTAAAAAATACCAACCCCCCCAAAAAAACACCCAAAACACACCCCCACTTAATTTTCCTGTTTTTCTAGATACTTAGAAAAAGAAGCTGCATTTTGAAATAGTCAGAGGATATTCAGCTTCATTTCTTCTAAATAAAAAAAAAATTAAAAAAAAATAAGATATTTTGGGAAGTGGTAGATTTCTCTTCCTCTTGGAGAAGGGTCAGTGCTTGAAAAACTAAAGAAAGGCAATGAACTTTTACCAGAGATAATTTCCTAATACCTTCCTTCCCAATCCTTGCATTGGTACTTGCACACTTCAATTTGCCTCTCTCTCTTCCCTCATGATCCTTCCTGTCCCAGTTTCAAACTACTTGGAGCTCTTTAGCTGAGGTTAGAAAAGAAGTCCTGTGAGGAGAGACTGAGGGAGCTGGAGCTTTTATCCTGGAGAAAAGGAGACTCAGGAGGGACCTTCTTGCTCTCAGCAGCTCCCTGAAAGGAGGTTGTGGCCAGGTGGGGATCAGGCTCTGCTCCCAGGAAACCAGCAACAGGACAAGAAATGATATCAAGCTGCATCAGGGAAAGTTCAGGTTGGACATCAGGAAGAATTTCTTCCTGGAAGCACTGTGGGGCATTGGAAAGGCTGCCCAGGGAGGTGGAGGAGTCCTCATCCCCGGAGGTGTGCAAGGAACTGTCCCTCAGGGCTCTGGTCTGGGTGACAGGGTGGGGATCAGTCATGGGTTGGACTCGATGATCTTGGAGGTCTTTTCCAACTCGTTGATTCTGTGACTCTGCACTACAGGGTGAGGAGATGAGGCTTCTCTGGGGGAAGCCACTCCAATCTCAGTGTTCCTGTCAGTTCCTGAACACTCTCCAAAGTGATTCCTTGGAGGGCTCCTTGCCAAGACCCCCGTCCTGCTGGATGGCAGGAGGGAGTGGAGGCTGAGACGAGCTGTGGGTTTGTTCAGGGCTGACATTTCCTTTCCCAGGTCACTGCTTCCACAGTGTGATTGCAGGAGCTGCTGAGTCTTGGGGTTTGTGTTTTTTAATTAGCAAGGGAAACCAAAACCACACTACTCCCAGCTGGGGTTAGATGGCAGCAGGAAGAGGAAACCAAGAATTGCATGGTCACCACAGCCTCAGGAGCACAAGAAAACCAGAGTGTTACTGAGACTGGCAGGAAATTGTGCTGCTAGAGGCCACATGAGCCAGAGCCCAAGCCAAGTGTGCTGAAAGCATTCCCTGGAGCCATGAGCTCAGCCCATGACCTCCTGGCTGGGACCTCCATCGTCCCTGGAGGAGGCTGCATGGATTCTGCCTGGCATCAGCAAATCTGCATCACCTTTACAGCCTCTTCTCATCTCTCCAGATGTTTCTCTGCTCAGTCTTTGCAGCTCAATTTTGCCATCTGCTGTCATGTCTGTGGCAGCATGTCCCGCTTCCTCTTTCTACCAGGCTAAAATTTTCCACTTTTTCATGCATTCATCTCACACTGTGTGGTTATCTCTGTTCTTTCTCCAAGTCCCATGATGCTATTTATTCTTATTTCTAATTTCCTATGTACTCAGCCACATTCTTCCCTTCTGCTTGCTCTTTCTTAAGCCCCAATTACATTTCACCTTTGAAACCAAGAGATTTATTTATATTAACCTAAAAAAATGCCTGGAAAAGCACATTAAGGCTAAGAAACAAACCTGGAAACATAATGAAATGTGCTGCTGAGATGGAAAGGGACCATGAGAACAGTCAGCTCCAATAAAGTCTATTAAGAGAGGTCTCTTATTAATCTCAAAATGATATTTAATTCATTCCTCTGGTTTCTCTCTAAAGGATTTGTACTCCTAACTCAGCACTTGCCTTTTTTTTTTCAGTATTTCCTCCTGTTTCCTCATTAGTCAATCCCATATCCCAAAATATTCAAATCTCCTTTTTTAATTGCTTTTCTGTGCCTCCTCCATACTAATCTGGCAGTTCAGTCATTATCTCCTCACCTCAGACCTCCTTTACCCTTTTCAATCGGTCATTTTGATACAGACAATTGTCCACAAAGTACTGGGGACCAGTAAAAATTATTGCTTGAACCAAAAGCAAAATCCTTCATTAATTAACAGCCTTGCTCCACAGAGCTGAGCCAGACTCTCCAGACAGAACAACATTTAGGCTTGACACGGACTCTAAACAAATTAAAACCTGCTTTGCTCTGCCTGTGCAAGTCCATAAATGCTGAGATAACTCCAGCAGCTCCAAGTGCTGGGGAGAGGCCTCAGACCTGTTTAATTTCAGCTCGTGGTGCTTGACAGTTTGAGAGGTGGTGGGAGGCCAGGATGGAGGGAGTGGAGCTTTGGGGAAATGCAGGGTGGTTTTAAAGCAAATGGCTTTGCTCCTCTGCCCTGGGTGTTGCTTTAATCCGTTACCAGAGGGTTTTTTTGGCTACAGTGCTTTATCTTAAGTGTATTCTTTTTGTCTTCCAAGGTAAAAGTCTTAAAAATAAAGGCCAACATTTCCAGATGCCAATGACATCCCTCTTCCACAGCCTTTTCTTTCAAAAAACTTGCTGCTTTCATCCAGCTTTTCTCCACTAGACCCAGAGAAAGCATTCTGGGGCTTCTGTTGCCTTTGCAAAGCAGCATTTCCTCCAGCTACATTTAAAAGGCTCACTTTAACCTTCCCCTGAACATACTGACAGCCCCAATCCTCACAAATAACTTCAATGAATTTTCATTTAAATTTAACCCTCCCCAAATCCTTGCCTCCAATTGCCATCCTAAACCCAAGGATCTGCCTCAATAATTGGGCTGAATAAAAAGATAAATAAGAATGCTCAGTGGCATAAGTTACACTTACAGCTTCCCTGCAGCTTCTCAGGGCTGCATTTCCACACAGCTGAGCAGATCAAACTCACTTTGTTGGCTCCCATCTCTTCTCCCCTTCTGCAACTCCCCAAAACCAGGGCTTTTAAGTCCAGCCAGCACCACAGCAAATGTGCTAGAACCTTCCCAAGTGAGAGCTAGCTCTGCTGTAATGAAGTCATTAATGAAGAGCTAATTAGGAAGAGCAAAAGGATTGGCCCAACTCTGCCAATTGGAAGCTGCAATGGAGATATTGTTGACTTAATTAGCAGGTTTAATTGGGTGGGGGGGAAGAAGGCAAAAAGAAAAGTTTGTGTTTTTCAAAGGTGTACATCAAAACTGTTTGGGATTTTCTTTTTTTGCTTGTTTCCTTTTATTCCTCACAGGTCTGTGTGGGATTCATGCCTAGAAGTGAGAGAAGCCAGGTCCCTGTGCTCTGTGCTGGGGTGGTGACAGCCACAGTCACTGGTGTGGGACAGACAGAGTCTGAGCTGAGCAAAGCCAGCCTGGGAGCCCACAGGCCACGTTCTGTCTGGGGACTCTCCTGTGCCTCCCACAGCACCACCAGAGCGGGGTGAGGGCAGGGCTCTGAACTCTGGAGACCAAGAGGCCCAAAGAGGAACCTCCCCTGCCTGCCCAGCTCACAGGGAGAGGCTGCTGGAGAGTTCAGCAGGCTCAGCACAGCCCTGAACACAGCCAGAGGGGAAATCCAGAGCTGCCAGACCCTGCTGGCTTCTGTTCCTGTGCTGTTCCCACAATGTGCTCTTACTTCAGGCTGTCGTTGTCCAGAGGTGCCATGGCTGGCACTGGTGAGCTCCAGGCAGTGGAGAGAACAAACCCTGTCATGGACTGGGATCTTCTCCCAAAGTCACTCCCAAAGCAGCAGAATGGGTGAGGACCCCAGGGAATTACACAAAAGCTCTGCAGTGCATCCCATCAATGATCCCCCAGCCTCCATGGACAATCCCTCTTCCTTAATAGATTTAGAAATGAGTGCTATGGGGCTTTGTGGTAGAGAAATTTCCCTCTAGGTTTGGTCTTCTGGGCATTCTCCCACCTGTGCAAATGCTGCAGTATTTCTTTGGAGAGCTGAGACAGCACACCAGTCATTTCCACACCTGGGAAATACCTAACTCCTTTTGAAATGCCTTAGGATGTGGCATAAAAAGTCCAATTGCCAGCAACAAATTACAGAGTTTATTTACATATTCTCCAAGGGTTATTCAAACATGCTGAATCACAGGCAGTAGTGATACCCCTTAAGTAATCTGCATTTTTGTTTTAAACTCACAGCATTCTTGTTGCTTAATTTTCCTATTGATTACATAAAAGCATTAAAAACTGTACTTTATGATTCCTTTTCTTTCTTTATGGCAATTTGAAGATAGGCAGCCTTCCATGTGATCTCTTCTGTTCCTCAGAGTACAAGTTGTATTCAAGGAAGAGCATTAGTAAAAATGGAGAAAAACAAATTCAATTGTGCAATACGATGCTAGTAGGAAGGCAGATGCCAGAAGCATCCATGAATAATGCATAAAGTCCCTTCTCAAATAAGCTTCTTTATGCAGTGAGTTTTAAGGGTGATATGGGAAAATTTGCACAAAGATTTTAAATTTTCATAGTTGAAGCTTTGGCCTTTGTTTTATACCTGCTGATATTTTGAGGGCTCACAAGGATCTCTCAGTGCAGCATGGAACAGGCCCTGTTTATTTCCCATGGCACCTGCAGATGATGTAGGAGCTCTTCACAGGGAAAAAATGTTGTTCTCTCCTTCAGCACCACTGAAAACTTTGTCAGTCTCTTCTGGTGGTCCAGCACTGCAGTGAGAAGCAGAGATCAGTATGGGTGGGACAAAAGGACATTGCTGCTTCAGAGCATTCTTTTTGGTTTGTAACATCAGCAAATTCCCATGGAAATGGAAACCTGAAGCTACTGAGCCCAATGACTGCAATGAAGTAACTCCTACTCTTTGCAGCAGGAAGGTATTTACCTGGCTTGCATTCTTCTCATGGAAAGGGAAGGGCTGTTTGAACCCTGTAATGGCAGCTGTAGGGTAACCAGCATGGGATTCAGAAAAGAGTCTCTCCCCAGTCTCTGTCTCCCATGTGGAACAAGCTGTGAAGGACCAGCTACCACTGAAAAATTATTGGTCTTTGGAAAAGGGGTGATGCTTCACTGGACTCCCCTGTGGCTTGCCCACAGAATTTTTTTTTTCTTCAAGAGAAACCAGAAGATATGAATTTATCTATTGCATTTGCACAAGGTATCATGTCCTGGTACTCAATCAAAAATAAAAGCAGATTAAGCACTTCCTTAAGCTATAGTCACTACACTGCAGTAGCAGTAGCTTAATTTCTCCTTTGCTTTGGGTTTCTGTTCATTCCTACACAGAAGCAGCATCCAGGAACCACTGTTGAATTTCTGGAGTGAAGTTACCTGAAGTTTCCTCCTAATACAACTTTGGTAATCAGCACCACAAGCCAATACTGCACCCATTACAAGCAGTGGCCAATATACCTTCCTGTCTCTAAGAAAAATTACACTGGAATGTTTAATAGGAAATTACAAAATTGATTACCTTTTTACTATAAACTTCTTTGTATGTTTACCTGGAAGCAAAATAATATTAATGTTACAATGGCAAAACAAAATCTATAATTCCAATGTATCTGTCAAATGAGCTCAGAAGCAATGACAGCAAGTGGCAATATTTCTGTGGGCTAAGCAGGAAAGAAAGGATCCCATCCTGATTTCAGTTACACCAGTGTCTTTTGGGAACATTTCCAGGAAATTATGGAGCCACTTAAGTATAAAGAGAGAGCCAACATGATGAGCCAGCCCTGCAAGAAGTGAGGGAACAGGTTCTTTGCACAGGCTGCCTCCTGCTGCATCCCCACCAGCTCATCCTCCCTGGCCCCCTGATGCTGCCACAGTCCTGGAGTAAGGACAGCAACTCCCACTAAATGAACACAGCACTGGCACAGGACCATGGCAGAGTTCCCAGAACAGCCAGGGACTCAGGAGAATGTGCATCAGGCCAGCATTAGAATCATTTAGCTTCAGGATACTCACGTTTCCAAACCAAGGAGACCATCAGTATGAAGAGGACTGACCCCGCTATGACAGAGGCAATGAGAATGGCAGAGCTGGGAAACTGGAAGGGAAAAGAGAGAGACTGAAAAGGCTTTGGGAGCACGTTTCCTTCAGAGCTATTTACACAGGAGGGGCTGCACTGGTGCTCAGAGCACTGGGCTGCAGTTTGCAATGCTGTTCTGAGCTTGCCTGTGCAAAGTGCTGAGAAGACACATAGAGTTGATCATGATAAACAAAATTAATTACCCTTTCAGTATTTAATAAACTTTATTCTGAAATACGGAAACCAGATTCATCCCATTTAACATGAACTTCTCAATAAGGTGCCCAAAGTAGAAGTAGGAGCTCAGTCACCCCCATCCTCCTCTTAGAGACAGGGGGAGGTGTAACACCCTCTAACTTGCCTTTTACCTCGAGGATGTTACCTCCCCTCTCTCACAGGGATGCCAGGGGATCAGTTTTTTCTGAGGTGTCCAGGTCAGATGGAGTGCTCAGGCTTTGGCTCTATCCATTGAAAAAAGGAACAGGTGGTTCCTGAGCTTCTAAATAAAAGTTCAAGCCACTGTTTGCAAAAGCTGTCCCTGTAGTAGGAATACACTGAAAATCACTAGCATGTCCTGCTGTCCTGATTTCTACTCAAACACTCTTGAAACTTACAGGAAGTTTTACCGTATCTCCTCTATCGTCATATTTCCCAGCATTGCCATCTGAATTTGTTGAAACCTCTGAAAATGAGAGAGATTGAAATTTTTACTGGCACAATCACCTGAAGGAGTGAGGGCAGCAGTGGCTGTCACTGCTTCAATCAAGGAGTAATGAACTCTCAGGGAATGAGAAGGGCAAAAGCACCTTGTAACCAAAAGAGAAGGATCAGTTTCCTTCCTGGTGGCTGAGGAAGCAGTGGGAAACCTCAGCCTTCATCAAGAAAGAGGAAAACCCAGGACACCTTCACTGTCCCAGGTTGCTCCAAGTCCCATCCAGCCTGGCCTTGGACACCTCCAGGGATGGAGCAGCCACAGCTTCTCTGGGCAACCTGTGCCAGGGCCTCACCACCCTCACAGGGAAGAATTTTTTTCCTAATATTCAATCTAAACCTACCCTTGGTCAGTTTGAAGCCATTCCCCCTTCTCCTGTCACTACATATTCTTGTAAATAATGTCTCTCCAATATATAATCCCATTGCTATTTTTCTTTTAATTATTTTTTAAATTTTTCAGAGTATGTTATCCCATTAATAACCTAATCTGCCCCAAATATCTCTCTTCTGACCAGCCTCCTGTGAGAGCTGTGTTGGTGTGTCTCCACATCCCACGTGCTTGTACTTTATTAAAGACATGGACAGGGCATGGGTAGCTCATGCCAGTGTAAATAGAAATTTGCACAGGAGTAGAAAAAAGATTATGACTAATAAGAACTACAGCTAAACAAATACCCGTAATAAAACACTAAAAAGTACTAAAAATCCTGGGGATGTGTGAAAATTGCAATTTGTCATATGCCTGTTTTATGACACTCCACTGTCTCAGAGCTCTGTACTTCAGAACTACCCAAAATCCACAAGAAATGCAGATGTAACAGTGACAATGCAGGTCCAACAAGTCAAAGTTAAATTTTATGGCAACATGTGCAGCCCGGCTGATGGGACCAACTACTGCTGCTCACTTTGATACTTGAAAGAGCAGGGATATTTTTGGGGTCTGAAATATGGCTGGTGCTGGCAGGGTTGTAGCTGGGGGGAAAGCAAGTGAAGAGAGAAGAGACATTAAATCAGAGCCATTAGATCAGAGGTTGTTTGAGGAGCCATCCACCCCAGGCAACCCAACCTATCTGCCAAAAATTGCTCTTGGAGATAGAGGGCTCTTAACCCTGGGTTTCTCTCCTGCTGTTCTAACATCAATACAATGTTCAGCAACAAATCAGCCTTCCCTTACCTTACAGCAAGCCTGAGCTGGGTGCATTTAGTGCATTATTTCACAGAGTGAATGAAACAGAGCCAAGAACTGGACTTGGCTTATGGCTCTCACCAGACCCCAGCAAATTGTGCTGCAGCATTTTCACACCTTGTGACAGTTCAACACACGGTTTTGCACGGGTGGGAATGACTCACACCAGCAGGGTACATCTTCTGCTGTTGCTGCTGTTGTGGTGCCTCTTTACAGATCACTGTCACAACTCAAGCTGCCCCAAGAATCCTGGAGCTAAGACCCTTTTTAAAACTTGGTATTTACAATGACAAAATGCAGGCATTATCCATCATCCCAGAAGGGTGACAAGTGAAACTGGAGTGAGAAACCCTCACAAATGTTCTCAAGAGACCAGTTTAGCCTCTTCTGTGAGCCCTCTCCAGGGGCATTAAGGAACACTCTTTCTGCTGTAAGTCTTTAGGTCTATCAAAAGAAGACCTGCAAAAATCAAAATACTGTGGGTTTAAAAATTGAGAGATTCACGGCTCTTACTGGAGCTAAGAGCCCAAATGCAACATGTCATCCTTGAATTTTAGCATTAAGTTCTCTGTTGAGGGCACAACACTTGGGAAAGATTTAAAAAGAAAATCTCAATTAACTCATAGCGATGGCAAATCAGATATCTGAAAATTCAGCCATGTTGAAAAGTTTGGGTTTTGATTTCTCTCAGACCCGAAATACCTGATAGTCATGAGTTATTCAAAACCAACTTCCTTTGGAGGTATAAAACCATGTTTTTCTCCGCTGCTGTTATGTTACATTGTGATTTCAAACAATTTCTGTGTGGACCCCGGATACTGCCAGCTGCAATGAATAATCATCAGTAAGTGTTTTGTGCACTCTTAAGAATACTCAGCAGTTTTGTTGATGCCAACTTTTTAATTTCTCTGAACAAGCAACTTCTGGCCTTGTAATGTTCTCCTACTCACCCATGACTGGCATCTCTTCCATCAGGACAGAGGTGCTGGCTTCCTCTGCACTTGGAAATGTACCTGGGAATTCAGTAGTCACTGAAACAAAGGAAAAAGTAATGCTTATAAAGATCACTAATTAGAAGGGTCTCCACATGGCATTCAAATCTGTGCAGACATCAATCTGTGGAAATGAAGTCAGTAATGTGAATGAAGCAGCAACCTACAAATGGTTTGATAACAGATCACTCTGATCACTAATAACAGCAGCAGCCTTCATACGAAATGAGAATGCAAATACTCAATTTTAAATATGTTTTGAGTTGCCACTAATTCTCAAGCAGAACATACTCACTCTAAACTAAACTTTTCACCAGGCAATGTCAATTGTCTTTCCCCAAAAAAAAAAAAAAAAAAAAAAAAAAAAAAAAAAAAAAAAAAAATTAGTGCAGTTAAGTGAATCTCTCTTACTCCACTTCAGGTGCTGGGCTTCACATTTATTTCTGTTGTACTTCATGAGCTTTCTGCCACATTATTTCTCCATGTTACAGCTCCTCTGCAGGAAGCCTGACCCTCTGATACCTTGGCTGTTGACCCCAGTTTAGCATCATCTACAACATCTGACTTGTGTTTGCCTAAACCCCCTGAAACACACCCATAGGCACCTCAGAGAGAACTTCCCAAATATAAATATAAGAGATAATATTGGAGAGTCTCTATGAGAGTCTCCAGGCTAACACAGGGCATCTCTGCTACACAGAAAAAGGAAAGGATTTGTGCTGGTTACCCTCTGTGCTTCCAGGGAGTGTGGAGCAGAACATGTCATCTTCAGTTGTCACATCACCTGCTTGGGAAGTGGTTGGAAAATCTGGGAGAGCACTCATTTCCACCATAGTCACAGGAAAAATATCATTTTCTGTCCCAGCAATTGCTGAGGGAGCAAAAGTCTCCCATGTAGTTACTGCTGGAGACTCGGGGGCTGTGGTTGCTGGTGGAAGGGTGCTGGTTGTCAGCAGGACAGTAATCTCTGGTGTTGGCTGGAGATCAGAGGTTGCTTGAGGAGCAAAAGTTGTTTCTGTAAAATGTTTGGAGAAAACAGGAGCTTGGGTGGTGGTGGTGGTGGTGGTGGTGGTGGTGGTCACTGGAGGGGCTGCATGGAAAAAACACAGCCAAGGGAAAAGCCAGGTCAGAGCATTCACAACCAACCCTGAGGGAAGCCAATGCAGAACTAAATAAAAATTATCTGGCTGTTAAAATACTGAAAAGGTGAGAGAGTTACTATTTTAATTAGCTGAAAGCACGATCAGTCCGAGAAATTCACAGATGTATAGATTTGCTTTTCTTTTACCAGTCTCAAACACCCCTCCTTGACAGTCTTGTAGAAATGGAAGGGCCAGAACCTTATGTGGTAGAACCCCAAAGCTTGAAAACTTTGTTATTTTGCTTTTTAATTCCTCATAAAAAGACAATAAATAAAACAGCTCCATTTTTCAGCTACAATCTTCTTGTTAATCTTTGCAACTGGCTCTTTTTTCATGGCCTGTTGCCCTCAGCCTCAGAGGCAGACAAGCAATTGCTGCATTTTTCACCCTCTCACCTGTTGTATTGTTTAAAAAAGACAAACAAATGTGCTGTGAACACTAATTACACTCTGGAAAAGCCAGAAAAAAATGTTTTTCTGCTTTGTGGAGGGTGGGTATCATCTCTTTTTTTTTCTGTGCAAGACTTTGCTTTATCCTGCAGCTCAGAAAGATAATAGGAAGGGGAAGAAGCCCTTCAAGACTCTGAGACAAAATTTCCAAATATGAGGATGTTGAGGACCCACCCTTAAGGGGAAGGAAGCACCCTTAAGGGTGGGTCATCCTAATGTGTCTCCTTATAACGTGAATGAAACAAAAGTCATCAGTGTTGGGGTGAGCCTCAAACAAATGAAAAACTGAATTTCATTCCAAGGGTTCTTTAAATTATAAATCCCTTTTTAATTCCGTCATCTTTTAAAAAGTCAAGCCGAGCTATACAACAAGAAATGAAATATTCATTTGAGAGGCAAAAAATGGGTAAAACTTAGGGGTATTTTTTAATCTAAACTGCACATTGACTGTGACTCAAATCGGCAACTGGTTGCAGATCTCCCTTGAAAAACAAGTAATTTGGGAAGAACACCTTTGGCCAGAACAAGCCAAAAAAAAGCGCACATAGACCCCAATTTTCACCACCCAAGGAGTGGATTGTCACTGCTGGCCGTGTCCCCAAGGTCCCCAGACCCACCTCTGGCCACCTCCAGCCGTATGTTCCTCTTGATGTCGTTGAAGAGGCCGGGGATCTCCACCCGGCAGCAGTACACGCCCGCATCCTCCGCCTTGGCCGCGCCAATCGTCAGGGACACATCTCCAGCAGCGACGTTCCTGCCCAGGTTGTACCTCCAAGATGCTCTGAACGTCACCTTGCTGCCACTGGTGTGCAGGATTTTGTTCTTGCACTTTGAATTGGGGCAGGGGCCTCTGCCCCAGCACATGTCGGAGACGTCCTTGGGCCGCGTCACCCGGTAGGAGCAGGGCAGTGTCACAGGCTGTCCTATTGTCCCTTTAACAACGGCTTCGGACACCGTGTGTGCTGTCAGGGAGAACGAGGAGAGGGGAGTGCTGTCAGTCTCTGGTGGTGACTTGTTGTAGATGTTGGTGAACCCAATGGGAAGAATGATGATGTCTAACTCTATTTCAGAAGGCTGAATGATTTCTTTATTATAATTATATTATAATACATTAATATGCTATATAAAAGAGGAAACTAAATATTACATGCTACTTTTTCTAACTATTATATCTAACTAACTTACAACTCGTGACCCTGTTCTCCAGGGTCCAGACACAGGTGGATCTGATTGGCCATCAGGCCCAAACAATCCACCATGATCTAAGTGTTCACTTTGGGTAAACAGTTCTCTAAACACATTCCACAAGAGAAAAACAAGGAGCAGAAATAGAAATTGTTCTCTCTTTCATTTCTTTCTGTGCACTTCAATAAAAAATCCTGAGAGAGAGAGAAATGTGCTTGCCACAGTGACTCTGCCTACACAACACAGTGAGTGAACGAGGTGTGAGCAAACACTCCTGCCTGCGGGCAGGCCACAGCTGCTCATCCCCGAGACTTCTCCTGCAGCTCGTGCCCCGAGGCACTACAGGCAACAGCCAGGAGCTCTCAGGCTTTGCTTTGCTCCTTGCTCTGGTCCTGGTCAGCTGCTGGAGGGAAGCTCATAAAACATATCAGATATGTGGTGAGCAAAGCTGGGGTCTGTCACTGGCAACCCAAGCACAAACTGGACCTCTGCAAATGGAATTTGAGAACTCTGCTCCCATCTCCTCTCCTAGGAGGCTGTTTGGAAGTTGTTCAGAACCCTGTCGTGAAAGACATCTGGTTTTCTCAGCCCACCACCACCTCCTTTGAAAAGGAAATGCTGTCACAGTTGCCTTTCACTGACAGCCTCAAAAGCAGGGTCCAAAATAGCTATTCATGTGTGAAATTAGGGCCTAATTAAACTGGCAGTGCAGTGGGATCTGTCTGTAGGAACCTGTTCTCAGAAAGTGCACTGAGCAAGCCCTGCCAACTAATCCCACTTACCTTGTGGAACTCTGTCTGCAGAGAAAATTTAATTGTTGGTGTTATACTGATTTTAAAAAGAGCACATACACACTTCCCTTGTCCTCTTACTCTTAGTGACCAGCTTAGGTTGGTGTTTACAGTCAATGCCCACCTTGGCATCTGGTCTGAATCTTTGCAATATATTATTCCCTCTTAACTGTTTATGATGTTCCTAGATTGCCTTAAAAGAGATTTCATCTTCACAAAAGGCACTACACAAGAAATTTCCCAGACAGGAACAAATCTTTCCTGGTTTACACTCACCTGGTCTGTGTCAGTCCTCCTACCTTTCTTTTGCTCCCATGTTATCATTTACACACTGTGGAGCAGGAACCGAGGGACCTGGGGGAGCAACCAGACCTGTCCTCCAGCCCTGCAGATCTGATGCCTCGTGGCCAACCTGCTCACCACAAAGAGGACTTGCTGCTCTGCTATTATCACCAGCTTCAGCCCTGCTTTGCCAAACATTTCTATTTTGCCAGCTGTTTGAATGCCTTTCCTTTTTGGCACGACTCCCAGGTAGCAAACAGATGCTTCCAACTGTGTCCATGTCTCTTTTGTTTTCTCTTTAATGGACTATTCCCTAGGTGAGGCTTTAGTCTGTGGCAGGCTGTCTC
The DNA here is from genome assembly GCF_026979565.1 of Vidua chalybeata. Lineage (NCBI taxonomy): Eukaryota > Metazoa > Chordata > Aves > Passeriformes > Viduidae > Vidua > Vidua chalybeata. The sequence goes on from NC_071544.1 coordinate 13,810,569, forward strand.
ATGACTTGTTATTGGGATGACATTTCAGATCCATTATTGCTTATCCCACTGGCAAGAGAAGCCAACCCATTCAGGTTTCCAGAGCTCCAAATGCTGAAAGAATAGAGGCAGACAAAACAACAGGCAATATGGCCTGAAGGGCAGGAGCTTCTGCAGAGAAATGAAGGCAGGATATGCCAGAAACTGAATTCCTGGATACAGGATAAGGCTTTGCGAGATGGTGGCTTTGGCCCCTGGAAAGGGAAGGTTCCTTTGCTTTGAAACAGCAAAACAGAGAAAACAACTTCTCTCTGTGGAGACAGAACCAGAAATGCAGTTGACCTTGAAAGTATTTCTGTGAGAGCAAGGGGTTAGTCATGAGCAGGCTAACACATATTTTCAAGATGATCCATCAAAGATGTGTGCAAAACCAGCTAAAACTGTTGCTAGAATTCAGGTCACTGCTTCTTGAGGAGACATGGGCTCATCTTCTGCTATTTCAGTCCATTTCTGAACAGCACAAAAGCAGCCTCATTAAGCAATCCTTTAACAAATGAAAACTTGCCTGCTCTTCTCTTTGAAAGAAGTAGAGCCCTGAACTTAGTAAATAAATAACTAAGTAAATAATTTGAAAGAAGAGGAAAGACACAAGGCATCAGAGTATCTTCAGTGCAGTTTCCCTCTAGTATTCCTGCTAGAAAGTTACAGGTTTTGCAGTTTCAAATCTTCTTCCCATTTCTGTGAAGCTAATGTTGCCAACATCTGCCTGCACTGCAGGCTGCCGAGGAAAGCTTCAATACTGCAGTAGCCTGAATTCAACAGCATGAATCCTTATTTAATAAGGATTAAATAACTTACTTCTCAGGTACAGCCTCTTCTACACACTCATTTTCCAAAGGAAATAGTAAATAGGAGGGAATGAACATGTCTTTGAACTTAAGAGACCTTAATTTCAGTAAGAGAAGGTCCTGAGACCCTGCTCTTACTGTGAGGGGAATCCTGCCCCTCTCCATGGCCCCGACCTTCCAGGTATCCAGATTTGACCCAAGGCTCTGCCTGGGTGTTCCCACTGAAGTCTGTGAGATTTGCCACTCCTAGGTCCTTCATTAATGAGAGAAATGGGCTCCACATTTCTAAAATCCCATCCAAAATAGAAAGGGGTATTCCTAATTGGTCAGATCATACAGTTATACTCACATTTATGTACAGTCTCTCTCAAACCCACCCTCGGGGCAGCTGGCACTAAGTGATTCCCATAGTAGCTCTTGTATTTGTCTTCTCTCCCACAAACTGGTCACTGGATGGACAAAAACATTCATCCTCCAGCCAGGACAGATGTTTGATAAGATTTTTTTTTTCCCTTGATCTATTTCTGGAATAATTTTCCTACTTTGCAGAAGATATTTGGAATCTTTGCCCTACCGATCCTTTTTTATTTTTTTCCTTACTGAAGCTTCTTTACTGATGAGATTGCAGAGGATGTGATAGATAAACAGAAAAGAAGCATTTAACTGGCTATTGAACCTCAAGACAGCACATTCTCAGCACAGGGCTGAGTTAAAGAGCAGGTAACAAAAAGCCATTCTTATCCTTCAGGAGCTCTGCAAGGGAACAAACACAGAGGAAACTGCACACATTTTTACAAGTGAAAAAAACACAAACTTCAAGCAGTGTAACTCATAAATAAGAAAATTTTTGAAGTTCTATGTACAGTTACAATCTTTTTCACGGTTTTGTTTTCACAAAACAAGTGTTGCTGGTTTTCATTTGAAAACAATGTTAGTTTCCTGAGCAAACGCACAAAAAGCAGGTGAAGACTCACCTATAAAGATCTGTATCACCATCCAGTGAAACAGCACAAAATGGGACATTCTGGCTGACGGAGACACCAGGGCAGCAAGTGGAAGAAAAGGAAACCAGATCTTATCCTTTCCAGAGTCTGAGTGAAGTCTCATTTCTCCATTTCCAGATTTTACATGCTGCAAGTGTTTCTTTCCTACGCTTCCGGATAGGAACTGGCCAAAGGGGGGATCTCCTGCTGTGCTCAGCGCTGTGCAGCCCCCCTTGGGGCACTCTGGGCAGTTCTGGGCCACACAATTGAAGAAGGACATTCAGGTACTGGAATGACAGAACCAGAGGACACAGTCTCAAGCTGTGCCAAGGGAAATGTAGGTTGGATATTAGGAAAAAGTTTTTCACAGAAAGAGTGATAAAGTTCTGGAATGGCCTGCCTGGAGAGGTGGCGGAGTCATCATCTCTGGATGTGTTTAAAAAGAGACTGGATGTGGTACTCAGTGCCAGGGTTTAGTTGAGGTGTTGGGGCTGGGTTGGACTCAATGATCTTTAAGGTCCCTTCCAACCCAATAATTCTGTGAATTCTGTGAATGTGCTCAGATGAGGCCAACTGAGCAAGTGGCAGGGGCTGGAATGAACATCCTGTGAGGAGCAGCTGAGGACTCCAGGACTGCAGAAAAGGGGGCTGAGAGGAGCTCAGAGCTCTCTGCAGCTTCCTGAGGAGGGGACATGAACAGGGAGATGCTGATCTCTCCTCCCTGGTAGCCACTGACAGGACACAGGGAGATGACTCCAAGCTCACGGGGATGATTCCAAGCTCACCAGGGAGATTTACACAGGACAGTGGGAAGTATTTAGTGAGAGGCCAGTAAACAGGGTGTCCTTTTCACCTTTCCTCTTCCAAGATATTCGGCATGGTACTAGCACCAGAAATTTCAATATTCTATTTGCTTTGCCATTCCCTGGAACTCTTAAGGCCTAGTTCTGTTCCAGGGTCCTGAGTGGCAAGAACAAAGTCTGTGCTTTTACACCCCTAAACATTTGGTGTCATCTCCCCTCAGACTTTGTCTTCAATTACATTTGCTTAATCCCTCATTTCCCATGCTTGCTTCTGCCTGAAGACCCCTTTCTTTCCCCAGCTTTGCATTTTCTGTTTGCAAAGACAGCCTTGGAGGAAGTTGTTGCAAATGTTTTGTTGCCAAAACCACATCCTTCCCAAAGAAATGCAACATCATCTTCAAGAAATAGATTTCACTCCTTCTGACTGTTTTATTTCTTTCTGACCAATTGACAAATAAGTTCTCTGGAAGTTTTTCTCTGGAACAGCTGAGTCATAAAGCAAAAGTAATTCAGGGCAGTAAGGTCAGGAATGAAGAATTGCAGATAGACAAAATTCTGTGCAAATAAATGTAGCACAGTGCAAACTGGAGTGTAATTCCAAGTTCAAATGATAAAATGATGGGCTTTTAACCAGGCATTACACTTTTAGTAATGAGATTTTGGGCTTATCATGATAGTCAAGCCCATGAAAATATCGCCCTTCTGCTTGCTAGCACTGAAAAAAGCAAATAAAATGTTAGCAGCAAAGGCAATGAGTAAAATACCTAATTTGCTATATTCTACCAGCTACAGTTCATACAATAGCCCAGCTCCAGCTGCTCTGTGAACAGAACTAATGAAAGCTGAGGTATCCAATATCCTGGAGACTTTTTCCCTGCAATGATCATAGTTTCTCCCATTACTGACCACCCAGCAGTGGCTGTGAGCTGACACTCAGCTGATGCCAGTGCAGGGAGCAGCTGAATCTCACCTGGGGCACAAACTTGGGTCATTATTCAGCTACAAATTCCCATGGAGTTTGTCCAGACAGAGCTGGACAGTATGTCACAGGCAACCAGGAAAGGCACAGGATGAACACAGCATCCTATCAGCTTTGTTTTCATAGCAAGGCTGGGCCAACAGCAGAGTGCATTGAAAAAGACCATTCAAAATCCAAGTGTTCTGGGAAGAGCCACAAACACATGGGTCACTTTCTGCTTTTGTACTGCTATCTAGTGGCTTCTTGCAGGCAGAAAAGGCAGAGGTGTCTCAAAAAAGAGAGTTTTCAGCTCATCAGCTCAGTGTGCTGCCAATCTCCTGATGGCTGAATGGTTTCCAAGTGCCACCTGCTTGTGTCTAAGGCTCATTTTGAAATGCCTGTTCCACTGACAGATCACTGACACTAGTGCAGGTAGCAAAAGCCCAGGGAGCCTCTGCCTTTGTGGATGTGTATCACACTGCATGCCCAAGGCAAAGTTCTTGCTCCACACTACATTTGCAAAGTCTGTTTACCAAGTAGTTGAAGAGCAGAAAGATTTTGCTTAATTCAAGATTTTGGTTATCAGATACTCAGCTAGAACTTTACGTGAAGAACTTGCTGATGTAAGAATTAGTCTGAATTAGACTATAATATTAATTTTTTAAATCCTTACAGACAAGCATCTTTTATGATTAGGAGTCTTAAGGATGGCCCACAGACTCCTTAAGAGCATGAACAGTTGAAATCAGATGATTTTGGAGATCCCACATGTCTAACTCTGACCCCAGTAGAGACTGATTACATAAAACTGCAGAAAGCAGAAATTGCTGGAGGTGTTTCCTGAGCCAGTTCAGAGACCAGATCAGACTTCCTCCAGCTCCTGTCATGGGCTGGAGCCTGCAGCAGCAACATGCTCAGCCAGGCAGAAGGAAAGCACAGTCTGCAGCAGGGGCAGAGATTTGGGGTCAGTAATTGTTATTAATAATCAAATGCAAAAATACAGTCTGACACCAGCAGGTCATTTCTGGATTCTGTGCCTTCTCACACAATATTCATGATGTGAAAACAGAAAATGGCAGAGCTGGTTTTGTCCATCATTTTTCCTGGCCCTGGGATCAGTGATCACCCAAAATCCATGCTCTCACTCTTCAGTCAGCCATGAATTCACCTTCACCTTTTCAGCCTGCTACAACAGAGAGCCCAGGAGAACAGAGATCACGAGTGAAAATCCAAAGCACCCCAGGGTCACCTGTCCCAGTTTGCTTTCCACTTCTTCCTTCCTCAGCAGGACGAGCCTTTTCCTCCTTTGTGAGTCTGTGCAAAACCACTCACCTGCAAGACCCCACCTGAGCCAGACCCTCTGTGACCCCTGGGGAAACCACTGCCCTCCCACTTCCACCAGCTGGGACAAGGAGGGGTCACTTCTCCACTGACCCCAGCTCCCCCTAAAGCACAACCAGATCGTAGCCTCAAGCAGTGTCTCAGCTGTTAACATAAATACTTACTGATTGTATGCCTCATTGCATTGTTGAAATAATTTTTGAGTTTAAAATTAACTCACTGGTAGAAAGTTTGTGGTGCATCTGTGAGCTTTTCCTGTGGCAGCAGTGTCTGTGTTGGGTAATTCCACACTGCTGCCTAGGATGAGCTTCAGGACAAAATTATTTTGACCAATATTCAGTAAGAGTTGGTGTCTCTCCTGCCTGTGCTGCTTTTCTGCTCTTTTCCCAACCTCTGCTTAAATCGTTCTAAAAATTGTTCTAAAAATTGTTCTAAAAAACAAGTGAGGACAATTACTCTTTCACTTAAAGATGATTTGGGTGCATTGTGTCTCTTGCTCAGTAATCCATACTCACAGGACTGACTCTATTTATTCATTAATTTAAAGTAAACCAAAGTTTAGTTTTGCAGAGAACAAAAGCTGAGGCACATCACTAACTGAGGAGCAATAGAGGAGAGGCACTTGGCCACAGATATTTCCCATTTATGAGGTAAAATCCATCAAACACATTCAACATTCTTAGGAATTAAGAGTTGTTTGATATCTAGAGACGAGTGAAGGCAAGGCCAACTTCCAGACAATATTTTGTGCAATGTCCATGATTTCTCTGCAAGCTAAGAAAATAATTTCATTAACTTTACAAAGGTGGGGGAAGGTTGTTCAGATTTTTTAGAGATTTTGAAGTGAGGATTTCCACACTAAGGGCTTCTCAGGGTAAAGGAGAAAGCCACAGGAAAACAGTGATGTACTTTGCCAAAAAAACTTATACTTAGTCAATTCTCTGCACACAAGCTGTGACTGTTCTGTCCATTGAAGTACTGATGCTGCTGGCTTCAGGGATATCCCCTTGGGGGTGAGCAGCCATAGCTCCTCCAGATTTAATTCCAGGTGGACAGACATTAGTATATTGCATTACTGAGCTGTTACCAGAACAGGCCATACCTGATTTCAATGAAAATACAAAAATAAGTGTGTATTAAATTACTAATACTACCAAGATTGGCCATGTGACCTCTTTGTCACACAGCTGTGAGATTGCTTCTGCCCTCTGATGGCACAGACTCTGTGGAAGGTGGCAGATAGAATCCACAGTGAACACAATTGTGCCCTTCTGGCACTTCCTCTTTTTTTTCCCAACAAGGAAGCGAGAATTTGAAGCAGATAATAAATATAATCATAACTTTCTTTAGGAAATGGAAAGTTCCACCAGTGCCAGTTTTGGTTTCTGTCTCTGGAACAGGCTGATAAAGATTTTAATTTAAAGTGTAGCTTTTATTTGTTTTATTATTAGGATGTGAATAATGCTTCAGTAGTGCAGTCACGTTCAGCTGCTGAGCATAGGGAGCAGCCAACATTCTGCAAACTATTTAATGTCCCAGCAATGACAAAGACAGCCATGCATCCAGTCCTTAGTGCACAATATAAACGTTTTCCTCTGCATGATTCTCATCTTCCAGGGCACTATGGCTCCCCATACCTCGTGGCCTCCAAAATGCAACAAAGCTGCACAAAAGAGTAAAAAAACATGGTGTTAAACTAAAAACAGACCATAAAACCACAGAGGAACAGATCAACCAGCTCACTAGAAAATGTAAAATATACTTAAACATGTGATCATGACTGATAGTGAATCATTTTTCCACTTATGAGACAACTGACACCTGAGTTTAGCAAGCTGCCTAATGTTGTAAACTGACAGTGACACTTATTTTTGCTTAATAAGTAACAAAAGTAGCAGGAGTTATTCGTTTCTTTTTATAATATTTTCTATCAACTCGAGGTTAAAAAATAAAGGCAAAGTATGTGATGGAATGGTCAGCACACTGACATTTTTTTTCTGCAACTTCATTTGTCCTATTAGCAAAAGCAGGAACAGAAAACTTACCCTGCAGAGCCAACCATCTTCTTCGTGTTGTAAAAATATTCTAAGGACCATTCAGAATGAAAAGAAAGAAAGAAAAAATTAATTTTGTTTAAACCATGAGAAGCAAGTAAAGTAGTAGGTTCAAAGATAAACTCAGGTGTAAGAAACTAGATAAGGGACCTTCAAAAATGTTTTCAGGATAGGAAATTCCCATTGTGAGCAGCCACAGCACAGGGGCCTCCAGGGACCTCAGCTCCCTGCCCTGAAGTGGGAGATGTGGCATCAGCCACAGCTGTGGCTGGACAAACCTGAACAATCCTTGAGTAAGCGCCTATGAGAAGTACTCACGTTTAGTGAGGAGCAGAGCCAAAATCAGGATGAGCAGAAGTGCTGCACACAAGCCAATCCCAATGTACAGCCCACGTTCTGGGTGCTGCTGACTGGCAAGTGATACAGACGTGTTCTGTCAAACTCAAGCCAAGGAGCATTAGAGGAACTGACAGCAAGAAGCCCATGCAATACCCAAAGGCCTTCTGTGTGTTTTGCAACTCTACAGGAAAAGCACACCTGAGACCAGAAGCCTAATTCGAGCAACAAGCCCAGTTTCAAGCAGAATCTCTGCAACAATTGTATCAACCGTGCTGTTAAACACAGTCTTTGAGATTTTGAGAAGATCTGAAGTTATGAGAAATCCCATTTATTCAGGTTTAATAATATTTGGTGAATTTGTTTAATGAGTAAGGTGTCTCCTGATGTCACACCCTCCCACCTGTGCTGCAGGACTCAGCAGGACACACAGAGCTGCATGTTTGAGCCCCACTGCACGGGGAGTGCAGGGCACCCCTGTGCTCTCAGGTGGCCCAAGCTCCACTCTTGCCCACCTCCTGTCATACCTGCAGGTTTACAGTCACATCCAAGCAGTCTGAGGGGCCTGAGCAGGGAGTAGAGGCCTGAAAGGAAATACAGATGTTGCTAAAGCTCTTCCTCCTCTAGAAGGAAATATTTTATGCATGCTAAGCAGGGGTTTTTTCCCCCCCCCCTCTAATAACAAGCACATAAGCACTCTTTATAACCACTAAAAACGCAGACTACAAAACAATATTCTGCTGCAATTAGACAAAAGCAGTGGAAGTGACCTGTAGGGATGACCCAGTAACCTCTCAAGTCCATCCACTCTGTCTAGGTGTGCTACAGCAAGGTTGATGCTTACAGTCTGAGGAGCTTCTGAAGCAGAAACAGATGGCCAGGTCCTTGTGACAGTGAAGGAGGATTCACTGGTGCTGCCAGGAGCTGAGCAAAGGCAAGACAAACACATCACTTGCACAGAGAACTGTTGTGCCTTGACAGAGAAGAATTTGTACTGCTGACTTTGGACCCTGAACTTCTGTGTGTGTCAGCAGTCTGGGCTCTGCGTATCATAAGAGGTTGGTGCCTTCAGAGGGCAGCACAAAACTCTGAATATTGAAGTCTTTGCTGTCCTTTTCAGAGCTTTGAATTCCTTCTTAGGAATACTTGGCTCTCACTGTTATCTCAGCACTGGCAAGGAGTTACCAGTCGGTGCTGGAGCCAAGAAACAGTGGCCATAGGATCATAAAACAGATTGGGTTAAAAGGGATTTAAAGCCCTTATCATCCCCTGCTATGGGCAGGTTTCTCAATGCCCCATCCAACCTGGCCTTGAAGCAAAAAATGATGCATAAAGCAAACTTAGGTTATCAGCTGAAAACTGGTGAGGATTATCTCAGGGCCTTGAAGCAGCACATGATGCAGTGTCACAGAAAGCAGGTGATACTTTTAAAGCCCCAGGCAGCCATACAGTAAACATACTGAACAAAATGTGATATATTTGCATAAGGACCTGTAGCACATTTTGAGGTAATTTCCCAGAGCACAGCTGTTCGCAACATTTAAAATTAAGAGCTACAAATTTCTGTCTTATCTATCATCAGTCTGTTTCTCCATGTGTTGTCAGATGACATAAAAACCTCCTGAGCACAAAATCTCCTGTTCCCTCTGTGCCAACCCCAGCCGGTTGCTTTTATGTTTTAAATTGCTACCCTTATCCCAGAAGCTTTATTTTGAAGAGGACAGCATCATCAGCTTCCACTGAAGATTCTAGAGTATTTCTAAATCAGAGGCACATGGCCACCTGCCTTTTCCCATCTCCCTCAGTGTGAACATGCACACACTACCTTGTATTCTGAAAACTTCAAACACTGTTCCACCATCAGCTAAGGAAGAGGTCACAGGGATCGGAAAATCCCTGAGTTCTAAGATTGGAATCAATGTTATTTGCAACTAGAATAGCAACTGTCTGAGAAAGTTTTCACTTCTTCTTCCAAAAAGGAAATGCAACTGTTGTAACACTAATTTGGAGTTGCTTAGCTGAAAACATCCAAAATAGAGGGAGAAATATAAATGCCATCCTTGATTTTTTTTTTTTTTCAGAATTCAGAGAATAAGCCATTGCTACACTACAAGGTTTCTCTTGTGTAGTGGAAATTAAAGTTGTCTTTTTCAGACTAGAAAGATGCAGCTGAGCAGGTTCATGATAGAAGTTTATCCTTTTGTGAAGGGAACGTAGAAAACAAGTGAGGAATAGCTGAGCACTGTCTCTTCCCCTGCAATGAGGGACCTCACATTATTAAATGTGCACAGAAGCTGTGGGCAGCCTCGGGGACACACCTTACACCAGGGTGGAACAATAATTTGGCACTGTGTCACAAAATTAATGCCATTTTTCTACCATCCTCTTTAATCATCTGCTGCTGACTGCTACAGGAGGCAGGACCCTCAGTTTGATGTTCTTTTGAGGTAGTCCAATAACACAGTTCTGATTAAATAGTGGGTACACCCAACTCCTAAAAGTTGTGTTTTACCACTCATGGGATGCATTTCTAGAAGATGAGGTGAGATTTTATACCACAAAACCCCCCTACAAACCAAAACATTAGACAAATAAAAGCAAACCTTGCAGCACTACTAAAACATCTACTTAAGTATCACACCTAGAAGCAGCTTCCTCCCAAACATACATGTTCCCTCAGTATAACATCAATCAGAATTTAAATCCAAGATCTGATCTTTAGTAATGTTTAATAAATTTAAGCCAAACATTTCTATCATCTATCATAATTTTTTTCCTTCCTAAGATTCCCCATTTGCAATATGGCTTGTACATGCTATTAATACTCGGATAAAAATTACCTGAGGTCTGTTCAGAGGTGTAAGTGTGAGGACTTGCAGTAGAGATCCTTGCTGATGTTAAAATATAAAACAAAATCAACACATAATTAACCTTATTGGGCATTTGTGTTTTGAGAAAGAGACGGTGTTTCCATAATAAAAATTTTCTAACAAAGTGTAAGTACATTTATCAGCCACCTGTTCTATATAGTATCACGAGCAAGGGAAAAACTAAAAATCAAAGGAAGAATTGATAAAAAGCTTCTCTATACCAATTCTGTGTCCCTGGGCTTTAATCTAGAATCAAGCAGGGAAAATCAAACACAGCTTTCAATGACAAAGTTCAGCAATAAATCTTTGGATGAATACTCTATGCTGCCGTTCCTTTTAAATTCTTCGGTGTCTCTAAGAATGCTCCATGAGAGCATCATGTCCTTTTTTAACTGCAGTGACTGCAGTGGGATAACAACATTGCCAAAGGCAGCCTAATTGAGGCAGCACTAACAGCAGAAGTGCAAGGTCCTCAAGATCAGTCTTACGGATGATTGCAGAAATCATTTCCACCACAAGCTTTGAAGTCCAGACCCAGGAGCAGATCCACCACAATGGTACTCACAAGAGCACTCCTTTGCACTCACCTTTCTTCACCACAACCTTGTGATTAATCAATTGATCATTGAACCACCCTGGGATCTCCACACGGCAGCAGTATGTCCCAGAGTCTGCTTCCCTGGCATCCACGATCGTCAGGGACACGTCCCCCTTCTGCAGGTCCCCTTCCAGCTGGTACCTGCTGCTGTGCTGCTCTGTCACCCTCCAGCCATCTGTCCAGATAATGGGCTTGGAACACTTTGAATTGGGGCACCTGTCCCGACCCCAGCACATGGATGTGATGCTATTTGTGTTCCAGACATTGTAGTGGCAGGGCACAGTGATGTTCTGACCAACCTCTCCTATCACAATTAATTCTGATACTGTGGAGCCTGGGGACAAAAAGACAAACAGTTATGGAGCACAGGGCAAGGGGAAGCTTCTTGTGAATCTTGCATGTCTGAAACCTTCCATCTCTCAGAGAACACCAGTCTTTGCTGGATTTTGCACAAATAGATTTTGCACAAATAGGTGTGTCTTGGCAGGACTGGTGCAGAGAGGGATAATGATCAGGCCAGGGACATGTTCAAAGAAATAGCATTTTCTGCAGCCTCTGCACACAGGCAATGAGGTGAAGAGACTCTGTGGCTCCTCTTGAGCCAGGTGCAGTCTATTGGCTCTTAACATTTTCCTTTGTGTGCATTTAACCCAAGCCACACACACAAGGGAACAGTAAGACATTGACTTTTCTCAAAACCACTGTGGGAAACTCTTCCCCCCTTTCAATGAACTGAACTGCAGGTTTCATCTGAATGATCACTGTTGAATGAATTTCCTTTTCTCTTGCCTTAAGACAGGTTTTGCCCATTCTTATCAGAAGAAAGTTTTCAGGGCTTTTCTGAGGAATATTATATATACTCTCTTTTTTTTTTTTTTTTTCACTACCTTATTCTCTCTTCTAAGTCTTACGCAGTTTCTAACTTGTTTGCTTCCCCATAAATTTGTCATGTTTCCAGGAGGCTGTGTCACACTACTCAGGTCAAGACAGTGTGCCCTAACACCCAGTAGACCATTCATGACAGAGAAAAAATACACTGGAAATAAGTCTCTGAAACCAACTTATTTTCTTTAATATGAAAAGGAAGCTCAAAATGAAACTCATAATAAAAGGCTTTATAAAGAAATACAAGAAATATCTGTAATATCCCTTTTCTTTCTACTGAATTTATCTTACCACCAAGTTTTCAATGTCTGTCTGTCTTTATTATTACCATTTTGCAACCTGTTGTTTTCATTGCTGTTGGCCTTAACAACCTAGGACTGCTCCCTCAGGAATTAAAAAAAAGGAAAAAATTATCAATTTGTCCCAATAATATTTCATATGGCTAAAAAACATCAGAAGCCACAGTCGATCTTTTCCCTGTCTACCTAAGCATTCATCTTCACAAAGCTTGCCGAAGTGAAATGTCCTTGTTTTTCAGCTTCTCTAAAACAATTTAAAGTTCTCTGCTCAAATCACCATTGTCTAAAAAAACCACTACTAAGATGAGCAGCCAGCAGCATCTTTAAAACCACCATACCCTCAGCATGTTTCTGTTTCCCAAAGGAGGTAAGGCCTTTAGAACTCTATTGAGCCACTGTGAAGTTCTATTTTAACACAGAGAACTGCAGCTTCTGTGATGTGGCCACTCTTCCTGCTGCAAGATAAAATTTCTCTTTGCCACCCTCGGAATCCCTGATGCGTGTCACCTCCACCCACCTCCATCCAGTTGTTTCTGCCCCCTTGGTTACCTGTGAGCAGCAGCAGGAGAACCCAGTTCGGGCAGATATAAGACAACATTCTGGCTGAAGGTGACAAACAACGCTCCTGTTCACCCTTCTCATTCAAGAAAAATTATCTTCTTTGTGAGCTTCCGTGTTTCCTTCTTAGCACATCATCTCCAGACAGTGCTGTGGGTGCCTCTCAGTCCAATCTGGGCTGTTTTGCCCGAGGTTGGGCTGCTGTGCAGAGTGCTGCAGCACAGCTGCTGGGGCAGGGGACAAGTGCACTGAGCTCCTGCTGGCAGGGCTTTGACTGAGAGGTGACAACACTTCACAGCACCACACAACTCTGCTTCTCGTTTTTTCCAGATCTGTTTGATGACTCTAAGTGAAACTTGACAGCAGCACTGAGCTGACGTGACTGTCAGCAATCCCCCTGCCTTTGCCACAGCAGACAGCGTTTGGATAAAAGATTACATAATATGTACATACTGTGGTAAGTGGAAAGGGCTTGGCCAAGTTAACGATTTGTAGGATGAACTATTGAAGCTTTCCATCTGAAGTTTCTGGTTCTAATACTTAGAAGCAACTCAGAGCATCTTCTGGCAAATTTTCTTTGGCAGCAATACTTTGGTGGTTTTGGAAAACTGTTACACAGTTGAGCCTAATGGAGTGCCAGTCTTTAATATTTAAAAATGCCACATGCATCTGCATAAACATCCACAATAGAGAGGAGACTTGAAAAAGTAGTGTGGAAACTGACTCAAGGCTCACTCTGACAAAATACTGAAATACAGCTTTTGAGAAATGCTGTTCCCTGGCCACTCTCTCTGTGCCTGGATCACCACACTCTCCTCAAGGATATCTTGTCTTTTTATATTGTTCGGGCTAGAACTGCACCTGTGATCAAGGGCCAAGAAATGCTCTTTGCTGAAGCAGCTAAACCACTTCACAGTGTTTTACACAGGTTGTCGGAACCCAAGGTGTCCCTCAGACACTCTTGGATGTTCCGGGTCTAGGGCAGAAGCCTCTGAGACCTTGGCAGGCAGCTAGAAACTCTTGTGCTCTTGAGTTTGACCCATGGAACAATTTACCAACCTTGCAGGAAGAACAAGAAATCACAAAAGTTTAGATATTATAATAGAAGTAATCACAAAGTAAAAGGTAGGATTTTTGAGTGCTGTACAGGGGGGTTTTAGGCCTTGTACAGAGGGGTCTGAGTTTTGTATATGGGGGTCAGAGGTTTTAAGATGAAGGGATTTGGGCGTGCCCTGTCCTCCTTCTTTCTTCTTCCTATTCCCCATGTTCTTGGTGGTGTTGGCACTCACAGATTGGTTTAGAGTAGAAAGTCACTGTTCAACATAGGTAATAGGCATTGGGGAAAAACTATAAACATCTAATACGTAATGTGTGATATAAAAGATGGCACCAGCCCCTCGGGAGAGGGAGACAGAGACAGAGACAGAGACAAAGGAAGATGAAGGAAGACGAAGGGAGATGGAGAGAGACGCAGAGGGAGAAGGAGTCAGGGACAATGTCAGGGAGTCTGTGTGCCTTGAGATAACATGCAATAAACTGCCTTGAGACCAGACGACTGAAGACTACTGAGTCTTTCTTTGAAGGCACGAGTTGGAGGAGAGACTTTACCACCACCCAGAGTCACCCCAATCTGGGGGAAGGCTCCGGCAACAGGTGAAACGAAGCACTAAGGAGTTAATTATGAGTAAGTGGAATATACTAGAATTGGAATCTGGCCTTGCATGACTATCTTATAGGAGAACACAGGCACCAAACTGACAGGAGTTTTAAGGGAAAATCAGGAAAACCAAGGGATTAATGTCTGAGACAAACTGGCAACAACACTTGTAGGAAAGAAGTGATAGAAAGAGGGATGAAGGTGATTTTTGCATGCAGCAGCTGGAAGCAGAACTCCTTAAGAAAAGGCTTCCTCTCAGCTCCTGTGGTTTCTGAGGAAACTGCAGAGAGCTGCTAGAGGAACAATTCTGATAACTACCAGCAGGATCCTGAAACTGCTCTGCAAAAACGGAAAAGGCAGGACAGGCTGGCTCTGCCAGGATCCCAGGAAAGCTATTCTGGTCACACAATAAAAGGTTGTGAGAGCTACAGGACAACAGTTAACCCACTTGCTTTAGATTTCACCTCAAACACAGATCATAAGGATTGCTTTAATGTAATCTGAGTTTGTCTGCCTGTTTTCCAAGTTCCTGTGTGTTGTTTGTGCAAGAAACAAACACCATTTCTGTAGGAATTTCTTCTTGACTCAGCATAAAGAATTATGGAATGGCATACCCAAAACAAGCAGCAAGTGACAAATGAAAGTACAACAGGAAAAGCCAACTTTAATCTGTGCCTATCACATGATACATTTAACAAAAATTAGACCTTTTCATTTTTACCAAAAACCCACAAAACTTTAAACATTTTCATCGGCCCAGTCACTCACAACCTCCAACAGGTGCACAACAAATGCTCTGTCTGCTTCTACAACAGCAAAACAAAATACAACGTACATCCTCAGAACCCCTTTTGTCTCTCACTGTGGTGCATTAACAAAACCAGCTGTTTTGTTCACGTCATCTCATCAATAATGCTGCACATTGCTGCATCTTTGTCCAAAACCTGATCTCTCTTGCCACCAGAACGCTCCCTCTGCTTTTCGCTCTGTCCAGCGCAGCTGCTGCCATCATCAGTGTCCAGGGGCTCCACGTTGACTCTCAGTCCCCCCTCTGTGTGAGGCAGATCATCGGGCAGGGAAGCCAGGCAGTTCTGGATCATCTCCACGACTCGCTCCAGGTGCTTCTGGAACCGCTCGGCCGTCTCCAGGCGCTGCCGTTTCTGCACCTCCATCATGACCCTCAGTGTCTCCCTGGCCTGGTGAGGCCGGTACTCATTTATAAGGTGATGCACGTGGACAAAAAGCAGTTTCAAGTCTTCCAGTTTCTCCTCTCGCTTTATACTCCCTGGACTCCTTATCAAGATGTCCAAGAGGTCCAGGAAGTTGACCAGGATAGACATGTTCAGTTTCCTTAACTCCTTCTTGTGATCAAACTGCATGGGATGCAGCCGTTCAATCCCCTGGCTCTCCAGGGGCCGAATGATCAGATCATCACACTGGAACTGGTTCCCAAACATCATGTAGCTGTCCTTCACAGGCGGAGGTGGCTTTGGAGCCAGGCCTTTACGGATATTTTCATCAGTGTATTCTTTGATATATTGCATTGGAGGTGGAGGAAGGGCACTCACTTGCTGAGGTTCACCCATTTTTGCCAGATGAAATTCCTAGGGAATGGCCCAAGAAACAAATGTTAACAATTTGTGTCACAAGGTTATAACATAAATGTAAACAAAGACAAAATATGGGAGGTGGCAGTGAGAAAATGAGCCAGAAGAGACAAATCTGTGAGCAGAATACGGGGAACTCCTGGCAAATCTATTTTATCTTTTCACTAATATTTACTTATAGCAAGATTAATTGTACTAGAAGCACACAGAACACTCATTTCCCTAAATATGAAAGAGCATCCTGTAAACTGGGCAGCCAAAGGGAGAAGGGGGACCCCCTTCCCTAGATGGGTCTGGTGGGCAAACCCCCCAGAATCACAGAATATCCCAAGCTGGAAAGGATACACAAGGATCTGCACAGGCCCTGCACAGGGCACCCCAATAATCCCCCCGCCCGTGCCTGAGAGCGTGTCCCAAAGGCTTCTTGAACTCTTTTAGGCCTGGGGCTGTGATCGAGGAGAGCCTGGGCAACCTGTTTGGTGCCCGACTACCTCCTGGAAGAAGAACCTTTTCCTAATATCCACCTAACCCTCTCCCGGCACAGCTCCAGCCGTTCCCTCGGGCCCTGTCTCAGAGGGCAAAGTTAGGCGCTGCCCCTCAGAGGGAAGCTGCAGCCCGCGGTGAGAACCCCCTCAGTCTGCCCTTCTCCAGGCTGACCAGACCAAGTGACCTCAGCTGCTCCTCATGCGGCCTCCCCTCTTCACCCGCCCCCACGAGAGAAACCAGGCAGGGCCCACACCCGCCGCCCTGCCCTGCGCCGGCCCGGGCCGGGCTCTGGGGAGGCCCAAACCCCGCGGCGGGGCTCGCCAAGTCAGTGCTGAGGAGACAAGAGCCGGAACCACGACCCGGCGGAGGGCACGGTGCCCTCAGAGGCCCTCCCGCCCTCACCTGCCCGCTCCGCCCGCCGCGCTCCCTCAGCGCCGCCGCAGCCGCTTCCTCCCGGCCGCCCTCTCCTCTCGCTCCCTATTGGTTGGCGGCCTCGCGGTTCCGCGCTCTGATTGGCTGTCGCACAGAGCAGTCAGGCGCTCCTCCACTCCGCTCACTCGGGGGCGGGGCCAGGCGCGGGGTGCGGTACTCGTCATAGTGGGGTGGTGCCGGGATGGGTCGGGGATGTTGAGGGCTGCCCCGTCCTGGGGCTGCGGGGACCTTCAGCGGTCTGGGACCCCTCAGCGGTCTGTGAGCCCTCAGGGTTCTCTGGCCCCTCAGGGTTCTGTGTCCCCTCAGCGATCTGTGGCCCTTCCGCGGTCTGTGACCCCTCAGCGGTCTGTGGCCCCTCAGGGTTCTGTAGCTCCTCAGCGATCTGTGACCCCTCAGGGTTCTGTGGCCCCTCAGCGGTCTGTGACCCCTCAGGGTTCTCTGACCCCTCAGCGGTCTGTGGCCCCTCAGGGTTCTGTGGCCCTTCCGCGGTCTGTGGCCCCTCAGGGTTCTGTGGCCCCTCAGCGGTCTGTGGCCCCTCAGGGTTCTCTGGCCCCTCAGCGGTCTGTGGCCCCTCAGGGTTCTCTGGCCCCTCAGCGGTCTGTGGCCCCTCAGGGTTCTGTGGCCCCTCAGGGGTCTCTGGCCCCTCAGCGGTCTGTGACCCCTCAGGGTTCTGTGGCCCTCAGCGATCTGTGACCCCCTCATGGGGGTTCCCTCGGTTCCAGCCGCTGTGAGGCGGCGGGACCTGCCGGGCCAGGAGGGTCCAGCCCGGCGCCCTCGGGGTGCTGGGACAGCGGGGACGGCGCTCGTCAGGGCGGCCGCGCTGCTGGGAGACAACAGCATTACAGAAATCACAGGAATCACGAAATCAATTAGGTCGGAAAATACCTCTGAGGTCCCCCTGGGAAGTGTCTGCAGCCTTCCGGCAGCAGAATACACTAAATCTAACCATAGCTGGCAAACAGTTGGGCTCCGATGCTTTTCTTTCAGTTTTCTTCCAGGGGGAGTTTGAAGTTAACGTGGTGGATGTAAGTTTTTCACCGGGTCAGGTGGAACTGGGGCTTGCTGGCATCGCTTCTGCAGGATTTTCTCCCTGAAATGGCCAGCAAGGAAGGATTTTTCAACACTTGGCCGTTTCTGTGCCGTTCTCTCTCCCTCAGCAGATGGCAGCAATGGCCTTGGTGTCAGGGACCCATCACCGCACACGCAGTGTCATTTAACAGATTCACTCTTCCAGATCGATTCTTTACTAAAAAATTCAATCAAATGATAATTACTTTGGATCCTGTTAATTATTTCTAAAAACATGCAAAGATGATCCAGAATAGTTATATTTATTTGATGAGAAAGCCTGAAATGATGCACAGAATAATTGAATATTTATATATTGCAAATTAAGCTACACTTTACAATTTACAATGAATTGAATATTTAAATATTCCAAACTGAACTACACTTTACAGTGAGTACAAGCCTGGCTGCAAAATAGGCTGATTTGTTTTCATTTGTAAGCAATTTGCTGAATTCAGACAGGGATGCAGTTCTATGCTTCAACTAAAACGTTTTTGCTTTGGGAAAGGTGATCTCATTCCTTCACTTCTATTCCTGCTTCCTCATCCCTCTCTCCTTTCTTCCCTCCCTGCTCCTCCAGCCCCTCACTGGCTGTGCAGCCTTTTCTTGTCACTGCTTGTGCCACCACCATCGGGCACTGGATTGCAAAGCAAACTGATGCAGCTCCAAACCCCATAAAAACAGGGGTTTTTTTTTGTTGTTGTTGTTGGTGTTTTTTTGTTTGTTTGTTTGTTTGTTTGTTTTGTTAAGTTTTCAGCTTTTCTAATGAGTTAACACGCTGTGCTGGGTGCCCTGTGAGCATCAGGGAGCGCTTTTGAGAAAGGAGCATGCACAGGCAGAAGGAAAGGAGGAGGCTGGGAAGATGGGGTGGGGAATTGTCCTCTCCATTTCTGTGACAGAAAGCTCTTATCTTGTCTCAAATCATCTTGTTACATCATACTCTGAAAGACAGGCAAAGAATAAAAATCATCGCCTCCAGAGGTACGTGAGATAACACATGTAGAAGGAGCTACCAACACACCTTTGGTTTTATTGGACTTTCCAGACTTTGATTTCACATTCTTTTTACGGGAGCTGAGCTTGATTCTCTAGTGCCTTGCACTCAGTGAACCGTGCAGCAAGGATGTAAAATGCTGTGACTTCAAACAGGAGCAGGCAGAGAGAGCCAAGCTCTTGTTTTTTCCTCGATCTCTATGATCTCCTTGACTCATTTTCTGTATGATGGTGGCCAAGACAGAGGGGATATAACATCAGTCTTGTTCTTGGTGGCAGGGCTGCTTCTCAGAAGACCCATGGATGACCCTTTCCAGCCCACGAGGAGCTGCTGACACTTCTCCTTACAGTGCTTCTAAATGAGAAATTAAGAATGATGGGGAATGTCAAGTGTAGCACTCTACAGTTTGCCTTCTGCTCCAGTCCAGCTCTTTTCTGAAATAAGGGCACTATCCAGTACAAGCCTGCCACTGGTAATGAAGCACAATTCCTACATCATCTCTAACTTGTGGGAATGAACTTGGACACCCCTTCAGCAGATGGTGAAGCAGTACCATGATATTCTCTGCCTCAAAGACTCAACATCTTAATTTACAGCTTTGGTTAAGTTTATTTTCATTTTCTTCATAACTAATTTTATACAAATTGGCATGTTTCAGTAGCAAGCACTCCATTTCTGTTAATTCAGCAGCAGTGTGTACAGTGTGTGCCATTGCAGTATGCTGTTATTTTAGCAGAACTGGAATCCAAACATTGTACAAGCACAGTAAACCCCATTTTCAAGCATGCTCTTAGAACAGTGCTTCTCTCTTCTGTGCTACAACAGATTTCTTTCATTTCTTACTGCTATTGCATTCTAAATAATAAATAAATAAGTAAATAAATGTGTGTGTGTTTTCTCATGTTGTCTGAAAAACAACCCCAAAGTCAAACTCAGTTCCAGTCTCTTGTTGGGTGTAGGTTAGGGTTAGATCTTGCAGCCTGGTTAAGCAATGAGCTCAGGAATTTCCTTTTTTGGTGATTGTTACAGGCTTTGTTGCAGGATATACCAGGGAGGAGGGTGAGAGCAAAGGAGCCTGTTGGGGGTGAAGGAGACTTAACCAAGCTTTATGTCTCCATCTGCTGTGGTTAATTCCCATCTCCCTGTCTCCCGCTGTGGCTTTGGGAGTGAATGAATTTGCAGTGCAGTGCTGTGCAACCTTTTCTTCCTGACTCCTCAGACTAAAATATCAGCTGCAGCCTATTGGCACGCCTGCCAATGTAGGAAAGGAGTTTAATGTTCACATCATGTGAAAACTGGGGCACAACACAGGGCAGTGCATGACAGCTGAACTGTTTCTTGCTCTATGGCCTGTTATCAAACAGATTCAAAGCTCAAAACAGAGCTTTCATGGCTATTTAGCAATAAACCAGGTATCTCACTACTATTAGGAAACTTGATAGGGCTCAAAATCCAGGCATGTTTAGATGGAATCACCCAGCACTCCTTCCTATGTTCACAGTCATAGTATTGTCTCTGGAAGCAGCCCCCCAGACTGATTTTTAAGCCAGACATTAATGCTGGGTGTTTTCTTGCTCACATACCTGTTGTAACTGCTTATTCAAACATGTAAATGAACATAGCTTTAAAAAAATGCATCTGCATGGCACAAAGAAGTAATTCCTGTCCAGCAAACAGTGACCTGGGTATGGCAAACGTCTCATATTGCCAGGGTAAACCCTGGAATCTGCAGCACGTTTTGCCAGCAGTGCAAGTCCCACCTTTGTCTTCAGAGGGAGACAGAAACAGTCAGGAACCATGAGAGCCAGGTTTAATTAAATTAATTAAAGGAGCTGGAACAAAATCCCAGTTTGGCTATGACTCCCATGAAATGAGGTTTTCCTTTCTGCATTTTTGCCTAAGAGAGAACAGCTGAGGAAAGGATTAATTGTCCCTTCATCACAGAAAAAGGGACCTAACCCTGTGCAACTTCTCCAGTATAAAACACGTTCTCTACTTACTTACTAGTTACTGCCAATACTGGGAGTTACTCACTTCACAAATTATGGATAATTCACTACATCCTCTCAGCAGATGCTCAGAACAAGGCATCCCATTTCCCAGGGCTCCCAAACAGTTCACAGGAGGATCTTGCTCTGCGTCTACAACTCCCTGGTTCACTGGGAGCAGTGTGAGGGGATTCAAAGGTACAGTTGTAAGACCTCAAGGAAAGCTGGATGCATCTGGTTCATAAAGACCAGGCTAATTCTTCCCTTTTTCTGCAGCTTTCTGTCTTGTACTTTGAGTCTGCTGGAGCCATGTTTATTGGGGTGATAATGAACTGCTAAAGAAGCAGGACAGCTGAGGAACCTAAATGAGAGTTTCTCACACTCTAAGCTAAGTGGCAAAATGGAAGTTTAGAAATTGAGTAACAATCATCATATTGAGCAGCTGGTGTAAAGGAAGAGCTGGCACCCAGGCAGCAAACGTGACCCAAATATTGCACATGATAGAAGGATATAGGTCAATTTATGAGAGTGAAGAGAGAGCTTCAGCCTTCCAGACTGGTTTGGTTTTTTCTTTTTTTTTTTTTTTTTTTTTTTTTTTTTTTTTTTTTTTTTTCAGAAACAAAACCTACCTATATTTAACTTCATAAATTTCTCTGCCGCCTTCAGGACATAAACCTTGGTATCAGAGCAGGATGTGCGGGTGGGGAGATTTCCACAGTCTGCAGTAATCAAACTGAGAACTGCATAACCTGGGTAAAACCCCTATGAAAAAATCCAATCCATAAAATAACATTTTTTTAAAAAATCAGAAATAAAGCAGTTTGCATGAGGTAGCAAGGAAAGAACAAAGGTGATTGAAAGAAATAAAGAAGTCCACTGAGGCTACAGTTGATAAAAAGAACTTTACAACCTCAACTTGCCCAGCACAGAGGAATATTTAGAGCACACTGCAGCTCAAACTTCAATCTGAATAATTTAAAATATTTCAGATTTTCCTGCATATGGACATAAAAGTGTCAAAGGATACATGGTAGCAAGCTTTATAAAAGCACTGAAGCAGAGAAGATGTAGGATACTTAAAAAATTCATCATCCCTCATCATGAAGTTTAGTCTTACAGTGGTTTTAAGATATTCAGGACAGTTATGTTTAATTCTGTTCTGCAAAGGATACAGAATTTCTGTAACTTGCAATATCAAGTGCTGCCAAAATTCTTGAAAGGAATGTTCAGTGTAAAAGTGTACCATCCTACAAGGTCAGGTTCCAGAAATGAGGTACTTGTGTTAGTGGGATATTCCAGCCCTCCTGAGGAGCCCGTTCACTAGTTTGAGTCTAGAGCTCTGCAGAGACCCTCACATATTCCAGCTCTGCAGCCAGCTTGGTCCTAGGCAAGTGGTGCATTTACATATATATATATATATATATATATATATATATATATATCCCACTTGACTGTAGAAGGGTCCTGAAGCACTTCAATGCCTGAGGCTTTTTTTATAAGGATTATAACCCTTATTCACCAGATGGATAATGACAAATGATTTATGTCTAGAAAGGAACGAAGAATGTTAGTTAAAAATCAGTCAGGAAATAGTGATCTTTGAAATGCAAATACACTTAAACAGGTTACTCTCTCCTAAATTTACAATTACATACAAATACGATTCTTAAACCATATGTTTTTTGTTTATTCATGCCAACCTGGCTATACATTCTTTAGACTTAGCATTCCTTTCTGGTTTTGACTTGCTACTCTCAAGCATTTATGAGTTTGCTATGAATGGAGTTTGGAATTACAGTGAAAAAAGAAAAATGAAGGGGTACATCTCAGGCAAGAGTGATACAAAAATACATCAGCCACTGCTTTCCTCCCCAGTTCAGCAGAGTTATCAGCTGATAAAGCTATTGCAAAACAGAACTAGTTAGGAGCTCTCACTGAGCTCTCACTGAAACCAACACCCATGTTTATATGAAAACTACATTTATGTCAAATCCCATGTTTAACCAAATCTGGCTGTGTTGACTTTTTTCCTTCCTCAGAGTCATTCATATTTTCTCTGTTTACTCTCTTAGCTGGCCCACCTTCACTTAAAACCATGGAATAATCAGAGTGGCTGATCTCGCCTGCTCAATCCTGCTAGTTGTTATACTCCAGGCCAAAATCTGTGATTATTTTCTTGCATTTATTTTCATATTTTCTTGTGCATCTTTCTGCATGTGTTGTATCAATCTGTATTCTCAATTTCTCCTTGTTTCTCTCTTCCCCATTTTTCCTGGCCCTGTGCAGCCCCTTCCTGCCAGCCGTGGTGTCACATCATGCCATGTTTGCACCAAATGCAGTGCAGTTGCTAAGCCCCTTATCTGTGTATTTGATCAAATTGCTCCTTCTCTGTGCCCCTCTGAGAAATCATCTCTTATCTCATGAACAAATCAAGCTGCCAGTCACTGTCTTCAAAGAATTTCTTAGCTCTCCCCCCACTACTCACCACCATGGTTAATCTTCTCTTCCCCCACATCCTCCATCTCCAACAGCACCTCTCCTCTCAGGGGTTTCCGTGCTGGCTTCTCAATTCTCTGCTGTCCTGCACTCCTTCTTCTGTAGAGCTGCAAGGTCACACCCTTGTATTTCTCTTTATATTCAATTTTCTGATAAGACAACATGTACATCTCTGCCAGCAGACTGCAAACTGCTTTGGCCCAAGCTACAAAGATTTTTCATCAAGTCCTTAACACCCTACCATTAGTGTGAAGAGGAGACAAGAGTCATGGTCCTAAAAAGTGTTACTAGCTAAAAATGCAATGCCGTTAAAAATTATCTTTATAAACTTAACTGTACTGACTCAAGTGAAATATTTGTTGATCAAAATCCAAGCCTTTTTGGAGGTAATTCACTGTTGCAGGCACAGTGAAATCCCTCAGTTTATCAGGGCATTCTACTGCACAGTTTTTGGTTCATTAAGTACAAGAAAGGATCTCAAAGCATAATTTAAACCAGCAAATTCTCAAGCATAAGGAAATTTATGAGCACACAAAAGTGGTCCTATATTTTGTAGGTGCAAGGTCTGGAATTTATCCAAATAGCTGCTGCTTACACAGGGCTCAATTCCAGAAAACTCACATCAAACTCTGCGTATTTTGTACACGTGTGCTGCATGAGGCAGACCAGCTTGTAGAAGAATTGGGAAATTTGGCCTGAGCATTTATCCTAATCTACAAATAGGTATGAAATCCCCCTTGACAGCTGGATGCTTTTTTAGGAGATCACACACTTGTGTCATCTGACCACAAGAGTTTCTTGGTACTCAGTCACTCTGCTGAGAAATGAAGCACAGATTTACTGGACTTCAGCATGACAAATGTTACAATATCTGCTGCATCCTGTCCTCAGCAAGACCACCATATTTATTTTTCAGATTTATTTTTATTTTTTATTTTTATATAGATATATAGGCATCAGCTGCGCAACAGCTTCAGTTTGCCCTCGTTTCTGTCCTGTGGTACTGCATTGTCTTAAGCAAAGGCTCTACAAATCTGTACATTAAGTGCTATATTTAAATTGTATTTTTATGGCAAATGCATGTTCTTAATAAGCATTGAACAAAATTGTTAAAGAACATTTGATGATCCCTGGAGCCTAATTCCAAAAAAATGTAAAGCAAGGAGGGGATATGCTACTTCTTATTTTGGGAGGGATAAAAAGTACATTCTGTGGTTCCCAAGTCAGTCCACAAACTGTCCTAAAATAAATCCAAATCTTCACTTTTTTTGCAATTCTGATATCTTTTCTGATTTTTCTTCCTCAATAACTGTATTTAAAATAAATCTAGTATCTTCTTTTGAGCTTTCAAACACTCTAAAAATACATCAGCAATATGGAGCTGCCTCCTTATACCCTAATGCTGCATTAAACTCAGCACCAATAAGTGATTTACACTGGAATGATTTTCAGAAATATCAAATTAATGAAAATACTTTTTTTATCTTACTGTTTACCCACATTCCACCAGACTCCATCTCTCCAAGCCCCAGTACCATCAGCAATACAATCATACATCAATAATACAAAAAATACACAAAATATTAAAAATTAAGGAGCAGAGAAAAATGAATTACATTTGTTTTAAAATAGAACAGTGCTGTACTGACTGTATTAGACACATCATAAATATTTTATAATTCTATATTAAGCCTGGTGCTGACTGCCCTGAACAGTCTCTGGAGGCCTGAGGAAACCAGATGTGTTTGGCTGGTTGTTTGTGCCCCTTTCACTGCTGATGACACTGGTCTTGATGGCACCCACAGAGGGCATGTTGTGCCTGTGCCCCCTGCAGCATCCAGACACAGCCTCACCAGACACATCTGAGGCAGTCAGTAATCCCCAAGTAAAAGTAACCATTGATAATTAATTAATTATTGGTTATTGTAACCATATTGTAACCAGTTTAAATATCTACTGACTGTAAATATTTATCATTCTTTATACAAGTATATCCTGGATATCATTTGTCTTTGCTTACACAGTAGGAATTTTCATATCATCACAGAATCATTAAGGCTGGAAAAGACCTCCAAGACCATTGAGTCCAACCTTTGACCAAACACCACCTTGTCAACTGAATAATTTCATGGGGGACTCCCTCAAAATGCATTGTATGAAATCTCCATGCTAAATACTCTAAATGGAAAGGCATCATTCCTTCACAAAAGAAATATGGATGCCTGATCCACATCCAGGAGTACAGTTCATCCTGAACATCCATGTTGGGTGTGTGCATTTATAATTTATAACTGCATTCACCAGATGAGCCAGTAGGAGACAGATGCTTAATCATGCCACACCTCTTTAATTTATCCTTAATCATTGATTCACATCTACTGCGTGTCCCTCAAGTGTTATTTTTTTCCACAACATTTACCTTAGCGTATATTTCAATGTGTGCTGCTCACCTTATGGCTTCAGAGAGGATGTGGTTATGGTCTGACAGAAAGG
The DNA here is from genome assembly GCF_026979565.1 of Vidua chalybeata. Classification (NCBI taxonomy): domain Eukaryota; kingdom Metazoa; phylum Chordata; class Aves; order Passeriformes; family Viduidae; genus Vidua; species Vidua chalybeata. The sequence goes on from NC_071544.1 coordinate 13,836,302, forward strand.
AAGCTTTGCTGTCGATGGGAAGATAAAGCTCAAAAACACCTACGCTGCCTCTTGAACACTTTTTTTTTTTTTAAATTAACTGTCTTCTTTCTCGTGTTTCTTTCTTTGACGAGGTGCACAGCAGAGTGCCCATGTCCTGGGAGACAGACATTCTTGGCTCAGCCATGAATAACTGTGTGCTCCTGGAGGAACTGCTGATCAAGAAATCCCAGCAGAAGAGAAGGACTTCACCCTCCAACTTTAAAGTGCGCTTCTTTGTCCTGACCAAATCCACGCTGGCTTACTACGAACATCGCCACGGGGTACGTCAGTCATTTTCTCTCTCGGAGCAATGGAAGGAATGATGAAATTTGTTTAATGGAGGGAAGGATGCTAATGGAGGAAGGATGATATTGCATTTTGTTAACTTTTCTGGTCTTTGCTACAGCACCATGCACTGAAAATTGGTCAAATGGGTCATTTAGAGCTTCTGGTCAGCAGGCATTTGGTGTGAATGGAGGAAGAAGACTATGAATTTATAGGAAGGATCTAGTTTTATTGTAGGAATTTGGTGTGGGCTGTGTGTAAGAGCTGTGTGAGCCTGTGCCTGGCACCTCACATGGGGACAGGAGTGACCTGGAATGGTGTATTATGAAGGTCACAAGTGTACCCTGATTGTATCTGTGAAAAAATAGTCCACAGATCTGCACTCTCATTCTTTTCTTCAAGGCATCAGGCTGATGCCTGGTAGGAGATCCATCTAGCATTGTAAAATAAATTCAGCTGCCACATGTAACGTGTGGATTTTGGAGCTAGCTTCAGATGGGCTGTGATGATGAGATCCAGGCTCAGGCTAGGCTGTGTTCCCCCAACTTCGCATTTTGTTGATTTTCTAAATATGAAGAAAATTAGAAGTCAATCTGTGCACCCCATTGTGTTTAGTGCTCTAGTGAAGTGAGAATTATTTCCTTCTATTTAGCTGGATGTTTGCGGAGCCTCGTTATGGTTGTAAATAATTTTGTTTGTTTTCCAACAGTCCCTGAACGTGCTGTTAATCCATTATGCTTAGGCACTGTTCTGTAGGCAGAGAAGAACTGTACTGCCTTGGATCCAGCACTGGCAACTTCAGAACATCTGATCTTGCTCAGTTGCAGAAAATTAAGTAGAAACAGAAACCAACAATAAAAGAAAAGTACAATGTGCCCTCATATTTTATCACAACCTATTTAGGGTTATAAACCAGCTTTAAAGGTTTAACGGTTTAAAGATTAACAGTCATTTTCACCTGCATGTCATTTCTCTTAAATATGCCCAATGAAATGTTTTTTCTTGCTTTTACTTTATAGTCTGTGTTTTTCTCACCTCCATTTTAAACAGGACACAATTCATTGCTGCATACTGCGACTGTCACTGGTTTGAGACTGTCTTTGTTTGTTCTCCAAACTATTTTTCAAATGTCATTTTTGTAAGATTTTAAATTCCATTATAACTATTCCACTTAATTAGTCGGGGCTAAATTTTGAAAAGCATCTAAATGATTTTGCTGTAGGTGTTTAGAGAAATCTTCAGTACTAGTTTTCTTTGGTGCTTTCTGAGTCTTAGTGGGCTTGACATGAATTGAACGTAACTCTGACTAGATACTTTTGCAGTATGTGTCTTGTCAGCATCTTGAGGGACTGAAATAGTTTGGAAAGTCTGACTTGGTGACTTTCAGTGGGGCATAGACTTCACACACTCTGTGTTTGTGGAAATTTTCCCTCTGAGTCTTCCAAAAGGTCATTTAGGTCAGATGAGGGTTTGGTGTATTATCCACTTTATCTTATATATTATATATTTTAAAATGCACATATTATATATGTGTAGACATGTGAAGGTAAATGCATGTGCAACTTTAGAACCTTGTGCACATTTGAGGCATGGTGGGTATATTTGTAATCACAGGGCTGATGTTCCATGAAATGCTGATTTTTCTTCCCACACAAACTATCAAAATCAGGCTGTTACATGAAAAGGATTTGTCACAAAGTAGAGAGAGAAGAATTTGTCCTGTGAAACACTCCCAGAACTGATCATCAGCCTCTTCAGTGATCAAAATTAGAGCATGCTGGTGAGACCTCTGCATGGTCAGGCTGTTGCTGCTCTGGAGAGGAAAGCCCATGCAAGAAACATCTTGTTTTGTGCTCAGAATGGAGGGAACCCACAGCATTTGAGTTCACAGCCAGTGGAGGGAGGATTCCAATGATCCCTGGGCTGTGCCAATCCCAGGAGTGCACCAGGACCAGGCACCATGTGCAGGTGTTGAAATCAGTGATCTGGTGCTCATTGTCTGGTGCAGTCCCTGGCACTGCTTTGCTCTGCTCCACAGGGACTGTCTCAGATAATTTCTGGGGCTGGCAGAGGTCAGAGCAGGCTGTCACCATTGCCAGGGGCCAGTCTGCAGGTGGGACATTGCTGACAGCTGGCTGCAGTGATGGGGAGCACCCTCAGGTGTTACATGGACTGACATGGATGGGCCCAGCACATATCTGAGCTGTTAAAGCATGGATTTTTCAAGGGACATCTCTGGGGATGTTTGCCAAGGGTTTTCAATGAGTTTCTTTAAGAACCCCTTACCAACCTGTCCAGTGGATTCCTGTACTCAGAGTTTTGTACTGTATAGTTCCTATCTCTCCAGTCCCTGGTCAGTCAGTAACAACAGCCTGTGCACAAAGTCAGGTAAAACAACTACTGAACTGCTTAAAAGTTTGAGAAGTCCTACTGATTTCGCCTGGATGACTTAAAGTACACACTTATGCATTAAGCCCTGGTTTATACAGTCTGCCTGTATTTAACAGGGTTTAACACACAGTCCCTTTCTCTGAATTTTAAATCAAAGGTATAAAATGACATTAAAGAATTTTTTGTAATCAGTTCAAAACAAGGAAATAAGCAGGACGAAAGGCTACAGGAATATTTCTGCAAATGATACCCAAAGCTGTCAAGACAACTGACATCATAAAGGCAGGGGTTTTTTTGCAGTAACTGTAATGGCATTTTTATTGTAATTTTCATCTTTCTGCCACAGCTGACAGAGAGCACTGTTCTCTTCAGGGCCAAGCACACAGTGGCCCTTAATGTTAATGAAAGATATTTACATGTCTCATTAGGAGAATGAGCCCCCAATAACTGCCAACAATAAGAAGCTGTGTTTTCTGGAATTCATTATGCAGTGCACAATGCAGGGCTGTCTTAACATAAAGCAAAGCCCTGATAACAGGCACATGTATTCAGCCCCCATCTCTGCTAAAAGACATCAGAAGTGCCTTTATTATAACATGCAAATCAATTCCAAAGGCAAAAATTATTTGTTTCAGGGTCTGATTTTGTAGCTACTGTACATGTGATTAAACAAGCACATGGGAGTAATAATTTTAACTGTTTCAATGAGTTTGGTCCTCACTACAATGATGGATAATTCAGACACTGATTCTCTCAGGGTCCTGGTACACTTGCTGCTCTGCAGAAGCAGCAGAGAAATGAATCCCTTTGTGGAGGTGTCTGGGACAGAGTTTCAAGTGTCCTTACTTAGACACAGCAAAAGCACTCGAAGTGGTGAATTATCTATATCCCCTTCACCCAACATGTTATGATCCTTGGTAAATCATTCAGGCACATAAATACTTTGAAATTTTATATCTTTATGCACTTGGGGGCTATTTTTAGTCTAGCTGATAAAGGCAGCAATGAAAGGCTTACCCAGAAAAAGCCATGTTTTCATTTACATCAGCACAATTCTTCCTACACTGGTCAGATGCTCAGGAGGTCACACAGAGTGAGTCAGCCTTGTCCTGGGCTCTTTCATTCAGATCTTTGATACTCACATATAAAGATGGCAAAGATGGCACTTCAGTGGGCCTTGAAATCTGCTTTCAGTCTCTTGTTACATGAGAACAAACGAATAAACTTGTCTGAAAAGACTTTTATCGGCATCCCAGAAATGCTCCAGCTGCTCTGTAGCATAATCTACACGTGGGGTTGCTTGCAGCAGTCCAGCTACCCATGGGACAAAAAGCAGTGCTTTGCTCCTCAGTCCAGTCCCTTTCACCTTGATTGTTCTACACAGAATCCAGCTTGTTTTTTTTCCCCAAGACTCTAATGTTAAAACTTTTCTTCTGGAGATCTCCCTTCTGGTCTTCTTGTTAGTTAGAGTGGCCATTCAAACCATTTCTTATTGCTTTGTGTACTCTGAACACCTTAGCAGTCATGAAGCTGCAGTCCTCACCTAAAGGGAATTTAATTATGGTTTTAAAGACAACCTTCCAAATAAATACATCTGATTAGACATGTCATTCTTCATAACCTCCTTGTATTTATTAACTAGTACTGTTTGCTTGCCAGAATTTGCAATACCACTTGTTTTCTGATGCATATCTCCAACTAATTTTTTAATAATACACATATCACCCACAAAGAAGTAAGGCTTGGCAGTGCATCACCCATTTCAAACAATTTTTATGCAATAAAATCAATACAACCCTAAATAAGATGGAGACAAAGTACAAATCTGTGCCTTAATGTCTAGTACATCTCTGAAAACTTAACAAGCATTTTGAATAATCCAAATTATATTATTGGAGTTGTTGGAGGATGAAGTTGATATTTTTGTCACAATGAGCCTCGTTTCTATTGTGAAATGACAGAATCATGGTAATGCTGGTTGAAGAGCACTTCTTAAATTCATTTAGTCAGACTTTTTGCCAGGATAAGATCAACACTCCAAGCACAACTGTCACCAACACCAGGACAGGTTGGCTGTAACATTGACTGGCCACTGCTTCAAAGCCAAGGACAGAGATTCCACCTCTTTCACCAACCTATTCCAGTCCATCCTACCCAGTATTTTTCTACATATTTGCAAAGTTCATGTCTGTCGCTTTTCTCACTCACGACTCCTGCAGCAGCATCCTGATTCAGGGTGGTGATATTGTCTAGACAGGATTGCCTTGAGCAAAATGCAGGTTCTCTGTGTCTGGTGTCTGTGGCCTTTCTAACTACACAAACATGTGGTAAAGTCTGGTAATAAAAATAGCTCCTTTTTTTTTTTTTTTTTTTTTTGCTGGAATAACTAATTTTACCTTCCAGAATATGATTATAATCATTTTCTACTTGCCCTTTCTGTTCCTGCCCAGTTCTGTGCCTACTAAGTCCTTTTCTGTGTATTTATTAGTCTTTAGTTTTTGAAGAAAAATCTTTAAATTACTTCTGAGCAATGTTTTTGCAGAAAATGTCAGATACTTCCATTTTGTTTAAATTACAAAGCTCAAATCTTCCTTCTGTCAGAGAACATTGAGAGTATAGCAACATCTTCAACCCATGTTATCTTTTATATCTTTAAAAAGGAAGGAATACCTCCTAATTTGAATACGTAACAATAAATATGAGGTTTCCTAATAGTGACCTTTTATTAGACTTCTCTATTGTGGCCATTTTTTGCTCACAGTGCTTTTGACTTTGCTTTATATTGTAATCAGCATTGTAACTTATTTTATTGCAATGCCTGCCTGTTGCTCTATACTCTTTCATCCTTTCTGGGTGAATTTTAATTTTGGCCTTAAAGCTTAGATTTTTTTTTTCATGAAAATGTGATGTCATATAGTTGATTTAATTTAGCTTCTTTTCTTCCAATGAATCCTTCATTCACTGCAATCCACTGCTCCCAGTCTTTGCTGGAGTCAAGAACAGCTTTGAAGAAACTAATATAGTATTCAGGAGTTGTTCCATGTGCTTTTATGTAACATAAAAGGCTTATTTCCATCATATTAGAAAGCTCATTTGAAAGCCAAAAATTTTCCTTTTTTTTTCTTTCCCTTCTGTTTCTTGATGATGACATTGATTTTCTTGTCCAACCACTTGTGCTGTTGTAGAGATGGGCACCCTGATAACCATCTCGGACAAGACTTGAGCCAAAGTGAATTTTGGAATTGAATTTGGTGGAAATACAGGGCTGGATCGGGTCGATAGGATTGTGTAAGGATAGTAAATAGTTGAATGGAGTCATCTCAAGCACCATTTGAAGATGGTTTTGTTATTTAACACAATTCTGTGCATTCTGCATCCAGGGTGTGCCCACCCTTAAAACACCTTCATGGTTTTTAGATGTGAAAACAGCAGTAAAAAAAATATTTATTCTTTTAGTTCAAGCTGAAGGATGAAATAGTCATGACAGACAGGTAAGACAAGCAGACACATTAAGGGATTTAAATATCAAATATAGCAAAATACACTGGAGATATTAAAATTTAACACAACAGCCAGGGTTCTACAGAAAATCCCAGTGTCATCAATTATCATGCCTCTCCAATTTTCCTTTAGAACAGTTAACATGACAGTAAATGCAAAATCCCTTACAAGTTTCTTTTAAAAATCAATTTCTTCAGTTTAGTTTTCAGATTCAAATTAAAAATTAGTTACATTGTTTTATTTCCTATAAGCCCTGAAACTATCAGTGTTCCTAATGAGAGAACACTCACAAAATACAGAATGAAGATAGTGTCTAGGCAAAGTTGCTATGAATCCAGTTTTCAACAGTTCTTAATATCCTAACTATTAATGAGAAAAACAGCACATTCCACAGATAAGGAATATGATAAGAGATAGAAAGTAATTGTATCAACACAGTGTTCAAGGAGATTCAAGTTCAAGCTCAGGTCTTTGGGTTGGTGGAAAAATACTTTAACAGGAGGGCCACCATTAAAATAATTCCATCTTGTTCCAGTGGTATCTCATAAGCTTCTGGTTGCTATTTCTACATCAAGAAATTCCTTTCCAAATTCTTTCAGAAGCTCAGCAAGGCCTGAAGAAAGCTCCTTGAAAGGCAGGACCACGTCATCATTTAAAAGGCTGAAGCTGACCGAGGCAGCTGAGCTCTCTGCCATGGGGAGTTCCACCTTGCACAACCCTCAAAATCAGCTGCTGCCTCTGTTCAAGCTGAACACTGAGCCCAGCTAGAGCAGAGAGACAGGGAACAGGTGGCTCAGGGTCAAAGCAAAGATCCTTCATCTACTTAATCGCCAATTAAGTATTGCTCTTTTTAGTCAAGACATTGAGTGAAAACAGGGAATGAAGTTTGGCTCAGATTCTTACAAAAAACCACAAAAACCAAACCCTGATGGTACAGAGAAGGTCATGAAATGCTTTCATTGATGGAAATATTTTTGTGGTCGAGCTTGCTGAGGACTGGAATTTCCTACCTTGCTCCACCCCAGCTATAAATCAGCTTTCCCCTACCCTCCTGCCAAGGAGGCACTGCCAGCCTTGCACAGGAGGGGATGCAGAGGAGATGGGGAGGCAGAAGGAAAACACAAACACCACTGGGCAAGGAAAGCCAAGCTGCAGCGTGGACAGCCCTCAGCAGGGACTGCTGCTGAGGAGACTGGGGCCACATGGATCTTTGATGGCTTGGTTTTCCCCTCACCAGAACAAAAGAAAGAAGACACAAGTTGTTATGCAACTTTAGAACCAAGCCAGCTTTATGAAGCACAGGGTGCTGCCTTCCTGCCAAGAAATGCTGCCTTAGGTCTCCTCCTCTGCTCCTTGAGATGTGGCTCTGCCCTCCCCTGCCTCTCCTCTCCCTTCCCTCTGCTCCCAGCCCTGGTGGCTACACCTTTTGCCAGGGCCCTTTGATAAACACAGCACCCACGGAGGGACCTTCAGCCCAAGCACTCGCCACAGAGCCTTTCAGCCCCGTATCTTACACCATCTCAGACCTTTGTGAAGCGTGAGGGTGCAGGGCCATGGTCAGGAAGTGTGATCACAAGCACACCTGTGTCACCTACAGCAGCCACTGCCCTCTCACCATGAGCTCTCACCCTGCCCCTACCCCTGAGCTGGAGAGAAGCGATTCATTTTTTTGGGTGAGCAGCAGTGCTGGTGGCTGGTTTTAGCACATGAGAGATGCCAGGCAGCTCATTCCTCAGGCAGGCACAAAGAGATGCCTCCTTGTGTTGCTATGTCCATTGTAAATAGTGTACATGGGCTGTGTCCATTGTCCCATGGTCAATTATCCCAGCATCTAAAGCAATCAGAGACCACCAGAGTCATCTGATTTATGCAGCAGTAACAAACCAAAGGATTAATCAATGAAAAAGCTTCTGGATCCGTGTGGCAAGAGGAGGAGGAGTACCAAAGATGAAGATATCAATGCACTGGGTTTGTGATGCACCTAGCTCCTTTCAGAGCTGTTCCTAGAACTGATATATTGCAAATCATGGACCAAACAAAAGAAATCAGGATGGGCTGATCTGCAGCACGTGTGCTTCTCCTCATGGCACAGCAGCCTGCCCTGGTTCTTTCCACACATGGCTCACAGCAAGACCACTGATGCTTTTACTGATCAGCTAAAACATCTACCCAATTATACTCTGGGCAGTCTGGAAATAGCAAATGGAGATCTGTCAGCATGTTTTGTCTGCCCTTTTAGGAACAAGTCTCTGAGGTTTTTCAGAGGCCATTTTTAAGAGGCTTTTTCTCTCCCCTTCTTTCCAAATGGCCCTGTTGCTTTTGTTGGATTAAAGTGTGGTCACACATCACAAAAGCAGGGATATGTTTAGTTCCAGCCCAGATTCTGGGTAATGCCTGGTTTGTGAGGGGTAATTCCAGTTGTTTGTCCTGCTAGAGGACTGTAATTGCTTTCTATCAGCAGGGTCCCATCAGCTGAGGATCTGCTGGGCAATGCTCTGGCTGTGAGACACACACCAATGTTGTGCTGCAACATGAGATTATGAGAAGCTTCCATCACTGAATTGTGTGATTAAAAGGAACACAGTGGGTCATGAGAGCTGCAGGGCAACTGCACAAAGCTCCTTGAGAAGGCTGGACCCTGTCTTTCAGCAGAGTCCAGAAAAGCATCAACAAAAACCAGTGTGCAGGGAAAGAGCAGAGCCTGTGCCTGGCACAGCATTGCTTGCTAAAGCCTCAGGGCAGGAATGCATGTGGGTAAACCCCAGGACTTCAAAGGAATGAGATGAAGGAGGGTTCAGCGCTAGCAAAATTGAAGGTTTTTATAGGATATAAATGGCTTTGTGCCTCATCAAAAGGGTAGAAGTCCCAGAGGTAAAACAAATGATAGAGGAGGTTTTGAAGAAGAGACAGAGGAAGTCAAGTCTAAAATAAGTGACTAGATAAGAATGAAAGGAAATAGATGGTGAAAATGGGGTGCAGTAAGGCCTTCAAAGGCTTGCCAGCACTCTTGAGAGTTAATTGGCATTTACATTTAGGGGTGCTTTAAAGCCTTGGGTTTACTGATTTAGGAGAATCCTACACCCCAGAGAGCTACACAGGCCGATGTCTACAGGAGACAGTCCTGGCAGTAAATCCAGAGACACTGGTTAAACTGCAGCAAATACAAATACAAACCACAAATGCACCAGCCAAGGCCAGCAAGAGCAGTGTAAGACCACACTGTAACAACTCTCCTCTTTGCCTCAAGTCCAGTTCTACAGAGGCAAAACACCCAGCCAGTCGTGCAAGAATGAGGCTTGGGGACCCTCAGGGCCTCTCTGTTTTGAGGCTGTTTGACAGTGCTCTGTGGCAAACCTCCCCCCATCTCCAGAGGCATGAGCTGCTGCCATGGTTTAGGCAGAATTTAACTCTAAAAGTGACAGAGGAGCAACAGTGGGGTTGGCACAGCGGTGGGGATGGCTGCTGCCATGGGACAGAGCTGCAGGGCGGTGGTGACAGACAGAAAAAGGGACAAGAGGGAGCTGGAGGGTGTAAGACACAAAGAGTTGGGGCCCAAGGGAGGGTCAGAAGGTTGCCAAAGTCTTGCTGAGTCTCTGAGTGATAACCTGTGGCAGGTACAAGGCAGCAGCTGAAGTTCAGGCTCTGTCCTGCTGGCAGTGTTTGGAAAACAGAAGCTTTGCAGTGTTTTGGTGTTCTTAAACCTCACCGATTTCCGTCACGCTGTCCCAAAGCTGAGTGGGGGGACAGCTTAGTGCTTAATCCCTACTAAAAATGAATCAAAACAGGAAACCAGCTCGCTCTGAAGAGCAACCTCGTGTAGTGGATCCTGCAGAAGCACCAGAGGCTGAGCCACAGCTCCACTTCCACCAGCTGCCCTCACCCCTCTCTTGCAAAAGCTGAGTGCCACTGGCCATGGAGCCATGGGGTAAGGATTCCACAGGGAATAGGGTACACCAAGGCAGCTGGGATACGTGAATGTCTGCTCTTTTTACTCTTTCCCCACTGCCCATACTGTTATTTGGGTACCTGATATACCCAAACACCTGGTGAATGGAAGTGCAGCAGAGGATGCCAGAGAAACAGCTTTGTTGGCAAGTTTTTAAGAATAATATTTATTTCAAAATTCCCTGTTGTTTCTTTCTTAGCTGAAAAGCCAGACGAAGCAAAAATAGTGAAATGTTGTAGTTTTTTGGAAGACAGATACAGTAAAAATGTGCATTTTGGATGACATGAATAGTTTTGAAATTCTCAGTACCCAAACTTTTTTAAATAAAGTATTTATTAGTTTATATCTTTTCGGTATGAAACAGGGGTGTTAGTAAACTGAAAATTGAATGAAAATAGGTGTTTTTTTGTTAAAAGGGGATTTCATTTTGCTGGAATAAAAAATGTAAAAGCTGAATTTCAAATAGAGGTTTTGACTGGTTCTCTAAAATCCGTGTGCTGAGTTGAAATATATGTATGTGCATATATGTATGTGTATGGGCATGCATATAGACATGCCAAATATAAGGATTATTCTTTACATTTTTTAATGTCTCACATAATCAGTTAATTTGCTTCTGCTCTATTAAAACTAAATCTCCCACAGACACAACAGTCTGGTCTAATTATTCTCTTAATCCACAATCATTATCATCAACCAAGTGCTTTCCTCTGTCTTTTAGAAAAAAAGGACTTTGAAGGGTTCTGTGGAACTTTCCAGGATTAAATGTGTGGAAATTGTGAGAAGTGACATCATCATTCCCTGCCAGTACAAATACCCTTTCCAGGTGAGTCTGTCTGTTCACCATACTGAGAGAGACATCACTTCATTTTGTATTTCAGTAGCATTTCCTTCGCAGTGCAGTCGATAATGAACCCAACACTGGGTTCTTGATCAGAAGCTCTACTCCAATTTAAATAATCAAAAGTCAGTGAGGTTGTCTTGGTTTGAAAAGACAGATGTCTGCTAAGGAAGGCAGGAGCCTCCCCTGACATGGAAAATGTAAAACCCTCCCTCCAAATTGTTATGATTTTGGAATTAAGAGGCTCTCAGGCAAAGATATGGGAGCAGGAATAACAGTTCTTTATTAGGGAAGAAAAAAAAATAAAACAAACCACAATGCAGTAATACCAAACAATACTGCCAGATTCAGAAAACAGCCTGACATCCTGTGGGTCAGGGTGTTGGTAGCAGTGCCATTAAATGGTGGCTGCAGTCCTCCTGGAGTGACAGGTGAGCAGTGATCCTGGTGTAGTCTTCCTCTGAAGATCCAGTGGTGGTGTAGATGGGCCTGGTCTTCCTTGGAATCCAATGGAAAGGGCTGCACCTCTGGGAATCCAGTGGAAAAGGCTGCTGTGGTGTTCCACACCTCAGATTATATCCAGGTAGGAATGCTTGGCTCCTCCCTCTGGGCAGAGCTTCTCCCAGTGGGATGCTGGAATTTTATCAGCCATGCAGTGACACTCACTGGCCCATGAACAGAAGAGATGTCCCCTGAGGGAGGGTGGGTTGTGGAAGAGATAAAGAAAACTGCCCAATTAACAGAAGATAACTGGTCCATCAGATAGGCAGAGAATACACACACCCATTTCCTAAGGCAGAGGTTAAGAGCTGCTTCTGAACAGTCCTTGCTACTCCACTTCCCCACATCATCATTTGGCACGTAGCTTTTTAGTAAGAGGGCTGCTGCCTCTTTCCTTTGGTGACTCCCTTGTGACCAGTGCATCTGGGATGGCTTCTCATGGCTGGCTCCTTTCTCTACCCCCTTTCCAGATTGTCCATGACAGCTACATCCTCTACGTGTTTGCCCCCAACCGCGAGAGCCGGCAGAGATGGGTCCTCATGCTGAAGGAAGGTAAAAACCCCTCTACCCACCCAGCTGTGGAAGGTGCTTATGTCAGACCAGCTTTGTCACAAATAATGCTGAGAGAATTAGCAGGAGGAGTCAATGTCTCCAATCTCAGCAGTCAAAGTGTTTATAACCCACATAGTGGGTTATAAAATCAAAATGCTTGTAAATCTGGTGGGTGTGTTTTCAGCAGACATGGGAATTTTGTATATGAGATGGTTTATTTGGGGACCTTAATGTCTGTCAGTGTTCCCATGGAAGTGTCAGAGAATGGACCAGGTCTGTTTGGTGATGCCAAGCAATGGGACAAGAGGCAATGAGCAGAAATTATGCCCAGGAAGTTCCACCTGAACATGAGGAAGAACTTCCCTGTGCAGTTGCTCAGAGAGGGTGTGAGGTCTCCCTGCCTGGGGATATTCCAGAACCATCTGTGCCACATGCTCTGGGATGACCCTGCTTGAGCAGGGGGGCTGGACCAGATGACCCAGCGTGGTCCCTTCCAGCCTGACCCATTCTGGGATTCTGTGATTTGTGTCTTTCTAGAATAAACTCTTAATAAATGACTGTAATTTGAGGTTTCTTCTTCAGGAAGAGACGAGGATTTTCCTATGGCTAATTTTTTAAATAACCTTTTCTACACAGAAAATTTTTCAGCTCTTATTAATAGATTTTTTTGGTGAGATGACAACCTTGTTAGAGAATCATGATTATTAAGGAACATTTTTGTGGGTAGCTTTCATTTCCTGTTCACCTCCTGAATTGTGCTGTGGTTCACTCACATGGTGCTGCAGTAACCAACACTGGGTGCAGAGACAAGCAGAGTGCTTGACGTGAGGAAGGTGTCAATTAGTTACATAAAAACTGCACTAGGCTCTGTCACAGCTTTTTTTCTGTTTTACAGCATTGCTGCTGTATTGTTCCCTCTGAAAACATTGTGCCTGATGGAGATATTGTGAAGTTCATGCACTGACTCTTGCAATCAGTTATTCCCCTATTCCAAGCTTCTACTTTATCACCTCTTCTCATTGAAGATTTGGAGACTATCCCCTCCTTTTGAAAATTTGAACAGTCTCTTGAAAACAAGCCTGCGGAAGCTTCTTAAAGAGCAGATTATTTCCATTTAGTTTTAGATGACTTCTAGAACGAATGTGGATGCAAATAAATTCATTTCCCGCCTTCTTTTTCTTCCCCTAATGTTTTTCAGAAATCAGATACAACAACAGTTTGGCTTCAAAGTGTCATCCAGACTTTTGGTTGGATGGCAAGTGGAGATGCTGTGCTCAGACAGAGAAGATGGCAGCTGGCTGTGTGGTATATGACCCCACCAAAAATGGTAAGGGACTTGTTAAGACCATCCCGACATGGGAAATATTTATTCCTAGCAATAGTAGAGGATTGAATCTCTTTTATACAGAACATCAAAAAATATTATGTTAGATTTCCATATTTCCATAAATGTTCCTGGCTCCTTGGGATGTTCTGGCTTATCTTTTACTGTATGTAGAATTCTATTTTTTTGAATTCACATTTTCCTCTGTGTGATGCTTGGAGCTGGTTTTGAAATGAGATGGAGAACTAAGAACTTCATCAGCTGTCGTCAGTCAGTAAGCCATAACAACTTTCTTGAAATAAATTCATTCAACTGTCCTATTTTAACCAAACCAAACCATATTTCCTCTGTGGTTTCAATGGCCAAGCGTAATCTTTACTTTGTCTCCTGAAAATGAACACAAGTGGTCAATCATTCTTCACCAAAGAAACATTTACCTTGTATTTTTCACCTTGATGCCTTAACTAATCTGTACCCCATTTCCAAGCCCTGCTGAGATTCACTGTGTAGTTGGCAGGTCTTGCTCTCAAGGTCCAAAGCTCACTGTTCAGTGGGTTTGTATCAGCTGTATCAATTCATTGCATTGGTGGTTTCTCCCTTGGTTTTGTCTTCACCTACTTCAAATTACCTTTCTTGATTTCTTTTCAGCCTCAAAGAAGCCTCTTCCTCCCACTCCTGAAGATAACTGGGTGAGTGCAGTGATGCTGTCCTTAGTGTCCTGCCCTGAGTGATTAACTACCAGTGGGGAATATGTCCTTATTAATGTTCACCACAGTGCAGTGACCTAGAATTTCACCTGTGATAACATTCCCTGGGCATTTTCTGTGCAACTGAAATTTTTATATGAAATTCATTGTTTGAAAGTGCCAAAAATTCTCTTGCTGCCACCACACTCCACTAAATGGTCTGGGGTGCTCTTAGGCTTTTAAACCCAGGGGACACCAGTGCTGCCAGGAAAATATCACTTTAGAGAGCATGTCACTGCTTTTTACGAATATGAATATTAATATGAATGTGAATGTGATGAGCCTTTTGCCTAATTTGCGCAGAAATTGTTGCTGGACCCAAGGGAAGCAGTGGTCATAGCCATATATGACTATGAAGGCCAGAACCCACAGGAGCTGACGTTACAATATAATGAGGAATATTTTGTGATTGACAGCTCTGAGGAACATTGGTGGCTGATTCAAGATAAGAATGGGTAAGTCCCTCTTCAACTGCCAATGTGCAAATCCTTTCTAACTCCAGTTTGCTCTTCTATTAACATACATGTTTATTCCCTCTTGTTCAGCTTTTGCAAAGCATCCTCTTATTTACAGGGAAAAAGTGGTGGAAGGTTATTGATGGTAACCATCTTCCATTTGCTGTTGCTTCAGGCAGCTGAAGAAAAGGATCTGAAAGTTAATTTTACAGCAATAAACAATTCAGACTGATATTTGCAGTGATACACAGGGGGGAAAATTGTGAAACTCTCAAGTTTAGATGCACAATCAGTTGTTTTCTTCTCCAGTAACCCCGCTCAATACATCCCCACCAGCACTTTCATCATGCAATGAGCAGGCAAAGCTTTCAAGGCTGACTCCTACAGATGCAGAGAAAATCCTGTCTGTCAGCACACTCACACTTGTCTTGCCTCTCAACAGGCATGAAGGCTACGTGCCAAGCAGCTACCTGGTGGAAAAATCACCGGAGAATCTGCAAGTTTATGAGTAAGTTGTGCCTGTGTTTTTCTTGCACCTCTGAGTGCTCTGGATTTGAAGCTGCAAGTCTCAGATGCCCCCACCCCAGCTCACATTCCACCCTGGGGATGCTCCTCCATTCAGAAGCTTTTCAGGAGAAACTTTCCTGGCCTAGAAATGCTGACTCGGAGTCTTTTGATGTTTTCAGGTGGTACAATAAGAACATCAGCAGAAGCAAAGCAGAAACTCTGCTCAGGGATGAGGTAAACTTATGTACTCCAATCTTATGTATGGGGTGGATGGGAAATAATAATTAATTAGTGACAAACGAAGCCTGCAAGGGCTGCTGTGTGTAAGAGAGATGAACCCTGGGTTCCTGCTCTGTGTCCTTAGTGTGAGATAAAGGACCACCAGCACACCCCCCTTATCTCCACGTTAGCTGAGCATGGATGGAGCTGTGCCATCCAGACACACCCAGTAACTGGAGGAAAAAACTGCTTCAGAGCACTGTGCCAGCTGAAAACTGTGATTTTAGCTCATCTTTTCTATCTCTGCAGGAGGCCTGCGGATGCCAGTAGTTCTCTGAAAATCTAACCAATCTTGTGCTGAAGTATTTTGGGTGAAAGCCAAAAGTATGGCTGTGGGTTTTGTTTTTTTAATTGTGTGTGTGCATGTAAGCACACATCTCTAATTTTTCAGTTGAGCCAGAATTTTCCAGTGAAGACTGTACTGAAAATACAAAGAATAAGCTTCTTGTTCAAATTTTCCACACAAACACAACCTTAATTTTTAAATCAGCTCTTACATTAACAGGTGGCCCTGTTAATAAACACAAATAAAGTGTTCCTTCCTGGAAGAGTAGTATTTTATGGAAATAGCAGCATTTTTGTGCTGTTTTAAAAATTCTTGTACAAAGTACTAGAGGAAAAGTCCACACATGGTTTAGTAGTCTTATTTTTTCTTTCAGTCCTACCAGTACAACTTTTCTGTGGTAACTACCCCCATGGGAGACTTCTGGTTCAAGGCCTTGCAAACCTCACAGCTCCCCCCAAAAATGTGGCCAAGTTTGTGAGTGATCTTTGGCCAGGCTTGGTGTCAGCTGAGAACAGAAGGGCAAGAATAGAGCTCGGAGTAACTTGGGCAGGATGCTGCCACCAAAACCTGCCCACCTCCAGTCCTGAAGCCCTCACTGTGCATGATTAAATGCTTCTACAGCAGCAGAGAGACCTTTCTTAGAGCCTTCCTGTGCCAGATATTGTGTGGTGCAGATGCAGCAGATGTTGTGAGGACACTGGAGGGTCGACCCTGGAAGTTCACAGCTCAGCAGGCTGATCCCACCTGGGCAGAGCTGCACAGCCAGCAGCTCATACCCGGGGATGCAGGAGCAGCTCAGCCTCTGTGTTCAGCTGGAGCTGATCAAAGCTCTAGGGAAGGAGGTCCAGGCAGGGTGCACTTGGTGGATTAGCTCTGCATCAAGTGTTGTGGGTGGGCAGAAGACATGAAATGGAGGAAACCTACCATGTAAAGCAAAGGAGGAGGGAGTGAAAAAAATCAGGCACTTGGGATGCCAGATGAAAATCATCTTTATCTGCAAACAGAAGAAAAATGTGGGGTTTATTTCCAATATATAGGTCAGTACAGCACATTCCAGCCAAACTGTGATGTTAAATCTCCTTTGCCATCTGAACGCCATCTGGGCCAGTGGGATTGTGCCCCATGAGGCATTTTAACATTCAGATGAGTGGAAAACAATTACAGTGAAAAGTTAAAAAGAAAAATTGTTCTGTGAGTGCCAGACTGCAGGAGGATTGCTTTCTTACCCATTTATGTTAGATCCTGGATGACTGGTGTACCTAGGAAAGGGCAGGATCATGTCCAAGGTTTTCCAATCTGTGGTACATTGGTAAATTATCATTCCTACACTCCCATATGGATTCTCTGGTGCTGGATAAACTGTGATTTGTTCTGAGGCTGCTCACTCCATGGGGAGCACTCAGAGGGGTTTGCCTTTCCACTCAGCCACACATTTCATTGAACATGTGTTCTGTCAGATAGGGCTGAGGGCAGTCAATGAATTCAGAATTTCCAGAGGAGAGATTTGGAGGGACAGAGAGGCACACCCACATGTACTCAGCACGAGTGCCTAAGTCTCATTTCCTCTGAGAGCTCTGAGAGGAAGCTGAGGTAAAAGCACCTAACACCCAAGAGGGACCTGCAGGCCCTGGGCAGCCACCAGAGCTGTGCATGGAACACACCAAGCTCTGTCAGTGGGGTGATGGCTCTTTTTTTTTTTTTTTCCTATATGTTTAGCACATCTTCATGATAGGGCTGAAATAAGCACAGCTTTGCTCCCAGCCTACTTCTTTTTTTTTTTCCATTATGTCTCTAACCAGTTTTCTTTCCTTTGCTCCTGTTCCAGGGTAGAGAAGGGGCCTTCATGGTGAGAGATTCAAGGCAGCCTGGCATGTACACAGTCTCTGTTTTCACCAAAGCATTAAGGTACAGCTGAGCTCAGCAGCTTTTCACATCAATTACATCAATGAAATGGCTTCTATGAGTGTGTAATCTCTGTATAGTTGTTTTGGCATTATAACGAGAGAGCAGAAGGCTCATGAAAATGATGGAGGAAAAACACTTCCAAAAAAGGCAGAAGAGTCAGCTGCCAGTCCCAAAGTGTATTAAAGGCTCTGCTTCTCCCTGAATCTAAATATGTGCCCATAAATAGTCCTTTGGACATCACTGGGGTTGTCATTCTGATGGCATTGTCCCCTGAACTGAAGTGTCAGTGGGATCAACATGGGCCATGTGCTGGACTCACCAGAGCTGGGTAGTGCAAGACAAGTGAAGGGGTTTCAGTGATGGGGCAGAAAGTTGCATTTCACAAAGAGGCAGAGAAACTTAGCACACAACCTTCTCTTATCAGGAAACCTCAGCCTTTCTCTCGAGATGAGACCTCCTGCAAGTGAGAGGGAGAACATACAAGAGTTCATTAGCAACTGCAGCTCACTCCTTGCTCCTCCCCCATTCTTTCTGGGGGAAAGTTCTCCCCTTTGCTCACTTGTTTCTGTTTATACCCCAAATCCCTGTCTTTTTGCTGCAAGCTATTTTCTGTCAAAGAAAACCTCCTCTTTTTCAGCATGGACAACAATCCTGTTATAAAGCATTATCACATCAATGAGACAACTGACTTTCCCAAGCGATACTACCTGGCAGAAAAGCACGTGTTTGACTCCATCCCTGACCTCATCAACTACCACCAGCACAATGCAGCAGGTGAGAGAAGCTGAACAGAGGTGTTGCTGGTTTGCCAGGTGACTGTTTTGAATGCAGGAGGGCTCCCAAGCCCTCTGTCCTTACAATGAAGTGCTAAATGGCATCAACTTTTCTCCCACTTATTCTGAAATGGCCATTTCAGGCCAGCTTCCAGCATTACATCCTCACTCTGGTTGTCCTTCTAAGGCTGACCATGGCCAACACAGGTGTCATAACGACATATTATAGAGAGCCCTGGGGGTGTATCACCACTGCCAGGCCAAGTTTTCTGCTGGAATCACGCTGCAGGGCCTTCTTGAGGTGATCTATCCCTGGGCCTTGATTTGACACAAAGTCAAGGACATGGCCCGTATCCATAACCAGACATGGTAACTCCCATCCCTACAGTCCAGGAGTACCAAGGGAAACATTGGGCTTCAAAAATACCCTGTAAATACCAAGTATCATTTGGAAATTCGTCAGAGTTTACAGAGACTCAAAGCTCTGGATGTGAAAATGGGAAATAAGCTGAAAGTGCTCAGAACCGGCTTCCTTCTGTCAGGCAGGAAATCAGAGCCTGCACAGAGGTTCAGCTGCCCTCAAGTGGAGCTGAGAACTCAGTGCAATAAATCTGCTTCCAGAATCCAAGCTGCCCCCTGGGGTGGTGGCAGCCAGGCTGCCATGGCTGTGCAGTAACAAGAACGTGTCCCCGTGTCCCCAGGTCTCGTGACGCGGCTGCGATACGCGGTCTCCTCCTGGAGGAAACAGGCCCCCATCACCGCAGGGCTCAGCTACGGTAAGGTTCTCTCATGACTGCATGGGAATCACACTCCTGGCTGGTTGGCTGGGTGATCCTGCACATCCCCACGGATATTGAGGAATATTTGTGTGGTTACAGCCACAGTAAATGGCTTTCTTCAGGTCTTTGCACTGCACCGTTCAGCAGCTTGTCATCTTTGTCATGGCCATTGATAAGGACTGAACTGATCGTGCAGTGCCTTGAGGGAGGTGATGAGAACCTCAGGGTCCCAGTGAAGTCAACATTAAACAGCAAAATGAATGCTGAACAAAGGGGATGGAAATGGGAGCACAGAATAATTTGATGAAAGCTGAGTCCCTCCTGAAAGATGCCTTCATTTGAATATTGTTGTCAATAGAATTTTGCCAGTATCATCTTTATTGTAATTCTTGGAGACTTCAAAGCAACTCAAGCCCCATGTTGTGCTGGGTACTGCACATAAGCATGGTAAAAACAATCCTCCCTGAAGAACTGGATAGGCAAGACAAAGGAGGGAGAAAGGGGATGTTGTTGTTCCTACCCTTGAACATGACCTGCAGCATGGACTAGTCAAATGAGCTATCAGAGGTCAGACAGGCAATTTGAGGGAGAGCCAAAGAGTCTCACTTGGAGTCCTGCCTCAGTGTTTAACCCACAAAAGCTTTTTGTTTGGCATTCTACTGCTCAGTCTTAACTCTTTCTCCCTTGCAACCAACAGGAAAATTGGTCATTAATGCCTCTGAGCTCACCCGTGTGCAGGAGATTGGCAGTGGTCAGTTTGGGGTGGTCTACCTTGGCTACTTGCTGGGCAAGACCAAAGTAGCCATAAAGACCATCCGTGAAGGAGCGATGTCTGAGGAGGATTTCATCGAGGAAGCCAAAGTCTTGATGTAAGTGGTAGATTCACCACGACAATCACACCCTGTAGGATTCACAAAACTGAATGAAAGTCAGGAATCTGAGTAAGGAATTCAAACTTGGATTATCTGCTATGTATCTTAATAGTAAATAGACTGGTGAGCTCTGGTGGCTACAAAGGAAGGCAATTCAAAGTGTAGGTGAATTACTGTGCTTCCAAGTCTATCAGTATCCAGAATGGTCTTCCAGATCTCTGCATTTCAGGAAGGCAAGGATAATTGATAGTGCATTTTGGAGAGCAAAGTGGTTTTTCTCAGAAAAGATCTCAAAACTTAAGGGCAATTTAATTGAAAAGCCTTACCTGTAAAATGTTTTGCTTTGCACAACTGAATATATTTGTCTTTGGTTTTATTGATTTTTTTAATGCTTTTTTTTTTTTTTTTTTTTTTGCATTTCCCTCTCCACAAAACAGACCGAAATTGATTTTATTTTTGTTTGATTGGATGGTGGCCACTACCAATAAAATGGGATGATATTTAGTCTTTGGTCTGCACATCTGCAAAGCTGGCCTTTGCCGTGAGCTGGGAGCAGCGCTGTGACATAAATTGCTGTATATAACACACTTGCTGTGAGGATAGCAGGCACTGAACCTATTTCAGCCTCTTTCCCACCTTCCCTCCCTACCCCACAGGAAGCTGTCTCACCCCAAGCTAGTCCAGCTTTATGGTGTGTGCTTTGAGGATGCTCCCATCTGCCTGGTGTTCGAGTTCATGGAGAACGGCTGCTTGTCTGACTACCTCAGGAGCCAGCGGGGCAGCTTCTCCAAGGAAACCCTGCTGGGGATGTGCCTGGATGTGTGTGAAGGAATGGCTTACCTGGAACAAAACTCTGTCATCCACAGAGACCTGGTATGTTGGGCCCATGTGGATTTTTTCTTTGCTCCAGAGGGGCTTTTCCCTCTGCTTTCTTCCTTAATTTCAGCTTCCACACTCCTCCTGCCTGTCTGTTTATAGGAGATCCTTTATCTGCCCTCACTGCAAAAGCAGCACAGATATTTTAGAGGAAAAAAAAAAAGCCAAACAAGTCCAGGAGCACTGATCAATCTATTCCCCTTAACTGGTTTTGGGAGAGAAGAAACAAGCCGTAACATTTGCCATTTTTCCTTAGTGGACTCTTTTGCTCCCCAAGAGCCACAGTGCTGACCACTCTTCATGGCTAAAACCAGTGAAGATGACAAAAAGACCTGTTCCAGCATAAGTCATGTATAAACATGCCTTGATGATAAAATAGTTTTAATTAAGGGGTTTTCAGTCAAGCTCCATCAGTCACTGCTGCAGTTCCATTAGGCGTGCAATGACTGTGAGTAGCTGTGGCTATTTTAGGGTCTTGTTCCAGCCTTTCTGGGCAACAGGGGCCTGTCAGAGTGATGGTTGAACAGCTTTTCTGGCAACAGGATCATGCTGCAAAATGTACAGAAAGCATGAGAAGCTCAGGGTTTTGTCCTCTTTGTATGGCACAATGTCACTTTGATGCTCCTTTTTTAAGCATGATCTGCTCTTCCAGGATAAAAGCCCCTGAGTGGCTGTGACAGTGTTTTAGCTCTGACCTGATGCCTTTGCACCTTATTTTCTTGCAGGCTGCCAGGAACTGCCTGGTGGGGGAATCCCATGTGGTCAAAGTGTCTGACTTTGGGATGTCAAGGTAAAGGCACCGGGGCTATGCATGATCCCTTGGGGCTGGCACGGGATGGGGTAACTCAGCATTCCCCCTTCTTTTCCTCTTCCAGGATTGTCCTGGATGACCAGTACACCAGCTCCACAGGAACCAAGTTTCCAGTCAAGTGGTCTGCCCCAGAGGTTTTCTCCTACAGCAACTATAGCACCAAATCTGACGTTTGGTCATTTGGTAAGGAACTCTTGTCAAAACTGAGAAAATTCTACAGCCCCAGCTGAGAAAAACAGGGGGCTCAGTCCTCAAGTAAACTCTCCTCAACACTGCATCCTCTGGACTCCAAGGGTGTTTTGCCTGAATAATGGCTTAGAAAATCAAACCTAAATCATTCAAGTGAAAGAAAGGAAAGAAAATCAAACTACCGAGATACTTCAGAACACTTCAAATATTACCAATTTAATGTATTATACATGTGCAACTCTATATAATACCAAATAATGAACTCTGTTTCATGCTGACTTAGCAGGAGTGTCCAAGGAAAGGAGAGGAGAGGAGAGGAGAGGAGAGGAGAGGAGAGGAGAGGAGAGGAGAGGAGAGGAGAGGAGAGGAGAGGAGAGGAGAGGAGAGGAGAGGAGAGGAGAGGAGAGGAGAGGAGAGGAGAGGAGAGGAGAGGAGAGGAGAGGAGAGGAGAGGAGAGGAGAGGAGAGGAGAGGAGAGGAGAGGAGAGGAGAGGAGAGGAGAGAGGAGAGGAGAGGAGAGGAGAGGAGAGGAGAGGAGACATTTAGGCACTCCATCTCTCTGCATGTCAGTCCCAGGGCACTGATGCATCACTCAAACCCCATGCCCTTCCAAATTTGCTCTGCTGACTCCATTTCCTTTATGCTGATCTGAAAACGTTATTTCACTGCCCACACTTCTCACCTCATTTCCTGCTCCACAGCGCATTGTTTGACGATTTGTGTCCATTCTTTGGTCTCCCTTCTGGACCCTCACAGATAAGGGCACCGCTGTGTGTTTTTGCCCAAAGCCATAACAAAGGCTGTCCCCTGGGCTGTGGATCTGGCACACTCATGGGCCTGGCCCCTCTCCAGCCCACACAGTGAATGGGGCAGTGTGCTGTGCACAGCTCACAGTCAATGGGGTGCCACTCAGCCCTGGGGCCAGCAGTAAATAATGCAGGATTATAACCTTTGCCAGTCTGTGCCTGTGGATTCTGTGCTTGCCGTGCCCTTTGCTGGCTGAAGCTGTGGCTGAAGCTGGGCACTCCTGGGGTGGGCTACGAGCAGCACAGTGGCAGCTGGGTGCTCAGGCCCTGCACAGACTCAACAGGGAGATGCTTCAGAGAGCACCAGAGATCCTGGCTGGCATCCTCTAACTGTACAGCTGTGTTAGGGCCTGGCTTTTCTACTGAGAATACAAGTGAAAATGCTTTTTCAAGTAACTGGCACCAGTGTTAAGCTGCAGAGAAGAGCAGGTAGAAAGTGGCCCTGCTGAGGATTTTATTTGCGTCCTTGTGATTTTTTCCTGTTTGATTGCTTTAGGAGTGCTGATGTGGGAGGTTTTCAGTGAAGGCAAAATCCCCTATGAGAATCGCACCAATGCAGAAGTGGTGGAAGAAATCAATGCAGGATTTCGGCTCTACAAACCCAAGCTGGCCTCCAAGGCAATTTATGAGGTGATGAGCCACTGCTGGAGGATGGTGAGTATTGTACTGGAGAGCCCTATTTCCCAGAGAAAATAACTTCCTTCCCCTTGGCTTTAAGGAGGAGAGAGACTTGTGCACTCCACATGCTAACAGAAGATAAAATCCTGGAGGTGAAGCACTGTAGCTTTCATCTGCACTAGCAAGGAACCTCTGGACTCTCTGCCTTTTATTTGACTTCACTGAGAAGCCCATGTAGTGCACCTAACTCAAGTTAATTCCACAATTTCCTTGCTAAGAAAGCTGTGGATCTGTGGGGCTGAGTTCTAATGGTGGTAAAAATGACAGCCAAGCCATTACAAGGTTCTTAGTGTCCACCAAGCCAAATTCACTGGTAATAGAAAAGAAACATTTCACAGAAGGAAGGTAGTTCTTCCTGTGGGATTTTCTCTATAGGGGTAGATTGTATTTTTATTAATGCTCAGTTTCTTCCCAAGGTTTTCCTTGCTAACCTTGCCATACCTCTCCAGCTGACGTTAATGTTCTTCCTCTCTCTTCTCTCCCTTGCTCAGGGGAAAGATGAGCGGCCATCCTTTTCTCTTCTGCTGTTTCAGCTGAGTGAAATCTCTGAGTTTGATGTGTAATCATGGCACTGTGTGCTCAGCACAGCCAAGAGACTCCTGAGAAGAGAGAAGGCTGGATTTTCCCCAACAAAGCATTAACAGGAATCCTCTCACCATAAACACTTGCCATATGCCTGGGGAGAAGGAGAGGGCAGAGGCTGGTACTTCCAGACAGACAAGATATCCCCAGGTCTTCCAGAGCCTAGACAGAGGCTTTGGTTTGGCCAAGAGTGTGGTTTGCATCTTAAAACCAGAAGTGACTATTGAGCATGGAGTCCTGAACCACACAGTCCAGCAAGGGTGCTTCTCCTAAAGAGACAGCCTCAAAATTAAGAGATCTGATATTGCTGTTCTATTTCTGTGAACTCCCAAATGAAGGTCTTCCCTGGAGGGAGGTAAAAAAAAAAGCTTTCTTTAACTGAGGAGGAATGTTTAGACACTTCCCTGGCTCTCTAATTCAGAGTGGGCTGGACCTAAAAGCTCTGAACAGGAATAAGCCTGGGAGACACAGAAGCAGGCTGGATTCAGTGACTGCATTTCTGATGCTGGTATTTCAAGGTGGTTTTGTTTTCCCTTTGCATGATTTTCCCTGCAACTGTGGCATAACAGGAACAGGATTTGGATACCTGGTAAGCTGAAGTGGTGTCTGTGTGTGCATGCAAGTTTGTGAGGGAGGAATAGAAAAAGAAATGCATGTGCTGAAGAGTCTTGAAATTCTCTCAAATTGAATTGTACAGTGAGTGGGAAAATGGGACTCTGATGCAAATGAAGACATTCTTGGAGGGAGGAAGTCAAAGCTGAATGTTTATATTGATTTTTTTCTTCAGTCTTTCTACATCAGAAGATTAATATGTGACCTCCACCCAAATTCTTTGAACAAAGTATGGAGGACTGAGCAGTGCAGAGTGTTACGTGTTCACAGCCCAGGACAAGACAGAGTATCCCAGGATCTGATTACCTGTGAACGGTACAGGAATCTACTCCTGAACTGGTGTGTTGGGCAGGAAGGAGCCAGAGGGCTCAGGAGGGAGCCAGGAGGAGAAAACATGCAGAGTATGTGCTCAGTGCACCAGTGATCATGAGAAGAATTCTCTCATACTTTAAAAAGTAACAGAATCATCACAAGTAAAGACTTCTCCATCTCTTCTGTGAACAAAGGCACTGACCAAAGAAAAAATCCAGTGTGAATGGTGTGCCTGGGTTCTTCCTCCTCAAGGAGTTCCACATTATGTGGCGACAGCAGAAGATATAAACAAAATCCATCTCCTGGTATTTCAATTAAAACTGCAGTTTCGCTGCAAGACAGAGACACTGTTTTGACATAAATTACTTCAACCCCAAATGTGTGGGTGTTGGTGTCCTGCAGAATTTGTAAATAAGATGAGGACTTTTTGCTAAGCATTAACAATCACTAGGGAAGTCGGGAGGACTCACAGATGATATGTGCAGATATGCAATATATATTTTTGATGCTTTTCTGTTTGGGCAGGTGAGAACAGGAGGAAACCTTATAAGACAGGAGCTTACAAAAACTCTGAAGTGCAAACTTCAGCAGCAACCTCCTGTCACTACACAAGTCAGGTTCAAATATGTTTGCCAACAAAAATGGAACAAGGAAATCATGTAATCCCATGATCTCACATATCCTGTGTCAAACTATTTCTTCACAGAAGGAGGCTTAATTTTTGGTATTTTTCAAGCTCCTTGTTCTAGGGTGGCTTTTAGGAGCCAGAATATCTTTTCAGGCATGTGGAAATGGGCAAGGCATCAGTTCCTGCCTTACACATCTCCCCACACTGTGACAGGGGTGTCTACAGGCTCAGAGAGTTCAGCTTCTGCCTCACTGCCCCCACCATCCTTGAAGGAACCAGGGGTCTGCTAAGCATGAGGACATTGCTATTAAAGAGCAGCAATATTGCTCTACTAGGTGACATTTCTAAGGTTATATTTATATTTAGATAAGTGTAATATTTATTAGCTGGAGTGGGTTGCACAAAATATTGTTGTGATTGTTTATGTTCAGTTTTATTTTGCAGTCTTTCTATGCACACAATGTGGACTTTTACAAACAATAAAATTGCTAAGTCCCAACTGTGACTTTCACTATATATGAGCAAAACTGCAAAAATCATGCACCTATAATCAAATCTCCTCCACCACGATGCAATCAGGCATCTTCTGGCTTTCTGAAATATCTCTGTTCCCCAGAACTATGGTTGTATTCTGGGGTTACACAATGTGCTGGGTTTGTGGGAGTAAGAAGCATGCAGAATCTCTGCAAATATGGTAATTTATTACATAGACACCAGATTTTTAGGTCTAAATATCCATTATGGTGGCTTTAAATTCTCTGAATCTTCATAAAATTCGGGGTGGTAATATCTGAGTGCTCCCAGAGGGTGTTTCCCCATAATTTACAGGGCACTTCAGGAATCTCAAAAGGAATCTCATATCAGAGTGGGATAACTGCACGATATCAATGCACTCCAGCACAGTCTTCCCTCACCACAGCAGTGTCTAAGGCAAGTTTAGCTGGGCGCCCTTCACATGGCTTGACCAGATCAGTTCCCCACAAAGCAGAGGTAAGAATATCAGTCTCCCACTGCAAAGTGAGTTCCCTTTCTCTGAACACCCCTTCCCTGCCTCCCTAGAAAGCATTTCACACGTGCTGAACATTTAAGCTGCTGCCTCTTGGCTTGGCTGTGTCTCACCAGGGTGGGAGGTTGTGCTTGTCCCTCTTTTTCCCCACTGGTTGTCCTGGGTGGGTGCAGGGCTCTGCACACCTGGCTGGAGCCAGGCCTGGAGCTGTGTCCCAGCGTGTCCCCAGCTGCTGCTGAGATGGCCAGGCACAGGCACAGCCAGGCTGGAGCCCCTGCTAGCAAAGGCAGTCAAGCAGTAACCTCATCTAGAAAGAGCAGCTGATGCTTCTCAGTGGAGACCAGGGACTGCAGCGTGGCAGCATTAGCCATGAAAAGCTCTTTTCTGGGCATGGGTCAGCACCCCTGGGGATGTGGGTGTTGTTCCACTGCACAATTACCTTAAAATCAGGCCTGAAAAAAAAAATCTAGAATTACCTGAAGTGTTTTTTAATGAACAGGTTTTTATGTGATGTTTGGCATTGTTCCTCTCTGAACGCTTGTCAGCGCAGCAGGATTCAGGTGAATGGCTTTGCTAAAGCTCACTTGGCAGCCACCACAAATTCATGTGTATTCTTGTGTTCACCATCATGTTCTCACTCCTCTCCATACACTGATGCACACACTGCTGCTGTAGCTGCATGGGGCTGCCCCTCGCTGCCATTGTCCCCAGCCTGCAGGGAGATCTGCAGGACAAATGCAGGGAAACTCATTCTATCCTTCTACCAGCTAACACAGCATGGAGCAGAAAATTAAAATAGTATCATAACATTCATGGAATTCCCATCACACTGAACCTGGCCAGATTGGGACCAGATTAAACTGTGCAAAAAAAGTCCACAGCAGTGTTTTCTGACAGATTTCTTGAACCTTGTTTCATCCATGGCCTCAGAATGATATTTGCTGTTAAATCTTTTGTGTCTGCAGTAACAATGCTCACTTATTGAATTTTTCTGACAAGTATTAAATAGTAAAAAGAGGAATGATGGTTACAATGTGTTCTAGTCAAGGGTGAGAGAGAGTTGTAGATATCACAGAATCATAGAATAGTTTGGGTTGGAAGCGACCTTTAAAGGTCACCCAGTTGAAAGCCCAAGGAAGAAATGCTGTGCAGAGAAAGGCTCCATACCCAGAGATTTACTGATACATTTTTTTCAGGCATGATCCTGTCCTTTAAAACAAAGCTAGTTCCTAAGACTGTTCTGCTGCTTTTCTAGTTTGCAGTGCCTTCAGCCCATGGCATCCATTCAAATTACAGCAGCAGATCTGAGTGTAAACCTGGTGTCCAGGCTTCCCCACAGAGCCAACAGACACCCCCAGGAAGAAAGCTCAGCCCCACACTTTCATGGACAGCAGCAGCAGCCTCTGAAGAATTGGAGGGGGGTCTCTCAAATCCAGAAAAGGCCAGGCAGCAATCTGATTCTGGCATAAGCTCATGCTCAGGAAAGGGATGCTGCCAGGGCCACCACAAAAATAAATACCTCTAGACCTGTATCTCGGCTTTCATGAATCCTTGGGTATCCACCAGTGTCTTTCAACAATGAAGACAGCTCCATAGAGGGTTTATATCACCATGAGGCAGTGTCCCTCTGAAAGCTGTGAGTTCGGATTTCACACTACATCTGAGAAGCTATATTAGAGCTTTAAACAGATGTACAAGCAGGAGTGGAAACTTGTCCCTGAAAAAAAAACAGATGCCAAAAATGCCACAAGGAAGACCTTTCAGAGGCGGTGCTGACTCAGAAGAGGATCGGAGCTCTGAGCAAAGGCGCTGCCTTCCTTCAGGTTTTGATCCCCAACATGCTCAGTCATCCGAGGCTCTGTGTGTTTTCTACATGTGTACGTATTCTGCCACCAGGGCGTTTGTTAAGATGGTAGGTGACGCCTATCAATGGTCCTCCGAGGGGCAGAGGGGCTGAACACCCGCGACCCAGCGAGCCCAGCAGCAGCGACATGGAGAATCCCAGCCTGGTCCCGCTTTCTCAGGGACCCAAACCCGCTGTGCCAGCACCAAGCCTCCGAGGGGCTGCTGCAGCCGCCCCCTGCTCTCTCCCCTCCGTGCCCCGGGGGTGCGGGCGGCCTTCCCCTCCCCGCCGGGAGCCGCCGGCGCCGCGCTGCCGCCAGCCCGGAGCTCCCCGCCGCGGGGAGAGCGCGGCCCCCGGCCCCGAGCGGGGGCAGAGCCGCGGCCGCGGCCCCGCCGCGCATCCCCCGCGCCGCTGGGGGAGGAGCCGCCCGCGCCGCTCCAGCCCCTTCCCGCGGCGGGGCCGGGGCTCCCCCCGCCGCCGCGCCGCGCGGAGGGGCCGGCGGAGAGAGAGAGCCGCGGAAGTGCACTTGCTGCAGCCATTTCCTGCTCTTTGTGCGGGCGGCGCGGAGCATCCCCCGCGGAGCATCCCGCGGCGCCGGCATCGCACCCGCGGAGCGCAGGTGAGCGGGCGGGGGTGGGCGCGGGGCTGCGCGGGGGCTGCGCGGCTCCATCCCCTCCTTCCCTCCCTCCTTCCCTCCCTCCCCGGGGCTGCGCCCGCCGCCGAGCCCCATCTCCGCCGAGCCCCATCTCCGCGGAGCCCCGGGCGGGCGGAGCGGGGCAGGTGCGGGCGCGGCGGGCGGGCCGGGATGTGCGGGATGTGCGGGCCGGGATGTGCGGGATGTATGGGATATATCCCACAATGCCCCGAGCTACCTGCGGCGCTCAGCCTGCCCGCAGCCGCCGCACGGCGCCGGGGAAAAAATAGCGCAAATCCCCCTTGTCCTCCCCCCGCCTCGCATCCCCAGCACGGGGGAAGGGGCCGAGCCCCGGGCCCGCGGGCGCTGCAGGCCCCGCCGCGGCAGCGCAAGCCCGAGCCGGGGTGGCGGCGGTGCTGGTGGAGAACGGGGCGCGGAGAGGATGCTGATGATAGAAGGGCGGCCCCGGCCGGCTCCCGGAGCACCCGTGGCGTGGAAATACGGTGTTCCAGGGGGATGAGAGGGATGGAGGCAGCGCCAGCGTCAGAGACAGCGCTGGGAACGAAGGGCTGGAGCGGCGGCCGCAGGTTCGGGCTGTGGCGTGGGTCGCAGGCGGCGGAACCGCTCCCGCCCCGCGGCGCCGGTGCCCGTGCGCGGGGCCGGGCAGCGCTCCTTTGTGCTCAACTTTGCCCCCGATGCCGCTGGAAATGCCGCTGGAAATGCCGCGTGCCAGCCGCATCCCACCGGGCGGAGGGGGAGGGAGCGAGTGGATGGATTCCGCAGGAAATTTCCGTGGGTTGGAAGGACCGGGAAAGAACGAGGAGAAGAAGAAGCAGCACACAGTCAACGCTCCCTGCTATTGGAGAAGGGGGCAGGGTGCAGGGTTTGTGTGCTGTCAGGGGACACTGCCAGCAGCACAGCGTGGCCCCCTTTGCCATCTGCCGCTTCCCACGGGGGGTTCCTGCCTGGGGGCTTTGGATCACAAAGGTCTCAAAGAATTAGGCTGAGTCGCTGAAGCCTCTGCACCCTCCTGCCCTGAGATACCGAAAGAAAAATCATCCTCATGTTTTGCATGATGATGGTAGTCTGGGGTTAGGCACAGACATGGGTGACTAGCCCAGTGTTCTGGTGTCACAGCCATATAATTCTGTGCTAATTCCCTGCAAAGGGAAATTCTTTTTTACTTTTATTTGGACAGTTGATTGTTTTTAATGAAGCCTAAGGAATAGAGAAAAATCTTCCATTTTCTGACCATGGTCTCTGGAGTAAAGCAGAGTATGCTGAATTCATTTTCACTGAATTCAATTTTGTTAACAAACAATTATCATCTTTGCATGAGAAAAGGGAAGATTGGTTTTGGAAGATCAATAATTGGTCAACTATTAACAATACTGGCCTGTGTGATTTAGTTTCCCAAGAAGTGCTTTAACTGTCAGCAGTGGCTTGCTTATAAACTTGCTGTAAATTTCTCAACTCTATTGGAAATGTAGTTTCATATACCTATCTCCTTCCTTGACCTGCTTTCTTTGGCAACAGAAAAAAAATACTATTTAGTTATTCTAAAAGAAATAAATTCCAGGGTAATTGTGTTGCTCAGAGACGAGGATGCTGCAAATGATTGGAACTCAGCCCTAATGGGATGGCAGAAAACATAGAGTGGATATAGAGAAAAACAGCTTCAGGAGTCATGCAGTTTGGCTTCCTTTTTGTAATGGGAAGGGTAATTTTATGGGTATTAACATCTGTGTCTGTGTACAGCAGAGGCCCAGCTCTGCCAGCTTCACTCACTCCGCAAAGAACCTCCTGACTGTGGTGAGGGTTGCAATTGCAAGTCCTGTGCATTTTAGGCAGGAGTCAAACTAAAGTTTTACACTGTGAAGTTATTTTTTACTAAATATATGTTTGTGGCCAGGATCCTTTATCCTCCTGTTGCTGTCAGGCAGTGGGTACCAGAAACTTGGCTTTTATGCAACTGACACTTTGTTCTGCTGGGTATTTGTTGGGCCAGGAGAGGGCCTGCCCACTGGTTTGGTGCTATATTTGGAGAAAGAGAGGGAAGCATTTTCACAGGGGTAAAACTAAATTCAGTGACTTTCCCAGGTTACCCAGGGGCTGGGAATCAAAGCTGGAAAAGATTCTCAGATCCTCAGAGAGTGACCAGGTTTGTCCTCCTTCTCTACATTGCCACCTCCCCAGCAAAAATCTTTTTCCTGCTCACCTCACCCCAGGTTCACAGGGCTCAGACTCTGTCTGGGCAATTCCCATTTTTTCTTGCCTCCTTTCCTGCTCTTGGTGTCTACTACAGCACCAGTGTGAGTGTCTGCTGTAGGAGCAGGCAAGCTGAAAATCCTAAACAGCCCCTTGCCACTTCCCCAGAGCTCTGAGCTGTGCAGCTTGGGAGCTGAGCACACGTGCATGCAACATATTCATTTGCTTTTAAAAGCCTTTATTTCCCCAAGCTGCTTGAACAGTAAAGTCACCTTTGTGCTTCTCCCTGCAAAAAGGATGATACTGCACCAATACTTCTGGGCAAGCATTTTGGTGGGGAAGGCAGGACATGCCCTGTAAGTTCAGACATTTGGGATCAGATGTCTGATCAGACTTTCCTGTGCTGACTGTGAAATCTGGTCCCCAGGCTGCTGCCACAACAGCCCCTGTGTCAGGAACTCCTCCTTTCCATCTCGGGCTGGTGCAGCCATGCTCCCTGCCTGGCTGGCTCCCTGCAGCTCCCCCAGGTCCTCTGTGAGATCATTTGGCTTTAGAAGGTGTGTGAGATGGCCAGAGGGTTTGCAGCTGAGGTGTGGGAAGGGGATGGGAAGTTTCTGCAGCAAATGAGCAGAAAGTGTGGGCAGCACTGCACCCATTAGCACGGATGCTCATGAGCAGAAGGGATAAACAGCCCAGTGCAGCATCCCTGCCTCGGGTTTCACTGGGGTGGGGTTGGTTTCTGCCAGGCTCACCTTCAGTTTTGCCAAAACACGTAGGACCAGAGGAGCTTTGGTTTCTCTGACCAGGGGTGGGATATGGAGGTAGCTCCTGGCAGCCTGTGAGGCCAGAGAGGCAGGATGTGCTTCAGGTGTGCCTGGGCTGGGACAGAGAAAAGCCCCATTCCTGGGCACGCTGCTGTGCTGCTCCCTGCTTGGGTGGAGCCCAGCCCCGTGGCCACGTGTGCCCAAGCACTGTCACCAGACCACCACCACGAGCTGAGTGTCCTCTTCCCAGCACAGACACCCACCCCAAAGCCCAGGTGCTGGATGGCAGTTAAGGCTTTTTGATGAGCTCCCCAGGGATCCCTGAATTCCCTGCGCTGGAGCCGCTTGGCCACTGCCAGATGACCTCCCAGCTGCCCCCCTTGTCTCTGGACAGAGGGGATGGGGCTGGATTTACAGCACAGCCCCAGCATGTCTGGGTTAGGGTGAGGGAGGAAGGCACAGGTCTGGGGGAGCAGGGCTCCGTCTGCCATCCTCTCTGGATGATCTGGGGTGATGATCCAGGTCTGCTGGCCCTGGACCAGTGGCCCCTCTGTCACACACTCTGTCTGTGAGGCTGCTGTCTGTGGCAATGTGCTAGAGACACCAGGCCCAGGGGAAGTCCTGGCTGACCACGCTGTTCCCTGGAGCTGCTGTTGGGTTCTGGTTGGTGTTAAGAAAGGGTGGAGTGGAAACTGGAAGTCCCCATAAAACCTCATGTGTTAAACCCTCGAAGTCTCATTTCTCCAGCTGCATCTGGATCCTTGCACTGCTCAGCCATGGCAAAACATGGGGTGGGCTGGTGGCTGATTGCACCTCTCCCTTGCAATGACTTGATGCATTCTTTTCTGTTCATGTATTTCTGCACCCTTCCTCTCTGCCTGTTTGTGTGCAAGATTTTTAGGGTAGGGACTGGCTTAGCCTCCCAGGTGTGTGCACTGCCTGGCACAGCAGGACCTTGATGCTGGATTTGGTACTCTTTCTCCTGGGGTGGCCCAAACAGCAGCAATAATTTTGTCCCTTGAGTTGCTGAGCTCTTTGGGTGTCACAGGGTTGTTGTGGGAGTGCCTTTAACTACAACAAATGGACAACACCTTGCACAAATGGCCTAAGAATTGGACTTGGAGAAAAATGGGGAATGAGCCCAAATAAACAGCCACAAAGCCCTCAAAGCTATGAAATGGAAAGTTTTGCCTTCTCAAGCCTGAAGTATGTAATGAAGCATGAGTGAGTAGCCAGGAGTGTTGTTCTGGGATCCCAGTGGTGAGTGCTGAGGTGCTGGAGGATGGTGGAGGAGCGTGTTGGGCAGTTCTGTGTCCATCTGTGTCCATCTGGGGCTGGGCAGGCTGAGCCTCCCCCCGTGCAGAGCAGCCCAGGGAGCCCGCAGGCAGGCAGGGAGGAAGCTGCAGAAATGTAATGTCTGGGTTTGACAGTTGCTACAATTTGTAACAGGAAACCATTTAACCAGACAGGGGTGAAGAAGAAAACAGAAATTTGAGTGTGGAGGGGAAAAGCTGCTTGAGATTTTGGGTATTTTCCAGGCACTCATTTAATGATTCTTCAGCTGCAGGTACAACCAAACCTGTTTCTCAGCTGCCTGGTGCCTTGGGGAGGCATTTGTGGAGCAGGAATGAGTTCTGCCAGGAATACTCATAGGTATTCCTGCAGCCCACGATGATGAGGCACAGCTACAGACTCCTTCCCTCTGTTGAAGCCACCCCAGGGTGACACCCTGTGTCACCCCCTTAGCTGTGGCCCTTGCTGGATGTGTGTGTGCCTATCCATGGATGTCCCAAAGCCATTATCCTTCATGCTCCCAGTGCTGGAAATAAAAAGCAAACTTATTTTCTTGGGAGCAGTGGGAGATGCTGTTGTGACCAGAGGAGTGGTGTGGTTGTACTCAAGGGGTGTTCTGCTGCTGCTGTACTTGGTGCTTGTGCAGACACTGCTGGAGCCTTGTGCCCTGCCTGCTACCATGTCTAGCAAAAAAAAAGTTGCAAAAGCTTAGAGAAAAGCCAAAGAGATGATTAAAGGATTTGAAAACATGCACTGTAATGAGGCAGACAAAGAGCTTAGCTGGCTTGCAGGGTGTTATATTGAAATGTGTGAGTATCTCGATGGGAACTTTGATTTAGGGAGCTCTACTGTCCTGCAGATCAGAGCAATGAAACTCAAAGGCTCACATTTCAAACTAGACAGGCTCTGAGTGAGGCAATAAGCACTGGGTGGGGGGGGGGGGTGGTTTTTTAATGGAAACAGGTGTCAATATTTAAAGAATTCTCTCTCTCCAAATGTCTAAGTGCAGCAGGGTGTTTTTCTGGGAGATACAGGCTCTAGGTTGGCTGCAGCTATTGCAGAGGATTAGGCATTAACTGGGGAAGCCCTGTGGCTGTGATTACACAAGGGCTCAGCCTGGGTGACAGCACCATCCCCCCGTGCCTGAGCACTCAGAGCCAAGGTGAGTGGCAGGGGAGATGGGGACACACAGGTTTATTCTGTGGTTCCCACTGGGCTCCTGCCTGGGGTAAGCACCAGGGAACTTCCAGAAATGTCTCCCTTTGATTTTATTTTGTGTATTTATTTTCATTTTTGCAACTGGAGCTCTTGGCAGCTCCTGGGACTGGGCAGGGGATGCCACGTCAGTGGTAAAAGTAAGGAAATTTAGCAGCAACTTTTTTTTTTTTTTTTTTTTTGCTGCTTGCAGTGCCAAAGCTTTGCCTGCACAACACTCGAGCCTTTCCAGTTCACCTCTGGGATTTAATGCAGTTGGTTGTTTACAGTTTCCAGGGCTGTTCATGTGTGTGAGGAGAGCATGTGAGTGTCAGCATCCGTCATACTTCTCTACTCAAGCTGCTTCGGGAGATACTCTTGATAGCACCGCTTTGCATTTCGGAGCACACGCTTTCACCCGGGGCAGCTAAAGCTGCACTGCAGCACCCAGCTGTTCTGTCTGAGAGAGTTTTGCATAGAGTTAAGAGAGAAGTGCTTGGGTGGGTAGTTGTGTTTCTCTTATTCTGCATTTCTGCTCTGCTGTTGAATCGCAGGAGAGAGATGACACAGAGATGTGGTATAATGCACAAGAAAAGGGAAAACATACATTGGGATTTTGTCCCCTGCAATGCCAGCCAGTCGTGCTCTGATTTTGTCCTTTCCCACTCAGTGTCCTGCTGGCTGGCTGGTTTTCTTGTCTGCCTATCACCCTCTCTTTTGCTTTGGATTTAGCAGGGGAGCTGAACATCTGCAGCCATGACGACTCACGTCACTCTCGAGGATGCCTTGTCCAACGTGGACTTGCTGGAGGAGCTGCCCCTGCCAGACCAGCAGCCATGCATCGAGCCTCCTCCCTCCTCCATCATGTACCAGGTACTTCAGCTCCCCGAGGCACAGGGTAGGGAGGGTTGTTCCAGTGGCTCATGCACAGCACAGGGCCACACACAGTGCTGTGAGAACCAGCTGAAAACATCCGGGGTTCAGCATGGTGAAGGAAGTGTTCAGAACAGATCTAGCCACAAATGTGTTCCCAAGGACTTTAAAAGGAAGGCACCAGAGTTTGGTGAAAGGGACTTTTAAGGCCGAGGAAAATGAGGACCAGAGTGCATGAATGGGTGGGAAGCAGGAGATAAGATTTGTGATAACAGCAGAAAGTTCTCAGCGATGTTTATTTGTGCACATATTTCTGTGCTTCCTTTCCATGATCGTGCGTGCATCGAACTGAGCAGGGCAGGCTCAAAGTCCTGCCTGACTTTGGCTGGCCTGTGCCTCTAGCACAGCTGGAGCTGCTGGCATGCAAGGGAGGGCAGCTGCCAGAGCCACTTCTCTGCCCTGAACAACTCAGATTTAGCTGCAGCTGCACTCACCAAGCAAAGCTTGGCAGAGGCCCAGGGCACGGCTTGGCTCCTGCTTTTGCTCCCACAGTGGGATGCCTCTGCTGCTTGGCCACCACACCCTGCCCTGTAGCACACACCCAGGGTTAAATATAATAGGGGGTTCCTTTCTCCATCCTGCCACTCCTGAGTTGCTGGCTCACCCGTGGCAGTGTATAAACACACCAGCACTGTGATTGTTGTGCCTTGTACGCAGGGCTTTGGAATTACAGCATCTCCTTCAGCAGGTCAGACCCCGGGCTCATTCCACAGCTTTGGTATCTCTGTGGGTTATCAGACCCAAAGGTCATTCTGGGCTGTTCAAATTTCAGCTCTCCCTGAAAAATCTTGATGTAATTATTTGCTTATCTCTTTTTTCAATAAATGTTTAGCCTTTGCTGGCTGTGTTTCATGAGGGGCTCAGGGTCCAGCCTTATGGCACAGCCTCCTTTCAGGGCCATAAGTTTGTGCACACAGCTGGGCCTAAAAACCTCCTCTAAGCTGGATCTGGAAATGTTGGCCAAGCCTGTTTCCTCATCATACTCACTTTGTGTGTAGCACTTTCCCCTGCTAGCCAGAAATGCTCATGCAATCTCAGCTTTTGTTGTCACATTGGTCACATGTGATGTCCTGCAGGCACTCTGAAGAGTAGCCCTCTGGCCACAGGTCTGTGCTCCCAGCTTTCCTACTCAGGAAATCAGTTATTGAGGTGAGTGTGGTTGCTGCAGTGCTGCTGTCATCACAAGGAGCAGCTCTGGGTGCTTAGGACCTCTGTCTGCCCTGCCCTGCAGCAGGTACCATCAGCCAGCCTTGGCAGAGGAAATCACCAAGCACAGGGCATGTGAAGGGCACTCCAGAGAGCCAAGGGAGCTGATTTGCCATCCCCAACCTGCCTCTGCAGTTTCTTGCTCCCCTGTCCCAACCCAAAACTGTATGACAACTTCCAGAACAAATGTTTGTCCCAACAACTTTTTGTGCTTGCACTGAGAATAGCACCTGGATGAGGGCTGACTTTCATATTTATGTTTTCCAGACAGCTCATTCCCTGCCCTTTCTCTGTGTTTATCCCTTGGTCTTCCTGCTGACAGGATGTGGTCTTCCCCTAGCAGCCAGGGCACAAACAGAAATTAATAAGGCTGCATCTGTCTTTGAGTTACCAAGATAAAATCTCTAGAATAATTGCTCTAGCTTTTCTCTCTGGTGTGGCTGCACTAAAGTTGGGCTTAATTCTACAAGGATTGTAAATGTCAGTCTTGACTGCCATATTTCCACACATATTCCCTGCAGGACAACCACGTAT
Organism: Vidua chalybeata; assembly: GCF_026979565.1. Lineage (NCBI taxonomy): Eukaryota > Metazoa > Chordata > Aves > Passeriformes > Viduidae > Vidua > Vidua chalybeata. Next base: position 13,873,374 of record NC_071544.1, read on the forward strand.
GATTCCAGAGCATCTCAGGGGGTGTGTGTGTATGAAACTACTTCCACTAGGTACTTCCACTACCTAGTGGTGCAGCACCTCAAATAGTTCACAAGCTCCTCCTGTGCCCCAGGAGCCCTACTAATTCTACTTTTTGCCAACACATCCCATGTTAGGCTGTACCAGGTGAGCAAACAACCAGCTGTGTTTAATCCCCATCTCTCCATTTTGCTCACAGGCTAATTTTGACACAAACTTTGAAGACAGGAACGCCTTTGTGACAGGCATTGCCAGGTACATCGAGCAGGCCACGGTGCACTCCAGCATGGTGAGTCCCCCAGCACTGTCCCCAGGCTGCTGAGCCCCCAGTGCCTGCCCTGTCCCACCAACACCCCTCTGTCTTTCAGAATGAGATGCTGGAAGAAGGCCACGAGTACGCCGTGATGCTCTACACGTGGAGGAGCTGCTCACGAGCCATCCCTCAGGTAGTCAAGCCCTCCCCAGGCAGGGGGGCTCCCAGAGCACCTCTTTGGTTTTGTCTTGAGTGTGGGTTAGTTTGGAGTGGAGACAGAAGAACAGGAAAAGCAAAGCAAACTAAAGCAGATGATGCTGAGATCCAGCCATGAGGAGATGTCTGCTGTTGATTGGGTACTTTTTATCTGCTGCTGTTGCCTCCCCTGGCTACTCCAGCAGAAGGCTGTGGCTAAGCTGATGGCAAGACAGCACTACAAATCATTTGGTGTAGTGTCCTCCCTGTGACATCTGTGCCTCTCTGAGCAGCTTGTGGGGTCCCTGCCCCTTCCCCCTGTGCTCCCCTCAGGCTGCTGTCAGTGCTGTGTGTGATGGAGGAGCAGAGAGTGCCACAGCAGAGGGTTCAGTTACACCTTGACCAGGTTTGATCTTGCAGTGACCCCTGTGCTTTGCCATGGGGCACATGGATGTGGCATTGGGGGGTCCTGTGTTGGCCCCCCAATCTCCCTGCTTGGTCAGGTGCAGCTCCCTGCTGCATCAGAGACTGTGGCTTCACAGGTGAACCACTTCTCCCTACCCTGACTGCATCCTCATGGCCATTGATGCATGGTGGGGTTCTCAGGGCTGTCCTGGGCAAGGCCAGGAGCTGGGCTTTGGTGATCTGTGTGAGTCCCTTCCAGCTCAGAATATTCTGTGATGCTGTGCTCGTGCCTAACTGCAGTGTGGAGCAGCGGGGCAGGGACATTAGATTGCCCACTGCAGGGAGGGCAAGGCTCCTTTGGCATCAGGCTGGCTGATGTGTCCCCCCATGCCCTGAGATTCAGCTGCTGGGTTACTGAGCTGCACCAGAGCTGTCAGCCCCATCACAGCCTTCTGGGAGCAACAGCTGCAGACAAAACCAGAGAAGGGCAGCAGGATGCCCTGGGCAGCTGGTGTTTTCCCTGTAAGGTTGATAATGACTCCAAGTAACTGTTTTGGAAGTGAGATGGATGACAACTGAGTAAGTCCTTAAATTTAGCTTCCCAGGAGCCCAGTGGCAGTGACTCAGTTCATTGCTGTGAGCCACAGACAAGCCCAGTGATTTTTAATGGATCCTCTACAGAACCAGAATAATCCCAGCGAGGCTCTGGCAGAGCTGTAACCTGGTGCCTTGTGTGTCTTGCAACACAAATCTCAGATAACTTCATGCTACAACATTCCCACATTGTACAGCAAGTCCAGACTCAATATTGCTTGTGTTGCATGCCAGACAAATGCATTAGGAGACTTTTATCCCCCAGAATCAGGATTGTGCCTTTTTAGAATGCACGGAGAGAATTTCAGGTCTTAAATATCCCCTTTTGATTTCACCTGTTGTATTGAGAACCAGCTCCTTCTCAGGTCCCACTGTTGTCCTTGGGTGGGGACAGGACTCCAGGTGAAGCAAAGAGAAGCCACAGTGACCCACAGCTGGCTTAGAAGCAGATGCTGACACAGATTATTTTCTTTGCAATGCAGGTGAAATGTAATGAACAGCCAAACCGAGTGGAGATTTATGAGAAAACAGTGGAAGTCCTGGAGCCAGAAGTCACCAAGCTTATGAAGTTCATGTATTTTCAGGTAAGTGGTCAAGGAGAGAGGCAAAAATAATCTATTTACTTTGGTGTTAACATCCCAAGCAGTCCTGTGCTATTCTTGCCTGCCAGGACAGCCCTCAGTAGGTCTCTCCCTTCCAGCCACCTGAGCAAACACCTGAAACCTGGGTGAAGGAAAATCTGCTCAGCCCCAAATTCTTCTATACAGGCTGGGAAAGAGCACACCCCTTCTAGTTCATGGAGACCCAGAGTCCCCACTGTTTGGAGCTAAGGATGTCACTTCTATTTTTCGGGGATGTTGACTGATGTGAAGAGCTGATTGTCCATTGCCATGTTGCAGTCACAGCTGCTGAGGGCTCCCTATCACCACCTGCATTACAACTTGCTGAAGCTGAGATTCACAATCATTTTTAGGTTTTATAGCCTGTAAGGCCCTTTATGTCCCACCTAAAAAATGCAGCCTGATTTTGCAGAACACCCCACACTTGGGGCAGGTGCAGTTGGAGAGCTCGAGCCCCTTTCTCCCCTCAAGCACTGAGCATGTTTGTCAGCAGTGATTTGTAACAGTGCTTCATTGCATGGGAACAGCAGAGAGGAACCTCAAACCCTCCATCCCCAGCCAAAAAATGCTTTTTCAAGGAGCTGCTGGGGGTGGAGGGGGTTCCCCTGGTGGTGCATGACCCTGTGCCCCTGCCCTGCAGCGCAAGGCCATCGAGCGGTTCTGCAGCGAGGTGAAGCGCCTGTGCCATGCTGAGAGGAGGAAGGACTTCGTGTCCGAGGCCTATCTCCTCACTCTGGGCAAGTTCATCAACATGTTTGCTGTCCTGGATGAGCTGAAAAACATGAAGTGCAGCGTGAAAAATGATCATTCTGCTTACAAAAGGTGAGAGGGGACAAAGTGGCGGGAATGGGGACAAGACTGTGCCTGGTCTGCAAGGGAGCACCTGGTCTGAGCAGCAGTGAGGGCAAGAGGATATCAGGGCTGGAGATGGGGTTTCTGTGCTGTCCCAGGCTCTCTTTGTGAATTTAGGCAAATCTCTGAGCCCTGTTGTGTTGCAATTCCCTCTTGGTGAGTAGAGCTGTGATGCTGGGGGCTCTGAAGCTGCAACATTGCTGCAGGTCAGGCAGGGAAGGTGGGTGGTGACAGTCTCACACTGGCTGAGTGACCCTTGGTGATGTTGGATTTGTCCCTTCCAGAGCTGCCCAGTTCCTGAGGAAGATGGCAGACCCCCAGTCCATCCAGGAGTCCCAGAACCTCTCCATGTTCCTGGCAAACCACAACCGCATCACTCAGGCAAGTCCCTTTTCTCTGAGCCACTGAACCTTTCATGAGTAGAGAGGAGCAGTGATCTTGCTGAGGCTGACAGCACCTCAGAGCAGGCTGTGGCAGCAGCTGTTGGGTCTTTGCCGCTGACTCTGTGGTCTTTTGGTCAGGCTGTGTAATTCTAGCAATGTCTCCTCGTGTCATCATGGGTGGCTTTGAAGGTCTCTATGTTAAGACAAAGATGAAGGTCTAAAAGATGTAAGAAGAGCTCTGGGAGGTGAAGGTTCTGCCAGAACTCCATCCCCTGCGGCTGCATGGGGACTGCAGCTCAGCCCCCATGGCCCTCCACACTGCACAGGCTCCATTGGTTCTGCTAACCAGTTAAAATATTGCACAGAGACAGGAGTCAGACAGTTTGCTCAGAGGCACCCCCTTTTACATTTCATTGTCTGATGTTTGGGTGCTGTGATCAGTCTGAAGAAAAGTTGTCCTGCAGAGGAAGGTTTTTTTTTTTTTTTCCAGGTGGTACTGTAAGCTCAGTCTTCTGCTGGTAAACTTAAGAAATGTATACAAATGAGGTTTGAAGGAAACTCTTATTGTTCTACTCTTAATCCTTAAAATATTTTCTGCCTGGTTTCTGCTGTTCCTCTGCCCATGTGGATAATGTGGCTTCTGTTGTGTTTCAGTGTCTGCACCAACAACTAGAGGTTATCCCTGGCTATGAGGAGTTGCTGGCTGATATTGTTAACATCTGTGTGGATTACTATGAAAACAAGATGTATCTCACCCCCAGTGAGAAGCACATGCTCTTAAAGGTGAGGTTGGGCCATGCTTGTAGGGCTGGGTGCTTGCATAGTTTCACTGTTGTTTTAGTAAAATGAAATTCACTCCTAGGACAACATCTCTCTTCAATTTCTTGATTTTTTTTGCTCCTTTGGGCTGACATGCATCCGTTTTCTGCAGAGACAGTGCCCTCTGCTCACACATGTTGCTGTGAGTGCTCTGCAGGCACTGCAGCAGCAAAGCTGCTTTGCTTCCTCTTCTTCCTGTTCCCTTTCTGATCCCTGTGGCTTTGTGTCCTCTGCTGTGGTACCTCAGTCCTCCCACTCACGTCTTTTTGTAGCTGAACAGGCTGGACATGAGTTGGAGATGTCCCACCCCAGTGCTCTGAAGTGACAGCTCTGCTGGGCAGTGCCATGAGCTGCCTCTGTTCCTGCCCTCACTTGGACCTTCTCCCATCAATCCTCTGCTGTCCTTTATGACCTTCTCCCTTATTCCCGTATAAAAATCTTCCTTCCTCTCTGTCCCTTTCCCCTTCTCTTCCCCATTTCCATCTCTGTTTTCCCCACAGTCCTTCCCAATGCTGCCAGCAGCTCTGCCTGCCTGGTACTGAGCACATGGTTGGGTGAGAGCACTGGTGGGTGCCCTACACCCTCCAAGGCTGGAAGGGGTTTTTCTGTTGTGCATGGAGGTGCAGGATCGTGGGCTTGACCTGTGTAACTGCAGAGGACATTGTAAAATCACCACCAACTTTGTCACCCAGAATTTTCTTCTCGATGCCCATTCCCAGCAATAATTCCCTGCAGAAGGCAGATGCTAGATGCTCCCCAGTTTGTTTTTCTGGCTGTAAAGAGTCCTCAAGATAAACATGCCAAAATATCTCTTTATTTGGTGTATTTGTCCTTGCTGTCAGTCAGTTATTGGCAATGATTGCAGTCACTATCACCATAAAAACTTCATTACAGTGGTGTGAGTCAGCTCAGGTTCTCTGAAGTGTGGGGAGTTTGACTCTTTGTAATGATTTGTACTGAATTAATGGGGGAGGGAGGGAAATCAATCCAGGAAAATATTTTAAATTCTTCTACAGAAGTAAACTTTTGCCTTCAAGTGGAGAAAACTTTTGGGTTGTTGTTATGTGGGGAGAGGAGGAACAAATAACTAAGGGAAGCATCCTGTGTTTTTGCACAGACGACAGAAGCAATCCACTGTGTGTCCTCTGCCTACCATGTGCATCCTGGCAGATACAGGCACATTTTAAACATTTCCTCATGAGGATCAGGTGGTAACAGGAACCTGAAATGGCCTTTCCTCATGCTGAGTGATGGAGAACTGTATATGACTTGTGCTGCTGACTTCATGCTGATGAAACCTTGCCTTTCCATCTTCTGCAGGTGATGGGGTTTGGCCTGTATCTCATGGATGGGAATGTCAGCAACATTTACAAGTTGGATGCAAAGAAGAGAATCAACCTTAGCAAAATAGACAAATTCTTCAAGGTCAGTGAGCTGTCTGTGTGAGGCTGGTGTTTATTGCAGACCACCAGTGGATTAATGGCCTGACCACTGGACGTGCTGCTAGCAAAAAGCAAACCACAGGGATCATTTACAGGTCCAAAAAACCCAAGGGTTGAGAAGCTATCTAGGCCAAAGGCTGAGGAATGGAATTGCTGTGAGCAGGCCTGGGCACAGAGCTGCAGCAGGGGTGAGGTGAGCAGTGCTGGCCCGCAGTGCCTGCAGGGCTGGGGATGCAGAGCAGTGCTGGGGCTGGCTCTGCTCCCGTGGGCAGCCAGTGGGAGCTGCAGCTCTGGTTGCTTCTGCCAAGGGCCAGAGGATGGAGAGGCTGTTTCATGGGTGAGGGGAGGATGTGCCCGACTGACATGGCTTCTGTCTCTTTGCACATTCCTGAGGCAGGTTTGCAGTCTCTGTGGTTTCAGGCCACCAGCAAACCTGGCTGGTTTGTGGGTGATGGTTCTGCTTCTCTTTCCCTCTGCAAGCTGCTGAGCTGAGGGACAGAGGACACAGCTGGCAGTTTTATTTCATGTATAAACTGTGCTCCCTGTAGCACAGGAAAAGCTTTTGGGGGAGTTTGTGTCAACTGGGACTTGGAGGTGCTCACCGAGATCTTCAAAGGGTCACTCTGTGGTTTGATGAACCCTTTTTGTCTGGTCCGATGTGGATTTTGGGGAAAGGACCCATGAAACCTGGGTGTTCCCATTGGCAGGGTGGGATGCAGCCACACAACCTCTCTCTGCTGAAGCACATCTGGCCATGGTCTGATCCACAGCTGGAGGCCAGGGACCACTCAGCACAGGAAAGGTTTGGCATAACCCTGTTGGTGGAGATCAGGGCTGAGAGCCCACACAGCACCTCAGGAAAGGTGGTGCCTCCTTTCCACTGCTTCTGGGCACAGGCTGGGACTGGGAAGCATTTTGGGTTTGGAGCAGGTCAGCTGCAGGAGGCATGGTGGGATCTAGCAAAAGACAAATGAGTTGGTGGCAAAGAGCAGGAGGACAGCAAAAGAATTTCCCAGATGGAGCAGATGGACTCCTTCCTGAGTCCTTTATTAATCTTTCCCCTGAGATGGAAAGATGAGTTTCTGTTACCAACACTTGCTCCAGATCCGGGAAAATGAGAAGGTGATGATTTGTGGAAGGGCACAGAGGGCTCCTTCCCCTCACTCTTCCAGCACGGTGGATTCTCCCTGGTACTTCCCCCAGAGGTGGGGTGAGGAGCCTGGGTGAAGAGATTGGTGGTGGTGTTGGATAGAGAATGTCTCTCTGCTTATTGCCCCAAGGTTTATGGGTGATGTGCTGGGTGTGTGCAGAGGAGGGAGGAGGTGAGCCCAGGCTTGATGGAAGGTTGGTGTGCATCCTCCCCTGAGCGAGTGGGGACCTGTTTACCCCAATTTCCACCATTTCCTGGGGACAGCCCCGAGAGCAGGGGGCCACAGACACCATAACCTTATGGACAGGGCAATGATGAAGTGTTTAAAAAAACCTCCTATCACTGGGGAGACTGCTCTGCAAAGGTGATTGATCACATCATTCTTCAGAGTCTTCTGGGTTTTCCCTGATTCAGCTTTGCTAATTCAACTAAATCTCTTAATCAAGCCTTCAGTGTAATCTGTAGAGTTTGGTCATCTTGGTGCATTCAGACAGGTTTGCTGGTCACTGAAAAATGCTGTGGGCCATCAGAGAATGAGGTAAAATACCTTCCATTGCATGGAGTAACTTTCTCTTTTCCAGCTTGGTTTCCTTTTGCACTTCTCCAGCATCTACCGTGGTCTCACCTAATCAGTAAAGTGCCACTCCAAACTATCAGATCTCAATAAGGAAAGACCAACTACTCCTTCACTACATCTGCTTATTGCCTTCTGATTAAATTTCTAGTGGATTGCCCGGGAATTTGAGTAGTGAAAATTAGTGAAAACTACCCCTTCATTTAAACCTTTTATGGACATGCCAGTGGGAATCCCTGATGACAGCATTACACATCCTGTGCACAACTCAGCCTGAGAAGTGTGTGATAATAGGACAGGGAATTTGCCCCCATCTTCCCTGAATTTTGGGGCAAGGCCTTTGTAGCTGGGTGAAGTTGAAGGTTCATATTTTATTGATGAGCTGTCAGTAGCCCTTGGTTGGATTTTGTTTGCAGGTGGAAGTTGAGTGAAGGAGGGACCTGTCTGAGCTTGAGGTATCTTCAGAGCACTTGGAATTTATTTCCCATCCAAAACCTTCTGAGATGTAAAGGGCAAGCAGAGCCATGTTACATTGCCTGTGTCTGTCTCTTCATGGAGAAGTTTTAAGACACATCACAAGCAACCACAGTGCTGAGTCCCTGGGGAAAGCTGGCACCTTCCTGGGTGTCCAATATAGCAACATGCTGGCTTTTCATCCCTCTCTTCTCTTGGAGGATTAGGCTGGGAGACAATAAGGCCTGCTCAGAACCACACTTCTCTCTTTTAGTTGTAAAAAGAGCCTTTCCTCTGGCTGGTTATAGCCAGAATGGTTCAGTGCTGGTAGCAGTGAGTCCAGGGCTCCAGAGCATGCACGGGGAGTGATTCCCTCCCTCACAGAAAGCCCTGTGATCATTCTCAGTCATCTTCTAGGTGTGAAATGACCCTGGTCCAGGTTTGCACTTTGCTTCAAACATCCTGACACTTTGCAAAGCTTCAGAGGTGCAGCATGCCTTTTTGGAGTCCCTTGTGCTGTGCTGGGGCCAGGATCTCTCTCTGTCTCTGTCTCTCTCTCTCTCTCTCTCTGCCATGTTTCAACCATATTTTGTTTTCTTTTCCAGCAGCTGCAGGTGGTTCCTTTATTCGGCGATATGCAGATAGAACTGGCCAGATACATTAAGACCAGTGCTCACTATGAGGAGAACAAATCCAAGTGAGTGCCTGCCATAATGTCTCTTGGCTTCTGTGTGTGTCCTGAGGGCCGTGGGGGCTGCGGCCCCGCGGGTGTGCCAGGCCTGTGCCCATGTGTGTGTGTCCCTGTGAGGTGTGAGTCCGGCGTGCCAGCTCTGTGTGCCCGCGTCTCCCTGCCTGTCCCTGCATGGGGAGATGGCCTCGGCGGCCCTGGGGGTGCAGCCAGCTCCCAAGCTCCGTGTAAGCATCCCCTGGGAGCAGGCAGGGCTGGGAGGGGGCTGGCAGCGAGGCAGGAGGAAGGAAGGGTGGCTGGTGCACGGCCTGGGGCAGCGCCGAGTGCGTGCGAGCTGTGTGAGTGTGAGCCGTGTGTCCCTGCTCTGGGGAGATTTTAATCCACAGTTTGCACCCCGAGGACAAAATCCTCCAGAGCATGAACACAGCAGTGGATCTCTGCAGTAGCCAGGGTGTCTCCTCTAGCTCAGGCAGGGTTCATGAAGAAGGACAGCAGCCATGAGGATTGAAGCAGAGGCTCAGATGCTCTGGAATTTAATGAACTGGAAAAGACTGAACGTGGCACTAACCACTGGATGTGGCACTCAGTGCTCTGGTTTAGTTGACGGGGTGGTGATCAGTCAGAGGTTGGACTTGATGATCTTAGGGGTCTTTTCCAACCTTAATGATTCTGAATATTGTGGGAGAATAGCAGGAGTGGAGAGTTCAGGAGCGGCCTGGGCTCACAGGCAATTTGCTGCTGCCATCACACGAATCCACACACGTTGTTTCAGTCACAGCGGGCACGTGAGAGGCCCCACTTGTGTTTGTAGCTTTGCATCATGCTCAGTGATTGCCAGGAGAATCGTTGTTAGGTTTGGATATCCTTGGAATAAGGTTTGCAACCCCTCGTGAGCACAGCCTGCCTGAACTGTGTCTGGCTGTAGTGGTGGGTGGCAGCCAGGCTTTCAGCAGGCAGTGGCCTTCCACCTGTGGGTCTGTGTTGGGTGGAAATCAGGTTTCTCTGGTGTCTGTGAGGAGCAGCCAGGCTGGGCTGTCTCTTCAGCAGGACAGGAACTAACCTGCAGTGTCATTGCTTCTGTTTGCTCGTCCCCTTCCACCCCGGAGGGTCTGGCTTCTCTGCCTGCCAGGAGCAGCCCTCCTCCCAAGAACTGGTTGAAAAGTGCCCATTAATTGTTCAGAAGACATTTGAAAACAATGTGGCTAAACTCCTGAGCAAAAGGTTCTCAATTAAAATTGGGAGAGGAAAAAAAAGAGAGGAAAAAAAAAGATTCTGTATAATGTGAATTTAAAGAATATTTTTGAAAACTCTTTTTAAAAAAGAGAAAAATTTTCTGAAGATTTGCTCCTTTTTATCCCAAATCATTCAGAAAGCACATTTCAACGAAACATGAAATGTTTCTCATTTTCTCATCTCAAAACCAAGGTAGCTCGTGGGCTGTTTTACCTGTGCACAATTTTAATGTCTGTCTTTGAAATCTGTCTCACCAGGTCTGTGTGCTGTACCGTACTAACCAATGTTTCTTCCTCACTCACTTGCCTTCCCAGCAAATTGCATGGGACTCCCAACTCTAACTCTGCCAAGGTGCTTCCATGTAATCCCCATTTCTTACTAATACTGTTTTTGTCACTTTCTCTCCCTCCTTGTCTCCGTGCAAGTGGAATTAATTGGTGTTTTTCCCGCATGGCGCTTTGTTTCTGCACTGTGGAGTAGGTTGTGTGTGGCAGGGAGGGCTGGGGCAGCCCTGGCCAGTCCTGCTAACCTGCCCATTGTCCAGTGGGCAGCACGTGGAAACGGGTAAGAGCCAAACAGGGGACTGGGGGAGGATGGATTTCACAAGGGATGACGTGGCCCAGCATTTCCAGGACCTTTTACCACCACCACAAATACTGGCAACAAGTGCAGTTAAGTGTAGGGATATGTGTATGCCCTTATCAGGGACAGGTTTCTCACCTTCCTTTTGTATGGGCAGTCTAAATTGGAGAAAAGGACTATCATAAGGTGGACAATCATTTAGAGGGGGAAAAAAGTATAATCTGAGCTCCTACATTGTGATGACAGAGTAAGACATGGGAATCTCACTGATAGACAATTGGTTGCACAAAACATTTTGGTGGAGCCATTCTGGTTCTATATCTGGGGCTTTTACAGGGAGAAAGAAGATATTAAATTAAATAGACCTGGTTTGTCCCATTCTTTCATACAACTGTGCCTTTGGAAGGGGAGTGCTGCCCTTATTTAGGATGACATTAATTACACTGTTGTATGGTACATATGGCTCAGTGCAAATGAAAATCTAGTTCAGGTAATCATATTCTGCTAATCATTTGTGCTCAGGGCTGTTCAGTGAGCTGGTAGCATGAGCCAGAACCAAAAACAATGGGAGGGCTAGCTCTTTGCAGAGCTTTTCTTTGCAGAAGAAGGCAGCACAACCCAGACCTGAAGGGAGGACCTCTAAGGGGATGGTTATCGTTAGGTTTAGCAGAAAGGATGCAAAGATGCAGGTCTTTGAAGTTCATCCTTCCCTGAAAGCTTGTCCCATGATGGCCTGGGAGTTTGCCATCTCTGCCCTTGGGGTAGGTGAGCCCACATGGAGAGCAGCCTTCAGGGTGGATGGAGCAGACACATTCAGACTGAGAGGTGAGGCAAGTGTCCCCATCCTGCTGTGTGAGACCACCCCTGGTAGCCCCCACACACCAGAGAGACGACACGGGCTGACATTTGCCATGAGGGTGGCATGCCTGGAGCACCTTGAAGCGGAGAGATCAGCTGTCCCTGGGGTGTCTGAGTGGAAGCTGTGTCCTGTCCTTGACACCGTTGCTCTTCTGCCCAGGTGGACGTGCACTCAGAGCAGCATCAGCCCCCAGTACAACATCTGTGAGCAGATGGTGCAGATCCGAGACGACCACATCCGCTTCATCTCGGAGCTCGCGCGCTACAGCAACAGCGAGGTGGGTACAGCTGCACCCTGCAGCCCGGCTCTGAGGTGGACTGCTGGAACCCTGACCGTGGGGAATTTTAGACTTCCTGTGCTGACAGTCTCTGACCCCCAAGAGAACACTGCATTGACCTGCAGCTGTGGAGAAAGCTTCCAAAATGAAATGGTAGAAGTGGGATCGTGGGTGTGGAGTTTGAATAGAAGTGTGTAATATCACATGGTGGAAAACTTAAGAGTTTAAGATTATAGAATATAGTAATATATATGAAGCAAGATGGAGGTTTTAGGGCAGAGGCTGGTCCTTCTTCTTTACCTTCTTCTTCACCACCTTCTCCATGGGTTTGGGTGGTTTTGTGTAATTGGATAAAAAAGTCCACATTGCAGGCACAGGTGGTTGGTTATTGGGTTAAAAGTAAAAATAATTGAGGTGTCATTTCTTAATTGGACAGTTCATCCTTAAAAGGCTATGTAGAAAGAGAGATATGTATCCATTTTTAGCTTGTTAGAGTTAAGTGCTGTAGAACTCACAGTTTGTGAGACTGTAACATAGATAAGAACTAATAAACATCTGAGTCCTAACTCAGAAATACCATCTCACACATTTAATCCTGACCTTGGTAAAAAGAAGCAAAGAATCCATTAGTGGACAAGCCTGGGACAGAGCAATGTGGCAGGACCATGGTCTGTCACAGATGTACAGCAAGGAGGGGTGAAGGACATGGGTGGAACAAACAGCTCTTGATGCAGCAATAAAGAAGCAAGTTATGAAAGGTACAAAATCACATGCACCAGGAGATGTACAGCAGCAGCTTCTGCTCCTTGGCCACTGCTTTGTTAAAATAAGCAGAAAAAAAACCTGCCAACTAAATGTTTATAATCAGGTAAAAGTCAGAACACCAATGACTTGCAAATAGGGCTTTTCAATTACACAGGCCTATCAGTCAGGGCTTTGAAGAAAGTTCACGAGGGCACCTCTGATCTTTTCATTACTGAATGCCAGTGCCCTCTCTGATGCCACTGGGGCTGTTTTTTGCACATGTGATTCTCATTCATCAGTGTCAGTTTAACAAATTGTAGCATTCTCAGGCGCTTTTTTTTTGGCATTTGTAAGAGCTTATTTGAACTTTAATCAGTAAAGGATTCTCAAGGATTTCAGTAGTATTAGACCATTGAAAAGAAATGGGAAAGTGGAATAAAAATAGTCAGTTATTTGCTCTGAGATGACAGGTCAGACTCATTTTTTTTGCAGGGAATAATTTGACTGCCTGTGTAAAAAGAGCCTTGCCACGGTCCTTTTTCCTGAGGGAGAGTTTATGCTTTACTCAATTCTAGCTTGGTCATAAGGTCAGGAATTTATTTCAGGTGGGATTTGGGAGAGAAATCTATTCACTGACTGAAGTCCCTGCAGCAAGTTGCTGATTGTAGCATGATGTGATTTCTTCCAGGTGGTCACTGGCTCAGGCCTGGACAGCCAGAAGTCGGATGAGGAGTACAGGGAGCTCTTTGACCTGGCTTTACGGGGGCTGCAGCTGCTGTCCAAGTGGAGTGCCCATGTTATGGAAGTGGTGAGTGCATCTCTGCATCACTGAAAGCAGTCTGGGAGCAACTAAAACTAATTCAAACAATGATGGAAATCCTTAATTTGCAAAGTTTTGACCACATCTTAACACAAGTTCATAGATGTCAAATGCTTGTTATGACTGGCAACCTCCCAGATAAAGAAAACCAATTAACTAAGTGATAATAAAGCAAAGAATGGCAAACTGTAGTGATGTCTAGAGAATGTTTTTTTGGCATATGGCCTAATTCAGTCTTTCTAGCCTATCTTCTTCCTTGTTGCAATATTGACATGGTCTCTTTCCATCTTCTAGTACTCTTGGAAGCTGGTTCATCCCACAGATAAATTCTGTAACAAGGATTGCCCAGGAACAGCTGAAGAGTATGAGAGAGCCACCCGGTACAACTACACCAGTGAGGAGAAGTTTGCCTTTGTGGAAGTAGGTGCCACTTGCACAGGAGTCAGAGCCAGTCCAGGCTGGTTTCCTGTCCATGTTCCTCAGGCCAGGGAAAGAGAATGGAAGGGTTTTCTCACCATACTCTGCCATGTGACCCATGTTAAGGGATTAAGGGTTCCCACATCCCTTAATCTGGCCTTTAAATTGCCCCTGGCCAGCACTGGCTCTGTCATGGAGCCAGCTGACATTGGTTTTATCAGACGTGGGGGGAACGTGAGCTGCTGCTTCTAGCAGCTTCTCACAGAAGTCACCCCTGTAGATTCCTACTCCCAAGATGTTGCTGCATTCAGTAGCTGTGCAAACACAAGAGATGCTCAGCCAGTCCCCAGGACACATCAGCTCTCAGCCTTGCTGTCTGTAAACAGTGGGAACAGTCCTCTGAGCCAGGCTCTGGGAGGCCCTCACCTTCCTCCTGCCTTACACAGTCCAGGGTGGTTTGGATGTTGCCCACTGTGCTGTTGGGCAGGGAAAGCTGTGCCCTGTGCAGATGCAGCTCTGTGCAAGCTGCACACACACGTGGAGCATGTGCAGTTTCCTGGGACTGTGTGGTATTAAAGATACCAAGAGATCAGGAGTAGAAACAAGGGACAGGGGCCATTTGCAAGAAACTGATGGTATAAATGCTTTCCTCAGCTTCTTGTGACCTGCAAAGCAGCTAACACCCAAAAATTAGCTGCCTGATCACCGGGCCTATGTTAGTTGAGTAGAATTAATTCAGTCCCGAGTTCTCTCAGTGCTGGATTTATAGCCCTCTTCACACAATGGAAAAACAGCAGGTACATCTGAGTTTAACTTTTTCTTCAGGTGATTGCCATGATCAAAGGGCTGCAAGTGCTGATGGGGCGGATGGAGAGTGTCTTCAACCAGGCCATCCGCAACACCATCTACGCCGCCCTGCAGGACTTCGCCCAGGTGACCCTGAGGGAGCCTCTCCGACAGGCTGTCAGGAAGAAGAAGAACGTTCTGATCAGGTCAGTCTGTCCCTGAATTCAGTGCAAACCCCATATATTTATTAGTGTTACACTTTGTAATACACAAGCACATGGCCCTGTGTATGCTCCAGTACACAAGCAGACAACAGTCCTTGGCCAGCAGCTCCTCCAGAGGTAACTTTTGGGCATGATCCCACCTCAGGTACCTTTCCTCTCGTATGTGCACAGCCATAGGTGTTTTCATCTTGAAGTAAAATCAAGCTTAAGCGCTGCTTTCCCTCTCCCCCCCACTCCAGTGTCCTTCAGGCAATTCGGAAGACGATCTGTGACTGGGAGGGAGGTCGAGAGCCTCCAAATGATCCTTGCCTGAGAGGTGAGAAGGATCCCAAAGGTGGATTTGATATTAAAGTCCCACGACGAGCTGTAGGACCATCAAGCACGCAGGTATGTGAATGTCTGTCTCCTGTGTGGGGAATTAATGATCTTAGAGCCATGCAGGAGTCTCCTACCCTGTGGATTAGCAGCTGTTTCTGTGCTCTGTTCCACAGAGTCTTCATGCTGTTGTGTTAAATGTTGCTTTGGTGCCTAATTTGTTGTATAATTCCCAAAGCCTCTTATTTTAGGGGCTTAATTATCTCTAACTCTCAAGGATAGTGGCTTATGTGTGCAGAGGGTGGTCACCACCTTGGAGACGTGTTACTTTTTTGTTCCCAGAACACCAAGGCCGTGTGTGATGGTGTCTGGAGAGTGGTAACTGCATGTCACCCTTTTTCCACAGCTTTACATGGTGCGGACCATGCTGGAGTCCCTCATAGCAGACAAGAGTGGCTCGAAGAAGACTCTGAGGAGCAGCTTGGATGGGCCAATAGTCTTGGCCATTGAGGAGTTCCACAAGCAGTCCTTCTTCTTCACCCACCTTCTCAACATCAGCGGTGAGATTATGGCAGGGGGAGGTTTGAACCCAGCCCTCGCATGCTCAGAAAGGCAAAAGCAGATCAGCTTTGCTCCTCATTGACATGTGCAGAAGATTTTCCTTGATTTTTCCCAAATGTCTTACTCCTGCCTGCTTCAGGCATGCTTCGGTGTAGTAGTTATGTGAACAGGGCTGTCAGCAAGGGCAAATAGCTGCAGGTGGTAGTTTATTTTCTAGGACTGGACTTTCCTTCTGTCCCAGACAAATTGAGCCACTGGACACAGAAGAAGTCTTCCATAATAACTCTGAGCCATTCCAGTGTTCTCCAGTGCTGGCCTTCTAGAGCAAAAGGAGTGATCCCTTCCTTCTTCCTGCATTACCAAGTGCTCAGGCAGCGTGGACACGGTCTGGGTTTAAAACCAGAGACATCCTAGAAAAGTGTTCCATACCAAAAGCAAGGCTGCAGCAGCTGCCTCCTGTGTCATGCCCTCACTGCCATCCCCAGGGGCGTAACGTGGTGGTAACATGGATCCCCTGTGCATTCCAGAAGCTCTGCAGCAGTGCTGTGACCTGTCCCAGCTCTGGTTCCGGGAGTTCTTCTTGGAGCTGACCATGGGCCGCCGCATCCAGTTCCCCATCGAGATGTCCATGCCCTGGATCCTCACGGACCATATTTTGGAAACCAAAGAACCCTCCATGATGGAGTAAGAGCTGATGGGCCCTGTTGGGACCGTGCACGTGCTGGGGTTTGGGATTTTGTTCAGGAAGAAGGGTAGGCTGGTGATGAGCAGTCATTTTGATGTGGGAGGTAAATAAATGTTCCTTGATCTGCTGTCACATGAATGGTGCTGTGTGAACACCTAGTTAGCAGACACAGGGGCGACTTCCTGGCACTGGCACTTCTTCATGTGTCATAAACAGCAGCTGGCAGCTGTTGGGATGTGGGCAGGACACGGTGGCACTGTCACCTGCACACAGCACTGAGACAGATGTGTCACCAAAGGGGGTGGGCCCAAGCTAAGCCACCTCAACTGTTTTTTTTTTATATGTGGGATAAATGATATGAGGAATTGATGTTCTTCAAGTGTAATCATCTTCATAATGTCTTCCTCATTAAGAAAACATGGTTTTCTGTTGTATGGGCATTGTCAGAGCACTCTCTGGAATGAGGGCATGGTGAAGGCTTTTTTAAGGGCAGAGATGAAGCAAGTGTTAATTGAAGAACTCATAATGAGCTCACTTCCAGGTCGGTTGTAGTAGGTGCTTCCTGCAGAACCCAGGAATAAAGAGGGATTATTTGAGGGGCTGCAGGAGGTGGCAGTGATAGGCATGAAGTCAGGGAAAAGCCAATTTTTTTGCATCAGGCAGGGCACAACATGCACTGGCTGCAGTTTATGCTGATAAGCTCCAAAGTTAATTTTAGATGTGGTCTGTGTTCTTGCCCTCAGGTATGTGCTGTACCCCCTGGACCTCTACAATGACAGTGCATACTATGCTTTGACCAAGTTCAAAAAGCAGTTCCTGTATGATGAAATTGAAGCTGAAGTAAGTTCTCTTCATCTTTATTGTATGGAAAAAGCTCACTGGGGTCATACTGCCCTGTTTGACCCAGCAGTTCATTATAGTCACCTTTATCCTGAAAGAAATATCCTATCAGACTGAGAAGTTTTCAAAAAGATCAGCATTTCCAGAGACCCTACAGACTCTCCTGATTAAGGGCTTCAGCTCAGCTGTACCTGTAGGGAACCATGGAAGCCAAAAGCTGTCAAACACTGGGGACATGGCAGAGCCTGATGAGCAGAGGGTTTGAGACATCAGAGGAAAAAGAGAAATTCCCTGAGAGGGAAGGGTGATTGAGGGTGGGGGACCAGGACCTGTAAGAACATGCTGAAACTATAAAGAGAGAAATGTAACTGCAATTTTCTGCTTACCTTCAGCACTGTGAGAAGTGCAGTGTGGTTTTAAGATAGTGTGACCTTTAATACATGTTTGTATTAAATGAAGGATCTCTGTTGGGTTGTATTGATCTTGAGTGTGTTGGAAGGAGCTGTTCTGTGCTGGTGACACCCTCACCATGTCTTGTTTTTTCTCCCCCAGGTGAATTTGTGCTTTGATCAATTTGTCTACAAGCTGGCAGATCAGATCTTTGCCTATTACAAAGCAATGGCTGGCAGGTAGGACAACCTGACTGCTGATGGTGACTGATGATATCACTGCATCCAAATTGTTGTTAACCAAAAGATTTCCCTCAGGGAGCAGCCACTGCAAGAAGACAAAACATAGATCATCCCTGTCCCCCAGAGCTGGCTGTCCATGTCAGACCAATGTAGATGAGGAAAATTAATTAAGGAGACACAGTTAAAAGTGAAAAAATAATAATTGGCATCCGGAGTAGCAGTCAGAGTACAGTTTGTGAGAGCAGCAGAAAAGCAAACTGAGCTTGTTACAGGCATGTCCTTGCTTGACTTCTGTTTCTGTACCAGGCAGAAGACTGAAAGCCTCCCATCTCTACAAAACAGGAATATGCACTTGTCCTCACCCTAGTAAAGCAGTAGGACTTGTTCTCCCTTTGGGGAGATAGAACCTTTGTGGCATATCCTCCTTACCAATTTAAAGGGCATGGATGAAACCTACTGAGAGTCTTCTTTTTGTGGCCTCAAAGATGAACCAATCTTCCTTGTGACTGCAAGTTCTGTCTCTAGGTCACATTTGGCCTTAGAGAAGGAGGACAATCACTATTGCCAACCAAATGTTCCCACAGCAGATCTTCAAGGAGGGAGCACACCAGGGGAGCCACCCAGTACTTAGCACTGATATCTTTCAGCACCTTTTTTTTATCTTTTTGAATGTTTTAGCCACAAAAGACAAGCAGGGCAGTCCCCAGATAACAACTACTGCTCTGTGATTTCGTGTGTAGAAATTTCTTGGAATTGAGAGCCAAGATTAAAAGAAGGTCTAAAACAACTCTGTAAAGACTCATAGAGAAGCTGATAGTGTACGTTTCTATTTTCCTGACACTGCTTCCCTTTTCCAGTGTTTTACTGGACAAACGTTTCCGGGCTGAGTGCAAGAATTATGGGGTGATCATTCCATACCCACCATCCAACCGCTACGAAACGCTGCTCAAGCAGAGGCACGTCCAGGTACAGTGCAAGCAGCAGACTCCAGTACTCATCACTCCTTGGTCTGTTTTCCTTTTGGTGGTGGAGGGCATCCTAGCTGAGATCAGCTCTGGGCTGAGAAGGGTTGAATCTGTTTGTGACACAAAAATGAGTTATGCTTCACATTTTCCTCATTCCTTCTTAAGTAATCTACACACAACCAAGGCACTTGTGCCACCACTTTCACATTTTAGCAGATTTAGAGGTTTGGGTTTAATTTGTGTGTTGAGTAAAAAATCCAATACCTTTTCCCCATCAGTATATAACATGCAAATCTTTCCTTTTGCCAGTTGCTGGGCAGATCGATCGACCTGAACAGGCTCATTACCCAGCGCATCTCTGCAGCCATGTACAAATCATTAGACCAGGCCATCAGCCGCTTCGAGAGCGAGGACCTGACATCCATTGTGGTAAGAACTTCTATTGACTCTGAGTATGAGCAGGGAGACTAATGCACTGCTGTGGATGCACAGTCAACTGTCTTCTGTTTTGAGTTCTCCTGCAGTAGGTTTCAACCAGTTATGTATCTTCCTTTATGCTGCTGAGTCTTTAGTTTAAAGCTGTTTATGCAGCTTTAATTGCATTATTTTCAGATCATTAAGTATCTGTGTAAATCATAAGGTGACAATCAGCAGTTAGACTTTGCAGAGTTCATATAAAGAGAGTCTGGTAAACTGGGAGAAGGAAATCTTGGCTTTAATTCCCAGTTGGATGAAGGTGGCTGTGACATTGTTCATGTATGTACAGGATTTGCTGTCTTTGATATGTTATAGGAGCATCAGAGTCAAGCAGTGTAAAATTACCAGTTCCCACCTTCGGAAGATTCTGAGGTGAAAGCCAGCCAGTGCTCAGTGGGGAACAAATTAATTTTGCTTCCTGCAGGTTCACAAAATACTGGACCAGGACCCCCTTGAGTGGAAGTGCAATTGGCCTTGGCCGCAGAGTTGAATTGATGTCTTTAGTTCTGCGTGCATGTGGATAAAAAGCCATTCCCCTGGCAATTAAATCAGCTATTTCTGTTGTAATACATTGCATTTTCTACTGCTTTAGGAGCTGGAGTGGCTCTTGGAAATCAATCGCCTGACTCACAGGCTGCTGTGCAAGCACATGACTCTGGACAGCTTCGATGCCATGTTCCGCGAGGCCAACCACAACGTGTCCGCGCCCTATGGGCGCATCACCCTGCACGTCTTCTGGGAGCTCAACTTTGACTTCCTGCCCAACTACTGCTACAACGGATCCACCAACAGGTGAGGAGGGAAAGCAAGGCCACCTCGAGACCCTGCTTTTCTTTCCAGAACGTCAAACCTGCCACGTAAAATTGAGATGCGTTGTGGCGAGGTTTGTGCTCCCTGTGGGATGCAATAGTTACTCTTAAAACTAATTTGAAACTCACCATCTTCTTTTGGTCTTTAAAATGTTAGTAACAAATTCAAGCAGCAGTTAGGCAGTAGTTGAAGTGGCTGAGGGTTGGTTTGCTCAGCAGGAGAGCTCTGGTAGCTGCTCAGATATTGTTTTCTTGCCTGTCAAAAATGAGAAGAAATCTCTCTTTTGGTAGATTTTACACCACCAACAGATTGTGGCAGGATTTTGCATTCCTGTTGGTGTAGTTCAAGTGATAAATTCTAAGTAGCCTGCAACTGCAGGTCATCCCAGACCATGCCCTGTGTGTGATAGTTAACCAGGCTCTGACCACTTCCCTCCCCATCTCCCATGCCTGCCACAGGTTTGTGAGGACAGCGATCCCCTTCACACAGGAGCCCCAGCGGGACAAGCCAGCCAACGTCCAGCCCTATTACCTCTATGGGTCCAAGGTCAGTAAATGAGCCACAACAGCCAGAGGAGGAGTGGATGTTGGAAATATTTATTTAGGAAGACAAAGAAATGCAAGGACTGGTTCATTTACAGAGTGCTGGGTGTGAACGAGCAGGGCCACATTGCTGTGTGCAACCTAACAGACATGCAAGAAGCAGATCCAGTGTGTTGTTGCTGTTGCTTTTCCATATTCTTCATAAAATGCCCATGTTATGGGGTGTGAACACGGCTTTTGCTTGGTGTTGGCACTGAGACTGAGTCAAATCCATCTAAATGCACAGGCAGGTGAGCAAGTTGGTGCTCTGATGCATTGATGCTCCCCAAGGAAGGTACCACTTCAGGAAGGTACCACTTTTCTGTTCAAAATGGGAATTACTAAAATACTTGTGTGTGCGCTACTTAATATGACAAAAAGCTTTTTTCTCAGGCTGCAATGACTGTTTATACAGGTGTTACAAGGGCTTGGGCTGTGATGCTAGTGGAGGGGCACTCAAGTGTGAAACTACTTGAGTGGAGTTTATTTCTTATGCATATTGATTGATGACTCTGAAGTGAACCTACAGCACTGATGCACATGAGCTAATGACACTACAGTCTGCCAAGCCTGGCTGTTCCCAGAGAGCTGACTTGGTTTCTTTTCTAAAAATCTTCAGCAAATGAGAGTATTTTTGTCACTTGACAAAAATCTTTCTCCCTGTGACCAATGTCTACACCTCATGTTCTACCCTGGGACAGACAGTTGCCATGGACACACAGACAGTCCTCTTGGCAAGAGCTGGGAAAGAGCAGGACAAACCAAACCTCTAAGCAAGATTTTGTTTTCTTTTGCTTTCAGTGAAGGCCATGCTGTGGCAAGATGGCCCTTTTATCATCGCTGTTTTTGTAGGAAAAAAAGCAGTGAGGGGAGTTATAGGGGCTCTCCTTCACGGAACTGGAACTCCTCATTAGCACAGTGGTCATGGGCACTTCCAGGAGCTCCTCTCTCAGTCCATCACTCAGTGGCTCCTCTGGTGAGCCACTTCCTTCCTCCACTTCTTCGAGGCTGCTGTTGGGGTGCTTCAGCCTGGCAGCCCAGTGGCACCGCGCAGACCAGAACTGCAGGCAGCCGTAGGCCAGGAGGGCGAGGAAGCAGAGGAGCAGGAGGCTGCTCACCATCCACATGGATGTGGTGGGCTCGTGCTTGGAGCCACCGAAAACCAGGGGGATTTTGTCCAGCGTGTGGAAGGTGGTGCAGTGGTTGCTGGAGGGGTAGGAGTTCTTGCAGGTGATGCAGAGGACGTAGATGGTGGAGGGTGTGAGGCGGTGCAGCACCAGGGAGCTGAGGGGGTGCGGCACGCGCTCCTCGCGGTGGAAGTTCTGCCGCAGGTAGCCGGCAAAGACGCTGTTCCAGTTGGGGCGGTACATGACGTGGTAGTAGTTCTCTGGGCAGGGGCTGCTCATGGCCCAGGACACGGTGGCACTGGTGTAGGTGATGTTGTGCACCTCGATGTTCATCGTGCCCCTGAAACCAGAATCAGGGAGAGGCTCAGGTTGCTGATTCGTGTCAAGGCTCAGAGGACACTGACATTGATGAAATCTTTCCACTGACTTTTACTCTCCCTTAGATTGGACTCGAGACTATCCTGGCTCACTTAGGTTACATGTTAAAATTACAAAAGACAAATCCTGCTGTTGCCCAGACTACTGTATAACTCTGCTTCATAACAAAAACATCCAGTTGGAGCACAGGGTACACTTTTTGCTCCAGTTATTTTTTTTTAAAAATCTCTGTGACTGCTTGTCTGTATCAGAAGCTATCTTAGCTTTTTGTTTCCCACAAAATAAAAAGGATACTGCAAGTGTGATTAGCATAAAGGGATGATTAAACTAGCTCCAGCTTGCCTTGTGAAGTTGCCAATCAACAGATATTTTGATTTTACACCTAAATGGCATTTAGAAAGCTCCATAATGGTTAATTCACTGTTTTAAGTTGTCACTGCATTTTCTGTACCTTCCTTGCTTAATAAAGTATAAACTCTTTCTGTTCCCGCAGCATCTCACACTGCAATATCTGGGTCTCAAATATGCAATCTGTAGGTTGGTGGAATATAAAAGCAGTACCTTTAGGGAAACACAAATATATGAATAATAAGAACAAAGACAGAAAAAAGACACTGTCTGCCTAACAAATTTAAACATTTAAACTGATTTGAGCCAGAGCTAGTGAGTAGTAGATGATGATCCCTGATGGTGCAATGCCCTGTAGTTTTTTAATACTCTCTGAGCTGTGTGGCTGTTTGGCAACAGCCACAAATTACTTGAGCACATCACTCCTTTAGATCCCCAAAGTGCTCTCTGAGCATCACTGCAGGGTTCTCTCTCCTGGCCAGAGAAAGCTCAGAGCAGCACCTCCGTTCAGTTGAGCTGGTTTACTCTTTCCTTTTTCCTCTCTCTCTAACAATAACTAACTTTCCTTTCATTCACTCAAGAATAAGCTCATACTAATGACTGCTAATCTGTCCTTACATGAGGCTGCACATGCCCATGCTGAGCCCTCCCAGAGCCAGCACTTACCTCCAGCCAGGTCCTGGGTGGTGACAGGTCTGGTGACAGAGTGGCCTCAGGCAGTGTCTTGCCAGCACTCACTTCCCTCCTGCCTCTGCTAAATCCCTTCCCTGAACTCCCTCGTTTATACCCAGCTCGGGCTCCGTCATCTCTCACCATGGCAACCAATAGGAAAGGATGGGCAGGCATCTTCGAGTGATTTGGGAATGTTTTCCCTAAAAGCTTCTGCCTGGGAGAAGTGTATGTCTCCAAGGCAGGAAAAAACAAGCCAGGTAGGTTTTTTTTGCTGGCTTATTTGGGTTTTATTTTTCTCCTGTATCCACAGTGCCCCAGCAAGACCATCACTGAGCCCAGCAGGCTCTGGGGTTACAGACACTTTGGCACATGGTGTGAACTCTGGGATCCTGACCTGTGGTACCTGTTTACTCAGAGACTCTCTCTTTAATTCTGTGATTTCTTGCACACTTAAACTACTGATTTAAGTGAGAGCCACAAGCAGTGCATTTTGATCTCTGATGGTGCTGCAATTTCCAGTAACCTTTTAATATTTTCTAAACTGTGTGATGGGAGTAGGAATTGGGTTTTCAAAGACTTGACCTCCCACTGAACTGCATGGACTTAAGATCTGCTCTTCTTAAATGCCTCTGACTTACAGACAGCTTGGGGATGTCCCCTGTGAGTCTGGTGAGAGGGCAGGAGGGAGAGGCAAAGCCAGTGCCTGTGGTGTTCAGGGGAGCAGGTCGAGCCTGTGACCAGGAGGGGACAGATGAGCCTGGTAGGGAGAGGCTCTGAACAAGTGACTTGCTCCTCTCTAAAGCCAAAATGTGCTTGAGAGGAACTTTCCCAGAAATGTTGATGCTGAGTCTGGAGTTACTCATTCCACTTTCTAAGACACTTTCAGCAGTTGCACTGAAATTAGGTTGGCTGGGAGCCCTGATTTGTCTTGGGCTGTGTGCAAGTTCCTTTTTTTTGTCTCTGAGTATATTGCTCTTTCATTAGCTCTTCATTTTTCCAAGGGAATTCTGTAACAGCCAGTACTATTTATTATCCCCCTCTGTTCAATTTTACCAGATAAAA
Organism: Vidua chalybeata; assembly: GCF_026979565.1. Classification (NCBI taxonomy): domain Eukaryota; kingdom Metazoa; phylum Chordata; class Aves; order Passeriformes; family Viduidae; genus Vidua; species Vidua chalybeata. The sequence continues at coordinate 13,897,215 of NC_071544.1, forward strand.
CTCTCCCTGCCTGTCCTCAGGTGAGTTCAGACAGCTCTGAGTGATGGCCAACAACAAGGTCAAAGACATGGAAATAGAGCTGGGGTTTGATTTGCTCCATTTGTTGCTAAAGCTTCTCCAGAGCATTGCTGGTAACCTCCTGAGCTCCTAAAGCAATGCTGCCCACATGCTCACAATTACAGATGGCTGTCCCTGAGACCTGGGTACAGGGTGGACACTGTGGGACACTGGGAGCTCTGCCCCATGCTGCAAATCCCAGCTTCCCATCCCCAAAACCTGCCCATTTGGCCCCAAACCAAGGATGGGGCAAACCTCCCCAGTGTCTGCAGCAGCTGCTGCTCACAGGAAGCGTCAGGGTCAGGCTTTTGCTTTGGTCCTCTGAGGGATCAGAAGCGGCCACTGACACGGGGGAGTGAGCAGTGCTGTGCTGTGCAGCCAGCTTGTGCCTTCAGCTGCTTTGTCTTAAAATACCCACTGGTGTCATTTTTTACATCCTACAGTCTCTACCCCAAGCTGTGTATCTCACCCTTAAATGGAGTTATATTTTTAATTGCTGGCAGAGCATTATTATTAGACACAAGCCTGCTGTTAGTGCACTGTATGGCTCCGCAGAGAGCTCCATGAACCCACCTCATCCTGCAGACAGGCAGGCGTGAATCATCCTGCTCATCTGCAGCCAGTGCGCATCCTAAAATGTGTCTTCTCCCAGTCAGGCTAATTGCTGAGACCCCCACTCTAGGGAGAAGCTGGCTGGGAGCTGCTCTCCAGCCTCTTTATCCCGCTGAGGAGTGATAAAGGGATAAAGGGGCTGGAGAGGGAGTGCTGCCAGGTGGGGGCTGTGCAGCAGCTGCCTGTACAGCCAGATACCAGCCCTGTTGTGGGAAAAACCTGACCAGTTGCACCACAGCTGGTACCAGTGGTGGTAGCCCATCTCAGGGGAACAAGGGACATGCACAGACAGAAGTCCCACAGCCATGGAATAGCAAAGAGGCCTCCAGAAATGAATGTGGATTCATGGGCCCATCTCAGGGGAACAAGGGACATGCACAGACAGAAGTCCCACAGCCATGGAATAGCAAAGAGGCCTCCAGAAATGAATGTGGATTCATGGGCCCACTGAAACAAGGATTTATTTTTTATTCCCCCAAGCTAGGATGAGCTAGTGTGCTAAGTCTGGGGAAATAAAAGGGTAAAGGAGCCTACAGGGAGGTGTGGAAGGAAGGGGCAAGGAGCCATCTCTGGGCCACTTGGATCACCCCTGCAGCACTTGCTTTGTGGGGACACCTGGGGCGGGGACACTGCCTTGCAAAAGTTAAAGCAACAAAAGCTGTGGTGGGAGTATGGCTGGGCTGGGGCCATGGAGCACTGTCTTCCCTCTGGGATGGTCATGTTAGCCATTTGGCAGATGTTCCAGGTTGGGCATTACTTAGTGTTTAAACAAAAACACTTTTCAAAAAAAAAAAAAAATGCAGTTTTTCAAATGTATCAAGGTGCATAACCAGTGGCTTTGGGGCTGTCTTGACCAGATTTTTAAAGACTTGGTTATCTGAGGATGCAGACAGAAGCCTAATTGAGGTGCTCAGTTCTCTTAAGAGCTGGTATCCAAGGAGCTTTGAAAGTAGGCTTCTGTCTGCTTAAATAATTCTTAACTCTGATACATACTCACATACTTAGGGCCCTTTTTTTTTTTTTTAAAGTTTTAATGGGAGAGAAAGGTCTTGCTTTTTGTGAATGAGCCTCCAAGACAGTCTTTCTGCACTTAATATTGTGTTTCAGGGCTATTTGCACCTACCAGGAACAAGAGGTGAAATTACATTTCACAGAAAATAGGGGACTTTCTAGCTGTGCCTTATTTCTGCTCATTCAAAGAGCACTTAGGAATTACAGCGGGTAACAACCTGCTGGACCTGATCTGTAGGGCTGTGACAAAATGAGGGAGAATTAATTGATTAAAGTAACTGACAAGTCTGTGAAAGCGTGGTCAGTACACTGGTGAAATTATACAGCTGAGAGCAAAAGAAAATACTTTTCCAATTTTTAGCCAATGATTTTGTAAGCCATTAGCTGCTCAGATGAAGTGTTAAAAATAAACCTTGTGGAGGGAGTCAGGAGTGGAGGATGACAGGAGCCTCCAGCTGGGGGTATTGCAGCAGTGGTGGAGCAAAGACAACATTTTGCCCTTTTCTGCTACTCCAGCCCTTGCTCCCTTTTACCCAAACCTCCTCAGTGCCTTCATTCCATCACTCCCTTGGCTCCATTACTGGCAGGAAAGGGGATCCTATATTGCAGAATACGTCTGCAATATCCACAGGGAGGCATTTGGGATTCAGTCTGATTGGTTTCCTTATCTTTGTTTCACCTTTAGGTAAGCATGAGCCCGGGGTTAATCTGTGTTTTGCTGGAATGGGCACTATGTGCCAGGATCTTTCCCAGGATGGCTTTTTTGCTGTTCCCTGAGGCTGAAGTGGAGATGTCATGGGGGGAGAGTGCAGCCACTCTGCTGGGCTGAGTCGTGATGCCAACACTTCCATTGCAGAGCCCTCTCTGAGCATGTGGTGTCTCAGCTAAATCTGACTCTCAGTACTTCTCTGCAGAACACACAAGTCAATTAATTCCCCCTACTTCTCTTTGCCTCACACCAAATGGATCCTGTAAATGTTCCAGTGATGAAATGTTGCAGCAATTTCCATGTTTCCAAGATGACACTGATAGAGTATATTCCTGGAAATCACTTTCTGTTCTCTGCTAAGAATTTTTAGGGGCAGTGTCCTGGGTACCATTCTCCCTAGACCAGTGTCAGATTCTTACCCTTGTCACAGACCCATGGGATGTCTGTTAAGTAGAGGCTGATGTAAAGCTTTGCAGGATGCAAAAATGATCTTTTCTGCGTCTTTTCCATGTCTTTTCCATCTGCCCTTAAACTCAGTTGCTTCAGTTCCTGCTTTTCTTAATAAGCCTCATTTAAAGCAAGTGCTCATAGAGGAAATACATATCTGTCTGCTTAAATGTGTGTAAAACTTTTCATTTTAGTAGAGAGCAATTTGATTTTGAAGAGGCAAAGGGCCACTGAACTGAAATATTTGATTGGGAGTGTATGGGAGAGTAAATTACCTTGGAAATGAAAGTGGTGTTGCTACATTGGAGGATAATAAAACCTTGTGACATGACAGTGTTGAGGTTAGAGTGTATCTGAGCACATAGGAAGAAAAGCAATCTTTTCTCCTACAAGAAGCAGAAGTGGGCATGGCCACTGGTGTTATTATTTCTCCTCCACCTCCTTAAAATTTGTAGTGATGGAACATAATACTGTGATAAGAGAATTACAGGTCTGGTCAGGAATTACAGGTCCTGTCTGTCACTGTGCTTCCAATTTCCAGCCTCTCAACATTGCCTACAGCCACATCTACAGCTCCTACCGCAACTTCGTGGGGCCACCTCATTTCAAGACCATCTGTCGGCTCCTGGGCTACCAGGGCATCGCCGTGGTCATGGAGGAGCTGCTGAAGATCGTCAAGAGCCTGGTAATTCTGAGCCTGGCCCTGGTGATGGAGAAACCCCAATGCCTGGATGGGTGCAGGCAGGCAGGCAGTGTGGGCGTTGGGATCGGGGTGTTGGCATCGGGGCGCCGTCGTGTCTCTTGATCCACGCTGGAACACTTGGAGCCATGGGCTGATTTTCAGTGATGAGCAACCCCAGTAGTTCCTGTGGGATGGTGGAGTGTTTCAGCAGGATCAGACAGCATTCAGCACAAAAATTTTATGGTTGACTAAATGGAATTCAGTGCATTATCTCATAACGTATCCACAGGGTGCAGGTGTGTAACTCCAAATGACAGCAAGGGCTTTAAAGTAAGCAGTGTGCTCTGCTCTAATCCATGTATGTCCAAAATATCTGATCTACAGAAACTTGCTGTACATGAATGTAAATTCCTTATTAAACTCTTGAGTATCCAGTGATCATTCCTCAGGTGGAAGGAGCGTTTCCTCTGCAAGGGAGTGAATCCTTTGGCAGCTCTGGTGAAATGCTTTTTGGGTTAGAAGCACAAGTCCAGCTGCATCTAAGACTGAGCCTTGTTTTGGATTTCAGCTGCAAACAATGCAAACACAGCAAGCTGTATTTTGAAGTTGGAAATCCATGCAGCTGGGATTTATTCTTTGGGAGGAAGCTGTAAAAGCACTCTTGACTCCATACACTTGGGCTGAATTTCATCTTTGAGTGAAATCCAAATTAAACAACTTCTCAGACTCCAGCTGAAGTTTCATCCTGTGCTGTCAGATGTGGACCCATCCACAACAAGCCTGTTTCAAAACCAGTGCCAGGAGACCTGGCATTCCAGTTTAACCTCCCTTTGTCTCCAACAGCTCCAAGGCACCATCCTGCAGTATGTGAAGACTCTGATTGAAGTAATGCCCAAGATCTGCCGCTTGCCAAGACATGAATATGGCTCTCCAGGTGGGTGCTGCTGGTAGGATCCTTGAGCAGGAGCAGGAGCTCAGCCATGTTGCTGCAGCATTTACTCAGACCCACACTCGTGGTTAATCCAGGCTGGGCACCTGTCCTGCCAGTGCCACTTGCAGCCAGGTTTGCTGGGACACTTTCAGCTGCTCTGCTGTCGACACTGGAACGTGTATAGGAAACCTTTCCAGGAAATCTCCTGCTGGAAATTTCCTTTTGAACACATAAATGGCTGATAAGGGAATGTCTTCTGGTAGCCTCTCTTATGTTTTCAGGATTCTGTAAGCTTTTGTGAGTTCACTGGTATTTTTTAAATGCTCTGTTTAGCTGGTGAAGAGATTTTTTGCAGCATGGCTGCAGTCAGAAACTGTGGCTGCTGTATATGAGCCAGCACCAAGTCATGCATCACAGTCTGGAACCTCTTTCCTCCTCTGATGAAGAAATCCAGCAAGTTTATATGACTTACTCCTTATTTCCCAAGGCTTACTGAAAGCAGGATAAGACACTAAATGTTAGTTCTTCCCAATGCCAGTCTCTGTGTATCCATTTAGCAGCTGCAGTTTGTGATTAAGGAAATACCAGACAGTCTTTCCTTAATCACAGTGATCATCTCTTCATTCAAATTACCAGGAAATGATTCTAATCTCTTCCTGACTGTCCTTCCTTCTCTGTTAAGGAATCCTGGAGTTCTTCCACCATCAGCTGAAGGACATCATTGAGTATGCAGAGCTGAAGACTGACGTGTTCCAGAGCCTCAGAGAAGTGGGCAATGCCATTCTCTTCTGCCTCCTTATCGAGCAGGCTTTGGTAAGGCAAAACCCCCACACCAACATCATACCCGAAATTTCCAGCTCAAGAGTAGAAGTGCAAGTGGGTTCTCCAGCAGAAGAGTTTGGGAAGTGTTACTTTCCAGCTTCTCATCTTCTCAGGGTCTCTCTGGGGCTGTGTTGTTGGAGTCTTTGGGCATGTCCATGGGGATGGTGTGCATTGGTGCTTGGTCAGGCCTCTGGGATGGCTGAATCTGAATACTGGAAGATCCAGATTTTATTCTTGGACCCAAAGCTGCCCCTTGTTTGTCCTACTTAGAAATAAAACCAACTGGAGTTAATTTCTAGATTGTAAGCTCTCTGGGGCAGGGATCAATACTTTTTTATATACATATTTGTACAGTGAGAAGTAGATTTGATCCCTCTGCTCTTTTAGGGTGCCAGTGCAATGGAAACAACCTGCTTGATTGTAATGGTGAAATGGATAAAGCAATCCAACAGGAAGGAAATCTGCTGATGATATATGTCCTAGGACATCTTCACTGAAAATTTGGCTGGAGTAACAACTTGGTATTGCCCCCTGCACAGGAGTTTTACACGTGCACAAGTCTCAGCTCATGTGATGCCCTCACTAGTGTGGGGCAAAGGCTGTGGCTGAGTGTCTTATCTTTTTAGCTCCTAGTTTTTCACATAACAAATTTACCAAGCAATGAATTCATCTCATAATTTAGCCCAGAGCCAACTGAGGTGTGCTCAACAACACAACTGTACATTAAATGTGCACACTGTGTCATAATGGTTTGGGCAGGGTTGTTTCAGTTTTTCCAGAAATATTTTTGAATTTCTTTCCTAGCATAAGACAGAATTTCCAAGCAAAACCAGGAGTTTTGTTCAGAGCAAAGCCATAAGAAAGTTTAAAGATTCCAAATTTTATCTGGCCATAGAGCACAGAGAAAACTAAAAGTCTCTGCATGTCCTCAAAATGGAGATTTCTGCCCTTGCCTTTGCATTTTAACTCCAGATCAAGAGACTCTTAATTCTTGGTACAGTGTATCTAACACATTCAGTGAGCAATGGTTGCATATGATGAAGAAGACAAGAGATGTGTATCACCCAGCAGCTTGGCTGTTACAGAATTTTATAGAATGACCAGAGTTGCCAACTTTATTCTGGCAGTTTCTGTTCTTTTTGTGGCTTTGTCAGTACTTTCTGCTGTTCTCAGTGTTGGGTTTTCTGCTGGATGTACTGCATTTGCCTCTCCTATCACATCTTTAATGGGACACTCATGGGACATGGTGGTTTCTTTAGAAATCTTTCATTTCAATGCAGAAATGTTCCTTCAGTCCCAGGAACTGTACATCAGCAGTGTACTGGCATTTTAGAATAGCAGAAGATAAAGATGATGGGAATTTGGGGATCCTTTAAGGAAGGCTGCCCATCAAAATCCACATCTGCCTACTTTCTATGCCAGACAGAGTCTCTCCCTCTTGGATTCTCTGTTCTTCCTGGCAGTAATAGGCCTGAAATACAAAGCCATTTTGCATGCAGTGGGCACTGGTTCCCACTTGCTGGAGGATGTCAGATGCACAGAGCCAGCACAGAACAAGATTTTCCCTCTAATGGAGCTCTTGTGCAGCAGGAGGAATTGCTTTTATACTGCAATTACCTTCAGAGCTGTCTGAGTGATCTAAGGCTGGTGGTATTTGCTGGCAAAAATGGCTCTGATGCAGATGTCCAGTCTGCTGCATTTTACCCCCTTTTTATTGTTTAAGTTTGAGGAATGAGGAATTGCTTGGGATGAAATTTCTAAGCAGAGTTTGTGCTCTCCGTTAATGGGCCTTGGGGAAGAGGTCTGTTAATAACATGACTAATTTTGGGACAGATATGAGGTGAATGCAGGCTGCAAATGGCTGAAAATGTTCACTTTATGAGATGAAAACAGCAGTGGAAGAACATTCACCTAGGAATGAAGTGTTTTGCAAACAAAATGACCAAGGTGGCAGGCCCACTCCGTTAGCATCAGCACCTCTGTGCCCGTGGAGGGGCCCCAGACTGTTCCTGTCCCTCCAGCACTGTGTCACAAACTGCACTCCCACAAACTTGCTCTCATCCCAGCATCCATGCGCCAGTGCAGCCTCCTGCAGCTCCATGCTCTGCTGTCCTGCTGGCTGGAAGGGTGGTGTCCACCCCTGCATCCCAAACAGGCCCAGCTGAGTCATTCCATCCGGGCCCCAGGTTTCTCCTGCTGCGCTGTCATGATCTGCTTCCGAGTGTGTCTACATCTCTCCAGTGAGCTCAGGACTGAAAGCATGTCCTAGGAGTAGGCTTCTGCAGGAGTAGGCTGATGCCTTGTCATGACACGATGCCTCTGTGTTGAACAGCTTTGGTTTCCTCGCTGCTGTTTCCCATTGCAGACTCGTGTACAATGTACTGTCGGCCATCGCTCCTCAGTCACCACCTGCCTATTTCTAGGTTTCTCCTCCTTGTGCATCTGTGTTTGGGATTATTTTTTTCTCAAGTGCATTGGCATGCATCCCCTAAGGTGGCATCTCATGGTGTTATTCCTCTCTGGACTTCTGTTTTCTTCTTCCTGGTGCCTGCACCACTGGGATTCTGATAGCCCTGGCTGAGTACACCACACCAACAACCAAATCATTTCAGACCAGTTATGATGTGCTATTTGCAGAAGAGCCACATGTCAGTATATTTTTCATGTACACTTCCTAAAATAACTGAACCGAAGGGTAATTTCCACCTGGGCACTCTCTTAAAGAACAGGCTGCAGGAATTCATTCAGGGTAAAATGAAATAGAAATCTCCATATTCTTTATCCCCCTCTTACTTTCAGGACTAGTAAGTCGGACAGAAAATCAGTATAAAGGTCTGGCCTTATACAGGCAGGAAGTATATTTGAGTTAGGGAAACTTCCTGACTGAAGCTGAGGTATTACTTCCAGTTTTAGATCATTTCAGTTGAAACCACTGGAGTTACTACTGAGCTGGGTTGGATCTGAATAGGTGCTGTAGGTGTGAACTGCTGTAGTGTTGCCCAGGCCCCTGAGCCATTCAGTCTCCCCCATAGGTATTTTTTAACTTACTTTATCTTTCTTTCTTCCTGCCTCAGTCCCAGGAAGAAGTTTGTGATTTGCTGCATGCTGCTCCCTTCCAAAATATTTTGCCCAGGGTCTACATCAAAGGTAAGAAGCTGAGAGGGAAGCAGTGGGCAGACTCAGAGGTCTCTGCCAAGAGGCTTTTTTCTCTCCCATCTCTCCTGAGGATTAGCTCTGACCCTGCTTCCCCCTCCAAACAGATCAGTGGATACAGCCAAACGTCAGGTGCAAACAAAAGCCAGGGGTGCATTTCCTGTAGCACAGTTACAACCTGAAACCTCAGTCAGTTCGGGGGTTCCCTTAAGGTTTGGAAGGCATTTCACAGCCTCTTTGGAGAATGGCAGCATGAAATGTCCATCTCAACAGGAGTGCTCGGTAACAGGGACGTGCTTTGGACATGTGTGATTAAGCTGCTGCTGAGACTGCACTCGCCCATCCCTCCCTCCTCTGCATCACTGGCCCCTCATTGCTGTCGGTTTGGCTCCCTGGTCCCACAGTCTCCCCGGATGGTTGCTGGGGGGCAGCTCTGAGCAAACTCTGCGGAAAGTCGCGGGTCTCCACTTCCTCCTCTCATTTCACTGTTTGCTGCTCGCTTGACAGAAGGAGAACGCTTGGAGGTGCGCATGAAGCGTCTCGAAGCCAAGTATGCCCCACTTCACCTGGTTCCCCTAATAGAGAGGCTGGGCACTCCGCAGGTAAGGATTGCATTGGAAGGGATGGCTGTTGGAAACTCGTAGCAGTCCCCACATGGCCTGCATGGCCTTGGGAAAAGTGATCTTTTTTTTTTTTTTATTGATTGGTTGATTTTTCCCCCAAAACATCAATTGGATGAGCAAATCCGAATCTTTGCCCGAGCAAATGCTCTGAAGGGAAATTTGTGAGTGGGTCCAGGCACCACAAACAATTTGTGTGTTGCTGCCTCTAGTCAGGAGAGCTGGCAGGGAGCTGTAAGGCAAGTGTGCTAGAAGCCAGTTCTGAATCAGAACAACTCCAAAAACCTCTTCATCTCCACTTTAAAGATGGAGAATTGCTGGAGTGGTTTGAGGAGAATCTTTGCAAGGCCATCCTAAAAATCAATTGCCATCACTTTTGGGGATCCCATTTTAGGATTGCAGTGGGGTCCATTTAAGCTCATCCCTGTCAAGGAATACATCTGAGAATGGTTTCCCTCCTAGCACATGCTTAGAACTTCAGCAAATGCTTAAAATTACTGCTCCATTTAAGTGTCTTCTTGACGTGGGTCTCAGCTTGGGAAAGACCTCTTGTACAGAAACTCAGTACTGTTTAAAGTATCTCCCTAGACTGATCAGTGTAATGGGCAAAATTTGAGGTCCATTGATAGTAATAATCAAACTTCAAGTGCCCATTTACTTGGGGTTGATGGGATAAAAATCTTTCAAGTATCAAATGAATCAACACCCTTTTCCTGCAATGTACTGATGAGGGAATGGAACGAACAGTCAGCTGGTGTAGGAGGTGACAGATCTATGGCAGGCAGAAAGTGGTTGATATTTGTTCCTGTATTTTTTTTTCTCATGGATCAAGGACATTTTGAACTTTGAATCATTGGAAATCATCTGAAACAGAGAAATTGGCTGGATAACTGAGGACTTTATCTTATTCTGTAGACGCTTCCTTTTAAAGGAGACACTCGAGAAAAAGAATTCACCTCTGTGTTTTCGTGTCTTTGTGTTGGTCTTTCTATCTCTCCTTCTTTCCATGCAAAATCATCATTGAATTCTGCTATTAGAGTCCACTCGTTGCTTATCTCTGCTGTAGTTATAATGGTGATGAAAACAAAAGATATTTCATGTCCCACTAAAAAGTTATTTTTCTGTAAACTGTTCCCATATTCATCACACAGGTACAGTTGGGTACCAGATTTTTTTTTTTTTTTTGAGCTCAAATGTAAATGAACACAAGAATTGCTTTCTATAGATGCCTCCATAGCTTCTAAGCTTGCTCCTTTTATGCAGTTTTGGACATGCATTTTGGAAATGCAGTTTTGGACACAGGCCATACAGGATTTTTTCCTACAGAATGCATAAACATCTTGTAACAATTGTCCAGAATCTAAGCTGAAGTTGCCTGCCCGAAGCCTCTCCCAAAAGGTGGCCCCATGCATGTTATAGTGAGGATCTATGGGTTTTTGCAGGTTTTGGGTAGGGTTCTGTCAAGTTCACCAGTATACAGGCTGTAAAAGAGGTTCAAAAACTGGAAAATCAAAACTGGATTTGTGCAATGGCAGGAAAACTGCCAATGATTGTTGTAAATAATTACTTTGCATTGGAAATCCAGAAGCAGCTGTTTGATGGACCATTTATAAAGAAGCAGGGGGGTCAAAGTGATTCATTAAAGGAATCCTCTCCCCTTTAATGCCGACCATAAAGGTATTTAGTAAGAGGTTTTCAAAGTGTTTGGTCAGTCTGGCTTCTTCCCTGGAAATAATCAGAGCATTTGCTTCTGAAGACAGAAGGAATAATTGAGTCAGCACAGTGGCATCCTGTAGCAATTTACCTTGAGAGCATCCTTCCTCTCCTGATCTTAGAAATCAGTGGGACCCCAGACTGTGAGGCAGCTCTGAACACAGGACCAACAGCTCTGCAGCTGCTTTGCCCGTGTTAAGATATCTACCCTAGGATGGTAGTCCTGTATCAAAGACTGGTCTTACTGTGATGAGTCTTAGAACCAAATTCTGTCTGTGAATGTGCATAACTGAGTGGCACTACCTACACTGAAAGCCAGATGCATCCCTTTCTAAATTAAGATTTCTTCAGAAATCGTGTACTAGGATCACTGGAGAAGTTTGTTCTCAGAAGTGTCCCTTTTATCACTACGTTTTAGCAAACAGTAATGCTAACACCTAATTTATATTTGTAATGGCTCTGTTTCTACTGTGCCCTCATTTTGCCATGATAGACCAGTGTGTGCAGATCTGTGCCCATAAGAGCTTGGAGCAGGTGAGGAGAGGGACAGTGTAAAGCCTTTAGCTAAAAAGCTGGATGAAATAAACCTTTACTTGCCAAGCAAACACATGCAGGTGTGTGCCATGGAACCAGTGATGCCGTTCCTGCTTTTAACAGATCAAGGGATCCCACACCAAATATGGCCTTTGCACATGATGACAGCTTTCCCTTGATATTTGCTGTTAGTTGAATATTAATTAAGCTGAGGTCACCAGAACATCCTTGAAACTGTGGCACAAGCAGGAATTGCAAAGCTTCTAATTTCAAGAGCAACCAAACTAAAAATGCTTGAGGTTACTGCCAGCATAAATTGATAATCAGGAATGGGGATGTGCAGGCACATTCATGCATTTTTCAGAGTGGAATGAAGATGACCCAAGTAAACCAAGCATAATTCATGTTCTTTATGTCTGGCCAGGACATGTGCCTGCCCTTTGTCCCAGCTGCTGCAAGTCCCCGTCGTGACTGATTGGGATAACATTTTTATAGGCATTGCAGGGACAGCTGGGAATGGAGCAAATGCTTAAATAGTGCTTAAAGCTCCGGGAAGTCTTCTGGGATAGGCAGGGTCTCAGTCAATGTCACACTTGTTCTGTGTGCCTGTTCCAGAGTGGTGGGAGGGGTGAAAGGCTCTGCCTGTGCAGCCACTCCTCTGCCAAGGTGAGCACGGCAGAGCCAGAGCCTCCCACAGCCACAGGCACAGCTCTGACAGCACCCAGCTCCCATTTCATGAGTTATTTTTGGCAGCACTGCAAAGAGAAGTCAGTCCTGCCACTGGAACAGCAGGAAAAGGGGCAGCTGAGAGGATATCAGGGCAGAGAGACCCCCACGCTTGCACCTCTCAGTGAGCCTGGGGGAAGGCACTGCTTGCTTGTCTTAAATCCCTTTTTTTTTTTTTTTTTTTTTTTTTTTTTTTGTTGTCATCCTGGGGAGCAGTGGGGCTGAAATGAAGTTAATTCTCTTTTAATTTGCCTCTAGTGTAAAAGCCAAAATAACTTTATCCAGTGGAGCTATTCCAAATTTGTGTATCTAAAGCTGAGCGGGGATGTCACAGAAATTATCCACACGTGTAAAGTTTCCACATCTAGGAAAAATTTATTTGGCTTTCTTATAAACCCCAAGTTTTTCAGTATCAAGTTTGCAGTGGCTTCTCATCTTCCTCAGAGCTTTTTAACCCTAACTACAAAAGAAATCAAGAAAGCCATAGGGTATCTGCATTTTGAAGAGATGATGGCAATGTCCTGGGAAGCAAAATGTCCCTGTTCTCTCCTGTTTTATCTTCATAATCTGCAGAAATCATGAGACGAAACCCATTAAATGAATCATGAAATGAAAATCTTGAAACGAAATGCTGAGTAGCACTAAGAGGGCAGAGCAGCATGCTAACAGAATTAAGGATCAGTATTTCTGGTCAGAGCTTTGCCTTCAGCTCTGCTGTTCTGACGTACATAGTTACTCCAAAAGATCGTGAGGTTGGTGAAATAGAGCAGAGCACCACACTGAGCCTCCTGTTGGAGGGATGAGCATTGTCTGGTGGGAAGTGCCATGGGAGCAGCCATCAGAGGTAAGGTTGGACCTCCCACGAGGCGACAGAGCCGGGGAGAGACCAGGCAGCGTTAAATCCAGTGGGTGTGGGTCACATCCTCACTGGTGTCCCTCTGGCTGTCCCTGTCCTCAGCAAATAGCCATCGCCCGGGAGGGGGACCTGCTGACCAAGGAGCGGCTGTGCTGCGGGCTCTCCATGTTCGAGGTGATCCTGACGCGCATCCGGAGCTACCTGCAGGACCCCATCTGGCGCGGGCCGCCCCCCACCAACGGGGTCATGCACGTGGACGAGTGCGTGGAGTTCCACCGGCTCTGGAGCGCCATGCAGTTCGTGTACTGCATCCCCGTGGGCACCAACGAGTTCACGGCAGAGTGAGTGTCCCCAGCCAGCTCCTGCCACGGCTGCTCGCGGGCTGACGGGGCCAGCCAGCCCCCGGGGTGCCCTCAGCTGCAGTGAGAGCCTCTGTGGAGGTAGAGGGGGAATGTGGGTTCCTGGTGAAAGGGCTTGGTTGTGCTCAGCTTTGTATTGGAACAGCTGGAGGAAAGAGCAAGGTAAAGGGATGTGCCTGAGGTGACAGGCAGGAGATGGGTAGATCAACAACCCAATACTAGGTCCTCACCTATCTTACTATGTGGTTCATCCTACACAGCCTGGCCTGGGTGTAATTCTGTATTATCTCCTTCTGGGTTAATTTTCTCTAGGTGTATACTCACTTTCTAGGAGCAGGACTGAACCCAGTTTCCCTAGGAATTCACCAAAGAAAGTTCCTGGTTCCATGGTACTTCTCTTGCCTAACTCTATCCTGTCATCTCTCCCCACCCATCACCTTGTTCCTCCCCCCAGGCAGTGCTTTGGAGATGGTCTGAACTGGGCAGGTTGCTCTATCATTGTTCTCCTTGGACAGCAACGGCGCTTTGACCTCTTTGACTTCTGCTACCACCTGCTGAAGGTGCAGAGGCAGGATGGGAAAGATGAAATCATAAAAAACGTGGTAAGTTGAAGGGTGAGGTCCCAAAGGACCCAAACCAGCACGCTTCTTTCTGTTTTCTATCCTGCTTTGTCCAAACTCATCAATTACAACAAAGCCTGGTGTTAATCTTATTCCTACTGGCTGCCCTTGCTGTAAGGTTTCCATCTGCAGTCTCAGCAGAGAGGCCAAGGTTTTAATTGGCTTGAAAATCAAATCTTTTTTCTCCCAAAGCTTTTCCCTTCTTCCTGGGGTTGGGAAGCTGGACCTGAGGAGCTGGTATTTCCAGCAACCATCCTGTAATCTCACTGGCTTTATCAATAAGCAGCTGGGAGCCTAGACTTCGGAGTGGTTAACTGAGGACCACTCAGCGATCCTGTTAATGCTCTGTCTTGAGTCATCAAACCCAGTAATGAAGCGAGTCACCGGTCCCTGCGAGGTGCTAAGTGGAACAGGAACATGTGTTAGAGCTGCTTTGCCTTAGCAGAGCTTTCCAGCAGCAGGGCACAGGTGCTGCTACTTCCTAGCTGGTCAGATGACATAAGAGCCTTCATGTTCTGTTTCTCTCCCTCACCGTCCCTCCAGCCCTTGAAGAAGATGGCCGACAGGATCAGGAAGTATCAGATCCTGAACAACGAGATCTTTGCCATCCTGAACAAGTACATGAAGTCGGTGGAAACAGACAGTTCCACGGTGGAGCACGTGCGCTGCTTCCAGCCCCCCATCCACCAGTCGCTGGCCACCACCTGCTAGTGTGGACACGGACCCTGCACGGGTTGGGAAGGGAGCAGGGACTGAACCCAAACCAGCTGGGAGGGGTAAACTTGATGGTGTGAGGCCTGAGAAGGGAGTGAGGCTGGGTCTGCCTCACCACACGAGGACACACCTTCCCCTCGCCCCGTTTGAGTGCATGTTCCTCTGTACCATCCCTGTGATCGGTTTTACTCGTAGCTTTCGGACTTGAGGGGGGTGGGGGTGGGTGGGCAAAATGTGCTTTTCTTCCATGAAGTGGTCCGGTTTTCCCTGTGATTCACCCAGTCCACACATCTCTCTGAAGCCATACTGCAGCCTCAGGTGGGAGATCTCCACGCTCCCACGGCGCCGGGAACCCGCTCCCACCGCAGAAGCAGCAGGACAAATCAACACCCCCGTGACACGTGCCACCAGCCAAGGAGCAGGAGGGGCTGAAGACAAGTCCCTGATCCACTCTTTGAGGGGAAGAAGGGATGAAGGCAGTATCTCACCCATGGCACTGCCCTGAGGATCGAGTGCTGGGTGCAGAGGAGCCCTGCCAGGCTGGTCGTGGATGGATGCCTGACCCAGGCACAAAGCTCTCTGCTGTGTCCTTGGCTTTTCCAGCAGTTGTTTCCATGAGCTTTGGCATGTGGGCTTGAGGATAGCAATGATGCAGTCATCAGATAACTCCTCAGCACTTCAGAGAGCTGGGGAAAGAGAAAATGGCCTGGCTTTTTCCATGCTATGGGACGTCCAGTTATTTTAATGCAGAGGTTCTCCCCTGAAGACACATCTGTGGACTAAACCAGATTTCCTGTGGACTACAGAACAGGCTGCATTCATGTGAATGTGCTCTGAAACATCTTAGTTTGGGTGGAAATAATCACTGGTGCTGACAGGATACAGGTGTAGTTACCTTGAACATGCGGGATCTTTGTTCTTCAGCCAAGGGGGAGAGCCAGGGTGTGTCACCTGTGTGTGTTCTGGGATGCTATTTTCCCTTGGTTTAGACAAATTCCTAGTGGCACAGCAAACAAATACCTTTCTCCAGGGAATGGTGACTACCAGCAGGGCTTAGGAAGCTTCCCATCACTCAGAAATTATGTGATTGTTTAGAAAAGATAAAATATAGGGTAAGCTTTAAAAAATACCCCGGATTTTCCAAGTTCAGAGATGTTCAGAGAGAACACTGGAGTCTGTTGCCTTTTCCCACTCAGCTAATCTAAGATCCCTGGATATTGAGAACAAATTCAGGTGGAACTTCAAGGAGAATTTCATAACTCCTGGTCTAACCTGCTTCTAACCCTCAGCAGTGTCGTTGGAGTGATACAAAAGCTTATGCTTGATGTGAAAGGAGATCAAACCATGTGCTCCAAGAGAAAATGATGCCAGCCTCACCACTGGCAGTGTTTCCTCAGCTCTGGCCTGGCCACATCAAAAATTGCTGTGTCCAGATGTGATGATATATATTTGTTCCATGCATTTCATCATGCCTTGTAAACTGCATGCTGTTACAGATGTTAAAAAGGCAGAGCCTGGGCATTTATTCTCTCAGAGGGAGCATCTAATCAATTAGTAGAAATATCTGAGCTGGAGTTTTTTGTCTCCAGGAACAACAGCCAGCAAACTACTGCTGGCAAGAGGAGATATTGGTGTGTGGCATGAGTTTGTGCTCCCAGACTATCATCACCTACTCCCTTGATAATCAATGATCAACACATGTGACAAGTGCTGGACATTTTCACACCTTGAGTTTCCTTTTATTATTGAGACAGACCTTTTCAGCTGCAGGGGGGAAATTGTGCAGCACAGTAATCTGAAAGTAAAATGAAATCTCAGGAAGTCTGGCTGAAATCTTGGCGTGGCAGGGAAGGACCCAGCCCACCAAAGCGAGTTCTTTCCTCCGTGCCGTGAGGAAGAGCAGCAGAAGAGCATCTGGGGCTTGCTCTCCACTTACTCTTCCTCTCAGGATGTCAGTTCTGGCATTCCATCATGATCCAACACTTCCACTCAACTGGAGTGAGGGTATCTAAAGATATATATTTTTAAAAGGAAGAGAAGAATCAAGCACTTTATTTTTTGTGGAAAACAAGATGTAAGGAAGATAGATCCGACCAAGATCCTATTTTTCCTGACCTAAATAGCAAGTGCTTGTTATTTTGGTATGAAAGTCTTGCTGAAAAGTTGGCACAAGTCCCTGTCTGACTTTCAGAGCCACCTTTAGGCACAGCACAGATTAAGTGTCCTATTACATCTGACAAGCTGTAGAATGCTGGAATCTTCTTGGAAACCAGCATGAACAAGAAGTTGCTACAAAAGGATGAACTGCACCAAATGGCCCAGTCTCAGCTAGCTAGACAAAATGGGATACAGCAAGGTGAATTTAAATCCCTCTTTTCATCAGTTTAGGTCTGGAGTGAGTCATGAGATATTTCACCTAATAATCTGTAAATCTGTTTGCATTCTTTTCCTGTAGTTTTGCCATAATTCCCTACAACCCTGCAAAACACAGTTGCACTGGAAAGTTGTTGTACTTGTACAGATTGTACTTGAAAGAACAGGTAGTTGAAATCTATTTGTTGCCCTCGGATTTGCTAGCAAAAATATAAAATCCCTCCAGATTCCAAGGGATTAAATGTTTTGAGCAAAATGTCAAAGTGCATGAACAAAATGTAAAGTGTTTTGACCGTAGAGTGTATGCAGATTTTTTGCCTTGTTGCTCAAGTAGTATGAGATATCAGCTAGTAATAATCACAGTCTTAATTTCTGAGATTTGATGTTACTGTCCTTTGATTATCTCAAGGATTAATATTCTCCTTAGCTTCAGTTTTCTCACCCTCTTTGTCTGTATATGAGAAAGGTCCAGGCTTAGGTCTTTAAACAAGTCCATTGAAAATGTTTTTATTTTTCCTCCCGTGCTTTTTTAAATGTCATAATTGTTTATGGAAATAGGGAGCAAATTTGTAAGAGTAGGGCTAAATAATAATGGATTGCCAGGGGGTCAGGGATACTTGCAGACTTTCTGCCAAGTTTGGGAGTCTTCCTTGCAGTGTGCTTCAGTCCTATATTTTTAAGTCTTTTCTAATCTGCAGACTTCTAATGTTGTTTTCTTAGGGAAATGTTGATCCCTGTCTGAATCCCCTCAAGCCCACTGACAATGGACTTGCTTTTTATTACCTATATTTTCCTGCTTATGCTAAAGTAGTCTGCAAACTGCCCAGCACTCACCAGCCACCACTTGGAATGTCTACTCCAAAGACAAGTTGTTGGCCCCATACAGAAATTACAGGGAGAAGGGATGGCCTGTGTCATGAATGAAGTCAGACTGGGTTATTTTCATGTTCCCTCTGGCTTTGCCCTTATAAAATGTGACTGTTGGCAGTGCACATGCTTTTCTGGGATGATGCTACACTTGACTTGCAATGCTGCAATAGAAAGGGGAAGCAAACTAGATCAAATTCAGCACTTCAGTGGTTTTCCTTTTAAATTCTGACAGCACTTAGTAGCACTGAATAACATTAGTCCTTTTCCTCCTGCATTACTCCAGTCCAGTAGGTTCATGTGTATTGGAGAACAAAAGAGAAAAGAATCAAAGGTGTAAAAAACCAAGAAAATATTCTCAAAAACTGTTGTCAAATGTACCATATTTGTATGAAAAGCTGCTTGAGTTATTTTGTACAATGAATTTTATTTATGGTGAGGTATATTTACGCTTGTGATCTGATACAGTGTTAAATTTTTGATCCATATTTGCTATGCAGCTGAAGATGATATTTTTGTTTTGTATTATTATTTTTTGCTGTTGTTCTAAAATTCAGCCAACAGAAGCTTCCATCTCCATTAGAAGTGCTTCTGCAAGAGTAAAGCATCTGATACCTGGTGATATGTCCCGTAACACAGCAACCAACAATGTGTACAACAAATGTGGGATTACTTTTGTGATGAAGAGAAATAAAAATTGGGCTCATTCATGAAATGGGCAGAATTTACCTTGTGGTGTCATCATCATTGTGATAACTGTTATTTGGGGAGAGGTTTCAATTGTACCTTGCACAAAAGAAAAGCTAATTTGATAAAAATGTCAAGCTTTTTTAAAAACCAAAGGAAAACATATGAGGCTTTGTGGCCAACACCAAAACAGACATATTTTCCTATCAAAAAGTTAATGATTTTTGAGAAGAACTCTCTTGCACAACACATTTTTCATTTTAAAACTTGTTCTAGTATAAGAGGGTCAGGGAAGGGAAAATCATATAATCATTTTTAACAGATTTTGACAGGCTCTACCCAAAGCTAAACTGAGGTGCTAATTTCCTCTCATTACTGCAGCCTTGTCAACTCCACAGGGGCCTTTTTTTATTCCAGGAGATTCTCCTTGCTATTATTTTCCCAAATTTCCATTTGAAACCATTCTTAGTTTTTGTGTGGAAAGCACCCAAGACGCAGCAGTGGCTGTTGACCGAAGAGAAGTGGGAAGCAAGGGGAAAAGATCTGGGAGCTGAGGAATTAGGGAGAATCAGCTGACATGGGTCTATGGGAGTTGGACTCCTGTGCTCATCAGCTCCAGCCCAAACACTAACTGCTGTTCCCTTTCACAGCTTCTTCCCAAGGTTTCCTCATGGGAACAGCTTCCTAGCTTGAGAGGAACAGAAATGCAATGATTCTTCACATAGAATTGGAAGTGAACTTTTCACCATGGCCAGGCAGCTCTGTTGATCTTTCCAATGTGCTCTGAGGCTGTGCTGCAGCTCTCTGGGTGATACCCTGCTGTGCAGGACTGTTTGATTGTTCAAAGTTGCCCAATATTTACTGATTTCAACATGGTTCTACTACAGGGAATGGCAGAGAGGAGAGCAGGACTTTCTTCCTGCATCAGCCACTGATACTGGGCAGGTTTTTTGGCTTTTATCCTTTCTCCTGTCAAGATTTCTCTTTTGGTTTTTTTCTTCCTTTCTTTTTTTTTTGTTTTTTTAAACTAATTTTAGCTGCTGTGTCATGGACACCCCAGTTCTCACACCAGCCCTATGAAGTGCTGAGAGTTCACATGGTCTCACCTGAAGCCAGAATCAGTCCTTGCTTTGAGTCTCAGGGTCCAAGGCTCTGAATTTTGAACAACCAGCCCTAAGGGAGCAGTATCAAAGATACAGGCCCCCATCTTCCTTCTTCCTAATGCTCCTAAATATGTTTACATGCCCAGATAAAAGTCGCTTCACTAATGCAGGGAACAGCTCATTAATGATTGTTTTATTCTTTCAATAGCTTAACAAAATTACCCTTTCTGTGACCCCCTCTGCAAGTCAGGAGTGCCTTTCACATGCAGCTTTGCTTGATTTGGAGTTCTGATGCAAACACCTCCGGATAAGAAGTCTGCAAACAAACGATCTGCTGATTACGTGTCACTTCACCCACTGTTGTCCATCACCAGCCCACCACTCCTGCTCTGCCAACACGAGGCTTTGTGGGGCCACAGTGACCTGCATAAAGTATTTAGCAACCCTGGGAGAAAGGAGCCGGGATGTATTTTATGGCCCAGTGACCCTGGATCGCTCAGCAGCTTAGCACAGACCCACAGGTGCATGCACTGGCATGGGGAGGGCAGAACCACAAGGGTTAGAACCCACCACGGCTGTGGCAGGCTTGGGAACTGTCTCTGTTGGTGCTGTCTAAACTCTGGTGGCACCAAATAACAGCCTCAGCCACTGCAGACGTGGTTACCTTGAGACAGGCTGAATTAAAAGCTGTCTGCTCATCCAAGTTCAATCGTTCAAGCTTTGGGCATCCTTTCATGTAGTGCTGCAATCATCCAAAACCAGGCAATTCCCTTAACCCCTACCTTATCAAATCATTGCCAGAAAAAGTGTTCACCCTCTCTTTGAAGCAGCAAACAGCTCCTTGGAGCTCTAAAAAGATACAAAGCCAGAGCAGAATATTGCAAAGCTGCTCAGAAACTCTCCACAGAAACCATGCCTAGCAGACATCCAAGGGCAAAAGTTTCCATCACCTGTTAGCAGGATACTTCCACCATTATTTTTAACAGAGGACAGTTGGTACTCAGTAGTTTTCCATCACTTTTTCCAGAACAGAAGAGATGAGCAGACAAGAGCAGAGGAAAGAACAGCCTTTTGATGTTGCTGGAGAGGTTATTTGCATGCAAAGCTGCCTTGTTCTGCCCCCTGGATTCCAGTCAAGGTTTTGGCCTGGAAACCAGTATTTCAGGAGGAACTGCATTGGTAAAAGATGAGCTGCTAAGGAAGACTCCCTGATTTCTGATGAGTTATTTTTAAGGCAGCATCTGATGTATCAACCCATGAGGTCATAGCTTGGAGCTAAATTCCCTTAATTACAGCCTTCCCATTAAAATTAGGATATGAAGCAATAAAAAAGGCATTGGCTGCATCCCTGCTTTATTGTTATCAGTCTCAACTTGCCCTTGACTAAGCACAGGAGGCTCCATGCCAGCCCTACCTGGCTCCTTACCCCCATATTGCTGTACACAGCCTTGCTAAATCCATCAAACACAACTCCTGTGACTTTGTGATTTTATACGCTGCACCCCCCACAGTCCCTGTGCCAGAAAGAAGGAAATACGTGACACACTTGTATCCATGGTTGATTTCAAAATCTGACTGAAGCTTCTCCCTCAGTGGTGTCACCCAGGCACACTCCCTCCCCAGTGTCTGATAGAGCCAGCTCACACTGCAGTGTCCCCTCCTTTTGGGAACGTTTTGCTCATCATGTTTATCTTCCCAGGATTTAGAATGGCTTCTCTTGGAGGTCTCACCCCTTGTCAAATCTGGCAGAAGTGGCCCACAGACTCAAATTTATCTTTGGGGATGAAAAGGAGTGCATAAACACACGGGTATGTGATCACATCTGCCTTTTCCTTTAGGAATCAAGCTGACAGGGGAAGGTAAAGATGTGGTCCAAAGTGCCTTTTTCTTTTGCCTGCACCATGCTGTGGCAGTAATGCATGAAGCTGCACCACGACCAAAAAGATTATTTTAACCCCAGATCCCTTCCATTATAATTTGCTGCCTCCTTCACACCTCTGTGCACAGTGAGCACAGATGTCAACAACACTCGTCTGAAAAAGCTTGGAAATTATTTTGGACACAGTTTAGCCACCAATAACCACACCACAATTAGGCCTCCCTGGCTACAAGCAAGACCCCAGGGTGTTGAGAAAGGTCCAGCAAAGGGGAGAGCCCCAAGCACCAGTGTGAACAGAGCAAGAGCAGCCTGGAGGGGACAGGGGACATGAATTCCCCCAGACAGCACAGGCAGCCAGCACTGCAAACACAGCAAATACTTGTCCCACTTCACCATCACAATGGTTTTCTACAACCAGCCCTGTATTCACACATTGCACGAATAGCTCCTAACCAGCATCAGCCAGTAAATTTACACAACAGAGGCCAAATCCCACTATCATTGTCTTGCCCGGGGTCTTGTCCCTTTTGGTTGCATAATAAATAACAGCAGCAGAAGTTGCTCCCAGAACATTGATAAATTAGTACAAGTTTCATTTCCTACTTCAAAACCTGCTGCCATATGATTTGGATTGATTATCAAGTGCCCCGTCATAAAGGGGAGGACGTGGGATTTGGCTGGCACCGTCTCTCCCAGCCAGTGACCCGCAGGACTGTGATGGATGAACAGACTTGATTAAAATCAAATGAGTCACAAAGCACTTGAGCATTACATTTGCTGGAGAAAACAGTTGCTCAGAGATAGGATCAGGCACTGAATGAAGGCATCATGAGGTGTTAGCAATGCTGCAGCCTGATGGTCTAAGGGCAATTCCTGTCGCAACAGGCAATTTATTTTATGGGAAAAAAAAAAAAAAGGCCATTTTTCAGACATGTTCAGGTCCTGCAAATCTTATATCTTTATATTGCCTTATGACAGGACCCTTTCTACCTATAAATGTGAGCTTGCTGGAGCAAAGCTCTTGTTTCACTATTGGTTTTACTTACCTCTGTTGACCTACAGCAGAACCTGGCAACGAAAGGACTTTTCTATCAGCAATAGGTTTCTCTGTACACACAGCCACTGAGCACAAATGCAGGAAGGGAGGTCAGCAGAGGAGGATGGGGATGAAGGCAAAACAAGGGAGGTCGGCAGAGAGGCTGGGGATGAAGGCAAAATTGGTGTTCCACACACTCTGAAACATTTGCACACCAGAATCAGCAAGGGAGGCTTTGGTTGCCCTGGGAGGGGGAGTTGATGGAGATTCCTCTTCTCCAGTCTGAACAAACCAAGTGACCTCAGTTGCTCTTCGCATGGCTTCTCCTCCAGACCCTTCACAATCTTCGTGGCCCTTCTTTGGATGTTCCCTAACAACTTTAAAACCTTCATATATTGTTCAGACCAAAAGGCTGAAAAATACCTCTAAGCTCGAGTCCAGCCATTAACCTGACATTGTCACTAACATTTCTCTCGTTTTCCTTTAATTTCTGTTTCCACCACACCTATGTCCAGCCCCCAGCTTTGCACAACCCCTCAGCGCACACTAACCCCGCACCTGGGCTCACACACCTCCGAGCCACCCTCCTGCTGCCCCAGCGCCTTCTCCAGTCTCTGCAACGAGGAAAACACCCTCCAGAGGAGAAACCCAGCGGCAGGAGCCTCGAAACCCAGAGGCAGGAGCCTCGAAACCCAGCGGCCGAAGCTGCGTCCCGGCTCTGTGCGAAGGGGCAAAACCCCCCGGAGATGCCACCGCACCGACCGGGCAGGAGGGGACGGGGATGGGGACAAGGGCTAGGGATGGGGACAAGGACTGGGAGGATGGGGACAAGGGCTGGCGATGCGGGGCTGGCCCAGGGGACCGTGCAAGTCACCCCAGGGCATTGCCAGCGCTCCCAGCCCAGCGAGGGGCCGGGCCGGGCCGGGCCGGAGGAGGAGCGGGGCGGGCTCAGGTGTGCCCGGCCCTGCCCTCGGCCCGGGATGCGCTGAGCGGCCGGAGAACGAAGGCAATGGAGCCGCTGGAGACGAACAGCAGCTGCAGCAACGGTGGGTGCAGCCCCGGGGCAGCGGGACCGGCCCCGCTCGGCCCCGCGGAGCGCCGGAACCGGGCCGGGACAGGAGAGGACAGGTCCGGGTCCGGGTCCGGGTCCGGGTCCCGGTCCGGGTCCGGGACGGCGCGGCCGCTCCGGCTCCGACCGCGGGGCCGAGCCCGCCGCACCCCCCGGCTTTGGGGCTGTCCTCTGTCACTGCTCTGCTTTGGGCTTTTTCCTGGCTTCGGGGGTTCTTCTATTTTTTATTTTTTTGAGGTCTGTATAGGAATGGGGAAACTCCAGCAGCCGGCACCGCGCTCTGCCAGCCCTAGAGTGCACAGAGAAGCCAGGAGTTGGGTTTTTTTCCTTTAAGGATTACTTAATGCGGTAATCATCTCGTCCCGCTGCCTTTTGCTTGTGCCCGGTAGTACCTTGTGGAGATTTTCACCCAGCCGAGGAGGCAAGTTCCCCCCTTATTCCCCAGGAAATATTTCCACGATCAAAAATGTTTTTCCTAGTAGGAAAAAAAGTATTATTAGGGAACCCTTGGAAACTCATCTAGGAAGCCACTGCTATTTTTTCCTTTAGAAAAACGTTTATAGTCAGTTCAGATCCAAAACCTCAGCTGTGTGAGCTGGGGCCAGGGATTGCAGCTGCTTAAAATGTAAGCCAGGCTCCTGGTTCAGGAAAAATGTGGGGCCCATGCCCAGGCTTCTGACACTGCTGGGAGCAGTTTAACCATTCCACACTCCTGCCTGCAGAGACACAAATACTTGCTCTATAATTCCTACGTGAGTTCAGGAAAAAAAAAAAATGAAGTCTTTTACTACAAAGAGACTTTTGTACTCCACCTGGCTGCTCTGTTCCTCATGGTCACAGTCACACCATCTTTACTACACTTGGAGTAAAGATTGCGATAGAAGGATGTGCTGGGTGTGGTAGGAGTGTCAGGGGAGGAAGAAACTCAGCAATTTCCCACCCCCACACACCAACACACCTTGGCCAAAGCCACAGAGCTGCAGTGCTTTTGGTGTTAACAGCAGAACACTGTGCCTGCTCTCAGTCCTTCCACATTGGCAGGACTGGGTTTGGCTTTAGGAGCTCTCAGGCATTCTGCAATTAGGTAGAATAAAACCATTAAACAGTAGAGGAAATGTATTGTCCGAGATGAATCTGATGTTGTCTTATGACACAGCTCAGCACACAGAGTAGGAACAGATGCACAGTTGCAGTGTTGGCATCACTCCACATTAAACCCAAAGTTACAAGTGCAGATGAGCTGGCAGGTGTGAGGATTAGTTGGCTGGAAAGCACCAAAGCCTTTGGATCAACAAGGTTAAATGTTGATAAGGCCTAGTTCAACTCCATAACTTTGGAATTCGGTGGCAAGACTCTGGCTTATATATTTGGAAATTCAAATTATTTTTAGAGGTCCTTGTGGCCTGCCAGCTCGGTATGTAGACTCATTCAGTGTCAAAGAGATGCTTGAACTGCAGGCCATAAATCTGTCAGACAACACCCTGCCATTTCCACGTGTGAGTAAAGAGGTGTCCTGAGCTTTGGGTGTTGTTAGGGTGACAGCATGGGTGGCTGTGCAGGGGGACACCTGAATGAGCCCAAGGGAGTAGGGAGACTGTTGTTAGTCATGTCAGTAATTTGGTGTTTTATCTCCAAGGGTCTCTGATCACCCTTTCGTGCCTTTCCCACCGGGTCGTGTGCCAAGTGATCAGCAGTGCTGTCCCAGCTGACTCTATCCAGGAGAATGGGACTTCAGACAGTTCCTGGATAACTCGGCTGGAAAACAGTTATGGATTCTACATTGGCCTGGGCTTGGCTGTCTTCTCCAGCTTCCTCATCGGGAGCAGTGTTATCCTCAAGAAAAAGGGACTGCTACGGCTGGTGGAGAAGGGAGGCACCAGGGCAGGTAAGGCTTCCATGGGGGCAGGAGGGGCAGGGACCACCTGTTCCTGGGACTGCACACACAATCCAAATTTCAGCACTCCTGAGACAAGGGAATACCTCTGGGTACAGTCAGTCTTCCATCAGCAATGTAAATAAGAGCTTTTGTAGATGCATCTTTGTGTGTGAGAACCAGACAGCAGTGCTATGTGGGAGCTGAGGAGCTAATTCACAGGCCTGGCATTGGAAAGGAGTTAATTTACAGTCTCTGTTGGACAGGAGCTAATTCACAGAGCCCTGCACTGGAGGAGCTCAGCTAAAAGCAGCGTTCCCCTGCCTGGCACCACAAATAGCAAGGGATGGTCCTGTGAGATCAGACGTGTCCCCACAGCAGAACAGAGTGTGAGGCCAGGAGCAAGCAGAGTGCTAAAAGCTCTTTGAAATGGGTCCCTTTGCCCAAAGCTGCAGCTCACAGCTGTGAGCAGAGCAGCACAGCCCTGACCCCACTCTTGCTCTAAGTGAAGCACCAAGCAGCTTTGCCACCAGGTCACTGAGAGGAGGGCGCAGCTCCGTGTGCTTGGATTGCGTTAGCAAGAGCGTGTGAATGCAGGACAGGCCGGCTCTGTGGGAACTCTGTGGTTTCAGAAGGGATCCTTTGGAGCTGTGTTGCACAACAACCTGCAGATAACTTTCCTCCAGCACCAGGCTCTCAGGGCGAGGCGTGTGTTTATGTGTACACACACACATATATATATATATATGGATGGGCAGTGGTGGAGCAGCACTGCCTAGAGCAGAATTGCACTGTGAAATTGGACACATCCCATCAGCATTGCAAACACCCTCCAGCAGCAGGGTAAGTCCTACCTGGCAGCTGACCTACTTGCATAACTGCAAAACAGAGCAATGATAATTAAATTACTGCTGCTTCCCAGTTCTTAAGAACAGTTCTTAAATAATATTTCAGGGGAAGTAAATATCACCATCCCCATTGTACTCTGTGCCCATATGGGGACACAGAGGCATGGAATGATGAAGTGACTGTCCAGAGACAGCCAGCAAAGCTACCAACAGCAGCTGAGCCACTGGGCAGTCTTGGGTTCATCTCCACCCTCTGTCACTGGGCTCGCCACACACAGCTGCTGAACATGGATGAGTTTGCTTTTTGACATTATACTTGCACAATGAAATATCAGTATTGCTTCAACTGTAAATGTCTCTCTCCTCCTTCCCTCCATGAACTCTTCCCACAGCAGAGCCAAGCAAGTAAAACAAGAGCAAACCCCTCCCTATTTTTCAGAATGTTTAACACTCTGAAAGGAATTAGAGATTAATGACAGAAAATTGCAGCTGACAGAAAGAGTTCTTGGGAAAAGCCCTGACCAAGCAAAAAGACCCTAAAACAAATAAACCAGAAATTTCTGAGGAATACCAGAGCATAACATTTGAACTTCAGCATTTATGGAGTTGTTGAGGAATCAGAAGAAGCTGAACTCTAGCAAAAATGTTTCCCTCTGTCCTGAAGTTTTCCTGATCAACTCTTCATTGCCCCTTGTCCTACCTTGCCCTGTACTCTCTCAGTCCCAGTGTGTCACCCCTGCTATGGGAGCACATAACTTTTCTCCAAGGCAAGTCAAACACTGCTGGTACTGACAGCTCCATCAGGTCATATTTATCAAAAACATGGGCTCTCCCTGACCCAGCAAAATCAGGGTTCACCATGTCAGCAGGCTCAAACTCCTGTAGGTTAGGACCAGAAATGGATTAGCTCCAAACACAGTCCATTCTTCCCTGTTCTTTGTCACACTCCTCCCTTTGGAATTTATCCCTCTCCAAAGGGACATTCTCATCTCTTGCTCTGAAGAATATGGTTGTTAACTCCTGCATGTGCTTTTCTTCTCCAGGAGATGGAGGCCATGGCTACCTAAAGGACTGGCTCTGGTGGGCTGGCTTGTTAACCAGTAAGTAGGAGCTGCTTCCCTGGGTTTGCAGCTTTTCCAGGGTCTGTCTCTGTGAATGAGGTGTGGAACAAACTGAGTATAGTGCTTAAAGCCTATTTTCTGTCGAGCTCCCCCATCCTCAGCAGAGGTTCCTCAGGGAGAGGAGAGGCAGTGATCCATGCAGAATCTCCCTCTCATTCCTCCTGCAGCACTGGCAGGACCTGCTAGCTCAGTTTTACCTGATCAAAAGCATGAAAAGCCAGGTTTTAATAGGGCAGCTGGCAGGTCTGCCTGTGTACCAGGCACAGGGCAAACAGCCTCCCCCGAGTGCCTGGGGGCTCTGGGAAGGTTTCATGCTGCAGCACAGGGAGATAAAGAGGTATTGGTAGCACCTCCTTCCTTGAAGAAACTTGCTTTCCCTTAAAACACAACTTAAAATCTTTATTTCCTGCCTGTATCTCCTAAAATTGGACTCAAAGCTTTACAGTATCTCCTAAAATAGGACTCAAAGCTGCACGGAGAGCAGCAGATTTTACAACAGAGCCCTCTCTTCTGGCTGTCACCGTGGCAGGTGCAGCTCAAGGTGTCCCCACCTGGCTCTGCCCTCACTGCACAGGGACAGAGCCACACCACAGCCCCAAGGACATGGTGTGGAGGGGACAAGCAGCCTTCCAGCACTGGGGCTCCCACAGCCACCCCCTTCCTCATCAGCCCCACACAGCCTGGCTGGGCTGGGGGGTTCCTGAGCCCTGACCTGACCAAGCCCTGGCACCCCCAGCCCTTCCCATGGAGGGGTTCCCTTCCCCAGGGGTGCCTCTTGTAATTTGAAATAGATTGTCACTCACTGTCTGCCCCTGTTTAGCAGCAGGATGAAACCCCCAGCATAAAACCCATTCTCCAAGTGACATAAAACCCATTCTCTAAGTGACATCTTGCTGGTTTGCAAACCCCCAAGAGAAAACACAGAAAGTGCTCTGTAACTGACTGGTATTTATTTTTCTTGTGTTTGTTTAGTGGGTGGAGGGGAAGCTGCCAACTTTGCTGCCTATGCCTTTGCTCCTGCAACTATTGTCACACCTCTGGGGGCTCTGAGCGTGCTCATAAGGTGATTTTTGTGTCTATAAATTGAAATTTACCATTTTTTTTTTCTTGTTTGCCTGTTTGACTTGTAAAAATAGACTTGAAGTGACACTAATATGATTTATTCTGCCCAAAGCAAAAAAAAAGTCTCAATGTTTTCTAAAAAACCCTTTAACAGTTGTTGTCCTTTTTGAGGGATCACTTGGGAACCATTGAATTAAGTAGCTTGCCCTTCTGGAAATGCTGGATGTGTAGAGCAACCACATACACTGCAGGTTAAATTATTGCAAATATCTGCCTTACTTCATTCCTTATTCCAGCTCTTTAGCCACTCAGGATTGGTGGGGTTTTAATGTTTGTTTGCTTGCTTTAATTTTGTTTTTGTAATCAAGAGTACTAAAAATTTTAAAAGGTCAAAAAATAACAGGCTTGTTTTCAAACTGCCTTTCACCTGCCTTTTATTTTATAAGCTTTTAAGGTCCTCTCATATTGTTGGGTTTTATACTTCTGGCTGTTCCCAAAAGGGCTGAAACCCTATTTCATTTCTTTATTTTTAAATAGGAGATTCCTAGCAAAATACATGGCTCTGGCTACTTAAGGTTTTATAGAAAGACTGTATTATGAAATGCATAAGCAAACTGAGAGTTAGGACTGCTCTGGTGTCTTGCCCCAGATTTTTTTGGACAACAACTGGGTATTTTTGCAAATATATCTGTAGCTCCAGTACTTTTAGAGTTTCTCTTTCTAATGGTTATGATGATTTATTTAAAATTAACATAGTTTTTTTGTTGTTAGGTTCAGGCTTTTTCTCTGTTACACTGGCCCTTGAATTAATTTTCTTGTGCACTAAAAGCTTCATAATGCTCAGCAGCTCCTGTATGATTCTGCTGACCCTGAAAAAAAATATTTCTGAAGATGTGCTAAAATATTCAGCATGTTTGCACCTTGCTGACACAAGAGCTGTGATCTACAGGTCACACCTGCACCCCTGCAGGTTCAGCTGTGATCATGTATTAACCCACTGGACTCCCAACTAATTTACACCAAAATTGTCTCCTTGTATTACATGGAAGCATTCTTAACTTTCCTAGAGCTGCTGTTCCTTCTTCAAAGGAGTGCAGAGCACCAGCTGATGTTTTTCTGTCCCGTGCAGTGCCATTCTGTCCTCGTATTTGCTTGGAGAACGGCTCAACCTGCTGGGAAAGCTGGGCTGCCTGCTGAGCCTGGTGGGCAGCACTGTGATGGTCATACATGCCCCAGAGGACGAGGAGGTCACCACTCTGGAGGAAATGACTGCCAAGCTGAAGGAGCCGGGTACGCAGCCAGCCGTGCTTTCCCTCTCGGGGCCGGGCAGTGCAAACCTCTCCCCATGCCCACCGCTGGAGTTTTGAGTGCTTCTCTCCCTGCTGCAGGTTTCCTGGCTTATGCTGCAATCCTCCTGGCTCTCTGCTTCCTCCTGATCTTCTACCTCGCCCCCCGTTACGGGCAGAGCAACATCCTCATCTACCTCACCATCTGCTCCGTCATCGGCGCCTTCTCCGTGTCCTCAGTCAAGGGCTTGGGAATTGCCATCAAGGGCTTCTTTGCTGGCCAGCCTGTGCTGCAGCACCCACTGACCTGGATCCTGGTCATCACGCTGGTGGCATCCATCACCACGCAGATCAACTACCTCAACAAGTCTCTAGACATTTTCAACACCTCTTTGGTGTTCCCCATCTACTACGTGCTGTTCACCACCATCGTCATCGCCACTTCCATCATCCTCTTTAAGGAGTGGGTCGCCATGACCGTGGTTGACATCATTGGGACAGTCTGTGGCTTCCTCACCATCATTTTGGGGGTGTTTTTACTCCATGCTTTCAAAGACATGGACGTCAGTTTAGGGAATTTACCCCAAGTCCTTCAGAATGAACAACCAGCACCCGTCACCAGAGATGACAAGAACATCCTGATAGAGGTGGACAACTCCAGCATTGCCCCAGAGGATAAACCCAAAGTATTCATGCTCTACACTTAGGGTGTTACATGCAGGGGACTGGAGGTTGGGTGGGTGATGTCAATATTCTAAGTGTCAGGGGAAAATTTTAAAAAGGAAAAGCAGAAAATAAAACAAACAGTGTCTTTTCCAAAGTCAAATCTTTCTCCAGGCTTTTGGACAGGATCTCTGTTATGGAATGGGAGCAAGGGGTGTGTTTAATCCTCTCTGGGCCGTAATACATGCAGCCACTGGAAACAAAAATCCTCTAGAAATACGATAGTGCTGGAACAAAGCTCCTCTCTGAGGCCCCTTCCCTCTCTTATTCTTGGCAGGGCTGATGTTTACCCTTCACTCCTTCCCCCGGGTGGCCATTGATGTCTTTGTTGCCAGGCCTTGATGGATCATTGATTAGTGGTTTTTGTCTCTTTTTGTTTCCTTTCTAGACACTGGCATGAACTCTAAAATACACACCAGCGTCTCAAGAGGAGGTGAGAGACAAGGACTAAACGCTGCTATTCAGACTCTGCTCATCCATGTTTAATCACTTGCTCTGCAAATAAGGGGTCAAGAATATTGGTGAATATGGGCAAGACATGGTGAATTTTGCAATAGCTGCTCACTCAGGCTCAGTGGCAGGACTCAAGCCATGAAGTGTTTTTTACAGAGACATCTTTTTCAGCTTTTGTTTTTTTGTGTGTGAAGCAGTGTTAATTATTTTTATGGGAGTTTCATTTGTTTGGGGTTTTGCTTTTTTTTTTTTTTCCCTGAGCAGCTCTGGTGCCCAGGCCTTGGTGAAGTTGCTGGGCCTGACCCAGACCCCACCTGAGAAAGGGCAGTCCTTGCTCAGGCTGGGAAGCTCTGGAAGGGTAAACCCCGTGTCAAGAGAAACTCTACCACTGTCTCCAAGACTTCTTATGATGATTTTTTCAGTTGAAAGACCAAGTGCCTGTAAATATAAAGTATTTTTTTCCTCAGGAAATATCTTGACCTTGGAAAACCTCCCAAATTCTTTGAGCCCCATGAGGTGTCCTGCTGTCTTCTGAGATGCTCACCTGATTATACCTGAGTGTGAGCATCACTGAGCAAATACAATGTGGGGTTTTGGGAGAGAGGATGATCCAATTTCCTATTTTAATAACATTTCAGTGCTATCTTTTTGGAATGTGGAAAGGGAAATAAAGGGTTTTTTCAAAATTAAAAAAAAAAGTTGTAGGTTGATCTGAAAGTTTTTCGTTATTTCATCTTACCAGTGTATCCCTAAAGGATAAAGAGGCTGAGGGACAGCTGAGAACAACAGAAAGAGCATCAGAGTAAAACTGCAGCGACCTCCTTTGGTGGCAGAAAATAATCCAAGTCACTCACTCCAGCTTTGGTTTTGGCATCCTAATCACTGTGATGGTTGGTGCATTTTATTTTAGAAAATGGCTGTAAATAGGATTCATCTTTCTTCACTCTAGAAGTGCATTTCATTAAAGCAATCATGCCATCCCTGGAGAAATGCCTCCAGAAATGCCTCCAAATGTAGAAAATGAAGATTTGAACTGAGATAATGAAATAATAGACTGCGAGAGAGTATTTGTTAATGACACCAAACAAATTTTATTAAAACTAGGCAAAAGGCACAATGAATTGCATTCTTCAAGTATTTGCATAGATGCATAGAGAGCATTATTGTAAACCATTAACATGTGGACATAGAAGAAAGTGAGATGTATTTGTTATAAGTTCTCCCAAGTAATATTATCTTTCAAAGTATCAGGTTTAACATCTTTTACTCCTCCTGCAGTTCCCCTGGTCTCATTCACTCAACTTGTACACGTGAAAATTTAAAAGGACTTACTTAAAACTACTTAAATCTCCTTTTGGAGATTTTTGTGACATTCCAGCAATAAAGTTTTCTATTAGAGTTTGGGCATGTCCAGTTGTTCTCTGAGCATTGCGTGTCCAGGGGCATTTTTTGAAACCTTGATCCCATGCTCACATGAAATGCAGTGAAAATAATTTTAGTGACTTTTAGTGGCCATTTGCTGAAGGTCAGGGGTTGGAGCAGAAGTGCTGCTGCCCTCAGTGAGGGCTCAGATATGAGATCAAGTTCTGTGGTTGAATCAACAATTACAGTGTATGTACAGTCCTGCTGCACTGTGAGCAGCCAAACCTGCCATTACATACCAAGAAACAACAAGTTTGGGGGTTGTTTTAAATACACATTTTTATATGTAATATACCCCAACTATTGAAAAAGACAAAGATTAGAAAGCTGTTGTCTTTTACTTGCCCTCCTTTTTTTAATAAGGAAGTTTTTTAGATTGGTTTGTTTTCCAGGCACATAGAAGGTAAGAAAAGGTCTAAAATTCGTAAGAAGAGGAATAATCTGTGACAATTTCAAGACACGCCATGTGAACTGTTTCCTTGTGGAGAAAGAGGTAGTAAAGTTGTGAAAACTAATGTGACTTCAGTCATCCTACAGATACACTACTACATATAACTACAAATTTAATGAGTTCTTGGGGTCTGTCTGGGATTTCTTTAATGAGTAGATCTTAGGAAAAGAGAACCAGCAAACAAGACTCATTTTCTTTATGCCAATAATACAGTTTCTCACATGTGGAGCAGCAGTCATACTCTTTGAGGATTTGTCCATAGTAAATCAGACACAAGAGGACTGTTGTAACTACAGCTCCAGATTTCCCTGTGTTCTCCTAGGAAATAATTTCAAGGAAAAAAAAAATCTGGCATAACAGAAGGTCTTATTTTAAAATCCTGAGGAAAAAAAAACCCCACATACAATAGCCAAACTATTAGGAGAAGAAAAAACTAAATTCATAAGGGAGGGTCCTCAGGGTCAGAACCATCAGTTGCTTAAAGTGCACACAGACAGCTCTCTCCATCCATGGCCTGGAGAAAAAACCTGGAGTAAGAGAGCTGCCCTACAAAAGCACCATGTGTTGTGTTAATAGTTCAGCTGTTTCACCACCTGGGCATTTTTCAGGTAGGTTTCTCAGTGGTTTGGGAAGCAGACAGCCCATGCTGAGTTGCAGCTCAGCACAGACACATGCAAAAACATCTCCTGCTGGCAGTACCGCACGCTGCAGAGGGGTCTCAGCATTGCCTTCTGCTGAGCTTCCTGCTGGCCTTCTGCTCTGGATCTGGGCCAGAGCTGCCCTGTCGTACCTTGAGTGTGTCCTAATGACATGGATTGGAGCTCATGGGCCGTGCTGGGGCTGCTTCTGGGATTTACAGCCTTTACCGAGGCAAGACAAGTGAGTGCTGGAGGACAGAAGGGTTGCAATGTTCCTGCTGAAGAGGGTTATATGGGGAAAGTAATGAAATAAAAAATAATCCCCTCTGCTAAAGCTGACCAAAATCCACAGTGGCTCCACAAATTATATTTTCATGGTTGGCTCCCTGTTGGGGCCCCACTTGCCACCCCCTGTAAACAGAGAATAAACTGAAGAATGTTATCACCAGCTGCTCTCCCCAGAGGCAGTGGGTTCTGTATAGCACCAATATGCTCCTGCAGCTGCATGGGGGGGCTGAGGAAGCCAACAGGGCTCACATGAAAGCCCACCAAGGCCAGCACCTGCACTCACAGCTTGTTCTCCCTGGTAATACTTAAATAACTGATTAAAAACACGTGAAACCCCCATCACCCCATCCCTGCACTGGATATTGCACAACAATATTTAAATACCGTACAAACAAGTCATCCTTATGTGGAAAAGGCAGAGAGGGTCCAGCTGAGCCTGGTGTGTACCTGGGGCACCCCTGCCATGCCTGACTGCAGCCTGGGGAGTCACAGAGAGAGCAGGGCTGGGGCAGGAGGAGAGGAACTGAGACACTGTCCGTGGCAGTGAAGGTGTGAGAGTGGTTTTGGGTGATGAAGGCCATCCAGTGCCCTGTGAAGGCCAGAGCCAGCCAGGAACAGGCTGCCTCAGGAATGCCCACGGGAGCCTGGCTGTCCCATTTTCAAGTTGTTCACTGCTCCAGCTGTCCAGGCACCAGCACCCTGGGTGAGATGGAAAAAGGGGAACAGAAGAGAAGTGAGCACTGATGGAAGAACAAGCACCCTCCTCGCCCTCTCCTGGAGCTGATGTTAGCCTGTCTGCATTCACAACCCAGTGCGTCACATAGGAACTCTCCCACAAGGAGGTTCCTGCAGTTTTCTCCATTTTCCACAGCTGACCTCCAGTATATTGCAGGCTGGAGACACATAACTGTGCTGTGTGAAGTGGAGATGTTTTGTGTTAAAGGGCCCAGTGTGCAGAGCACTGAACTCGGTGCATAGAAGTCCCTTAGTAAGTGCCTGTATTCAGGATGATTTTTGTGAAACACTCCCTGCAGAGAAAGCATATCCTTAGCCATGGCTAGAGAGGCTGGAAAGAATTTTTGTTCTTTACAGGGATCTTCAAGTTTTATGTGAATCTTCATGTTTTGCTGCTCTTCACTAACACTTCTGGGTCCCACAGCCCTTGACCCCTTTGCTCTGCCCCACTCACACAAATGCCTTGCCTGAGGAAGTGTTCAGGGCTGTGGAGGGCTGAATTCACTGATTTGCTCAACTCCCTAAATTCCTAACATGAAAGAGGTGAAAACAGAGATCCCTGCAATAAAGGTGACCAACCCACAGCCCCTCTGTGTCCACCCACCTGGGCTGTGCACAAAGGTGTTGTGCAGGCTGAAATTCCCTTCAGAGTGTTTTTATTCCCCAGGGGTGAGTGGTGCTTCCCAGCACCCCTCTCAGTGCCTACCTCTGGCACAGGCTGGAGGCGTCCAGGGGCTCTGCCGTGCCCAGGAGGCAGTGGGACAGCAGGGCTGCTCCCCTGCCAGCCTCTGGATCTGGATGGGATGGGATTCGCTGGCAGAGCTCTCTGGGGTGGCCGGGGCCTTGAAATGTCCTACAGAAGAAAGAAAGAGTCTTGAATTGAAGCCTTAAGTTTTGGAAGTAATAGGTAACCTGTGTTCCAGAGCCTTTTGAATTAGCCACGTTAACTGATGCACTTCATGGCTGGAAGCAAGTTCCACACACATACACTCACTGTTTGTTTGCCTATACAATGCCTGTAAACATGATACAGGTGCATGTTCTTGTGCCCATACAAACACACACAGACCCACAAGCAGTTATTATTTGTTTGTGCACACAGCTGTCCTTAATAGGATGCTCAGAGCATTATATTTTCCATTCATCTAATGAATCTCAGTGGAAAGCATGTCCCAGGGGGAGAAGTTACCCTCATAAGAGCCAATTGCCTGTTGTTGCTCAGGCTCTGTGCTAAGCTGCTGCCTTACAGGTGTTGATTTAACAAACACAGCTGCACTCACAACTTGGAGGGCACCCAAAACCTCTGCAGTCTCCTCAGACTATGCATAGATGCAATGCTTGATGGCTTGGGGATCTATTGCTCTCCAAGGATCTTGCCCTGTGACTCCAGGAAGGACAAGGCAGAGTAAATTCCACTGACTGCCAGGTCTGAAGAGCTCCTATAGGAATAGCAAGAGAGCAAATCTGGCAGATGCTGCAAACATCCAGGAAGGCAAATGAAACTAGCAAAAAGTGACATTAATTATTTCCCCTTTGTCTTCCCCAGCTCGTGGCTCTCCACGAATCCAGAAACAGCCAGGTTTCTTGTGGAAATCCTATGAAAAGTGTTCCATCTCCTAAGGCTGACTGAGATAAAGAGACTGGATGTGTTGGGGAGGGAACACAAAGGAGATCATGGGGAACTTGTCAACAAGCAGCTGGGAAGGATACCTATTCCTTATTGACAGCACTCAGCTTCCTGCTTTTGTTTTAGTTTTCTTTCCTGCTGAAGTGCTGGCTGTTCACAGGAACAATGGAGCTAGAAACAAACCCCATTTGCTAAGATTTTGCTCTGTAGGGTTTGTTTTCCTCTACGTCCTTCAGAGAGAGACTGCCTGGGAACCAGCCTCCTGCTACCTGCTGTAACTGGGCCCTCTGCTTCTTTGAGGGCCCCAATATAATAATATTGTTTTGCAAAATGAGTTGAAGTCAGTCTGAGTGATTTACCATCTTTCCAATAAGAATGTGGGATCCATAGTAAGTTTAGAACAGAGCTGCCAGCAAAATAAATAAATCTTCCCTTTTAACCTTTAAAATAACCCCATGGAGAGGAAGCTCACATAAGATGGGGTCAGTTTGGGTCAAGACAAACAGTTCCCCCAGGGCGAGAGGCCTCACCAGAACAAACCTGCAATCAAAGAGCATCTACAGGATGGCAGCACGACTCCATACCTGAGAGGTTGGAGGTTTGGGAGCAGGAGGTGCTGGCCTGCTCGGGGGTGTCCTCCGGGGAATGTCCTTGGGCTGCGCCGGCCCCACGGGCTGTCCCCCACTGCAGCTGTGGCTGCCAGGGAAGGTGGGTGGCTGCTGCCTGCTCATCTGCAGCCCTGGAGCTTGCTGAGAAGGAGGTTTGGATGGGATTTCAGGGAAGCCAATCACCTGTGCAGAAAAACCACAAATCTTCATGTGTTTCCACTTCAAACCACCCTTTATACTTGCTGCAACACTTCTGAGGATCTACGTGAGGTCTCTGAGCCACAGAGTAGAAAATATTGCCTGCAACTCCAGTATGTGTTGTGCATGTCTGGTAGGTGTTGATTAGATGGACTGGGACAACTTGGGATCATGAGGCAGAAATGGAAATCACGAGAACAGAGTAATCCAGGCATCAATGTGATAACAGAGGATCTTGCATAAAAACCCAGGGTTTGCCATTTCTCCAGTTTTGAGACAGGGGATGTGACAACAGAGGATCCAGCGGGTGAGACAAGCAGCCACACAAGCCTGGTCAAATCCCAGCTCCTGCCTTTGAGGAAATCACTAGGAACAGGTGCTACACTCAGCTAACGCTGACTTTCAGCCAGGGGTGATGTCTGTCTCCTTTTCCCATCCTTTGATAAAACCACTCCCTAACCCCAGTGTGAGGGGAAACGCCATCCCACACCTTGGGGCAGCTGCATCTCTGCCCTGCAGGTGGAAGGACCCTGCCCCTACCTTCCTCTGCTGCTGGGGGGTTCTCAGCTTGAAGGCAGGGTTTGCATGCCCAGCTCCAGAGGTGTCACTGACAATGAAAGAAAGAAAAGGGTGTTAATGTCTTGATATGTTTTCTCCTTTATTTTCCTGTATTTACTATTTTATCTTCACTGGAGTGAAAAAATGAGAAGCCACTAGTGCCTATACCAACAAATCAATTTAGTGACATTCCTCACAGCATTTGCAATGTCTCTTCTGTCCTGGAAGGACAGAAGGGGACAAGGAGACAAGGCACAACACTGACAACTTACCTGAACTGAGGTGTCTTCTTTAGAGAACAGATGGCAAATTTATTCCAGCATTTCAGATAATAGAATAAAAACAAGATTCCTTTGAGAAGGAGAATGGGAGCCAGGATTGCCAGAGCTATCACAACCGCTGAAGAGCCTGAGGGCAAGAAAGTAGAGTTTGTTAAATGGAAAACTCTCTGCTCCCAACCAACTCAAGTCCTTCTGAAGTGGCCCCGAGGCAGAGCTGGTTCCTCTCACCTTCAGGCAGAGGGGGACCACTGTCCAAGCTGCCTCCTGTCCCTTCCTTGTTGCAGAACGGGGGGGCCCAGCCCTGGTTGCAGTGGCAGTTCTTGTTGTTGTTGCACACCTGGAGTGGGAAGACTCAGAGATTCAAGTGGAAGCTACTAAGAAACCTGCAAGTGAAAACAAACTAAGCCCTTGCTGAATTAAATACTTCAGGAGAGACTCCAATGGGAGCTGAGTGCCTGGAAACTCTTTTCTTCAGGGAGTGGAAGCAATTTGGGTTAAACTGCCCTAAATATTACCTTTCGCTATGTTTTTTCTTTAGTCTGTTCCTTTTTATTCAGTCTAAACCAGGATATTTTTCTTTAAGATTACTCCTTGTTTTTAATTTATTGCAATTCATATCCCTCCAACAGACCTCCTTAAATCCTGTCAAAAGGACATTCATGGACAAGCTAATGCATCAAACAGGAAAGAAATATTCAAAAATGATAGCCAAGAAGCCAAAGTCCAGAACAAACCTAAGGAAGGTATCAGAATTGAGCTGAACAAGCAGTCACAGAAGAACAGAAGCCCATCCTGCTTCAGCCTGGAATGGAGATGAGAAAGGAGACACTTACTCCATGCCCATGGCACTTCTTGCTACAGCTCTCAGAATCAAAGATGATGGACATGTTCTGGCAGCGCCCCTCAAAGCAAACCTGCACAGAAAGCATCCAAAAAGTCAGTGTTACTTCTCTGAGTTATCTACCATGTCACTGCCTTTGGCTGTTTTGTGACTTGTGACTTGGAAACAGAACTAATTAACTCTCTGGGCAGAGTAACAGGAGATGAAGTTAACCTGGTTCCCAAGCAAACAGTTAATCACTACCCCAAATCCCAGTCCATGTGAATCAGAGAGAAGTGGGAGCTCACAAGTGGCCACAGCTTGGCCATGCCCATGTGGCAAGTCCCTGAGGGAGCTCTCACATGTCTTGGTTTCCATCTGTGTCTCATCTTTAAGCGAGACAACTTCAACCAACTAACGAATCCCAGATTTAGCACTGGCCCTGAACTTCATCTGGCAGAGACATAAAGCCTTTGGTGTGCGTCCTTCTCTGAAACCTCCAAGGAATTATTTTTCTAACAAATACAGAAATCTCCTAGAAGAGCATTAGACATAAAAAATTAATAGCTTGACAACCACAAAGCACATTCTGGGTGGAAAAGTGATACTCTGAACCTCCCCCAAGCCACTCCAGGCAGAACTGTACCTACATGATGGCTCCCACACTTTGTTCCTGTCAACACCAAGCCAGGGTCCAGCATCTCCTTCTCCTCGCTGTCGGATGTGTACACGTGGGTCCCGCGGCAGCGCTGGGTGTTCACAGTGGTGTCTATGGGCACTGCATTGGGCTGCAGGGGTTTGGAAGCCGAGCTCTGGCACTGGATCTTCCCGCATTTAGCATCTCTGATTTCAAAGGAAAGGCTAAAGTGATTATTCCTGGCTTGCTGAATGTTTTGCAGACATGAGCTCTAAATGTAAATTAAAGCAGCAGTGCTGAGTCATTGTTAAATGAGCAGGCACCTCCCCAAGAATTATCTGATGGATACTGATGGTACCACCCCACAGTCCCATGGATGGGGGATGTCCCCATGGATGGCCAACCTCAACAAAATCAGAAGTAAGACTAAGAAATTTTTGACTCAGTTAGAAAGCTACATTGATCTTATGGATTTAAAAAAATCCCTCCTTTTCTGTTGCTTTGGAAGAACATCAACTAGATGTTTGAAAATGGTGAACCAAAAGCTTCAGCTGTAAGGGCTCCAAGTCCCACAAGGATGCAGCTGGCTTCCCAGGAGCCAGAGGGAGGGAGTGAACCAATGCATGGATCAGTTTTATCTCCTGCCCCATAATTTTGTAACATATAAAACCATCTTCTCCAGTGAGCAACCCTGGGCTGCCACTCTGCTTTGTACCTCACGTCACACTTCCTGTAATTCCCGTAGATGTCTTTCCCACAGTTCCCGTAGATGTCTCCAGCAGCATTGACCTTCTCAAAGCAGGCGTCTGGTGCTGGCTGTGCTCCTGCATGGAAGATAATCAAGTGGCTGCTTCATCTCACCCCATGCCAACCACTCACTTGTCCTTTTTCTGGAATGGGTGGAGCATGGGAAATTTTTTGCTGCCTCCTCCACGTGAGTAAGGCAGGAGAAAAGGCCCCTCAGACTCTGCTGCTGACAGCAGGTATGGAAGGTACTCCTGCCTTGCTCAGGGTGAGGAACAGCAGGGTGAGGGGTAACAGGAGCAGAGCGTTTGCTGGTTCAAAGGCCAGCAGGTTGTGTGCAGGCAGTGTCCTTACCAGGCCCCCAGAGCTGCACACACTGGTCCCTGTAGGTGAGGCACATGCCACTGTAGCAATAGGCCTGTCCCCCGTCACAGGGAGCCCCGTCGATCTGGTACGAGTTGAGGGGGCAGAATGGGGACTCGCCAGTGCAATATTCTGGGAGGTCACAGAGTCCTGACCTCTTCCTGCAGGGAGTTCCTGGAGACATCAGCTAAAAAGAGACAGTGGGAAAAGCCCAGAATTATTGCTTGGCTCCTCTGTGGTTTCATGTCTGTAGATAAGGCAGAACCTTGCTTGTGTCACTTTGTCCTCCTTGTCTAAGTTTTGAGGTCAGCAGTGATTTGTGCCTCTGGGACTTCATTAGCTGGGTGAGCTGTGTAGAATACAATTAATGACTGCATCCCTTCCCCAGGGAGCAATGAGGTCATGCACAGAATGTAAGGCTGCCAGACCTCATGGGGACACTGATCCATCTCACTCTACCCTAGGGTAGGATCCAATTTACCTGAACCATTCCTGACAGATGTTTGTGTAATCTGTTCTCAAAACCCTCCCTGGTTGGGAAGTTTGTTTCTGTGTTTGCCTGTCATTTCTGCTGGAGACATTTTCCTGATGCATAACTTATGTCTCCCTTGCTTACAAGTTTACTCAGTTCATTCTTCTCTTGTCCACCACAAATGTGGAGAACAAAGGGAACTCACAGTTACATCTGGGAGGTTGCTCCAAGTGAGTCCAGGTGGATTTCTGGAAATTGTTTTCCCCATGCTCAGGATAGGTCAGTAAGAGCATACAGTCAACGTGCAAACATAAAAATGAGCTTAAGAGAAATGTTTGCCCATGTTCGTTTTTGAGTTAATTTGTTGTTAAATTTGAGATCTTTGGCTCCAAAACTAGAAACATATTTTAACCAGTCACTGTAAGGAAAGCTGAGGTTTAAAATTATACTCTTTGCCAGCAGTTTTTGAGCAAACACCAGAGCTAAAGGGATTCAGCTGCACCCCAGAAAAGAGGGTTCAGAGCAAACACAGCATCCAGCCTAATCCCTGGAGGAAGTGTTTGCTCCATGAGCTCTGTCTAGATTTCATCTAGAGCCAATGGAGACAAATATCATCTCTCATTTATCCCTCAGTGTTTAAGAGAGGCAGTGTGACTTCACACCAGCAGCACTCACAGCTCATCTTAAGATATCACAGGAGTCAATTTTATCAGCCCCAAGAAAGGACCCCACTAGTTTGATTACACTCATGGCTAAAGAAAAGTCAAACCAAGTGAGGAGTTAAACTCCACATTTGGCTGTTTTCTCCCCTTCCCCCTCCAGTTTCCAGCTTCACATTTGCCCCCTTGTTATTCCCTTTCCTCTCAGGAAAACCCAGAGATCCCACCTTGCACTGGTGGCAGCAGCTGCCATGGGCACATTCAGCACCAGGTTTCAGGGAGCAGGTCCTGGGGTCACAGCAGGGGTTCCTGCAGTCCTGGAAGACAGTGAGATGCAGCAGAGCTCACAGGGCAGGTCTGAGCTGGCACTGAGGTGTTCTCACACACAGTGGATCACACACAAAGTAAAACCCTCCCTTCCAGGTTATCTCAGGGTACCCAGCACAAGCTGAATGCCAGCACTGCCCAGCCTCCCTCTGATGGGCTGATGGGATACAACTGCTTGTGCTTATCACATCTGGAGAGTCTGGGCTGCTGCTTCCAGCTCCCTTCTCTCTTCTGAGGCAAAGGATGGATTTGCAGAAGTGAGGTGCAGTGCTGAGAGAAGGCCCATCCTTAACAGGAGTGGAGCCATAGGTAAAGTGAATTTATATATGAAACTGCAACATCTGGAAGAATGTTTTCACTGAAAGGGTTGTTCAGCATTGGGATGGGATGCCCAGGGAGGTGGTGGAGTCACTGTCCCTGGAGGTGTTTAAGAAATGACTGGATGTGGCATTCAGTCCTGTGGTTCTGCTGGCAAAGTGGTGATGGGTCACAGGTTGGACTTGATGATCTTGGAGGTCTTTTCCAACCTAAATGAATCTGTGATTCTGTCACCTAAAATCGCTTTTTCATCACCTCTGTTCAGCCCTGGACCACACCATCCCTGAGTTCTGGGTGGATTGTACCACACACTGTGAAATCAGATGTAATATTTTAGAACCTTGATCTACATTTACATACAGGGAAGATATTTTTCGCTCCTGCACAAAGAAAAGCTGATTACAAATCACAAAACTGTATTTGCAAAATACATAATAAAAAAAATAATGCATCCCACTAAACCCCAAATGGTTGGATCTGAACAAT
The DNA here is from genome assembly GCF_026979565.1 of Vidua chalybeata. Taxonomy (NCBI): domain Eukaryota; kingdom Metazoa; phylum Chordata; class Aves; order Passeriformes; family Viduidae; genus Vidua; species Vidua chalybeata. The sequence continues at coordinate 13,939,793 of NC_071544.1, forward strand.
TGTTACCTCCACCTCTCCACAGTCACACTCCTCCCCCTCTTCCAAGTAGCCATTTCCACATTTCCCTCCACCATACATTCTTTTGGTGTCTGGCATGTTGGAGAGACACATCCCTCCACCAGACTGCAGATACTTCTCCAGCTCTTGTCTGTTGCACTGGTTGAACACCTTGGGGAATGGGTGCCTGAACACAGAGAGGGTAGAAAAACATGAAGACAGGTCTGGGCAATGGTTTAGAGAAGCAAAAAGAAGCACATGCAAATCCTGACGGGTGCCAAAGGACACAGGTCTCTCCCTGAAATTCTTGGAGTTGTGCTAAAGCAGGTTGTGATTTCCTGTGCCTGCACTACACAAGTGAGACTGCACTGCAAGATTGTTTAATAATATGATGGCCTTACAAAATGAGCTTTATAGAACCAAAATATATTGAGTTATATTTGACTGTGATTGCTGACAAGAATGGCTGTCCTCTCCTCTTCAGTACTGGAGCTGTGATTTATTCCCAGCTGCCTGAACAAGCCTGAGAATCCAGCAGTCAGCCTGTGAGCCTAACAGCTAAAAATAATATTTATTTTTTCCCATCCACCACCTCATTTTGAAGAATGTGACTATTGTTTGTGACACGATTTATTAATTTCTGTGGCTACAATGCCTGTGCACTCTATGTGTGGCTGTGCATGTGTGTGGATGTTGTGTGCTCTACTTGCGTGCCACTGTGCTTTCACTTCTCACCCAAATGGTTTTGGAGGAAATGATGCACATAAAAGAAGATGCCTATGAAAAAACAAAAATCTATTTAAACAGAGGAAGGCTTGATAAAATGGTGAATGTGGCTTTAAGTGTATGGGTTCATCTGGCATGTTTCGTGACTGCATTGTAGAAATTGTTATGTTTCCTCATCCAAAATCAAATTCTGAATACCTATGGGCTTCTAGAGCCACTCTTGCTTCCCCTTTCTCTCAAAGACTTCTTTCCTGTAAAATACAGGCTCTGTATTACCAGAAAACCAAGGAGTATTCATAAGAAAAAGGAACAGGAAAATTTTCCTTTTGCCCGACAGTTCAGAGCTCCATTTTCAAATGCTGCCGTTACCCACAGTCAGTCTCAGGCAGGAATTAGTTCCTTGGGAATTAGCAAATTGCTGCTGCTCCATGACCAGGGTTTGTCCAGCAATATTTTGTCTACAAACACTGACTCCAGCAGGCAGCAACAAACTCACTTTCACTCTACATTTCTAGCTCTTATTCCACCAAGGCTCTTGTAGCAAAGCCCTTTACATTCCTCCCTGAGCCCATGAGGACGAACTCACCCCGTTGCAGAAGCCATGATGCAGCCCCCATCTGCTGCAGGGGTGCTACAGCAGCCAGCAGAATCATGGTTCATGCCAAAATTGTGTCCCATCTCATGGGCAATGGTAGCAGCAACACCAATGGCATTATCAGAGTGGTCCTGTGCAAGGTCAAAGAGGCACGTCAGCATTTTTCCTGTGCACCTCTGGGTCAATGGGGTGAGGGGAACTTCTCATTTGTACATGTAGAAAATATCTACTGAATGTATTCCTGCCTATAAGCAGGTGAGTGGAGAACTTCCCAGGAAATAATTTCTCCCTGGGCTTTAGGAGACATCTCTCCTATGTATTCACTGCTGGCAAGAAGCTTTATATTGGGGGTTGGCAATTACTTACCATGTTTACTCCTCCTGACTGGAAATCAGAGCACATGGCCATCACGGGAGCCAAGCCTACTGTGGTACCTTTGAAGGGCACACCCCTAAAATCAACCCAGAAAGAGCATGAATTGGCACTGAGGCACTCGAGGAGGCAGGCAGAGAAATGCACCCTGCTCCCTACACAGTGTCAGGGGGACACATTGTCTTTATAGTGTCTTCCAGTGCCGGACATCATAGCAGAATTACAAAGCCTTTAGGTCTGTTTATCTTGGACTGCTCCTCTGTTTTATGGGCCAGCCAGACAATCCTATTTTTTATAATGGTTTGGTTCCAAAAAATGCTCCTGCTGAGCTTTGCAACAAGCACAGAAAACACTGTTTCTGGATCCTTAGCTGAATACTGTTTGTGAATACTTAATTTACCATAAGCCTGATATTTGCCAGCTTGGGATTTGGGGACTTGAGGGAGTAGTAGGTAACACCTCTGAGGTGCAGCCACGCTCTGCTCCTGCCTCTAAGCTGGAATTCTGCACCACCTTGACAGCATCTTTGAAATGGGAGCCCTGGAAATTGGTCTCAGGACATGGTCAGATGGAGAGGAAATACAGTAATGTTAAAGGGGAAAAAAACCCAACCAAAGAAAACAAGGAAAAAGGCTTTGTATCTCTGCATTTCAACCCTACAGGTCCTCTGACCCATCCTGGTGGATGAATTTCCATGGAAGAGGTAAGGGGATCTGGGAGCTGCTGCAAACTTTTCTTCCAATGCCATTTGTACTGCTGGCCAGGCTGGCCCTGATGGGATCAGTGGCCCATCAGCCACAGGCCATCATCAGCTGGCTCCCAGCACCAGGGCTCTGTGTGTCAGTGGGATGGGTTAGGAATTAATGCTTTCCACAAAGCCACTTTGAATCCTGGAAGGATATCATGGTACAAAGTGATTTCCCACCCACCCAACCCACTTGTCAGAAACAGGAGAAATGAGCTCACGTGATTAGTTGGGCATTATCATGTTTCCTGTGCAGCCTGTCTTTGCTACTCCAGGCCAGAAAGGACTTGAGGGTGGAGTAGGGATTCTCTGTTACATCACATTTATCCCCATAATTCCAGATCTCCAGCCCCACCAAAGCAATCCGGATATTCAAGGCCCTGTAAAACTAAGATACAGAAAAGAAGAGATGATAAAATGAGGACCACAAAGTTATTTTACTGTGTTTTAAATCTCAACTATGTGCTGCTAATTGCTACTAGAGATCCACATGTCCGGAGAAGATGCTTCCTCTGGAAATGCATTTCAGCTTAGTGCTGAGCTCTGCAGACAGAAATGTGCAACCACCTAAACTCAAACTGAAACAGAGACATCGAGCTTTCATTTCTGAATGGTTGGCAAAGATAATCTGAAGAAACAAACATTGAAGACTGACATCATGTTTTATCTTCCAGTAGTCAAAATTCCTGAAAAGAGTAAGGAAATAATCTTCTGCCATGTCAAGTACAAACAGGAGAAGCATTCATGAGTAGCAGGGTGAAGGGAGTGGTGGAAGGAGTTTAAGGGGAGCAGGAGGGGAGTAGATCTGAAAAGTAAGCAAGTTTTACCTCAACAGCACTAAATACCACTGCAGGGATGACTTCTGAAAGCTCCTTCCAGCTCTACTCCCCAGGTTTTCTACCATTTCAAGTGAATACCTCAGTCCCTTTTCAAAAAGTATGACTTATGACTTAGGTAACAGCTTTTACAGAGTTGTAATAGAACACAAGGTGCTCATGCTGGCTCCAAGGAATGGAGATCCTCCCACCCTGTTCTGGATTTGCAGAACACAATTGTTTGGCAGATGCTCTCCCCAAGTCACCGGGGAGAACGGTCAAAAAATTATTCTCTCTCCCAAAAAGCCAGCCTTCCCCTGGCCCACTTAATTCTCATAGTTTATGATCTGGTGCTTGCTTTACTCCTTTCACACACACAGTCTCACCTTATCTACGTAATTAGCAGCTTCCACTAATTTATTCCTTGTTGCTTCGATGCTGAAGTGGTGTTTCTGAAACTGAACAAAATGAACATGTCAGGCAGCACAAAGGCAACTACAAAGAGCTGAAATGTGTTAAAATGAGCCACATTCTTCTGGAAATAAGAAGGTAACTATGAAGTGAAGTCGCCCTGCACTGCATAGCTGACTTTAAGCCCACCTGTACAGGTATATTCAGAATTTATCCCTGGCACACCATGGCAGTGGTGCTACTCAAGTGGTGGCACACCCAAACTTATCAGTGTCCCCAGAGCTGGGGGCTGACAAAGAGCTGGCAAATGTGCCTGGTGAAATGTGTGATAACAAGACTTCACGTCTGAGGTCAAGGCAGCTGGACCTCTCATCACATCTCACTCATCCAACCAATTTGCCTACTTAAAACACCTGGCAATGAATGAATTGAGTTAATTTTAGCAAACTGTTTGACTCAAAGATTTAAAGCAGCAAAATGTTCAAATTTTTGTTTAACAGATGACAAAACCCAACTTTTCTTTCCGTGAGGGACACAGCAAAGAAAGGGCAGTTAACAACAACACCATGAGACTCTGGCCCAGTTTCTCTGATCAAATGGTGAACAACATATGGCAGCTCCTGGGTATTATGTGTTTTCTCAGTTTCCCTGGTGTCCTGCTGCCTAACAGAGAAACCAAAATAGGTTCTGCCTCTTCAGCTTTGTTCAGAATAAATTATAGCCCAGAGCACTGTGTGGTTTTCCCTACTGGAGTTTCAAGTTGTAAATTATGGATAGGACCAGCCTGGCTCCCGTCTGTGCTGGAGATTAAACAATCAGTAAAACACTGTGTGGTTTGCACTGTCAGTGTGTCTGGCCTGTTGTCCAGGCTGGGGATGGGGGAGGGATTGTTGACTTCACTCTGCTTCTCCCAGACCTATTCTGTGATCTGGAGCCTTAAAAATGTCTATTTATATATCTGCTAGCAGCTCAGAGCAAAGCATAATCATGGTTATCTTCTCTAGAGATTAAGTGTACTGCAGTTAGAGCACATCACTCCTGGAAACCCCCAAATTTCCCTATTCTGAAGGCAGACTCTCCCAGCCATACCTAGGACTGACCACTGCTACCCTGGGAGACCAGAACTGACCCTCAGCCCTCATCCAAATCTGCATCTCTCCCTGGGCCAATGGTGGCTGCCAGGACAAAAGTGACCAAGACACAGCTCTCCCTGTCCACTGAGAACCATTGGGATTGCAAGAGAAAACTTGCTGAGCCTCAGCAGCCCTCCCTGCCCCAGGAGATGCTGCAGGTGGGATGCTCTGTGCCCAGCACTCCTTTGGGTATAAAAATCCCATTTCTTACCTCTGCATAATCAGCCACGAGCAGGAGCTCCACATACTTTGTAGCCTGCAGAGTGTCCCGTTTCACCTGCAGCAGCAGCAACACTGGGTTATTGGGTTATCCCCACAATATTCCCCAAGAAACTCTCCACAAAATATATGTAGAGTCATTTTTCCCAGTTGGTTTCTCACTGGCCCACCCCATCACACACAGGGACCTCCAAATGTAATTGATTTAGGGCAACCAAGGTCAGTATAGCTACAGCAAGTGCCCACAAGCCCATCCTCAGCCCACCTTTTGTTCCTGTATGGGATGTAGGAACAGCTACAGCCCACCACTGTCCCCAACACTCATTTACTTCCCTGCTGGAGCCACTATTTCACAACCACCTTGGAAAACCCTCCTAAATGTTCTTCATTTCACTTTCTCAGCTATGCTGCTAGGGGACAGCAGGGCTGGGAACAGGTGGGATATTCGGAGCATCATGCATGGACTCAGGCTGAGCCCTGCTCACCCTCTGGCCTGGGGATTTCATCCCAGTTGTGAAGTTCCTGAGCCAATCTTCAGCTGCATCCCCAGTGCCCTGGTAGCCACAAGCTCCTCCCTGCAACTTCAGGTTGTCCACCCTGTAAATCAAGTGCTGGTTTGGGCTGTCAGGGGCTGGCTCCAAGATATAGCTGGAATTGCTGCTCAATACGATAAGTCCTCTGTTGAAACAGGAAGCAATAAAAGGGAAAGTTGATTACTATCACAGCAACTGGAGACAAATCCTTCTGCTGCTGCTGAACTCCCATCTGACTCTGGCAAGACACTTATCCTTACCAGGCCAGGCAGCTCATTCATTTAAAAAGGTGGGAATGTTTTGAGTTCAGAGGGGGAAATCCCTGAGCTTCCATACATTAAAATCCATTCAGTGGGCCTCAGCCATTGAGAGGCTATTGGAGCATGTGCTGCAACCTGAGACGTTTAACTTACAGCTCTTTCTTTAGGGGCAGTGGAAGCTTTTCTAACAGAAGAAATTTGCCTTTAACAGACCTGACCTGAAAATGTGAAGGCTTTGCTTGTCAACAGGAAAAGCAGAGTTCTCTCTGGGTCATGCACATACTCAGATGGTTCTAGATTTCTCAATGAGCATCCTACAGCCAGGAGAGCTGGAAATCTGTGTGTGATGCCCTCTAGAAGATGTGTGGCTTAATGAGCACCACCCACAGCTCAGAGTGAGAACAGCCACGTGTGCTCAGCTCCTGTGCCTCCCCAGCAGTGAGAAAAAGATGTCAAGGAGCTGCCAGCAGACACTGACAGCTCAGGGGTGCAGGAGGCCTCTCACAGGCACACTGAACATCTCTGTCCCTCTGGAAAGCAGAGCCTAGGAAAACACAGGCTGGCAGAAGCACGGCACACCTGTGACTGCTTTTGGAGTATTTATTGCAAGCCACAGGTGGCTGCACTGTCCTGTTTATCTCACTGGGCCCTTTGGCCTGTGCTACACTCACTAAGATGTCTCAGGTTTGCTTTGGCAGGGGCTGTTTCCTGGCTGGAGCCAGTCCCACCAGCACAGCTTCCAGCAGGGCTCCAGAGCAGATGACCACTAATGTCAATAAAGCCCGTGTGATGTTTTGGAAACAAACTCTGAGCTGGTGTAAATGAATGCAACTCCTTGGTCACAACAAACTGCTTCATTTACTCCTGACTGAGGATACAGACCCCCTTTTCCAGCCAAAGACTCTGTTACTCCCAAAACAAGGGTTTCACACACATAGCTCTGGCATCAGCTGGGGAGAAGCAAGAAAGCAGGGCTCACAACCCAGGAGGGAGCTCAGACTTGAAGACTTTGCCCCAAAACACACAGAAAATTGCCAGCTGTGAGAGAGTGGGAGAAAGTTTCTGCACAAGTGTAGAGCACTGGGCTGGGACGTGGTGAGTCCTGTCCCTGCCTGTGACAGATGCAGCCCTGAGCCACCCACAAGAGTCTTTTCTGCAGTGGACTCAAGTTAAACTCAGTCATTGCACCAGTCCACACTGGCAGCACACAGGGAGAACGGTCCTGGAGCTGCTCAGGAGGCCATGGCTACTAATGGCACCCCAATTTCTGCATTTTCCCCAACGTGCCCCTTTTTATGCCCAGGTAGGGCGACCTTTGAGAGCTGGTCCATCCGCTCAGAGAGAATGTGGCTGCTGGGAGAAGGGCTCGGGAGGCAGCATCTGAGCAGGGGCATTCCCAGGGCATTCCCGGGGGCATTCCCGGGGGTTTTGCTGGGGCATTCCCAGGGCATTCCCAGGGGCATTCTCGAGGCATTCCCAGTAGCATTCCCAGTGGCATTGCTGGGGCATTCCCAGGGGCATTGCTGGGGCATTCTCGGGGCATTCCCAGGGCATTCCTGGGGGCATTTCCGGGGGCATTCCCGGGGGCATTCTCGGGGCATTCCCGGTGGCATTGCTGGGGCATTCCCAGGGGCATTCCCGGTGGCATTGTTGGGGCATTCCCAGTGGCATTCCCAGTGGCATTGCTGAGGCATTCCCGGGGGCATTCCCAGGGGCATTGTCGGGGGCATTGCCGGGGCATTGCCAGATTCCAGCAACCCCAGCACTCACCGCAGCCCTCGGCAGGTGCTGAGCGAGACGCTGGAGCGCTCCCAGCCGCGCACGACGCCGTGGTAAAAGCAGTGCTCCTGCAAGGCAGAGGAGGCAGGCTTGGCGGTGCACAAACGGGGTGGACACGGCACATGGGCTACATTTTAGGCGTCGCCGAGTCCCGTGCGAGCGCTGCCGACACTCCGGTTGCTGCTCCCTTTCCGCTGCATTTGGCAGCTGATTATCACCGCTAAATCTCCGTGACTCCGCTGCGAAATTTGGCCTTTCGGCTGCCAAGTGCCAGAGCATCAAACAGCATCAAACAGCTCCTTGTTGCCAGCAAAAATTGAGAGCTTTGAATCCCCCCGGGAAGGACTCGGGTGGCTGCAGCGTTGGGGCAGACCCAAAGATTTCTGCCTGCAGCAGGAGCTGCCCATCGATGGCAGCTGCCCTGGGTCAGGCCCCCGGGATGTGGCTGCAGCCCCAGGGAGGGTGACACCGTGGGCAGTGGGGGCTGCTGGTGGGACAAAGGCAGCCTCTGGCAGGGACAAGGAGGCTTTGGGGCAGAGATGCCGACATATTCATTATATCCCTTCCCCCCACCCCGGGGCAGCAGTAGGAAAGATGATCTCATGGGGATTTTATCTCTTATTTTTGCTTTGTGACCAATGCACATCTTTGTGCTGCTGCAGCAGAGTCAGCCAAGCCTGTGTGAGATCAGTAATTTATGGGGTTTTTACTGAACGGGAGCTGGCTCAGAGGGGCTGTTTTCCCCAAAGGCTGGGAAGGTCCCCAGCGTGGGGAACGTGGTAGCAAAACTAAAAGCAAGAGGGTGAGCAGTGTGAGGAATAAACAATTCCCCAGCACCCAGGGAGAGGGGAGCAATGCTGGCTGCTGACCTTGGCTCTTATAACAGAGCTCAGGCAAAACAGAAAGATGTTTTTACCATTTTTGGGGGATAGAGCAGCTTTCCCACTGGAAGCTCCCAGATCAGAAAGCTGGACTGCCCTCCCCTTTAGCTTTAAGCTGTGGGGATCTGTGCCCTTAAAGAAAAGGCTCAGGAGGAAGAGGTTCACCTGCTTCTCCAAGCCCCAGCCTGGGGTCCCATGCAGGCACAGGAGGGAAGGATCTCTGCACTCACCGTGTGGCTCAGGGGGGTGCTCTGGGCTTGGCCAGTCTGGCTGTAGTGGGTCTCAGTGTAGCCTGGTGCAAAGAGGTTTCTGCAGACACAGTGGAGGGGGTGAAAGAAAGGTACATTTAAAAATCAAGATGGTAAGACCTTCCTTTTGACCTGGATTTCTGCTTCTTAGGGGTGCTGGAAAATCAGCTAGATCCAGCTCTTTCTGAAGCCAGTGTAAATATTCCTGCTACTGTGAACCACTGCTGTGGATTTGGGGCAGTCAGTGTTTTCTACCCATGGTGTGAAAGCACCTGCAACACCCTGAGGGGGCAGGTGAGAGACAGGGATTCACAGGACACCAGCTGTGCTCTGCTCTCTGCTCTCAGCGTGTCCCTCCTGCCAGGACTTGTTCAGGGAGCAGCTCCTGGTGGCCCAGGAGCCATGGGATCCATGGCAGGACCATGCCCATGGGCTGTGTGATCTGTGCAGAGCACGGTGTGATGGCAGAGGGTCAGAAGGTGGGAGCACAGCTGACCTGGCCACTTCCATCTCTCCACTGCCCTGGCAGGAGCTGAGCACCTCTCACGGAGCACATCCGCTCCTGGAAGGGCCCCACAAGCCATCTAAGTGCTTTTCCAAGCCATTTATTAAATTAAAACAATAACAGAGAGCCTGTCCCTGAGTTCAATTAGGCACCAGGATCCAATTCCAACAGCTGTAAGTAAACAATTCAATTTTTACATGAGGACTTTTAAAGACCCAGCATCCCAACCTAATCACTGACCCTGAATGGGTACAAGTCTCTGTGCAGTTTTCTTTCTATTGCCAAATTATGCCCCAGATATACTGGGGCATAACAAATTAATAATAAAATAAATACTATAAATATAAATAAACTAATAATAATATAAATACAATTAATACATAATATAAATAAATTAATAATATAAATTAAAAGCACCAAGTCCTACATAGCAAACACAATACAGGCCATATCTGAGTGCTGGTGTGAGTCCTCAGCTCAAACCCAGACTGTCTCCACTGCCCAAATCTGAGAACAATCATAAATCAATCTGTATCTGATTTTCAGCTGCTGCCCAGAAGCTGGTTCACATCTTTGTTATAGGAAAATGCTGATTCCCCAATTTGAATTTGTTCATGTCATCCCCATGTACACAATATTCTTCCTGTCTTCAACCCAGGATCAGACCAAAAGTCTATAAAAGGAGCTCCTGTGCACTGAATAGAAAGCATTTTGATTTTGTTCCAGAGGAAACAGCCTTCTCCTTCTTTTTAAACATCTGCATTTGCTAAACAGTGATGTAAAAAGTACAGCAAGTCAAGATCTGGGCCAAACCAAGAAGGTCATATCCTGTGTCCATCTCAGCAGCCATAAAATGTAGGTTTAAAGCTGTTTTTAAAAACAATAGTTTGTCTTGCAAAAATGTGGAGAAGGATCACAGAACATGCCCTGTTGATGAAACGCTCCTGCAGCAACCCCACGGTGCTGTCAGGCCACCAAAGTGCCACATTTGCCACCCATGAGGATGCCACATGCACCCTGGGCAATGTGTTGTCAGATGCAGCTGCAACTCAATCCCTTTGCATCCCTGTTTAAAGCATGTCATGTGCCAGATTTTAGAACTAAGCTACTACAAAGTAGCAAAAAAAGTTTTCTTCTTTTCTTTGCCTGGTTTCTGTAAGCTGGATGAAGAAAGCTGTATCACAAGGATTTTTCCATCTTGGCTTTTGGTACCTGTCAGTCAGATCTTATCAACCTTGAAAGCATCTCTTTTTAAAAAAGGGACTGGGTGCCTGTGATATCTAATTAAATTACACCAGAACAACAGGAAACAAAACCTTTTATCATTGTTTGAAAGTGCTTCACCCACCTGGCATCCAAGGGCTCAGACAGCTGAACAAGTACCCACAGCTTAACAACAGACAACTGTGCCACTGTTGTGTCTGATAGCATCTGATGTCAGGAAAACAGCAGCTTTTATCTCCACTTTGAAAGTTCAGCATAGCCCAGAAAAGCTCATTCTGTGTCTTTCTGATGTGTTAATTCTTATCAGCAGATTCTGTCAGTGATCAGAAGGCAAGGTTGCCACGTTCAGCTGTCCCAGGTCTGTAAACCCAAGATAAGCAACATCCCGCAGAACATAACTCCCTTCATCTCCCTGACTGCAGCAGCTTGCTCAGCAAGGGTGCAAGAAACAAATATTTAATCACCAGATTGCATTAACTCGCAGGAAATTGCCTTGAGCAATGCTCTGGCAGGTATCTGGTCTGTGTCAGGGGCAGACAGTAAAGCAGTGTGATCTGCCCTGTGCTATTACAGCCAGACACCAGCCCGTGGATTCCCTGTAGCTGAGGCTCTGCACAGCCCGCTCGTTTCATTCCCAAACAAGCACGCTTGTGTTTTCCTCCTGCTCCTTTATTCTTGGAAAGCATTAGCCATGAATAGGCACTTGATCTCCCCTTCAGCATCCCCGGGAGGGGGAGGCTCCTCAGAGCTGTGACTCCTGCCCAGGGAGGGCACAGGATGAGGCCACTCAGCACAAGGGGTGTGCACATCCCTTCCCACTCGAACACTCGGGCTCCAGCCCCTCCTGGAGTGGATTAAGGAGCTTTGCCTGAATTTTTAGGGACACTTAGGCAGCTGCCCAGCTGAAAGCCTGTGTCGTCTCCATGTTGCAACTTGCAAGCCTCTCTGCACCAGCTGACTCCTACTGTGCACCACAGGGTCCCTAAGAAAAGTCCAGTTTCTTATTCTGAGCTTGAAACAGTCCTATTTTGAAGACAGTTCCCAGCCTTGATGCAGAGGGGCCCTGGAGCTCTTGCAGCACTGCCAGAAAGGGCTATCACAGGGGATTGCACAAGGTGTGGTGGAGAGGGCAGTGAGGAAAGAGGAAAAACAACAGAACATCTTGCAACACCCTTGGTGTCTTATTTTGAGCCTGTAAAATTTCATTCCCAGCCCAACTCACTTCTTTAGCAAACATCAAGCTTTCCACCAAACTGTAAATAAACAGCAAACAAACCTTCCTGTCACCAAAAGTGCAGCAGAGTTATCAGCCAGTCTTGACTCTCTTTTCCACGTGTACCAGTTGCTGGATAAACAGCAGAGAAACACCCATACCCCAAAACCTTCTCTGCCATCATTTCAGGACAACATCCCTGCCAGGCTGACCAGCTGATTCCAGGGGAGCTCAGCCCTGCAAAGCACTGACGGAAGTTTCCAGAACACAGAGTTCACCTCCTTGCTGGAGAGGGAAAGTCTGGAAAAAATGACACTATTTGGTTCTTTCTTCTCAGTTACATTACATGCCTCTGTAGTGACCACTTCTCCAGCAGCTCACGCTGAAGCTGCAAAAGTCTGGATGCAAAATAACATCACTTAAAGGCTTCTGAGATCCAGTCAGGCAGCTGGCAGATCGCTAGCACACATCATCTTCCTAAAAGGCAGCACTGAGTCTCTCATTAGAGGAGTTATCAACATGAAGAATTGATGAAATCAGAGAAAAAGCTGGTTTGGGATGGGAGCACCCTCCTTTGCTGAAGCTGATAGCAGCTGCAGCCGGTCTGGGGTCAGGGAAAGCTGCACATGAGCACTTGGGATGTTCTGGAGGAGCCTCACACCTTTCCAACAGGGACCAGCTTTCAGCAGGATCAGTCAATCCCCAAGATCCAGCTCAGCCTCCAAGCTCAGGGTGGAATCGCCTGCTCTTGGCAGGGTTTGCTCCCCGGGAAGCCCTGGGAGCCAGGTTGAATGCAAGTGAGGGAGCCAAACGAAGGGAGGGTGGCTCGGTGCCATCATGTACAGATGGCCCGAGCAGTTCCTGCTGATGGCCGTCCTGGAGCCGTCCTGGTCCCGCTCCAGCCTGTCAATGATATCATTGTTTGACACAAAGCCCTCCTCCCTGTGCTGCTCCCTGCGTGCAGAGCTGGCAGCACAGGGCAGCCTGGCTCTGCTGGGACAGGGGGTCACATACTTCACTCATGAACTGAGATGGTTCTCAGCAGGAGGAGTGGGATGAGGGCACGGGGCAAACCCAGCTCTCTTGGCAGGCAGCTGTCCCTGTGGCACTTGGGGACAGGGAGAGGATGTGGCTTTCAGCTCATCTGGCCGCTGCTGAGGAGCGGAGAAGCAGCTGGAGGAAGAGGGGCTACAAGGCACACCCAAACACTCCCAAAAACAGCAGAAGGAAAGCTGGGGCCCTGCTTGCATGACCATGTCCTCCTGAGGGAGTGCACATTTCCCAGCTGCTCTAGAGAACCTCACCCCTATTTTCTTGAATAATGGGAGCAGTTTTGCCTATAAAATATCACTTGTCAGCACAAGCCTAAGAGGAGCTCAGGGCTGCCATGAACACACTCAGTTGCACCAGCCTGAGATCACTCACAGGCACCCAGAGTGCCCAGCAGCACTCTGATTTCTTCCTAATTAGAGCAAGAAGAACTTTTAATAATTTGGTCCCATCAGCAGCCTTGTTTGGGTTCATTTTACAGAGGGGCTAGTCTGCATGGACAGCTGCCAGTTTAGAAACACCCAGCAGTATCTAGGAGATGGACATGTTTTTTATTTCCTCCTAAAAAACAAAAGCCAAATGGTCCATGAAGCTCTCATGAGAAACATTGACATTGATTTTTCAGTCATGGGACCAAGAAAAGTGGAGCCTGCAGTCTCTTACATCTCTTTCCCTGTCCCTTTCCTCAGATCACAATAAATCTGTCCAGCCAGGCTGACTGCATCTGGGGGTGGAGGGAATTGATTTTCCCAAGAAATTTTAGACGTGAGATTTCCATCTACAATTTGTGGTCCCACTCCATTGCCTCTCAACAGGATCCAAGTAGGGTAAGAAGGGGAATGTGAACTCTTGCCTCTCAGTCACATAAATGTTCCCTAAAGCCAGAATTTATTATCAAAACCTGAAGTGGCCCCATCTCGAACACCACCAACACATGACTCATGACAACACAAGCAGGCAGGCCTGCTTTCCATATCCACCATTAGTGGGAAATGGGAGATTTCAAGCCCCTGGAATATTGCAGTCAAAACCTGGCACTTCATAATACCAATGAAATCCAATTTTTTTTTTTTCTTGGTGAGTTCCATCCAGATGAATCCTGGAGCTCTTAAGCTCCCTTCCTCTAGAGCTTTTGCTAAGAACATTTTTATTTTGTAAACACAGCAGTTTGGAAGGGAAAAGTGTCTTTCCAACTATTGAGGTGGGACTAAACAAGCCATTTTTAAGGCCTGGGAAAGCATCACAGACTAAAGACTCTCCATCCCCTTCTCCCACTCACATCACCTGTGACATTCACTGTAAATTGTGTTACAGGACCCAAGAAAGATTTATCACATAGACCCTTGACTTACCAATAGGAACCATAAAGGTTACCCAGAGAGGAAAAAGGAAATGAAATAAATGGAAAACTGGCTGATAATGAATCAGTGCACAAAAGGTTTAAACGGCTTCATTTCCCTGTCTCTTCCTCTCTGCCCCATACAGAGGAATCACTGAATATCCTGAGGGAATCAGGAAGCTGAAAAGCAGCTGTGGCTTTCCAGATCCCACCCCTGTTTTTCTGATGATTCCAAGAGACAGTAGAGCAGGATAAACTCAGTTTCCCCTTTGCATAACCCTTAACCCCTGCCCATGAAGGAAGCCCATTAGACACTGATGATGTGTAGCCCATCAGTGGAATAATCTCATATATCCTTCCTGCTCAGAAACGGGCAGCAACTTCCTCACTCAGTTGGTAGGAGAGGCCCTGGAAATGTGCAAAAGCAGGAAACACTGGAATACAAGTGACACACAGATCTTTTACTGCACCACTGAGAGCACCAGGCTGTGTGGGAGCACTTGTCACCTACCCAGGTGAGGCCAGCAGAGCTTGGAAATGATGCTGCTCCCTATCAGAGTGGCCTCAAACCAACTTTCTGTTGGCTCCTGAGGTCAGAGCAGATGAGCTCTGGACCTCCTTTGCTGTGTCCTCAGGCAGTTCCTGCACGTCTCCACTGGGGCTTTGCCACCCAGTGCAGTGGCCACAATAAGGAGCTGAAACAAACAGCCCCAGGCTATCCCAGGGATTCACCCACAGTCACCTCCTGGAGAAGCCTCCAATACCCTTGGCAGCTGAGAGGGCCTTTCCCAAATCTGTTATTCCCATGAGAGACATGAGAAGAGGAGAGAAGAGGTCTTTTTTCTCCCTTTCCTTCACTGAGGTGAGAAGACAAATTCCATGCAGATTTCTGCTGTGCAAATGGGAACTCTCCTCCTCACTAAGAAAAGGCTCACCCCAGGCAGTGCTGCCACACACATTGAGAGGCTCTCAGCCTGTCCCTGCTTGGCTCAAAGCTGCTTTTTATTAACAAATGCAAATGTCTTTTAAAAAAAGTCACTTTTCATCCAAGGTTTGCAACTCAGATTCTTCCGCTCCTAAGCCCCAGCCAGATTTAAAGCTGCTTTACAGGCAACTCTCCATATATTTGTTGTTTGTGCAGCTTTGAGCTTTCCAATCCCACAGCTGCAGGACATGGATTTGAGTCATTTAAAACAAGCCAAAGTCCTTTAAGTGATATATTTTGTCATTATCCTGAAATGTTAGTGTGTCATGAACTCTGCTTGAAACTCCAGTGTGCTTCTGACTTCTTATCAAATTCCTGAACAGGAAATAATGCAATATTATGTTAACTGCTAATGCAATAATTCTATTCACAGATATATGAAGCTCAAATGCAGATGTGTGATGAGCTTATTACAAAACACTGGGTTGGGGACAGCTCTGAAGCAAGATATGCAATAATTTGCATTTCACCTCTGTGGATGAACATGATGTCCTTTTCATATGGAATATGAAATTGGATGGTGTGAACATTTCTTCCATATTGAAACTAGAATGTTTCTTCCAAAGCTAGCATCCCTACCAAAGTACAGATTTTGACACTTCCCTCACTTTTCAAAGCAATTTTATCAGTTGTCTCTCCAGAAGAAGAGTGGGGAATGTGCAATAAGGCTGCCTAATCCACCAAGAACATCACCTGAAGCAGTTTCAGTGGACTGGCATATCTCCTTTCTAGTTTTGGGAACCATTGGGTAAATCATATCCCAGCCAAACCCAAATTATGCCAATTTCATGCTTTCCTTGAATGATGGGAGTCTGGGATGTGGATAAAAGAGTAAAATGTGGGCCAGGTGGGTGCATTCACATCCCTATGCTGAGTCCAGGGACAGAGGGGGAGCACAGCACCAACCTCAGCAGCAAAGCTGATTTCCAAAGGCTCCTCTAAACTGGAGCAATTAAATGGCTCATTTCTGAGGGTCATTTCTCTTTTTATTTTAGTTTAAAAAGCCTCAAATCCCTTATTTGAAGTTGCAGTTCTCTTATGCCCCTTTTCATGTGAATTTGCAACCTGGAGCTTGCAGGTTTTGTACAGCTTTGAAGGGACACTTCCCACTTGGGGGATTTCACTTTCTCTGCTGCTGCCTGGGCAACAAACTCTTCCCAGAAGTCCTGGATGCTGCAGCTACTCAGCAGCTCAAACCTCACCCAGAACCTCAGCTTCCCCTGTAGGACAAGCAAGAGCAGTGATGAGCTCCTGGGTGCTGTGGAGCAACCCCAGGCTGGGAATGTGAGGCTGGGCTCTGCCTTGCCACACTCTTCAACAAGGAGAAGACGTTTGCCTCCACTTAAAAATGCTCTATGGATGCTGATAAATACACAGGGCTTCATCATTCCTCTTTTAATGTAAGTCTCTAAACTGCTTCAGCACTTTCACAAGTCTCTGAGAAGTGGAGCCTTTCCACTAATTGCATTTTGTGATTGTACTATCACCTTTCTTGAGCAAGGACTTGAGGCCTAGCAAGACTCCCACATGAAGCACTGATATCTATGAATCATCTGTATTTTCCACTGAAAATAAAAATTAAAAGCCCCAAACCAGTTGGTTTTCAACCAAGTGCTATTTCATCAGCACTTGTAAAGGAGATCCATCCTGCAGTGGAAGTGTGCACACACTTCCAACCCTGTGTGTATACATCTCAATGAATGAAAATGCACTTCAGGAAATAAACACAATAGGAACCTTCTATTATTATAACTCTGTTTACTAACACCAGCAAAGGGCTTTTCTGTGCTGGCAATAGCACGGCACCGCTCCCGCGAGCACCTGGAGCTTACATCACTGTGCTTGGAGCTCAAACATCAACTCAGCAAGGATCCTTTCTCTGGCCAGCTTCTGCTGTGCCAGAAATATTCACCTTTGCATAGCAACTGCAGAATCAGCAAGGCCTGCCAGTTCTGCCAGCAGCATCAGAGGTTGTGCTGCTTCCAGGCTCAGTTCAGACCTAGCACGGTGCCACTGTCACCAGCAGCAGCTATTCCTCCAGACAGTTCTGGCTTTGCAGTGCTCACGGTGCCTGGCCTTATTTTCCCAGCTGAAACATGCTAAAATACACAGAATTTATAGCTGTTTCTGTTTAGTTCTACACAGGTGCATGACTGCCTGTGAAAAGCATCCATTTTTTGCAGCACTGGAAATCTCAGTAGGTTTTGTGACTTTTTACAGAAAACATCTCATATTCATCTTCCATCAGCCATCACATTTCAGGCTTTACTGCAGAAAGTGACAAAAAAAACTGGTTTTCCTCCAAAATACCCTGACTATCATTTAAGTTTATGCACTGCCATCAGAACTGTAAGACCTTCTGACACTTCACTCTTTTAGGAGGAAAGCTGAGCGCTCAATCTCTGTGATTGGGATGTCCATAAAATACATTTAAAATATAAACAGGGACATTATTCTGAGGTTATTATTCCAATTGATTCTAGCAGACAAACATTTGGTTGTATTTCCATAGATAAATCTTCAAACCCATTTAAAAATAAATAAAACACCAACCGTGCAAGTGGACTGCTGGGCAAAGACAAGCTTCTTGCAGCTAAATTCCCAGCTGCTATTCCACTGCTGGAAACTCATGTACTCACAGGGGCTCTGGGGTGGCCTCCAGACCAGAATCCTCCTCCCTACCTTAATCTCCTGCAGCTTCAGCTGAATTCAATATGCATCACACCCTATGATAGCACACAGCATTGCTCTCGCGTGCCTGAGAGGAGGCTACATTTCAGTTAATGCAAAACCAATTTTTCAGTCTGCTTTGGCATGAAGGGCACTAATGGAATGGAAACTGTCAGATCATTTCTCCTAGGAAGCAGAGGAGGACCTCTTTGGATCACAGCAAATGAAATCTTCATTAGAGTCACACTGACTCTAAAGCACTGAGCCATTTGGTAAATAGGGAGCTTCATATCAGAAGCATTTTCCAGCTAATGTAGGAAGAATTATGATGCAAAAATAAGTTTACACACTGAGGGCCAGGTCACCATCTGTTTTTTTGCTGACAAAGCTCTGTCATAATGTGCTCCTTGGCTGATTAACATCTGAGGGGACTCAGAATAACCTTGAAATCCAGTGAAGGACTTCCACATCCTGTCTTTATCAAAACCCTGTTGAAGTCAGTGGAGGTTTTCCTGTTGATCTCACTGTAATCCTTATTCATTATTTAAGTGGGATCACAATGCAAGGCACAGGCACACTTACCTATTTTTCTCCAGTTCCAAGACGAGCTCTTGGCCTTCTGCCTCTACTGTCACTTCAGCTCGGAGTGGATGCTGCGTGCAGGGGAGAGGGAGCCTGTTACTCATACATCATACTTCTACACATCCACAAATACAAACTGGAGACTGCAGCTGGCCTTAAACCACCCCCTGCCTTCCTCCTATGTCAGACCTGGGGGAAGGGAAGGGAAGGGAAGGGAAGGGAAGGGAAGGGAAGGGAAGGGAAGGGAAGGGAAGGGAAGGGAAGGGAAGGGAAGGGAAGGGAAGGGAAGGGAAGGGAAGGGAAGGGAAGGGAAGGGAAGGGAAGGGAAGGGAAGGGAAGGGAAGGAAGGGAAGGGAAGGGAAGGGAAGGAAGGGAAGGGAAGGGAAGGGAAGGGAAGGGAAGGGAAGGGAAGGAAGGGAAGGGAAGGGAAGGGAAGGGAAGGGAAGGGAAGTACCACGGTGCCTCCCAGCTCCAGGCACACTGCTGCATCCCACAGCACAGTCATGCAGAGCCAGGAAGCAGTGCTGGCATCTGCTGGGATGCTGTACCTGAGCTAGAGACACCACCTGGTGTCTCAGGAGGAATAAAGTGCTCAGGCAAGGCAACAGGTACTGGAGTGCTTGGAGGTGCAGTTGGATGGGAAGAGCTCCCTGCACAGATTGTGCTCAGCACAACATCACAGGACATCCCAGCTTGCCCCAGAGGTTGAGGAGTCAAATATCCGAGCTAGTCAACCAAAGCTTCCTTTGTTGTCACAGCAGAAAGACATTTTTAGGAGCCTATTTCAGGACGAGAGGAATCACGCCTCTTCCAGAGATTCTCACATTGTTCCTTTTCTCACAGAAAATGCCACTGAAAGGCAGGGAACAGGGACCCTTGGATGCCTTCATACTCCAGCCATTGCACAGACAGAATTTCAGGCCTCCCCAGGGCCTGCTGGTTTGAACAGAATGCACCCCAATTTCTCAGTGCAATGGCAAATGCATACACTAACCCCAACATTAAAAAAA
This sequence comes from Vidua chalybeata, assembly GCF_026979565.1. Lineage (NCBI taxonomy): Eukaryota > Metazoa > Chordata > Aves > Passeriformes > Viduidae > Vidua > Vidua chalybeata. Next base: position 13,959,085 of record NC_071544.1, read on the forward strand.
AAAAAAAAAAAAAAAAAAAAAAGAATAATTCCAGAGACTTAAAGCACAGAATGAGATTTTTAGAGGAGCAGCAAGAAGAGGCTCTGGGGTCTGCAGTTTTTCCTCCCTCAAAGCAAAACCACTACGTAAAGTCAGCTTGGGGTTTCCAAGTCTGAATGCTTTCTCATAGCGAAAATGGATGAACAAATTCCCCAGAAGAGAAATAGCTCATATTAATATAACAACACACTTTATTCCACTGGAGGAAAAAAGAAATCATTAACCCAGAGTATTTTCTAAATCAGTGTTGGAGGAGACTTTGAGGAACAGAACATTGAAAGTGAAAGAAAGCAAGGTTGACTGAATGGGATGTTCTGTCAGCCCAGAGATATGCTCACTTGCCATTTCAGCAAATACAAATATCTCTTTTCGTCAGCTCCCTGCTCATATTCTGGGTTTTGCTCATTCTCCCTTCAGTTTCCAGGACGTGGCATCAGGCCCACGCAGATGATGCAAAACGTTAATACATTCAGGATATACAAAAAGGGATAATTGCAAGAGGCAGAGCTTCTTTTACTAAATCACACTAAATCACAGGTGCTCAGTTCATGTGAGGGTAGGTCTGTGCTTCACTCACTAACAGCAGTGTAAGGTTGCCTTGCCCATTGCTGAGGGTCTCCATCACCATAAAATCTCTTCACAAAGGTTGTGCTAATGTCATTATTACTAACATCACCCTCCCTCCTCCTTCAGTAATCCCACTGCTTCAGTCCATCAATTGCTGTGTAAATGAAATATCCCAGCTGTATATAAGCTTTGCTAACACTCATTTCAGAGCCAATGAGAACTTGCCTGAAACAAACCAAGTGCAACCCCTGAGACCCAGCAAATTTGTATGAGGGGAAATGCTCTCCAGATGTATTTGCATCGCTATCAATAACAGAACCAAAACCTGCAGGCAGAATCACAAGGGCATTTTAAAAAGAACTGAGATCATGAGAGAGTCATTGTAGGGTTTTTTGTGTGTAATAGGACACAATGATAAGCTTTAGAAAGTCTCATAGTATGGAAAAGACGCATTAATAAATTCCCAAATAACACCACTGTGTTCAAGAAAAATGGCATGTCTCCATAATGCTGAGCTTCCCTTTTTTTCTGATTCACAATGTGAAAAACACCCTGTGAACTTTCCTCTTTCTGTTGATCACACAACAGCAATTACTTCTTGATTGCAACAATACCAAGCCTGGGAAGGGGAACTGTGTTTTGTGTTTGAAGTTATCTGGACCTCCGTGATTGTCAGAGTCTGGAGGCTGTTGAGACATCCCTTCATCCACCCATGGAACAGCAGCAGGGGTGAGATCTGTATTAACACACAGTGTCTGAGACACAGCCAAGCCCACCTGAGCTGCTGGTTGGCTTTTCTTACCTAGTGAAGCACCTTCACAGCTGGGATTCACAGAACCAGAGAATGGTTTGGGCTGGAAAGGATCTTAAAGATCAGCTTGTTCCATCCCTGTGCCATTGGGCTGGAACACCTTCCACTAGGAAAGATGGCTCCAAGCCCCATCCAGCCTGGCCTTGCACACATCCAGGCATGGTGCATCCACAGCTTCTCTGGGCAACTGTCCCAGTGCCTCGTCACCTCACAGTCAAAAATTTCTGCCAATATCTAATCTAAATCTGTCCTTTTTCAGCTTAAAGTCATTCTCCCTTGTTCTGTCACTCCACAGCTTTGTAAAAAGTCCCTCTCCAACTCTCTTGTAGCTCTTTTAGGTACTGACAGATGCTACAAGATCTTTCCAGAGAGTTCTCCAGGATGAACAACCCCAACTCTCTCAGTCTGTCTTCATAGGAGAGGTGACACAGCCCTTGGAGCATCTTCACTGCCCAGCCCTGGCCTGGCTCCAACAGGCTGATATTGTTCTGTGCTGGGGTTCCCGACACAGCACTGCAGGTGGGGTCTCACCTGACCACAGTATAGGGTCAGAATCCTCTCCCTTGACCTGCTGGTCACACTTATTTTGATGCAGTCCAGGACCCAGATGGCTTTCTGGGCTTTTCTTCCCCTACAGCAGATTCTTCTATCCAGCTGTTCCCGAAATGCCGCCGATTGTGTGGCCCCGCTCCCCTTGCACAGACACAGATCAGGCAGATACAGAAGGAGGCTTTAAGGCATGGCAGAGGGCAGGATGAATGCAGTTCCCAGGTGCACCAGCCAGCTCACACAGCCTTTGCTGCGATCTGCAGGAGCTATGGCAGTTCCTTGCTCATCCCCACAGCTTAACAAACCCAAACCGCGCATCGCCAGGTGCTGCGCCACCCCCCGCCCCGTCCCCGCAAAGGTGGGTCTGCAAATAAAACAGAGACCAAGCGCTGGGCGCGACCTACCTTGGGGCTGCCGGGACCACCCGGGGCTGCCCAGCGCGGCACCACCACCTCGGGCTGGGGCCGCGCCTCAGCGGCCGCGGCTGCGGAGACAAGAGGAGCGCTCAGCATCCCGGCCGCTCCGCACCGCGGGGTCAGGCAGCACGAAGCCGGGGCGGGAGAGGAGAGGGAGCTCTGCGCTGGTTGTAGGAAAAGCAGGAGGATCCCCCAACCCACGCATCCTCCCACCCTCCCTCCCTCCCCGGGCGCTCCGCAGCCGGAGCTCTGGCGCGGGCACCCCGCACTCAGACCGGGCACCCCGCACTCAGACCGGGCACCCCGCACTCACGGGGCGGCGGCCGCAGCAGCAGCGAGAGGGCGATGCCGCAGAGCAGCCCCCGGCCCCGCATGGCTCCGGGCAGGGACCGCTCTCCGCCGCCGCCGCCGCCCTATAAACCCGCCCGGCGCCGCTTGTCCCCTCCCACCGCACCGCGGCTCCGCGTCCGCCCCGCAGCCCCCTCCTCTCTTGCTCTCCCTCCGCACAGCCCGGGATACTCCCGGTGGTCCAGCGGCTCTGCCCCGCGGGGCGCGGCTGCGCTGGGCTCTGTCCCCGCTCCGGGGCAGGGGAAAACCTGAGCACCTCCCTGGGGCTCCCTCTGCAAAACCTCCCCTCCAGCGCCTTCGCCAGTACGGAAATCCATTGTGCCTCCAAAGCTAGGAAAAAGGGGAGAGCTGGGGGAAGGAAGGAGCTCAAGAGCTGTTTATTTATTTGTTTGCTATATTTATGTGTAATCTTATCATAGCTGATCCTGTGTTTCCAGAGACAACCTAAATTTCTCCATTCCTGGGAAATACATTACTCCTGGACAGCTGAAGGGATACAGGATAGATTTTTGTGTGCCTGTATAAAAGGGCAGAACAAAAGGATGTTCTCTGCCTCTCTCCCCTTACGGTCGATGGGAGGGCCGGGCTTGAGGAAGGACTTGGGAGCATCCACAGCTCGTATTCCCGGTGCTGCCCTTCAGGGATATCCAGCCACTGCCACGAGGCTCCCGAAGGAGCATCCCTGTCTTCTCTTGCATCCTTCAGGGTTGAGCCAAGGCTTGAAGTCCACACATCATATTTTGCTGGATCTCTGGCCTTCAGGGAGCTGAGCACCTGGGGGACTGCACGACTGCGTCTCACTGCTGAATTAGCCCGTGGGGTCGGGGTCACACCAGGACAGGAGAGTCCAGGTTAGTGGGGCCACGCTGAGGTTACCAGCTGCAAACACTGGGGGACTCCATGGTGCTGTCGGAGCTCCTTGCACACGCTGAGCCCACAGACAGCAACCTCCTCCCCCGCGTCAGTGCGTGACTCCCAGCCAGCTCAGCTGCAGCCCCACTCAAATGCTGCCAGGGTTGGCTGACACGGATTTTTTATGGGGTCAGCTCCGAGTGGCAGGAAGAGCCATTACCTCTTAGCCACACTCTTCAGACAGACATTGATCTGCATTTTCCATTCAACCCTTTCCATTCATCTCTATAATTCAAGTGTCTCTGTAGGTGAACCAACAGGGAAATGAGAAATGGGGAGAATTTGCTCGTGGACAGGTTTTCAGAGAGTATCAGAAAATCAGGCTGGCAGGAAGTGAATACTCCCTTCAAAATAAAGGTTTGCCACATAACAGTAATGATTTTGACTCTTGTCCAGAGGATTATTTATGCTATTGAAAACTCTAATGTCTTTTGCTCTGAAGGTTTTTGCAGGCTCCTGCCAGGGCTGCCCAAAGGAAAGGTGACTGTTCCATTTTGCAGATACCATTTTGGTTTATATCTCACATATGTCCCATTTGTCCCCCAGCACTTCACAAACTGAATCTCTCTGATCTTGTGGAGAGCAGTTTATTCCTGGTATCACCCTGGCAGAGGAAAGTCAGGCACTGTAGGGACACCTAGAGGGAATAATCAGGGTGAGAGGGCTGTAAGTGACATCTTAGCTGACCCATAGAGAGATCATGACTTTTCATTGCACAACTAAATCTTCTTGTTTCAAAGAGCAAAAAATACAGGGGCAAAATTTCAGCTCTTTTCTAATCATATGGAATATCCTGAAGGGAAATCTTGATTTTTTTTTTTTTCCTGTGACTTCCCCTACTTATTTATAGCTCCCTGTAATATAGAAGAAAACAATGCCATTATTGTGCATGTCTGTATTATAAATAAGTAAAAATGCAAGCCAAATGTAGACACAAATTTAGCTACCCTGCTTTCATCCCTGCATAAAATTTCTGCCTATCCAAAGGAGAAAAAAAACACTTTGATGAGGAATATGTATGCTTGTACTAAAAGATTGTCACAAATCTTCCCAGTACAACAAATCTTCACAGGCACTGCTCCGTATATTTCTCTAAAAGAAAGTCAGGTCAAAAAAGCACAAAATGGAATAAAATGACCCTTATGTTAAGATTATTGAAATATTTAGGCCAACAACTATCTGCTTGTGATTGTTTTCAGCATTCAATATCATAAAAATAAAATATGTGCGATATTTGCATTTGTTATATAGTGATATTTTTACCTTTGGATCTTGGTAATATGAGAACAGATATCTCACTTTAAAACCACCAGAAGCTCCCTGTATAAAAATATAACAACAGGCTGTGCAGTGGTTATATATAGGGTTAATCTACCCATATATATGATATATCATTTATATTACTGAGACACTGTTGCATGGAAAAATTCAGGGTATTTTAGCCTTAATAGCAGTGCTCAGGTGCTGTAATGCTGTTTCTGGCACAGGGTGAGTCAGATCCTGCCTGTGCCCACCTCTTCAAAATCTCTTCCCCAAGTCAGTGGGACATTTGCTGGATTTCACAGAACAAGGTCAGACTTCTGGTTATCTAAGAATTACACAGGCTCAGACTCATTTCCTCTGGGATCCAAACTGTCTGATTAAGAGTATCAGCTGGGAATTTAAAGTCTGCTGTGTTCCCTCATCTGTTACATCCCCCGTGGCCCAGGCATGGAGCAGCAGCCTCCGTGCAGCACCCGGAGCAAGGGTGAGGTGTTTCAGCCTCCCCAGGGCAAAGCTGATGACAGAGCTTTTGCAGAGGGGGTTCTGCACTTGCTTGACAATTTTCAAGATGATTTAATGCTATTGTTGTCAGCTGGAGTGCAAAAATGAGGATTCTCCCTTTATGTTCATAGTAAATCAGGAATTAAGCACCTAGAAAGAAATGGACCCAGGGAGAGGAAAATGCCTGTTCAAGAACCAGACTTGAGCAGAGAATGACTGAGACGTGTACCACAGCTCAGTAATATTTCATGTGAACTCTCTCTCAGGAAAGCCTGTGGAACAAAGTGCTCTGAGAAGACTCCTGCTGACACTGAAGGAAACTTTACCCAGAATCAAAGTCTTAGCAGGAGAAGGGAGAGGACTGTCCTGCCTAACCTCTGCATTACAGACACTCTCACTGATGAGAGAAATGTTACAACTTTGGCTGACTTGAATGGAATGTGAAATCTTCCATTTTACAGAACATTCTTCTGGTTCAGATCATTTGAAAAGATCAAAGGAAGGAGGCTGTGAATCCGTGAAGGAAACTGGAGATTCAAGAATTACCTCCTTTATCCAGTGTCTTAACAGTTGAGAGCAGCTTCAGCTGACCCAGAATATTCTGTTCAGCTCTGCTTTTCCACCACCCATGTAGGACAGCAGGAATATTTGGAAGGGCCCTGGAGCAGCTGTCCTGCCAAAGAGGGAGAAGTGCTGTAAGATGATCAGGAGCTAGACAAGGGCTTGTCCTGATGTGCTGATAGCAAAAGGGTATCAAAGCACTCCCTGTGCTTCTTCTAAAGGGTGGGTCACTGCTACCACTTTCTGCTATGACTTTTGCTTCATTCCTACAGGCAACTGAACTTGAAGATGATTATATCTGCAGACACATCTTTTAACTCTCTTTCCACATGTAAAACACTTATAATCCTCTCTGTGCTGCCTGCAACCTTCTCCAACACAACAGTGACTATACCAGTTAATTCTAAAATAGTTAATTCTAATAAGAAAAGGGAAACAGGCATAACAGCACAAGGGCTTTTACTAATATCCAGTCCATAAAACTGTCCAGTAATTTTGGAGAAGAAAGTTGTCTCTGTAAATGGATAGCAGTGATGTACTGGGAAGCATCAAGTGTCTTTAGACTTTTACAGTAGCAGGAGGAAAACAAACTTTGCATAGAAAATCTTCATGTGTTTTTCAAGCTGAGAAGGACACAAGGTGGCTTTTAGTTTAGATTAAGGTAAACAGTAAGGAGGAAAATAATTATAAGAGAGTAGAACATGTCCCTCTTATGCCCCAATTACCCTCTGCACTGCCATGAAGGCTTGCAGGAGGGCACACTAGGCACTGGCCCTGCCAACACTGGCCACTTCACACATTTCAGGAGGAGAAATAACAGCACTTGGCACAGATACTTGGCACTTCAGGAATCTGCATTATGGGAAAGTTTGTGGGTGAGCTGAAAATCACCTAGAAATGGGAACTAAAAACCTCTTCTATCACACTTTCCTGGCTGCAGGGCCGCCAGACATGCTGAGAGATGATGCAGAGGAAGCCAGGTTTGAGTGGGTTGTTTGTGTAACTTTCACTTCTGTTGTAGACAAGACAGGAGAGCTTCAAGAGAGCTCAGCTGAGGTCTGGCTGCAGCAACACAGACCTGCAGACACAGATCCCTAACAATCACTCCAGGACATCAGCTCTAGCTGGGAGGGAAGAAGGGATCACCCTCACATGTAGTTTCCCATTAGTATATCCAGGATATGTTAAACCAGTCTTCCCTTTCTCTGGGCTTGGTAGAACAAATCACAACAGTTGTGTACCATTCTTGATTCTGGTGCATTGAAATATGTCTGATATCCTACTCCACAGTGTATAAAAAGAAAGATGGGAGAAGAGGGAAGTTAGATCTAGAGAATAATCTCACAAGCAGCTGTTTTATACCCCAAAACATACTTGTGGAGGGATTTGTACATGTGGCCACATGCATTCCTGCAGGCCAGATCAGCTTTCAGAAATGAACAGGCATTTTCTGCTATTTATAAGACTTTCCACTTATCTAAACAGCCCTTCAAAATGACCTGTGCAAGTTACTAAAGCCACCAGGGTTTCCCATTGAACACACTGACTGAAAAGGTGGTGTTGAGGAAAACATTTATTTCCCATTCTATAATATTGCTCTGGATTGTACTAAGTTTTAAAAATTACAATACTTGAAAAAACTTTACTTCCTCTTCCTCATCACTGTCAGTTACATTGACAATGTAAGTGCTGGAGGGAGTAGATGGAGGAGATGGCAAAACCTCCTCCACCACTTCCACGTTCAGCTGTGGCAGGGGGCTCAGAACTCGCTCCTCACTGCAGGTGCTCTGACAGGACACGATTTCAGGGCTCCCACAGACACGCTGGTTCTCACATAGCCTCTCTCCTGAGTATGCCCTGAAACGATAGTCTTCATCCAGAGTGGAAAATATCACCTCCTGCCTCTGGTTCCTCTCCTCGTAAAAGCCAAAGCACTGAGGCACTGAGCTGGAGAAATTCCCGTAGCCAAATGGAGCTCTGAGTGGGAATGTGCTGCAAGGGAAGAGATTCAAGGTTGGCTTTCAGAAATGCAGGGCTGCACGATGACACTGATGTTCTGTGCTACTCAGCTCATGCCATTTTTTAAAACATACAAATTTAAAACCATGCCTAATTTCAGCACTAGGGCCATAACAAGAGTAGTTCAGATTCCATTTCTGTGCACACATGAGGTTGCTCTGAGAACAAACATAAACTGTATTTATCAATCAAATAATACCATAAATAAACCAGCATGCAGTGAGTTAACCAACATACTCAGATTAATAAAACAAAGCATCAAAAGTCAGTTTGTGTAATTTCTGTATGCCAAATTTTGTGACAGACCTGGGGTAAAACACTCTTATTTGTAATTTTTAGTGAGATCTTGCATCTGTTACACTGTTATCAAACAGGGCAAGGAGTCCTTGTGCCCAATATGTGGTTGTCAATGTTAATATTTAAAGAATGCACAGTGATACATTTTTTTAAAGTAACCACATAGTAAATTGCAGGAAGTTATTATGTCAAATGGAACTGTATTCCTCCAGTGGCACATGCTTGAATTTTTATTCTGATGCAGAAAGACAAAGGGATTGCAATTTACAGTGCTTTAGAGAAATTCACTACATTGTGAAAAAACCAAAAATATGTAAAGAAGTAATAGAGCTCCACAGTGCAGGCATTGTAAAGACATTGATACAATATCTATTGAGGTTTCAAGGGGACTAATCATCATTCCAATCTAATATTTAAAATTTTAGGGCATAAATCTGCACTTTCAGTTCAGAAATCATGACTCTTGTACGCAAGAAATGAGTTTATAGGACAGAGAACTTATAAATCACTGCATTAGAAAGACCCTGGCATTAGCAAAGCTGGCATTCAGCTGGCATTAATGGACTTCAGAAGTCCATTAATGTGTGAAATCAGAAGTCTTTTATGCTAGAAGAACTCACCTTTCTCAGAGGCCTCACAAAACCATCTCATTTCAGACACCAAGGCCTCGGCAAAGATAATTTTTAGCAATTTTGGGAATATGTGTTCCGTGTTTCTTCAAAGTACCTCAAAAACAGAAATGTCTTGTATTGCACTTGTCAGCTTATGAAGTTCTTCTAAGTCTGATGGGTCATCATTAGCCCTAATTAAAGACCAGGTGGTCTTACAGGAACACATGGGTTACTGCTACTAGTGAGAATAGCAGCAGTAGAAGCAGTGAATAAACAGGCAAAATTTAAGTCTAATAATCGTAATAATTTGTTAGGTTTGCTACTGCAGAGTCATGAAAACAAAATGATGCCATGTAAAGAATAAGCATCAGATGCCTGGTGTTTGAGCTGCCCACCTGCACCAGGGCACTGGTGCTTTCTGTGCATGCTCAGCCTACAAACACCCACGGGACACTACTTGTGTTAGCCTGGAAATTCTTGGATTAGGGGACCTCTGATTGACTGAAAAGGAAGAACTAGGAATTACTACTTACACAAGAATTCTGCAGACACTTCCCACCAGGCTGGGTTTCAGAAATATTAGCACTTATGGCAATCACAGTGCACCCAGGAGACACCTCCAGGACACACCCACTCTAATTCCATCTGACCATTTTCAAAGTATATTTACATTATCTCTACCTAATGCTCTTCTGCCAAAATCAACTGCACTTACACCCATAAAGTGGAAAGAAGATATTTCTGTTTGTCTTGGCCTTGGGAGTGCCAATTACTGCAACAGTTCTATGGAGCCTCCAGTAACTGGGCACGTTTTATGAGCAGGCTGAGGCCAGGGGGTCCCAGCACAGGAAGGTGAGAGCTCCTTTCCCTCTGAATGCTCCGCCTGCTGTCTAAAAGTCAAAAGATTCTCTGCCTTTCAGCATTTTTTCTTACTGGTATTGAAATGGTTTCATTACCTTGAGGGCAAACAGCGAGGTCCAGGTATAAAGGAAGGGTGACAAAATGGAAACTGAGGAGTTCCTCCAAACAAACTGGCTGGTTGTCCAATGGGAGCAGACACATAGGCAGGTGAGGGAATAAAAGGGGTAGCCTGGGGAAGAGCTATGCCTCTAGGAAAAACAGAAATCCCTGGGATCTCACTGTTAGAGACAGAAAACCTGCCACTAGTGCTGCTAATGGTACTTGGGTTTCTGTTGCTGAAGCTCTCAGCGAAAACGGGTGCAGGTCTCTTCAGGGAGAAATTGAGTCCAGGTGATACAAAAGCTTCTGTCTGAGCAGGCTCAGCAAAGTGCTGTGATGAAACTACAGGGCGCAGGGGCAGGGTTGGAACTGCAACAGCCACTGATGTGGTGCTTGCAGCCGTGGTCTGGAAAAGGGTCATGGGCACAGCGTGCTGGATTGAAGAAGCCGTCAGACGGATGGCGGGAGACTCACCTTCAGGAAACAAAACAGTTATTTGTCAGACATGAACAGAGAGTTCTGATAAACAGCATCATAGCAAACCACAGCATTTCTGGGTACAGACAGAATAATGCCCCCTGAAATTTCCCAGCAATTCATGTCATACACCTCATGTGACACCATTCTGAGAGATGGGTTTGGAGCTCACACATTAAAGCTTCATTGCACAGAAACCCACGGGTGGAAGGAAGTGGCTAACGAGGGTACATTGCTCTGGTGAGGCTATGTCTTGTCCTAATAAAGCCCCACAATGGGCTGGACTGTGCCTTCAGCTCAGAAGACCTCACAAGTCTACTCATGTGAAGTAAGCCAAATTTGTAACAAAACTGTGTGCTGAGGAGCCTGAAACACCCTAATCCCCAGTATGTTTCCTTATTTCATCAATGAATGTACCTACTAGACAATTGTACTTTGAAATGTTTTGCAGAGCACAAACTTCAATGTACACTCTCAAATCACACCTCAACAGGGCTGCCTTTATAGGGAAAGATTTCAAAACACCTTGCATAGGAATTTTCAAACATCACTAACTCAGAACTACACTAGAACAAAGCTGAGTATTCTTTTGCAAGTATTACCACACAGCATAATCAGGCATTTAATTTTCTTGTCTCATTGCAAAGAAAGCAGCCTTTTCCAGGATACTTAGAGGAAAATGCCATTGCCTGGATCTGAGCTATTTGCTGTTGAAATCCACTATCCATGCCCTGACAGAGCCAGAGCTCTTTCTCTAAGGAATATGCAGATCAGCTTTTACACTGGTCTGGGGGCTCTCACACTATTTCACTGCCAGTGTGGACTTTTTGTAAAAAAGAAGGATCCTTCCAGGGTATCTGTGAGGTGGAGACCAAACGAGGGAAAGAAGCAGCTGTAGCTTAGCATCTTAAGTAGAAAAGAAGTGTTGGTAAATAATCACACCTTCTCTGGGCAACCTGTGCCAGGGCCTCACCACCCTCACAGCAAAGTTTCTTCCCAATATCTAATCTAAACCTACTCTCTTTCAGTTTGAAGCCATTCCCCCTTGCCTTGTCACTACTGGAACAGGTAAATTCTGAATTTTTAAAATAATTCACTACTGAAAACTCACAGACTGGACGTCCAATATTGTTCTTAACACTGGAGTTGACAAAAGAGTAAGTAGGTGATGAGAAGGGAAGGGTGCCGGCTGGATTTGTAGTGGTGGTACTCTGGGAAGTGCCTGAAAATGCAGCAGAGCCAGGTGGTAGAGAACACTTCTTTCTGTTTGGCTGATAAACCCAACCTGTCAGAGATGAAAAAAAGATGCAGACACTCAATATTTTGGATGGTTTAATTATTTATCTAAAGCTATGTTATCTGTAATTCTGAAGGATCTGGTAAGACAAGTCCAAAACCTGCTCCTTTAGGCAATGGCAATGCTCCACTTGTTTTGGTGAGCTAGAAATGGGGAATTTTACTGGAGATGGAAATGAAACAGAAATATTTGGGTATTGTTTAGAAGTTACCAAGTAGTAACTGCTTGTGAGACAAAAAAATACCAAATACTGGGGAGTGATGTGGCCCAGCTGAGGAAACCACATTAAGGAGAACATGACACTCACTGTACCTTGGGCATTCAGTGTGGAGGAAAACCAGAGCTACTCAAAATGTGGTCTTTCCTCATGGTTTCCTTAACCCCTTAAGTCTCACGTATATCTGCAGGTTACAAGAAACAACAGAAAATATGATCCACTGGGAACCCTGGATAGATTGTGGAAGAGCAGGTTTGCCTTTGCCTGACATTAACCAAACACTAACAGACATAAGAATATATCATGAATTTACACTGAGCTGTTTGGTTTCTTACACAGGTTAACTCTTAATGCAACTTTAAAGAAACGCCTTTCTTTTTTTTTCTTTTTTTGAAAGATGCAAGGAGAGAGGGAGAGTGATGCTCTTTTCTTTATGACAGATTAGGCAGGATCATGAACAAGCAGCATTATGACAACAGAGAGAGAAAGGATCACAACACCTGGTATCTCAACAGCTTTTTAAAAGTGTTTTACATTCTGTTATTTTTTGGATAAATTAAATTGTTAAGGGTACAAATTTTAACGCTTGACAAAAGGCTGTGAAACATTTTCCACAGCATTATGTGGGAACCTCAAGTCTACATGTTGAAGAATCCCACAGAATACAATGCTGTTTGTGCTTCCTGTGACATTTCCCTTTCCTGCTTTTAAGAAATGAACACATGTGTCACCACAGGCCACCTGGGCAGCTGCTTCTGGAGCAAGGAAACTGATGCAGCAGGCCACACAAACTCACTCTCTGGCCACTCGACTACTATAGCATTCAAAAAAGCTGCTGTAGCTGCAGTGTTCTCACCAGCGTTTTGGACACTTTAAAAAATTAATAGTTTGAAGCACACAGAAGGATTGTGTGCTTGAAATATCTGTACTTTTTTCCTACCTCTATTAATTGCCATAATGCAAGAGATCAATTTTCCGAAAAGTCCTGCACTTCTAAAGCATTGTGGCAAATAACTAAGATGTTTACCAGGAAATTCCTCCCTGTGCCTCAGTTTTATTTTGTTAGCTTCCTCGTAATACGGCTGCTTCTGCTCTTCAGTGAGTTTGCTCCACTCCAGGCCGAGCTGAACGCTGATCTCTGCATTGTTGGCACCCGGGTTGGCTTTGGCCACAGCAGCCCTGTGGATGCGGGCCCACACCATGAATGCATTCATGGGACGCTTCACGCGGCCGCTTTTGGTCTTGCTGAATGGAGTGTCTGGCATGCCTGTGCAACAAGGCAAGGAAAGATCATCACCTTCCAGGGAATACAGCAGGTCACACTCAGTAACTCACCCACAGGATATTTGGCAACAGCATCACCGGAGCTTTGGACAGATGAAACTCAGTGCAGTTCATACAAAATCCTCCACTGCCCTTTGCTGGGTCACTGCACAAGGAATCAGTTACCTGGCTTTTGTTATGTATAATTACAAAAACAAAAAAAAAAGGGAATAAACAGGGACTGCTAACACACTACTTTGGATTTCAGTTGGCTTGTTTTCTTATGAATTTGTAACCTAATCATTATATAGCACAGACCACACCACTGCAAATTCATTATCACACCAGAACTATGTAACCAAAACCCTAAGGATGCAGGGATTAGGATTAAGGATGGGGAGGCTGCTTAGTTCCACACCTGTGCAGTCCCTGCCTGCTCAACTGTGGGTGTTGCTATTTTGGGTTTCTGCTTGGGTTTTGTTGGGTTTTTTTTTTTGAGACATAAATTTTTTTTTTTTTTGGATTTGGACATTTGTTTTGTTGGAGGAAGATGTGTTCCCAAATGATTGTTACATGATACCTGGCTTTGGCTCTTTGTAAAGGCTGCATTTAAATTGAGCTGGCAACATGATGAATCCACAGGCCCCTTAAAACTGATCCCTGAGCAAGCAATTTCCTCCTGGAAAAGGTTTAGAAATTAACTTTCACATCCTTGATAAAGGGAAAACATCTTTAAGACCTTACTTAAGTAATTAATTTTGAATGCCTAGATATTAAAAAAAAAAAAAAAGCTTCTAATATAGATGTTTCAAAATGCTCTTCATTTAACATGTCCAGATTTTTTTCAGAGAGGTATATGACTATTTTATACCTTTAAAAATAAAGCAGATTCCTGACCTTAAAACTGCAATCACAACTCAGTGTAATTCTGAACCCTGTCCCAAGGTGCTTCATGTAGACAGGGAGCAACATGACAAAACTACCTTGATTGTAACAAACCACTACAGAACTCTGTGCTCCGGTGCTTTTGTGTCTTAAACTGTGCAGGAGTTGTGCTAAACCTAGCCTTTGCAAAGGGATGGTTTTCTAACGTGACCTTTCCACTTGTGTTCTCCTGCCTGATAAGCAGTCACCTGCCTGCCACCCTGCAAGCTCTCTGACCATAATACCTGAATCCGAGGGCAGGACTGTGAGGGGAACGTTTTTTGTTTCAATCTTTGGCCGCTGCAGTAGAGGCTGCAATTGAACTGGCACTTGTTTTACCGGCACTGGCGTCGCATGCATCAGCTGCGAGGGCAGAGGGCCTTGGAGCTGTACGTGGGACATGGGAGGTAAGGACTGAAACAAGACCGGGACATTCTGATCTTGAGGAGCGTTCCCAAGTTCGCGCAGGGATCCAGCCGGGGCATCAATCTTCTCCAGCCTCACTGGGCGGGCCTCATAGGCCAGGTCGGGTCGCTCCGTTTGGACGGCAGCTCTTCTCCAGGGCTTATTGCCAGCTTGCTCCAGGACATTCTCCTCGTTCTGGCGGTCACCGCTGCCCCTTTCATGGTCCCTTTCCCTCCTGATAGCACTCCGGGCCTCATTCTCAACCGCCGCCGGAGCCGAGATGCAACTGCTCTTCTTCGCCGCTCCTTCGCTGTGCCCGGGCCGGCTCGGGTGTTCCTGCACTTGGACGCGCAGCCCTCCGAGGGAGCCCATGACCTCCCTGTGCTGGGGGGCCGAGGCGGGGCTCGCCCGGGCGCGGAAGCGGCAGTGCCTGACCCTGCGCTCCATCGCTCCGCTGCCGCTCCTCGGCCGCCGCCACCGTTGCGCCAACGCTCCCCGCGGCCCCGCGCCGCCGGCGCGCACCGAGCCCGCATCCCGCACCAACCGTGGGGCGCGCACCGAGCCCCAGCTCCGCCCGCTCGGTCGCGCTGTCCTCCCCGCGTCCCGCGCCCACCGCTGGGGCCGCCCCGACCCATCCCGTGCTCGTCGCTCGGCGCGCTCGGACCGGGGCGCACGGGTCCCCGGCCCCGGCTCCGCGCCCCGCAGCCGCCATGGGCGCCGTCGCCGTCGCCGCCCCGCGCTCCGCCCGCCGGCTCCGCCCGCCCTCCGCCGGCACCACCGAGCGCTGCTCCGGGCCGCCCAGAAGGGCCGGGCGCCGCTCTTTCCGCTTCCGCGCCGGTCATGCTGCGCTGCTGCCGGGCGGCCGCGGCCATCGCTGCCGGCTGCGCTCCGGGCTCCCCGCGCGGCCGCCGCGGCCTCGCCATGGCCAAGAGCAAGTTCGAGTACGTGCGGGACTTCGAGGCGGACGACACGGTGCTGCCCAACTGCTGGATCGTGGTGCGGCTGGACGGCCGCAACTTCCACAGGTGCGGGCAGGGCCGGGCGGGCGCTGCGGGGACCCCGCGGGTGCGGGCTGAGAGCGCTGCGCCGAGAGCGGGGTCCTGGTGGTGCCCGGGTTGCGCTGGGCTGTTCCTGTCCGGCCTGTGGGAGTCCTGCAGGTGCGGGGTTAGAGATCCTCGTGTCCCTCACTCGGCCTCTCCAGGGCACGGAATTCCACCGGGATTTTGTTTTCACGGGCGGCTTCAGAGCCGGGTGGTAGGGAATGGTCCGAGTAGGGAAATGATTCCCTGCCTTGGGTGTGCTGAGGAGGGACAGTAGCTGCTATACAGAGATGTGTACTGGTGTTTGGAGTCGGTGTCTGTGTGGCATTTGCCTTCCCTCGGCATAAATGGGGCACAGTTCTCTCGCTTGGTAGATAACACAAGTTCTTGCTGGGATATTATCTCTGGTTTTGGTAAAGCTCTTGAGTTTTGACAAGTTTATTGATAATGTTGCCCTTATTGGACTGAATATTAAAGACACCCTGTGAGAAAGGGAATTTACAGAAAGTAGTATTTGTTATCCATTTCCAATTAAATTACACAAAGCAGCTTCTTTAAAAGACTGGTTAGGGTCAGATACTAGTGAGAAAGAGAATGGGTTATCCAGAGTGGATAACGAGGACTTTTGTTCCTGCTTTTCATACCTGGAGGGAATTCTTTTGTCAGTATTGACAGGATACTGGAAATCAGTATTCATATAAAGCAAATATGATGAAAACGAATGGGTTAGCATTTTTAGTAGCTTTTCAAGGGATTCTTATGCAGCCAATTTTGCTTTGAAGGTTTTCTGAGCAGCATGAATTCAAAAAGCCAAATGATGACCGTGCTCTGCACCTGATGACCAAGTGTGCCCAGACAGTGATGCAAGAACTGGAGGATATTGCTATTGCTTATGGACAGAGTGATGAATATAGTTTTGTTTTCAAAAAGAAGAGCAGGTGGTTTAAAAGAAGAGCAAGGTAACAGCTGCTTTCATACTGAAGTGAATTTGTTTTTAACATCTCTCTATAATTCTTCTTCAGGTTTGTCTTTACCTACACAAAGAAGTTAGGAGGAGGGATGGTGCTTACACTGCAGTTAGTTCAAGTTTTTTATGTAGATTCTTTACATGTGATGTTTCAGGAAAATATGTTCAATAATACAGAGCTTGTAAAAAAGTTATATAAACAACTTATTATATAAACAATCAAAACATTATAAACACATTTTTTTAAGAAAATGTTACAATTCTCAGTACCTCTGTTGTTCAAAAGTCTCTGTGCCATTCCTCATCTGTTTGGCCATTATTTAAGAAATGCTGCCCTCCACTAGAGCTGTCACTACTGATACCTCAGATAAGCACAGATATATAATCACACCCGTGTATTTCTTTCTTTTTTTCTCTTGTTCTGTGTTTGCAAGTAAGTTCATGACTCATGTGGTCTCCCAGTTTTCCTCAAGTTACGTGTTCTATTGGAAGGATTACTTTAAGGACCAGCAGCTTCTGTACCCCCCAGGATTTGATGGACGAATTGTGTTATATCCCAGCAACCAGAATTTGAAGGACTACCTCAGCTGGAGGCAAGCAGATTGTAAGTGTTCCTAGAAAAGAGAGATTTATGCAGTTGAGTTCATTTCTCTGAACAGAAATGTCTTTTCTGCCAGTGTATTTGCATATACAGTTGTCAGTGAAAGAGCAGCAGGTAGAGTGGTGATTTTCAATAATATTACACTTCTTCTGGGCTTTGTATGGGTACTGGCTGAAATTTGGAGTGTTCAGGCTACAACTAAATTTATTGCATCCTGAGTGAATTCAGCACAAGAAATATTAGAACTGCTAATAGAATGAATCAATTAATTTTGGTGTTCAGAGTTGGCTTAACCAAGGTAATCTTTAATTATGCAAATATTCAAGTTTGCAGCAGGTAGTAATCAAAAGTGCTGAATATTCCATGTTAGAACAGACCACTAGATTTGTCTCTAGACCTTTGTCAGTACCTAGTCCCTGTTGTCAAATGAAAATAATTTACATTATACATAAACACCCTTCAGCCTCTGCTGTGCCCTTTTCATTTATGAAATCTATCTTCTAGTCATGATATGCAGTACCTTAAAATTGTATTACAAACATTGTATCTTCTTTAGAAACTGATTATATTAATTCCCCATTACTCTTGGCTGTTTCTTAGATACAGCTCTGGAAATAAACCTGTTTTTTCCTAAGTAGTCACTCAGATTTGGTAAATGACCATCCTCGCACTCATTTCTGTGTTTTCTCTAGGCCATATTAATAACCTTTATAATACAGTGTTCTGGATGCTTGTGCAGCGAGGTGGTTTGACACCAGTGCAAGCACAGGAGAGGCTCCGGGTAAGAGTCTGCCGAAGTAATGTTTTTTTATAGCTAAAAATTAAATAATAAGATTTGCAAAGTGTCTTGCCTGCCCAGCAGCCCTGGCTTGTCTGTTCTTACTGTAATAATTTTGTAGGTGTAGTCAACAGCTTCTTCAATTGTGCAAATATTAATACCACTAGCAAATAACGTAATTTTGGTCAATTATTAGCAGGGTTTAAGTTTTTAGTTGGCAATTTCAGAAATCTTAGAAAAGTCATAAAATGTTCAGCATCTAAACCCGTGAGGAACAGTTGCAAAATTCAGGTCCTGTTGATTGCCAGTCCCTTCTGTTGTGTTTTGTGTCCTTGTGCAGACTTTAGCAGATTATTCCTGTTTTCTCCTGGAATCTGTTGATTGTCTTCCATTTGTCTTGAAAATGTAATAAAAACCCTCTTGGAATTAATTCCTCTGTTGAGAGAAGTAATTAAGCCTTGTGACTTAAAGGTGAAAAACTTTTACAAATGTCTGTCTTGCTTCCAGTATTTACCTTTCCTCTATCCTATAGGAGGGGTTTTCTCTAAGAGTATTTTTTGTTTCCTTTCCTCTCAGGGAACTTTGGCTGGAGATAAGAATGAAATCTTATTTTCTGAATTCAACATCAACTACAACAATGAACCTTTGATGTATAGAAAAGGAACTGTCCTAATATGGCAGAAGGTAAAAAACCCTATTGCCACTTGCTTTGGGCTGATATTTTAAATAGTTACACTGTGGCAGACAGACTGCACTGTAAGAGCACCACCTGTATCTCCAGTGTATGTCTGGGAATAAATAGATCTTAAAATTAACTATATTTGCTATGTAATTCTCTGTAAGATGACTCATTGTTTTGGAGATGTTTTTGAGAGCTGTTTCTATGAGCATAATATAAAAACCAGTCTCTGCAGTCTGGCTTAGATACAAATTATGACCATTGAGATGAAACATGTATCAGCAGATGACAATTTGTGTATCATTTGGGCCGGGCCCTTCCCAGGGTTAGGTCCCAAGTATATCCATGGCAAAGGAATTACAAACTTCTGTTCAATAAGGTAGCTCAGCTCATAGTTGGTTTAGTTCTTTTCTGCTTTAAGGTAACTTGGAAATGTTCATTATTCAACAATTGTATCATTGATTTAGTGGGAGAAATTCCTGTCCTGTGTTTTTGTATTAAATTATTTTAATAGAATTTTTGAATCCACTCTGGAGCCTTTTACGTCTGCTAATGTGCCAACTGTATTTTCAGGTTAATGAAGTAATCACTAAGAAAATAAAACTGCCAAAGGAAGAAGAAGAAAAAGAAGTGGAAGTGACCCGGACTAAGACTAAAGTTGTTCCCCTGCACTGTGACATCATTGGGGACCAGTTCTGGGAGGAATATCCTGAGATTCTGGCTGAGGATAGTTGATATCTCTGATGAGCATAACTGGTAGTTTACATTATGCTCTGCTTGGGTTGTTGGCAAGTGAGGAATACAAATGGTGGATGGCAGAGTTTGACCTGGAACCCTCTTCAGCAGCTGCATTGGGTTTAGCACTGTTGCTGTCTAAAAAGAAGACACTGGTGCTGTCTGACATACAAGGATATGCCCATATGGAAAGCTAAAATCATACTGTATTTTGAATGTTAAGAACTCATCATGAATTAAGACTGTTCCTGCCTTGTACATGTGTATTTGTAAAAAAAGTATGTAGAAATTTCCTGTATTTCTATAGCATTTAAACAATGAGGTATCTTATTGTACTGATGAATGATAAAAAAGCCCGAATATTTGAACAGAAAATTATTAGTTTGATTTTTGTTTTAACTGAGATGGACCAGAATACTTCATTTGGGATTTAGTATTAAATTTCAAGGCTGGTGAGTTTAGTCAGATGAGTGACAAACTGTTCAGCTGCCTGATGTCTGATTCTTACTGAAATGCAATGGAGTAGCCCAGCAGTTTTCTATGCTTGATTTTAAAAGTATTTGTCAAATGTACAGGATTTTTATACTTTTAAAAAATATAAATAATTGTACCTTCCCTGCTGTATTTTGTTATGTGACCTTTCTCATTCCTGGGACTTGAACTAGTAAGTGGTGACAGTTCCAAGCAGTGAAGTTAATAATAAAGATACTGTACAGGCTGGAATTCTGTTAGGACATGGATAGATATCTTTCCTCATATTCCATGGCCTGGGAATTCACCTGTCTCCTATTGTGCACAACACAGCATATTTGAAAAAAAAAAAAACCAATAGCACAACATAGCAGAACATTCCAGGTGCCTGCAAAGAGGGAGCCAACAACAATTTGTGCTGCTGCTTTCTGATCTCCCTGGGAATGACACAGAGCAGTGCTGCCCATCCATATTTGTTAGAGGGAAGGGAGGAGTGTGTTGCTTGCTCTATGCACAGTTCTGTTCTGGTTTAACTGTCACTCTGTCAAAATTGACCTCCCAGAGCAGAAATATTTCTGCTAATGGATAGGGGTTTGTCCCAGTGTAACAGGAATTTGAGGGAAATAACCTATTTCAGTGTAGAAATACAGCTATAATGATAGGTGCTTATATGGCTATTACTGCTTCTAACCAAGCTGGTTGCAAAAACATCCAAAAACATGGGCCAGTTGTTGCTAACAAAGATATGGTCAGCAGTTGGGACTGCCTGTAAGAAATAGGAAGAAAGGATCAATGTGTACTGGCCACAGTACTTACTGAGTTAAGATTCCTGTGAATTCTCTTATCAGCCTACTCTCTTTCCCCTTCCTGAAGAACGTACACATTTAAGGCAATGTGGTTTTGGTGGTGGTTTGTTTTTTTTTTTCTTTTTTTTCAGAAAGAACCCTGACCAAGTGCTGATATAAACTTCAACTTCGTGAGTTTTTTCCTGAGATTAGGCAATGAGTTTGTGAGTTTATAATAGCACAGGGCTTCCCCCCTACTTCTCTGTACTGGTGAAGTACATGCAATGAGAGATTGTATTTCGTTTTTAGTTTGTAGAATGGGCTGCATGGTTCCTAGGAAGAGGATGTGGCTTGATGGTAAGATAATGATTCAGAATGAATCATTGCACCAGTAATTTACTCCTAAGAACTTTGTCTGTTGGTTTTTTATCTTCTAACATAAATGCAATTTACTTGACTTTGAAATTCCATGTTACTGCTTGGTGCGTGACTTTGGACATTACATACGAAGCAACTGTTCCAGAACTGGTAACAGCTGGATTCACTCAGCCTGGTAACAGATGAAAGATAAAAAAAATAATTTGGCAGCCATGATTTATGTTTGGAAAGTATTATATAGGTTTTTTATTTTATATTTTATGACTGATACATTCTACAGTATCTTTATGTATGTACATTGTATGTGTATATAAAAAGCAGGTCTGTATTAGGTCATAGTGTTTTCTAATTGACTCATTCTTAAAATAATATGTAATAAGTCAACATAGCTGTTCACATATGGATGCAGACTTTGGAACCAAGATCAGGATTGTCTGTACAACCATGGCCTTTAATTTGTATTAAGAGAAATGCTAGAGAAAGAAACTCCCTGTGGTGTCCTCATGTGTAAGATGTGCATTTATATGACTCTGCTGCAGCTGTAGGGGAAAATAACTATTCCCAAGGCTCAAGCAGCAGCCTGGTGTTGGCACACACAACACACAGGTATTTCTGTAGCTGCAGGAGTCCTGTTCCGTGACCCAGTGAAGAAAGAAGTGTTTCCTCTGAGGCTGGTGAACAACCTGTGGCTGATATATTGCCGTAACAAGAAGCATTAAAGATATGGGAACTCCTTATGAAACATTAATGGAGATGGTGAATCATTATAGTAAAACCTATAAAAAGCATTTCCTTGCTGTTCCTCAGTGAAATTACTCTGCCCTGTGTATCCTTTTATGCGTTAAAGTGCAAATTGCATTGCAACTGCCAGCTGCCCAGGTGGATTTCATAGCCTGGGGCGAGGGGGTTTGGTCCCCGATCCAGAGATGATCCCCAGAGTGGGCTGCAGGGAGAGGGTTGCACCAGTGGGGAGTAACTGAAAATAATCACAGATTTGTTAGGGTTGGAAGGAACTTCTGGAGATAATCCAGCCCAACCGCCCTGCCAGGGCAGGGACATCTGGAGCAGGTTATCCAGGAGCGTGTTCAGGTGGCTCTGGGATGTCTCCAGAGAGGGAACCTCCACGCCCAGGCAGCTGTTCCAGTGCTTTGCCACCCTCAACGTAAAGAAGTTCTTCCTCATTTTGAGGCGAAATTTCTTCTTGTGTTTTAATTTGTGCGCACTGCTCCTCGTCCTGTCACCGCGAAGAGTTTGGTAGCATCCTTTTGATACTCCCCTCTCTGAGTCTTTTCGGCTAAGCAGGCCCAGCTCCCGCAGTGTCTCTTCTAAAAGAGAGATGCTCCAGACCCTTCGCCATCATTGCGGCCTTTGCTGGACGTTCTCCGGTGCCGGATGCAGCAGGGAGGTGTCCGGGTCTCCCCCGGGTCTCCCCCGGGTCTCCCCCGGGTCTCCCCCGGGTCTCCCCCGGGTCTCCCCCGGGTCTCCCCCGGGTCCCTCCCGCCCATGGCGGCCGCTCCGCCCTCAGGCCCACGGCGTTGCGCGGCAGCGCCCCCTGGCGGCGGCCCTGGGCGGTGCGGGCGGCCGCAGCCCGGCATGGAGGAGGACGAGGCGGGCGCGGCGAGCGCGGAGCCGCGGGGCTCCCGCCGCTCGCCCAGCCCCGGCCGCCTGGATGTGAGCTCCAGCCGCTTCGACCCGCTGCTGGCGCTCTACTCGCCGCGCACGCCGCTGCCCTTCCCCGCCGCGCCCTGCTTCAACAACCTCGCCGAGTACGAGAGCTTCCAGCGCGGCCTGCGCCGCCCGCACGGCCGCCGCGCCGCCCCCGCCCGCCGCGGTGCCCCCGCCGCCCGCGCGTCCCGCCGGGGCCCGCCCGCAGCCGACCCCGAGCGCATCCAGCGCCTCCGCAGCCTCATGGTCAACGCGGGCCCCGAGCAGGAGGCGGCTGAAGGCGGAACGGCGACGCGGCGGCGGCGGGCACCGCGCAATGTCCTCACCAGGATGCCCCGTAAGGGCGCGGGCAGCGCGGCCCCGGGCTGGGCGGGCGCAGGGAGCCAGGGCTGAGGGGAGCGGGCTGTGTGAGGGCCGGGGCCGTGCTGAGCTGGGTGGAGGGTTGCGGCTGGGCCGGCGTGGAGTTGCGGTGGAGTTTGGGGGAGGTTGGGGGTGAGGGGAGAGCGATGGCTGGCGGAAGCGGTTGGGTGATAGTGGGGTGTGGGTGGTGTGGGGGGAATGATTTAGTGTGATGGGAAATGACACTTGGGTGCAGAGGCACCGGCACAGGTTGCTCAGAGAAGGTGTGGCTGCCCCATCCCTGGAAGTGTCCAAGGCCAGGTTGGATAAGGCTTGGAGCAACCTGGGATAATGGAAGGTGTCCCTGCACATGGCAGGGGGATTGGAATAAGATGGGCTTTTAGGTTCCTCCCAACTGAGACCATTCCGCGATTCTCTGAAATGGTGTGCAGGAATGAGGAACAGCATTTCACAGAGCTGCTCATGCAGAGATGACACTGACTGTTGTGGTGATGTTCTGCTCTGTTAATTGGTGAATTACATACATCCTCTTGGTTTTAAGGAGAAAAATGATGAGACACTGCTATATTCTCAAAAGCCCTATTTTAAACCATGACTGATATTTGGGTCAGTCCAGGGTGTAGTAAAACCATAACCACAGGGTAAGTCTGTAACACACTGCTGTTACTTGGTTGCTAACTAAACATCCTGCAGGCAGAAATACTGGCATTTCTGATAATAGGATGTGAGAGCAGTGGATTGAGGTGAGAGTCAGCTGTGATGTAAATTTAAATTCATCAGCTGTGATGATGATACATATTTCTTGTAAAAATGTTTTGTGTGCGGTCAGGGTAAACATCCCCTAAACATGAAAAGGTGCTACTTGTGCCCCCACACCAAGAATCAAATGGCATTGCTGTCAGGTGAGATGTAACTTTAGTGCACTTAATTAAAAAATACTGGGGTTCATTTTGGAATCAAATTATCTTTGCACCATCATCTTAATTTTTTTTTTTTAATGAAAAGGCAAAGCCCAGAATGTTCAATTCTGAATGCCCAAGGCAAAACCTTTTTCTTTCTTAGACACTAAAACACAATGTGTTCATTACTATAGATGCTGCATGATCCTAAGTATCACACTTAGTGTTCTGCACAAATGCAGAGGTTCTGTTGGCCCAGGATTTCCAGAAAACTAACCTGAAATGTTGATTTCAGATCTTAATAAAAAATATCTCAGTTTGCACTGGTGATGAAAATTGAGAAAAAAATAAACCCTGTAAAAATTAGGAACAATTAAGAGCACCTCCTTAATATCCACACATGCATGTCTGGACTTCAAAGAAGACTGGCACAACTGATACAGAAAGTGCTATTAGCAGCCTGGGATGTTTTAAGAGTGATTTATAGCCAAAATTGTGTGCTTTCCCTGTAACTGAGGGCATGTCTGCACCACAGGTGTTTGGAACTTGGACTGTGTGGATCAGTTCAGGAGGAGCTATTTCTCATTACTGTGTATTAACCAAGGGGCAGAGAATTCATGTGCAGGGCAGGTGGGAAGGTGTTTGACAGTGTTCTGAATTATTTCAACTTTTCTCTTGAGGTTTTTCTAATCTTGCCTCTTAATGGAATCTGCCCTGAGGACAAGGACTTGAACTTAACCAGAGTTTAGATCTTTATTTTCACCCTTTGGGGTGCTTGCCCTCTGCTTACAGTAGGTTTTGAATCATTTTTCAGAGTCCTGGTATTAAGCATGTGCTTATTTTATCCAGGTGAGGGTTGGATTTTTTGTACCAACTAGGTAACTTTTCCCCCTGTCTATTGAAACATTGTTCATGCTGGCCCCTACCACCGCAGAAGGCACAGGCAGATTTAGTTGTGTGCAGAGCCTGCTCATTACAGCCCTTGGTGCTTGCAGAGGAGGTTTGTTCCAAAAATAAATGCCTTGCATTGCTGGTTTTATTTTTTCTGTGAATGTCAGGTTGTTGAAGGGTTTGTGGATGACGTGTTCTGCCCTTTTGCTCAGATGAAGCTGGAAGTTTGCCATGGAGGGGCCAGAACCTTACACAGCAAGGAAAAGTGGGCAGAGTGTAGATTTGATAGAGCTGTGTAGTGTTTTCCTGGGTGCTGAGAGACAGAGGCATAATTGAAAATAAGAGTTAGATGTAGAATTCTGTAAAAAGCTGTAGATAGAGTTCCTAGTAAAGGGAATACTTGAACTTAAAATCTAAAAATAAGTCTGGATTTTAAATTAATATGTAAGTTCTCAGGGTTGGTTAGAAAAAATACCATTTTCTGATTGGAAGCATCGATTTGATATCATGATGGTGTCATCTGTGGTTCCTGTGATGGATCTGTCCATCCAGAACATGTTTGTTATCAGTTCAGTTGAAGGAGACACAGAGGCTCATGGAAAGACCCCTTAGCAAGGCTGAGAGGTGCAGAGACAGCTTATGCTCTGTGTGAAACCAATTTCCTGCAGTTATCCAGCTGGAGAGGGCTGGCAAGAAGACAATGGATCTCAAAAAATAAATGTGATTAGGTTAATTCAGAGGAAACTGATTTCGATTTCCCTGCTGTGGCCATGAATTACCCTGCAGCCCAGTCCTGCAGATCAGCTGTTTTACACAGTCACTTTACACTCACGGGAAGCATTTTCTGGTGTGCAAATCAAATCTTGAATGTACAGTCCCTAAAGTACAAAGTGAGAGATCATCTCTGGCTCACATATTTCATTAAAGTGGAGAACCATGTGAGACTTTAGACCAAGTCTTTTCCCTGACTCTTAGTAGGAATTATACAGCAATCCTGGGGCTGTGTTTGCACAAGCAAGTGGGTACTAAGGCATGTGGAAGTTGTAAATAATATCTACCCCTCTAGATAGGCTACACTTGCAAAGATTTCTGGTGTGAAGACAAGGCTTGTGTGAGCCAGGCAAGCTGTATGTTTTACAGAATTCCTTCACTTTTGCCCTGGTTAAAGCATTGTTGCCCTGGGCTTTAGCATGGTTTAATTGCTGGCTGCTCCTTAGAGTAATTTTATTTCCTTGCCAAAGACTTGTAGGACTTTGAAGGATGTTCAGCTGGCTGCTGAAATCTTAACTGAAACAATGCATTTTCATCAGTTTAAACTGGTCCAGTTTAGTAAATTGAAGGATTTTGAGTCATTCATTGTTTCAGAAATCCCCTTGTAAAGAAAAGGAACAAATCCGCTACAATTCTTTATTCACAGCTCATAACTAATCTGAGGTAGCCTTAACCAGGCATTTGTCTTTTCTGTGGAACTAACTCTGCCCCCGTGAGCTTTCTGTTCCCTCTCAACCACTTTTATTTACAGTTCAGATTACTTGGCATGTTTTTGAAATGTAGCAAAAAGATTTTCAGCTAAGGCTGCAGGCTATGTAAAGCAAAACCTTCATATTTTCTAAAGTCTTGGCTCTTCCCATTGTAAGAAGAATTTTGGTGGTCTGGTAATGGCAACCACAGTGTGCTACAGTGCTTGGGGCTTCTTCATTGCTATTGTTGTGAACACAAGTGTTGTGCCAAGCTCTGCCATACTTGTACATAGAGTGGATTTCTACATGGTTTTTAGATAGACAGATACTGAAGAGAGAGTTTTTACAAAAATGTGTAGTGACAGGAAAAGCGGGAATGGCTTCAAACTGAAAAAAAAGTAAGTTTAGATTAGATATTAGAGAGAAATTCTTGGCTGTGAGAGTGGTGAGGCCTTGGCACAGATTGTCCAGAGAAGCTGTGGCTACCCCAACCCTGGAAGTGTTCAAGGCCAGGCTGGATGGGGCTCTGAGCAACCTTGGTCTACTGGAAGCTGTCCCTACCTGTGGGAGGGAGTTGAAAGAAGATGGTCTTTAATCAGTCTTTCCAACTCGGGCCATTCTACAATTCTGTTCTATAATTCTGTATATTTTGTGATGTTTTCTTTCTGTTCTAGTCCATGAAGGCAGCCCACTGGGGGAGCTTCATCGCTGTGTCCGAGATGGTGTCAGAATTAATGTCCACATCCGCACTTTCAAAGGGCTTCGTGGAGTCTGCACAGGGTTTTTGGTTGCATTTGACAAATTCTGGAATATGGTAATTGTTGTTCCAGCCCTTGATTTGTAACTGTTATATTGAAAACTTGAAATTTGCAACAGGTTTAAGCAAATGACATGTGAGGAAGGTTCATGTGGTTTTGTGGTTCACAAACTAATTTGCTCTGGTACCAAGTGCTGGGTTTCAGACTTGAGTGGTACTTGGTGTTGGACTGGTACATCTGGGAGGTGCCCAACCATCTTAGAGAGGTTTTAGGTGAGAGAGAAGCTTTGAAGAGTTTCCAGCATCTTCAGAGGTTTTGTGTAAGAACACAGGAAGGTGGAATATGAGGAATATCAGAAGCTTCCAGAGCTTTCTTTCTCTGCAAAACCCAATCTTTCTATAGTGGTGGGTGCTGGTGTGTTTTCTCTCACTGACATCACTGGGCTGCCAGTGACAAAAGCTTTTCCCTGTTTTTTACCCTGTGAAGATCTTAAAGACAGTAGATGGAAAAGCAGCTATTAAATATTTGTGAGCCTGGAGGTATGGAAAGTTTGGAAATGGGGAGGAGGGAAGGATTTTGCAGACGAGGATCACAGAGATTTTGCAAGTAATGCAGAATGAACTTTGCAGCTGCTTTTATACCTCAGTACAATTTAGATGATTAACAAACCAGCTCCAAAGCACAGCTTGTTCCTGGGATGCATTTTCTCTCAGAACATAATTTCATAATGCTTTGACACAAAGCTGATCCAAAGCTGCTTCATGTTTTATTTTAATTTCAATCTTTCAGTTTCTTTTGTCTTTTTTTAGGCCCTGACAGATGTGGATGAGACTTACAGGAAACCAGTAATGGGCAAAGCCTTCTATGCAGAACCTCAGCTCTCACTGACCCGAGTAGGTGACATCTGCTGTTTTCTTTCTTATTAGAATCTCCTTTTTCAAAGTAATAAAAGGGGAGCATTGATTTGGAACCCATGCTTACATTTGAAATATTTTACCTCCTTTTATTACAGACGACTGTAAAATAACTTGAACTGAGCAGAAAAATACCCAAAATGTTTTCTGATCTTTCTGAAAGTACTTTAGTAGTTCAGTGTTACTAAAGCTCCACTTTAGAATCAGATCAGAGTTGTTGCCTCTGCTTAATGTGACGTGCTGAACTTCTAGAAGCTCACTCTGTGGGTTTTGATGTGAGATTTGTTCTGTGTGGTTTTTGCACCTGTGACTGATCGGGTCCGTGTTTGTCTTGCCAGGGAATGTGGCAGAGCATCCCTCTGGTACTGAAGTTCCTCAGGGCACAGTCTATGTCTGCAGCCAGAGAAGCAACACAGCTCTTTGGTCACTTGAGCTTCCAGTCTGGGTACTGTGAAGCCCAAGATCTCCAAAGCTCTCCACTCTCTAGGATCCAGCTGCAAATAGAGTTGTTTACCATGTTGACAAGCGAAGAGATGATAGATGAACTTCTGAACAATGAAGGGAAAAAAATGTGACAGGGCAGTGCCCGTTGAATGGCAACAGCTCCGGGCCTTTTGAACATCAGAGAAGCATCACAAAAGCATTTAAACTGTTTCATTGTGAGGAGTTTGCTTTCAAATTCCTGCCATTTAAATCTGTTTTCTGATAGATCCCACCCTTCCTTCTTTTAAAGTTTAGTTAAAAATAATCAAGTTGTCATTGTTCCTTTAGCTCACTCTCACAGGCATTGGCTCTCCAGCCTGTTGCTGGGAAGAGACAGGCTAACGAAAAATCTTATTTGTCATTATTTCATAAAAGCTTGTCTGCTGCCAGAGTAAAAGCAATTTCTTTTCAGTTTCAGCACCATGTGTTCTTAGATTAATGAGTTCATACACTGCTTTGGGTCTGCTGCTGTAATTTTTATTATTTTTCTGTTGTTTGTGGTCTGCTCCCCTCCCAGAATACCCACACGTCATCTTTTAGTTTG
Source organism: Vidua chalybeata (assembly GCF_026979565.1). NCBI lineage: Eukaryota > Metazoa > Chordata > Aves > Passeriformes > Viduidae > Vidua > Vidua chalybeata. The sequence goes on from NC_071544.1 coordinate 13,987,930, forward strand.
TCTTGGGGAACACAAAAGATCCCTCAGTTTTTCAGTGTACAGACTCTGCTAATGGAGGCCCCTTATCTTAGGGATTCATGATACAAGGATGGAAATCTCTCTAAAACTGTCTGACAACATTAAAAGAACATGGGGAAAAGTGAGCTGTAGGAGCAACTTGGTATCTCTGTTTCTCCTTACCAAAGTTAAAGGCTACCACACAGCAGTGTTGCTCCTGAAATTAAATTCCTTGGAGCTCACATTAAGACACTCATGACCATGCAAGAGACTCATTCACCTTCTGTCACTGACTTTGGTAAGCAAATGTGGTCTTTATTGCTGGTGGAGATTTGTCACTGTGTCTTGTGAGCTGATTTGGGATTGTACATGAAAATACAATGTAGAAGTGTGGAACAAGCAGCCTCTCTTGTTTTATGAGTGTGGTCATAGATACAACTGTCCTTTTGCAGCTGTTTGACAGACTCAAGCTGCAGGAATCCTCGGGGAAGAAGGGAGCTGACTCAAAGACTGTCTCAGAGGAGCTGGCCCTGACAAATGACTCTCAGATGCTGAGTTTGAAGGCTGGATCTGGACGAGGGAGAGCAGAAGAGGAGCATGAGAGGCAGAAGCACTTGGGCAGAGCTGGAGAGAAGAAGACCCCAGGTGACAGAAGTGAAGCTGATGTGGGCAGCAGGACTGCCCACACAGAGGGGGCCAGTGGTGGGGCCCGAGCGAGGAGCCAGTCCCGGAGGAGGAGGCGGCCCAAGGTGGATTATCAGCAGGTGTTCAGACGCCACATAAACCAGATCTTTATTCGAGGAGAGAATGTCTTGCTTGTCCATTTAGCACATTGACTTGGCTGAGCCTTTGTCAGCGTATTTATTTGATAGCATGACTTGCTGCTGCAGCTCCCATTGCTATTTAGAGTTGTCATTGAGTAGGACGGTACCGTGGCTGGTTTCCCATTGCCACCTCAAGGTAGGGGAAAGAATTGTAACTTAAGCATCCTGGGCTTGATGCCAAAGCAGCCTCCTTAGATCCCTGTTGAGGGTCTCAGGAGAAGGTCAGCAACAGAGTTGTTTCTGTGATATGAGGGAGTTAAGCACAGATCCCACTGTTTCTTAAAAAAGAAGATAAATGGAGAGGGTTGTAAAAGAATTTTGGTGTACTCTGTTACAGGAGCTACTTGTGACACACATTTAAGGATAAGATCTGGACCTGAAATAAATCAGAAATGCTCTTTTGCACATTCTGAGTAAGATGAAGAGGAAATTGCTAATGAAACCAGCAGTTTATCTGCTGCTGTTACATGGATGTCCTCTTTTCCAGACATAATTTTGACAGTCATTTTGAAATAGTTTATAAAACGTTGGAATCACATCCTGCTGATGGCTACTGGCCTCTTTACCATAGTTAGCTCTGTAATGCTCTGTGTGATAGAAAACCTCTTAACTGCAAAGTATTCTTTTAATGTGGGTGATGGCAGGACTGTAACTTGTTTCCAGTATCAAGCTTAGGCTCTCTTTGTAATGCTGTGCTTTGGCCCTGTGTCACCAGCAAGCAGATGATGTAGCTGACTCAGAGACCTCCCTGTTTGGAGTTTATCTGTGGGTGAAGATGGAAAACTTGCCCACTTGCCCACTTGCCCACTTGCTACTTAGTGTTAAGAGTGAATCTGGCAAAGATTGTGTTTTTCTCAGGTGTGTTTATGCTGAGCACACCTGTCCTGTATTTAAACACCTTTCAGACTCCCTCTATTGAAAGCAGAGCTGCTGTGTCTCCAGCAGTTCTCATGGAGCAGGAACCTTCATGGGTCTTTCCTGTCCATGTGAGGGATGCATCATTAATTCCAGCTGAGTTTTGGAGATGTGCATGAAAAGGTTTTGAAGTATAGAAGTCAAACTCAACTCATCAGTGTTTCATTTTAGCAAGGCTGTTGAATTATTGCAGGTCAAGCCAGGGTTCTGCAGGTATAAACTGCTTTCCAAAAAACCTACCTGCAGAAGTTTGAGGGTAAATGAAGCTGTTCCATTATGTAGCCTGTTCCCTTTGTTGTCAAAGGAGATTTCATGCTGCTATTCTGTATTCATTTCAACTGCCTTGTGCTTTGCAGCAGCTCTGTGTGTTTAAGCTGAAGTTGGGAAATTGCTTTGTAGCAGGACTTACATTGCATATAGATGCCCTGAGTTCTCAAATTGAGTGGCTGTACTGTGGGTGATATGGATTTCTGTTGCTGCAGATGCAGCATTCTGCTTGCTTGGTTGTTAGGGATATGTCTGGTGTTTGGGTGAATCACAGAAATCATTTAGCAGGCATTCTGGGCACACAAAGCAGCTGTTTGCCTCTGGGGGAGCTTGAAACTTATGTCAACATTTCATATGACATGGGGTTTGATGAGCTCAGCCACTGAGCTCAAAGCCAAGTTCAGCCTGGGACAGAATAAAAAGTACTGTTGAGGCAAAATAGTTTCATCAAGGGAAAAAAAAGAAAAGACAAAATTAAATACTCTTTACAGCTTCTTCTGTAATGTTGCTTTACTGTTGTAATCCCATCCCTCTGTGAACTGAGACTAGGCACTGAAAAGATTCTTCTCATGGAGGTTCTTGTTTCCCCTCCCTCCTTCTGTGTTCATGTGCTCTGCAGTTTTTCCCTTTTTTTTTTTTTTTTTTTTTTTCCCTCTTTTTTAACTTTCTCCTGTCAATACTTTGTCTCCTCAGGACCTTCTAAACTCTGATTTACAAAGACTGCTCTTGTTGTCCTGGCTTTCTGCACCCTTTCTTGGTTGGCTTTCTATGTACTAACCAGAACCCTCACAAATTACTAGAAACATGTGAAGCTAGAAATAAGGTGCTTATCTCTGCTCCTGACTTCCCAGCAGCTTTTATTACAAGTGAATATTTTCTTCCTTATGGCTGTGGGGATTTTCCTCTCTGTTTTCTGGCAGCTTTGTTCTTATTTCAGCTGCTTGGGATAACTCCTCTCTGCCTTTTCTATTAGTACCAAAGGCCACTGGTTCTGACCTCTCCTCTTTCTTTCATATTTGACCAAAGGGTGTCAAATCACCCTCAGGCTGATATACAGTGACATCTCATTGAATTCTTGCTTTTCTTCACCTCATATTCTTAATTCTGTTTGTCTGCCTAGTTTATGCCTTGTGCATTAACTAAGATACAACTACTATGAATGTTTTTGTGGCTGTGCTGCCCTTCCTGTCAATTGACACTTCCCCAAGTTTTCAGTTGCTTCTGGAAGTCTTAATGTTTCTTTTCATAATGGGTTTTTCCGTGAAACCTTACAGATGTTTGTTGCTTCACGTCTATGAGTTTCTCTGTTTACATTTTATTAAAAATGCTGGTGCTTAGGCTTAAGTTTGTGCCTTGATTTTTATATCATCCCTGACCTGTTCTTCCAGAATCATCACCTTGGTGAGCAAACCTAGTTAAGGATTATAGTTTATCTACTTTTTTTGCACTACCTCATTGTTAAAATGTTCTTCCTCTCATCTGTGAAGTTGGTTAAACTGCTCTCTTCCAGTTTAGATTTAATGAATTATTTGTTGGTTCTTCATTTGTATCCTGCTTTCCTGTCCACCTTTCTCATTATTTCCAAGCTGCTTCCTAAATACTGCTGCTTCCTCTTCTACAACTTCAGATCTTCCAAAATGTCTTCCTTTTCCCACGTTTTCTGGCATTGTGTATTTTTAAATGCATTATTAAAATGCTGTCTTATGGATTTTGGCTCTTTCAAGCATCGTGATTGTGATGAAGCAAGTGATCCTATAGGTGTGTTGTCACTTGCTTGTTCAATACTTCAGATAACATTGCTCTTTAAATAAAATGGAATGTCATGTTCTGAAATGAGTTCTTCTACCTCACTGAAATATTCTCCTAAATCTGTTTTAAAAAAGAAAAAGAAAACAACTTTTGGAACCAAATGAGCTTTGGTTTCCAGTGGGTTTTTTTTTCATTGTTTCTGCTTGTTTCTTTCTATGATTTTCCTTTTCCAAACTCAACATAAAATTTTTTGTTCAAAAAGTTTTTTTGCTCCCAGCCTTTCCTCTCTTGCTGCAGTGATGCTGTGAGCACGAACACACCAGAGTCTTTGTGCCAAGCAATGAAGAGTAAGAAACAGAGAGCAACGTGAGAGTGAAAAAGCTTTGGGCAAATATGAAAGCCTCCCTAGAAAGGATCCACAGGTTGCCACCTGTCCTGTATTTCTAGGACTTTGCTCAGCCTGGTGCTCAGCAGTGCTTCTTAAAGTGTATTTAGGGTGAGGTACACAGTTACTGCATGGAGCAGTTTTCTGCAATAACTTCAAAGAAGCGTTGGGGAAATTTGAGGAAGTTTTAAAATAATTTCTCATTTCTGGGATTATTTCTTAGGAAATGTTTTTGCACAGGTGCTTAATTTTTTATCAAACACTCCTTGGGCTGCGGTTGTAGAAAAGGTAAGGCCAAAGGGGGAAAAAACTTATAAAAAAGTGTGGGTTTGGTTCCTTCTCTCAACTGACTTGTCCAGCTTGTTAATTGCCTGGAAGGGTTTTTTTCTGACCTAGAGTGAAGTTCTTACCATGTCCTCTGCAGGTGATTACTGAATTAATCAGTGAGTGCTGTTTTCCATCTGCTTCTTCTCCTTCAGTGTTTGGATTCATTGTTTCTTTTGCAGCATTCCCTCAGCAGGGCAATGTCTCAGCAAGAAGAGGCCTGAGTGCCCACTGGTTTTTACCCTTCCCTAAGGAATGTTACCCCATCCAGTTTTGACTCCAGAGAGCCTTTGGCTATTCTTGATTTTCATACTGTTCTCTTTAGAGTTTTGGAATTATTTGGTCAGAAGAATTATTTATCTTGGATAATATTACCTTTTGGAGTAAAGCAATTTTTTTTAACTTTTGAAAAATAATGTTATTTATTTTCCTTCACAAAGTGCTAGGTTTTCCTAGTTTGTTGTTGCAGTCACCCACTTGCACTTGTGAATCACTGGGTGAATAGGTGTGCAGGATAAAAAGAGGCAGAGAAAAAAGTTGTGTAATTTTTATTGAATTTGACATTCTGTCCAACATTCTGCCCATACTCAGCCTTTCTATTTCTTACTGGCACTGACCTAAGTGAGACAGGTGTAAATGATTTGATCCAGAATCTTGAAGGAAAGTGGAGCAGAGACAGCAGACTGAAAACACTGAGTATATGAAGATGTTTATCTCCAGGTAAACTTTCTGTCTTTGATTAAACAGATCAGAGTTATAAGCACCAACTTACACTGCAAGCTCTGCCACTGGATAAAACTGGAAGGCACAGTCCTGCACCTTTTCAGAGGTGATGCAGTGATTCCCTCAGCCAGGACAGCTCTTGCCTGAGAAGCTGCTCAGGTATATGCCACTGTCTGCCTCAGAGCATAACTGCAAATACTGCCAATTAATATGAGGATGTTTTCTCTCCTGCCTGCACTGCCAAGTGTAAAATATGAATGCCGAGGTCTGCAGCATCTGCAGCCCAGAACTACTTCAGTTCATGCTTTTGCTTCTTGATATTGGCTTAAAAAATTCAAGTTTGTACTAATAGCAATTCTAAGACAGTCTGTTAGAACATTAGGAAAGGCTGCTGCTGACTAGAAATAGTATTGGAAAAGAAAATTTTTACAGAATTTGTGAAATTCTGATTGCAATTAAAGTATTGTGAACCAGGAAAGGCTGAGAGAGTTGGGATTGTTCAGCCTGGAGAAGAGAAGCTTTGGGATGACCTAATTGCAGCCTTCAAGTACCTGAAGAGAGCTTACAGGAAAGATGGAGAGAGACTGTTGACAACAGCCTGGAGTGCCAGAACAAGGGGGAATGGCTTCACGCTGACAGAGAGTAGTGTTAGATGGCAAGAGTAGCATCAGATTAGGCCAAGACAAAGGAGGGGACAGGAATTACTCAGGTGCTAACTCCTCGACATGGGAAGGGGCTTTCTAGCCTGTGCCTTGGCTACAATCCTGCCAAACTGGGCAGTTCAGCTCTGTAGATGAAGGGGAGGATGCTGAGCCAGCTCTTGAGTGCAGCCTCCCTTAGGCTGTGAGCCTTTCACAGCACCTGAACTGCCCCTGGAATCTCTGCCAGGATCCACCCCTAATCACTGACGTGTTTGAGCTTGCCTCAACCTTTTGCAGAGGAAACCCAGTGGGAGGAGAAGGAAGTAAGCAAATTTGCCATTTTGAGGTGGGGATGGAGAAGGCTCGGTTTTCCTTGGCTTCCTGGGGTGCAGGAGAAAGGACTATTTTAATGGGGAAATAGCAGAGATGCTTGTCTCATGATGTTTACGAGCCTTTCAGATGTCACTGTAAGTGCTCTTGCTTTTAGCTGGTGGAAGTGAAGGCCTGTCAGGGGAGGAAAATGCCTCCTGATGTTCCTGGATAACTATCTTATTAGCTTCTAGCTTTCTGGTGTACACCTGGATGACTTTGTTGAAAAAAAATTAGTACACCTGAGACTTTCAGTCAGTCTTGTATTCGTTTAGAATGAAAAGTAGTTTGATCAGTTTGTGTGAAAACATATCCATCCTTTTTTCATCTCAAAAGATCAGTGCTCTCCCTCAGGAAAGAAATGAAAGCTGCTCCTATAGTGATTGCTTCTGATTTCCACTGCTTCAGAGCAAAGTGCAGCTGTGCCAAGGTGTCTTCAGCTGGCACGTTATTTGGAGAGGACAAGATGAGAGAAATGTTTGGCTTCTCTAAAACTAAAATGGGCATTACAAAGGAAGCAGATGGGTTGACCTCTTTTCAATGGTGCACACACCCACTGTAGTTGTGGGCTGGGACTTGTTAACCAATCAGTCACCTGTAAAACTTCCTTAGGGAGCCACAGAGGAGCAGCATGAGCCAGCCACCAGACTGACCGGGAATTGGAATTCGGGGGCTGACAAATTCCACTCTCTTCACTGCCTCTTGCTCACTGAATGGCCTTGGCAAGTCGCTTCCATCCCTCTCCCTGACACTCCACAGCTGTAGCACATCCAAGAGCACTCCTTGCCTGTCTTGCAGGACCTGGGGAAGTGGTAAATGCTATACAAGTGCCAAGTGTTGTTATCAAAACTCTCTCTGTCAGGTAATGCAGATACATCAACCCTCTGCCCTCTCCAGGCTCGTGACTGTTAGTTAACCTCACCTTGGCACACGAAAACCATGTGGGGAATCAGGTACAAAAACACTCTTCAGTCTTGAAATCACTGAGGTTTTCAAGGTCACATTTGGTGACTTCAATATCTGTTTCACAGCTGCAGTTCCATGTTTGGGTCAGATGGTGAGAAATGAGAGTGTAACTTGTTTGTAATTCCTTCTCTGTCTTCCTAAACATTTTATTTCTTAGGAAGCTGATGCTGCTATGAACATATTGGATAATACTGAATTTGCAATATTCTGCTTTCCAGATATAAATGTTTATATTTAAAATTGCTAAGAATGCAATGCAATAAATATATCCATGTAACAGTTTGCCTCAAAGCATGATTTTTTTTGTGCTCTACCAATACACTGATGTGTATTGTGTCAGTGAAGGAGCTGGGACTGCTGTGGTTAGGACAGATGCTGGAGGTGGAGACTCCCAGATGTGAATAAAGCGCTGCTATCTAGTCACATAACTAGGGACAAACCAGTCATTTGTGTTTACAAAAGGGTATTCATCTACAAAGTAACAATACCATGATACTTTTTTTTAGAGATGCAGAAGGGAAGTGAACTTCATGTTGGTAAATGTAACAGCCAGTTGCCTGATCACTCAAAGGGCTGTTATCTTAGTGTGTGGTCTTCCACAATGCCATCAGGAGATGGTTTTCCAGGAGCTGGGGAGGTCCAGAGCCAGCATCCAAGCATCTGCTCCAGAGTGTGCATAGCCAGTGACTTCCAGGACCCTTTCTAATCCCATGGTAAGTGATGCTGATACATTTGGATCAGAAATTTCTTTTTAGGGAGAAATTCTTTCTTCTGAGGGTGGTAAGGCCCTGTCACAGGTTGTCCAGAGAAGCTGTGGCTGCCCCATCCCTGGGAGTATCCAAGGCCAGGTTGGACAGGGCTTGGAACAACCTGGGATAGTGAAAGGCGTCCCTGCCCTTGGCCAGAAGGAGTAATTCCCATTGCAACCTGGGAACTGTGGGATCAACAGGTGCTCCCTCTCTGTGCAGGGAGGTTCGGGCTCAGCGGAGGCACCCCCGGCCGTGCTGTGTGGGGGCTGCGGGGACGGGCCGGGCCCTTCCCGCTCACTCGCCCGCTCCCGCTCCCGCTCCGGGCCTGGAAGCGCCGCCGGGCCCGCGCCCCGCCAGGGGGCAGCAGCGGGCAGGGAAACCCCGCGGCAGCCGTGAGGGGACGGCAGGGAGAGCTCGGGGCAGCGGGGCCGCAAACACCGCCCTGGCGCCGCTCCTGGGAACCGGGTGTGCCTGAGTGTGCCCGGGTGTGCCCGAGTGTGCCCGAGTGTGCCTGAGTGTGCCCGGGTGTGCCTGAGTGTGCCCGAGTGTGCCTGGGTGTGTCCGGGTGTGCCCGGGTGTGCCTGAGTGTGCCCGGGTGTGCCCGGGTGTGCCCGGGTGTGCCAGAGTGTGTCCGGGTGTGCCCGGGTGTGCCTGAGTGTGCCCGGGTGTGCCCGGGTGTGCCCGAGTGTGCCTGAGTGTGCCTGAGTGTGCCCGGGTGTGCCCGAGTGTGCCTGAGTGTGCCCGAGTGTGCCCGAGTGTGCCTGAGTGTGCCCGGGTGTGCCCGGGTGTGCCCGAGTGTGCCTGAGTGTGCCCGGGTGTGCCTGAGTGTGCCAGGGTGTGTCTGGGTGTGCCTGAGTGTGCCCGGGTGTGCCAGGGTGTGTCTGGGTGTGCCTGAGTGTGCCCGGGTGTGCCCGAGTGTGTCTGAGTGTGCCCGGGTGTGCCTGAGTGTGCCCAGGTGTGCCTGAGTGTGCCCGGGTGTGCCCGAGTGTGCCTGAGTGTGCCTGAGTGTGCCCGGGTGTGCCTGAGTGTGCCCGGGTGTGCCTGAGTGTGCCCGAGTGTGCCTGAGTGTGCCCGAGTGTGCCTGAGTGTGCCTGAGTGTGTCTGAGTGTGCCCGGGTGTGCCTGGGTGTGCCCGGGTGTGCCCGAGTGTGTCTGAGTGTGCCCGGGTGTGCCTGAGTGTGCCCGAGTGTGCCTGGGTGTGCCTGGGTGAGTCTGAGTGTGCCTGGGTGTGCCTGAGTGTGCCCGAGTGTGCCTGAGTGTGCCCGAGTGTGTCCGAGTGTGCCTGAGTGTGTCTGAGTGTGCCCGGGTGTGCCCGAGTGTGCCTGAGTGTGCCCGAGTGTGCCTGAGTGTGCCCGGGTGTGCCCGGGTGTGTCTGAGTGTGCCTGGGTGTGCCCGGGTGTGTCTGGGTGTGCCCGGGTGTGTCTGAGTGTGCCTGGGTGTGCCCGGGTGTGCCTGGGTGTGCCCGAGTGTGTCTGAGTGTGCCCGGGTGTGCCTGAGTGTGCCTGAGTGTGCCCGGGTGTGTCTGAGTGTGCCCGGGTGTGCCCGAGTGTGACTGAGTGTGCCCGAGTGTGCCTGAGTGTGCCCGGGTGTGCCTGAGTGTGCCCAGGTGTGCCTGAGTGTGCCCGGGTGTGCCTGAGTGTGTCTGAGTGTGTCTGAGTGTGCCTGAGTGTGCCCGAGTGTGCCTGAGTGTGCCCGGGTGTGCCTGAGTGTGCCCGAGTGTGCCCGAGTGTGCCTGAGTGTGCCCGAGTGTGCCCGGGTGTGCCTGAGTGTGTCTGAGTGTGCCTGAGTGTGCCCGGGTGTGCCCGAGTGTGTCTGTGTGCTGAAGTGTGCCTGGCTGTGTCTCTCTCTCTGTCTCTCTCTCTCTGTCTCTCTCTCTCCCTGTCTCTCTCTCTGTGTCTCTCTCTCTGTGTCTCTCTCTCTGTGTCTCTCTCTCTGTGTCTCTCTCTCTGTCTCTCTCTCTGTCTCTCTCTCTCTGTCTCTCTCTCTGTGTCTCTCTCTGTCTCTCTCTCTGTCTCTCTCTCTCTGTCTCTCTCTCTCTCTGTCTCTCTCTCTGTGTCTCTCTCTCTGTGTCTCTCTCTCTGTCTCTCTCTCTGTCTCTCTCTCTGTCTCTCTCTCGCTGTGTCTCTCGCTGTGTCTCTCTGTGTCTCGCTGGTCTGTGCTTCACACAGCCCGGTCGGGCCCTGGGTGCTGCCTGTCCCTGCCTTGTGAGCAGTGTTTGCACAGCCTCATCTCTCCCTTCGCAGCAGGCCGACGTTTCTGCCTAAATCCCGCCGTCCTGGGGTGGTGCCATGGCTGGAGTCATGGGACAGGGTCCTCATGCAGCCCCAGCATCGCTCCGAGCTCTTTCCTCTGAGCCTGGTGAGTATCCTGTTTGCCATCCTTCCTGCTGCTCTCTGCCATTAGCATGATAGCATCAGGTTTTCCACTTAAGCTCCCACATCCTTTTCCTGATCAACACGTTGTACAATTGTTCCATTGACCATTTTTCTGATGGAAAAAACGTACTGAGCTTGGGCCTCGTCCCCCAGAGGGCAGGACAGCAAGGGGCTGGTTTCCTTCTTCCAGCCTGCTCTGGTGCATTTACACATAACTCTACCACAGCACCCACATTCTCAAACAGCATTATATAGGATTTACTTCACTGAGTCATTGTGTAGAAATGATTTGTGATTTCTGCCTGTAAATATGTGACAAGGTGAGGATACCCACAGAGTCCTGTTCTGCAGCCTGGGCAGCAGTGCTGGCAGTCGCTGTTTCCGGATGTGTTCCAGCAGACCCAACAGCAGCTCCTGCACTCCTCCCACAGGCAGTGTTTCCTCCAGCCATGTCCTCATCCCTCCTGGACAGCTACAGGACTCCTCTGCTCCTGTACCCAAAGCACCCACAGGAGTTCCCTGGCAGAGCTGTGCTGTCACTCCTGCCGTGGTTTTGGTTTCCTCCACCAAGTGCTGCCTCCCTGCAAGGTCTTCAGATTTGTGTCTGCACATTCCCTGTGACAAATCCAGAGAAGTTTTGCCTATAATGGAGTTCTGTTTGTAGGCTCTGGTGCAAACCAGAAGTCAGCTTGCAGAGATGCACCTAAGGCAACACACGGCGACTAAGTTTTGACCAATGCATGCCATCACCCCTTGTTGTCAGCCCTGACCTGGAGGTGAGGGCTGCCCAGGGAGGTATCACTGCCCCTGGAGGTGTTCAAGGAATGATGGATATGGCACTCCATGCTCTGGTCTAGCTGATAAGGTGGGGATCAGTCACAGGTTGGGCTCAATTATCCTCGTGGTCTTTTCCAACCTCAGTGATTCTGTGACTGCATGAGGACCCTGTCTGTTCTGTGAAATGGGACAAGCTGGACCAGAAAGCAGAGCATTCCTGATCTTGCACTCCTCTGCTGGGAGCAAGGGCTCCTTGCTGATTCTTTTGGGGAAAAGTGAGCAACTCTTAGGCAACATCCCAAAGTTGGTGGAAAAACCAGCTGGAGAAAAACCTTACAGTTGTATTGGAGGCTTGGAAATGAGAGCAGTGGGAAGCTGAACAAAGGGGTGGGGGATAATCTTGGCACACTCTTTGCGTCCAGAGTGCCAATGTGAGAGCAGGGAAATGGCTTTTAGTTGTCTTTTGGAAGAGTGTCTCACAGGGAAAGGATCCCAGATGGGAATAAGGAGCAGTTAGTGTACGTGGGACAGTTCCTGACTGTGTGTCAGGAAAGGGTGTTTGGGTGAGGGGCACCAGCTGTGTTTGCTTCTGAAATTGCCTGTGTTTGTAGTGTTTTGAAAACCAGGTGTTTAAAAAGTTAGTATCTCAGCTGGGCAGAGTATGCTGGTCCAAAGGCAGATGTGTCACCCTGGGTGGGCTCTGGTCCCCTTCCTATGTCGTGAGGGCTGGCAGGTGATGTTGCAACATTGAAGTGATACTGGGTGGTGCAGTCAAGGTGCACTGAAACAGATTGTTTGATGTAACTTTCCCTAAAATCAACCCAAAGGTGTGAATTGTAATCAGCTCCATACCCCTCCTGTTTGCCTTTGGAGCTGGATATTTCAAAGTTTGTTCCTTGGTGTGTTGCTGGTACTGCAGTAACATTTGTGTGTGTGCACAGCCTCATTTACAAATGCTTTGCATCTGGGTTTGCCCACCCTCCTCATGTGCTGACAGTTTTATACTGATAAGATCGTGGCTATTAATTAGTTTATTTTAAAAGCAGCCACTTGCTTGTCATTCCTTGTTGGGTCAAAATGCTCTGAAGTCACCCATTCCTCAACTTGGAGTTTTAATTAAAAAGACCCTTAAAAGAGGGTGATTCTGTCTCCCTCTATTGCAGTCATGGCAAGTGTTAGTGCAGCAGTGTGCTTCACTGCTGAGAGCATCCTCCACCCCAGCCTCACATCTATTAGCAAGAGTAAACTAATGAGCAAAGAGCTGCTGGTGGTCACAATATCCAGTGTAAGGGCTTCCCAAAACTGTAGGCTGACACACAGAGATTACAAGGCTGCAGCCCCTGACCTCAATAAGGGCTTCAAAGGAAACTCCTGAAAAGTTTTTGCTGCCCAAAAAGGAAATTATTCTGGTAGTGTAGCACTTTAATAGCCAAACCTACACCAAGGCTTCTGCTGACTGGGCAAAACAGTGTCTTTGTTTCACATGTGAATGCTGTTCTGTACAGTCTTTTTTTGCTCCATTTATATATTAAAAAAAAAAAAAAAAAAAAAGTCTTGAGGCTTTTGAAGGTACAGACTTGAGGCAAGATGAAGGTACAGCTTACTCAGGCAGCCACTTGCAGTGACCCAGCTGGGCAGGGTATGAGGGCAGGAGCAGGGAGCAAGATCCACACAGGCACCAGTCCCTGTGATGGGCTGGGATGCTGAAATCCCAGCTCACAAAGAGAGAGAGGACATGAGCATGTAGAGAAAGGACAAGGGGGGAATGGCTCTATGCTGAAAGAGTAAGTTGAGGTTCGATATTAGAGAGAAATTCTTGGCTGTGAGGGTGTTGAAGCCTTGGCACAGGTTGAAGCCTTGCCCAGAGGAGTTGTGGCTGCCCCATTCCTGGAAGGGTTCAAGGCCAGGCTGGATGGGATTCTGAACAATCTGGTCTAGTGGAAAGTTGGTTGGGTGGCAGGAGGGTTGGAATTAGATGATATTTAAAGTCCCTTCCAACTCAAACCATTCCACGATTCTGTGATTCTATGAAGACCTTGCCTCAAAGAAAATGGTGAGGAAATCAGCAACTCTTCAGGCAGCCCCATTTGCTGTGAGTCTGGCCCTGGAACAGCAGCAGGGAAACCGTTCCAGGAGCCCCGGGGGAGCCCGGGTAGGAGGTGACAGTGCGATCCGACCCAGAGGACTGCTCCGGGGAGAGGCTGCGGAACTGACACAGCGGCTGTGCTGGAGCTCCGGCCGTTCCCCGCTCCGCAGCTCTCGGTGCTCCGGCGCGGAGCTGCCGGAGCCGGGCTGTGCTCCGTCGCACACAGGTCGTTCCCTTTGCCCCAGCACCGTTTGCCTCTTGTCAGGCTGCGAGTGCTGAAGGCAGAGACAGGCCCGCGCTCTGCCTGTGCGCTGGACCGTGCTCTGCTGGCCGTCATTCCCGGGGCCAGGAGCCGCCGCTGCGGAGATGCTGAATGCTGGGGAGAGGAGAGACCGGGGCAGCTCATCCGGCCAGTGCAGTTTGTGTTTAATTAAGTTGAAAACTGTCATCCTGTCTCTCCTCCTGCTTGCAGCCTGCCCGAGGTCTCGGCCAGGGGCCATGGGCAGCTGACCCTCATTGCCACGGCTGCCCCGTGGTGCTGGGCAAGAAGCTCCCATCATTTTTCCAACTCTTTTTTGTTTGCAGATATTTGAGATTTCCCATGAGCTGCAAGCCCCAGCACAGGGAGTAGAAGGTGATGAGCATCTGGTGTGGTTCTCCCACATCCCAAAGGCAATGTCCATGGGACAAAGCTCAGGTATGACTGCCAGCAGTCAGCAACTCCCTTTGTCTGTGCAGTGCCATTTTCCTGGGAAGGAAAGTGACTCTGACTGTTGTGTATGAGAGAAAAATGGAAAATGGCCCAGCACCAGGTAGGAAAATTTATGCACATTGGACTGGGCTGGAAAACCACTTGGAGGCCAGTTCAGGAAGCTCAAGGTGGAAGCAGACACTTCATCTCCTTTACACACCTCGGGGGGACTTGGGAGCATGTGTTCTCCTGCCTGGAAGATGGAGGGAGAAGGGGCAAACAGAGGCAGGTAGGGAGAAAACTGAAGGAACCAAATTTCCTGGCTTTTAGGAATTTAACCTTAGTGCTCTCCAACCCTGGATTTTGTTTGCAAATCAAAAATGGGGAAAGATTTTGGTAACCTTATAATATCACCAACAGTTTGTTAAAAGACTAATTGCCAAGTAGCTTATGCATGTGGGACCATTAGTAATTCTGTAGCTATGCAAATTAAAACAGTGATGTATGATTTATAGCTTTAATAATGTTCTGAAGGCTCTTAAATTTTAATCACTTGCAACATCCTTTTTAATATTCAATTACTTTATTAACTAATTAGGTCACTTGCTGAAAAAGCACATAAGGCTGGTGCTATTTTAATATCAGCTGAACATCACAAAATACCTTTGAAATTGTGTAAATGGTTTATTTATTTTAAATAGATCATTAAGATGCCATAATTAATAAATCAGTTACAGAAAAAAAGACAAGAAATTGATAGATGCCGAATCACAATGGTAGTGGCTTCTCTGCTTACTTTATAAATGTTCACAGTGCTGAACTTGGTGAACATGGCCACTGAAGCACCTTCCTGGATAATTCGTATTCAGCTGAAGGGATAAGGTTTGAGATATGCTTGGTTCATTATAGATGCTTTCTGTATGGATTTAGCTTTCTGATTGATAAAAGCTCCACAAATGACCTTGAAAAGTGAAAGCACTTAAAAGGACAGCCCTCCTTTGCCTCGTGGTCTTTTGTCTGCCTCAAAAAAGATAAACCCATGGCAATCTGAGAGCGCTGCTGATGCTGGGCTGAAAGGGAGAGCTCCGGGGAGGGCAGTGGGCGGCTCTCAGTGACCAACCTGCTCCCCTCACCGTGTGCAGCCTTTGCTGCTGCCCAGGGGCTGTGGCAGCACAGCAGCGAACCAAGGAGAGAAAATTCCAGCCCGGCTGTAGTGCAGAGGTTTGCACCTCCCCTTTACACCAAGCCTTGAAGCAAAACTTCAAGTCTCAGAAGTTAGACTTGTCACCAGGGCGGCTGCAGCTCTGAAAGAGACTTTGAGTAATCTACTGTCTTAAAACTAAGGGTAAGACAAACACTGTTCTAGGAATTAAGTCAATCTTATTAACAGATTTTCGTTTAAATTATATTGATGTGATGATACAGAGTGCAAATTTTCTCTCTTGAGAAGCTGCTAGTAAGATCTACAGTAATTACAGAGCACTCATCTTCCCATTTTAACTTCTCTTGCTTCCATTTTCTTGTAACAAAAACCTGTAAATCCGGGGGCAAAAAACTTTTTGTTACAATTTCTGCTAAACTGAAGACTGCTCTTTACACTTGAGCTGCACAGAAAACTACTCCAAATCTCAATTTATAGAGTTTCCTGGGAACTGAAACATACATGGTGTGAGTCTGGCTCCAAAGCAGAGTCCAGGGGAGGTACCAGACTGTTACGCCACATCCCCAAACTCCAAAATAAATGAAATAAATGCTGCCTCTATCCCAGGGGTGCCCGCAGCCCAGCTCTACTGCAGCTGACAGTGCCCTGTTCCAGCAGTGGGGCTTGAGCTGAAATAATGGATTTTCTCACAGGAAAATGCCACCTAGGTACTGTTCCTCCACTGCTGCGAGTGGCCCCTGCATGGGGTGACCATCTCTCGAAAGGAGGGACAAACTGGACTAACACAGGCTGTGCAGAAAGGACAGAGAGCCCGAAAAGAAATCCATTTCACATTTTATGGGAGCTGCCACAGGAAACAAAGGCACAGAACAACTGTAAGGTACCAAATGCTGGTACAGCTTGGGACAACATATCTGTGCCTTGGAACAAGCACAGATACAACTCTTGAGGGGTCAGAGATACCTGTACAGTCATATGAGGTCACTGTCACTGTTTTGAGGGGATTTATTTCACCCTACAACAATCCTTTTGTACAACATGGCTCAGGGGCTTTTCTGAGCCTCCTTACAAAGCCCCAGGTCTCAGTCAAATAGGTGCATTTTTATCACATTCCTGTAACTTCTCCCCAGTCATTTATTCACGTGAGCGATTCCTGCGTCGCTCCAATCATTTGTGTGGGAAACCCCACATCCTCCTGGGTCAGACCCAAATAGACACAACTGCTGCAGTGGCAAACAAAAGGCCTCAAACCCAACTGGTACCAGGAGAAATGAGGAGGCAAAAGGCAGCAGCAGCCACCCGCAGAGCTCGGCGGGCCCAGCCCTGTCCCTGCCCCGGCGCTGGAGCCGCTTTTCCGCCTTCTCCGCCGCGGAGCCGCCGTTAACCTCCCCGGCTCGATTCAATGTGACAGTGACACTTCACAGGACATTGCATCCAATCTCATTTGAAGCTGACAAAGATTGTTTCTGTTTTATATCTATTGGTTTATTAATGGCCTACAGCCTCTTAAGCAGATGCATATTCATTAGATAGCCAGCTGTTAGGAGGTTCCCAGATGTCGAAAGTAGCTCTGTCTTGGTATGCATTCTTTTTTTTTCCCTTCTCATGAAACAAAGTAATTGTAGCTCGATTAAAGAACCAGTTAATTACTGAGCTGGTACCTTATGGCACAATTTAAAAAAAAAAAAAAGTCTGGAAATTTGTGAGGAGTAAAGACATTTTTAAAAACAGAGATGAGCTGAGCCTTTGCTGTTGTACACACACAGGACTTACGTAGAAGTGGAGACTGGATTACTCCATGTAAAGGACCCCCAGCTGCAGAATCCAGGGATACACTGAGTTCTGCAAAGGCACCTTTCTTAATTTTCTCCATTCTGCAGTTTTCTCTTACCTCTTATCATTCCTTAGGTGAATAGTGGATGCAGAAGCACATAAAAAATGAAAATGAGACACATCTCAGTTTTTAAAGGTCATTTTACATGGAGAAAAAAAACTCCACGGCATCCCAGCTAGATAAAACTGTGACCAGATCATTGAACAAGCTGTAGAGATTGACCTACAAATTCCAGGAGCCATCCTTCTGAGTCTCACAACATTAACCCAGCTCACCGAGATGTCTTTGCAACTTCTTTGCTCAAAGCTCTAAAAGTAGCTCCCAGAAGCAGGGCTACCACCACTACCCCCAGGAAGCCCTTTGCCCATGGAAATGTTTAAAACATTGAAGTCAGCTCCAAGTCCAGGGGATCTGGGCAAAAAAGGTTCCTGGGGATTGTGGTTTCTGGCTAACTGCACACAGCAACAACCCCACTCCGTCCCAGGAAGGAGCTGCACTTCCATCACCAGGAGAGGAAGAAGCGGTTGAAACCCCCAAACAACTGAAAGCCTGAAACAATTCTAAATTTTAGTCAGTGACACCTTGGAATTAAACTTCTGAGGAGGGAAAAAAATTAAAACCAAAAATGCCCTCAGCGTTAAAAGCCTGGCAGTATAAAATGTCATCTGCTATGAGTGTGTTTACAGTTGAGCACAGAGGAACATGGAGGCAATTTTGTAGAGCGACTCCTGGAGCAAAGGCCTCTGAGAATAAAAGTGTCTTTAGATATTTGTTATCCTGTTATAGCTGGTATCACCTTGAGTATACAATGCCTGCCTGCATTATGTAAACACTCCATTGATAAATCCCTCCCCCACCTCCCCTAAGCTGTGTCAGACTGTTCTTAGCTGACAGATAGAGCTGAAACAGATGCTGCTATAAATACCCTTGTTTAGCTGTTTTGAATATAATTTCTTTTGTAGAACATGGTGGATGCTCTAGTTATCATTGAACTTGCACCTGTGCTGGAATTTATTACTCCTTTGTACACATCAAGATGCATTTTTTTTAATGATTCTATAAAAAAACCAAACACAGAGTTGGGTTCTACTGCCCTTTACTCCCCTTCTGAAGTAGAGACAACCTTTACAAAAGATTGCACTCATTTTAATTGAACTCTTTTGAGGTTTAGGAGCTACAGAATCCAGAGGTGGTAAAGGTTTAACTCTCAGGACCAAACACAGTTAATTTACAGAATCACTTAATTCTATATATTGAATTCTATGTTTCTGTATATAGATATATCCAGCCAGCCAAACTCTTCTGGAGAGATACAGGTACAGCTGGACCTGGCTTCAAAAACAAAGAAAGCAACTGTACTAACACAGCAGCATGATTTTGGTTATATTCTAATTATGTAATACAGCAGTTGATAACTGGCAGATCTGTGCCTATTCACATAGTAGCTCATTTGTATTTTCAACCAGAAAGGTAATTTCTAGCTTAAGGATATTATTTGGTTCAGACCTGAAATATCAGAGATGGAAACCATTTTATGGTATTTATCTTAAACAAGTTCAATATTGTTTTAAGCAAGTACCCATTTTATATTCAGTCTTTAAATAAAGATGTAAACCACATTCTGCTAAGCACTGCTATCCATGATCTATGTGCTTGAACTGGGGAGAAAACTTGCAGCCTCTCATCACTGTAGAAAAGATGCACAGAGATGCACCTGGCCCACCTTCTGAAGGAATCTTTCCAGGGTTTGTTTTCTGATGTTTGTTTTTGTTTGAAGGACTTTGTTCTCACCCACCTGCAGAGAACCTGGCTGGCTGACAAAGCTGCTTCTCACACTCCACAACTCCCTGCTTCATATGGAGGATATTGACCCATGGGATGAACAGAGATCAGGTCACTCCCTACGGCTGTTCCCTGAGCCAGGGCACCCTTGACTGAGGTGTAATTGGCACAACCACAAAGACCATCCCAAAGGGACCACGTTTTCCACTGGAGTTACTGCAACCCCTGACAAATCTGCTTCATTATCACCAATGTCAATTAGAACCAAAACCAAGGGTTCCTCTGAAGAGATGTGAACAACCTGAACAGGGACATGGTCCTTCAACTCAGAGCTGACTATTTCACTGGCCAAACCCACCTTAGAAGGACAGCATAAGGAACAGACTCATCCTATTCATCCCAAAACCTTCCAAGGAGGATTGAGAAACACTGCACCAGCACGACAGGATAACAACACTGACTCCAGGTTTAGCTTTTCTCAGCCCCATCTCCCAGCCCTGGAAGGAGCTTCCTTCCCACCATAATTCTGCATATATTGAACCAGTCTGAGCCTTCCCATCTGTTCCAATGAGAGGGTTTGAAGATGGTTATTCCAAATAAGTGTAAAGGTTTCAGAACAGGAACCAGAGCCATCTCTCCTACTCAGCCACTGAAGGCTGCCTTGATTACTTTGATGTAACAACACTTGAAAGCTCCTATTCTTTGAAACTAATTTAAACACATTGAATTGTTGAAAGATTAAAAACCGCAGTCAGCTAATTACACTCACTCTCATCTCTTATTCAGCAAATGAATCACTTTTCATTACCACTTAGCTGAAGTACATGAATTTCTGCCTAATTAGAAATGTTGTAGATGGAGCATTAGCAAGGCTGGAGCGGGTCAGGATATCTTGCCTGCTTCATTTTTAATTCCTAACAGTAGAGCCAGATAGGAGAGGCTTCAGATAAGAAGTCATTAAACAATTTTAAATTATTTATAAAAATTACTTTGCCCAAATTATAATTATTTTTTTTTCCCCAAATGCTCTCATAAACGTCAAATGGAATGAAAGGAAAAGCAGCCCAACATTGATTTTAATGAACATTTTAATGTTATGTATAACAGAACATTATGAATACAATGGAAACAAAGTTTTATCAATTTAATAATAAAAAAGAAATCCAACATAAGAAAAGGGAGGCAATAAATTTCATACCTATAGTATAGTGCTTATTCTTAACAATATTCCCAGCTTGTGAATATAACAATGTCTTTGTGTTCCAGATTCTAAAATCTTGATTCATGTGAACTTAAATGCAGAATTACAGAAGGAAAACCAAAACCCCCCAAAACCTTAATTCACTCTTTTGCTTTCAGTAAATCAGTAAAATCTTTGACTGCTACAGGTCTCCTTTATTAATATATATATATTTTTTTACTCCTCTATTGGATTCCACAGCTGCTAATGCCATATTTACACAAAAGAATCACCAAGTGTTGTATAAAAGTCAGGATCCAATGCCATTGGATTAAGTTAGGTTCTAGATTTACATCACTGAAGTGTGATTCACCTGCTGCTGATGCCCTAAACCAGTGGCTCCTTAGGGACGTTGATGCTACAAAGGATGCCAAGTGCCACTGGAAAAGAACTCCAAGAAAGTGCATTTTCTGGAGTTTTCTGAAAGGAAATCTTCCAGCAGTCTTGGATAGAGCTTCTCCCAGACTTGCACGGGATATCAGTTGTAACATTAGAAGCACGTTAAGACCCCAAAAATCTGTTGATCACCGAATTGCTGCGAGAGGATTTTTACAATAAAAATTTGGGTAATACAGCAGTGTGGCTGGAACATTAGTAAAAGTATATATACATTCCAGGTCCCTTTGAATTAGCCATAGTCACATATGTAAGCCATTTTTGGACAAAAATATATATTCTTATAAAAAACTGATCATAGTACTTGAGTGACTTCACAATTGTGAACTCAGTGGTAGTAAAAGGAATGATCCAATTATGACAAAGCGATCAGGGAGAGGGGGAAAAGAAAGTCAAAGCTCTTCAAGAAAAAAGAAAAGTATAAAATTAGATTCAAACATTTTTACCCAGTCCCCAATCCAGTCTTCCATCAAGTCTCAAAGTTAAAATCGGTTCTTCTATGTAGGAAAGGTTTTTTGATGGTCTTAATACAAATTATTTTGCAAAATCATCAAACACATTCCTTAGAAGAATCTCTGACCTCTCCAGAATTTGAACACTAGTTATTTCAACACTTAGAAAATAGCTTTTGGTTCTTTATGTAGACACTTTAACTGCTAAAGAAAAAAAAATTGATCAGTGTTTCCCGTCCCTTCCCCAGCTATATTTGTGCAGCTAAAAATCCTTCATTCAGTCTGCCCATTTATTTTAATTTCATTTTATTTATTTATTTTACAATCTTTATTTGCTAAAATTGGCAAAATTTGCAAAGGCATCTTGCTTGGGTTGTACAGTCCCAGGAGTCAGAGAGGTCATAGCCATGTTGGGTATCCCCATTCCTATAGTGCCCATTCCTGTGGCCGGCACTCCCACGTTCATGCCCATCATTCCCTGGTTCATCATGGGCGTGGGGGCCATGGAGGCCATGCCCATCGTACCTGACATCACCCCGGGCACTGCCAGCCCCATGGGCCCTCCCAGCAGCGCGCTGCTCTGCGGTCGCACGGGCATCATGTTGGGCTGGGGGCTGAGGTTCACAGCTGCAAAGTTCTGCGTTATGACATTCATTGGTTGTTGCATATCTGCAGCGAAGAGAAAGAGCACAAAAATCACTGGGTGGAACCTGGTCATGCTGAAGGAGCTCATGTGTTTTAAGGAACTCATGTGGTCATTGCTGTGAACATGGATATGATGGCCAGGCTTCCAGCTATTTCCTGATTTGGACATCAGGAGGAATTTCTTTACTGAAGTGGTGGTGAGGCACTGGAAGGGGCTGCCCAGGGACATCTGCAGTCCCCATCCCTGGAGGTGTCCAAGGAAGGACTGGAGGTGGCACTCAGGGCTCTGGGCTGGGTGACAAGGTGGGGATGGGTCACAGGTTGGACTTGGCAATCCCTGAAGTCTTTTCCAACCTTAATGATTCTAAGATTCTGTTGCATTAGTTTCCCTATTTTCTGTGTGAAGACGCAGAAAATTTCTATAGAGGGTATGAATATTATTTTATACCAAAAAATATTCTAGAGAAGTTCTAAAGATTAGGAAGCCCAAAGTCAAGATAAAGCCATGGTGCAAACTCTACAGCAGAACCTGCACAGGCACAGCCTCCTGACACACCAATCTCCATTTAAAGAACACTTGTGTCACAATGCCACAGTGGTTTACGAAGCAAGTGTGACTAAAGGAAGGAAAACAGTAATGGGCAGAAGACTTGGATCTCAGGGACAGCCTATGGAACACAGACAGGGCTCAGTGTGCATAACAATGCAACCATCACTTACTCTGTTGCTGCATCATGGTATTAAGCGATGGCTGTTGGGGTTTGGAAGGCTGCATCCCAGGTACTAAATTGTCCAAACTGATATTTACACTGGGATCTGACCAAGTTGAGGGTAGAGTTTTGCTTGCATTTTTCTGGACCATCTCTGTCCTTGCATTATAAAGTGAGTTAGGCTTCGGCATCATTGGGTTCATGCTTTGCAGAGGCTAAAAAAGAAAAGTTTGTTGGGATTCACTTAAAACAATTTACTGGCAGGAAACAGGACTAAACAAAAGGTATTTAGTTTTCCACAGGAGATAATAAAACCCCATGAAGCCTTGAACTTTAGCTCTTCCAAAGCAGGGCTGCCAGGTGCTGTTCCAGTTAGATTAGAAGAGTATTTGTAAGCAGAGGTCAAGTCCCACATCAACGTGGAGTGACCAGCAGCAGCCAAGTTTTGAACTCAAACATGCTGATTCTTTCCTCCTAATACCAAGTTGATCCATTACAGATTCCAAACCACTCTCCACTGCAGCAGGCACTTCTGTCTTTTGGAGAACAGACCAGTCCTCACCTCCACCTACCTGAGGCTGGAAACCTGTAACATTGGGTGGAGAATGGCCTTACACTACCAAACTACTGCTCCAAAAAAGCAGCTACACTTCCTAGAGCAATGAAGCCCATCTTCAAGAAGAGACTTTTCTGTTTAGGATGCAATTGAAAAATTTTTGACAAAATGCTGATCCCATCTGAGTGACCAGGTCTAATGCATTCCAGCAGAGGAATGGATTCATTTTCAAAGCTGTGGTTCAGGAGAAGAAGGTCATTAGCAGACTGTAGCAATAGCAGCATACCTGTGACCTGGACATGGGTAAACTGACACCCACGGAACTGGAACTCATCATGGAGAAATTCATGCTTTGTGAGGCGGTCATGGTTGTCTGAGAGGGTCCCATCAAGTCAAAAAGATCCACAGAATTGGAAGCAGCTGAAGGATGGCCTGGAGCTGGCTGTGAGCCACTGAAGAGCTCTAGAGCTGGCTGCTGTGCTGTGCTACTGAAGAGCTCGCCAGATGAAGCACTGGCACAAGGAGAAGCTTGGTTGAAGGCACTCCAATCACCAAAGTCTCCATTTCCACTTGTTGCTGTACCTGAAGAAAAGGCAACAGTGTGGGAGGAAGGAAAACAGAGAAGAAAGATGGGACTTAGAGAAAGGCACTGAGAAAATGCTGTATTCCATGAACTGAAACAAATGAGAGCTGATCTGTGTCCGTCCAGATTAACATCTGCAGGTAGAACCTCCATCTGGACATCATTCCCTCTCATGAATATTCCAACAATTTTAACAAGGTACGAAAGGAAACATGAAACACCCGTACACAGAAAGTAGAGGAAGTTTGAGAAGATGGCACCTGTGGATGCCAGGCACGCAGGGACAGGTTTGTTTCAGTTGAAGTAGAACTAGAAGATAACTTGGGGTAGACTGGAGACTACAATCAGAACAACATGGAGAACTTGGATAATATTGATCAACCTTTTATCTTGGCATTCTGATATTTGCAGAGAGAGCAGTTGTCAGGAATAAGCAGCTGGATAAAGCAAATTCCATCATAATAAAGACAACTACATCCCAATTTGGTTGTATACAACTGCAGCTTTTTGTATAAAACCACGCTGAGGGGAATAAAACCCAGAACTTTGAGAGCAGGTTGCCAGGAAAAGCTTATTTGAGGTGATAAGGAATAAGCACATCCCATCCATGCAGTGCTCATGTAAAACACATTAGGTTCTTTAAATTTGATTCCTGAACTAAATGCCTTGATTTGAATCAATAATTTCTCCCAACAGCAGCTTTGCTGAACTCTTGCAGTTCATCACAAATGCTGTTCCATTTCAATAGATGGGGTTTTTGGAGACAAGTGTTTAAATCAGAACACAGAACTCCGAGCTCTCTCTCTCTGTATTTCTCTGTGAAGGCAGAGCCAACAGCATGAGCTGTTTGTAGACACCTGCAAGGGCACCTCTTCAGCATCACAGATGTTGTGACACAAACCAGTGAACTGAGAGCATGTCAAACCTTGGAGTCAAACAGGAGGAATTGTTCCCTCCCTCAAAACACGTGTTTCCCTATTAACAGGGAAACTGTTGATTCACAGCACTGATGGGGGAAGAAAAGCTTAAAACAGCATTTGCAGAAGATGCTGAATATAAAGCAACACCATTTAAACAGCTCACAGGCTACACAGTGAATCACACTCTGAGCTTGGGCCACTGGCCAGCTCAGCTTTTTGATTCTCCCTCTGTTTCACTTTTGGTACTTCAGCTACATCACAAACAACAGTGCTGCCATAGGAAATAAACTCTGAGTGCTGGTGAACATTTAAATCACCTCTCGGATTTCTTTAGCTGACTGAACAAAGACTCAAACATGTAGAGCTGGGGCAGATGAAACCAGTGCCAGTTTCTATTTCCTGCCCTATGCAATGGCTGCTTCCATGATGTATTCCACCCACTCACGGGTAACTGCAGCAGTCTTTAACACTTTGTGTAAATATTTATCAATGTACACCTTCAACCTTTAGTCATTTCTCCTTACCAACACATTACCATTTAAAGAAAAGTAGAAGAGTAAATTTGTTCACAAATTCCAAGTATAGCCAACCACTTCAGTGCGTGAAGTGGGCTAATATTCATTAGCTCAGGGCCTTACTAGAACATTTGCTTTGATCTTCCTCACAAAGAGGCACTATATTAGAATGTTTCAATTAGTATTACATATTAAAAATTAAAACCTACTTTAAATATTCCTGATAGAGAAGTAAATGCTGAGTGTGCTTCTGTGTTCAGACCTATATGCATTGAGCACCAATAATGGAAGAGGGGGTAAAAGGGAGATGGTTTTGCCCCTTCAGTAGGACTTCAAAGATGATTAATCAAGAAGGAAAAGATTTCTAGAGGGGCTTACACTGTTCAGGAATGATTAATAATTTCATAGGACTCCTTGTCCCTTGCATAATGGTGATTGGAATAGATTAATCATGTTAATGCAGATAAAGGATTACATCAATTTAGACTGTATTAACACAGGAGTTATATGCATAGTAGGCAGCTTTGTGTTTGCAAAACAACTTGGGTTTGACTGTGAATACTTGTAAAAAACCAGAGCAGTTCTTTCCCACCAAGTAAATTGAAGGTCTATTTAACTAATCTAGGCCCAGCAGAGCCTTCCCAACACAGCAAAATAAAGGGAGATGGAAACATGCTGACTAAAAGCTGGCTCCCAGGTAGATTTGCTGCTCAGCCTCCTTGCTGTTCTTTTCTCATTTTGTACCTGATCCTGCACCCTGGCTGAGAACCCCTCATCACAAACATCACTCCTGCTCAAATTAACTTCACAAAGAACAGCCAGTCAGCTCTCTCCACTCCAGGGCTGTCTGCAGCCCTGTAGATCCCACAAAGATTCCACCAAAGGAAAATAGATCACTTAAGGAGGTTTCCAAACATATTTTATTGATTTCCAGT
The DNA here is from genome assembly GCF_026979565.1 of Vidua chalybeata. Taxonomy (NCBI): domain Eukaryota; kingdom Metazoa; phylum Chordata; class Aves; order Passeriformes; family Viduidae; genus Vidua; species Vidua chalybeata. Next base: position 14,013,497 of record NC_071544.1, read on the forward strand.
CCAATCTTAAGGGAAACCTTTTCAGATGGTGGCCATGTCTCCTGATAAGCTTGTCCTGTCTGCAGGTAAAATGTTTGCACATGCACTGAGCCAGGCTGCATCTTCCTTCCTCCCAGAGCACTTGTGGTCCAGTTACACACACACTTTAGCCTGGAAAGGGAAGGGACTTTCAATAATGCCACATGGCATCTCTTGCCCTCCTTCCACCCTTCAGCAGCACTGCAGTCCCTAAATCAATCCTACCTTGCGATGATGGGAAACTCGCTGAAGCAGCAGGTGAACTAAAATCAGCAAATCCTCCAAATGGGTCACTTGATCCACCTAGGGAGAGAGGGAAGCCAAAAGCTGTTACAAGACTGTGCAAAGATCCATTGCAACAACTGCATGTGGGATTTATGAAGAAAAGCTGTTCTGCACTTGACACGATGCATTTATTGATTCTGCTCCCTAAGTCAGGTACGTTTTCCTGTTCATCCCCACATTATGTTCAAACAAGCCTGAGCAACAATAAACTGGTTTATTTCCAACTGCCTTACAGATCTTGCAGTTTTGTTTTCCATGGGAAGAACTAAAACATGCAAGTTTTTGTCACCTCTAAAAATAAATTCTGAGGTATTAAAAAGATTAACAAGATTTTAACTGGGGAGTTACGCTACTAGTTTGGCACTTTGTAAAATTAAAAATTTGGAAGCATAAAATAAAAAGGCCAACCATTGTTATTTTATAAAAGTTAATTTATTATGCTTCCTATGAAAAATTACATGTCACCTTATATTTAGTTTTTGTGTTACTTAAAGCATGAATGATTCTGCAATGATCTTGAATTAGGATTTCAGGGACAGAGCTTGCATTTGTGTTCATTTTTTTATAAGTTTGCTTCCTTTCTACAGCAAGAACATTAAGCTGTCCAACGAGACATTTGTATACAGCATATAAATTATTGACTTCTGAATACAGCATAGTAACAATTTTTCACTAAAAGATACAGCCAAGGTATAAAAGCAGAATATTTAAGAACCATATTGTAAAGTTGATTTTTAAAATAAACTCAGAAAAGTTATAAAAATCACCTAGTTATGGTTGGTACTGTTTTTAAGCAGGTATTCCACTGACCATAGGAAGCCAAGAAGTTGACCTTATTTGTTTGTCCTTAAAGATTTCACCTCCAAGAGCAGTCCCACCCTCAGAAGAAGCCGCAGCAGTTCAATTATTTTGCTTTTAGTGTTCTGCGTACATTATATAGGTTACATCACAGCTGCTTAGCCTGCAGTGCTTAGGAGGCAGCCAGGTGGGACTGGAACATCTGTGCTGCACTCAAACACCACCAGGGACAGCTTCCAACATCTGGTGCCATTTCGGAATTGTCTTATCGCTGCAAGACATTCTGCCCCATCTGCTACTCTCAACTGGGTTAATTAAAGCAGAACCATCTCCTTTTTAATAAATGGCCAGCAGTAATAAAAGGAACCATTCACTTCCTAATACATGTGTACTTGTATTTCTTTTTAATGTTGTTTTACTGTAGACATTGCCAGGAAGGCGACTGTTCTTCCAAGGGGAAATGTCTTCTTGCTGAGCGCGTAGTGCAGGATATAAAACACGAGCAGAGAATGCAAGGATGGTCTCTGAATTTTCAGACACAGCACTACAGAAGCTCTTTCAAAACCTTTTCATGATGGAAACAACTTCACACGAAGTTAAGCAATTTCTTCAACACAAATTCTGAAGTGATTTAATAAACAACTCATGTGTGTTTATAGACATGTTTTATTCTGACACCCAAGAATGAAAAGGACAGTGAAATATCAAACTAAAAACCTGATCTGACTCTGTTTACCCTGTCTACTGCAATGAACATTTTCAAGTGTTTTTTTTCCCCACATATGTGCCTACAGAGTTCAGAACAGGTTAATGATTTGAGAGTTTATATGCAGAATGAGAAACACAGATGACACACTCCTGACCACATGCTCGAAGGAAAAAATAAAAATCGATGTTCCCTGCTACACCCATTATCCTTGGGCTGCCTGACAGTGCCTAGGGATTAATTTAATTTTAAAAACAGAACTAGGTTCAAACCCAAAATAACCTCTTAACATCTTCGGTCAAGTTTAACTTTTCCTCCCCATCTCTTGCCTGTTTTCAAGTGAGTTTCAGAGAGAGGTGACAGAGATTAAGCTGGATGCAGTAACTCTCTAAAGAAAGGTTAAAGAACCTCAGCTCATTAACACCAAAAATCCTCCCAGCAGGTCTAACCAGCGATCTTATATCTTCTCTTTTATGGCAAACAAGCATCCCCTCACATACAAACTGTGTTGCTCCAGCAAAGAGTAACACTGAGCCCAATCAACCCTTTCACATCTCTGCACCTGAAAATACACAGATAAGCAAACCCTAAGTTCCCTGAATTGACACCACTTCCCTGTCAGTTCCTTCACAGGACACATCAAAGGCTGCATTTGACCCTTTCCCTGCCTTGCCTGACACTGGGAATGTTCCCACAGCCTGTGCTGCAAGGAGCAGTGGTCATAACAAGTGACCTGCATGTGAAGGACAGTGCTAATCTCAACATGAGCAAGCCTCAAAGATTCCCATACCAGATCTGCCACTACAAATGAACCCTCTCCATCTGCCTGCTCGGGTCAGCAGAGGTTATTTAGCAGGACAGCTGGTAATGTGCCTCTTCTCAGCACCATTTCTAAATGCTGCTTTGGAAAAAAGAGAAAAAAAAGATTAAAAAAAAAAAAAAAAAAGGCTGACTACAGCAATGAGCCAAACTGATGAAAGATTTAAATATACTGTAATACAGAAGCTGCCATAGTTCTGTTTGAAATATGGGCAGGTTCATTTTGAAGTGGAAACATCTATTCTCAATGAGATCTTATTTTTATAAAAAGAAAAACAAACACACTGTATATAAGACAAGAAAGGTTCCAAACCTTTCTGCCCTAAGAATTAGGTTGAAAATTATTCAGTATTGACTTGGGATAGTGGTTCTGATCCATGATCTTAACTTTCATGGAACTGTAGTAACTCTGGTGTACAATGAACACCTTTGTACACGAAATTAAAAAAATAGGAAATTAAATAAAATTAAGTTGCTCCCTAAATTTATGCATTTGTTCATAAAAACAGACACATGAAATGACTTGTATTTCTTAATCTGTAGGAATTAACTCATTTCAGAATAGACATTAAACACTGTCTACTTTCCCAAAAATAATAGTGAGCAAAGTTTTAAAGATCTACTCAAAATAAGGAAGGAAATATTAAGATAGATATCTGATAGTAAGTTACCACAGCAGTTTCTCTCCCCTGCAGTAGTTTTGATATATTTTATAGTGTATTAAACACTTACAGAAATAGGGTAGTGATGAAAGGAATCACAGAGTCACACAGAATGATCACAGCTTTGGTCACACAGGACAATCAAATCCCTGGTGTGACCCTACAACACCCCCAGGAGTGGTGCAGCTTCACTCAGGGGTGAGCAAGACCAGTCCTGAGAGATGCCTGACTGCAGCCACAGGGCCACACTCGTGGCCTCCAGCCACTCTGAACTGCCATTCCATGGTGCAGCCTCTGTCATTTCACCTTGTCTTTAAAGCAAGGGCCCAGCAGACCCTTGGCTCAGTGAGATTCACACACCCTCTGCACTGCCAGCACCAGCATGTCCATCAGGGGACACTCCTCATCTGCAGTGGGAAGGTCTGTGAAAGGTTTCTCTCTAGGAAATACTCATATTTATTTGCTACTCAAAGTGGTCTCATGTTCCAGTTCACTTTCTCCCAGCTGTGCCATCAGACCACAAGTGCACAGAAGTTCTTTTTCTCTTCCATGCCACCACTAACCCATTGATACCTGAAACCTGTAAGCACAAGAACAAGTCTGAATTTCAAGTCTTAGGTTTTGAAAAACGAAGCAGCAATCCTCTGAACTCCTACCCCATAGGAATGCACTGAAATTTAACACACTCCTGAAAAGAATCTGCATTTTGGGAGCATAAGGGTAAGTCCATGTGAAGATTAACAGATTTGCTACACATTTAAAGAGTGAAGGATATGTTTTTAAATTAGTAATTTCACTTTTAGGTAGCAATTTCTTTTTGGTTCTAGGGTTTGGATCAACCAATTGCCAAGAGAAAATAAGACAAAGAAACAAGTTTGCCATATACCCCAGATGAAAGCTTCCATGAAGATTATCCATCTTCACCTGCCGAGCCTTTGAACTGCACTATGAGAAATGCTTGAATATGAATGGATTGCACTTGCTTTTAGAGTTAATTATAAATAACTGCATTACATACACAGTTTCTGACAGACTGATCTAGCAGTTAATCTTTCTGCTCCTAACATTTATTAGTCCCATGCAATAGCACACACAGTACCGTGCTACAAAGGGTTCTTTCTAGGCAGTTTTACATTTCTTCAGGTATTCATTTCTCAATTTATCTACTTTTACTTCATTCTAGCAACAAACAAGCTTCTCATCAGAACTGGAACAGATCCAAACCTACCTGTGGAAGCTGGCTGGCTGGCTCCATCAAATAACAGGTCCACCAGGTCGTTAGAGGACTTGCTGCCAGAGGGGACAGCAGCCTGGAGAAGAAATGACACCAGATCTCAACTCATGATGTCATTAATCAATCAAATGACATGAAGAAGTTTTCTGGGTTTTTTTTGAAGGATTTTGTTTGCTTTGCTTTTAAGATTTGGCTTTAAAGCCAACAATCATGCGGCTAAATGTGAAATCAAATACTGAAAAACTAAAGGCTCATAGTTTTTTATAACTGAAGAATTTAGTAAGTTTTCAGTAAGGGGGCAGCTTCACAGAATCTTTAACACTTCATGCCAAAATTCTCTTTGCTGTCCTGAAGAGAGCAAAACATGCTAGTGACTATATTTTAAAAATTCTACACCTTAAAACAATCACAATTAATTACAATTACACTGTTCCACAACCGTGATAAATGAAATATTTTTGACAGAACAGCTCCCTTGAAGGCTGCATCACAAAACCTACCCTAAATCAGAAATTGTCTTAGAGGATAGAAGAAAACAGCTTCCAAAATGATGTGCTGTCCTGCTGTCTCACCTTTGTCGTAGGCTGTGCAGGATGAGCAGCAGAGTTCTGCTCTGGACTTGCTTTATCTCCTGTGTAATGAGCTGCTGCTCCCAAGTCAATGGTTTTTGAAGGATTTGCTGAGCGTTTCTGTCTGATGGTGGTAATTTCTGTAGCTTGTGCAATATGTATGTGTTTTGTTGTCACAGTCTCCTCTTCATCTTTAAATTCAGCTTTGGGAGATTTGCCTCTTCTGGATTTTTCCTCATCACTGTCACTAGAAAAACAAAAGTGATAGCACAGCATTCGTGATGGACTTCTCAGTTCCTTGAGTGGATGTTTGGCTTAAGTGATAAGAGTTTTGGTTACTGCAGTTTCTTGTAGCAACGGTTCATGATAAAAATGCTGCTTTTTCCTACATTTGAGAGAGGAACTGTTCCACCCTTACATAACACATCACACCACACAGCATTGCACCTGTTGTACAGAAGCAGTGGAGAAAAGCAGGTTATTTTGTTAAGCATGAACTGCAAGTCCACGACAGAGGATAATAGGAAATCAGTGTTTAAACCCAGCACATTGAGTCACCTTCTGACAGGAACTCCCCCACACATTATGTAACACTTCAGCAACAAAGTTAAGTTGGCAGGTGTGCTCAGTACTTACACCAAGAGACAAAGCAATGAACCACATTCTGTACTGTCTTTCACATTTGCACAACTCCATTTGTATTTCAGCTCATTTCCTTTTCCAGGGAAACAGGGTTTCATATTCTTTAAGATGTTTGTGGGAAGAGACTGCTTACAGAATTATGCAATGCAATGTTACCATTATCAGAGCACACAGAGTTGTTCTCAAAATGTAAAAGAATAAAAATCTCACCCTTTTAGGCAAAAACTTTTTAGGTGTTGTTGCACACTATTTGATTCATTTGTTACATTTTCTACTTTTGTATTTTAAGTCTTTCACAAAGAAAGTAATTGGCCCCCACCACCACTCATGTTGCCTGTTACCATCAGGATTTGTACATAACAGAGAGAATTGCTGTACAGAAAGCTTAAATACATTGGAATGTATTTTGAAATTGTAATTCCCTTAGCAACAGAGTTGAAAGTGGAAGGGTTTTATATTTTAATAATGCATTAGAATACTAAAACTGAAAAATTTAAGAAAGGCTGTCCCTTTGTCAGAGGGAATGTGACAGTAACTGCAATATACTCTGGGGGAGAGCCTTTGTTCTCTGCTAACAATAGTGGCTTTTTGGGAACACGTTGCATGCACCATTTCCTCTGTGCATGTTACCTGCTCACCACTGGGGATGGCTCAGTTCAGTATCATCACTCAACACAAATGCTCACTCCTCTTTGCAATTCTTTTCGTGTTAAAAAGAAATTTTACAGCTGCTGACCAACCAGCAGCTCCTGGCATTGGCTTGAGCCAGCCTTTCACAGATAAGGGAGCTCAAATGGCATCTTTTAACTTTATTTTATCACTTCAACCCTGCAGTGTGAGCCCAGCCCTGCTGCCCCACCTGTGTGCACAGAGGGGACCCCAGAGGGGACTCCACCACAGCCACACCTCCACCTGTGACATCAGGATTTTAACAGAGCGGAGGGATCTGCACATTATCATGGTGTACACAGGACATCCATGCCAAGGGCCCTGGAGGAGGGTGGAGAACGCTGCTGGAATCATCCAAGACCAGGACAACACAACTAAGGCTCAGTCTGTCCATGTATTGTATTTAATACCTGCAATGCATTTCTTGTCCACACTACAGAGTCCAAGAATGTTCTGTGGGCTAAGGAAACAAGTGACAAGCAAAGTCTGATTGATACAGAACTGCTATATCTCAATCTCACTAATGCAAGAATGAAAAAAGTCAGTCTTTGGTGATATACAGCAAAATAAATTAATAAAGGCTCTGAGGAAAGACATTAAACATATATGCCAGAAAGGAGAATAAATATTACAAGATTCAATTTTCTATGACAACCTGTACTTCTTCCAAACTCTCTCAGGAGATCCACTTTTTATTTTTCTTTAATGGTCACATTAACAACAACAAAAAAAAATTACAGATTAATGTTTGCTCTAAGTGTGTTTACTGTGCTCAGTAAAATTGCAGTGCTTCATCTGAGAATTGCACACAGAACTTAAAAATAAAATTACAGGAATGTACCAAATAATTAAAAAACTTCTGCAAAGAATGTATATAATTACAACTTCGAGAAATCAAAGTATGGACACATGTTCTTTTCCTTTGCCTTAAGTTTTTTGTAGTGAGTTTTTTTTTTTTAAACAAACTTCAAGAAAACAAAAACAGTGTACTGAGACTTTAAGTATACCTAAATTACACCCCAATATAAAAGTCATTCTTTAGATACAAGTTGTCTTTAAACGTGGCTGTTGCCTCCTTTCAGAGGAGTACTGGAAGCTTTGCTCCCTTTCTATTCTGTTACCTACATCAACCTGAGTACTGGAGAAACAAGGATTAACAGAGTTCTAAGAATTCTTAGGAAAAATGCAGTGTTTCAGAAGCACCTCTGTGTGTCTGCAGGTACTCAGAAATAAGATTTTCAGTGTGCAGTGCTGCACTCAGGACAGCAGCTGGTTTATTCATCTAAGAACTAACAAGCACTAAGAAAGAAAACCAGAGGCTTTCCCAGCCCATGGGGCATGGCTTGTGGTTTTCACCACTTGCACAGGGATGTATTACTGGAAAAAAAGAATCCATTTCCCCTATAACACTGCTAGAATTTTTCATCTAAATTAAAAAAAAAAAAAAAAAAAAAAAAAAAAGGCAGCAGACTTGGCTTCTCCAGATCTCACTGTGCAAAGCAGTTGCACTGAAATCTACTGTACACTCATCATTTTGGATCATTTAGCTCTCTGGTAAAGTTCTTATTTCATTCAAGCATTTTTTTTCCATCTATGCAAGCCACTGGCTTTGCAAGTAAAGTCAGAAATCCACAAGTTTGGCCAAGTTCTTCTGGTGTGTAAAGACCATGGCTTCCAAGTTTTATTGGCCACAGGTAAGATGTGTAAGATACATTTATTCTTTGTGCTTCAAGGCTTTTATTGGCTTTACAGTACTCAGGCAATAATGGTTTATAAAGTTATTAAGACTGAAACAATAGAACATAACAGCACATTTGCCAGCTGAGTGAGTATCACCATTTAGTCACTTTTCCAAGTGAAATGGCAACTTAATTGTTATTATATGGCAGCAGGCTACAAATAAGCCAGTACATTTTTGGCACTTTTTTCTACAAAAAAATTGCTGAAGTGTGAAAACACAAATGCAGAGATTTCACGAGGCATTTACAAAAGAATGTTATTTTGAGCCTAAGTTATATGATAATTAAAATTTTATGCCACCTTCAGCTTTAATATTTAAATATAGTCTTTTGCTAATAGAGCATGCACTAAGGCATGTATTTACAGTATCCTTAAGGATAAATACAGACATTCTATAACCATCTGTTCAATCTTCTTAGGTCCTCTGATGGCTTTTGTAGAAACAAGCCTCTTCACTCAAACCCTTGGATAAAATCCCTTCCACGGTATTTCATCCCCATGCCCAGATTAGAGAAAAAGAAATTTCAGACTGGGATTTAAAGCAATGTTAGAGGAGCTGAAATACTGCAGCCTGAATTCCTTCTTACAGCAGAATAATCTGCAAGCATCAAACTGCCTTTGCTCATGTATGTCCCAAAAATTCCTCTTTTTATTCTGAGTGCCAAGTTTATCACTTTTATAAATTTTGAGACAAAAAAAAAACCTGACGTAGACAAAAAAAAAAATAGGAGAAAAAACCAAACAGAAGAGACAAGGGTTACAAGAGCAAAGCAAAAATGTAAAATGTAATATTAGCCAGAGAAAAAGAGCAGTGTAACTTGGGGCAGAGATGTACAGTGGGGAAGTCATCAAAATAAGCTGCTTTTGTTAAAGATTAGACTTCAGAAAGGACTGTCTACACCACTGAAAAACAAGACTTTATCCAGCACAAGTAAGAGACAGGAGCCATTCAGAAATAAAACAAAGGAAGTAAGATTAAAAAAAAAAAAAGTTTACTGTACATCCCCTATGTGAAATGTGGCTGGTGAGATCTGCAGACATCATGGGACAAGTTGCTTTTGAAAGATAAGTACAGAAATGCACACAAATGTACCATTGTTACATGTGAAATTGTTTACTTTTCTTCTGATCCCTTCTCTTTGTAGTCCATTGATATTAGGTTCTAAGAGAGAACCCTGATGTGTGCAAAGAATACCAGCTTTATGATTTATTAATGCCCCAGCAAGAGGACCACAGGGGCTTTCCCCCAGAAATGCTGCCATTATTATTATTTTTTGTTTCCATGCAAAATTGTTTTAGTTTAGCATCACACAGATGTGTGCAAGTGTACGTTTATGTTCATATACATGTGTGACTACCTAAAGATATTCTTGTAAAAATATTAATCAAATCTCAGTGCAAATTTGGTTTTTCAGTTGTTTCCCAAAAGGGAATTATTTCAATATACTTGAGCACCTTCTCTACAGCAATTTCAGATTCTGTTAAGTACAAACTTGATCTCCAGATAATTAAATTCAATGCACCTGTTGAAGTATGACAGATGTAAAGTTCTTTCCATAGCCAAAGCAGGGTAGATTTTCTCCCTTACTGAAGAAATTTAATGACCAGATGTAAAATACAAGAATTTTCCTGAAAAGCCTCAACTGAAATTGACTTCTTTTTTTTTTTTAAGAAATCATCTGCATGCTGTTCTTCCCGAGACCAGCTCAGGGAAGCAGCACTGTGTCAAAGCAATTTCAATTTTCTTCCTTGGCACGCCAGCATTCAGAGTGTGTGCAGCATTAAGTGGCAGCCTTCAGTACATGGCACATGAGCACTGAATTGCTGAGACAAGGAAAAGCTCAGGATATTTCAGCCAAATTCCCTGCTTTGCCAGCAGCTGGGGCAGTAATGGAAGGCAGCCAAGAGCAGTTAACTACTGCCAGAGCCACACTGTTCCCCAAGGCCAGGGGGAGCTGCAGAAGCCCAGGAAGCAGGTACTGAACCCAAATATGCTTCCCCCTACAGACAAAAAGAATGGCAGAGGATTGTAGCTTATATCCAGCAATGTCAAACTGCTTCCTAAGAGCAATCTCACAGATAAATTCAGGTTAAAACAACTCCAGTACCTGCACCTTTCTGGAGAGTCTTCTCTATCTTTCCTTCGGAATTTGCTGATGGTGTCGTCGATGGTGCTGCCGATCTTGTCACTGAGCTCCCCTAACTTGTCACTGAAAGGAAAAGTTGACTTTTTATCCCATTCTTCATCCCATTTGGACTTGGGCTCAGGATCATATCTTTCACCTGGTAAGACAAAGATAAGAACTATTAAAGGTACCAAAAAAAAAAAAAAAAAAAAAAAAAGCCTGTGGCCTTTCTGGAATCCCTCTCAATCCCCCCTGCCTGACCCACCTGAGCTGCACAAGTTTACAGAGCAAACAAAGCTCCCTCAGCTGAATCAACTCTGTTACAGCAAGGAACAGCATGGAATGCCCATCTCTAAGTGGCAGGAATGAAGGCTCAAAGACTTTTGTTTATGGCAATGACACAAGCTCAATGCCCAGCACATGAGGATGCTGTTGGGCTCTGCTGAACAAGCACCAGAGGCACGAGCAGCCCTGGCTGCAGAAGCAGCTGATCAGGAAGGGCACATGGCACTTCTGGAACAGCTCCTTAGTGAGCTGTGTGATCACAGGAAAATCACTGGGAGTTTTATACACTGACATTAATACACAAACAGTACTAAAATACTAAAGGAATGTGCATAATAACTTTTCATTTTCCACACTTAGCAACTAGAAAAAGTTTTAAAACTATTTAAGAGTGATTAAAAAAGAAAAGGCAGTAAACTCACCTTTTCAGGGGCCACTGAATACCCTGAACATCTTTCTTGAGCACTATTATCAAGAAATCAAAAACTTTTTCTTCTAATTTAGTATTCCAGACCTCCATACTGGTATTTTAGATTACAAACAGCTGCCAGTTTTACATAAAATAAGCACATTTGTTGTACAATCCCATCAAGTAAGTCTAAAACACCAACGTCTTGCTTGTACAGACACAGCCAACTTGAGTTTAATTCACATGAAAAAAACAACATTTTAACAAAGACTTGACTATCAGAAGCACTGCACACTTCAACTTGTATTATGATCTTGTATCAGATCTTCTGCTCAAAATATAGGTGTATAAAGCAAACCAAACCAGCTCAGTTCCTAGACAATATTTGTAGGCAAAAATTTTATATTCTGAGCTATTATACACATTAAACAAACCATTTTTGTACATCTTTTAAAAATGTGAAATAGTGATTTTTTTTTTTTTACTTAGGCTGTGTAAAATTGAATATGAGAAAGGAAGGACAATGAAATAATCCCTACTTCAAGTTACATACAACTGATATTGCAGCTCATGTGATGTTCAAGGTGTATTCAATTAAGCCACTTTAATAAATAGAAAATGATGATTCCAGCATTACAAGGTGCAAAATTTGAATTATACCCGTTTGATAACTTTGTATCATATAGGGTGTATTTTCTTAGTAAAGACATAGATGCAAGTCTCCAATGATATTTGTTTAGATCCATAAAACTTTTCCAGTAGAGAATCTGCTACAAATCCATGAGATACTCAGTGAGATCTTTATCATTGGAAAAGGAGACACTGCTCAGAAATGTACTGCTGTTAAATTTTGCAGGAGAATAAAATGGTCTTATTTCAGTTTATGTCAGGCTCTCAAGCATTTTAATGCAAATTCCTTTAGAGGGGTTTTCCTGTGCAATAGTAATTTTAAAATTAAAACAGACACCAACTAGAAGCTCAGTATTTTCAGGACAAAATACACTAATGAAATATCTTAATACAAGCATTTTGTATTTAAATAACTAGAATCTTTTTGACTAGAAATCTCACTTGGGAAAGGGTTTGCTTTATGCTGCTAGAAAGACTTTTTAAAAATCTTTACTCAACAACGGAAGGAATAATTCAAAACCCTTTACCACAAAAATTAAATAGAAGACAAACTAGTCCTCTAAATTAAAAAAAACTGAATGATACCTAAAGAGTACATGGAGAAATGATTCTACCCAGCCTACGAGGATAGATCACGACTCTGCACAGAGAAGTCAAAGATAAGCTCAGTGAAAGAACAAAGGGACATGTACTCAAAGTACAAATACAGTGACTCATAAGTATTTCCTAAAAAGAGAATCACCACAATTCCAAGCAGGTAGCAAAAGCCTAAAGGAATGTAATAAAACAAGAAATATCCTGCCTTGGAAATTTTTAACTACTCTGCATATGAGGAAAAGGGAGAATGGAGAAGCAACCTGTCAAAACCAAGAGGGATCAAATCGAAGTGGAAGGCTCACAGAGAAGAAAAGTAAAAAACCCATAAAGCACCAGACAAACAGGTGAAGTTTAAACCCTGCACAGCTACTACTGAGCTCTTACAGTAAACTCAAAGAAATCACCAATTCGAGCAAACCAGAGCCTTGTGCCAGTGGGACTTTGGTACTCATCCCTTACTAAAAACAGCCAAGGATTTACTCAGGCCAAAGTAAACACAGACTGGCAGCTGGATCATGGATGGCATGCTGGGATACATCAGATGGAAGCCCCAACAAAAGCTCAGACCCCTGCCACACACTACTGCAGGCAATGGGAGCCAGGAGTAACGTACTTGGTGCCTGTACTTAAAGTCAGCTCTGACAGACCCCAGCAAACTCACACAAAATCCACAGATGCATTTCAAGGCTCCAAACAGTATTATCTGGGAAAGCAAAAGTGGATTGGCAATCCCTGCCAAGGCAGCCCAGTACTCACTGTATCTGAACCCTCCGACACTGTCCGAGGACACCCCAATGTATTTGTCTTTGTTCTTCTTTGCTTTCTTCCTCTCCTCCCGAAGCCGATCGTCGTCTTGAGCAAACTCAACCATTTCTTTCACCTTCTGGCGGATGTTTATCCCCTGGTCTTTGCCATTCTCATCTGTGCAGGTAATGCAGGACAGATGATGGATGGAAGATGGGAGGAATAAAGGAAAATAGTAAGTAAGAGGCAGCAATACTGAAAACAAGATTGATAAAAAAAATTGAATCATAAACACAAATGGTCAAAGATTTCATGACTACTACATGAGGTCCATTGCATCTATTTAAAAGGGACTAATTAACAAAAAATTTAGATAAATGGGTTTGCACTGAATGGTGTACTTAAACATAGGAGAGATTAACAAAGACTGAGACAGAACTCATTCTCCACTTGAACAATTTTAACCCCTCAAAACATCACCCTTTTTCCTCAGTTTTTTCACAACAGTTTTTGCAAGTTTCATTGCAAGAACTCAGTCTCATGGCAGAACTGATTTTTTGAAAAATTGCTTTCAGTTGGGAAGTACTATAAGCTAAATGTGCTCCTTTCCAGCCTTTTTCACATTCAAAACACACACTGGCCTTGCTGCCTTTGCACTGTAAATATTATTTGGTGGGAGGAAAAAACCCCAGCTTCAAACAGATGTGTGTGTTTTGGAGCTCTAACCTTTTCTTCCCATATGATTAAAGCTATTCCTTTACGGACACCACAGGGGACCAGTCTCTAGTGCATATTTTAATATAAACCCCAACACTCATGTTGTGTTGGTTCTGTTGTTATTAGCCAGTCTTTTCTGCAAGTTCTTGTCTTCACTAATTAATACTCTAGGGCCCCACGTCTTGGATTCTGCACTCTTCACACAACTGGCAACAGTCACATTTTAATTAGACTGGGGAAGCTTCTAAGCTGGTTCAGGTGACTGACAACTCCAACTACTGTTTTAATTTGCTTATAAGATTTTTCTATTGCTCACCTACAAAGTGGTAATTTTCCAGGGATCGCAAATCATAAATGTGTTCTCTGGCACTTGTAACAACACGCTCTGATCCATTCCTTATGAGGTAAGCTAGGAGCAGCAAAGACTATAAAAATACAAAGCACCTTATGATTGCATGAACAAAAACTCTACCTTTTTTTTTTTTTTTTGTAAAAATCCCAAACCTACCCCCCTCCCCAAATTAGTAAATACTAGCCTTCCCTTTTTAAATACATGCTTATTATATGAGTCCCATGGAAAAATTTTCTTCCTCACATGAATCTTTTGCTCTTTAGACTATTAAAACTGTATTTTTAAAACTTTAGCTTGTTATAACTAAATCACAAATACTTACCTTTATCAGCTACTGCTTGGTTTAAGATAAAGTAGTAGCAATTAAGGAGAAAAAGTTAACCTGTGAAATGAGGCATTTTCTTTTGCCTCTTTTGTTCACAATTTTCCAATGGCTTTCACTGAAAGGTAACTTGTACAGGAATCTAAGAAGCCTTCTGCAGGATTCAATGGATATACAAAACTGCATTTCAGGACAACTTTAGACAAGTGACAAAACAAATGAAGTTTATATCATACTTTCATTTCAGTTCTCTATGTTGAGGATTTATATGTAGAAAGGAATAAGGCATTTTCTCTGAAGTAGTGCCTTTATCAGTTAAAACTATCATTTTATTTCAACCAATCCAAACTTGATAAGCAATTCCAAGAAGTCTTTATAACATAAGTAGCTGTGTGTGATAGCATTAAATATTAATTTCTATTGTACTTCAGGGAAAACAATTACTATGACTACAAAACATCAAGCACCTGTGAAAAGCACAAACCATGCTTTAGAATTAATTGTGTCTTGCAACAATCCTGGCATCAAGAAAAACAAAATATAACCTAGCTTAATACATCAGTTCTAGAAAAGGAGGTTATATTTGCATAATTCAGTGAACACTGAACACCACTTTAAGTGCAGCACAACACAATCTCGAGGAAAAAGTTTCTGTACCAAACACAAGAAAAATGCAAATGACTCTGATCTTTTCCAAAACACAATTAGGACATAAAACTGTCCTGTAAGGAAATGCAAGGAAATTGGGCCCACTCAAAGGCAAACTACAACTTTTAAACCATTACTAATTGGCAGAAAATTAAGATTAGTTTGCATTTTACTTAAGGTACTCCTGAATTCCTTCAAAAAATGTTTTCCTGATAGCACAGTAACTTAACATCTCCTTCTCATGGAGCTCATAGCAATTCCTTTGGGTAAATTGAAACTCTGAGTGCTACTCTAACACCTGAATAGCAGCAAAATGGAATTGCTCTGTTGTGCTCATTAAGTAACATCTTAACGTGCTTCTAAAACCAGAAATTCTGAGGGTTTTGTCCATATACAGCATTTGAAAATCACCTTTGACTTCACCAACAGCATTAGGGAAGAAATTCTAGGTTGCTAGAGGAGAAGGTGCTGTAGGATTATCTAAACAAGAACTCCACCAGGACACTGCATGAGCCCCAAGCCCTGATCCTTACACACCTTATAAACTCTCCTCCAGTTCTTTTTGTTGTCTTTCAGCATCCGAGTCCACAGCATGTTCATGAGCTCTGGAAACTGCTCGTACATAAACGTAGCCCTAAGGAATGGAACAAAAGCAGCATAGAAATGTCGTTTTCCCGGGTTGGCCACAAGAGCTTGTTCACGCTCAGGGCTGGCAGTAGATGGCAGGAGTGGTCTAAGCTCAGCCACATCGATGACATTAAAGGGAAAAAGCTGCCCCTGTTTTAACTCCTAGCTAAGTCATTTACATCCCAGGACTACAAAAGAAAAGAGTAATTCTAAATATCTGAGGCAGTAAAAGAACCTTCACTAATTTGTAATGAAAATAATGCTGAATTATGAATACCCTAATAACCACTGCAAGTGATCAAACACACAACTTCCAAACTGATTTGGAAGAAAAAAGCTCAAAGAAGAATTCACCATGTTTTGCTGTTTTTGTAGAAGTTACAAGAAAGCGCTTTGAAAATAAATACTCCAAAAAATCACCTATATTGAAAGAATTCCGAGGATATATAAATGAAAAGAATCAAGAATTTTAAAAATACCTGGGCTTCATTTTTTGACAGTTTTCAATACATTTGATGATTATGCATTAAAAAACGTAAGACTTTATTTACAGCAACTTTTGGGCATTATCAGTCTGAAAAGTGCAGAGTTGATTTAGCATCAAATTTCACATTCTTATATAAAATGTACCTTTCTTTTCTTCATCACTGAGTCAAATTATCACTTACTTGGCAATCTCTCCCATGAGTTGCCCTGAAGGTCCCCATGGATCATCATTGGTTGCTTCTCGAACCTTAGACTCTATTTCTGAATAATTCATAACCACATTGGTGCTGCAAAGGAAAAAAAAAATTCACACACATGAAGATTAGCATCAAAACTGAGAAACACATGAAAACTTAATAATGACACTAGTGCAGATCTCACTTAATGAGATACCTCTACAGAGTGGGAAAGAAAACAGCTTTAGTGCACCAGTTACCCTGAGGACACTATACACCACATTTAAGTTATCTTTAAGAAGGTTTTACTATTCTATTAGTCTTCAAGAATACAGATGAGAAACTGGGGATTACATTACAGCTGGATTCAGTCCAGTAAAAATGGCTTTGGGTCAAATTAAAATGCAAACCAAACCACCAGAGTCAAAACTGATGGCTTCTGCAGCTAGGTATGGTTTGCTTACAGGTTTGTAATGGTACAGAGTTATTTGCAAGAGGCTTTATAACTCAATCAGAGGCATTTTTTTTTAGAATGACTTTACAAGAGAAAAATCAAGAACATCAGTGCCAAACAGGTGTTAGTGAAAAACTAACAAATAAAAAAAAAAATTAAAAAAAAAGGAATTCTAAAGGAAGGGAGATGAGATTCACTAGAAAGTCTGTTTCCTAGCTTGAATTTAATTAAGGGAAAACAGCAAAAGAGAAGCTGCAGAGCACTCAGTTACAATTACAGCAATGCAAATACTGCAAGGAGCTCGGGCTGTCTCTTCGAGAGGTCACAGAAAAACCTTACTTGGAAAAGGTTTTTTCTGTGATCTTAATATGATTTCTTCTTAATTAATCCTCCAAACAGGTAACATATGAGCCCAGCAACCTCCTTTGTGCACCTAAAAGCATCCAGGATGATAACACAATCATGCCCCTCATCTTTTATGGCGAGCGAGCTGCCCTAAAACCTCACTCATAGTGAGAAGGTTTGAAACTGCTATCTGCTTCTGGAGGGCTCACCCCAGCAATGAAACCAGCAGTGAAAAGAAACCTCCTGGTCTCTGCTTTCCCTTCATACCTGGAATGTACTCAACACATTTACACCTAGCATGTCAGAAGTTTGAAAGCTTACTTAAAAGTACATCATAACTGATTCAGAAGCTAAGAAAAACCCGTGCGAGTCCTTTTAACACAAACCAACCCACAACAACAAATCAATTAAACTGTAGGAAAGATCTAATGATTTATAGTGCATTGTGGAGAAAGCATTTGCTGCTTAAGAACTACTTCTGAACCTGCATGACCTAAAAGGAGAAAAAAAACCCCAAGATGCTCAATAGTCATTCCAACAGTTATCCCTCTGTCCATGTAGGAGTTTGCACAAAGCAGCATTCAAGCAAGTCCTGCTCAATTTTATTTGGCATAACGATAGCAAAGATCTTGGAACTGGGAGATATAAACAGCAGAAACAAGAATGAAATCTCCTTAAGTCTGAAAGGGGACACAGAAGGTAATTGTTAAAACAGAATAAAATTTCTGGACTTAATCTTGGATTCTCAGCATGAGAATTCCTGCTGTCAGATCCTGATGTATGATTTTATTCAACTTTGTGTCTAAAGAGAGCATAAGCTACATGACTGAATAAATAATCAGCAAGCTTCCAGAACCTATCTATATTACAACAAGCATGTAAGAACACAGCAGCAGTTTGGAACAACAGCAATTAAGGCTTTACAAATTCATTTATGCTGAATACACTTCAAGCTTCTGTTTCTGGTATTTTCTTTACTGTACATACAAATGTAAAGCAAGCCCATCTTTATTTCCCAAAAGTGTGGAAAAAACACAACCCCAAAGCTCCAGGATTTGTAGCACACTGGTTCCCTTGTCCAAAGCAAGGAAAGGCAGGGAACTGAATGGAAAGGTTCTGCTTGTTTTTATAACCCCTCCTTCAGCATTTGTTTGAGAGACTTGATGGAGACTTGGGAGGAGGAAGCATAACATGAAGTATTTCCTTAATTTCTTAGAGCAAAGAATTTAAGAATGGAAAATGCTTGAAGAGATGCAAACTTAGTGTACAAAATAAACAGCAGCAATGGCTATGCAAGAGATCAGGGCACGTGGCTAAGGCAGCAGCAGGGCTGGAAGGGGGAAACGGAAGGAAAACAAGGGAAATTAAGTAATGCCAAGAGAAAAAAGGTGCAGTTAAGCCTCTCTAAGTACAGAAACATGCTCGGCTCCTAAACCCCTCCTGCAGAAAAGTTATTGTTCTCAGTAACTAGGAGAAAGCTCTTTTATAAATGCCAAGCTGAGACCTAATGGAATGAACCATTCCAAACCAAAGCATCTTAGAGCCACATTTAATTCAGGAACAAATGTAAACTTCAAGGAGGAAAAAAAAAACCCTCACTGTTGTATAGTTTGGCATCATTCCAGGTCACTTAAAAATAACCATTTCTAAAAAGGTGGAAATACAGTTTTATTCTTCCTTTCCCATGTTTTCTATGGCCCTCATTCCCTGCCCTACCCATGATTCCTGTGACCTTTGCAGCAAAAAAATAATTTATGTCCAGATGTGAAGGGAAAAAGTGACTAGCTTGATTGCCAAGACTTCCTGTGATTGATATAAATTTAATATCCGAGGACACTTTCCAACACCAGGGGGGGCTCTCTGATTAGTTTATCCTGGGCAGCTTCCAGGGAATCGTGCTGGACCGCATGGACAGGCTGCTCTGCAAACAAACTGCAACACTCGGGGCTGACAGAAAGGAACTTTTCAGGCAGGGCTGACAACCCCCTTATCTGCCAGACTACATCTGATTCACCCTGAATCACTGAGACCCTGCACCACTGAACTCTCGTGACAAGAACATTTACAGAAACTTCTGACATGGACAAAGATACTAAGCAGGAAAGTATATTTTGAAAGTCACATCCAAAATAAGGGTATAGCAATAAAGGGGCTGACATGAACATCAACATTAAAGTGTTACATTCTTCTGTGTCTTACATTTAAATCTATTAAAACAGATTAATCACAACTGATTCTTTTTACTCTTTATGTACCCCTCCTAGGTGATTTCAGTATAATTTTTTTATAAAAAAACAAAATTGTTTTCAAAAGCCAAGAGGGGGCACTGTCACATCTCTATGGAACAAGAAACACTGTGGCAGTGAGCAAAATGCTTTTAATTTTCTTGTAACTTTACATGTTTGCATCTGCAATTTACAGCAACACTGAATAGGTAGCTCAAGCCTAGGACTAAATTCCTCTTAAGCAAATAAATGGACATTGCTAATAAAATCAGTGGATAATAGCTGTAAATACCTGACCATCTCCAACTGCAGCAGAAAAAAAAAAAAACATTTCCCCTTAAATGTCTTACATGCATTTTATTAATTATCATATGACATATTGAAAATGAGTTGTTGTACCACATACCCTGAAATCCTACTTTATCCACAATTTTGTCTGCATTTTTCAAATAATTCAATCAATTGTAAATAGCTTCAATTTTTTTTCTAAATTACATTTTGAGATTTGTACATCTGAGGTAAAGCTATCATCTGGGTCCAGGTGTGATACCCTACAGTGTGCTAAAAAAACAAAAAAGAAGCAGGAGGGGAAGAGAAGAGCAATGTAAATAAAAGGGGAGAGCAGTATTGAACATATCTCAATTGTGTAATTTGAGGTAAGAATGGTGTTTAGCTGGTATTAGGGAGAACAAACAGGCAGCAAGAGGGGACCAGAAGTTCTGTACCTGCTCATATAAAACTCAGATCAGAGAATCTGTGAAGGTACAGCCAAAACATTCATCAGTATCTGCCACTTCAACATTACAGTTGCAATACTCTGAGAGCACTTGAACTTTCAGGCATGAAGAAGATAAAAATACTACAGGTCTGAGATTGTCTTCAGCACTTTTCTTTGAAACAGGGAAATGAAAGACAGCTTGTGGATGACCTGCATGAAAATAAAACCTTACAGACTGCAGGAACCCTTCATAGATGACACACAAAACAGGCAGACTAAGAGCAGCTGTCTTCCTCCTCCCTATCAGCAGATACTGAATGTAACCCACAATATGGACATAAATACACATGACCACTACTAAGTGATAAATGTATCTGCAGAAAACGTCTATTTGTGTTTCATTTCAACAGACTCCAACATATATCTGCCTACTCTGCTCAGGCTTCTGATTTTACACAACACATGAAACAAACTGTAATGCTCAGAAGGACAATATTGTTGGGCATGAGGTATATTCTGCTCTCAGTAACAAATTAGTGCTTTATCACTGTTACTTCTTCTTTTTCCCTCCATAAAATAGTCACAAAATAATTACTGAAAAAGAATGTTTTTTCTATTCCAGACCAAGAAATTATTTTTAAAACTACTTTTATGCTAGCAAAGTAAAATCATTGTACTTCCACCCAAGATGCTAATAAAAAAATAAATAAACACTATTTAATACAATACTATTTGACTACATCCTGAATAGAAATGTTGGTTTCAGAGTGAAGATTTTTCATTGCTCAGGACTACAAGGTGTTTTCTACAGATTCATATGCTCTAACTGAAGTCAATTATCTGTTAGGAGATTACAATCACTTATACACAACTATAACTGTACTGCTTCTAGTAATAGCTTTGAATTGGTAACATTACAATTAGTTTTGTTGTGCCTGAACTAATTATCCACATCAATCATTGCTGGTTCCACACTAAAAAAAAATCCCATCCTCATTCTCTCTATACCATACACCTTGAATCAGAAACTCTTTGGAAACATGGATGTGGGGACACAAGGCTCTGCATATAATCAGCAACATAAATGGAAGAGTATTTTCTCAGCTAATGTCTACTCCAAAATTAATCCTCAAACAACATTTCATAGCAATGATTTAAATACACTGCTAGCAAACCTGCTAAAGGAAAAGATGCAACAATTTTTGTTTATGTGATTTAACACTTTGGTAAGAACTCGGGATGCAGCAGACAGCACTGAAAGGAGTAAATACTTCACTGCCCATGGTCCTCCCTAAAGAACATCACACAGGTATTTCCACTTCATGCTTCCCCTCAGCATCTCCTCTATCTTCCACATTTTTCCATGGTCAGTGGTGTTCTGTTCCCTCACCACCCTGACAATACATTCAAGTGCATGAAATCACAACTCATAAAGGAAGCTTGCAGTTCATGGCCAGATTTTAGGAGCAATGTTCTTTGGAAGAACTATTCCTAAGATAATCATTCATCAGGAAAGGAATAGTGTTATACACTAAATTTTCTGATCTTCAACTATCCAGTAAACTCAGCATTTTGTATGAATGCTCAAATACCAGCAGTTTCTTAAATATGCAGAAACCTTTCAACAACATGCACAGCTAGCCTGCACTTGAAAAAATAGGCACCATGAGAAAAGGAGGTATTTATACACTAAAGGTAATGAAAGAATAATAAATATCTATCCATCCATTCAGAATAGAACTTACTTGAAAACCTATTAAGGAATCAGAAAACCTAACAAATCTTTGCCAATGTTTCTGCAGAAATGTAAAAAAAGCCTTGAATATGCCCTGGGGCGAGAGTCAGAGCACTGCATTGAAGGCACGGTCAGGATTAGAGCTCCATTGATGTGGGTGGCGTCACTCAGGGCACAAGCACAACTCTGGGCATCACATCCACAGAAGATTTGTGAAATGCCAGGTCTAATCTTATGACAACTAAAATAACCAGAAGCCACAGAGAGGGGACATTACAACCGTTTCTTTATAGTGATGATAAAGGTATTGGATTGGACAGGGTGAGCCTAATTAGAAACACTTCTCAAGCCTCTGGGAAGCTGCCCACTGTGCTGAGGGACTCGGCTGCAGGAACAAGAAACCTGGCTACACACTCACATTTTTTTCAATGTATATTTCAAACCAATTACAATATCATGTATACATGGGACTCCTATGTGCATAATATTATGCCTTTAACTATTACTCCAAGGACACCACTGGATTATGCACCTTCTGTTTTCCTTTTTTTTTAATTTTACAACTGGGAACACTAAAATACTAAAAGCTGAGATGAGAAACTTTGTACATTTTACCACTGTTAACAGTTTCCAATGAGACACCATTCCGCAAATATCTGCTTAAGGACTAAGCACAGAAAAATAAAAACTCAAGCTTTACTCACGTGTATGTACTCACTCATGCAGTATGAACATTAATGCTATTCAAACAAACAGCAACACTAAAGAATTTTTTTTTAAATAAATTAGTCTATTAGAGCAGGCAGGGTCTGGATAAATAGAAGACAAGAGAATCTCTGTTACTGTACAGCACTATGAAGTGTGGTGCCAAAGTTTTACAAGAAGCAAGTATTTTAATCTTTTGTTATTTAATGTGCCAAAACAGACATAACATGATTTTATCTTCTGAATAACTGAATAGAGAAGAACACACGCACATGGTTCATTTATTCACTTTTCCTATCTCCACCTTAACATCCCACCACATCTAAGGAAAGGCACCCAGGTGACAACTGCAGTGCTTTCTCTCAGGGATGGGTGTTACCAGCACGGAGGTAGCTCCAGGCAAGCTGGAGCTCTGAACCAAGCCTGCAGTAACTCACACCTGGAGGCTGGGCCAGCTCCCTGTCCCTGCAGGGAGTGCCACCTTTGTCTTCCAGCAGCTGATTTTCCCAAAAGCTCCCTCTCGGCTGAGAAGGTCTTCACCCATTAAGACAAGGAAGTGACCACGAGTGACTGCTCACATGACCTATGGTGCATGTTTTAGGAGTATTATCCAAATGCAACAGCAGTAATTTGTGCTCAGATTTCCCAAAAACCTGTAGAGGGGCTGACAAGGCAAAATGACACTAACATAATGTAGAGTTGCTTCTAGACATTTGAGATTGTAACTGTATTTGTTTTTTAAGAGTGAGGGATTTAATGCACTATATAATGAGCCAAGTGAACACTCACCATCTGGACAAGAGACAAGGCAGGCCCTGGCAATATTTTCACAATACAGTTATCCAGAAGACCCCCACCCACAGACACACATGCAATTAAGATGAAGCCCTCAGAGAGGAGTGAACACCACCTCACCTCACCATTTAACTCCTGTGAGTCATGCATCTGAACTATTTTTAGTATCTAGATTAAAAGGTTTCTGTAAAGGAGGGGTAGAAATAAAGGGAAAGTTTTTTGAGAATGCAAAGCAGCTGCTTTAATGTTAAATGATCCTTTTTTAAATTGCGTGCACAACTTCGTTTCAAGTACTGAGAACGCACAGTAAATAAAAAAGCTACACAACTTGCCCAAGTACAGGATACATCTTCCCCACTCCCAGGTGTAGGAATCTTGGCATCTATTAAGCTGTTAATTAGTTTCCAGAAACGCTTTTGCCAATTAAAAAAATCACTTAATACTTATCCATCTGGGCATGAAATACTTTCAACAGAGCATTCCAATTGGTGAGCTAAAAAAGAACTGATCCCGACCCAAACCACCAGAGGCCAGGACAAAGAGCAAGCAGCACCCCATAACCAGGGGCAGCATCTACCAACTCCACTTGTTTCTGTGAGCATCCCTTTCTTCAGGCTCTGAGAGATCCCAGATGATCACTGGTCCAAACTTGTGTTCCAACAAACTGAAAGGATTTAATACAAAGTCAAACAGAAAAATGCATTTCAGGATCAGATTTAAAAATGCATTTCAGGATAAGATTTCACTACCCTACGATACTGTCACTTGTTATTTTAGAGAGCTCAATGTGCAGACTAGTTCACAGACAGAGGATATAATTTATCCACCTGTTATCCCAAACAATACAATGGCTATTCAGGAATCAATGTACCTAATGCTATTAGCAATTATTCAGAGAAGGCATTAATCGCCTTCCAAATAAAGATGGTGCTGCTCTTCTCTTCAGTGAACTCATATATTCCATCTCAGCCAGCCTCTCTCCCCTTGCTGGTGAAGAAAAACTAACTAAAAAACATGTAACAAACTTAATGCATTTTCATTTTGCTCCTGTCAGTAATGTCACTTTTGTTATAAAACATGCAGCTTAGATTGAGAGCCTTACAGATAAAACATATGGATACCAAATAGGAAGCCAGCAGTCCACATTCAACAAAGAAACAGATGGGGACCCATCTGCCAAAATGTCTGGTGAAATACCTCAGGTTACAGAGAGGTAACAGCACAACATTAGCGATACTTGACCATTTGAAGTTCTTTATTCTTCAGCCACTCCTCAGAACCATTACAAATGTGACACCAGTCAGTTTAGCCCATGAATGCCAGGTATTATTCCAGACCTTCTATGCAAGGAGCAGTCATACTCCTGGCCAATGATACAATCTTCATTATATACAGTAGGATTTGAAATACGTTTTCAGCTTTTCAAGTTCAGTTTCATAATTTATATGGCAGATGTACAAGGCAAACTGCACAGAAAGAGATAAGCCAAGAAAAACATCCTGATGGCCACAAATGAATTATAACTTGTGGGAGGAAGGAACTATAAAGCTATTTCCTGTGCCTTACAACTTCTAATCACAAAAGACTACCAAGTAAACAAAATAGCCCCAAATCCACCACACACACTGTCAAAAGGAACAGTGACTGAAAATTAAATTGCAGCCTGATAGAGAACTCAGATATCTCAACACTACACCTTACTGAAGTCTTCCCCTTCAAAGTCTGCCCATCTCAGAAGTGCCCAATTGCAGAATGCTATATCCTAAAAGGCTTTGTAATCTCTTGCAACAGCTGAATTATTTTTTGCAGATGTTGGGAACATGAAGCACGGGAACATGGCAGTTTTAAAGCGTATTTGTGCAAGGAACAAACACTTCCTCCCCCACTTGATTTAAGACTGATTTCACCTCTCCTACTGCAGATTCCCTGCAGTATGTCAGTGTTAATACTTTCATACTCTTATATAAAACAATCCCTTGTGGTTCACCAACAGATATATGGCTGCTTTATGTATCTTAATATGTGGCAGTAAATAACTTCTCAAAGTCATCAAGAATTTTGCCATGTCGGTAATACTGATTGTGTGTTTGCATCACCTCTATACAAAGTGTACCTTCATTTAAAGTTCAGACCCATTTTTTTATTTCCCCATTTTTAATGGGAAATTTTCATTCCAAACACCCACCTTCACATTCTTCAGTTACCATCCCCTAAACTTCACCCATTATAGACGATCTTCCCTTCAAATGAATATTTCTGCAGTTCTATTTTTGAAGGCTTAATAGTGTTGTCATTTTATTATACTTAATTCAAAAAATATTCTTTAAAAGGTAACTTACAAAAATAAATGCTACACTCCAGCAAGTAGAATGAATCAAAATATTTCCTTTTAATTTACATAGTAAGAGCACCATAATAGTATTTCCACTGTTTTTCACTATTACTTTTTAGGTCACATTTTTAGTTGAAATTGGAGGACAATTACAAAGCATTCTTGTGACAAATCTGATTAAACTTAAGTATGAAAACCAATTTCACAAACAAATGGGAAAAAAGCTGCCATTGAGGCCACACTTGACACTTTGTTGGGACAGTGACACACTAAACAGTAACTCTGGTTTTGATCCAGACATAAAAATGATGCTGCTACTGCCCTGTGCAGGTTTTCAGTCTCCTTGCCTCTTGTGAGCTTCCATCTGGCACATCAGATTAGAGTCACTGCTTTGCAGCTCCTATTCCTGTGGATTTAATCTCTTTCAAAGTTCAACATACTATGGTCACACAACAGCAGCTGTATAGTCCAAAAAGAAGTGGACATATGAAATTTGTGTAACCTTTTGTAACTGCAGAACTAAAGAGACTTCCAGATCACGCTGTGACTCAATTTACTATTGCTCAATCCTCACACTTACTTTGCCACTCTGCTCCTTACACTTCAGGTTTTTTCTTCTGTAGCAAACAAGCTGCAACAATTTAAACTTTTTTTTTAGACTTAAGTACATCGAATTATAGAATTCAGATTGCACTTCAACCTTCAAGAGTCAGCAAATGCCATCACACATTTTCCACCATGTGATTTATCTTTAAATTTTTCCCTATTTGTGATCCAGTCAGGTAACATGACTCCTTACTGGAAACAAAGGTTTAACCAAGTAGGACAAAGTGTAAGTGAAATCTAATAGAAAAATCACTTCTGTAGAATACTTTCTATATAAATAAAATACTAGCACAAAAATGTCAATCCCAATAAACCCTGGTAGAAAATTACAACATAAAACTAAAATTTAAATACATTATTTTGGGGCAAGAGAGACTGAGACACTTCTCACCATAGCTTACACCCTCCAATCAACTGTGTTTCTTTGGGCTTCGTAGTATTCATGTTACTTTGAGTGTAACTTTCCCTGAAGATAAAAAGCTGGTTTCAGATATAAAGCTGGTTCATAAGGTGTGGCCTAAGTCCTTCTCCAAATCAGTATCAAGTGCTACTTCCTTCCTTGTATGCACACAGAATTGAGACCACATTCAAGCGCACAGCTCAAGCATTTTAAGAAATCTTCAACAGATAGAAACTCACAAGTACTCCCAGTCATTGAGTTTTCAGGATTAGGGTGCAATATTTTAATGCTGAGAACAAAATATTTACAAGAAGAATAAGGTCTTATCCTTCTTTCAAAAAGACAAACAAAAGGGGCAGAAGTTTTCAGAGGACAAGGAAGTTGTAGCTACGCTCAGCATGAGGCACCAGTGAGCTTTGAAGCTGTGCAAATCCAACTTGCTCCTGTACCCTCAGACTTCCTACTTCTGACTACAAAAAATTTTGAGAGTGACCTTGAATGGAGGCAGAAGATAGGGAGGAAAAAGAAAGAAACCAAAGCACCAACTTCACAGTAAAAATAATAAACAGTATTATGTAGGTATGACACTCCACACCCTCACAAATGTTCTGTAGATCTCTGAAACTTGAGGAAGTACCTCAAATCACACACACTGAACATCCTAAACCTTCTACAACACAAGCTGCTATCCCCAGCACCCAGACTGCTGTGAAGGGCTTGCAGCTTCCTCCTGCCTTTAACTACACAGCCATGTCCCTGTACAACTCCCCATTCCACCTGTGTGGTAGCAAAGTATTACCAGCACATTACCTAGGAAAGCCTGGGACATGTATCTCATCAACACAAGCATGGTCCAAGCAGCAGGTGAAGCAACTAAACCAGAAAACCTTCAACTGCACTTTTAATATGGCCTTGTGCCCTGGAAAATGTCCTAAGGCTGAGGCAGAAGCTGAACTGCACTTCTGAGCAGGAGAAAGGAAGAGGAAACAACAGTTTATACAAAATAATCTAATTGCAGGTTCATAGGCAGTTGTTTTCCTTCATCTATGCAAATGTCCTGCAGTGGAATTGCTAAGCAGGAGGTATTCAGGAGGAGCGAGATCACTACCTTTATCCTAGCTATTATAAAGTAAAGTGCATTATCATTTACTGAGTTTATTTCAAAGCTTACAGGAATTAATTCTATTGCTGCTATTGTTTGCAAAAAGACCCAAAATGCACCACCTCAACATCAGATCTCAGACCTTTTATTTCTGGAAAATAATCAAAACAAAACCAAAAAATGAACACCAACGTCACTACAGAGAAGCTGATCAGCTTCTCTTCTCAAAATTGGTTCCTTTCAGTCTGCTTGTTTGCTATTTGAAGCTGAAAGCAAGAATTATTCCATTATCTCATGAAGAGCTACAATAACTGCTACACTCAATAGCTCTAATATACCTGAAGAATTTCCTTTTATATCCAATACTGAAATCTAATCCAGAAGACCATTACGTGTCAGACAATATAAGGAAGATGCTGCCTTTATGTAAGATTACATGGAATATGTCTGGATGTCAGAAACTTATTTCTTGACTCCACTGCACATGGACAGAGGAGAACACACAATCAAGGTCCTTCAAACTTCTGTTTCAGTGTCTCCAAAACTATCCTATCCCTCTTCCCAAGAAGGAAGCTATTTGAAACACTAAACCTTTCCCTGCATCCCACCTTGCTAACAAGAAAGAAATTCAACATCTTGTAATTAAATTGCAATTAAGACTTTTCAGTCTCACAGCAAGTACTTTGTGCACCTTTAGCATAAGCAGGGCTGTGCAAGGGGAAACCTTCTCAGCATCATAATCTGACAATTTCAAAAGATGCCCATTATATTTTGGAAAGAGTATAGGCAAGTATGCAGTGATAATTCTGCAGAATAAGTTGGGAGCATCCAAGATTTTACAGGTAGAGACAAAATACAGCCCTCTTCCAGAAATTGCTCTGCCCTCAGGCCTTTAGTCCTGAATTGCTAGCTCCTAGGAATAGTACAATTATTTAGTTTTCCAGCAGTAAGTTAAAAAAAAAAAAGAAACAACAAAACAAAAAACCTCAAACACTTTCCTACTTCAGATCCTTCATCTGTTAATAAACCCAAATTACCACATTTCTTCTCTGCTGAGTTTATCCTAGAATAAAAAAGTAGTCACCATAATACTAAATAGACCAAACTTGCTTAATACCAATTGTCTTTAGTCATTCTATTTTCCATTAAGGTAGGTTACAACCTAGCAGTCCTTCTGTTGCTGTATTAAGCAGCTGGACAAAGAAATTTTGGTTAATAGTTAATGACAAAGTGTCCTTCCAGAGCTATTCACAGCTGAGTATCTAAAAATGGGCACAAGCAGTAAGAACACACATTAGGAAAAAGTATTGCAACAGCAATGTCATATTAATGTTATTTCATTAGAATTTTTAGGTTGGTATCTCACATTAACTAAAAAGCTTGGCAAACAAAACCCCACAAGTTCACAAACATGCACTTTGACTGAAAGCAAGTGTTCTTTTGTGAAACGAGTCTGGTCAATTAGAGACAAATTAACTTTCACATTTCCAAGCCATGTTTATTTGTGGAGGATAATGATGTTTCCTTTCCTTTCATAGGTATCCCTTTGTTAAACTGGTTCCTTCAGGAGATCAAGTAACTCTTGTCCTAAAGAGGTAACAGGAGCTGTTCCATTTGCCTCAGAGACCCAGTTTCTGGTTCCTGACCACACAGAGATGGTAATTTCAAATGACACCGTGCATTTGCAACAAACAAATTTCACAATGGCTCAATATGGGCACTATTTATTTACTCACTAATGGTAAGATCACTGGATTTTTCTGAGCTAATGTCTGCAGATACAGGAGTTACAGTTACTGTGTAATTAACAAAAAAACAACACTGGCAGTCTGAAGGCTGAGACTGCACTTGCCAATTAGGAGTCTATTAGCACTACGTTTTCAAGCTGTCTCAAGAAATGCAATCATCTGTTTGGTAGCAAGGAAAGCTAGAACACTGTGATAGAAGTTAACTCATTTAGACAATAACTACCTCTGAACAGAGAGTTCCCCCCCTCCCACTTCATATGATCATATAGAGAAACATTTTAAATAATTCAGTAATTGTCAAAACAAGGAATAATTAAAAGTGACAGCAATCTTTAAGGTATCAGCTCTATTTGTAGATGTAAGTTACCAAGACTAATTTATTTTTCAGAAGATGCATTCACCTGCTGCAACTCCAATAAAATTATCTAAGGTTATTAAAAGACTTCTTCTCTTCACATCCAAAATGATCTTAGAGAATCTTTCAACTGAGTAGTAGTCTTGGGGAATGCAAAACAAAACACACACCTCCAAAAAAATCACACAGGGAGGTATTTGTTTGCTAAGTATAAAGTAATGTCTTGAGAGGAAACACTGAGCACAGCCTGTAACCTACATTAGGATGATTCTAAACAGCTTGACAGGATGGGGAGAATAACCACTAAGAAACATATTTACTGCTCTGACTCAGAATGGAGTAGAGAAAAAAACCTCCCTAACTAACTCCCAATAGGTCTCATTATTATTACAACAGATTAAAAAAAAATGCAGGCCAGTCTCATTAAATAAGTTGAATATACACTAATATTTCTAATTGTATCCCAAATGAACCAGTTAATATCTATTAAGCATGCAGTCAATATTGAACTGGTCAGGACAGGACACACCCTTTGGATGAAGGGACAAAAAAGTTCAACAACTTTGAGGTGGTTTCCTTATAACACCTAAATAGACACTGACAATACTGGTGTCATAGGAGTTTCATTCTTAGTGGAAAACCAAACACCTCTTGAAAGATGTAATCTATTTAAAGTAACAGTCTACACAGAATACCCACTTCACCATTCTGATATAACCCAAATATATACCACCAGTATTTCTATTGCAATAAGCTGCAGAAATTGAATTGAAAGCTTCTCATGTGAAGATCTGTTGGACCTTGAGATCAATTTGAGCCTGAATCACTCAAAGTACCACCACACAAGACACAAAATTGTATTTCAGTTCATATCCTTTCTCAGAAGTTTGTGACCCAAGAGCGGAACCAGAATATCGATGCTTACCTTCCCCATCACAACAGTGATACAAACAGAAAGACTGGCTTGGGACTTTTAAGTTGTGACATATGAGACAAGAGAACAACTTTAAATAAATTTAAACTTGCAGCTAACAAACCATTAATGGTACAGTTTTAAATAACAAAAATATGTAGAAATGTCTTATCATGGAAAAAGGCACCACAGCCAACCTTCCTGTCCTTTCCCAATCGCCACAAGTGTTTGTGGTGCCATGAGCAGCTGTTTGTAAAACATGTGACCAAATCAGTTATGAGCCCTAAAACCAAGGGGGCTCTTTCAGCTGTTATCAGAAAGAGAGCACAAGCAAATACTGAACCACACACCAGCAGCACAAGGAAGACAAAGACAGGAAACAGCCAGGTATAAAAATGAGTTAGTTCTCTCTTAGAAGAAAAATAATCTTCGAGCTCTTCAACCTGCTTGTGAAATCACATGCTAAGGGTGTACTGCACTCAACTTGTACTTTGCCCCCAGCCACTTAATTCTTGCCCAAATACCATTCCTTCCTTTATGCCAGTACAAATATTTGTGTGACGATGGAGTTAACTATACCAGGGAATCAATCCAGTTGAGAACTAAATTGGCAAAAACAACTGGTTAGTCAGAGATTCTCTCATCAAGCAGAAAGTCTGCAAGTGCCAGCAAAGGGAGAGAAGTGTGCAGGCTGTGGCAGACAGGAGGCTGTGAAACCTCTTTCACCATCAGCCTACACTTACACCGACTGTGAAACTACAAACTCTGATTTCATGGCTTGGGTTTTGTTTTCTTTTTGGTGAAAGTGCTGACTGTGTTTGAAATTTCAGGGCAACTACAAGGGGAGATTAACCCTGTTCCAATGTCCCCCACTTACATGAGAACTTTAGGTCCCTCTCCTCTCCTTTTCCATTTCAACACCGCTTCCTCAAATGTGCAACACAATTGTATGGCAAATAAGTTTAGGGAACTACTCTAACCCAAACAATCTAAAAAGTCCTTTTGGGAGAGAAAGAGCTTCCAGTTGGGTCTGTTCCTCTTTCCAATTCCTCACGCAGCAACCCAAACACCATCATTACAGAGCACACAATGCAAGAATAAGTAATGAATACACTAACTGGTACTGAAAAAATACTCAAAGAGTACTCAGAGCACCACATCCTATACAGCTTTCTGGAAAGAAGGTACCAACTTGTAACAATTTCACATGACCTTACCTTAGCATATCTTAGAAAAAAATGAGTACACCCCAGTTAGAATCAGATCTTGTTTCACAGAGGCGAAAGAGAAGGACCATTTTGTTCTGGAGAGTTCTGCTCTTCTACACAACTGCTCTTCCTAAGCAGGCTACCAAGCATCATTCAAGTTTTAAATGTGTAACAGCTCTTCATTCCAAATGGAACAAGTAAATAAAGCTCCTGCTCCAAACTGAAACACGACAGCAGCTGTCAATCCTTGTGTCTAACTGGGTCCATATTTGACCTGTGTCAATAAGACCCAGATCACTACAAGGAGCTGGAAAAAGACCAACTGCAAATCTGACTATTTGATTGACTTGGTACACTTGCTACTAATTCTGGTTTTCATTCTCTTGCCCTACATTACTTTTGCCTTATAAATACAAAAAATTGAAATAAGCATTTAAACAAAGTCTGTGATACAGCCAACTTTCAATAAAATGTTATGCTATTGTACATCTTTATATCAGTAAAAAAACTATTAAAGGGAACAGCGCTTCTCAAGGAGTTTCCATTTCCTGCCCCTCTTCTTTAAATACCATCTCAGTTTAAGTTCAGAGCACACAGTGGTAATTTGGAAGCTGAAGTTCCTCATCAAGCACATGCCAGCAAAGTATTTGAAACATACTTGAAGCAACAGGTCAACAGGCCAGTCACACTCACTATGTTGGAGATGAGTTCAAATTGGAATTCTTGTATTATGACTTTGGACAAGCTGTACTCACACTTCAGAATAAATCAATATTCCAAAAGTTCCAGAATGAAGCACAAAACTCTCAATCATTACATTTTTGTGTTCTTCATCCTGTGAAGCAATGCTTCACTCATTCTGCAGTGGCTCATCTTTGTTTTTAGAAATAAACATAATTTTCATGTAAATACAGAAATTAATTTAACACTTGAAATGAATGGGGACAAATATAAAAGAATCAGATCAGCATTTTAAGATTGTATTTTAGGGCAACTGCAACACTTTAGAGTTGCACACTGAAATAGCAAAGCCTGAGGAGAGAAAGCAGTAGTGTGACCGACGCTTTGGAAGTAATTATACCTTCTATAAGAAATAATTATGTAAATCAGCTAATATTCTGTAATACACTAACTGGCAACACAACCAAGAGGAATTAGCATAGAACTGAGTTAAGCACCTTGATCCTTTTGACCACAGTTGCACACAGTGATGTAGGTAAGGCTCTTATCCTTGACAGTTTCATGCACTCCCCAAGCAGGAGCCCAGTCCTGCTTGGCAAGGACACACAAAGCTCTGCTTTAGAGACCATTTCAAGAACACAGAAGTTGTCACACATACATCACTTAGATTCCTTGAAAATACATAAAGCCAACACCTGAGCTAGCCTTACACAACATAAAACAGACTATTGTCAGCTACCACAGGGTGTAAAATGGCAATAACACATCTGAAAGAGCACTAACAAAAGCACCACTTGGAGTGAGCAGATGAAACTGTGTGCTTGGCCACAACTACCTTATGCCAACTCTTAATAAATCCATCAACTTGTCATATTTGCCTGTTTGATGGATTACTCCACCAGCTGAATATTCAAACAAGAGAACACTGTACCTATGTATGTGAGATAACAGAGCATAATACTTTCACAGATGCTTATCTCCCATACTCAATTACATGGCCCAAAGACTAGAACCCTTTTTCTTCCTTATTAATATCAGCAATTTTCTATAAGTTTTTTAAGGGAAGGAGGAAAGCCTGAAGAAGTAACTTGCTGTTACAAGTACTTGGCAGACACAGCCATGCCTGACTGCAGAGCCAAATGCTCCGTTCAAATCCAGTCCTCCTTTGTATTGCCAAGACTTTCTTCTCTCTCTCAGCTCTCTGGTAACTAGGCAGAGGACAAACCCTTCCAGGGCTGAAGATAATCATCATCATCTGGCTTGTAATAATAATACAAAATGCTGTTCTTAAAGCAGTTATCAGCAGGGCACCTCTTTAGCAGCAATAGGAGAATAACTCATGCAGTGAGGGTTAACTAACTGTCCCTTACATAAAGCTGTGGAAGTGTTCACTGCCCTGAAGATCTTGCTTATGCAAACCAAAATAAATCTTAAATATAGAGAAAACTAAATGATCCTGGGACTGAAGCAAAGGAGTTTACAGGAGATTCAGACAGCAATGGACAAATGTTAGACAGTCATTTACCCTTCTGCTGGATATATTTTATGATGGATCATTTACAATAATCCCTGCTATTACTGAATGAGCAAACAGCATTTCATTAAAGAGCTCAGGAGTCTGGGTGGACAAATCCATGGACCACAAGAAAATCGCCTGTAAATAAGATCAATTACAGGTACATTAAAAAGAGAAAGCAGTTAGGCTGGAGGACTGAAAACCCTCAACTAAGGATACATGGGATCCTGCCTACTTCTGGGGAAAACATGAGCATTCCAAAGGCAGAGAGCAATCAAAAGTCAAAGGTCGGTAATTGTAGGGTAAATGACTGGGGTGCATTATCACATTAATATCCTGCAGACATAGCATGAGGTAGAAGACAGCAACATGAGACTGGAAGTCAACAAATGCAGATTTTTAACTGTTACCAGCACAATGTGACTTGGTTTACTTGACAGAATTATCTTACCAGCTTCCCTCATCTGTGACCTGGGAGTGAAGTGTAGGGTCTCATTATGTGCTTTAGGCTGCAACAGCAAGAAATTGCAATGACAATAGAAGCAGTAATTCACGCTATTTTACCAGTAATTTACACTCCTCTGTAGAGATTGTACAATTAGAAGCACTAAAGAAAACATGCTATTTATCAACCAGAACTTCTCCCCTGCCTGGTTCTATCGGAGCTCAGACAACAGCTCCTTTAATCCTTCCTTTTCCCCAAACACTAAAAATCCTTTCTCTTTGCATAGATGTAGCAACAGAATAAATAATAGAAGACCCAAGTGCCTACCTCTAAAATAAATTTTAAGGTGTTATAATGCTTCCTTGTTACAATCAATTCTAAATAAGACTATTTGCTCTCCATTTAAAAAGAAATTAAACTATTACATACTGGGCAATTCATCAAGCTTGTGAAGCAGATGGAAACAGCTCTGCAACATAACAGAGTGTAAACACGTTCCTGCTGGGCCATTAGAACGGTGTGGCTAAGAGCAGTAGTAGCAAAGCAAGGCTCAGTTAGGTGGACAAAACTGAACTGGAAGGAGCATGGCACAAACAGGAATATGGCAACTGTCATATTCCTATTATTAGCAAGAAATTCACAGGCTCTCTCCTTTTAATTTTTAAGTAAAAGTAAGTGACAACTACCTCACTCACCTGAACTAATGAACACCTGGATAATACTGTCCTAACTACATTCAGATCTGTCACCTTCATCCCTTTCTTATCCTTTGATGTGTGGAAAGGTGCTTTAAAGGAGCTCTCACATTAAGGTCATGCATGCAGAAGATCACAAAAGCTAAGAATGGCAATGGAATTCTAAAGAAAGTGTCTGTAAGGTCTCACCACGCTGTTACATGGGCAGCAATCTGATCTCAATGGGTCCAAAGGTTTTCCAGCCTGCCTGCTGCATGTCCTACACTTCTGTGACAGAAACCAGGCAGCAAAAATGTTAACATGACATATTAAGAGAGAAGTTATTGCAATGAGGAGTGCAGCTGGCCTTGCTACCTATATATACACAAACACTGTGCTCTGCTTTGAGCTGAACCCCCTTGTGCAGGGTAACAACATGAGGGAACCTTTCAGTAAAATAATCAGCAGTTTCTGCTTCAAGAAGAGGAAATTCAACAAATCTAAAGTGAAATGATGGCCTGGCTTTTGAATTTGGCCACCAGGCAAAGCTGATATCCCCAAGTTTATGACAAGCTAAAACCTGTTTTAACAGGAATTTTTAATATTCCTTGGATGCTTTGTTTTTTAAAGCCATGGGGTTTTCTTTGTAGACCTCTCCTAGAAATCTCACAGGGAACACAAAGCACAACATGTACTTGTCCAGTAAGACTTAAAAGTGAAGTTACCAAGTTGCACACCACTCTGTATTTCCGCAGCCTGGACTCCTGAACTCCCTCTCAGTGCCTACAACAGCTTTTGCCAGCTCTGTTATCATATAGTGAGGACAAACTTGGTTAAGGCCCTTGGTGATTGGATTATCAAAGTACTGATACACCTATACCAATAAAAATATGACTTTTCTTGTGTAAGCTGCTTCTACACAGTACCAGGCAGCCTGCAGATCCTTAGTCTCACACAGCTCACAAGCAGTAAATGCAACACTTGGCCTCAAGTTTCATCGCAACTGCAGAATTGTTTCAGAGCAGGCATGGGGTAACTTGAACTCTGCCATGGGTGCCACAATATCTGGGACTGCTCTGACCAGAGCATCCAGACACAAAGCTGCAGATCCCCTGCTGCAGCAGAGCAGTGGGAGGGAGGGAGACCAGACTCCTTCCCACCTGCCAAATGTTCCTGCAGCTCACACTCCCACCAGCAGCTCCAGTGTGTGACATGTGCCTCTGTGCTCTGTCACAGCAACTGGCCACCTCCTGCCTGGAATGCTGAGGCAACACAGTTACACCGCAGCCCTCAGCTAAGCCTGTGACAAAAGAGAACCCAACAAGAAATCTCTGACATTGCCTCAGGAGTGACTCAGAACTGCCACCTGACTCACCAACTTTGCACCAAGCACCACCCTGGCCTTGAGCCATCAGAAACCTCTGCCATTTAAACAGTGTTCACTGTCCTGGAGCCAACGAGCTGAGCACAGAGGGCTGCATTTATTTTCCAACTGTTTAGTTTACTTTCCAAATTCAGTTTTGAATTACTGGGGAAAAAGAACCCATAGAAGTGAACACAAAAGTGAAAAGCTGCCTTCTTAAGTTAATCTATTAATATAATAATATGTAATAGAATTTACATCAGAAGAAATAAGACTATGTAGACCTGCACCTTCTAAACTATAAACCAACCAGAAATTCAATATAATTTCACACACTTGAAGAACTCTTGAACACACTGCAGTACCCATTAAGAAACTGGAAGGTGTAAGAATTTTGACAGTTATTTTGAAATTGCAAGAATAAATCTCATGATAAGTAGATTTTACTAGGTACATACAGGTTTTATTAATTATTTGATTTAAACTGCAACCTTATTTACAAGGCCAAGCCAGAAACAAGGTATTACTACTCAGCCAAACCTAATCAAGGTAGGTATTTAATATTTAAGGGAGGGAGTTGCACTGGCATTGAAAAGCAGTGAAGTTAACAAAGGACAGAACAAGACACAGAACAAAAGGATTCCACTACATCCTAGAACAGTAAATCTAATACTCTACCACAGAGTCTTCCTCCTAAACTTCAAATATAGTAGGACTACCACTCAGTATCTAAAATAACTGTCTCATGCACAACAACATGCAGATCCATACTTCAGAGTTACTAGAAAATGCCACCATAAAAGTAAGAGGTGATTGTGAAGAGAATTACAAAGCAGAATTTACCTGATGAACTTCATTGCCCAATTCCAACCACACCAAAGAAATACAGAGACCAAATACTTCAAAAATACTAAATATAAATTTGAATTTCCCATATGTATTTTGCAGTTGCGAACTTATTTTTTGGTTCTAAGACTTTGATGAATGTTAACAGCTTACCATTTTTACCTGGGTTTTAGTATTTAAAGTAACTCACAGCTGTTTATCATCACTTACAGAATCAAAGTATCTGAGAATTGTGTAAGAAAAGTCCTTCATGTTGAAATAGCTGACCTAACCAAGCTCTCAACCACTGAAGCAAAAATAAGGATAACAAAATAAACCCCAGATGAGTAAATTGAAACTCTGAGATAAGTATCAGCTGAATATGGAACCAAGATGCAGAGCTCAAAACCACTATCAAAGCCATCAGGGTTTGAACTAGGAAAATTTCAAGCAACTTGCATATTTTCAAAATCCTCATATAATCATAGTCCCTTTTTAAGGAAAGAAGAGCAGTTTCTTGTTAAAGTTCAGCATGCTGCTGCTACAGCATCAGCTGTTATTTATGAGGCAGATTATATTATTTAGCTTCCTCTGCAGAGAATTTTGTAAGTCATGGCCTTAAGACAGAAGACATTATGACAAATCTGCACCACACACAATGGGACTATTGATCCTGATGTCTCTAAATACTATTTACTCTGCAGGCTCCACCTTCCTTCTGCCCCTCCTCCCCTCTTTTAATAAACAATCTTCTTTATTTGGATAATGTTATTCCCAGAAAACTGAAGTGTATTCAAAAAAACGTTTATTATTATTGGAAATGTTCACTTCTTGCACCTGTTCTGGAAGTAGAATGTCTTTTCCAACTCAGATTTTGATCTACTGCTAGACTTACTAAGTTATAGCCTTAGAAGTAAACATTTTAAAAACAGTGACAATATTATAATGTTACAGGGATCATTAATCCTACAGACAAAAAAAGTACACAAGTAAAACTTAGGAAAAACTTTATTTCCCTGAAAGGTCCTGGAACTCAAGTCACAGTTGTACTCCTAAATACCTCATCTATCACATTATTAAAACTACTTTACCCCGGGCTGACTTTGTATACAAGAAGCTGTAAAAAGTAAATAACTTCCTCAGGACAAGACTTAATCACAGTGGTTTTTGAATGTCATCCAAATCTTGGCCTAGAAAAGTCTCAGTCTAGTACAAAGCACCTTGAACAAAACAGTTGATTATCATGAATAAGCTGACACTTCTTTCCAGTTTGCCATCTTTAAGCCCATACATCACACAGGCCTTTTTAAAAGCTGTTTGGAGAAACAAAAATTAAAAAAAAAAAAAGGTTTAAAACAGAGCCTCAGTTTTGAAAGACTTTTGACTTG
Organism: Vidua chalybeata; assembly: GCF_026979565.1. Lineage (NCBI taxonomy): Eukaryota > Metazoa > Chordata > Aves > Passeriformes > Viduidae > Vidua > Vidua chalybeata. The sequence goes on from NC_071544.1 coordinate 14,052,291, forward strand.
TAAGGGCAGGTACAACTGTTTGTCATTAACATCATCTGGGATATACCAATCTACAGACTTTCAGCCAGTTGTTCCTCTTAGCATTCCACAATTCATACAACACAGAATGGTTTGGATTGAAACATAACTTTAGGGAGCATCTAGGCCAAGCCAGGAGCAGGGACATCTTCAACCCACTGAATTACTGGGGTTGGGAGGGGGCTCTGGAGACCATCCAGTCCAATCCCCTGCTAAAGCAGGTACACCTGGAGCAGGTTGCACAGGATCCCATCCAGCCCAGTTTGGAATATCTCCAGAGAAGGAGACTCCAAAACCTCTCTGGACAGGCTGTTCCAGTGCTCTGTCACCCCAAAAGTAAAGAAGCTTTTCCTCATATTCAGACAGAACTTCTGTGTTTCAGTTTGTGCCCACTGCCCCTTGTCCCATCACTGGGCACCCCTGAAAAGAGTGATGGAGAAGTGCTCCAAGCTTTCCCCTACAGACTTACTATTTGAGGAGACAAAACAACCTTTGCTAAGTTCTCCACCATACCAAATTTTTCTCATGCCAAAAATGAAGGAGTGCTGACACACACATCATGCTCTCCATCTACAACACGATGATCACGACAACCAAGTCCATAGACAAGTATTCAGCGGAAGGACGCTCTATTCAAGGAAACAAACTTGTAAATATCTGAGCTATTTAAATGTGTAAGGGATTCGAATGGGCATCTCAGCCCTCTACCACTCTGAACGGTCCGGGATTGTGAATCAATGGCAATGGCAGGCAAACCTATCCTCAGGAAGGAGGGAAAGGCTATGAAGAGCATATGGTGACTCGGGAAGCTCTCTGAAAACGTGCAGGTGATTCTTTACCCCCGTCCTGCTTTGGGAGACTTCTCTGTTCCCCCTCAGGGGCCTAAGGGCCACACTGGGAGCCAATCCAGCAGATTCCAAGGGCTCTTACACCAAACAGGCACACACAGACGGGGACCGTGGCACAGGAGGGGCACCCGAAGCTGAAGCACTGATCGCCAAGAGCTGGAAGGGCCCAGATACGCCCGAAAGGGGCAGGAAAATAGCCAGCCATAATGGGAAGGCCACAGACTACCTGAAAAGCAACCCCTGCCTGCCTGCAGCCCCAGAGGGACCACAAGGCCACGCCGGGAGGACGCTCAGGGGCGATCCCGGGCAGTCACCGGGAGACAGGGACGGGAGCAGGGAGAGACAACGGGGCCGGGGTCAGGGCACAGAGGGGGTGTGAGGCCGCCACCTCAGCAGGGGAGGGGCCGCGGCCATGTTGTGGGGGGGCGGGGGAAACGCGGGCCCGGCTGAGGGGCCACGGCCAAGCCGCCCCCGGCCCCCTGCGCGCGCCCCGCCGTACTCACGCCTTGTCCACCAGCTCCCGCACTTTCCACATGTTCAACATGGAGCCGACCGCCCGGAGACCCGCCCGGCCCCGCTCCCTCCGCCGCCGGCCCCAGGAGGCCCCGCTCGCCGCGCTCCGGCCGCCGCCGCCTCCGCCGAGCAAGGGACGCGGCGCCGCGCCCGGAAATGAAGGGTCGGGTGGCTGCGCGGGCTGCTGGGAGATGGAGTCCCGGGAAGGGGGGGCACCGGGCGCGGAGCCTGCGGGGCGCCGCGAGGGCTGCCGGGAGTGGTAGTTCGCGGCTGTGCGCGCGGGCCTGCCGGGAGCGGGCGTGAGGGGCGTGAGGGGGGCCGGGCCTGGGTGAAATTGTCCGGGGTGAAATTGCAATCGATCCGGGTGGGATGGGGTTCTCCCGGCCGTGTCCTGAGGGCTGCACGGGCGCTCTCACACGGCGGGGACACCGAGCGGTTGTGCCCGCCTGGGGGCTACGGACAGCCCGGCTCAAACCCGCCCTCAGACCTCCCTGACACCCCTGCAGCGTGCAGCCTGCGTCCGCAGCCCGGCGAGGCACAAGATGGAAAAAGGCTGTGAAATAGTTGGTTAAAGTCAAAACACTGGCGTAAAAGCCATGTGGGACCAGAATGTGGTTTTATGCTCGGCTTTTAGCGCAAGGAACTCAAGTTTAAGAGCAGCATTCTGCCCTTATGGCCGTCCATCTGCTGATCGTGATGTACGGTCTGGAGCGAATTGCCGCTGGAATTTCCAGATCCCCAAGACCCAGATTTTGGAAGTAAATGGCTGGAAAAGCAGAGGGGAAGGTGCAGCATGTGGGCTGCCCACCGAGGCACTGCACAGGCAGGAACCTTGTCTGCTCTTCTGGAGAAAGACCAAGTTGATTGACAAAAGCCAGGGAACAATCACCCACATAAAAGCTGCCTCAGGAGAATATTGGCTGTTTTAACACTCTTGCCAATAGGCAAGACCATCTTCAAATATTGTCCATGCAGGCACTGAGCAGGAATCACAGTTACAATGAAAACAGTGAAGTCATCAATGTCAGTTTGCAATCAGGATTGTCAGTTTCATTACATACATTTATTTTCTTACAAAATTGTATTTAATATGAGTTTTAAATGACCCAGTTTCATTCTTGATGTATGTTTTTTGTTTGTGTCATAAATAAATATTTCTTGCCAAATGACAATATACATCTGCAAACTTTTATCCAAAGACGAATGCAAAATATTTTCATTTTAGTTATTCTGTCAGAGCTGGCAAAACAAGGCATGAGAAAGACCAGTTGCAATGGCACTTGCTGCTCTAATAAGTCACTTCTTTTAGAAGTTAGTGGTTCTCTTGTCAGGAAAGCTAAACAGCTGAACTCCTGCCCATTTTCTGACACCCCACTGTATCTTTTCTCACAGACACTTTCATGGCTTCTGTCTCCTGAACATGTCCATGAAATCTATTTGAATATAAAAACTTTCTGAACAGATCATCAAATCCAGCGTCCTCTTCCTAACAGCAGTATTAGAGGTTCATTAATGTAAAGGATGTGGATGGATCAGTCCTCAGGTACATCTTTCAAATTTTCATTTTTCTGTGGCTTAGGGACTCAGTTCTGAAGTATTCATGCTAAAACTTTCCCTTTAGGAGCACTGGATGGACTTTTATTTTATGGATTTAACTGATTGCTTTTTGAGCCTTTTTAGATGAACCTACACTACACCTCGTGGCAATGAATTCAGTGTTCTAACTGTCACATGACAAAATGGTTCCTTTTGTGTGTTTTAAATTGTCTGCTTCATAGCATTACCACTTCAAATAGTGTGAGAATTAGTACATGACAATTCTCTAGTATTCCTTTCCTCATCAACTGCAATTTTAGAAATCTGTAGATTTCTTACTGCACTGTTTATTACTGCCTAAGACTTGCAATGTACTTAATTTCTGCAGAAGGCTATGACCAGCCTAGAGATGGTTTATGGCTTTTTTACTCAGTTCCCTTCATAAGAGTTCATAACAGAGTTTTCATTTTTGAATGCTACTGAACCCTGAGGTGATATTTTAATCTGCAGCACAATACTTATGGTGACTGTGGCTGGTGTGTAACTGAACTCAGCATCAGTTTTGCTGGCCCCACAAATGTGAGGCATGTGGCCATCAAGGACTGGGAGGAGGGAGATGCTAAATTTCATCCTGTAACCTGGCAAAGCAAGCTGGGCAAGGACTCTTGCAGTTTAATATCACCTTTTGGTTTTTTCTGTAAGTACACTGACATTTGTCTTCAGGAGCAGACGATGTTTATAACCTCTGTTTAATGAAGAAATAGCAGAAAGTGTAATAATTGGGGCTTGCAGAATCACACCTTTTCTGATTGGATGGAAATGTTGTTATTTTTAAGTGTGGCTTCAGTCCATATTGGATCAAGATCAGATTTCTAAATACAGTTCTGATGAACTGCAAATTCCCCAGATTCTGCTGTGGTGCAATGAGATTGATGTTCTTGTTAGAGCTGGTTTCCTTGAGCAGCTGCAGAGTGCTGGGGCAGAGCTGCCAACTCATGGGAGGCTGCCAGAGGCAGATTTCAGGGTCGAGACACCTCACAGTGCACATATCCCCAAAATCAAATGCACCCACTCCTCACTATTTTCCCATCAGAGATAACATTTGAATTGAAAGAGTTAAGGGTCAATATGCCATTGGGATTTGGCTGATTTGTTTTATAGAAATTGTTGTTTCCATGTGAAAAAAAAAAATGTACAACCCACTGTAATCACACACTTCAGAAAAAAAAAAAGAGTATTTTAGGTGCAGGCATAGGAGAATAACAATATATGCAGAAGAAAGAAAGGCTGAAGCTGGGATTTAAAAGATGAAGGTGAGTATCTTCTAAGCATTGGATGCAGTAATGGGGCAAGGAGAGATGACTGGCATTTATTGTCAATTTTAAGGTATAGTAAAAAGCAGGTCTTTATGTGACATTGAATGCAACATGACTGACAGTAATTTTGCCATCCCCATTCTGTCAGCTGCTGATAAAGTGCTTGAGCATATGTATAATATCTGAATGATGTGAAGACACTTTCTGGTTCATAAGTAATTCCTTTAAAAAAAAAAAAGATCTGATCAGTGAAGGGAGAGGGTAATGCAGTTTCAAAGCAATGCAATATTCAGCATAACAGGTAGTACTTGTAACATATATCATGTAGAGGAACTGTACTTTATTATAATTTGAGCCATCAATTACAGGGAGAGCAGTTAGAGAAATTGAACTAATTTGAGCACTGCAATAGAGTTTGCACCTGGCTATTCCAGAAGTTAATATGGGCCATTTGGTGCACAAAAAGTCTTGCACATTCCAAATGCCTGGAGAGCAATATTGTTGTTAATATCAACCATATTAATGCACAGTAGAGACATGTCCAAGTCAGTGATTAATTTACAATTAAAATTCAAGGGGGGAAAAGAGGAATGTCAAGGGAAATCACATTATGGCAGCATAGGGAGGCTATGGCACAGACTGAGAAAAACTTTTCTTTTAAAGCAGTATTTGTTTCCATGATTTCATAAAGCTCCACTTTTTACCCACTTACACAGCTGAAATCTGAGTTCCATAAAGTTTGTTTGTTCTAAGAATTAGTCAGTAGGGCAGAAGCAACAGTGGGATAATGTTTCCCGTTTGTAGGCTGGTTACCATCCACACTTTTCTGAAAATTGCAGCTTCTCCAAGTCCAAATGTGTCTTTCTGTTAAACATCCCAGCCGCACAAACATCATATTCCAACCAGAGGGTCTCTAGGTGGGCTGGTTCAGAACCTATCTTCCTGCTCTGCCACAGAATGGTTTTGTCTCTGGTAAAATCCTCCAGTCCCTTCCATGGGTGTAGAACTGCCTGTGAAGCTTCCACTCCCTGAGCCCACATCACACTCGTTTCTGGAGAGAATCTGAGGGGCAGGCAGTAACAGGGAATATTGTCAGGGAATGGTGGAAAGTGTGAGGAGAGTGAAAAAAATACTGTGAGTGATGTTCCAATGTTATCCCTGCTGAGATGATCCTCCCATTTACTAACAGCCTTTGCATGGCCAGGACCAGTCTGACTCACTGTAAAGGAACATAAGATGAGAACTTCAAAGTTTTTTAAGAAGTGAAGATGATTCTATTTTAAGCTTTAGAGCCAAGACTACAACTGCCTGTGTTGTGCTTGTGGAGGACTGGGAGTGCCAGGCAGAGGTGATGATTTATCTCAGGAACTGGGAGGACAACCCTGCCCTTCAGACAGCTTCTTCTGCCAGCAGAACATGGGCAGAAGTCCCTGCATGGAGGCTGTGCTGAATGTTAACATCAGGCTGCATCCTACCCAGTGCTACTTTTTTTTCTAGCCTGAAGAAATGAAGGTTGATTCCATGGTGTGGATTTTCACTCTGTCTCTCACAGTCTTTTGAAATGCTTGAACCAGTTCACTTAGATGAGGCAGAGGTGGTTTGCTCTCAAAGTGAATTACAAATTTATGCAGAATTCTTACAAGTTGTCTCAAAATAAATGACTGAACAGGAGAGACCTTATTGTTACTGCTCCTGAAAAGATGTGCTCAGCCTCTAATGAAAAGCATTTAAGGTCAGAATTCTCAGGGTTCTCCATTGTCCAGTAAAAGTAAATTCTGGCTTTTCCTGTGCCTGGGGCATTTACAGCGTTGCTTTTTTGTTGTGGATTCCCTGATGTCTAGAAAGGGGTGAATTCCTGCTGCCAAAATATTACCATTTAATTATCAAACCAATCAACTGTGAGACAAATGTCCCCAGGGAAGCAATCTTCATTAGTTCCAATTTTTACAGAGCTACTTGGTTTTTTTTTGGTTTCTCATTTTCTCCCACATTAGTAACTGGCTGTGTATGCTTGTCTCCAAATTAGGATGGAAACGTGGGGTTTGGGGATTGCCAGTTAATGGATAATATTAGATGTTCTCAGCTTTCCTTCAGGCTGATGATGTCATCTGATCTGACACTGTTCTTGGGGAGGCTTTGGAGATACACGTTTTAAAATGTTACCACTGCTAGAAGTTTAAAATACAGGGAAACCCCGTGTGAATTATGTCCTTATGTCACCACAGCTGTCTCTGTCACACCCTTAGACACCTCCTTTAAGTGGATATGGTACTTCCCATGGAAAATTTAGAAGTTTGCATTTGAGAACTGATCCTCAGTAGAATTCTCTCATATGAACCACACATGATCTTTATTCTTCTCCCAGAAACTCATGTCCAGATTCCTCAGTCTTTTGTTACAGCTCTGGTACATTCTAAGACTCTAGAGCCTGGATTGTTGCTGATTGCTGTTGTGCAGCTGCTCCAGTAAGTTCTTTTGTCTGCTGACAACAATTCACCTCTCTGGCATTTAAACTGTATAGGACGAGGAAAAAAGGACAGGTCAGTGTCTGCTTTTTGTAACAGTCAGCTGCTGACAGATTTGTCTTGGTTAGCAGGCTGGGTTTCAAGTTCCAAAATGCCTGTGACAGTGGCCAGAGTTAGAAAACTGGTAGCAGAACAGGGCTGAACCAGAAGCACATGCCAGACTAGTGAGGTCAGAATTCTTGGGGATGGCTGCAGCATGTAAGTGTTCCCATTTATTACATTGTCAGTTTGATTGTAGTCCAAGTCACTCAGCTTTGTGCCAGATCTCCGTACCAGAAAGATCTTGTTTGCCTGATTTCCTAAGGATACAAATCTTCTGAGATCTCCCTGTCTCTGTATTTGTATCTTTCAGTCCCCTTGCAATTACTGTTGGGCCAGTTTCAATCAGATGAGATACAGGGGTGGCTGGCTTAAGGATTTGAAGTTGTGTTTTGTGAAAATGCACAGCTGTGTGGAGAGAGATACCACAGGAAAGCTCTGTAAGGATGTAGTAGGAGTGAAAAGGCTGTAGCAGGAGTTCAGTTGGATACTGAGGATCCCCTTGGAGAGCATTCTTACCCATGTTCCTCAGGGAGTTTGTCTTACACACAGGAGAATCCAACCACAAGACACATAAAGGAAGACAGGTCTCCTTTACTGCTCTCTGAAGACCTCATTTCACTTTGCCTATTCTCATATAGATTAACTGGTGCCATAAATATCTTACATAGCCCATCAGATAAAGCCCTACTATGGCTTTCTGTCAGCTGTGAACACGAGAGGACAGAGTTGTAGTCTTGCTTGTTGGTGCATCTTAATAGCCCCAAAACAGCTGAAACAAATGGCAATTCAAAGTCGTCTTCAAGCTGTAGTCCAGGGCAGAGGCTCTTTGGTAAGGCAGAGAAACATGGTCAAATAAATCACTGCAACTTTTTCTCTTAAAGGTCATGGTACATATTTTCATGGATGCAAGCTAACAAAAAACCCAGGGAGAACTGAAAGCAGTGCTTGAACAGACAAAAATTAGTCTCATTTCAATTTCGGCTGGAAATTAAAACTGGCACGGTAACACTATATAGGTTGGTCTTCAAAATCCCCCTTTCAGAATATTTAGCTGGACTTGGATCAAAACACAGTAGATGGAGACATTTTCACAGACTGGCAGACTGGGACTCTCCAGGCTGGAATTATCCAGCCAGTTTTCATCAGAGGAACTGGCTTTCTATCTCAAAGTGGGAGACAATGCCTTAAAATGCTGCGTTTTTGTTTTTTTTCCCCACCCACCACAGTTTTTAATTAGGTCGTGTTTCAAAGAAAAGAATGGGAAAAAGTGCTGCTGATTTTTCTACATTCAAATAGTAATCAAGAAAGTGCTGTTTAATAAGTTTCTTTTCTCTCTATTAGTTCACATAATGATTTATATGCATCAACAGGAAAACAGTGCAAATGCAAGTCCTGTCATGAGGAGTTCCCACCTGAGTAAGTTCTGTTAGGGGGAAGAAATGGTGTTTTAGCAACTTTGACTTCCATGCTTCCCTCATGGCCTCTTCCCTATTTCCATTACTTCCATGGAATGTGGTTGTTTTGGTTCATATTTTTTTTTACAAAAATAAGGCTTTAAAAGGTGCTGTTGGCTATTAGTATTTTACAAAAGCAAAGTGCAAACACCATCACCAGCATCAAAGCTACTGAGGTTTTAATGAAAGAAAAGGAAAGTTGAAAGAGCAAACTCAGTTTCAAAGGTGAAATTGATAAGGTTTATTGTTAAGTTGGGAGAAATGTCAGATGGAAGAATGTATCATAAACAGCATGCATTTCTTGTCTAAAAGAACCAGATCTGTTCTACTGGGATTCAAGTGGACATTTTTTGCAGCACTGAGTAACCTTATCCACAGTTATTTACTACTGCTTCTTTCTTAGGATTATTTGGCCACCATCAGGTGAAAGGCAGTGAATTGAACATATTGACTATCTCCAGGTCCAAAGTTCTTCTGTGAGGTTCTTGGCAATTCATTCAGTATTGAATTTATTGTGTCTGGACCTTCAATTCTTAGATCCCATCATAACAAGAGAGAGCCACCATCTACTCTTTCTCTGATGTTGAGGATCACTTTGGGAACAAAGTGATACTCGTTTCCAGCTGCCTGTCTCCTCCTCATGGAATAATTGCCAGACAGATCTAAAATTTTGCCTTGCATGCAGTGCCACCCAGTTAAACAAACATGTTGCACAAGACCAGAATGCAGTGGTTAGGTTAATTTTGTGCTTCTTTCTTGATTTCCAATATTTTCAATTCTTCTGGTTCCCATTGGTGTGACCTTTATTTACTGTCTCCCACTGTGTCATGAACTAAATGGTTACCTTTGGATGCAGGCTGCGGGCTGAGTTGAGAGAGGAGATATTGGCAGCCCTTAAGCTTTGAGGTGCTTGTTCATTAGAGTTCATCAGTCTGGGGACTCCTTGCTGTTTTGGAAGAGAGGAACAGAAAAATTCAAAAAACCAGCTGGACTGAATAAAAGGTTTTGTTATTGGGAAAAGGAAAAAAAAAAAAAAAACAACCCAACCTACCACAGAAACAAAGAGGTAAGAGCTCTAGAGAGGCAGGAGTTGTCAAAAAGCCTTCCCCATCAAACAGACTTCAGAGAACCATAGCAGACGGATTTTCAGTACCAGTCAAATGTAAAAGTGTAGGAAGTTGACATGCTGTCCCTTGGAGAGCCGAGGTATTGACAAAAGACATGCAAACTTGAAAAATGTACATTTGTGGAAAAATCCATCCTGACAAGTGACTGCACTTAAGTCGCCAAATGGACTTCACCCCTGGGATGAAACTCAATTATTGTTGCACATCCAATGAATCCATCCATGGAGAAAGCACATGGCCAATAAAAGGGAACCGTTCAGTAATCAGATCTTTCAAAAACTATTTAGCTCTTTGCCACTGAGTCCCTGCTCTAAGTGACGTGTGCTTCCCTGCAAACCTGCTTGGCTCCTCCACTGGCTGGCGAGGAGTGCTGAACCACTGGGAGCTCTTCTGCAGCACAAACACATCCTGCACGAGCCACTCAAAATCATTTCTCTAACCCTTCTGAGTTGTCTGACATCAAAGCTTTTTAAATTGCAGCTTGTATTTAGTGCACATGAAGGATGCTTTTGGTTTGGAGATATTTTTACAATCCTGTGAGTAGAAGCTATTTATTGCCTAAAGGATTGTGTTAAATGGTTTAACCCAGTCAAGGCTCCATTAAGTAAGGAGCTTGCAAGCTGCAGTCATTAAGACAGTCTTCCATTTTTGAGTGAGGAAGCGTCTTATGTACATCTCCTGCTCAGAGTTTATCTTTCCACACCAATATTTAATAGGTACCATCTCTCTTCTTTTGAGATTACATTATACTTTGCACAATCTGTGTACTTTTTATTTGCCATCTTCTTGATTTCAGCGGGTCCACAGTTATTATCGCAAGTAAATCCCTCTTAGCAAGAAGTCTATTTTGGGCAATTTTTATTTTCTGATTCACAAATAATGAAAGCCAGCCCCACTACTGGCCTCGAAGCCATTTGTTTTAGGATGCACCTGCACATGTATTGTTTCATAACAAAAACATCTTTGTGAAACTGAAACACTGCAACAGTTGTTTGGGAAAAACAGGCAACAGTGGCTGACAACAGACGCTTTTAAGAACATGTATATTATGTGCAAGTGTTTCATAAGTTTTCTTAGTTGCCATGGCCAGATTTGAAACCTTTGCCTCTTTTACCAGCCATCTAGTTCACTGCTGTGTCTGTCTGTTCTCATAGATCTGTCATGGTGATTTTTAGAAGATGTTCTCTAGAATAAATTAAATATCCAGTTTTTCATGACAATTCAGAATGCAGTTTCCCTCAGTTATGTGAAATTCCAGTACCAACACTGTGTGCCCACATATATGTTACATGAACACAGACATCAGTAAGAGGAAAAATGTCCTGGTGACAAAGCTGCATAGTTTTTTGTCTTTATTTATTTTTTACTCCCATTGTTTCAACCATTTAATAATCTTTCTCTTTCTCTTTACAAGCTGGCAGTTTGGTCTTGGAACATTCTCTGGGCTGCCAAGCAACAAGCTTCTCCTTATTCAGATTTTCAGGGAAAAATGTAGCGCATCTGTTTACACTGTCACCCTGACATAAGTTTGAGCCCACTCTCCAGAGTTATCAGGCATTATTATGTCAAGCACCAGCGTTGCAGGAGCATCAGCCATCAAGTCTTGCATCATGCCAGCCTCAGAGAAAACTGTTTAGCACAATTTTATTCATATATTGTGAGTGGATATGAACACTCACAGTAAATATAAGTGCTCCAACTGGATTTAACTCTTGTTTCAGCCAAAGACTATTTAACATTTCTAGCAATGACATTAACAGTTTTATCTCAACAAGCAAAAAATCCACATTCTTTGAAGAATCTCCTTGGGGAACTGAAAAAAAAAAAATCTGCCTTCAAACCCAGTAGCACGTTTTCATAAAAACACCCCATATTTGCTTCATGTTTATGACAAATCTTCATCACACTCAAAGTCTACCTAGCAGTGTTTTCTCTATCTAGCATTCTTTTCAGCATGTGTCTTCACTGATACAGTGACTCAGCACAACATGAGCATGGTATGCAAGTCTACCATTAGGCAAATATTTCTCATTGTTTGCAGAATCCCTAGAATTCAGTAGAGGAATAGACTGTATTTGAGCCAAGAAACATCTGAATGTCATGTAAAGTTCAGTTAATTATTTTCTAAATAGTCACCAGCACTGCTCTAGCTTAGAGTAGAGTTCAACTGGAATTGTTGTGATCACACTGGAGCCTTTCAGAGGGGGGAATGTTTGCTTTCATTTTGGCCTGCCTGGTTCCACATTGTGACAGAGCCATTTCACTAAAGGATACATTCACAAAAACTTAGGAAAACCATGGCTGTGGTCTTTTAAAAGTTGCACCACTGTGCTTCCAGGGAATCAGCTTAGTCTGATTAGCACTCTGCACATATTCCATGTGCCTCTCAGCCAGGAGCATACAACCCAGCTGTGGCCACAGCAAAATTGAAGTGCACTTGAATTCAAGTTATTGTAATCTGTATCTGTGTTTATGGCACCATAAAATAAAGAGGAAGCATTTTTGAGTGTTTAGTTTCAACTCTACAGGGCTTGAGCTTTCTGGCACTGCTGAAAGGATTGGGATCTGATGATAAAAGGGTTGCTCCAGCAGCAATAAGTCAACAGTAGTGAGCAACCTCTGAACATATCTCAGCAGGAGTCCTCTAACGTCAGAGGTTCCAAAGGTAGCAAAAAATCACCTGATTTGCAGTTCATACTCCAAATCTTGACTTCTACAAAATAAGTTAGAAGATCTGACTTTGTTCTATTCCAAAACCCTGGAAAACAGCATGAGGAACATGGGAACACAACCTTGCTCAGGTTTACAAAGGTATTTAAACATACAAAGATGCAGACAGACACCTAATAGGATTTATAAAAGTGCCTAAGGGAGTTTGGGACCTAATTCCCATTGGCTGTCAATGGGAATTAGATGTGTAATCTACTTAGGCAATTTGAAAATCCCACTGGCTGCATCTTTTCATGGCTAAGTACCATTACAAGCCTTAGCCTTAATGAATAGAATTATTATTATATTTGGTTTCATTTCCTTAAACTCTGATCTTGGTATGAAGGCTCAGTGAAAAACTGCTTGAATCCAAGTGTAGATGTGTGCCGTGGGTATGAAGTGTCAGGAAGGAATAACTGAGCTGCTGAAACCATCTTCATATCACCACTGCATCTGCAACCAGCCCAGAGAGCTCCCAAAGGGTTGTGTATTAGTCAGCTTGGCTTTAATGTGTGTCGTGTAAAAAATGCAAGTGACTTGGTGAAGGAAAATTCTGCTCACTCACAGCAAAGTAATAAAGAAAACAAAATCAGAAGTGCCCAGAGGCTTTGACTAGCCATTTGAAAGGGTTTCGTTTTTCCTGCAAGGAACAGCATTGGAATCTTCTCACCACTCCTTGGACTGAATTAAGTCCCATCTGGTGCTGGAGAGAATTTATAGCTTTGGGCAGTACAAGGACTCTTTGGTTACCCTCTTTTGCTCAGGCAACCCAGACACAGGCTGCAGTGCAGAGTTTAATCAAACAACACTCTATTCCTTTCCCTTTTTCTTGTCAGGCTTGAACTCAAACAATAACCAGAATTTCCCTATCCATACAACTATACAAAATCTGTGAAAAACTTGATTTTGTTGGATTTCTACGTAGTGTACTTTTCATTAAACTGAAGTTGAACTTCTTGTAATTGTTTATCCACTTAACTTTACTTGCTTAGAGTTGTGTTGTGCAAATCAGCCAGCATACAAAAGAGTCAGAACAACATGTTGATATAGGAAAATTTTGGGATGGATTTCTACACTGTCTGAAGCTGCAAAAAAATTACTAATTATTTGCAGGGCTTCAATAAATGTGTATGAACAAAATGAGGTGGTTGAAATGCTTTTTGAGCTTGGTGGAATTTGAAAATACTGTTTGTGTTCAATAAGAATAATTTGACACTGAAAACTTTAACAACCAAAACTCTTTTTAAAATGTTACGTGTATTACTGGGTGACCTTGCTGGAAGGCAGGAGGGCTCTGCAGAGAGATCTGGACAGGCTGCATTGATGGGTCAAGGCCAATGGTGTGAAGTTCAACAAGGCCAAATGCTGGGTCCTGCACTTTGGCCCCCTGAAGTGCTCCAAGCTTGAGGCAGAGCAGCTGAAAAGTGTCCCAGTGGGGAAGGACCTGGGAGTGCTGGTGAACAGCAGCTGAACAAGAGGCAGGTGTGCCCAGGGGGACAAAAGAAGGCAAATGGCACCTGGCCTGTATCAAAAATAGTGTGGCCAGCAGTACTAGGGAGGGGGTTGTCCCTCTGTACTAGGCTCACCTCGAGTCTTGTGCTCACTTCTGGGCCCCTCAATTCAGGAAGAGGTGCTGGAGCATGTCCAGAGAAGGGCAGTGGAGTTGGGGAGGGATCTGGAGAATAAGGCTGATGAGGAGAGGCTGAGGGAGCTGCTGGGGCTCAGCCTGGACAAAAAGGAGGTGCAGGGGGGACCTTATTTCTCTCTAAAACTCCCTGACAGGAGGGCGAACCTGGGTGGGGGTTGGCCTCTTCTTCTAGAAAACTAGTGACAGGACAAGGGGAAATCACCTCAAGCTGTGCCAGGGGAGGTTCAGGTTGGACACAAGAAGAATTTCTTCATGGGAAAGATTGTCAAGCATTGGAACAGACAGTCCAGAAAAGTAGTGGAGCCACCATACCTTGAAGTGTTGAAGGAATGCCTGGACTCAGGGCACTGGTCTGGTTGAAAGGTGGGGATTGTTCACAGGTTGGATTCAATGATCTTGGAGGTCTTTTCCAACCTTAAGGATTCTGTCATTCTTAGCAGAATTTCTTGATTCTTGATTTTCTCCTAGCAAGAGTTCTTGCTGTTCTGGAACACCTGCACATGCACAGAGCTGAGCAGTCAATTGGCTGCAGGATGGTCTCACTTGAGGTTCAGTTTGGTTTTTTGAATCAGACAGAAAAGGTCACACACTGAATGTGTCTGTAATGCCCACTGACAGAGCTCAAGACAAGGGAAGAATGTCCTGTGAAAATGGGTCAGTGCCCAGGTACAGTCAGCACTGGGATCTGGGAGTGAACTGGCACCAGGAATCCACACAAGCCTTGGCTGTAGCCAGCTGAATTCAGTTTTACTGCAGACAGCAACAGCCTTCTGAAATCTTGCCACATCTAGCATTTCTTCCCAGCACACCCATTGCTGAGCAACAATGTATGTCCTTTTCCAGAGAATGGGATCAGCCCAGACTGGCTCTTGAGAAACACACAGCTGCACTTGAGAGAGCGCTGGGATGAATGTTCAAGGAGCTGTGCAGCCCAGCAGAACACTGGGTTTCCATAGCTCAGGGCACTTAGGCAGTGTAATCCCCCTTGTGAAAGAGACACCCTCTGCCCGAGGCACTGGCATTGACGTGGAAGGGGGATACACCATTAGAAGGAGGAGAGGGAATTTCTGTGTTGAGAATCCAGTTGATCAGGAATGAGGACAGTCAGCTTAATTTTTTTTCCTTTTTTTTTTTTTTTCTGGTAAGTCAATTTGATGCTAATGAACTGGAGGCACATTAGGACTAACTGCTTCCTGGCACAGACTACACAGACATTGTGCAAGATTCCTTTCAACTCAGCTTTGCTGACATGTTTGGTTCAGACCTCAAATATCTCAAGTTTTTCCAGTTCTGATCCTCTGCAAGTGAAAAGGCCTCTGTCAGTGAACTTGTGCCAAAATACCTGGGGAGCTGGGGCAGACTGGAAAGACTGGGTTGTTCTGCCTGTGATCTCAGGCAGGGGGTTGAGCTGCTCTGCAGCTCTGGGAGGCCAGTCTGCACAAGAGGGAAGAGGCATCAGGTGGGATGTGGAGAGTTGGTTCCAGTGGGATGAATGAACACATTGACAGCCAGCAGGCAAATGGCTCAGTTCCTTATTTCCAGTGGAAAATATTTCAATTACAGTTTTTTGTTTCATTAACATTTTTCTTAGATCCTTTTTCATTTTCTGTATAAAAGGAAATCATCCTTGGCATAATAATGGGTGAATATTGTCATGAAAAAGCCAGTTCTCACTAAATGCCCCCTGCTCCTCCAGTAGACATTTTCCAACAAAAGGCTCTGAAATTTCAGCTGTCCCTGTATGTGCTCCAGATGAATTTTACTTGGAGTGGTTCATGTTCATTCCAGTCTCTGCATGTTCTGTTTTCAGTGTTAGTCTGATTCAGCATCCTTTGAGAAGAACAGACATCATCCTGTAGCTCCATCAAGACTGAGCTGTACGCACATCACAGAGGAGATACAGGTTCTAGTTCCATCTCATCTCTTCCCCTCCTGATAATGATCACAGCACTGATTTTCACTCTACTCGACTTTTGCCTGTCTTGACTGGCAAGCTAGAGAACTAATTCTCCTGCCTCACAAGAGGTTTATAAACATCCCTCTGAATATACCTCTTAAATGCTGCACTTGGGATATTTCCTGAATTATTTTATTATTTTTAAATCTACTTCCTCCTTTAATTGGTGAGAGAAAATTAGCTAACAGTTGGAGAAACCTACATGTACAGTTTTATTTCCCTGTGTTTTCTCAGTTTTGAATTTTTCTTCATCTTTTTGTTTGGAAAATATCCATGAAAAAGTGTTTATTTGCTGACCCAGTCCCAGGGAAGGATCTGTGTCTTTGTGAGAATGTGGGCATGCATGTGAAGAGAGTGGGATGGCCATGAAACATCTCTCTTCCTTGGCTCTGCAGTTTGAACCAACACCTGAAACATTTGTTACTGTATTTGGGTAAAATCTGGAGTTCCATTGACACAATAATTATTTTATAAACTTGCTTACCTGGAGCTGTCCACAGATCTTAAATCCACTGCTGGAGAGGTTGAGGGGGAGTTTAATAACATTGAGAGTTCTGCTTTGTCTTTGATCTCTGTGTGGCCTTCTGTAATTATCAATTTTACTCACTATTTCTTGATCATGTTTGCTCTCTCAAAGCACTGCAATGATTTTAATGCTTTTTATTCAGATTGATCTGAGAGAAAATTTAATTCTGTTAGGAGAAGGGAGCACCGAGAAGCTTTACAAGCCCTGTTGTTCAGTAGTTTTTAGCTGCTGGAGCTCTTCCCAGCAGCTGAAGGGCTGTGTAACATAGAGGGGACTTCACTCAAGTTGAGCTCAAGGGGCCTGAGATTCATCTGGAAGTCTATTTTTGACTAGCTGGATTTACACAAAATTTACACAGCTGTGAACAAATGCAGCTGTGCTGGTAGAAGATGTTGCTGTTCCCAAGAGATCATCATCATCTACCTTGGCAGGGGTTACTGCCCCAGCCCTTCTGCCAGTGAAATACCCCACATGATCCTGAGTTCAGGCAGTACCAGGTGGATGGATGGATGGATGGATGGATGGATGGATGGATGATGGATGGATGGATGGATGGATGGATGATGGATGGATGGATGGATGGATGGATGATGATGGATGGATGATGGATGGATGATGGATGGATGGATGGATGGATGGATGGATGGATGATGGATGGATGATGGATGGATGGATGGATGATGGATGGATGATGGATGGATGGATGGATAGATGGATGGATGGGTAGATGGATGGATGGATGGATGGATGGATGGATGGATGATGGATGGATGGGTGGATGGATGGATGGATGGATGGGTGGATGGATGGATGGATGGATGATGGATGGATGGATGGATGATGGATGGATGGATGGATGATGGATGGATGATGGATGGATGGATGGATAGATGGATGGATGGGTAGATGGATGGATGGATGGATGGATGGATGGATGGATGGATGGATGGATGATGGATGGATGGGTGGATGGATGGATGGATGGATGGATGGATGGATGGATGGATGATGGATGGATGGATGGATGATGGATGGATGGATGGATGGATGGATGATGGATGGATAGATGGATGGATAGATGGATGGATGGATGGATGGATGGATGGATGGATGGATGGATGAGGGATGGATGGATGGATGGATGGATGGGTGGATGGATGGGTGGATGGATGGATGGATGGATGGATGGATGGATGGACAGATGGATGGATGGATGGGTGGATGGACGGACTAATCCAAATGATTCTGCAGGAAGCAAACTACAGCATGCTTACATGAGCCTGGTCTATCAGCATGTTTAAAGAGGGAAAGGTGCTGTAGCCTGCTATGCATGTCATTGTCACATAGCTGGTCTCACAGTGGCACAACTACAGAGAGAAGAGGAAATCTCTCGTTGGTTTAAGTCATAACAAACCTTCCTCACTCCTCTGGCTGTGTCACAGAATAGAACTGGTAGAAGTGTCGCTCAGTCTATGCACACAAAATGTTTAGTGCTCATTCTACCCAGCAGAGTGCAATGGAAGTACAAACCCTAGAGATAGAAAAAAAATTGTATCTTTTGAGAAAAGTGGCAGTCTAACCAAAAGTCAGAGAGTGACATGGAAATCAGCCAGAATGAGAACTGATTATTTTTAGTAGGCAGCTCTATTTTGAACTGTTGTTCTATCTGGGTTGTTGTAGCCTTGGAGTTATTCCTCCTAAACACACAGTGAAGGTTGCTCTTAAAGAATGAGGGTGGAAAGGGATTAATCAGTTCTCCCAGCAAACATAGCATGGTACAGAAGACAGGAAGGATTTGTCAGGCTTTAAAGTACCCCAAAATTGGCAGCAGTAACAAAAAAAGCTTTAAACTGATAGGCAAATATGGAAAGCAAACATATTTGCTCTGCTGAGCAGGGACAAATAGTATCTAGATAATCTGAGAGAAAGATTTCTCTTTTGCCTAATCCTCATGGCATTTCCAGCCCAAAGATTTCTGGGAATCTGGTGGAGCCCAAACCGCATGACATTTCTAGCCAGCTTTGCTGACCAAGGACTTTGGGATCAGCTCTGAACTTTGGACGATTAGTCAAAATGAAATGCTTTGGGCTTAGCTATTAACAGTGCCTGTCCGGAGCTCTGTGCTGTGAGTGGAGCACCAATCATCTCCATGAAATCCCGGGAAGTCTGACTAATGCCCTTGTCTGTAGCAGACTCAACCTAGACCATCAGATCTGGGCTGAGATGTTTATTTTGTGCTTTACACATTTTTAGGGTCAGTGGGGTTAGTGAAAGAAGCTACCAATCTAAATGGTACCCTGAAACAGTGCTAGTACAGAAGTACTTGCTGTCATCTGCTCTTTACCCTGGGATTTACCAACTCCTGCCTCCTCTTTTCTTACTCCACACCTTCAACATTGCTCCTTCTTCCCTTCTTCCCTCATTCCCAGCCATGCGGAGTGAAGGCTGTGGCTTCATTTAGTCTTCCAGATTTGAAATTTCAGCTTCTGCCTCCAGTTCCAGGGCCACCACTCAGGCTGGGCATGGTCTGGGCTGTTGCTGTCCAGAGCTGCTCCACTGTTCCTGTGTTAGGCTTTCCAGCATCACGGGCTCTCTCACACAGTGCAGAGCTCCTGCTTCAGCATTCAGGAGCTGGCTCCTGCCTGGCAGGACTTGGGCTCCGTGGTGGGCAAAAACAGCTGCAGCACTAGAGCCTGACTGTCCTTGGAAGTGCTGTAACCAACAGCTGCATTTTAGGGAATGCCTGTGGCTCAGGTGATGTGCAGTAACCTTCCTCTGGACATCCTGGAGTGTGCTGTGCTTGTCTGGGCACCTGCCACAGATCCACAGAAGGGATCTTGGTGGGAGTTGCCAGAGTGAGTTGGATTCAGGTTCTCAGCCTTCAGCAGGCTCCAGAGTACTTGGCACAGGGGCAAGGCTCTCACAACAGCTGTGCCCCTTTGCTAATGGCTTGACAAATATGAGCATTTTTGCATTTGTCACAAAATCCCCAGGCCTGTCGCTTTCAAGTTTCTCAAGGCTTTAATTCCATGCCAGTATATTGGGCTGGGAGGAGAGAGAGAGAAGCAATGCTCCACAGATGTCCAAGGCTGGAATATCCTGGGAAGCATTAATCCTCTGAAGACAAATATTCCATGAAGAGATTTTAAATATGTGCTGCGTTTCTACAAACACTTTAAGCTGGCATAAACCAGCTCTGCAGCAAATTCTTTCGGAGGGCAGACCACCATTCCCATTCCTCTGCCTTCTCCTTCCTGGCCCAGTACTGCTCCTTTCCCAATGCTGGCACCAGCGCACACATGATTATGAAGTGAACCAGGCCAGGGAACTCTGCCAGCTTAAAACGAAACAATTTCCTTTTCCCCAGGTTAGTTTGGACCTGGATGAGTTCTCTGATGTGGTTCATTGCAGGGCCACAAGAACACTTGTGCTGGCACAAGGTAGGGAGCAGCAGAGGGAGTGAGGAGGAATGTGGGCTGCGGGTGTGGGGAAGGAAGGGCCATTTCCTTCAGCAGCAGTGCTGGTTTATGCTGGTTTAGAGACTTGGTGTATCTGTGGTGTTAATTGCAGAAAATTATGTGCTCCAAACTGTGTGTCACAGCTGAGAGATTTTCAGGGGAAAAAGCCTCTCTCTTTTAAAATGGGACCTGATTTCTTAGGTTCTTATTACATTAAAGTTTGGTGGGTCACAGTCAAAACCCAGATCATAATGTTATTATGCCAAATAATTGTCAGTCTATGTAGGCATGATAAAAAGGGAGATGGGGGTGCGGGGCAGGGAAAAACTGCTTCTAAAATTATACAGCAGATTAGGAGCAGAGGCACAATGACCTGGCATGTCCCCTTGCAGCCTGGTTCCCACCAGTGGCTTCCCTGTCTCTGTATGGCAAGGAGAAAACCAAGTCAGTTGGCTGCCACACGGCACTCAGTTCCCATGTGCATTGATGGTGCACATTTATTATGTGTTTATTTAAATATCAAGCAGAATAAATCATCTGAGTGGCAGCTTGGTGAATGATTTGTCAGAAGTTGTCTCATTTATCCTAATAAAATGTGAACTAATTAATTTATCTGAGTGAAGCTTTCGCTGGATTTACAGTGGTGTAGCTGAAAGCAGGATTGGCCCCATGACTCTGTGGCAGCATTAGTGAGTATTCTGCTTCCAAATATTACCTGTGTTCTACTGAGTTCATCTGAGGCATCCATTAAATTTTGGGGCACAAATCTGCCTTTCATTTATAGTTGTAACCAACAAGAAGATACCAAAATCTGACCCATTAATGGAATAATGGACATCAGCAAAAGTTCTCTGTATTTACTCCCCTGCAGTTCCACTGTGTGAGGGACTCATTTCAGCCATGCTGGGCAGTGCTGAGGTCACTGTGGCTGCTCTGGCTTTACAAGGGGTTTTCTAACAGGGAGATGTGAGATGTTCATTATGCTCCTCATGTATGTAATTCACACTGAATCAGCCCATCAGTTGGATTTTGAAGGTGAAGTTCTTGTGCATAAGAAATTCTCCTTTTTAAGAAAAAGCCCCTTAATTTTAGTTCTTTTCTTCCCCTTTTCTTTGGTTTCTTAGAATGTTATTGTTTTCAACTGAGAGGATAATTTAAAGTGAATCTTGACCATAATCCAATACCTTTTCCCACCTGAGGAGAGATATACATGAGTTGATTTGCATATTTTTTGAATATATACTCCTAGGATGGCCACACTGAGATGTTGTGTCTCATTTACAGCTTGTTCCTGCTGACTCTCCAGCTTGTTAAAGGAGAGACACTGTAAAAAGAAAACAAGTGTTATATGGGGACTACAAACATAAAAGTGACTGAAGTATGGAGGCAAAGGGATAGATTGGCAGCCTGAAAATATAATAAACCATTAAAGCTTTATAGGGAGGCCTGCTGAGCTTGTTGTTTAATTAATTCTAGTGATGAAGAATGTCAATAATTATAATTTTCAAGCCTCTATGAAGTTTACATTTGTAAAAGCTTCAGAGGTTGGCTTTAATAAAACCTGCTGAGGCTACTCTTAAGGAGCTCAGATGAGGCTTGCAATGCTACTTTTTACAAAAAGAATGGATTTTATGCATTTGTGCTCAGCCTAATGGATGCCCACAGCCTACAGCCAACACGTCCAGCCTGAGCCAGTCAAAGCAATGGGATGGTCTGGTCACACATTTATGACAGAGCCTGAGATGAGTGGTAGAAGTAGCAATTCAAAGAGTGGGTTTGTTGGAGTGCCTTTGGCATCTCTCATTTTACAGGTATATCACTAATGAGAACTGAAGTGGCCCCAGATGTTGGCAGTGGTAGAATTTCTGTGATAAGACAAGGTTAAAGGATTAGTAAACTTTCAGTTTCTAGAGGTTTTCTGTGATAAGTTTGAGTAATTTCACAATCCAACATTTTGATAGCCCTTTTAATTCAATAGAGATGATAAAAAATTAAGATTATAAAAATAAGAGAGAAATTAGGGTCATTTTAAAATGCCATGTGGTAACTTATCTGAAGGATCTCATCATTCCAGATTAATTTCCTATGCACTGTAATAATATTGTCCTCATACGAGTCTTTGGTATTCAGATGGATTAAAATTTAGCATAAGTTATTAGAAACTATAAATAAGATCTCAGTCTGATTAAAATCCTTCAGAGAAATGTAAAATAATAATCTGGAGGAAAAAATCACATCTTAATTACAATATCAAATAAGATTAATTTGCAACAACAGTGATATAAGTATCGGTTTTGTTTTAGTGTCAGACAAAATGTGTATATTTAATGAAAAGATAATAGCCAGGTGGTTTTTATATATAGCTATTATTCCTTATTTATGCTGGTACAGGTGAGAGTAGAACCTGATCCTGAATTCTGAAAGGCTTTCTGCATATTGTATCACCTCACAAAAGTATTATTGTGAAAAAAATCTAGCATTTGAAAACCTTCACTTCAAGGAGTTTGCAAAGATTCTTTCTGGTTTTTTTTACACCTCCACAAATATTCTTCAATTTTTTTAACCAGAATGCTCATGAAGACATTATTCTTATTTTGGTTCCCCAACACCCAGAGAATAAGTATTGTTGCGGAGACAAGAAGAG